>NC_081825.1:84912500-86128333 GCF_030867095.1 Alligator mississippiensis
GTATTGTTGGCAAGGGCCCTGTATAGTCAATCTAGACCGTATGCCCTAGGCCATGTACCCTGTGTGGCTGTAGGGGAGGTTCTTTTTGTTTGGCTAGCATTAACTGCTGCACTTTGTAAGTAGCTCTGTACATACTTTTCCACTTTTCTTCCAATAGAAGGCCACCATTCTGACTGAACCAATCTTCCTAAGGTATGAGCTACTCCCTAACAACCTCCCCAGTCACGGACCAGATACATAATCTCACTCTCAAGGCTGTCAGGGACAACCCATACCCTATCTGGGGCCAGGGAGTGGGGTTAAATTTGCCTTCCCCAAAGTACTGATCTACCCTGCCCTACTGGCTCACTTCGTGCTTGCTGCAGCTGTACAGTACAAATCCCAGAGGCACTTGGAAGCAGGAAGAGGAAGTGATGAACAACCCTGCAGAGTCCTGCTGCTGTGATTGTGGACTACAAATCCCAGAGACCTTGGGGGCAGCAGGAACAGGAAGCAAACATGGCCCATGCACTCTAGCATCCCCCAGCTTCTGGCTTGAGCCACTGCAGGCATGTGGCTGCATTTTCTGAATCAAAATTGAATGCCTGTTCATTTACTTAGTGGGTCAATCTTTGCAGCTTAGACTAACCTGCAAAAACTAAATTGATTCAACCTTGGACTTTTTGACTGTCTGTACTTAGCCCTAGGGTCTGAGGTAATTGTTCGCTCTGGATTTAGGACCCAGAGGCCCTGTTGGGGGCCCTCAGACGGACTATGACCTTACCATTTGACAGTAAGCAAATTTATTGTTACACAGTGATAACAGAAAAGAAGCAATACAAAGAATCAAGCAATTCTATATATCTGCCAAATTCTAGGGCTGTAATCAGAGTCAAAATACATCTGTACAGGATGCAGTCTTCACTCTGAGGCTTTTTCTTAGGTATCAGATGTCAGCATGTCAGCAGTCTGGAGGTGGGATGCCAAGGCCCCCCCCCTCCTGTGGGGTGGATGAGACTGGCCGATGGTATGCCCTCTGTCCATGGTGACCTTTGGGACCCTTCCCGGGTGATGGGAACATTGACCCCACTCAGGAAGGAGGAGGAGGAGGGAAAGATGGGGAGGAGGAACCTTGGCTGAAGACCTTTGTTACTCTCTCTCTGCTTTTGTATTCTTCTTGCCTCCTGATGACTCTTGATCCATGGCTATCACTGGTTGGTCTTTCTGTGTTTGTCACACCTCCATGTCCTGTGTTATCAACACATTCCAAGCCCATCACATGCACACCCTTCCCAAAACAAGAATTCTAGGCCTCCTTCTTTGGCCTTCCAAGCTGGTGCCACCTTATGTTGTGTCATGGGCGGTATAGTACGTACTCCCTCTGCTTTCCAAACTGTGTCCTTGTTGTGTTAAACAACCTATCGGCTTCCAAGGCTGTGTGAGACTTTGAACCAGAGTCTTAGAAATCAATTAACCTGTGCTGCCCATCCTGAACCATTCTTGTGCGTGTGTGTGCACACGCATGCGCGTGTGCATACAGTAAAATCTGTGTTATCCAACACTTTACCAACTGGAAAGCTCCACTAAGTAGCATCTGCAGTTTTGCTGAGGGATGCGGCAAAGGTGAAACCGGGAGTCCCACTGCCGGTTTCGCCACTACGAGCAGAGTTTTTCTTCTTCTTTTTCGCTTCTTCCTTGTGGACCATGGTCTGGGGCAAAGCAGCCTGTGTGGGGGCCCCCCTCCCTCTCTCCCGACACACTAACACCAGGGAGTGCACCGGATGGTGCATACTTCATTAACCATCATATTTGATTAACCAACATCCCCCACTTCTTGGGGGATGCTGGATAATAGAGCTTTTACTATATATGGCTTAAGAATGGTTATAGCAAACATTTTTAATACCATTCTTAAGCCACGAGTCATGACCCCTGATTCTAAAGTGTTGCTCTGTTCACAAAAAGTTCAGTTAGTTTGCCCTCACATGGGGCACCAAGCTTTTATGACCCCTTTTTTGCCGTCCCCACAGGAAATAAGAGGTACAGGGAACTAAAGAGTTCTTCAGGATCAGGTGTAACTTACGCTTTACTTGAACAATGCAGTAATGAGCTTGTTAACGGTAAACCATTGGGCTGCAGCTCACAAAAGAGCCCAAGAAACTTCAAAAAAATTGGCAAAGTTACCAAAGTTTTGGCCTTCATTATGTTGGAAGGCCTCTATTTTGAGACTCTCTTTTTTGGAAGTATGGATCCCACAAACTGATTTGGAGAAAGTGGATGGATTGTGCATATGGAATAGCTTCTAGTAGGAAATTGTTACGTGGTGAATTTGACCTTTCAAAAATACATGAATGGCAATAAATGCAGTTGCATCAAGTGTTTAAAAAAATCAGTTTGGTCCTGAGGCTTTAGGTGTAGCAAATATTCCAGATATATTGTTTTTTGCCTTGAAATCTGTTTTTCTTTCCCCATCCTGTATTATAAATTTATGAATATATGCTGTCACATACCAAACTTGATACAGAAAACTTACACCTGAAATGGAATGAAGACCTAGGTATCCAGATGACAGAATAACAGTGGAAATCAGCAATGCTGCACAATATTCAAACATTAACAATTTTTTTTTTTACTTCATCTTATGTAACAAAAGATCACTTTTTGTCTGCACTGGAGTCCCTCTAAACTTAAACAATTAAATATACTGCCACTAGATATATGCTGGAGATGTAAGCAGTGCTCGGTCAAATGTTTTGGTCATGCCCTATTATCATTTCTTTAAAAAAAAAAAAAAATATAGATAGACTAAAAAAATGGTCTTGAACACAGTACTGATACCTTTGGCAACTATGCATGTTCTTGGTTACATTCCTAAGGAATTTAAACTGATTGCACTTTTACAGCATGCCTTATTAGTGACATGCAAGATTATATTACTTCATTGAAAGAGTCAGAATTCTCCAAAGGTCGGAATCTGGTATGATGAGATGGCACAGCTGGCATTTATGGAGAAAATCATGTAACTACTTTGAAAAATTTAGTGTACTTTGGAAAGAATTCTTTGACTGTTGTGGTAATTTAAATGTTAGTCTTTGCGTATTTCTTTCTTCTTCTATCCCTCCTGCTTCCCTCCTTTTTTTCTTTTTTCTTTTTCCTTTTTTGCTACTTTATTACTTATGGTGACATGTACATTGTTTGTACTGTGTGTGCGTTATGTATAGGTGTTAAATAATATTTCTCATTTTTGTACTTCATTGAAAAAAAATTTAAAAAGGAATGGAATGTGATGCCAGGATACTGAGGTTTGGTATTAATATACTTAGACAAATAGAACCTTATATCAACTTGATGATCTCACGAGGTCCCTCCCAGCCCTAAACTTATGTGAATCTGAACAATAGTGTTTTCCAAGAATGAATCAGAAACATTTGCACAATGATATACCTTCTTTTACCATGGCTTCTGAAACTATACCCTGGTCAAATGGACCCAACAAGAAAATATAGTAACATCTTTAGCAGTTGGAGGATAGTGGTGAAGCATGAATTTGGTATTCTGAAAGTATAGTGTTATGGCTTACAAGGCCTTTTAGATGCCAGTGTTGAAAATTTTGTCCGTCAGAGTATGCCCTGCTAAGTCCTCCACAATGCCTGTGAGGCTAAAGGAGATTATTTTTTCATGGAAGGGAGCAAGGACACTGATTGCTGATCCAACTTATGCAACCAGAAAGTGTGCCTGTCAACTCTGGCTTAGGTTCAAGGAAAGCAAGGGATACAAGGCATACTGTATGTGCCCATATCCTGGCCACACAGTGTGCTATTTAGAAGTAATTGATTAGGAGTGTATGTGCTGTATTCTTGGTTATGCTTGGCATGGAAACTAGATGTATATTTTGTATCTACTTTGTATGCTGTTTTTTTTTTTTTCCAAATTGAGTTAGGTGGGCTATGAAGAGAAGTCTCTTGCAGTTTTTTGAGAAATAAATTGTACTTCATGATTTTTTGGTCCATCTTGGCTAAAGGATATCATTCTTTCTATTTTAAGTGACTTTAATTTGTATCTCTCTCTTTTATGGGAGCTGAATCATGGGTTTCTAGATTAAATGCTTTGTGCTTTCTGATACTCAGATCATTTTTTTTTTTTTCAGAAGCGTGGATATTTTTCTTTTCAAGTACCTTGGTGATGACCAAAACTATATAGAAAAAATACTTTATTAAACAGATAAGCATATTAAGAGAACAAAAAGACTAGCCATTTCAGCTCTGTTGCCTATTTCAAAGTGTATTTTCCTAAGTGCAGAGTAGTGTGAAGTCAGTAACGTGAAATCTAGTTTAGTAAGGCACTACAGAAAAAAACCGAACTATTGTTACAGAATAGAAGTCTGAAAGCCACCTTAGTTATCATGGCTTATGGTATCATTTTTTTGTTCTCCTTCCCTCTTGTACAGTGTTCTTCAATATGTGTTAGGAGGAACTGCTCACTGAATTTGTAGGCAGGCATGGTTGTCCATTGCCCAAGCACCCCAGTTATTTCCATTTCCTACTCATCATGTAGTATCTGCAGTGGGGTTGGGTCCTAGGTATGGTAAATAAAGTTAACTATATCATGGAGTTCCACTCTGGAGTGCCCCTTAATACCTTTCTGTGGTTTCTCTTCATGAGACGATGTATAAAAAGTTTATATAACATTACTAGATAAAGTATGTCTTTGAAAAAGAACTACGGAAGAGATCCCAAATTGGCACCAAGGGAAAGTGTTCCTAAGAGAGGGGCAAGACAAGTCTCTCACTGGGATTGTAGAGAGGCAGCAGCAAGGTGCCAGACTACCATGCGTAGACCCTGAGATGGTGCAGAGTCACTTGGAGGAACTGGATGCCTTTAAGTCGGCAGGCCTGGATGAACTCCATCCAAGGATACTGAAGGCACTGGCTGACGTCATTGCACAGCCACTGGTGGGAATATTTGAACGCTCGTGGTGCACGGGCCAAGTCCCGGAGGACTGGAAATAGGTCAATGTGGTCCCCATTTTCAAGAAGGGGAGGAAGGAGGACCCAGGCAACTATAGACCAGTCAGTCTCACCTCCATCCTTGGCAAAGTATTTGAAAATATTATCAAGGCTCACATTTGTGAGAGCCTGGCAGGACAAATTATGCTCGGGGGAAACCAGCACGGGTTCGTAGCAGGCAGATCATGCCTGACTAATGTAGTCTTTTTTTATGACCAGGTTACGAAATGCCTGGACACAGGAGTAGGGGTGGATGGCGTATATACTTAGACTTCAGGAAGGCCTTCAATACGGTATCCCACCCCATACTGGTGAACAAGTTAAGAGGTTGTGACTTGGATGACTACACAGTCCGGTGGGTGGCGAATTGGCTGGAGGGTCGCACCCAGAGAGTTGTGGTGGATGGGTCGGTTTCGACCTGGAAGGGTGTGGGCAGTGGGGTCCCGCAGGGCTCGGTCCTTGGACCGATACTCTTCAATGTCTTCATCAGCGACTTGGACGAGGGAGTGAAGTGTACTCTGTCCAAGTTTGCGGATGATACAAAACTGTGGGGAGAAGTGGACACGCCGGAGGGCAGGGAACAGCTGCAAGCAGAGCTGGACAGGTTGGACATACGGGCGGAAAACAATAGAATGCAATTCAACAAAGAGAAATGCAAAGTGCTGCACCTAGGGAGGAAAAATGTCCAGCATACCTACTACCTAGGAAATGACCTGCTGGGTGGCACGGAAGCAGAAAGGAATCTTGGAGTCCTAGTGGACTCCAAGATGAACATGAGTCGGCAGTGTGATGAAGCTATCAGAAAAGCTAATGGCACTTTATCGTGCATCAGCAGATGCATGACGAATAAATCCAAAGAGGTGATACTTCCCCTCTATCGGGCACTGGTCAGACCGCAGTTGGAGTACTGCATGCAATTCTGGGCACCGCAATTCAAGAGGGATGTAGATAACCTGGAGAGGGTCCAGAGAAGGGCCACTCATATGGTTAAGGGCCTGCAGACCAAGCCCTACGAGGAGAGACTAGAGAACCTGGACCTTTTCAGCCTCCGCAAGAGAAGGTTGAGAGGCGACCTTGTGGCTGCCTGTAAGTTCATCACGGAGGCACAGAAGGGAATTGGTGAGGTTTTATTCACCAAGGCGCCCCCAGGGGTTACAAGAAACAATGGCCACAAACTAGCAGAGAGCAGATTTAGATTGGACATTAGGAAGAACTTCTTCACAGTTCGAGTGGCCAGAGTCTGGAACGGGCTCCCAAGGGAGGTGGTGCTCTCCCCTACCCTGGGGGTCTTCAAGAGGAGGTTAGATGAGTATCTAGCTGGGGTCATCTAGACCCAGCACTCTTTCCTGCCTATGCAGGGGGTCGGACTCGATGATCTATTGAGGTCCCTTCCAACCCTAACATCTATGAATCTATGAAAGGGCTTCTAATTCCGGCACTTCCTCATCACAAAGAAACCTGAAGGATTTTCATCCCATTTTGACTTGCTGAAACTGAACTGCTGTGTTGAGTGAGGTGACTTTTGTGTTCTGAGAGTGGAAAGCATTTTTCCACATAGGTTTTGTGGTCTGACAAATAAGCCAGAGAAATTGCATAGAAAAATACATTGTTTCATTCTCCTAGCTCCAGCTGCCATTGAAGAAGTCACAAGACAGCAGTAAGGAGGAAGGGGGCGTCTACTGACCTTTGGTATTAAAAATTGTTTCAGGGGCTCAAGCTGGGTTGTGTAGGATAATACGCAAGTGTCTAAACTCAAAACTACCATCAAATCATTTCCATCAGAACTAGAATAAAAACTACAGCCCTTGATTTCCCCACCACTCCACTACCTAATCCAGGGACTTTTTATGTGCTCCCTAAAATCCACAAGCAAAGGAGTCCTGGCAGACCTAACATATCCAACCATGGAACCCTAACTGAGGAAATATCAGGCTTCATCGAATCAATCCTAAAACCACTTGTCACCCAAAGAGCAAGTTTTGTCCAAGACACAACAGATGTTCTATGAAAACTTAACAACATAGACCGCCTTCCCAACAACACCCTCCTAGCCACCATGGATGTTACCAGCTTATATACCAACATTCCACACCAGGATGGCATCCAAGCCTGCCTTGCATACCTACAACTCAGAGTACAGACCCAAAGATACTAATGACTGTATACATTTCATCCTTACACACAACAACGTCACTTTCAATAACCAATACTTCCTCCAGACCATGGGCACAGCTGTGGGCACCAAAATAGTGCCACAGTATGCCACCTTCTTATGAGCCACCTGGAAGATGAATTCATCCAGGACTGCACTATCAAACCCTTGCTAAACTTAAGAGATATTAATGACATCTTCATCATTTGGACTGAAAACCTGCAATCTGTGATTGAGTTCCATCAGAAATTCAACAATCATCACCGCTCCATCTGACTATCTCTTGGCTACTCCAGCATCAACATCTCCTTTTTAGACATGATGATCAGTATCCAGAATGATAAAATACAGACCATGATATACAAGAAACCCATGGACCAACATACATATCTGCACAGAATTAGCAATTACCCTAAACACACCAAGAAAGCTGTAATATACAGCCAGGCCCTCAAATACCATCAAATTTGCACCGATAAGAACACCTGTGATTGCCAGCTCATAAATCTCAAAAAGGCTTTTGCTCAACAAAGGCACTCCTCCACAGAGAGAGATTGCACTTTTGAAAGAGCCACCCAGATACCATGTGAGGAATTGCTGCAATAAAGAAGGAAAACCCCCATGAATCGCACACCATAGGTTATGACATATCACTCCTACCTGGAACCTATATGGAAAAATCCTCAAATAATTGCAACCCATACTAGAAGAAGACCCAATTCTTAAAGAGATCTTCACAGAACCACCCATCCTAGCCTTCAAACAAGCACCCAACCTTGCTAACCTCATCACCAGAAGCAAACTTCCTATGGCCCAAAACAAACTGAACTGATCCAGACCATGCCATGACAAGAAATGTAAAACTTGCTAACGTATCTCCACCACCCCAACAATTACTACATTCCACAACAGAACTATCAGCATTCCTGGATATCACACCTGCACCTCCAGAAATGTTATACAGCTCATCCAGTGCACCAAATGCCCTGACAGAAAATATGTAGGAGAGACCTGACAACAACTGTGTATTAGAATGAATGTACACTGGAAATCTATCATAGACAAGAATACCCAATTACCTGTGGGGGCACATTTTGCACAGGAAAACCACTCTCTCTCCTGTCTTTCAAAGGGAATTTACAAAACACCTTTTACAGTTGAGCCTATGAACTTCACTCCATCAACCTACTGAATACAAAGATCATGGACTAAATGTAGACATTGGATTTATGACACACAACCTGGCTAACATCTGACTCCCTGGGTATGTCTCCACTATTTACCAGCTACCTTGATTGTCTCTTACCCACTGACTTCTCAATTTACATCTTCACTGAGGCTTTCTTGCATGCATACCAGCCTCTGGCTTCTTTACTATTCATTCCATCCAGGAAGAGCACACACCAACTGCAGATGCGCCCTTAGCCTGACAAAAATGGTATTTGTACCTAAAAGCTTGCAAAGAAGAATTTTTTTCAACTTTTTTGGTTGGTATAATAAAAGATATCAGATTTACCCAAAGAACCTTGTCTGCCTAAATCCATGGGAGCACCATATAGATGGAATAGTATCTATCTCATTACCTGTAAATTTCAAACACTCAGAGCTGGCCACTTTTTATTTGTAGGTCTCCACAAGATCAAAGTTTTGCTTAAACCCCAGACCAGATTTCCCACTGAGGCTGCATCTAAATTCTGCTGAAGAGATCTTTCTTTTCTCTTTCCCCTTGCCCCACTATTAAGAAATTAAGAGGCCATTAGTTTCTGTTTGGAAAGTGATTGATCATTTATTGACTGTGTCATCAAGAGCGATGCTTTCTGAAACTAAAGGTTTTAAAAAAAAAAATTACCTTCTAGATTCAGAACTACTACTCTTTAGTTGGGGAATATGTAGCTGCTCCCTGATTTGAGAGAGGGTATCTTCCAGGGATATCCCTATTTGTTAGCTGTCCCCCTTTTCATTGGCTTTATAGTTTTCTATCTAGTCTTGGGCTCTGATGTTCAGGAATAAAGTGGTTGAGGGGTTCTGGTTAAGAATTCATTTAGTAAGATTGGACTATTAATTATCATGAGATGCTGATTGTGCAAGAAATAGCAATAAAAATATTTGGAACATTGCAGTGTGCATTCCTTGATTCCCTTAAGTGTGTCTATGCAGAGATATCCTTCAAAGAACTCTCTGCTTATCTACTCAGAAACCAGAAAATGCAAAATCACTAAGGTTACTAGAAAAGGCAGGGTAGACTAACTGAATCACAGACACAAGCTGTTGTCAGCAACAGCTCACTTTATCAGATTCTCTGTGATGGTTAAAAAGGTTAATGGAGGAGAAATAATAAAGGAAACATTACTGAACAAATAGCATTAATATTTGCGGAGAACAACAACAAAAATGAAAGTTGATGGTGTGGTAAATCATTTCACTGCTCATTGGCACAGCCTGTCCCATCCTGCATGTGCTTTAGGAGTGCAGTGGTATAGAAGAACTGAACAACTGTTCAGTGACCTTTTGCACCAGTATTTCAACTTTGGGCATTGAAATAATTTATTCATTTTGGCATGTGACAGGCAAGAATGTGACCCTTGCCTCACCATCCAAAAATGTGCAGTGACCTGCACAAAAGTCTGTGAAGGCAGCAGTTTTTTAGATTTCATAAGTGCTAAATAGAGGTGGGGGAAAAATCATTAATTGAAAAGTAACTGGAAACCGGATAATGTAGAGGTGTGGAATCATTCCACGGTAAGTCTAACCTTAATATCAACTTTGATAGTGACTGAAATTTATTGTTGTACATTTGATGTCCTAGTTGGGATGAGTTTGGTTATCTCAGTAAAATTCCTAGAAGGCTAGCTTGTACTGCTGTTTCCTGTTCTGTAACTCTTCTATTGACAAGAACTTGAGAATAAAGGTTTTTTATTGGCATGTTCTATCAGTGTGTTTTACAACATTCTCATATAATAATGGCAGTAAATAAAAATATAGTAAGCTGGTATGATAGTTGTTAGTTATACCCAGAGTTATGTAGACAAATGATAGGTATTTAATTTATGATGAAATGTCCTTCATTTCTGTGATGTGTATATGTTATTCTACATTATTGGTCATATCTGTACATTTTCTGTTGTGTAATATGTATTAACCATAACAACATAATGATTTGTTAGTTCGCCTTAATTTTTTATGTGGCTATTAATGTTTCTTGTTAGTGAACAGCAGTTAGCTTTTAAATGTTTTTGTTTTTGATCAATGTCTTGGTGGAAATAGACAACATATTAGGCAGGGGCAAATAACCCAAGTTTTGTACTTGGCTGAATTCTTATTTCTGAGAAATAATTGGACCTGCAAACACCATCCCCAGCCTCTCTGTAGTAATTCATCTTTTCTCCCTTTTGCTGTTCCAGTGATCCGAGCGTCTGCAAGCATCAAAAGTTTCACTCTGTTGAAAGTGTCAAAGGAGTTGCTGAGATTTTCACTTTTCTCCTTGAAGACCATATGTAAAAATGAGATGGTTATCATGTTTCCTAATTTGTTGGACAGGAAAGGGGCAGTAGTGGGAGGGTACTGAGATAGAAAAGCACATCGACAGTATCACTTTGTCTGTACAGAAAGATCTGTTTGGGTTTTGGTTGTGAGAGAACGTATTAAAGAATCATAACTCATTTTGCTATGTGATCAAGTTAGGAACTCCCAGATTTATATTACTTTGTGTATGGGAGCTAAACTTCTTTCAGCACAGCATTACTGGTTTTTAACTGAATGTTTTGGCATTAGAAAATCCTCTCTATAAACCCCACAGGATAAAATACTACTAACTTCCCTAAAGAATAATAGAATTTGATAACATGAAACCCATAATTCTGGTGCCAGTTAAACTAAAATGAGACAACTTGAAAACAGGAATGTCAAAAACAAAATTAACTTCATTCTTAAATCTTTGCAACATATTTAAGAAGCTGATAGTAGATAAATTTTCAACAAATGTATGCCAGCAAAATTTTACTCAAATGTCTAACTGAAGCTACCACTACACATTATATTTATGCCACATTTAACATGTTAATTAGCATAAGTAACAAGGGTACTACACATACAATTAATTTAATGAGCCATAAATGGCAAACCAGCCTTAAAAATATTCAACAAATAATGGAGAACACTTTTATGTCTGGTTTGTATGGTGCCTTAATCTGAACATGTGGTACATCCACACACCACGTCTTTCCAGTATAGATGCTCAACAATCGACTAATTGTCAGAATTGGCACTGGACAGCCCCAATCTCCGACTAGTCTGCTAACAATATTCTTGGCACAGCCCTGACACAGCCTTAGTCTCCAGTGGGCTAGGGGCTGTCCCAATATCTTTGGTGACAATCAGTTGATTATCAGCACCAGCCCCCAAAGCGGTCCTAGTTCTTCAATGAGGTAAAGGGCTGCCCTGGTGTTGAGGGGAGGAATTATAGGCTGCAGGTGTGGGTAGCTGAAGGGCTTCTTCTGCTGGGAAGTTTAAGCCCCACCAGAATCCCTGCTGGGGGAATCCCTCAAACCCACTGAGGCTGACAATCAGCTGATTGTTGGTCGTGGCTTGGACAGATTTTGAACTGGACCCATGGCTGTCTGGGCCAGGGTCAACAATCAGCTGCTTGGCTGCTTGGACAGCCTTGAGTGAACCAGATCTGGGATTGTTTGGGTATGGGGCCTAAAATCAGCTGATAGCACAGGTCTGGAACTGGCCCCAGGCTATCCAGGCTGAGGCCAACAATGCGCCTATCGCCAGTCCTATGTGCAGGTATGAGGGTACCTGGATTTAAGATCCTGGGCTCCTCCTGGCCTAACAAGTAATAATTATGCAATTGGAATCTGGGCTTTCTTCCCCAAATTGCTCCTTTTGCCATATACTTGCCAGGGGCATAAGTGTCATTGCACCATTAAATAAACATATCAGGGACCTAAATGTCCTTTGTCAGTTACTAGATGTATTCTGGTATCTAAATATCTTCCAGAATTCATACATGTATACACTGAAATTTGGTGAAAATTCACTGTATGATCTCTCTTCTCCCTCTCCAGTTCACACATTATTGTTGGTTATGTCTATACCTAATCTATTGCATCTTTTTTAGACTGCTGCCAAGACATGAACCCTCCTTATTTGCTACCACCACACTGCATGATGTAAAAAAAGGCTGCATGGTAGTGTTCTCTGTTGTGTGGTGTAGTGGAGTGGGTCAGTGATGTTCTCAGAAGAATGCCCAAGACAAAGGTTCTGAAAATATCCTGGACGTAGTCAAAAAAGCTGCAATGTGATGTTGTTCTGCATGTGGTGCAGAATAAGAATAAGTGAGTACGGTCAGTTTCTTAGCAGCATACTGGGGTCTGCTGTTGAGGGTATGTAGACCTTGTTTGTGTTGTATGGCCAAATTTTAGCTGAAGTAAAGACATTATGTTTTACAAGGTAGCACAGACTAATGGGCTGAAGATCAACACCTTAGATGAGTCACTGACTCCAGGGATATTACATTTCAAGAAAGCAGTGAGAATCTGTTGTTGTCATCAAAACATTCCTGGGGACCTCAGTCTGAAAATACTACAGGTAGAAAATTTAACCTATTTTACAGTTCTCTTCATTTGCTCATATTTTTTCCAGGGTTTTTTTTTAATGGAAGTGTTAGCATTCTTTTTTACTAAAATTGCTCTCCAACATTGCTTATAATAAAAGACTTACTAATCCAGCGATGATATTTGCAACTTGACGTGGTACGTAATCAAATATGATGATTGGTGCATTGTGCTAAGTGAGAAGCAGGTGAATGTTATCTTGAAACTTTGCAACTAATTTTAATAGGAAAGACAAATGAATGAGCAGTTTAGTAAAAGGTTCAATCAATAAGAGCAATGCATTGAGGTGACTCATCAAATATCAGATCTTTGGAGTACTTTCATGTGGGTATGCGTTGTAGATAGTCTGCTGGCACCATATCTAATAAAAAGGATATGTAATAAGAGCATGCTTTCTTATTTGTTTGTTGCAAAGGAAAGATGATGGTGAATTAAAGTTTGTGATAAATTATTTAGGAAGAAATACAGCATTTTAATAGAGTGAATATTTTAAAATATATATGGTTAGGGCCTTAATATTAATTCCTTTAATCTTCAAAGTGCTTTGCAAACTTTATTCCAACAGGAAGAGTAAATTTTAAATGCAAGGTAACTTGGCTTCCAGCATGAAGGTTTTACTTTTACTAGTAATATTTCATTGTTTAAACCAACTGTTTCTACCATGGCTACTGCTGCAACAGTAGAAAACTTCTATGTACTGTAATATAACAAAGAAGGATTATACTGAAAGGTTAGACTATAAGTGTACAGAAAGGTAGCTTTCAGACCTGATGAGAAGAAGGTATGCATGTTTAAGAATATAACTACAATAAATTAATCTTCATGGAACTAAGGTTGAAATTTGGTTAGATGCAACTCTTATGAAATCATGGGGCCCCTATGCAACTGACCAATGTGTTTGTCAGGAAAAGCAAACCATGGATCATCACCTGGGATGCTCTGTAGCAGCACATTGCATCCCACAAGATCTGGCAATACCAATACCATCAGTAGTGGCCTATGCAGAATCTTGGGAACAGACCATATAGAAAGGTTGGATTGGAGACACAAGGAAGGCATCAGAATGGACATGGGGCATGAGTGACTGGTCCGAGGGGGTTACCATGGTGATAGCCAAGCTGTATGTCAATCAGAGTCTAAAGTATCAAACTGGAAGTTGAGGCAAACTGTTGGTGGAGCTGGCAGATCCAAGAAAGGAGGATCCATGACGGGAACAAAGCTACAAGCATGCAGGACAGCAACGCATACAATCTGGCTGGCCTACAGGGGTTGTCCAACCTTTTATTATTATCCTAGTAGTATTGCAGAGAAGATTTTTGTCATTGGCTATTGCTCCCTCTGTTGCTCTTGGAGTGCTGCTTGAAGTTCTTTTGCTTTGGGATCACCACTTGGTGTTGGTGCTAAGGTGTGGTGCCTACTGCCACTTGGGGTCTCTGCCATCTTTTAGGACAACTACTCTCAGTTGCTGCTGCTCAGGGGTTGCTGCTGCTGCTTTAGGGAGCACCGCACAGGGTCACTGTTGAGATGTATGGCCTGCTGCCTCTTGGGATTGCCACCCACTGTCACTCTGTAAGCACTGCTAGAGTCTCTCCATCTTGCTGCTTGGGACCACTGTCGCCACTCCATGAGTGCCACTTGGGATTGCTGCTGAGGTGTGCTGCCTGCTGCCACTTTGTAAGCATTGCCCAGGGTTGTTGTGGAAGTGTGCTGTCTGCTGTTTCTCAGGATCACCATCTGCTGTGGCCTGTAAATGCCACTGGTGTCAGTACTGAGGTATGCTGCCTGCCCTCTCAAGATTGCCACTTGCCATGGCTTAGAGTTGTCACTCTGCTGTTCTACAAGCACCAGTGGGGTCTCTGCCACCTCTTGTTGCTGTGGAGTGAACCCCCACTGGCATCTCAGCTATTATTTTCATGAGTAGGGCAACTTCAGCTATCACTTTCTAGTGAGGGTTTCACTGGCCTTAGCAACAATGCCCTTAAAGGGTGATCTTGGTTTAGAGTCTCTCCAGGCTCACCCACTTTAATAGAAACTGTGCGTCTACTGTTGGCCTCAGACCAGGTCATAGTTTATGCCAACCTCCTGGTGACTCCTGGACAACTATCTCGTGCAGCTCCTGTGTGTCTTCCAAATGAAAAAATGGGAAAGCTCAGTGATGCAAAGATCTGGCCTCTTTAGTTCCATTACCTTTAATTTTTAAGGCACAAGCCATGGAATAAGCACAAACGGGCCCTTGACCCATTGAACCTGCATATTAAATGAAGGCATGCAGTTTTTAGAACATTTAGAGTAGACCAAGGTAGGTGTGTGTGTATCTATGTGCAGGGCTACCCTGACTGTGGCAGGGCACATGCAGTGCCTGCCACTTTAAGGTTTCAAGTTGGCAGTGGACCAGCCAGCAGATGGGTGCAGCAGATGGGTGCTTCATCAAGGCTAGCACATGACCCTAGGAGTACCCTGGGATTCGCTGAGGGGACAGCACAGCCTCCATTTTAACCCAGGCCCTCAGAGACAAGCAGTAGGCTGAGCTGAGCAGGCAAGGAGGCAACATCAGGCTGAGCTACTCCTGGAACATCTTGGAGGTAAGGGCAGGAGCTATGGGGATGGTTTGGAGGCTCCTGGTCCTAGGCATGACCTGAAAAAGCACCCTGCCAGGGAAGGGTGGCCTGGTGGACTCCTTATGGTGTGGGAGTCCCCAGGTAATGCTAGGCCTGTTACCTCCCTGGTGAAAGGCGAGGAGGGGCACCTGAAAACCCCAGCCCCTGCCTATGGTCAGGTTACTGACAAGGGAAGAGACCTGGGCTAGGCAAACCCAGAGAGGGACACCTGAGCCCAGTGTAGTAGGGCCAGGCACAGCGTCAGCCATCTGAGCCCCACTGTGTGAGAGATCCTAGGGTAGCGGGGGTCAGGCACGGTGGAAGCCACTTGAGCCCCAATGGGTGAGAGACCCCAGTGCAGGGGGCCAGGCATGGCACAAGCCAGCTGAGCCCCACAAGGTGCAAGACCCCAAGTGGCCCCAGTGAGGAGGGAGACAGTGAAGTGTCCCAGAGTGGGGATGAGCTAGAGAAGTACTGGATTTGAGAATGAACATCAGCGAGGCATGGGACACGTGTAAGGGAAGGTCGGGGCGTGTACCAAAGCCCTTGTCATTAGGAGGGTGAGCAATGGGCTTCCTCCTGCCTTAGAAACAGAAATCATATTTTTCATCAAGGTGTGGCAGGTGAGTGAGGAGGAGGTTTCGCCTTGAAGAGGTGGGCGGCCAGCACTGAGACCTGACCCTAAAAGGCCAGCCTGTTACATTGATATTAACTTTTATAAAAGTTTCTTGGTTCTATTCTGGCATGAAGATCTTCCTTGATTCTTTAGGTTAGTCTTAAGTACTCAATTTGTAGTTACTATAAAGAAAAGGTTAAACAAACTTCATTCATTCACTGAAGTGATTGAATTGGTGTATAATTCTGTGTTTTGCTAGAAACGTTTTTCTGTAGATTGATGCAAGTATTTGATGGTTTCTGCTTCTTAACATCCAAGTAGTGTACTGACATGCTAACATTTGTTGGCTTATCAAAAGCAGCACTTTAATGATAGTGTTTCAACATCTTAGTGATAAGCTTATTAAATGAATGGATCAAATATTTGGTGAAATTATTGCCACCAAGTTGAGGCATGGAAAAAAATAACAAGTTTATCGTATGTCAGTTAACATCATGTAAACAAATATGTACAGAATGAATGAAAATACATAAATTGGTAACAAATAAAAATGACATAATTAGGGTAATTTTTATCAGCAGTACCATTCCAAGTATTTTTCTGCTTTGTAGATTGTAAATTATACAGTATTTCAGATTTGCACATTAGAAGCAGATATTTCCAACATCAAAAAAGCAATTCAGTTCATATACACGAGGTGCTAACTGCTCAGTCTTTACTGCAGTCCTAAATGACTGCAGTAACTAGAGTTACTGGAGCTGCTACACGGTAGCATTGCTGAATGGCTTTTAGGTGATGCTGGCTGTGCAATAGCTCATTACTGTTGTGTGGTAACATTGCATCACGTGTCCTGCCATATGACGCTACTGTGCAGCAGTAGTGTCCTGCCATGCAGTGAGTCATGGCGCAGCCAGAGTCTTGAAGATGTGGCCACTGCATATGAATGGTAGCATAGATAAGATTACTAACATATATTTTTGTTTTTGTCTGCTGAATTTAGAATAACATTTATTTTTTAATTCCACTCATAAAACGGCTTAACATTTTAAAGTATTTTGGAAAATGAAAGGGGTAATTTTCATGTAATGCTATATTTTATATTTCAAAAAATGAAGTGGGTACAAAACGTAAAAGAAATTTATGAATAAGTTGCCATTGAAAATGATCCCTTTTTGTCTTGATCTGAGAGAGAGAAAATGCCTGTAATACCAAGAACACATTGTAACTATACAAAATATTATGAAATATGTATACCTTAGGTCTTCACAACGGTTTATAAATAAATTAGACTAGTGGCTTTGTAGTGTTTAATTCATTTTTATATGGATTGTAACATTAAATACTAAAGTGCATTGTACTTCTGGAGTGGTCCAGTTTTTATTAGGCCCCCAGTCCTGCAGTCAACCCCTACGTAGTGAAGCTGTCTTGAATTTACTGGGGCTTTGCACAGGCATTTGGGCTCATCCATGCATATCTGTTTGGAAAGCTAGCTACTAGATAGGTTGTAAGTATAAATGGCTGAGGGTGACAGCCTGGCTGTACTGAAGTCGATGATAAAAATCTTACTGATTAACATACAATATATTTCTGCATAAATTGAAGAAAATAAATAGCAATTTCACCTGGATTATATGATCCTAGCTTATTACAGATCTGATGTACCTACCAAATGTTATTCATATTTGTCTCTTCAGCTGATAGATTTTTAACATAATTTCTTGGAGAAGGATGTGTTTTGTCTTTAGTATTGTGAGAAGACATTGGTGTATTTTTCAAGATGCTTGTAATTTTTGGTTTAAAAAAAAACCCTGTTTGTTGGCAACCTCACTGTATTTACTATGATACTTCAACCTAGTTCTGGTAGAAATTCTAATACCGAGTGAAATTTATTTTAAGTCCTTGTTCTGGAAAAGCCAGGATCAGTTGTATGGTACTGCTGACAGTTGTCACACTCTTGTCAATCTTCTTCCTGTATCTCTATTGACAGTGGGTGCATCATAGAATTGAACTGTTTACTTGCATTTGATTTAAACTGTAATTTTCTTACCAAATTTCTTAAATTAAAAATGTTTAAATATTCAAGTTCTATTTCCACACACAAATTCTAATACTAAACTTAATCAGGAGGCAGACTTTATGATTAGAAAGCTGATTTGCTGGTTGTTTTGAAATGTAATAATTCAGAATAATTTTGTCGTGTATCTTTCTTTAAATAGTCAATTAAATGATCCATGTTGGAGGAAAAAAAAAATCCAGTTACAATTTCCATTTCATTCTTAAAGTTTTAATTATTTTGTAGTTTACTTTTCACCCATGATGGCTCTAGGACTTTGCTTTTGGCAAGCTTGTTATTAATGTGATACAATCTTGATCTTTTTTATTGAATATTCTTGTTTGCTGATAGTCTAGGGGAATGATGTATGGAAATCATTCTAGCGCTATATAAGCAGCAGCAGTATGTACTGTTTGGCCATTCTGTGTTGTTTGCTGTAAAACTAATATACAATATTTGTTTTAAAAATAACAAGCAATATTTGACTACCACACTTTGACTGAATGAGTGGAGTGGCATATAGATTGTATTGTAAGCCTGTGGATAGACTTTTCTATTCCATGGAGGTTGTTTGTTCCATTTTGATAACTATAACTTTTTCCCTTCTTTGTTTTTCTTTCTGCTTGCCCTCTGCAGGAAGTAGAGGTTGGTATTATCTTTTGTATTTTCTATTCCTTTGAGTACTCATCTGTATGAATTGATTTCTTATATCATACTAAATGCGGCTGTTGTTTTCTCCTCCAGGATGATTATTTCCGCACATGGAGCCCGGGTAAACCGTTTGATCAAGGTAAGAGTTTCTGTCTTTTAAATAATTTATAGCTGTAATATATTTTTAATAACTTGTAATATATTATTTTCTTAAATTAACACAGATAAAACTGATACATTTGTGCATTCTTTTTACCTCCTAATGTTGCTCATTTAAAAAGGGCCACAAGTTGATAGATTTATATTCACTACCATCATAATTATTGGAACATGAAATGAAGAACAATAACAATAACTACTGTCTGAAGGTTGCCTGATTGTTTCCCATTTTATATATATATATATATATATATATATATATATATATATATATAAGAAATTCAAGCCTTTTTTAATTATAATTTTTTAAGAGTTTCTATGCTTTGCAGCAGGAACCTGGACAGGCCTTAGATCAAATAGTTGCCATTTGCTGTCCTACTCGTATGTATTCTAATTATGATTTAGTCGAGATAGTGAGTTGTAGAGGAACAATGTTTGTACTTTTGTCATGCTCAGTAGATATTGCCAGAAGCTTGCTAATATGTGAATTATAATAATTTGAATATTCTCTCTGAAATGAGTAGGCTCCTTCGTATCTCCCTGAGTCATGGTGAAATGGAACTATAGCTGCAACTGCTGTGAGTGGACAGGTTATTATTTTTTATTAACCACTAAAGTGTCAACATTTTTTTCCTAGATATTTTATAATTATATAACATTTAATTTTAGTTTGCAGGAGTGTTCTGTAGAGAGAATAAAAGTGATAGAGATGGATAAGAGATGTGAGAATACTACAGTACAGTTCTAGAATAACTTGAGTGAATGTGCAAGAGGAAAGGATTTCTGTGGGTGATATTGTTTACTGGACCAACTGCTTGATTGAGATAGACTCCAACAAGCTTTTGAATACAATGCATTTTCCAAGTGTGAGGGGGGAAAGCGGACACAGTACACATTAAAAAAATAAATAAATCAGGGTTTGGAAAAGGAAGGAGAGAGAAAATTCCCAGGGGTAGCAGACAAGCAAATCATAGGAGAAAGGATAGCTTGATTTAGTGGAAATTCAAAAGCTTTCAAAAGGAAAGTGTGTCATTATCATCTATAGTGTGAAGAAAGAGATTATCTGGGATTAGGTAGATGATAATATTGCTTGAAGGCAATATCAGCGTTTAGTTCTTGGTTTTTAGTGTCCTGCCAGTTTATGAATTTTTATTCCCAGGCTTGCCTCTTGAAGATGGTTTGTAAATTTCCCTTGAGCTCCAGGATAGTGAGGCTGGAAAGTGAGTGGCTGTTCTACAAAAAAGTGTTCTCCTATGTGTGCTCATGGTTTCATTTTCTTGTGATCATTCATTGTGGTGAGTTTTAGTCTAATTACACCCACACATTTTCCATCAGGGCATTTGGTACACTGAGAGAGAACACCACATTTTTGGATAGGCCTGTGTAGGATCCATGGATTTTGATACGTTTCATAGATTTCATAGACCTTTGGGCTGGAAGGGACCCCGGAGGATCATCGAGTCCAGCCCCTGCCCCAGGGGCAGGAAGTCAGCAGGGATCATAGGATCCCAGCAAGATAAGCATCCAAATGTGTCTTGAAGGCATTCAAAGTGGGTGCTTAAACTGCCTCCGGTGGCAGTCTATTCCAAAACTTGGGGGCTCGTAAAGTGAAGAAGTTCTTTCTTATGTCCAGCCTGAATCAGTCGCGGCAGAGTTTGTGACCGTTAGATCTTGTCATCCCTTGGGGCGTTCTGGTGAACAGACGTTCCCCCAGATCCTGATAAGCACCCCTGATAAACTTATAGGTGGCCACCAGATCACCCCTGAGCCTGCCCTTTTCCAGGCTGAAGAGCCCCATGGCTCTCACCCTCTCATCATAAGGTGTGTTTTCCTGACCTCTGATTATGCATGTGGCTCTCCTCTGCACCCTCTCAAGCTTCTCCACATCCTTTTTGAATTGTGGAGCCCAAAATTGGACACAGTACTCCAGCTGTGGCCTCACCAAGGCTGAGTACAACAGGAGAATGACGTCCCGGGATTTTCTTGAGAAGCATCTATGGATGCAAGCCAGCATTCTGCTCGCTTTACTAGCCACAGCATCACACTGAAGGTTCATGTTCATCTTGTGGTCAATCATGACCCCCAAGTCCCTTTCATCTGTAGTGCTAACCAGAGTAGCACTGCTGAGCCTATAAGCATGCTGCAGGTTTTTCCTCCCAAGGTGGAGAACCTTGCATTTTTCGGTGTTGAACACCATCAGGTTCTCATCTGCCCATTTCCTGGGCCTGTCGAGATCCACCTGGATCACCCTCCTGTCCTCAGGCATGGATGCTTTACCCCAGAGTTTGGTATCGTCAGCAAACTTGGACAGTCTGCTTCTGACACCAATGTCCACATCATTGATGAAGATGTTAAATAGTATAGGCCCTAGGACAGAGCCTTGAAGGACCCCACTGGTCACAGGGCATGAAGACGATTGGCTCCCATCGACCACCAGCCTCTGGGTCCTACCATGGAGCCAGTTCACCAGCCACTGGATTGTGGTGAGGTCAAGGCCACAGTTAGGCAGTTTAGCCAAGAGTTGATCGTGGGATACCAGATCGAAGCCTTTTTAAAAGTCAAGATATATAACGTCTATCTCTTCCCCCTTGTCCAGGTGATAAGTCACCTGGTCATAAAAGGAAATGAGATTGGCCAGGCAAGACCTACCTGCAACAAACCCATGCTGGGTATCCCTCAGGATATTGCCTTCAGCTAGTTTGTTAAGGATGGCCTCTTTGATAAACTTTTCCAAGACCTTCCCCAGGATAGAGGTCAGGATGATGGGCCTATTGTTAGCCGGATCTACTTTCCTCCCTTTTTTGAAGATAGGCTTGACATTGGCTCTCTTCCAATCATCGGGCATTTCATCAGAGCTCCAAGAGCTCTCGAAGATCCGTGTCAGGGGCTGAGCTATGATGCTCGCCAACGCCCTGAGTACCCTTGGGTGTAACCCATCAGGGCCAGCTGACTTGAAGGTATCCAGCCTGTCAAGGTGTTCCTTCATGAGGTCAGCTTCGATGGAGGGCGAGGAATCTCCCTCACCTGGGCCTTTCTGACCCATAGTGGGTAGGGCTGTCCCATTGGACTGGTGAAAAACTGACACAAAGTACCCATTTAGCAAGTTCACTTTTTCCTGGGCATCAGTTGTCAGTTGCCCCATCTGGTTTAGCAGGGGTCCAATGTTGCCCCTGCTTTTCCTCTGGCTCCCCACATATCTAAAAAAGAACTTTTTATTTTCCTTGATTATATGTAGCTAGCTGGAGTTCCATCACAGCCTTGGCTTTCCTGATTTGCTCTCTGCAGGTCCGGACCAGAGCAGAGTATTCTTCCTTGGTGGCGGTTCCAGTCCTCCATCCTTTGTAGGTCTTCCTTTTAAGACGTAGGAGGTCCACCAGTTCCCTGGAGAGCCAAGGGAGCTGCTGTTCCCTTTTGCTGCCTTTCCTCCGAGATGGGATGGACTTTGCTTGCGCATCCAGGATTGCTCCCTTGAGGAGCAACCACTCATTCTGAACTCCCCTCACCATTGGGTTGTGGCCTTTTAGGGCCTCTCTGACTAGCCTCCTTAGGTTGTCAAAGTCAGCTTTCCTGAAGTTGAGGACTTCTGTATTACTAACTGACTTGCTAGCTTTGCGGCAGATGGTGAAGGTGATCAACTCATGGTCACTGTCACCCAGCTTCCCTTCAATCATTAGGTCACTGATTAGGTCATCCCTGTTTGCCAGTACGAGGTCAAGCAGTGCTTTACCTCTTGTCGGCCCGTAGACTTCCTGTGTCATCCACACATGAGTGAAAGCTTTGCGACCTCTCGGATTTGTAGTAGACCCCCACCATAGTATCCGCTGTGCTGCGTTCACCATGGATTTTAACCCAGAGGGTCTCAAGTCGTCCATCATGGGTGCCAATGTTGGCTTGCAGGGATGTGTAGCTTTCCTTGACATAGAGAGCTACACCCCCAACCCTTTTGTCCACTTGATCCCTCCTGTACAGGGTATAGCCATCTATACCATGGTCCAGTCATGGGTGGAGTCCCACCAGGTCTCTGTTATCCCTATAACATCATATTTATTTGTGTTTAGCAGGAGAACAAGTTCCTCCTGTTTATTCCCCAGGCTTCTGGCATTTGTGTACAGGCATGCAAGTGTCCCCTTGGGGGCCCTTGCCCTACTTACATTTTGTTTCAGGGCTGGGGTGGGATCCCTTATGTGCTTTGGCCTGCTGGTTTTGCAAGGGCCGCTCAGTGGACCAGCAGTGGCGGTAGTCCCCCCATCCCCTGGCGGGCTTAGTTTAAAGCCTGGTGGAGCAGGTCAGCCAGTCTGGCTGAGAAGAGCCTCCTCCCCAACGAAGAGAGGTGGAGGCCGTCCCTTCCCAGCAGCTCGCTGCCTGTCTCTGCAAAGAGTGGACTGTGGTTGTGGACGCCAAAGCCTTCCCCATGACACCAGCGCCACAGTCTTTGGTTGACTACCTGGATCCTCCTCTCCCTCCTCAGCCTGTAGCTCGAGACTGGGAGGATCAAAGAAAACACCAGGTGTTGCAGGTGTTGATTGTTGTAGCAGTGAAGATATGCACAGGTTTTGCATCTTTTTATGGCAAGCAGAGATGTGTTTTTTTCCACTGCCCTAAATAGACCGTGATCTGATTTAGCATGCTTATTTGAATTATATTTGGTAAACAAAACTTAAATTACACTGACTGGTATGTTTCCTCTGGTCCTCCTTTTCCATCTTTTTAAAGATGGGTGCTATGTCAGGCTATCTCCAGTCACCTTTCTTGTCATCCACAGCTTCACAAATATTGTAGCCATTGGCTCAAAAAAATCTTCAGCTAGTTCTGGTAGCACCCTGGGATGAATTCCATTGGTCCCTGCTGATTTGAGCTCTTTAATGTGCTCTTTATTTGCTGTGAACTGCAAATCTTCTTTGCATTAATTTTTATTTTCTGTTTGGTGCTTTCTTTGTTTTCTGCTACTAGTTCAACATCCCTGTTGAACAGTGAATCCAGAATTTAGAGTCTTTCTCTTGAGTCAGTTTTCTCAGCCAGGTGCTTACTTACACGATGCAGCAGTCTTTTTGCCTGGGGCTTTCCTTTCAAAGGGAACACTACCCAAACCCTTTTAACCTCCTGTCTATAGCCTCATATTAATTTAATTCCTTGCAGTATAGTTGTTGTCTACATGGATCAGTGGGAAAAAGTGATTAAGAATCCCCAACAAGAGGGGGTTTTTAATCATCACTCCTTTTTTTGGCATCGTTGTCATGTATCCCTCACCCTTAGGGCCATATGACCCCTGCCTTTTGGTCTCTAGGGCATGTCTCTTATCTCTTCTGTAACCATCTGTGTCCCCAGGCCTGGCATTGATGCCTTTTATAGACTGAATAGTTGCTACTCCACTCTGCTTCCTTAATCCTCCCCTTTTGCTCTCTTGCTTTCCATGCCTTGCTGGAATTATTTAACTTGGGAAAAGGGAGGCTGAATATGCTCCAAAGTGACTTCTGGTCTGCTGTTGGTCAGGTCAGTACAATAGCAACATTAGCCTTGTGGGTCATTTCATGGCTTCTGACCTCTCTTCTGGCCATGGCCATGCCTCACAGGTATTAACCATTTATGTTCAAATGGGCTCTGGGCCCTAGTCCAATATGTGGCCCTCTCCAGCCTCTGTGTGTAAGTGTCCCATTTGGGCTCTCAGCCCCAGTCCAGTGTATGGCTGTCCGTGGCCTCTGCCTTGAAGTGTCCCAGTGGGCTCACACCCCCAGTTTGCTATACAGTCCTCTCCAGCCTCTGCCTCTCATGGGATAAACTGTAGCTTACTCCCTGCCCAGCTTCTCTTAGCTGATGGTAAGCAATTCCCCGCATCTGGGGCTCCCTGTGGCTGTTGACTGCTCTTAAAGTAACAGGGAGTCCCCATCTCCTTGCTACATCTTCCATCTGCTGTTTTCTCTGAGGCATTCTTACTAGTAGTTGCCATGCAGAGAGGCTGAGTAGATGTTTATATTTGTCTTTGTCTCCTGACTTCAGTGATTCTTTTTTGTTTGTTTGTTTCTGGAGGTCACATGCTGTCACTTGTCACTCGGTGTACATTTTAGGGCTATATGTCTTTCTTTGTTTGAACACTGCTAATGCACTGTGCTTTGGATATTGTATATTTTCCTTGCATTTCTCTGTTTTCTATTTATGATCTGGTAGTCGACTGAAAAATAACATTAAAGGGGGAATGCATCTGGAGTAAAGCATAGGAGTTGTTTCCTTTCAGTCATCCTTTCATCCACCTCATGTTATGTGATCTGTAATTGAAAGAGCAAACAGCATTAGCTTGGGAAGAAACTTTTTAATAATTAAAGCTGTCCTAATACTTGCTTTGACAGATTAATGAAGAAAAGATTGCTTAAAAACAAATCTATTGCATATAGATTATGGGATGTTTTCCTGCCAGTATACCACTTTTCCATTTCCATGTGCCAGCCCTGTTACATTCTTTGACAGGTAATTAACTTTGGACAGTATATGCCCAACCTTACTTTTCACTGATACTGGATCAGGGAGTGTGCCAGAAGAAGAAATTGTTTCTTAAGAATTGGCTAGGAAGGTTTTAGCTAATCTGTGTTTGTAGCCATGCAGACATTACAAATTAATCAGTTACTTCTACATTTTTATTATTTTTCTGAGTGAAAATAATATTACTGACTAGATCAAAAAATAAAATGGACAGCTAAAAGGCAAGCATCTCAATGAACCTGTACTACATCACTGGGGCCCTAGTGTTCTAGGAATGTTCTAGGAAAATGATGTGATGATAAAAATTAGTAAGACTAAAAATACTATAAAAATTACATTTAAGTATTTGTAAATTGAATCCATTTGTTCAGGTGGAAAAAAAATCCTGTTACATTTGGCCACATAATTGGATATTTTAGTTGGCCATTCACACCTTCTAGGATGCAACAGTGAAACAGTGCCTGCAACTGAAAGCTGTTTTATAGCAACTGAAAACTGAATTTACTATTGGGGAAAAGTACCAAAAAGTAACATCCCCTGTGTTTGTCAGTAAAAACTGATGCAGCAATGGCAACAGCAGTATAATTGTTCCTTACTGTTTTTCACATCGCTTTGCACAGGAAAAAGAGAGAAGCTGCAGAAGATTAGACCTGGAGAACAGGGATGGGATTTTTAAAATGTTTATATCCTATCTAAAGCTTTGGCTTTAAGCATTTGGTAATGGTGATATTTAGGATGAGATTAGAAGTTACAATTAAACCTTATTAAGGGCACTAAGAATATGAAGGATTATACATTCCCGCTTGCAGGGCCATCCCTAGGGGATGTGAATCAGGGTGAACACCCTGGGCCCCACGCTTTGGGGGGCCCTGTGGTCAGTGCTGTATAGGCCCTGCTGTGGCTGCCATGCACTACTGCTGCAGGGCGCTGCTGGCTGTGCCGCTGTCGAACACACCAGCTCTGAGTGGTTGCCATGCCCCCCCTGCTCCGCCAGCTCTGGCCACTCCCCTGAGTAAGTGAAGTAACTTAGGTTCAGAATGGGTTAGCCTGATCTCTCGAATAGCTGTACATGTTTGGAGTGTAGCCCCAGGGCTGGGAAAGCCCAGCTGCTCACCCCAGCCCTGGGGCTGTGCTCTTCCCTTCCCTTCCCTTCCCTTCTCCGCCCTCCCCACCTGACCAGACTGTTTTTAGCCCCTGACCCTCTCCTATGCCCAGACAATCCACACCCCCATGGACCTGATCCCGTCAAACTCCCTCCATTCTGAGTTAGTATTGCAGTTTCACTGTGCAGCTCACAGGATTGGTAAACACTTGTACATGCTACTCCCTGTCCATGTATACATGGCTTAGTGAGCCACACAAATGTAGACTAAGTCTAGTGAATGAGTGTACTCACCTGTATTCAGTGTAATACAGTACAATACAGTGTGCAGCAGGAACTGGGAGAACATTTGTTCACCTGGGCACCCCAAGGGAAGATGAGGTCTACTGGTCACAAACTGCTGGAAGACCTGTTTCAGACTGGACATAAAGAAAAACTTCTTTACCATCTGAATTTCCAGAATGTGGAATAGACCCCCTTTCCTCCCCCCCCCCCCCCCGAAGTGGTGCAAGCACCTACTCTGGATACCTTGAAGAACCGCTTGGATGCTGATCTTGCTGAGGTGATCTGACCCCAGTTGACTTCCTGTCCCTTGGATAGGGGGCCGGACCCAATGGTCTTGCAAGGTCCCTTCCAGCCCTCATGCCTATGACATTTATGAACCCCAGGCTGATATATCTCAATGCTTAATTAAACATGTTTCACATTTGTATTGGCAACACCAGGGTTTACTTTGGATTTTATTTATTTCACTTTTAGTTGCCTTTTTAGGAACCAATCTGTAAAGCTGTATAAAAGAATGTAGTAAATGTGCAAGCTGCAACAAAATCAAAATACTGATAAATGATCTTGAACTCAATTGCAGAAAAGATAAATTTGCCATTTACTATGATGCAATGGATTTTAAGAATCCAGGGCTTTAATTAAAGTATGCTTTCTTTTCTAGACCTAAGTTATAACTTGCTGTTAATGCTACATTTTGAAATTAGACACACTTACATGTTTTCAGAAAAAGTATATTCATATTTTTGCTTTCTTCTTTATTGAATCTTGTAAAGAACCTACTTGTATTGATTTATTTTTTAATATTCTTCCTGTTCTTTGCAAAAATTAGTAAAATATAGGTAGTTCTGATTTCTTTTTAGTTTTACATGTCTACCTGGAAGGAATATATAAAAGTTGTGTCAAGATTACATAATGTGTAATTGTAATTACATCTTCTTTTGTTTCTTCCTATTTAGATAGCTAGAATCTACAAAGATTAAAAAAATAATATTAATTCCCCTTTGTTCAAATTAAATGAAATCACCACATATGCCATTTTTTAGCATTGGGTTAGAGACAGGTGGGAAACATATTGGGAAGTTCCCCCCTCTCAACTTCTATAAAAAGCTTTTTTGGGTTTTTTTTTTGTTTTTTGTTTTTGATGCATCTGTGTATGTGTATTAGGGCTGTGTGAAGCTTAAGTCCCTGATTCAATTCGGCCCAATTTGGTGACTGAATCTCCAAATCTGAATTGAATCAGGAGACCCTTTAATCCAGGGTGGGCAATTATTTAGGGCGGAGGGCCACTTACCCAGTTTTGGCAAGCTTTCGAGGGCTGCACGAGAAGCCCTGCCCCTTGGCAGGTGCCCTGAGCCCTGGTCACCATCTTGGGACCAATGTCTCAGGGCCAGCACCAGTGGGGCCTAGAGTGGGGTGCAGGCTGGCAGGGATCTGTGGAGCTGGACTGGGCTGCACCGACAGGAGAGGGGGGAGCTGGCCTGGCTCCATAGAGCCCCTGCTGGTCAGGACCCTGTACTCCTGCTGGCACTGGCCCCGGGGACGCTGGTGTGGGCCCTGTGCACCCACTCACTCCCAGTGCCCCCCCAGCCCTGAAGTACAGGCAAGGGGCAGTGCACAGCTCCAACCCCCTGATCCATGGCAGGGAAGGATCCTGGTGCTGTGTGTGGGGAAAAAGTGGCCTCTCACCTGCCCTGTGGCCTGCATTCCCTGCTGCAGCCGCTCGCAGCCCATGCAGGGCTGTCCTGAGTAGGCACAGGCGGGGACCGAGGCGGAGAGGCAGCAGATGTTTGCAGCTGGCCCAGGTTATGGGTAGCTGCTGAAAGCTACAGAGCCCAGGCTGGGGGGCAGGGGCCTTGGGTGGGGGGTAAGGGGCAGCAGGGCTGAGGGGCATAGGACAGCAGGGCTGGGGGGCAAGGAGCACAAGCAGGGCATCCTGCCATGTACCCCCTGCCCTCATTTTGTTTTGAGCAGGCACAGGCAGCTCCAGGCGGGCTGCAAGCGGCTGCAGCATGGGGCACCAGCCACGGGGTGGGGGAGAGGTCACTTTCCCCTCTACACTCAGCACCAGCTTGTAACCTGCCCCTGCTGCCAGCCTGGGCCCTGTGCCGGCTCTGGGATTGCCCATCAGGGCTGTTCACGGTGGCAGCAGCTGTGCCTCCCCCCCAACTTGTTGCACTGGGCAGTGTTTGCTACCGCTGTCTCTGGGCTGCCCAGTACATGAGCTCCGGGCAGGCATCAGCAGCCAACACTGCCCAGTGCGGCAAGCGGGGGGGCCACAGCTGCTGCCACTGTGCGCAGCCGCATGGGTGAGCCCAGAGCTGGTGTGAGTTCCAGGCTGGCTGTGGGGGCAGGTTAAAAGCTGGTGCTGAGCGTAGGGGTGGGGAAAGTGGCCCCTTATCCACCCCGTGCCTGGCAACTTGCATTGCAGCTGCTCGCAGCCCGTGTTGGGCGGCCTGTGCCTTCTCAGGACAGCCCTGCGCAGGCTGCAAGCGGCTGCAGCAGGGAGCACCGGCCATGGGGGGGGAGGGGCCACTTTTCCCCATGCTCCACACCAGCTCCACAACCTGCCTTACCTGGGTTTCCAGAACCAGGGCAGCTGTGTGATCCCAGGTTTGGGGGATAGGGCCAGGTGGGCCCTGCTATTGTGGGAGCCCACCGGGCTTCTCTTGGGTCCTACTGCCCCTGGTTTCTGTCATTTTTGACAGGAACCAAAGACAGAGAAATATTAATTTTCAAAAATTTTTAGGGGCTTCGCGGGCCAGATGTGGTCTGTGGGCCGTATTTTGCCCATCTCTGCTTTAATCTCTCCAAATAAAATTGAAACCCTCTGAATCGATTTGGGGATTCGGACATAGGCACAGTTTTAAATGTTTTTTCTACATACCTCAAGGTACCAGGTGGCTTGTGAATACTGCAATGGTGGTGTGGATGGAGCGTCCCACAGGAGCACAGGGGGGCTGGACCAGAACCACTTCTGGTCCAGTTCTGGGTCCACTGGGGAGCGCACGGGGGGCCACCCCCCTCACTCTCAGCTCAGTATGTAGAATAACATTTAAGCTATGTCTATGGCTGAATCACTGATTCTCCGAATCAGCATCGAATCTTCAGATTTGGATTTGGCTGAATCAAATCGGGGACAGGGATCTGAATCACCGAATTGAATCACTGTTCCTGATTCAGGCCGAATCAGAATCTGAATGAAATCTGTCCCATTTTGCACACCCCTAGTGTGTGTGTATTCTAATATTATAAAATCCTAAGTCTGTCTGTCTGTCTGTATCTAATGCTTTATTCGTACTCTGTTTGGTTTACGGAAACAGCCAATCAGAGTGCTCCAAGCGGGGGGGAGCGTCACCATGATTCTGAAGCTGCTCCGAGGACTGGACAGAGGGTGGGGGAGCCGAGGCCAGCAGCACTCGGCTCCCCAACCCCAGACCCTTCAAGAGGCAGAACAGCATCAGCATGGGGCATTAGGTGGCGGCACTCTATCCCAGCCCCGTCTCCCTCCCGCCCCCCATCATTCTTGATGGGCAATTGGGTAGTGTGTGTGTGTGTGTGTGTGCATATGTATGTATATTGTCCCTAGCCTTGGAGGATAAAATGTATGCCTCAGTGGGTAAGATGTTGAACATTCTAATTTCAATACAGCAATATGTATATATGTATTATTCTGTGCTCCCTTAATAGAAAATTGATATTCCTTTTTTGCATCATAATTAAAATAGTCTATAATTCAAATCTGTTTACAAGTTTTATAAACAGAAATAAGGTTCACTGACATCTGCAGGGTGACTTGCTTATTTTCAGTTAAGCATGTTCTTAAGTATTTGCTGTATTGAAATTAGAATGTTCAGTATCTTACCCACTGAGGCATACATTTTATCCTCCAAGGCTAGGGACAGAAATTACACATAAACTGGTATAAGTGATCAGAAACCCATCTAACCCTGTAATAAAATAGGAGTTCAGTGTACATAGACTGATTTCAAAATGGCAAAATATGGTTTAAAATGCATCTGGATGGATGTAGTATCAGACTGAATCGCTTTAGGTTAGACCGGTCTATCAGACTTTTGTTCCAGATACCATCCTGACACAAGTTAGGTTGCAGTCCCCCAGCATCCCAGGATGCATTTTGGCCCCTGCTAACACCCTTCTTGCAGGGTGGGCTCATCTGCTTCAGCTAAGCCAGGCGACCCTACCTCTGGGCTGTTACAGAGCTGAGGCAGCAAAGCCTCTGTTTCCCAGCCCGGCTAGGGCTTCCTGACCCTCACCCTGGCCCTGGCCCCCAGCTCGGGTCTTCATGGGTTGGGGAGAGGTGGGAGTTTTCACCCTAGCAGCCTGGCTCTACTGGCAGTGAACCCCCCAGCCCTGCCCCCTCACCAACTCCCTGCCTCTCAGACGTGGGGGGCGGGGGTGGACATACACCCCCCCCCGTATATATTAGTATTAATGTGAATTACTATATTAATAAGCTAGTGTTCTCGCTCATATATATCTATATAGATATATAGGTAGCTATATATATAGATAGACATATCAATATCGATATAGCTAGATATATATTTTCACCATAACAAATGGTTAACTCTTTCTAAAAATTCAGTCTTAACAAATTTAAGTGAAAAAAATGAGAGCTATTATGGTCGGGCCACATCACATCACAAACCATCACTAAAATATAACCAAAAACCTTACAGAGAAGAAATAAGAATATCTAGTCTGAGCAGGTGATCATTCCATGATTATTCACAATCCAAAAGGAAAAGAAAAGATAAAAAACACAACTCCCAACAATAGTAAACTAGAAATATGGAATTATTATTCTCAGTGACTTTTATAGAAAACACTGTAACATTAGTAATATCGAGCTCTTAAAGACTAAGCTGTAATTAAGTGAAAATAGTAGGCCTGGTGATAGGAGCAACAGCTGTGAATATTTATTTTAAATTGCAAATTATGTAGTTGTTCTAGTTAAGGTTATATAGTTGTTCTCATTATAAACCTGATATTTTAGAGTAAGTAGTTTGGTAGTTCTAAATTGGTTCAGGCTGAAACTATGACTTGTTGTGAGTCTGTAATATTTTAACATCCCACCTCTTTTTTTATGTCATGATCCTGCAGTTGTTGAAAATGGGCAGGCTGCTTGGATTGCTGTTTCTATATGAAATTCCACTGATTTTGTTAAAAGTAGTATATTTGTAATGCTTTGCCATCAGTGAATCCTTTGGTTTCTTCCCTACTAGAGATGACAACATTTATGCTAACTACAAGGTATAGAACCAAATGCCGTTTAAGTCACACATATTAAACCTACTTTTCCAAGCCAGTCTTGCTGTTACAATAATGTGTCCACTATTGTCACCTTTTGAAAAGTATATGTATGCTCTGTTGAAAGTCAGCAGTTTTCAAGTCCCTTATGAATACAACTTCTGACCACAGCAATATTTTGTGTAGTGTGGACATTAAGGAAAGGTTGGTGCCTTTTAATGCATGAATCCTTGAGGTCTATACACATTGGCTTGATCATAACAGATAATCTGTTCTATGCTCTTCGATATCAACTAGGATTTGTAGAAGATTCAAGAAATAATGTATCTAGCTTTCCCATGCAGGTAGTATTACGTTTAACTGCTTTCTGTTTGAGTTCCTAAGCTCTTTTAGAATTTTTTTGGAAATCGTTTTTGTACTTTTTACCTTGAATTTCACATCTAGCTTGTCACAAGCATTCATTGCTCCTTGCATTTCTTGTTTGTGGGCCATAAAACTTTCCTCTTCTCCTTTCTAAAATGTTCTCTTTCATTTAACCCCTCATTAATACTTATTTTGTCTTATAATTACTCCTGATAACCTCTTTGTTCTTAGTTTCCAGTCCTCCTCTGTTCCTCCAAGCAGACTGTTTGCATTTACATGGAGTTAAACATAGCATTTTTTCCTCTGCTATTTAATTTTATCCTGTGTTGAGAGGTGTGGAAGGACTGCTGCCTGAAATTTTGTCCAGCATCTCTTTCAATTGTCATTGGGCCAATAAAAGATGTATAAAAAATCTGCTGCTTCTCGCATATTTCCTGGACCATCACAGCTATACTCCTTCTACCCTACTAAATCATACAATGAGAATTTAATTTTAATAGTTTTTCACTTCACTGTGCTTGCATAATTTGTTTTTTTCTAAAAAATATTTATGTTATTATGATATGTGGCATAATTGCTTAAACAGACAGATATGAGGTGTTCTGTTTAATAGTACACAACCAGCCAGACATTGTGATGAGCATGTGCCCTTATTGTTAAAATTTAAACCTCCGTTTACTGTAAAAGTTGTGCTTCAAAATGTGATTTACTTCAAGACACTGAAAATATTTTGATTCTTTGCTTCTGAAGAAACCAGTGACATTAGTCTTTGAAGAGGAGTTTGTATCCATGGACACTTAGTGCTACCTGTCTTATGGCTTCTATCCGTTTGAGCTATTAAAATATAATTTTCAGTTGTTTCAGAGACAATTAGGTATTTTTTTTGTCTGGAAAAAAATAATTCTGTTTCATGAAATAGGCATTCTGCTTTTGTGTTATGCTAATTATTCTGTATTAAGAGATGTAAAGGTGAAATCATGTTGATGAAAATGATGCACAGAGTATGATCTCTTTTACCAAGTTAAAAAGAATAAAGCAAAACTTTAATCGCGTCTAACTTTCACAAGGAAAAAAACATAGGAAAAGCATGAACTACCAATAAAATTTATTTTTAGAACACAAATGGTGCTAAAGCTTGAATGGTGTGGCTATTAGGGCTTTGCAAAGCTTTAGTTGCTGTTTCGATTCGGCTCAACAACGCAGCTGAATCTTCAAATCCAAATCAAATCAGGAGACCCTTTAATCTCTCTGAATTGAATTCATAGTTTCATAGTAGTTAGGGGTCAGAAGGAACCTCAATAGATCATCTAGTCTAACCCCCCGCCACTGGTTGGAGCACACTCTGGGATCACATGACCTCAGACAGGTGTTCATCCAAACTCTTTTTAAATTTACCCAAGGTAAGAGTGAGGACCACTTCTCTAGGAAGTTGGTTCCAGATCCTAGCTACCCTGACAGTGAAATAGTGCCTCCTAATCTCCAACCTGAACCTATTCTCTATCAGCTTCTGTCCATTGTTCCTCGTCACCCCAGGTGCTGCTGGGGAGAATAGGGCTCTTCCTATTTGCTGCTGATCTCCCCTAATGAGTTTGTAGGCAGCCACCAAATCCCCCCTCAGCTTCCGCTTGCTGAGGCTGAACAGGTTCAGGTCCCTCAGCTTCTCCTCATAGGGCCTACCCTTTTGCCCTCCAGCCAAGTGGGTGGCCCTCCTCTGACCCCTTTTAAGGCAGGCCACATCCTTCTTGATGTGTGGTGCCCAGAACTGGACACAGTACTCCAGTTGAGGCCAGAACAATGTCGCATAGAGGGGGAGTATCACCTCTCTGGACCGGCTTGAGATGCATCTTTGGATGCACAACAAGGCGTGGTTGGCTTTGCTGGCTGGCATTGGCGGCTCATGTTCATTTTGGAGTCAATAATGACTCCATGATCCCTTTCCACCGCTGTGCTCACGAGGTGGGAGCTCCCCAGCTTGTATGTATGCTGTGGATTCCTTCTCCCCAGGTGCAGCACCCTGCATTTATCTACATTGAAGCCCATCCTATTACCATCCGTTCACCTCTGTAGTCTGTCTAAGTCTAATTGCAGCCTCTCTCCCTTCAAGCGTGCCTACCTTGCCCCACATCTTGGTGTCATCGGCAAACTTGAACAACGTGTTTTCCACCCCCTTGTCCAAGTCGCTGATGAAGATGTTGAACAGTGTGGGCCCCAGGACCGAGCCCTGGGGGACCCCACTATTCACATCCCACCAGGTCGAGTACGACTCATCCACCACTACTCTCTGGGTGCGCCCCATCAGCCAATTTTTGACCCATCCAACTGTGTGGGCATCAGTGCCACAGTCGCTCAGCTTATTAATGAGAATGGGGTGAGAGACATTGTCAAAGGCCTTCTTAAAGTCCAGAAAGACTACATCCATGGCGACACCATCATCCAGGGATTTAGTTACCTGGTCATAAAAGGCCATCAGGTTGGTCTGGCAGGACCTGCCTTTGATGAACCCATGTTGATTACCTCTGGGCATGATCTCCCCTGCTGGCCCCTCACAGATGTGCTCCTTAATGACTTTTTCAAGGATTTTCCCCAAGACTGATGTGAGGCTTATGGGCCTATAGTTTCCTGGGTCCTCCTTCCTCCCTTTCTTATAGATGGGGACCACATTAGCTAGTTTCCAATCTCCGGGCACTTGGCCCGTGGACCACGATTGCTCGTACAGCCAGGCCAGGGGCACAGCAATGACCCCCACCAGCTCCCTCAACACCCATGGGTGGAGGGCATCAGGGCCCGCAGATTTGAAAACATCCAGCCCTTCCAGAAGATCCCAAACTACTTCTGTGCAGACTGGAGGCCTGGCAGTGCTATTCCCAAGATTGCCCCTACTTGTGGTGGGAGAGCTGTCCTGTTCCCTGTCCAAGAAAACAGAGGCAAAGAACTTGTTAAAGATTTTGGCTTTCTTGTCTGGCATAGCTACAAGATTACCATTTGAGTCTAACAGGGGCCCTACATTACCTGGTGCCCGCTTCTTACTCCCAATGTATTTGAAGAAGGACTTTTTGTTGTCCTTAATCCTGGTCGCTAGCCTGACCCCCACCTTGGCCTTCCTAATGGATATCCTACACTCACAGGCCAAGGAGGAGTATTCCCCTTCTTTCTCTTAGGGATTGTCACACTCAGAGTACCCCCCTTCTTTCTCTTAGGGATTGTCACACTCTGAGCCTAGAGGATTGTCCCCTTAAGGTATGACCATCCCTCATGGATTCCCATCTCCTCTACCTCAGTGCCTCCCCCACTCATCTCCTAAATTCGTTGAAGTTGGCCCTTCTGAATTGAAACCCTCCAAATTGATTTGGAGAGATTCAGTAATTTAAAATAGACACAGCTTCAAATGTTTTTTCTATATACCCCAAGGTACCAGGCAGCTGAGATGCTGGGGCAGATGGTACAGCCTGTGGCAGTGTTGCAGGGGGCTCCCTAGGGCACTCAGCAGTGGACCTGGAAGTGAACTAGAAGCACTCCCGGTCCACTTCTGAGTCCTCCGGGAAGCATGCAGGGGACTCCACCCCACCTCCCTGCTCAGAAACTGGTGCCTCCTGGGTCTAGGGGGGGCCACCTGGGATCCCCCCATAGCTGATCACTGAGCCAGGGGAGCACGGGGTGTCCCCTGCTCCCTGGCAGACCCAGCAGTGGATCAGGAGTACTTCCAGAAGCCGGTTTGCTGCCAAGCACACAGGGGGGCCTCCTGAGTTCCTGTGGGACGTTCCATCCGCCCTACCATCGCAGCATTCGTGAGCTGCGGCTGGTACCATGAGGTATGTAGAAAAAACATTTAAAGCTGTGTCTATGGCCAAATCACTGATTCTCCGAATCAGCACCGAATCTTCAGATTTGAATCCGACTCGAATATGGCCTGCTTCGTACAACCCTAATTGCTGTTGAATAAACTTGTATCTACAAAGGTATTTGCGTAATTCCTGAAACGAGACCACCTCTCTTTTTCCTCGAGGGAAATATTTTGAAGGAAAGGTGAAGTATTTTCATGAAACAGATAAATTAAGAAATATTTCCATGGAGGATGAACCACCCTGAAGATATTGTTGTGGCAGTAAAATATTTTTCTGGAATACATGATTGCATTATATTTGTTTATTATAGTAGCATCTTATAGTAGATATGGGTTTACCCAGGTTTACAGTTGAAATGAAATTGAAGCCGTTTCAGCTCTTATATTTTGGTTACAATGTTTTTATAGCCTTTTGTGCTTTATCAACCAAGTTCCATAATAATGCCAGTGATCAAGAATTTGCATATATGCATTTAGCTATTTCAATTTTGGTTTTAAAATTGATCTCCCTAGGGTAACTAAAGGATATTATAACCTGGCAATAAATAAGGTATAAAACACACTTGGAAGAGTGATTTTTAAATGACAAATTACCAGACCAGACTTTTCAGCAATCCTTTAAAATACAGGCTTGAGATTTATAAATTTGTGAATAAAATGCAACTCCACTGTTTTTAAATAAGATGTTACAGAAATTATACAGATCAATTGACATAGGGTTCCAAGACTTATAGAAAGGATTATCACAACAACATTGTATTATCACACAAGTTTATACTACCTAAATTTACAGTGTTTTCTTGAAAATATTTTTCCTCAGTTTTGATCTGGACTCATAACATCAAATATCAGCTTAATGATTGGAAGCTACTTGCAATTTATCTTGAAATTTATCAGCAGATGTCACCATTTGGAATACCTAATATTAAATTTGGAAAATAGGCAGGATTGACTCGGGTTAGTTGATAATGTACGACCCTGCCCTGCCTTCTGCCTATCACAGTTAGCTGCCCCTCTCTCTACTAAATTTAGATGAATTTTTTTCACAGATTTCCAAAACCATGGCAAACTCTTTAGGTTATTATTGTGGCTTGCCAGTAATTTTGTAAAGAAGTAAGTAATAGACTTCAAAATTGTTCCCATGCATCTATGTGAGTGTTACCTTTTAAATAGATCTAATCCTCAGGGCACTTAGGCTAGGGACAGAAGTTGCACATAAACCGGTTTAAGTGATCAGAAACTGGTTTAAACCTGTAACAGACCATAAGTTCAGTGCATATAAACTAGTTTCAAAATGGCCAAAAATGGTTTAAGATAAACCTGGCTGAATGTAGTATAAGGCTTAACTGATTGCGGTTAAACCATTTTATGGAACTTTTGTCCCAGACCCCTTCCTGGTTTAAGTTAAATCAGAGTCCCCCCAGCATGCTTTTTAGCCCTGGGCTGTGCTGGGCTGAGCTGTGCTGTGCTGTGTGCTCTAGAGAACAGGGCTGGTCCTGCCTCTCCTCCCTAGCTGGAACACTATCACTGGTCTGGCTGGTTGAGAAGGGAGTGGGGGACTGCAACAGAGATTTGCTTGGCAGGGGCACAGCAGAGTCTGCTAGGCTTCCCTTTCCCTTCCCTCCCTTGCTGCTTGCTGCTCAAGCAAGGATTCCTCCACCCTCTCCCCTCTCCCGTGGCATGGACCCCAGCCAGCATCTGGCCACAACCTCCGGTCTTCCCCCCCCCCCCCCCCATGCTAGCTTAATGCTGAGAGGTGTGTGTGTGTATCTCTAATTTCCCTGAAACGGAGGTAGACAGAACAGTGTCCAGTTGGGGCTTTCTGGAACTGTTCAGCTGGTCAGTTGGGAATGTCAGTCAGCCAGCCAGGGCTGTAGCTCTCCCTTCCTTTTTCCTGAGCAAGAAGCCAGTGGCTTGCAAATGAATTGCAAATCCCTAATGAGAGAGATGCTTTTATTTTCTTTTGTAGAGAATTTCAATCTCTACAAAAGATTGAAAGGCATGCCCCACCCTGAAACCCTTATATCAAATGAAGTTTCACTATGCAGTGATTTAATGCTGGTGATTGCTTCTGTGCATCAATTAGAGTGCACAACTAGTTAGAGTGTAGCTTCCTGGTCCCGCATTCTGTTGGTATTCAACAGGGGACAGACAGAGGTCTGAGAAATGACCTGGTTTGCAATGACTGGGGCCTGTCAGTGCTGTCAGTTTGAGATTTAGCTAAATGTGAAGCACTAGCTAGCAGGATAATAACAAGGTAACAAGGTGGCAGCATATCTGCCTGGAACAAATAAGTTCACACTGTCACACTACCCCCATCAGCTCTTTGGGAACTGGCTGTCCACACCCCAAAGAACAAGACAGTAAAGGCACTTCTGAGAGACTTTGGTACCACTTGCTTCCTGTCCAGAGGTGGAGACACTAAGAAGCAGCAGGGAGAGGGAGATTGAAATGCTCATCCAGTATCATCAACATATGCATGCAGTCTATACAGGCAGATCCTCCCTCCCACCCCCATTTTGCCTCAGAGTGCTAGCCGAGGGCCAGGGTCTGACAACACTCCCCACCCCTTGAGTGGCAAGCAGGAAAAAACCTGGCAAGGGCTGCTTCCTCCTCCCCCTCCAGGCACACCCCAGCTGGGGACGGTGCAAGCCAGGGTTGGGGTTTAAACTGCTCTCTAATGATATCATCCTGCCTGGGCTTGTCCGCCCCCACCTGCTCAGCATTGAAGAAGGGAAGGGAGGGCTCGCTTTAGCACCACCCAGCTTCTAGCCTGAGCCATTGCGGGCATGCACCTGGATTTCTGGAATCAAAAATGAATGTCTATCCGCTTGCAAATTGGTTCAATCTATGTAGGTTAAACTAACATGCAAAGACGGAATCGATTCAGGCTTGGGCTTCTTGAATGTCTGTGTACTTGGTTCTAAGAAATTATATGCCATTTGTGCAATCTGTATGTTTAGAGAGCGTCTTCTCTAACCAGTGATATAGTGTTATTACATAAGCAATAATTAGATATTGGGATTTGTACTTTAGATCTGAAAATTCAAAGGATATATACATTGTTTAATTGTAACAAATTCACAAATCTGTTCCTGCTGAGGATTGGAATATTCCCTGAAACATGACTGGCAGATGTTATTCCTTTTTTGACTGTGCAACGGGGGGGGGGCAGATCAGGGAGGGAGGGAGTAGGGCTGGGGCTGGCTCTGCCCAGCTGAGCTGGAGTGGGGCTCAGGCAGAGCCACGGTTTGTCCATGGGTGGAGGGTGGTTCCTGCCACTGCATGCACCATGGGAGGGCATGGTGGGGTGTGGACATATGTGCCTCCTGGATCTGCATGGGGAAGGGCAGGCTGCAGCTACAGGCTGTGCCAGGGGCTGTGGCAGGCTCTTCCCAGCAGAGGCTGGGCTGGGCTGCGCTTGGGGCAGATGGTGGCGGCACTAGAAGGGGGCTCTTGGAGGGGGGAGCTTCATCAACCCCAAGTTTTGCTGTAGCCCTGCCCCATAGCCCTCTCTCCCAGTGCTACCACCCACCCTGAGTGCAGCCCTGGCCCATCCTCCCTGCCCCTCATGCACCTGAAAGATCGCTGCGCAGCCCCGGCCCCAGTCCACATCTGCAGCCCACCCCTCCCCTCCGTGCAAATCTAGGGGCACATGCCCCCTCCCATGCCCTCGGGCACATGCAGCAGCTGGTGCCCCCGCCCTGCCCTGCACGCTCTGAATGAGCCGTGGCTCTGTCTTGCCCTGTCTGGGCAGCATCTGTCCCAGTTCCTGCCCACTCCCTCCCTCCCTGTGGGGGACATTGATTTGCCCCTCGCCACCCCTTCTTTCTCTTTCCACCACAACAAACTTACAAGCTGCATGCAGATCTCGATGCTGCCGGACTATGCTCCTTGCTGCCTGTGTGCTGCGCTGTGGCTGTGTGCATGCACGAGCATTTATCAGCCAGATTATCAGCCACATCATGCCAATTTCCAATACAATCAATTTTCTTTATATCAGTGCTGATTCAATATCAGACCAATATATTGGTATACCTCTAAAGACAGTCTTTTTCCCTTTTCTTTATGGCAACTTTTTAAGTATTGCTATCCCATATCCCATTTTCATCAAACTAAATATTCTCTCAGCCTTTCCTGTGAAAGTTTGCATTCCAATCCCCTTGTCATCTTTGCCACTTGCTTCTGGATCCTCTCTAATTTCTCAACATTTACAGTACCCAGAACTAGCTACAGTGTTCCTATTGATGGCTAACCTGTGCCAACTATATTGGTATAGTCATATTCAGTGGCTTGCATGCAGTGCTCCTCTATATTTGAGCCCCCACTGCCTTTGGTTTTGTTACAATAGCATTACATTGCTGATTCTTGTTAGGTATGTGATCTATTGTAATTCCTAGTCCATTTCAGTTCATTTTCCCTTTTAGATTTTTCTCCCTTATATGTAGTCACTTTCATTTGTTTTTAATCTTAATTTTTTTTGGCTGTCACTCAGTTTATCCAGATCCTTTTGAATTTTATCCCCACTATCCCTGCCTCCAGAATATTAATAAAAATGTTGTTCAATATATAGAACCACACCCATATGAACCTAATTTAAGACTTTCTTGAACAGGGAGGTAGCTATCTGTGTTAGACTCAAGTCAGGCTAACTAAATGCCAATTTGACATCAGTACATTTATGCCTACTCTTTGCTTGCAGTTATTCATCCAATTATATACCCACCTAAAGGTAATCCTATTTACCCTGAATTTATTACCTTGATTATGAGACTGTTACATGGGACCATGTCAAAAACCCTTGCTGCAGCCCATGTATATTGTGTCTGCTACATTCATTTTATTTACCAAGTAATTTACTCTATCAAAGAAGGAAATAAAGTTGGTTTGACATTATTTGTTTTTAACATAATTTGTTCATGTTGACTACTAGTGATCACTCCTTCACCCTCCAGAATTTTGATTGACTGTGCTATAAGTTGCTCTAGTAAGCTCCTTTTACAGTAAATAGTTACTGAAGATTAGTTTATAATTACCAGGGTCCTCCATTTACGTCTTGGGCACTATGTTCTTCTTTCTTATACCATTACAGCTGGAACTGATTGCTAATTGCCAGCCACAGTGCATGTATAGCTCCTGTTAACATGTGCACTGAAAGAGAACACTTCATCTGTCTTTCTTGTATGCACATTTCATATAGGTATTGATTCTGCTTTATTTTAGTGATTTGCTTTCATTTGTGTACTACATGTTATTACTTATGCAACCTTAGCACAACTTAAAATGAGACCATTTTCCCAAATGACATGCATATTTGCTGATGTCAGTCGGAATATAATTGCTCTTATTTTATAGTAATGCAGATACATAACCTATTTATTAATACTTTCTTATTCATTCTCATGCATCACACTTCTGTACATATCCAGCCTCATACGTCATCTTTTAAGCTATTGTGATAAGTAAATAAGATGTCCTAGGCAGAACTGTCAGCCTTAATTTCGGAACACTTTGTCCACTAACATATATTATGATTACTGTGCACTGGATCATCTTTAAATTCTTAGGACTTTGTATTAGAACGCTGTCTCTCTGCCACTTTGCACGTTCCCTGAAGCATTTGGAAACCTCTTAATATAATTCTTTTTATTCTAGGCTCTTGTTGGTAGAGTATGAATAGGTAAGGTTGGCTAAACCGAATTAAAATACACATCCATAACCACTTGAATCACAAAAGTTAGGAGAAACAGAATATTGAAATGTAGATAGTATGGGTGATAAGACATTTCATTCTCAATCTGGAAATGCTTTCATGATTGTAGAAACCAGGAATTCCATGGAATTTCTGAGTCACCATTCTACAGGGAAACTTTTGATGTTTATAATTCCAGAAAGCATTAAGCTTTTATGTTTTTTTTTTAAAGGCTGTCTCAATTCATCTACAGTTGTTACTGGTTCAGTAGTTCTTTGGTTGTTAGCTTGTAACATTGGAGCATCTTTATACATTAGTACACTGAAGCATGTCAAGTTTTTCTTTCTAATTTCAGTATTTCAGCCTACAGGACTTTAGAGCTGTGTCTGTGCACTGTATTGAATACTTTCCCCATAGTGTCTTTGACACTTTGTAGATGGCCTGTCTGAGCAAGAGGTGTACAAAGACCCTGCTGACCCAAAACATTAATGTGTTGTGTATACTGTGCTGCAGGGTAGGATTTCAGCTTTCTTGAAGTTTTGCCAACCATGTACTATATGGAGATCTGTACCATTCAGTTTGATTTCAAATATTTTTGCAGATGAAATTGTGCAATAGTAGAATTGTTTTCAAATGTGCATGGAATGTACTTTCTATTTTGTTAGATAATGTTGCATAAATAGGACATTTTATTTTCAGGTCTGTTTTAATTTAGTTTTAAAATAATCTAAAATATAAGAGATGAAATAATGACACTAACAATGTCCTTTTTTCCAAATAGGAAATGCAGTAATTTGTTTTTTTCTTTATTTGCCTTTCATATAAAACTATGTAACTATAGGAAGAAATTGTTTGCTTCATCAAGGAAATGAAAATAGTTAAAACACATTTTATTATTAGTTGGTTTGTACCAGCAGTTTCATTGTCAGTGCTGTTTTCTAATTGTTTGTACTTCAGGTTTTTTGGGATTATTCTCTTAAAGTAGTAGATTAAGTGGGTTTTGTGTTTTTCTGGTAGTGGTGGATTCAATATGTTCATTCCATGTTTTATTTTCAAATCATCAAGCTATGATGATAGTGATGTGAAGTACTTCGAAATTTGTTATAAGCATGGTTTCTGAAACTAGTGGGGTTCTTACTAAGGGGCTACTAAAAAGTATTGTACACAATGGATATACCACTGTTTTGTTAGTTAGGTATAGATCTGGAGTAAGATTTATTTTCCTTTATCTTCACCATATGTTCAGTGGAGTTATTCCGAATTTACACAAGTCTAACTAAAAGTAGAAGCCTTCAGTTTGGTTGGTTTTCTTATATCTATAACCCAGTTGCTTTTCAGATCTTAGTACAACAAAATTAAAAAAAAAAGGCTTGAGAGGGAGCTAAAATGGTGGGGTTGTTAGGAGTGGGGAAAGGAAATTAGTAGTGACTGATTATTTCCCCCCCCCCCTTATTTCTCAGAAATGATCAACTGATCTGTGTCAGACTGTCAAAAAATAAACAACTATATCAGTGCATGCTTTCAAATCTGTCATTGTTCAATTAATTGTTAAAAAAAAATTAAATTGCTGAGTAATTTAGTCAAACCTAACATCTAAACAGCAAAATGTTTTCTGAAACTGTCACTTTATAGAAGTAGTGCTGCTGTGAATAAATCGGGCAAGAAGCCCAGCGGATAAGTGCCATGCAATCAGTAATTAGGCACTTTTTATTTTCTCAATTCCAGTAAGATGAATTGTATTCCTGGGCACACAAAGGCTTCTATAACTTTTCTGATGGACAGGAAAATAATGCTGTCACAACTGCTGTTAGAAACTCTGTTTGTGATAAATGCACTGTGTATTTTGCCTATGGTTCTAAATAAAAGTAATAAAGGTAAGACAGAAAAGCTGGGAGGGAAATCCTCAAGTGTCTCTTTGCTTTTGTTTAGATTTTCTTATGAGAATACAACAACTGTTTTCTTTTAACTTGACTCCCACTCACTTATTAGTGATAAGTAAGTGCCTAGCATTAATTTGTGGTTTTATGGTAGTTTTTCAGTCTGATGATAATTAGGTAGTCCGGTACTATCTCCTAAAGTATATCTGACAGCAAGCCCAGAGGGAAGACTATTACAGAAATATTGGTCTCATTGGGCACGTACACACCTGAGGGGAGCCTGGTCCATGCTGGAAACCTAACGTATCAGACCATGTAAACTAATGTGCTCTGGCAGCCTGGCACATCATGGGTGTGTCCAGACGAGCCCGCACGTGTCTCTTGCAGCATCTCCAACCCCTTTTGAGAAGCTGCAAGAGGCACGTGTGGGAATGGGAAGAGGTTCCCCCTGCTGCAAGTTTGCAGCACAGGGGCAAAATTAGACCCCTGGATATCCAGGGGTAAAAAAAAATGGAGCAAAAAAAAGCGGGGCAGGGCACAGTCTGTGAGGCAACCGGTGGCTGGGTTCTCCATAGAGACACTCTGGCTGCCAGAGTGTTTCTGTGGTTGGCCCTCACCCTGGTGCTGAATCCAGCAGCAGGGCTCCAGTGCCAGTAAGTAAGGGGTCTGGCAGGGGGACTGGAGGAGGGGGGAGAGGGCCATGGGGTGAGACCCCCAGCCCTTCCATGCCTCGCCCCACCCCCTGCCTGTCCCGAGTTCCCCCGAGGCCCCGATCCCTGCCCTTCCACCCCAGCATCCCCACAATTAAAACATTAACAACAAACCCCTGGCACTTAGCGCAGTTCTAGCTGCTCATCTGGGTCACTGGGCCCCTCCCCCCCACCCCAGCACAGCGTGGGGTAGGGTGACAGCCCCAGTCCGGGCCCTGCTGCCCTGTGCTGCCCGGGCAGGGGGCTTTGCCAGGAGGCCCCACAGCCCCTGCTTCTATGGTGAGTTAGAGGGTTTTTATTTTTTTTTTTAAGTTTCGGAGCCTGAGATTTGGCGGGCAGCCATCAGGGGTCTGGGGGTGCAAGCAGGGGGGGGGTGTGGGGATAGGCAGGGCAGCCATTGGGGTGGTCTGGGGAAGCAGGGGGCTGGGGCTGGGTGGGGCAGCCTTTGGGGGGCTGCAGGAGTTGGCAGGGGATGGGGCCAGGTGGGGGGTAGCATGTGGGGGAGCTCTTACCTGTTGTGAGGAGCTGTAGCCCCTGTTGGGGGGGCAGCAAAATATATAGGTATTTGGAATTCATTTTAAGATGATGATAGAGACACTGCTAGGCATCCAAATTGCTTTAACAATGTAGATATATCAATAAAACATGCCCAACTGATCACTGTGTCTGTCTGTCTGTCTGTCTGTCTGTCTGTCTATATATAGTGGTCTTTTGTTTTAATCATGGAGGAACATGGATTTTGAGGTATTCTACAGAGTGACTTTGGGATTTTTTTATCAGGGATTTTTCAGTTTTCCAATAGGGAACACCAGACTTCCTGCTAAGCAGGCCAGTGGTACGACCCTGCCTGCTCAGAGTTGGCATCTTGGACCCAGCTGAAGGTGGTTGACCTCCTGGCCAATTGGGGCCAGAAGGACATGCTTTGACAGTTCAAAGCAGGCCACCACACTGGGAACATCTTCTGGGTGATAGCTGATAGCTGCCTAGGTGGCTGGGCAGGGGTGCACATGGTAGTAGTGCCACACAAAGGTCAACCCTGCAGCCACAGCCCACTGGCAGCTGGCCCAGAGGAGCAGATGCCTCTATTGGCTGTGCAGTCCCCATCTGGGTCTGGCAGGTGGCAGCAGGTCACAGCTAGGCATCAACCCCCACTGCTAGACTGCTACAGTGGGTAAAGGGTGCAGGGAACTCTTAGGGCTGCTTCAGCAGTCCATCTGGCACAAGGGGTAGTGTCTCCAGGTACTAATTGGCTCAGCCCCAGAAGCTCCTGAGAGTGAGCTACTTGCCAGGGCAGCTTTTTATACTGCTGGGGATAGCACAGATGCTGGCCCCAGGCTGTAGCTCCCCCGAGCTGCAGATCTGGGAGGAGCCAGGCAGGGTTATTTTGCCCCAAGTGGCACAATATGCTCCACAACAAAGTGAATGTTCGAGCATGTGCGCTGAGGCAAAAAGCCCCGGCTCAAATTTGCACTGCTTCTATTTGAGCTGCTGCAAGCGCACGTGCCTGCATGTGTGGATGCACCCCATGTGTATCAGCAGCACGGCATGCCTCTGTTCTGAGAAAATGGCGGTGGTGCATTTTGAACTAATACACATTTGATGTGCTTTATTCAGAGTGCACCACCAACATTTTCTCAGTGCAGAGGTGCACTGCACTGCTGATGCATGTGGCGCCCAGGTGCTTTTAATTAGTGTGGTTTCCTAATTCAAAGCACCTGGTGCCATGTAAGGAACACGTGTAAAAATGCCCATTTAGTTCAGTGGCTTCCACTGGGTTATTATTCAGGGAGGAAACTACTGAAACAGATTGACGGTCCATTTCCCACCCCTATGAAAACTTTAGTATAAAAGAAATAGCTATATAAATTGTGCTTTTATGTCAACTTAGTAATAAAAAACATTTATTATTTGCACAAGAAAATGCCATTTGGTTTGAAATATGTTAGGATCAACCAAAATTCAGACTTTTGCCACGTCATTGGCTTGTTTTTATATCATTTTGGCCAGAATTTTGTATTTTAAGTTGTAGGGGGAGTTTACAAGGGTTTAAAATTATTAAAAAAAATACAACAGTAAACTATGTACCTGCATGTCCAAAGAGTGAAAACAATATGCAACTGATTTGTCATTAGGCTTAGCCATATATAGTGTTGTTTATATACATTTTCTTTCTGGGGCTGTGTGTCTTAGAACTAAGCTACTTAGAATCATAGAAATTTAGGGTTGGAAGGGACCTCAGGAGGTCATCTAGTCCAACTCCCTGCTCAAAGCAGGACCATCAGCAACTAGATCATCCCAGCCAAAGCTTTGTCTAGCCAGGTTTTGAAAACCTCCAAGGATGGAGCTTCCACCACCTCTCTGGGTAACCTGTTCCAGTGTTTTACTACCCTGAGTCTTAAAGAGAAAATTATTCCTAATATCTAACCTAAACTTCCCTTGCTGCTACTTGAGACTGTTGCTCCTTGTTCTGTCATCTGCCATCACTGAGAACAGTCTAGCTCCATCCTCTTTCAAACCCCCCTTCAGGTATTTGAAAGTTATTATTAAATCCCCTCTAAGTCTTCTCTTCTTTAGACTAAATAAGCCCATTTTCCTCAGTCTTTCCTCATAAGTCTTGTCCACAAGCCCCCTCACCATTTTTATTGCCCTCCATTGGACTCTTTCCAATTTGTCCACATCCTTTCTCTAGGGGGGGCCCAAAACTGAACACAATACTCCAGATGTGAGCTCACCAGTGCTGAATAGAGGGGAAGTATCCCTTGAATTCCTGTCAACACACCTACCAATGCAGCCCAGTATGCCATCAGACTTAGCAAGAAGGGCACACTGCTGGCTCATATTCAGCTTATTGTCCACTGTAACTCCCACTCGTGGTGCTCTGGCCAGGTGCCAGATGACTGGAAGAGGGTCAATGTGGTCCCCATTTTCAAAAAAGGGAGGAGGGAGTACCCGGACAACTATAGGCCTGTTAGTCTTACTTCAATCCTGGGGAAGCTCTTTGAGAAGATTATCAAGGAGCACATCTGGGAAGGACTGGCAGGGGAGACTTTGCTCAGGGGCAACCAGCCTGGGTTCATTAGGGGGCAGGTCCTGTCAAACCAACCTGATTGCCTTCTACGATCATGTCACAAAATCATTGGACGCAGGTGTTGTGGTGGATGTAGTCTTTCTGGACTTCAGGAAGGCCTTTGACACTGTCTTCCACCCCATTCTCATTAAAAAGCTAGGTGACTGTGGCATTGATGCCTACACAGTCAGATGGGTCGCAAATTGGCTGAGGGACCACACCCAGAGAGTGGTGGTGGACAGGTCATATTCAACCTGGAGGGATGTGGGCAGTGGGGTTCCCCAGGGCTTGGTCCTTGGGCCCGCAGTGTTTAATCTCTTTATTAGTGACTTGGACGAGGGGGTGAAAAGCACCCTGTTCAAATTTGCTGATGACACCAAGATCTGGGGTGGGGTGGGCATGTTAGAAGGGAGGGACAGGATACAGCTGGAGCTGGACAGGTTACAGGGGTGGGCGAATGAGACTAGGATGGGATTCAATACTGACAAGTGCAGGGTACTGCACTTGGGCAGTAAGAACCAGCAGCATACCTATAGGCTGGGGAACTCCCTTCTCGAAAGCACAGTGGCAGAAAGAGATCTTGGAATCATTATCAATTCCAAAATGAACACGGGCTGCCAATGTGAGGACACAGTAAAGCCAACCACACCTTGTCATGTATTCACAGATGCATCACAAGCAGGGCCAACGTGGTGATCCTCCCCCTATATACAACACTGGTCAGGCCACAGTTGGAGTACTGTGCCCAGTTCTGGGTGCCGCACTTTAGGAGAGATTTGGCCAGCATTGAGAGGGTCCAGAGGAGGACCACTTGCATGATCTGGGGACAGCAGGGTAAACCCTATGAGGAGAGGCTACGGGACCTGAGCCTGTTTAGCCTTCACAAGAGAAGGCTGAGAGGGGACTTGGTGGCCATCTACAAACTTACCAGTGGGGAATGGGAAAGACCCTGTTCACCCGTGCACCTCCTGGAGTAACCAGGAATAATGACCATACGTTGTTTGAGAGTAGGTTCAGGCTGGACATTAGAAGACACTATTTCACAGTTGGGGCAGCTAGGATCTGGAACCAACTTCCAAGGGAAGTGGTGCTGGCTCCTGCCTTGGGGGTCTTTAAAAGGAGGCTTGACAGTTACCTAGCTGGGCTTATATGAGCCCAGTATTCTCTCCTGGCCAGGGCAGGGGGTCGAACTTGATGATATACTTAGGTCCCTTCCAACCCTACCAACTATGAATCTGTGAATCTTTTTCTGCAGCGGTGCTACCCTGCCAGTCAGCCCCCAGCCTGTACTGGTGCATGGGAACATTTCGTCTTAATTGCACAACTTGGCACTTGTCCTTGTTGAACCTCAAGAGATTCCTTTTGGCTCAATCCTCCAATCTGTCCAGGTCACTCTGAATCCTAGCCGTAACCTCTAGCATATCTGCTACTCTTCCCCAGCTTGGTGTCATCTGCAGACTTGCTGAGGGTGTATATGCCATCTTCCAGGTCACTGATGAAGACAGTAAACAAAACCAGCCCTAGGACTGACCTCTAAGGCACTGCACTTGATACTATCTGCCAACTAGATATCGATCCATTGATTAAACTTCTCCGTGTGTCATGGCTGAAGTTACTGAGGGTTGTGTTGCTTGACCTGAACCCCACCTTGATTCGCTAAACAAGCAAAGAGTAGTAGAATGTCCTCCCCAGAGAGAAGGGGCAGGCTTTTACCTTTGGTTGAATATAGAAGGGATATTGAGATTATGGTACCCTCCAGGGTACATCTTTTCTACAAGTGGCTGAAAAGTTTGGGGCTGTTGAAGGGGATTTTTATGGGGTATGTCAAGATATGGATTTTGTAGCTATTTTTGTTTGTGTTTGTTTTGTTGAATTGATTTTTTTATATCATGTAAGCAGCACCACGAGTAGAATATGGAGACCGCATCATGTACTTTATTATAAATCACATTGGGCAAACCCCGCCCCCAAATAATCAGATTTAGCTTCCTCCTCCTCCTTCCCCCTCCCCCCCCACCCCAAATCAGGTATTCGTTTCTGTCTGTGGCAAAAGACTCTGGTTGGTTGTTACTTTAAATTAATTGTTTGCTTTTCTTTCCTATTGCAATTATAAAACTAACTTTCATGTTCTCCTTTCCTTCTTTTTTCAGTCCCTCAACATTTTTCTTTCTTTCCCTGATATATTACATTTTCTTTTCAATTTGCCATTGCAGCAATCTTTGTCCCACATCTTAAAGTAACATCTTTAATGTAGTATAGTCCTCCTTTGCAACTCTTGGGGTTGGGTTAAAAGTTCTGTCAGAATCCAGTACTATGAGATCACACAATATGTGAAGCTCTGTTGATGGGAAAGACAGTAGTGTTAGGGGGTCATTTGCTAAATTCAGTCATTGAATCTTCCTCCTTCCACTTCAAGAGAGGTAAGTTAGCCTTCAGAGTCCTTTCTTTGGTTTGGAGGGCTGCCTTTTTGGTCTTTTATCCGCACTGACTACTGGCTTTAAGTTATGATGGAGAAAACATTACGTTCTTATAAAACCTGGATTTTTTGGGTTTTGTATCACTTAAATTGTAAGTGTCTGGTCTCTAGATTCCATTCTGGAGCCCAGGCTCTCTATTCAATACATTAGAAAAGTTAAGTACCTCTGCATGGGAAGCCTAAAAACACACAGAGTGGGGAACCTCCTGTTAGCAGGAGAACTAGCACTGAGACAACAGCACTGTTGCACCTACAAAACTACACTCCTAATAAGCTCTCACCCGTGGAAAGGGGTGGTAATTAGTCATAATTAATTTGTCACCCAAGGATCTATTGGGGGCCCAACACCATACAAAATTGCCCCCTCAAGTGTGGCCACCCTTGTGTCATTAAAGACTATCACCAAAAATCACAACCACACTGAAGGCGAACTACAAGAAACTTGTATTAGAACAGACAATCAGTAGAAACCAAATTTACATTACTTAAATCAACTAATCAACTAATATACAAAATTCACAACTATAATACAACAATCCCTTAACCACAAAATGCATCCATTTAACAATCCTGTCAGGAAAAGAGATTTATCCTGGAGGCTTAGATCTGAAAGACCTACACTCCGAAATCAAGGGAGGGGGCATATTTACATTGCAGTGAGCTGCCAGACTGCTGCAGATACACCACCCTCTGAACTCCAGGCTCGGGAGGCCTACTTCACCTGATAGCCAGAATGTCAGGATCAGTTGTCCAATATATCTATATCGGGATCTGTTGTCCAGTATATGTATATCCCAGTATATCTATGTCTATATCTCTTTACTACTCAGTCACAGACTCAGATTCTTTGTCACCTATGCATGCGTGAACACGATTCCACACAATCCGTCCCACAGTCCCTCACACCTCGGGTACAGACTCCTTTTAAGAGTACCAGTTGGACCATACCTGTCAGTCATCCATTATCTCGTCATTATCTCAAGAAGGCCATCAGTCAATAAACACACCAATCCCATCCCTTATCACCTCAGATCATTTTCCCACGCTTTTCACTCTGCATATGATACCAATCACTGGACATGGTACACACCATCTTTTGCGCCCAGCACACTACTCATTCACACAAAGCATGCTCATGCCTAGGGTTCAAAGGTTCAGACTATCCAGAACCTTTCCTGGCCTGCATCTGAATGCATGGGTGCATGATGTCGTAAATATACCAGTAACGTATTTAAATTGATATTACCATCTCGGGAGGGTACAGTTGCATTGAATATGCTGTCTACACTCCACATTTGTTAACTAAGTAGTAGTCTTAAACTGCAACAAGAGGGCTTTAATTTACATATTAGGAAGAGCCTTCTAACCATTTTAGTGATTTAAGCATTGAAACACTAGCTAGAGTAGGTTCTGATATCTTCAGGGGCCCCACACCACTGAAGTCCCCTGCTGTCAAAATGCTGCAGCAGCCCCCCTGGCTTTGTGAGTTGAATGAAATGGCTCTGTAGGCTATAGGTTGCCAACCATAACTTAGAAGGAGATGATCCTGTCCCAGTCCTGGACTAGAAGACTTCTTGATGGCATTTTCACTGTAGTTTTCTTCATGGTTTTGAAGCACTTGGATGCACCTGCAAGCCTGCCCCTCTTCAGAGCACCTCACTCCAGTCTATGGCTTCTTCAACCATTGGGATCCAGAGCCCCAAATATATATTCGACTGTATTTAGTGTCACTTCAAGTTAAGGAAAGTGATTCTTTATTTCTGTTTAGCATTGCTGAGCTGTGTTCAGTTTTGAACATTGGAGTTAAAAAAATGTGGACAAATTAGAATGAGTCCAGCAGAGAATTTGAAAATTCCTTGAGATCTAGGAAACATGACTTATGAGAAAAGATTGGGAAAACTGCAGGTATTTAGTCTGTAGAAGAGAAGACAGAAGGGGAATCTAATAAGTCTTCAAATGCATGAATGTTGGTTATGGGGAAGGCGATGGTGATTGACCATTCACTGTGCCTGTAGGAGACAGGGCAATAGGTAATGGAACAAGGAAAGTCTAGTTTGGATACTAAGAAGAACTTTCTCACTAGGAGGGTGGCTAAAAATTTGAACAGGCACCTAGAAAGTTTATAGAATCTCTATCCTTGGATATTTATGAGAGTGGGTTAGACACATTTGACTGAGATGGTTTACAGGGAGCAGCAGGATGTACTAGATGACTTCCTGAGGGTTTTTGAGTTCTACTTTTCTATAATTCTATTAAAAAACAAGTAGACTACCTCCACCATCTCCAGATCTTTCATTTCAGAAAGAAAGCAGCCATAGCTACATTTGGTGATGGGCCTCCTTGTGGTGAGTGCTATGGGCATGTCTACCACATTGGGTACCTGGGGGAACTTGGGGTGGAGCTCAGTCAGACAGGAACTGGGCAGCAAACTGCACTGACCAAGGTAGTTCTGAAAAAGTACCCATTGCACAAGTCAAGTAATAATTAATTTTGTTGCCCTTTAGAATGAAAAAAAAAATAAAAGCATTCTGAGCAGCATTAGTGAGAGTAATTATTTAATGTTTAGAATCTGAAAAGGCCAAAGCAACTGGTGTTGATATTTACAGTTACAAAACTTCTGATTAAGCCTGTAATTCTATCATGAATTATCTCCCTGCAGCAATTCTGGATTTTCTCCCAGTTTATTTCAGCAGTCACTTTAGCTGTATGAAGAATACCATCACACATAAGTAGAAGCCAGAAATTAGCAGACTTCTGGTATATTTCTACTAATGGTAAAATTGAATTATTAATTTTTCAGCTTTTCATAGAGATACATTTATGCACCCAAGTAAACAGGGGTTTTTTTTTTGGGGGGGGGGGGTTGAATTTTACAATTATAATGTAAATAACAGACAGAGCAGCAAAGTAAAAGTGAAAATAAGATCCGCTTATAATCCAATACTAATAAGAATTATTAAGAAATCTTTAATAACAAAGATAGTCAATCCTGGGACTCTGAGAATGGACTGATGAAACAATTATACTGGTTTAAAATAGGAATGTGGGAGAATACTTACAGATGAATACCAAGGAATTTACTGTAACTGCTTAATTTATTTAAGCAGTTACAGTAACAACAATAGACTTCAGTAATTTACCACCCATTTCTTTCAGGGGTAAATCATTGCGTTTAGCTTCACTTACTGTGGGATAGGAGTAGACAGGGGAAAAACCCAGTAATGAGTTAGCTCAGTCACTCATGAGCAATGATCCTGGCTTTCTCTAATTAAAAAAAAAAATAAAATCACAACTTCTCTGATTAACCCCCCACCCAAATCCATGTTTTTCCATGATTAAAATGAAACACAAGTATATGTGTATATATGTGTACGTATGTATCAGTTGAACACAATGTTTTATTGATATATTTACCATTTTTAAGCAATGTGGAAGCCTATCAGTGTGACAATTACTATAATAAGATAAATTCTAAATACCTGTAAATTTTTGTGTTTGATTTTTGTGTTCTATGTCATGGAAAATCAGAGCTCCCTCTGCCCTCTTTGCTCACCAGGTGTGGGTCCAGCTGCAGCTGTCCCCTGCTCCCCCCACACTGCTTTGTGATGCTGAGCAGCCCTGATATGCTGGTGCCCTGCCTATGCCATTGCCCCTCACTCCCCATCCACAACCCCCCTCATCCAGAGCCCTGTCAGAGCTACAGAGCCAGGGACCCAGGTCTGCAGCCCCTTTCCCCCCCATAACAGTGCCTGAGCCCTGGCTGCCGCACGTGAGAGGTGGCAGCTGCTGCATCGAAACAGAGCACAGAGCCTGGCTTCTCCTCCCCCATGGGTAGCACAACTGGAGTGGAAGCTATGGGGGGAGGAGGAGATGTGGGATGCCTGCTGCAGGCTCAGGGCTCCCAACCCTGCTGCCCTTCCACTGGAGCCCAGTGGGCAGGACCCAGCATGGCGGGGCTGGGTGAGGAAGCTTGGTGCTGCGTCCAGCAGGTTCACACCACCATGATGAGGCTCCCCCTGCCTGACCAGCAGCAGTGAGGGGCACAACCCCATGCTGCCACCCCTGCTTCTGCTGGGCAGGAAGACCACGCCATGGCAGTGTAGAGCACATGGTGGCTACATGAAGCTTGCTCACCCCACTCTACCCTGCTGCATGGAGTCATAGATTCATAGAAGTTAGGGTCGGAAGGGACCTCAATAGATCATCAAGTCCAACCCCCTGCAGAGGCAGGAAAGAGTGCTGGGTTCAGATGACCCCAGCCAGATGCCTATCTAACCTCCTTTTGAAGACCCCCAGGGTAGGGGAGAGCACCACCTCCCTTGGGAGCCCATTCCAGATTTTGGCCACTCGAACTGTGAAGTTCTTTCTAATGTCCAGTCTGAATCTGCTCTCTGCTAGATTATGGCCATTATTTCTTGTGACCCCCAGGGGCGCCTTGGTGAGTAAAGACTCACTGATTCCCTTCTGTGCCCCCATGATGAATGTATAGGCAGCCACAAGGTCGCCTCTCAACCTTCTTTTGAGGAGGCTGAAGAGGTCCAGGTGCCCCAGTCTCTCCTCATAGGGCTTGGCCTGCAAGCCCTTAACCATACGAGTGGTACTTCTCTGGACTCTCTCCAGGTTATCCACATCCCTCTTGAAGTGCGGCGCCAAAAACTGCACGCAGTATTCCAACTGCAGTCTGACCAGCGCCCGATAGAAGGGAAGTATCACTTCCTTGGTTCTTTTTGTCATGCACCTGCTGATGCATGATAAAGTGCAGTTAGCTTTTCTTATTACTTCATCACACTGATGACTCATATTCATCTTGGAGTCCACTAGGACTCCAAGATCCCTTTCTGCTTCCATGCTACCAAGCAGGTCATTTCCTAGGCAGTAGGTGTGCTGGACATTTTTCCTCCCTAGGTGCAGCACTTTGCACTTCTCCTTGTTAAACTTCATTCTGTTGTTTTCCGCCCATATGTCCAACCTGTCCAGGTCTGCCTGTAGTTCCCCGCCCTCCGGTGTGTCCACTTCTCCCCACATTTTTGTATCATCCACAAACTTGGACAGAGTACACTTCACTCGTCCAAGTCACTGATGAAGACATTGAAGAGTATCGGTCCAAGGACCGAGCCTTGCGGGACCCCACTGCCCACGTCCTTCCATGTGGATACCGACCCATGCACCACCACTCTCTGGGTTCAACCCTCTAGCCAATTTGCGACCCACCGGACTATGTAATCATCCAAGTCACAGCCTCTTAACTTGTTCACCAGTATGGGGTGGGATACCGTATCGAAGGCCTTCCTGAAGTCTAAGTAGACAATGTCAACCCCTACTCCTGCGTCCAGGTGTTTTGTAACCCGGTTGTAAAAAGAGACTAGATTAGTCAGGCATGATCTACTTGCTACCAACCCGTGCTGGTTTCCCCTCAGCCTAATTTTTCCTGCTGGGCTCTCACATATATGAGCCTTAATAATCTTTTCAAAGACTTTGCTAAGGATGGAGGTGAGACTGACTGGCCTATAGTTGCCTGGGTCTTCCTTCCTCCCCTTCTTGAAAATAGGGACCACATTGACCCTTTTCCAGTCGTCCGGGACCTGGCCTGTGCGCCACGAGTGTTCAAATATTCTTGCCAGTGGCTGCTCAGTGACGTCAACCAGTGCCTTCAGCACCCTCAGATGGAGCTTATCTGGGCCTGCCAACTTAAATGCATCCAGTTCTTCCAAGTGACTCTGCAGTATCTCAGGGTCAACGCTTGATAGTCTGGCACCCTGCTGTTGTCTCTCTACAATCCCATTGTGAGACTTGTCTTGCCCCTCGTTTAGGAACGCTGAGGCAAAGAACTCATTGAGGAGTTCAGCCTTGTCCCCCCTGTCTGTCACCAATTGCTTTTCTCCATTCAGCAGCAGTCCTATTCTGCCCTGGGCCTTTCTTTTACTCCCTATATATCTGAAAAACAATTTTTTGTTATCCTTAACTTGGGATGCCATCCTCAGCTCCATGGTAGCTTTGCCCTTTCTAACCCTCCCTACAACTGCGAGCTGAGGAAGTATACTCCTCTTTAGTAATCCCTCCCTGTTTCCACTGCTTATATGCCCTCCTTTTTGCCCTTAGGCTGCTCTGGATTTCTCTGGTCAGCCAGGGAAGCCTCTTGGCCTCTTTCCCCGCTTTCCTTCGCATTGGGATCATCTCCCTCTGTGCCCAAAGGATAGTTTCCTTAAGGCACAGCCACCTTTTCTGGTCTCATCTCGCTAAATCTCTTACTCTGCAGTGTGTCATAGACTAAATGCCTGAGTTTGCTTAAGTCAACCTTCCTAAAGTCTAGCACTTCCACCCTACTAGTTACCTTTCCCACTCTATGCCTTATAATGAATTCTGTTATTTGGTGATCACTGTCCCCCAGGTGACCGCTGATCTGTAGGTCTCCTACCATGTCATCCCCTGTTGCCAATACCAGGTCTAATAAGGCTTTCCCCCTAGTGGGACCATGTACCTCCTGTGTCAGGTGGAGGTCCTGTACACAAGATAGGAACCTGTGTGAATGGTGGGGATTTGCTGTCTGCATCTCCCAGCAGATGTCAGGGTAGTTTAGGTCCCCCATGACTACTGCCTCCCTAGCCTTTATTGTCTCTGAGAGCTGCCTCAGGAGTTCTGAATCTAGTTCTTCCCCTTGGTGTGGGGGTCTGTAACAGACCCCTACCACCAAGTCTCTTTCCCCTTGTCCTCCGTGTATCCTAACCCACAATCCTTCTACTTTCTCCTCCTCTGAATCCATTTTGATAAGGGTCGATGTATAACGCTCCTTGACATAGAGCGCATCCCCTCCCCCTCTCCTCCCCACTCTGTCCTTTCTGTACAGCTTATAGCCCTCAATGTGTACTGCCCAGTCATGGGTAGAGTCCCACCAGGTTTCAGTTAACTCCACTAAGTCGTAAGTGTTTTCTGCAAGCAGGAGTGTTAATTCATCCTGCTTTTTCCCCATGCTCCTAGCATTGGTGTATAGGCACTTGAGCCCTGTGACTGGCGCCTTTGTTGCCCCCTGGTTCTGATGCCCAATGGGCCCCCTATTGCTTACCTGCCTATTGCTCACCTGTGCTGTACTGCTGGCTGTCCCTTGGATTGCAAGTTCCTGATGTTCTCCTTCTTCTTCCTCCCCATCCCCCGTCTGAGCTAGTTTAAAGCCTGACGTAGGAGATCAGCCAACCTGTTGGAGAAAAGACTTTTACCTTTCACTGAGAGGTGAAGTCCCCTGCCAGGAAGTGCGGGTTGTGGTCCAGGAAGCCAAATCCTGCACCATGGCACCAACTCCTGAGCCGCAGGTTGACCTCTCTGATGCAGGAGCTGTGATGCCTACTGCGACCTCTGACTAGGAGGATGGACGAGAAGACCACCTGTGCCCCTGTCTCTCTAAGCCTGGCCCGCAGAGCCCTGTAGCCACTGAAGTCATTGAGTCATTGAATCAGAATTTTAAGGTTGGAAGGGACCTCAGGAGTTCGTCTACACCAGCCCCCTGCTCAAAGCATGACCACCCCAACTAGATCATCCCAGCCAAAGCTTTGTCTAGCTGGGTTTTGAAAACTTTCATGGATGGGTAATCTGTTCCAGTGTTTTACTGCCTTCTTAGTGAGAGAATTCTTTCTAATATCTAACCTAAACTTCCCTTGCTGCAACTTGAGACCATAGCTCCTTGTTCTGTCATCTGCCACCACTGGGAACAATTTAGCTCCATCCTATTCAAACCTCCCTTCAGGTAGTTGAAGGCTGCTATTAGGTCCCCTCTCAGTCTCCTCTTCTCAAGACTAAATGAGCCCAGTTCCCTCAGTCTTTCTTCATAAGTCATGTTCCCAGCCCCTTCACCATTTTTGTTGCCCTCTGCTGGACTCTCTCCAATTTCTCCACATTTTTTCTGCAGTCCCAAAACTGAACACAGTACTCCAGATGTGGCCTCACCAGTGCTGAATAGAGGGGAAGAATCACTTCCCTTGACCTCCTGGCAATACACTTACCAATGCAGTGTGCCATTAGCAACAAGGGTACTCTGCTGGCTCGTATTCAGCTTATTGTCATAATAAAGGGATAGAATTCCTCCCCATGCCCCTTCCCTCACAACAGATTTACGAAAGGACCCAACTGCTCTCCACGCTGCTGGGCTGTGTTCCTGGCCAGCTGCATGCTACGCTACGGTTGTGCATGAACAGGGCATTTATCGCCCACATCAGCCAAAAAAAGGCTGATTGCTGATGCAGTCAATTTTCCTTAGATCGATGCTGATCCGATATGGGACCAATGTATCAGTGTACCTCTACTAACTACTGTATCTTAGAATAGTATGGGTGGTGGCACTGGACAGCCAGAAATGTAAGAGTCATTGGGCCAGAAGGAGAACAAGCAAGAGGGAGCAGAACTCTGTACCTGACTGGTTAGGGTGACTGGTTTTTCTTTTAACTTCTTAGTACTCCACAGGTAATAATGATATGTTTTCCTTTCTGAATAGTTTTGTTCATTTATAGAAGAACATACTATGTGTAATAACTTCTATTTTGCTTCTAGTTCACAGTCTTCTTCCAGTCCCTTTAGTGCCTATTTTCCTTTGTGTATGAAATTCATATAAGCCATTGTTTTATCTAGTACTTGGGTTAGGCTAAATAATGTATACCATAGATTGTGCCATCAGTTACAATAGTGAAGAGTGTATGTGCTTTTATATATATATATATATATATATATATAGGGTGTGCACATGCATGTGCGTGACTACCATGCTCATGTAGCCTGATCAGATTGGGAAAAATAGCTTCTCTTGCATCTTCTCACCATGAATAAAGTATGCTATTTTTAACTGTATCAACTCTACAGACTTGGTTAGCCATATTAGTTTGTAGTTTTGTAACCATTGTTGTAGTTCTGTAACCATTTGGGAAGCAGCAGAGTTGTACGGTACATAGCAGGGAGGTCAGTCACTAGGTTTTTTCTATTGTGGCTATCATTTTATTCAATTAGAAGCTGGCATCTTATACTTTTGCTTAAGATATTGCTTCACAGTGGCTGTGTCTACATGAGACGCTGACTGTGCAGTAGTGTTGCATCACACTTTATGCACTTTCACTGCACAATAGTAATGATATACTATGCAGTCAGCGTCTCATGTAGACGCGGGCAGTGAGATATTTTACAGTGTAGTTAAAATTTGACCATGACATGTCAACAGGCTCAAGGATTTGTTTCTGATGCTTATCTTGTTCTCTAGAACTTCAGCTTCAACTCCAGTACTCGTACCTTTTTTTCTTTCTTTCAGTCAAAAACTTTTTTTTAAAGTTTAACCACATTGGCAGAAATTTCCTGGGGATCCTGTTTTTCTTTTGCTTAAGCCTTTTGTTGTTAAGATTATCTTCAGGAACTTCTGAGGACCTAGAAAAAAGAAGTAGCTTTTCTCCCTTATACTTTATCCAAGTAGGAAATGACTTGTTGGGGTTCTCTGGTGCCCCTGTCATAAAAGGTCCTGAAACTGGTTGTATTTTATGTATTTGCCAGATGCAAAAGCCTCATCTCAAGCAGGATCAGACAAAGCCAAGAAGGCAGCCAGGTTGTACCACTAAAAGTAGGAGAATTAGGCCAATTCATTCATGAGCCACCAAACAGATTAGAAGGGTCTTAGTTAAATGATAGGCAGATGATTTAACTGGCTTTTATTTTGCACAGTCCTTATTAATTATAATCATTTGGAAAAAAAAAAAAAGATAGGGGTTGGGGGTTGTGTTTGTTTAGATTAGAACCTGCGATCCGGTTCTTTCATTGGGTTTTATGGGGCCAATATAGGCTCCTGGATATGTGTTGAATGTGTTTGTCATGTCTCTGGAAACTTGCATAATAAGAGTCTCCTAAAAAGTAAATTTGGAGTGATTTCAGCCACTCTACTTGAGATGGTGGACTTAAGATGGCTCTGTTAAATCTTGCTGGTTCCAGTTTCCCATTCCATCCTTGATGATACTGATATCCTGGATAATGCCAACTGTCAGAAGCTCTAGCACCAAATAAAATTATAGAGGAGATAATGGGCAGCCCTGCTGTGTTGCCCTGTGAAGTATGAATGATAAATAAATAGATCCATTAGTAATAATTGAAACAATTTCTGTATATAGTAATTGCTTCCTTAACATGTAATGGTAACAAATCCAAATATATCTAGAAAACTTCATTAAATGCTCCTAATTCTGTTCCTTGCCTTTTCAGCAAACCAAAGCAGCAATGCATCTGTTATTTTACTGAGTGTTTCTTTTAACTATTTCAGCTATAAAGTAAACACATTGTGAAACATTTTCTATTACTTTTTAATCAGTGTCTTGGGGGTTATGATGTGTATACATCATTCCCTGCCTCCTGCTTTTATACATGATTTTGAAACTTTAATTAACAAAATAAGCCCCTAGCAAATGCACTGTTTGAAAGTCTTAACAATACTTAATATAGCTGAAACCATAACAGTTTTAGAAGCTTGTTTTTTCCCCTCCCATTTTAAGAAGTCAATTGCAACATTCTAGCTAAAAATAAATCTTTGAAGCCTTTATAAAAATGGATTGGATAGGTTTAGAGCTCTCCTGTCTATTGCCAAATGTTAGTAGCTGTATCACTGTGTTGTAGAATCTAAACTCTCATTTTAGTTAGGGGAAAAAGAGGCCTCCAGCTTTTATGATTATGAAGATAATCTTATAAATGGGAATACAATACAAACTGATGTATTTGTCTGTTTTGAGGTTGCACAAAAATAGCTCTGAGGGACAAATGAACTTCTCTTCATCTCAGTTTCACTTAGTCTCACTTCTGACAGTTTCAGAATGAATATTGTTAATTATGTCATAGTTTTGTACTTTATTAGAACATGAAGGAATTTGTTGGGTTGACAGTTTAGGATGCAATGGCATATATAAAGTGGGGTGTGTTGAAATGGCAGTTGATGTCAAAAGTCACTAAAACCAAGGCATTAAGTATTTAAAAAATACCATTTTTTCCAGATTAAAATGTTGTCTACATGTAAAAATTCAGAAGAAAGGTTCCTATACATTTAAAACAGATTGGGTCTTTCAGATGCAGACATCATTGCACCCCCCTTGGCAAATATATTTGAATTCATGGTGCTCAGGCAAGGTCCCGGAAGACTGGAAAAAGGCCAACATGGTCCCGATCTTCAAGAAAGGGAGGAGGGATGACCTGGGGAATTATAGACCAATCAGTCTGACTTCCATCCCTGAAAAAATCCTAGACAAAATTGTCAAGGGATCCATCAATACCAGACTATCGGCAGGCAAGCTTCTGAAGGCCAGCCAACACAGCTTTGTGATTGGCAGGCCTTGCCTGACCAACCTCATTTCTTTCTATGATCAGGTGACATGGCCCCTGGACAAGGGAGATGATATGATGTCATATATCTGGATTTCAAGAAAGCCTTTGACCTAGTTTCCCATGATGTCCCCATGGCTAAGCTGGGGAACTGTGGCCTTGATCATCTTATGGCCCGATGGCTAGGTAACTGGCTACAGGGTCTGACCCAAAGAGTACTAGTGGACAGGGCCAAATCAATGTGGTGCAGGGTGACAGTGGAGTCCCTCAGGGCTCAGTACTTGGGCTGGTACTCTTTAACGTCTTCATTAATGATCTGGAGTTTGCCAGATGCAAACTGGCAAAGTTTGCGGATGACACCAAATTATGGGGGAAGGCAGTCACACTGCAGGGCAGCCTGGGGATACGGGCCGACTTAGACACGCTTTCAAGGTGGGCTGACCAAAACTGGATGGTCTTCAATGTTGAGAAGTGTAAGGTACTTCATCTCAGTAGTAAAAACCTTCAACACAATTACAAGCTTGGCAGTGGTATGCTTGCTAGCACCACAACCAAAAGAGACTTGAGGGTCCTGATTGACCACAAGATGAATATGAGTTACCAACATGATGCTGTGGCTAGCAAAGCAAACCAAACTCTGGCGTGTATCTACCGATGCATATCAAGCAAAACCAGGGATGTCATCTTCCTGCTTTACTTGGCTTTGGTGAGGCTGCAGCTGGAGTACTGCATCCAGTTTTGGTTCCCCCACTTCAGGAGGGATGTGGAAAAGCTTGAAAGAGTCTACAGGAGTGCCACTCATATGATCCAAGGCCTGGAGGGCAGGTCATACGAGGAGAGGCTGAGGGATTTGGGACTCTTCAGTCTGGAAAAGAGAAGGCTCGGGGGTGACTTGGTAGCAGGCTACAGTTATATAAGAGGGGTACATCAGGACCTGGGAGAACAGCTGTTCACCAGAGCTCCCCAAGGGATAACAAGGTCTAACAGCCATAAACTCCAGGAAGGCTGACTCAGACTAGACATAAGAGAAAAGTTCTTTATGGTGCAAGTGTCCAGGGCCTGAAACAGATTCCCCTTAGAGGCGGTGCAGGCACCTACTCTGGACTCTTTCAGAAAACGTCTGGATATTTTTCTTGCTGGGATCACTTGATCCCAGCTGACTTCCTGCCTATTGCTGGGGGGCTGTCCTCAGTGATCTCACAAGGTCCCTTCCAGCCCCTAATGTCTATGAAATCCAATATCTTGATTGCATCTTAGTACTTTTATCCTGCAATATGTCATTTCCCAGTCTAATTGAGTCCACTTTTAGAATAGATCCAGGTATTGTGGAAGAGGAGAGTGTCTTCCAGTTTGTGTTCTTAAATTAATCTGGAATCCAGAATAGCTTGATGTGTGGACAAACCCTAAATCACTCGCACTTTTTTTGGATTAGGAAATGGGGGTGTTGGGGAGTATTTTAATTTCTTCTCCAGCATAAGAATCCTCAGTGGCTTCCTAGATATCAGAACCAAAACTTGCTTTCCAATTCTTCAGAAGGATCTAAAGCGGGTCGGCAACATTTTTGGCTGGATTGTCAAAATCACCCCAGCCTCCACCCACACCTCGACTTGATGTGCCAGAGTTGGGGAAGCCGCAAGGGGCCCAATCCTTATTTCTGGTGGTGGCTGCATGTATGCCTCTGGGTGGATGGTGGGGCTGGATTTGCACTGCCCCAGCCCCTTCCCTGCTGCATGTGTACCCACTACCACCTGCCACCACGGAGCCAGTGCTGGGGTTCCAGAGCTCAGAGCAGCTGTTTGCAGCTAGCCCGGGCTTTGGGCTGCTGTACCAGGTGGCCAGGAGCAGCAAACAGCTGTGCTAGGTTCTGGAGCACCAGCATTGACTCCGTGGCAGCTATGCATGTGTCTTGGGGTGGATGGCGGGGGGAGGATCCAGGGTTGCAGTGCCCCAGCCTCTTTCCCATCATGCACATGCACAGGTGCATGTGCCTGCCACTGCCACGGAGCTCATGCTGGGCCTCTGGAGCCCAGTGCAGCTGTTTGCTGCCTTCTACAGCCAGCCCAGGCTCTGGGCACCTGCAGCAGGTGGCTGGAAGGCTGCAAACAGCTGTGCCAGGCTCCGCAGCCTTGGCACTGGCTCTATGATGGTGGCAGCTGCACATATGCCTCTGGGTGGATGGTAGGGGAGGAGCCAGGGTTGTGTTGCCCCAGGCCCCTTCCTGGCCATGTGCCCAGAGGTGCATGCACAACTGCCACAGCCATGGAACTGGTGCCAGGGCTGCAGATCCCCATGCAGCTGTTTGCAGCCTCCTGGCTGGGGCTGGCCTGGGCTCTGAGCAGCTGCCAGCAAAAGCTACCTGGAGTCCAGGGTTAGTTGCAGTGTGCCAAGGAAAATGGCCTCATGTGCTATGCTCTGGCATGGGTGCTGGGGTTATAGATACCTGATCTAAAGTAATGGGGGCCAACCTTTTTTGTCAGGCATGCCACACATTACCCCTGCACTCTCCTACTTGGATCCCCTTCTTTTGCCCAATCTACTGCTCTGGCCTCTGTTTTCTTTTTTAATATAAATCTCTATACCATGTTGAAAAAATTAAAGTTGGTGGGCAGTATAAAATACAATTAACACATAATTATGTATTATGTGCTGCACAGTATAGGGCACCAGGTGAATATGAAGGGGAAAAAGCAGATTTTCACTTTTTATGTATGTGTATGTATGCATGCATATGTATTTGAGTAGGGGCAATCCACCTGTGGTCCACATGTTGGAGGCTCACAGAGCATTTGTATGCAGCCCATGCCCCACCATGACTAGATGGTGCTGTGCTTCTCCTGTGCTGTGCCATGGCTGGGAGGGAAGACAAAGTGCCAGTGACTGGGTCCCAATGCTTGCCCATCTTGGACCTGAGCTGGGTCATTCCAGTCCACCACTGGGAAGCATTGCCAACCACTGTATTAGAGAGAGAAGTTTAAGATAAAACCCAAAGATAAGAAATTATAGGGGAAAACTTGTGGCATTTCTGTTGAAAATAAAGTGGTTGAAATCAGGGCTAAGGCTAAAAGATATTTTTGAAATGATTAGACTCTTGGATATCTGTTGCTCTTTTCTTGTAGGAGTTTGGGTTTTTGTTTTGTTTTTTTTTAATATTTCTATCTCCTATAGATGCCTCTTAACCTAAAGTCAAATTTTTCACATAACCGGTTCAAATATAACTATTTGAGCTGTCAATCTGGTACTACTTCCTTTTCAATTTTAGCCTTCAGATTTAAAATAATGTAACTTTTCTCTCTGGTTGCTTGTTCTGCACTCTGTAAATAGGTAGGACATACTCAAAAATGTTAGTATGTTCACAGGAAATTTCAATTTGTGTGTGTTGAAAACATTTTGGTAACCATCTTAAAAATTAGAACTGAATTTTGTTTGTGGATAAGAAGTTGTATTTAATTATACTTGCTTAGCTAGTTTTCTTTAAATTATATTCTAATTGGTAAAGCAGGGGAGGGCAAAATTCAGCCCACCAGGCACTTTGGGCACCCACCACTTCGCAGCGTCCACCAGTGAATTTTATCCTTCCCAGCCATTTTGCCCATAAGGGTGGGAGCAAGGCCCCCACATATAAACATGCCCCCAACATGCCCTATTGCATTGCACTGCCACCTTCATGGGCAGAAGGGCCTAGCCAGCTGACCGCTTACTGGGGAGGAGGGCTGCTGCTGCAACCAGCTTATGGTGGGGGTATCTGCTGCTGCCACTGTTGCAGTTGATAGGGACCTGCTTTGCTTCCCTGGCATCCCTCTTGCTCTGGGCAGCAGGTAGGGAAGTGGTGGGGGCAGAGGCATAGCTGCAGCTGGGTGGGGGCAGGGAGTATGGGACTGGGGTGGTGGCAGCACAGAGCCTGCGCCCAGGGGGGCAGTGGCAGCGTGGAGCTTAGGTGGGCAGCGTGTGGGTGTGAGGGGGGGACTCCCCCATATACTCTTCCCCCATGCTGCGCATCTCTGACAGGAAGCAGCAGCAGGCTGGTGCACTCATGCCCGGTGCCGGTGCTCGGCTGTGTGCGGCTCCAGGCAGTGCTGCACATTGCAGTGAGGAGCGCAGCCTCTACTGGGCTATTACTGTTGCTGGCACTCCCCACTGCACATGCGCAGCCCCTGCACTCATGTGGCATGGGAGGGAAGCCCCATGCACTGGAGCTGACTGCCTTCTCTTGCCTCATGCAGGCATGAGTGCCCCCTGCCTGCTGCTGTGCCATGAGGGGGTTGGGGGTGGTGTGTGGGGGAGTCCCCATACCTCCTACCCTCCCTCACACCCAACAAACACCACAGACCCACCCTGTGCCCCCCACACAGCCGTACCTCTTCACAACCCCCACACAGCCGCACCCCACCATACATGTACACATCACACACTTCACCATACACATATACCCCACCACACAGAATATACAAGAATTTATTTTTGAGTTAGCATGCAAACACCTCTATATGTAGCATGCAAACACAAATCACGACAAAAATTTTTTTTGGAATAAAAATAAAATGAGTAATAGTAAGTGTTTGACTTTTAGTGTATGATTTGTTTTTTTTTTTCTGGTTTTAGATGGCAAACCGCACTCCCAAAAGGAGTATTTCCCGGAGGCAGGGGAGGGACTTCCAGTGGCAAAGGGCAGGGGTTAAGGGTGGGACTTCCATGACCAGAGGGTGGTGCAGCTGTCAAGGGGCAGGGCTACCCATGTGGCTCTCGAAAGCTCACCAACCCTTGTTAAGCAGCCCTCCACCCAAAATAATTGCCTGCCGCTGCAGTAAAGTGAATGAGTAAAAAAATGATTCCTTCATTGACAGATTTGTTTTCTGTATACGTTTGTTGGTATCTGCTTGCTCTGCTTAAAATAGATACAGATATTGTGTGTGTATGTGTGTGTGTCTGTGTATATATACACAGAGAGAGAGAGCGCTACTAATAACACTGCAAGCAGTTTTGGAAGGCTATTTGTACAGTTAATTCCCTATTACACATCCTTTATTATTAGTGATGCATGGGCCAAAATAAATGCAGCTGGACTGTGAGAGTTCATGGCAAGTTATTAAGACTGGCACTAGGAAAGCACCCAAATATAGATGTTGAAAACTGATCCAATTTGTTCTCTGTGGTAATTAAAAAAATAGATATAATACTATTCTCATGAAGTCATGGTAGACCAACACTTTATAGATAAAATATGATATGGATTTAAATTTACCAATAAAATAGCATGTTTGGTTGACAGAATTGTTAAAGTTCTAATGTTTTAGTAAGTAGTATTTATTACTTTAAATTTAAACCTTAGCCCTTTATGTCTCTATTCTTGAACAGTACACTTGGGTCTCTCTTTATTCAAATTTATTTTGTGTAGATGTGCACCAATGCATCAGTCCAATATCGGTTTGGTACCGATATAAAAGAAATTATCCGTATCGGATATCAGCCCAACTGGGCCGATAAATGCCTGTGTTGTGCTCAGCATGGCGCAGAGCCGGCAACATAGAAAGCTGCCTCCAGCTGATAAGTTGGAAGCGGCGTGGGGGAGATCAATGCCCCTCGTGGTGAGGGAGGGGGCAGGTGCAGGTGCTGCCCAGCTGGTGCAGGGTGGGGGGCGTGAGATAGTGGCTTGGCTCATGGGGTGGGGGCAGCTTCTGCCATTACTTGCACCCCAGATCTGTGTAGCCTGGGGTGGGCTGCATCTGTGGGGTGGACCTGGAGCTGGCACTGTGTGAGGCTTTTCTTGCTGGGGGCTGGGCTTGGAGCGGGCTCTGGCAGCACTGGGAGGAGACTGTACCCACCCCAGATTTTGCCACAGCTCTGCTCCTTGCACTTGGGTGGAGGGGGGGCGTTCAGCCGTGGCTGTGCCAGGCAGCAGTGTGTGGTTGGGAGCAGAGCTGTGGTGAAATTTGGGGTGCAGGGCACTGGGACAGTGCAGGGCAAGCAGCTGCCATTCCCTCCCACTCTGGTTCCCTGCCCCTGGGTGCCTCTCCAGCCTGGTGGGTGTGACCCAGCATGCCTGGGAACAGTGGGGCTGCGCAGAGAGGCTGTGAGCTTCCTGCTGCACTGGGCCATGCCCGCTGGGCTGCAGAGGCAGGGAACAGCAGGGCCACGTGGAGAAGGTGTTCACCCCATGCTGCTTTGGCCACACTGTATGTGCTGTTGCTTGCAGCGCAGGGTGAGCACCTTCTCCACATGGGCTTGCTTCCCTGCCTCAGGTACCTCCACAGCCCAGTGGACATGACCCAGTGCAGCAGGGAGCTCATAGCCTCTCCGTGCAGCTCCACTGTTTCCAGCCACACTGGGTTGCTCCTGCAGGGCTGGAGAGGCCCCCAGGGAAGGGAAGCCGGGTGGAGCCAGGAGTGGCGAGCAGCCAGAGTTCCCTGCTGTCCTGCTTCCCTCCCTCAGGTGCCTCTCCAGCCCGCCATGCACTGCCCTGGTGATGCACCTCCTGCGCATGCCGCTGCTTGTAGCACAGAGCTTGTAGCCTGCCTGTGCAGCAGTTATTGTATTGTGAGATTACTTTTTGAATTTGTCATGGTTTGGGGGGGCAGCTGAGTGAGGCTGGTATATATCCCTATTAATTGCATGTAATAATGGATTCACTTCATGCAAATTCGCTTTATGCAAGGTTTTTATAGAACGGAACCCTCACATAAAGAGAGACCCAAGTGTGCATTAGTTACCTGAACTCGACTGTGACCATCAGAAAATGAGTAATCACTGTTATTGTGTCTTAGTTACTTGGGGATTTAAATCATGTCATCTGTAATTTGATGGTAGTCAGTGAAAACATCATTTAATGACAGTGAACTATACTTATCAGATGATTAGACTAATCTATAAAACTCAATATATTAACTGGGGATAGCAAGCTAAAAGCCTGGCATTTACTTTACAGTATGAATAGTATTCTTTTTCCAAGACATATTAAATTTTCAATTACAGACCTCCCCCTCTCCCCTGCAAAAGAAAAACAAAACCTAAAAAATAAGAAGACTTTTGCCATAGACATCTAGGTTGTGGAATCTAGTGAAATGAGCAGAAAAATGGAAGGCAGGTACTCCAGATATCTGATGCCAGTTCTTTCAGTGACTAACTTGGGGACCAAGGCCCCTCCCCCACCAGAGCTGAGCAACAGGTACGCACCTCTTGCTGCCCCAGCAGAGCCTGCTGAGTTGCCGGCCCCCACAGGCAACATGGGCCTAACTGCAGCTCCCGCCCCTGCTCTCCCCAAGACAAAACGTAAGGTGTTTGTTGTGGGAGACTCCCTCCTGAGGGGGACGGAGGGGCCAATCTGCCACCCTGACCCCTTAGCCCGGCAAGTCTGCTGCTTCCCAGGGGCCTGCATCTGGGACATTGCAGAGAGGATCCCCAAGCTCCTTAAACCCACAGACCACTATCCCATGCTCCTTATTCATGTGGGCACCAATGACACGGCTCGGAGCACTCCCAGCCAGGTCATGAGGCGCTACAGGGATTTGGGAGCGGGGCTTAAGGGTCTGGGGGCACATGTGGTGTTCTCATCGATCCTACCAGTCTCAGGCTATGGGCTGAGAAGGGACAGGAGGATCTATGTGGTCAACCAAAGACTGCGGCGCTGGTGTCATCAGGAAGGCTTTGGCTTTCATGACCACAGCCCGCTCTTTGGCGAGAGAGGCAGAGAGCTGCTGGGAAGAGATGGTCTCCACCTCTCTCCCCTAGGGAGGAGGCTCTTCTCAGCCAGACTGGCTGACCTGCTCCACCAGGCTTTAAACTAAGCCTGTTGGGGGACGGGGGGACTACCGCCACTGCTGTCCTGCTGAGCAATCCTTGCAAAGCCAGCGGATCACGGCACTCAAGGGAGCCCGCCCCAGCCCTGGTAAAATCTGTGGGCAAGGAAGGAGCCCCCCAGGGGGCACTTGCCTGCCTGTACACTACTGCCAGGAGCCTGGGGAATAAGCAGGAGGAACTCATTCTCCTGCTCAGTGCAAACAATTACGATGTCATAGGAATCACGGAGAGCTGGTGGGACTCCACCCATGATTGGACCACAGGTATAGATGGCTATACCCTGTACAGGAGGGATCGTGTAGAGAAAAGGGACGGGGGTGTAGCTCTCTATGTTAAGGAAAGCTATGCGTCCCTGCAAGCCGATACTGGCCACCAGGGTGGACGGCTGGAGACCCTCTGGGTTAAAATCCGTGGGGAACACGGCACAGGGGACACAATGGTGGGAGTCTATTACAGACCTCCCACCCAAAGTCCTGAGCTTGAGCAGGAGTTTGCCCAGGAACTGGCTGAGGCAGCTTGCTCTAGGACCATGGTTGTCATGGGTGACTTCAATTACCCGGACATCTCATGGGAGGATCGCTCAGCAAAATCTGAGCGGTCACAGAGCTTCCTCTCGTGCGTGGATGACCTCTACCTGACTCAAGAAGTCTATGGGCCAATGAGAGGCAAAGCGCTGCTCGACCTGGTACTGGCTACTGGGGATGACCTAGTCGGCGACCTAGTGATCGATGGGAAGCTGGGTGACAGCGACCACAAGCTGATCGCTTTCACCATCCGCCGAAAAGCTGGCAAGTCAGTCAGCAACACGCAAGTCCTTGACTTCAGGAAAGCCGACTTTGACAAGCTCAGGAGGCTTGTCAGTGAGGCCCTAAGGGACTGTGATCACAGGGAGAGGGGAGTTCAAGAAGAGTGGTTGCTCCTCAAGGGAGCGATCCTCAATGCACAAACTAAGTCTATTCCATCTCGGAGGAAAGGCAGCAAGAGGGCACAGCAGCCCCCCTGGCTCTCCAGGGACCTAGCAGACCTCCTGAGGCTAAAAAGAAAGGCCTACAAAGGATGGAGGATGGGAGTTACCTCCAAGGAGGATTATTCTGCACTGGTCCGGTCCTGTAGGGAGCTGACCAGGAAAGCCAAGGCTGCAACTGGACTCCAGCTAGCATTGAGCATCAAGGACAATAAAAAGTCCTTTTTCAGATACGTGGGGAGCCGGAGGAAAAGCAGGGGCAATGTTGGACCCCTGCTGAACCAGATGGGGCAACTGACAACTGACGCCCAGGAAAAAGCCAACCTATTAAATAGGTACTTTGCGTCGGTCTTTCATCAGCCCCATGGGACGCCCATGCCCGCTACAGGGCAGGGAAGTTCAGGTGAGGGTGATCCCCTGCCCTCCATTAATGCTGACTTCGTGAAGGAACATCTTGAGAAGCTGGATACCTTCAAGTCAGCCGGCCCTGACAATCTTCACCCCAGGGTACTCAAGGAGCTGGTGAGCATCATAGCCCAGCCTCTAGCGCGGAGCTTTGAAAACTCTTGGCGCTCTGGTGTAGTGCCCGAAGACTGGAAGAAGGCCAATGTGGTGCCTATCTTCAAGAAAGGGAGGAAAGTGGATCCGGCAAACTATAGGCCCATCAGCCTGACTTCTATCCTGGGGAAGATCTTAGAAAAGCTAATTAAGGAGGCCATCCTTAATGGACTGGCCAACGCCAACATCTTAAGGGATAGCCAGCACGGGTTTGCTGCAGGTAGGTCTTGCTTGACCAATCTAATTTCCTTCTACAACCAGGTGACCTATCACCTGGACAAGAGAGATGAGATTGATGTCATATATCTTGACTTCAAAAAAGCCTTCGATCTGGTGTCCCATGATCGTCTCTTGGAGAAACTGGCCAATTGTCACCTTGGGTCCTCCACGATCCACTGGCTGGAAAATTGGCTCCGGGGTTGGACCCAGAGGGTAGTAATTGATGGAAGTCACTCATCGTGGTGTCCTGTGACCAGTGGGGTCCCCCAGGGCTCTGTCCTTGGACCCATACTGTTCAACATCTTCATTAATGATGTGGACACTGGAGTCAGAAGTGGACTGGCCAAGTTCGCAGATGACACCAAACTTTGGGGCAAAGCATCCACACCAGAAGACAGGCGGATGATCCAGGCTGACCTGGACAGGCTCAGCAAGTGGGCGGATGAGAATCTGATGGTGTTCAACGCCGATAAATGCAAGGTTCTCCACCTTGGGGAAAAAAAACCCGCAGCATCCTTATAGGCTCGGCAGTGCTATGTTGGTTAGCACTATGGAAGAAAGAGACTTGGGGGTCATCATTGACCACAAGATGAACATGAGCCTGCAATGCGATGCTGCGGCTAGTAAAGCGACCAAAACGCTGGCTTGCATCCATAGATGCTTCTCAAGCAAATCCCAGGACGTCATTCTCCCCCTGTACTCGGCCTTGGTGAGGCCGCAGCTGGAGTACTGCGTCCAGTTTTGGGCTCCACAATTCAAAAAGGATGTGGAGAAGCTTGAGAGAGTCCAGAGAAGAGCCACGCGCATGATCAGAGGTCAGGGAAGCAGACCCTACGATGACAGGCTGAGAGCCCTGGGGCTCTTTAGCCTGGAAAAGCGCAGGCTCAGGGGTGATCTGATGGCCACCTACAAGTTTATCAGGGGTGACCACCAGTATCTGGGGGAACGTTTGTTCACCAGAGCGCCCCAAGGGATGACAAGGTCGAATGGTCACAAACTACTACAAGATCCTTTCAGGCTGGACATAAGAAAGAATTTCTTTACTGTCCGAGCCCCCAAGGTCTGGAACAGCCTGCCACCGGAGGTTGTTCAAGCGCCTTCATTGAACACCTTCAAGATGAAACTGGATGCTTATCTTGCTGGGATCCTATGACCCCAGCTGACTTCCTGCCCTTTGGGCGGGGGGCTGGACTCGATGATCTTCTGAGGTCCCTTCCAGCCCTAATGTCTATGAAATCTATGAAATCTTGCCCCCTGTATTTCTTTCCCTGTCAGTGAAGTGGAGATAATCCTTGCGGTGTCCAGCTGAATCAAGTATTGTTTGAGTCCTCAAATTCTGTCAATAAGTACTACATAAATTCTAAGAAGAGCTGAAAAATTACACACACACACACACGGACTTAAATAGAATTGGCATAATCTTATAGCCAATTCCTGTAGCTCCCGTTGATAATGACATTGCTTAGATAGAACAATTTGCCTTATCCAGGGATTTCATTGGTAACCTGCCAAGTGAACCAAACAAAAGTGCTTGGAGAAAAAATGCAACACACAAGTTTCCTGCTACTACAGTTGTAGTTCCCAACAGCAGTTGCTTTTGAAGAGTAGATTGTAGCTCACTGAATCACTGTGCTGGCATAAAGAGAGATTTTGACATTTCTAGTAATTGACTCTCCTGTATTCAGTGATTCATATCTAGTATTGCCATAGTGTAGTAAGATATTGCCACATTCCAAGGAACTGTAACAGAGTAAATTCCTCAGTTGGTTGTGTGTTGGCAAGGGAAGTGTACTGAGTCTTGGAAATCTTCCAAAAGAAGCATTCATAAAGCAGGTTTGCACAGCAGCTTGTAAGGAGGGGCTTGGCTCCTCAAGGGCTTGGAATCCAGCTGCAAGCACTCAGCAGATGATTTTGTGCTTTTCTGGGAGGCTGGGGTGGGGGGCAGCTGGAAGTGATAACCCACCACTGAGGATGGAGGCATCAAGAGGCTTAAGAACTGCAGGTGGGAATCTTGGAGGAGGAAGAGAGCAGGCTAGCGTATCAGAGAGAAGTCCAGAGATAAAATTATCCCTCTCCTGGTATATGAAGGAGGATAGAAGGTTTTGTATGTTTGTTCATGGTTGTTTGGTAGGTCTGATTTATTGTGAGTTGAAAGCTGTTTCCGAAAGGAATAGAACTATTTGGAGAACCTGAAGCCAGAGCTGACTTGCCCATCTCAGGAAGTGGGGTAAGCAACCTGCTTACACAGCCCTCGGAAAAGTTGTACGTTCATTTTATGACAGGAAAGCCCAGTGTAAGATACCTGAAGTAATTATTCTGCTCTGTGGCAATAATGAGGTTACAGCTAAAATACTGTTTCCAGTGTTGGTTGCCATGTTTAAGGGAAGATGCAGAAAAGCTGGAAAGAATCAAGCGGAGAACAAGAAGAAGATTACAAGGTTTAGAAAATCTGACCTGTGAGGAAAGGTGGAATTAATTAAGTTGGTTTAGTTTAGAGGAACAAAATGGAGGAGAAGCTGTTTGGAAGTGATTGATTATTTTTCATAGTTATTGATGGAAAGGAAGAAAAAAATTTGGCATAATTTGCAGCAAATAAGATGAACATTAGATATTAAGAAAAGCTTTCGAACTGTTAAAATGGTGAACTTCTAATACAACTGCATAGGGTGGTTATGAACGCTTTGAAGAACATATTAGATATCTATTGGGGATGGTTAAGTTTTAAACCTCCTGCCATTCTGACACAGAGCAGTTAATCATTACCTTTTGCTTGTGGCTATTGAGCCATTTACCTGTCCACCTTGTAGTAGCTTTATCTAGTCCACATTTCTCTGATTTATTTTTGAGAAGGTCATGTGGGACATTGTAAGTAGCCTTGCTGAAGTCCAGGTACACTATACTCGCAGCATTTCCTTCATCCACCTGTAGCAGGTTCAGGGTTAACTTGCTTACTCAGTCTTTTGCTGTTTGGTTACAGCCTTTTCATAGTCTTTATTCCCTCCTTGGTAAACTCCTTCCTGGCAGGACACAATCAACATAAACAGTGTCTTTTGTCAGGTCACACCCACAATATCCACAGTCTCTCAACACACTCGCAGTAGTCAGTTCACATCTCACTGTTCTCTTCACAGTCTCAGGCCACCTCTCAGGAGAAAGCACTCCAGGCATGGTCCCTGGGCTCCACCGTGATCTGTGACCTATCTCGTTCTCCTTTTGAAGCTCTCCATTCTCAGACATTCAGCTTCCAGGCTCTCAGATATCTGCCTGCCTCTAGCTCCTCTCCCTAGGAGCCTAACACTGTCTCTTTGTCTCTGTCTTCCTTTCCTGTGAGCCTTTTTATCATCCTAGCAGGTAATTATCTCTCTCAATTGGCCCCATTGTCTGCGTAGCCTGCAATCAACCCTTACAGCAGGGGCAGGGTGGGCAAAATGTGTCCCTGGAGCTGGATGCGGCCCACCAGGCCATTCTATCCGGCCTGCGGGGCCCCTAAAAAATTTAGAAAATTAATATTTATCTGCCCTGGGCTACCTGTCATGCGGCCCTTGATGGCTTACCAAAACTCAGTAAGCAGCCCTTTGCCCAAAATAATTGCCTGCCCCTGCCTTAAACCCACCAACTGAGCTGTAACCCTTGCAAGCTTGCAGACTGCCCCCAGGCTCCTCGAGCTGGCAGGCTGCTCCCAGGTTCCTATACTACCCAAGTAATTACTTTATCAAAGAAGTAGATCAAGTGTATTTGACAATTTTTTTCATAAATCCATGCTGGTTCCTTATTATCAGTCTTCCCTCCTCCAGAATTTTGCAAAAGGCTTTTCTTAGGATATGCTCCAGCAATGTCTCAGGTACTGAGGTGAGGCTAACCAGTTTGTAGTACCCCGAGTCCTCCATTTTACCTTTTTTAAAGAGGGACTCTATGTAGGCTTCCAGCCTACAGCCCTCATCGGTGTATTGAAGCCTGAAGCAGGTGCAATTATTTCACGGCCTGTGAACGACATCTCCCATGAGCAAGAAGTTGTTGCACACTAAAGTTTTCTTTTATATATTGTGGGCCATGCCACCACTTCAGTTCTATTTCTTTTCATAGCAAAATCATTGGAATTATAGTTATTTCCCTTTTTTTCAATTTTGATATAGCTAGCTCCAAAGCAGATCAAGCTATTTTATCCCTTTTAAACCATTTCTATATAAGCTGTGCTCAAACATGGAAAAAAAAATAAGAGCATTATTTGTATTGGGACTTCACCACAATAACAAAGTATGCGAGAGGATAACAGATTAATAACAAATGAATAAAACTCACTGGTTTGACAACCGACTGCATGAGAAATATTCTTTGGTTTTCAGTACTTAGTGCTTCATAATTGATCCCCAATCAATAGGGGCAAGGGGCAATTTCTTTCCTTATTTAAAGTTGAGGCAGAAGTCTTTCTATTGCCATTGTCCACTCCCTTTTGAAATGTCTTTAATTCATTTCAAGTCCATTTCTCTCCAGCTAAATCTCTTCCAGTTGAGGGCCATCTCTTCCAGTAACTGTCACCAAGATAGTAGTTATCAAGGTTTACTTACTTGTTAAACTTTTGTAAGTGTACCTGCATCACAGCAATAACTTTCTCAGAGTAGCTTGAAATACCAACAGCTATGTTCTAATGGAATCATAAAATCAGTCACTGTTCTTGTGGATCCATAATACTATTTGTTTATCTTTCATGGTATTCCTCTACCGACTTCTAAAACTTGGAGCTACCTCTGTTAGCAATATGTAATACATTGGTTAGCACCATTTTACTTAATACCTAAACCTCCAAAATTATTTCAAGAGATAGAGAAACTTCTGTTGTAATAGGCACAGAAAACAATCTGGAACCATTAATATCCAAGTTCCAGGTGGCTCAGACAATGACCACTCAACAGGGTTGTTACACGTCTTAAATGAGACTGCTCTTTGCGCTATTGTTATCTCTTTCCGAGGGGGGTGGAGAATGACAAATTCATATTCTATAGCTGATACCAAAATATATAAGCAATAGACTACAGTACTACCTAGAAAGATTTATGAACAAGTCTTTGCTTTTTATTTTGGGTCTTTTACTTGGAAGTAGTTCAGGAAAGGAAAAACCTAGTTTTGGACTGGTCAGGAAGAACATGTTTTTCAGGTCTGCTTCATCTCCTGAGAAACTCACCAAATCCATTCCCAGGAACAGCTCACCTCCTGCACCAGGATCTGTAAATGCATTAAAAATCAAACTACACAAAGCAATGCCCCCCCCCAACAAACAAACAAACCCCAACCCACCAAACAAACCCCGAAACAAAACAACAAACCCCAAAACAAAACAAAAAATATGGTGCAATGTTCTGCTTCAATTTAGATGATGTGGACTATTTCAGAATTTAACTGACCTGTATGTGATGTGCCTTTGCATCCTCTGTCTTCCAACAAATGGAAGTGGGTGTTAAAAACTAGCAGAGAAATCTCTCTCAAAGTTCAATGTTTAAAACTCCTTTTTACGTTAATTTCCAGATGAGATCCTTACTAGTTTCCTAGAATCTTTAAAAACGAACAAAAAACCCCAAAAAGACTATGGTATCCCTTCTGAGAACCGTTTATATGCTTTCTTTGAAATTCTATTTTCATCTTCTTGCCAGTCCTTTTCTGAAAAAAATGCCCTTCCAGTTTCATGATGTTGTCCATAAGAGTTAGTACATGTATAGTGGTGTGGATACATGAATGCTTAGAGCCCTTTCAAAAGGGAAGTGTTTCACAAAGCAGCAGTCGGTACTTTCAGATTGTTGTGTGTGAACAAGCTGAGAGAGATTCAAATGTAGCAACACCTCTCCAGTTTTAGTGTTTGGAGTGTTAAAGTGGATAAGTATTGCTACATTTACCCATAACACTTAGAACATACTAGCTGCTGTCATTGTGAAACATTCTCTTTTGAAAAGGCTCCAAGCATTCATGTGTCCATACCCTAGGTGTTTTCTTGATTTCACATCCATCCTCAGGAGTTTTTTATAGTTTTTAAAATAAGATTTTACAACAAAAAGACCTTTGTTTCATATTCTCAGCCAACCGCCCCGCTCTTCCCTTCCACACTAAAGTTAAAAAGGGTCCTCAATATATCCTGCAAAGGTCCTTTCATTATCAGCAAGTTCTCCTGTGCAGGGAATGGAATAACTCTTTTTTTATTGTCCTATTAAATCATATGTTCACACTTCATACATGAATGCCTAACTGCCTTTAAACCAATGGATTTCTTCTGACTTTAACCTAAATTAAGTTTTACTGAACAAAATGTGTTGCCTTACAAGATCTGTGGACCTTACTCAAATACTTCAGTGCTTGGGTACCATTCTCGGGGAAATATTACTTGGAATGATGATCAGTTCTGTTTATGATACGTTTCAAATGGACTCTGAGTTGTACAGAGTCTCAAAATGAAGATAGTCCTTGCCTCAAAATCTGAAAATGTAATATATATTGAGAAAGATATTGAGTAATTGTTCCTTGGTGTCAACTCCTACTCATTTTATCTTAATTCTAAATCTCTCATTTATCTGTCTCTTCCTAGTGGAGGTTCCTACTGCTCACAGTGATCTAGATAAGTCACAGAATAAATAAACCAGCTTTCTAATCTGAGTGTTTTCATGTGAAGTGGTCCAACCTGTATAAAACCTAGTCCCTGAATAGATTACTGCTCTGGGTAAAAGTACCTACCAATTTCTTGATTTTCACTTTGGTAAAGGTATGGGTCAAAAAAGTTTGAATTGCCAGCAGAGTGTGCACCAAGTGCAAATAAATAAATTAGAGCACCTATTTGATATACCATTTTACTTTATGTACTGTTTTCCATATGCCCCTGTTAAATAATAAATAAAAGCCACTTGCCTCATAATGCAGTATCCTTTTGCAGTTGAATTGTATGAACCCTCTAAGTTCACCCTGAAGTGCAGTTACTTACTTAGCTATATATACCTACCTAGCTAGTGTGTAGTTGACCACAGGTGCTCAGTCTCTGTGTGCATATGCATGTTTCTTCACTGCTAAGGAAGATGAATTGCTATCTGCACAAAGTTCTCAAAAACACCACTTACATGGCGAGAAAACTGCCTTTTAAACATATAAAAGGAAATAAAATTTGCCGTAAATGGCAATAACATAATATGAATTTAAAAATGAAAAGAAGAATTCCCAGTGTGCATAAGTGAGTCATTTCTATGCTATGAAGAAATGGGAGTTCTTTAGTTTATCCTGGTGATGAGGTCTGTTTCCTCGTATGTTCTGAATGTGCAAAAAATGAAAGCAAACCATGTTTGTCCTGGGAACTTAGGCTGCTTGTAGGTGTTATAACAAAAAAACCCTGGCACTTTACTTTAAACTCTACGTGCTCCCACGCTGACCCATGATCAGAAGAGGCAGCTTGTTAGTTGGACCCGGTTTGTCTAACATCTGTATAAATCAGGTTCTTTAGTGGGGCTTTTTTGGTGCTTTTATCTAATAGCTAATTAAATTAGCTATTAAATAAATGCCAAAAGTCCCGCAGAAGTGCCTAATCTGTACACACTTCGAATCTTTAAAAACAAACTAATGTTAGTTCAATGCCAGGTTGAACTAACGTGCTGTTGCTCCAGGGAAAGCACTGTTTTTTTGGTTTGTTTGTTTATTCGTTTTCAACATCTGCAAGCATCCTTAGTGAATATCATAAAGCACTATTAGTTGCCTAATTTTTAATATATATGTATGTGAATATTAAATATTTTTAAATCCATACAGTGTTTTTTATTATGTGCTTCTGTGTAGTGCTCAGTATTTTTGACAAAGACTTAAAGCAAACCACATCAAAACCATAAACCATATAAAGCCTGTTTAACTAGCCTGCTAAAAGTGATTTATGGTTGTTTTTCAAGGCTGTAGAAATGTAAAGCAGCTGGAGTGCACCTGTCTATTATGGTGTAATTACATAAATGGCTCTTTTTGTCTGCACTGAAAAATTATTAATGATTCCATTCCTTTTTTTGTTTTGTGTTGTTTATAATAGGTTGAATATTTTTTTTTCCAGTTGGATATGTTGTTCTGCAAGCTTCAGAACTAAGAAAGTCACTCCAAAGACTTGAAGCTATATTTAATCACATTTAGGACCACAAAATCAGTTGGCAAAACTGTAATGAATGATGAGATGCTGGCTCTAGTTTCCATGCCGCTTGCTTAGTCAGCCTTATAGTACCAACACCTGGCAATTCAAACCTAGAATATTTATACTGTACATTTATACTGTAATTTTAAGGTTTACTTTGAACATGAAGGTAAACGGGGAAAACGGGAATTTTGCTTTTAGTAAACATATACTAACATTTGTTCAACAAAAAATGAGAGAAATGGAGAAATATATGATATATGAAGAAATGAGAGAAATGGAGAAGTATATGATCACTTAAATAGTATATTATAAATCACACATACAAAAGAAATCAAAGTAAGTTTGCACAATCTTAATTCTGGCATTTTCTAACTTTTACGTACTTGACTTTGGAATCTTAATGTTGTTTTGGTGTGTGTTAGATTTTAAAAGAAAGAAAACTAAGCTCCCCCCAGCCAATTTTATACTTGTAGCATTACATTAATAGAAGGTCATCAACAGGCTTTAGATCTGCTATTTAGACTTCAGACATTTGAATTAACAGGCTAACTGATTGTGACCATCACTAGGTGCATTTGGGAAGAAATTAATGTTTTACAGGTTTTTTTTAGAGACTTTTTTGTGACAGGAATGGTGAAATTCAGGAAACTTGTGTTGTATTCCAGGCTATAGACAACATTTTATTCTTTTGATCACAGACTTTTCTGTCACGAAGATTGATCCCTTATGTTCCAGTTCTCTGCTGTCCTAACCTCCTTTTCCAAGACTGCTGCTTAGGCAATCCCATCCCTCTCTTGTGAAACCAGTTGTCTGCCCTAACACTGCCCCCATTTCCTCTCTGCTGATTCCTAGCTCCAGTCTTTTTGACTAACCTATTTTATCTTAGTCTTCTCACCTCCCCAAAGCTCCTCATAGGTTCTCACTGTTCTCTCCCCCTCATTCCTTTCATTGACTCCTAGTCCTAGCCTTCTTGACTATCAGTTCCTGCATCTCAACCCAAGCAGTCTCTGGTGTCTCCATTTGCCTCTGCTCTGAATTCATTTGCCTAACCAGTTTCACCTTTCCCTATGCTTCTTCCCATTCCCAGCCCTTATCAGACTGTTCCCATTCTCATCCTTTTCTTTGGTTCAATTTATGTTCTCTCTTTCTTCAGATTACTTCTAGTGTCCATCTCCTTAGGTGGTTTAGTGCCGCTCAGACTTCAATTACAAGGAAAAATCCAGCTTTGCTCCATGTCCTGGAATTGATACTTGCTGAGTTAATCTGTGAGATGGTTTCTAAGGGGATGAAGTATGCTCATTGAAGACAAAATCTTTGGAAATTTTAGCTAGTATACTGTTAGATATGCTAAAATCCGAATTTTTCTTAAAATCTGTATGGCATGGTCAGATTTGAGTAAATTATCATTGGGAGACTCTACGAGTCTACAACACAACAACACAGAGGCCAGTTTCATGCCAGGCATTAAATCCCTGGTCTGGAGCACAGGGGTGCTAGACTTTTATAAAGTGAAGATCTGTAGAATTTTAATAATGTTGGAAAATGACACTTTTTTTCAACACCCAGTTTTGGAAATGGTTTAACAGTTTCTAGGAGCTCAGCCTTTAGTTTCAAAAGCAGTTTAGTTTTTTTGAAACAGTTTAACTTTAAGCAAATGCTCAGCATGGAAAATTTCAGCCCAAATGGTTAAAGTTTGTCAAAATATCAAGCCACTTAAAATAGGGTACATTGAATGACCATACTAATAGGTGGTGCTGCCAGCCTCATCTATAATTAGATGGTGTGAATTATAAAAATGAAAGGTTAATCTAACCAACTTCTGTAGTGTACAGATAAGCCTTGAAATGAAACATCAATATATTGAAGAATATAGGTATGATTCAATACTTTAATTATAATACTAAACCTGATTTTAAATTACGCATTTACAAGTAGCATGTTTTTATATGTATCTCTTGATTTTAAATGCATCCAACTTGCATAACGTGAGTTAGTACAAAATTTAATCTGCTCTGAATAGCTCTATTAAAAGAAATCTTTTTGGCAGAACACACTCAAGATTTATAGGAGGAAGTGCATGGTATGAATGAGGTACTAACTGTCACGTAGGAAATGACAAATGCGTCAGTGTTGTATGGTACTGGAAAACTTTCTTGGCAAATTCACATTTGAAAATGGGGAAGGAAAAAAAATAGAGATGCATTGAATCAAAATATTTGAGGGTTGTTCTAATCCTAATAGAATACCCTCTCCAACCCCATTCATATAATCAAGTAAGAGAACTGATAGGTGCTTTTAGGGGAGGAGAAGCCTATGGGAAGAAAGGGGGAATCACTCCCCTTGCAAGAGGCTGCATGCTCAAATTGCTGCTCCAGAAGAAAACAGTTGTTTAGCTATGTGTACCCCCATCAATAATTTAAGCACCCATGTGTGAGTTCTGAGTCTCTTGCTCTGTGATCCTCATTCTCCCTTCCTGTAATTGTAGTAAAGGAACTATATTCTAAGATACTGCAAGTCAGATTGAACAGCCATTTTTTTTTTTAGGGGTGTGGGGATGGGGAAGACAAGGGTTAAGAAGCATTTTTCTCCTTGGGAGTAAAATGGGTTTGACTTGGGGTTTGGGTTCCCCCTGCATTTCTTACACAATTAGGATAGTAATTGTATGATTTAAATGTATTCAGTTTACAAGGATTTTATTTTGACAGCTTGGAAGCAGTGGGGATGAGAAGCCAAAGGGCCAGCTCCCAGAAGTAAACAAGACTTGGGATTTTGTTATTGCATCTTTTGCTTATGACTAAAGGGGAGACCTAAGAATCTTTTGATCTTGTGGCTGCCTACAAATTCATTAGGGGAATGCAGCAAGGGATCAGAGATGCAGTGTTCATCAGGGCAACTCTTGGGGTAACAGGGAACAATGGTCACAAACTGACAGAGAGCAGATTTAAGCTAGATATCAGGAAAAACTTCCTCACGGTAAGGGTGGCCAAAATTTGGAATGGGCTTCCAAGGGAGGTGGTGCTCTCCCCTACTTTGGGGGTCTTTAAGAGAAGGCTGGACAGACATCTGGCTGGGGTCATCTGACCCAGCACTCTTTCCTTCCTAGGACTCGATGATCTGTTGACATCCCTTCCGACCCTAGCATCTATGAATCTATGAATTTTGCTGACTGTAGTCAGCAGAGAGGATTTTTTGGCACCTGCTGTGCTTCTCAGGTATTCAAAGATTAAGCTAAGTTCTGTGGGTTGACTAAGGTGAGTCTACTGCAAGTTATAGGCTATATGGTGAAAATATTACAACTGTACAGTGAATCCACTTGAAAAAATGCCTGGTGCATTAAAAATAAAGTTGGGGGCAGTTGTTTAAAACTTATCTTTGTGTCTGTTTGCAACCACCTGCACATCTGAATCATATACGTCTGCTCATACGGAGATGCACTCACACACAGAGAAAGGGGAAGGAGGAGGGAGAGGAAGCAAATGAAAATCACTTAAAGATTCCCTACTCGTGGAAAAATTCTGGAAACAGAATTGGGTCTTTGATTAATGAGAGTCAGGATCCTGAATTCCCAAAACAGCATCCATAGCTGAAGTTGCTTTATGTCTCTTTTAACATCTATTTTCAAAACTACAAAAGATGCAACTAATACTGTCTTCCATATTCACTTTTTTCTACAGTAAGTAAATGGAGGTGGTGTGTGTAGGAGATGACATGGAAGGAAAGTGAATAGGATGAGTATGAACACTGAAAAATGATGGTAGGGCCTCAGGAAAAAGGGACAATAAATGAAGTATTGTAACTGAAATGTATGCATCATAGGCCCCCTCTACACATGCAGGTAAAGTCATGATTGGTTGTAATGCGTGATCCACACAATTGTGCCTCCTGCCATGTCACATGTTCACAATAGGAGGCATGATTGTGGGATTGTGCATTAGATCCTATTGTGCCATACTGCTGGTGCAGGTGGAGCCTGATCCTGGGCTCCCAGCTGCAGGAATCATGCATAGCTGGGGCCAAGAGACTCTGCAACTGATTGGGTTCCCAGACCAGACTGTGCCTCACTCATGGCTAGGACCAAGAACCTGGCAACTGCTGAGACTCCTGGTCTGGGCTGTGGCTCACAGTTAGCTGGGACTGAGAGCTCTTAATGTCTGGGCTGCACCTCATGCACAGGCACAGCTGGGGCAGAGAGCCATATCAGTTGTGGGGTCTCTCGGTCCCCATTGCGGGTGAGAAGTAGACCAAAAGCCCTGTAGGCTGAGGGTTTCACACCCCTCCTCTGCTGCACCTTGAAGATCAAAGCAGCTACAATCCCCAGGGCTTGGAGTGTTCAGTCTGGGCAAAGGTGCACCCCTGTGGCTGGAAGTCCTGTCAGTTGATGGGGCTCCCAGCCACAGGGGAGACCCTGCTACACGTGCAAATTAAAGCTTGGTAGAAACCAGCTTATAAATATAGTATGATTTTTTATTACTGTGGAGAGCCTCAGATTGGGGACCCATCCCTGATCCAGGCTTCTCCTCGTGCCTGTTGAGGAGCTCATTAGGCAGCCTTGCATCAGGGGCCTGGTTCCAAGCTGCCATGCTCCACCATACCCTTTTCAAGGGATGGGGGCATAGCTGTGTATTAGACCAGGGTGTGCCTCCTGCCTGATCCCACTATTAGGCAATAGTGGGCATGGCCTGTCTATGGGACACAGTTGTCCTTTGACCCTTGGAAGGCACCTGGTAAAGCTTACAGGCTGAGACATTTAAAGCTTAGCAGCTTTAAATGTCCTGGTGTACAAGGCATCCAAGATCACTGAGGGAAGGAGGTAGTTCCCCAGTCTTGGGCTCACTGAGGTGCTCGCATGTTCATACTGCATGTTCCAATTAAAGTATAATAGAAACCAGCCTCTAAGAAGTTCCACATTAAATGTGGTACATTTTGTGGCTGGTTTCCCATTTTGTATGCAATTTATGGCATGATTTGTTTGATATATTATCGTTTATGGAAATGAACAGGTTAAAATGAAAGCAGTGTAAATCAGTACTGTGCAGATGGGAACAAGGCCTGCTCTGATTCTTCTTTCATACCTTGTTTCTCTATCTTGACTTAACTGTTTGTGTCTATACATTTATTAATGTGTTGTAAGTACGGCACATTAAGCTAAGTACCTGTAATACCAGGTACCTTTCTTGTCCCCTTATCCCTAGGGGATAAAGGATGATTTTGATTTCCTGTTCCTTGATTCTTTCTTGCCTGGTGAGAGACTGTATTACAACTGTCTGGAGTTCCTAGCAGCCTTCAAGCCTCAGGATATGTTGAAAAGTTATCTTCCTTTCACTGCATACTCTCAAAAAGCACCTTTCCTGCACAGGAAGTTTGTTTGGACCTGAAGCAAAAACAGACTGTTCACCTGCAGCCCTTGAGCTTTGGCTTGGTGCTTGTTGATGCCTTTCCATCCCTTCTCAAAATGTGTTGAAAACACAAGGCAACACCATTTTGTGGCTTCATTTCTGGTAATTTGCTGATGTGTTCTTCCCACGTATCTGAATGAACTTGTCCATATTTCTTGGAATGAAGGCATGGTACTTTTTGTTTATGGCCTTACCCAGACTTGTTTGATCATGTAGGATTTCAGCCAAGCCTGTCTTGTTATAGCCTGATTTCCAGTACCAGATAGTTTACTGGAGGAAACTCGTGTTCTCCACAGTTCTTCAGTTTGTTAATCATATAAGGCAAGAATGAGAGAGAGCAGGTGGAATAACTTTATTTTTTTTTCTCTTGGACAAATATATTGGATTTGCATCTGATCTGGTGTTTCCAACAATTCTGGTCACATTCAGAAAGTCCATTGTCATCAAGGATATCTACCACTTGGTTGCCATTTTGCATTTCCGCAGGATTTTATGAATGCAAGAATAAGAGAATCCAGAGACCCTTCTTCATGTGGAATAATCTTAGTTCAATTAGTCCTAATTAACAAACACGGTTTCTAGGAACTCATAAAAAGGTGAACACATATTTAAAAAATTGCCCAGAGGAGGTATGAAGATCTCCTGTTCCTTTTGGCGCAGGACCCCAAAATGCTGACACTAAAGTTGAATCTGCTAACAGAAAGAAGAGGAAAGAGTCGTCTTCTCCCTCTGTCATGCAGCCTGGATGATGGATGGCTCTCATACATAGCAAAAGAGTGTTTGGTTCCAGTCAGAAACATTTTTGTCCATCGCAGGAAGAACTTGAGTGGGTATACATACCTGGCGATATGAACTAGGCTTCCATCCTGGTGCTGTGTGAGGAACAACCTGAGTAGACCCATCATCCACCTAGATTGCCTATTGGGTTTTAAGCACAGCAGCCTTTCCATTAGTTCACTTATAAGGGCCATCCATCAGCAATCTCAAAGATAACTTGTGTTTTCTCTCCTGACAAGTCCATCAATATCTTAAGAGCCTATCTAGGGTCTTTACCCTCATTTCCCTAACCAGGGCTTCAGTTTCTGTGGGGGAGGGGGAGGGGGGTTTAATGAAAGTACCACTTGAACCTATGTCAACATGCTCTCTTCTACACTCCATGAAACTGGTTTTCTGATAGTGAGACCCTGGGATGAGTTCTCAGGGTTACTTTATCAGGGCAGCTGACCTCATGAGGTCTCATGCAGCCTGACTTCTTATAATCCTATATCAGTAAGAAGGATAGGCGAGATTTGAAGTCCTTACAGTAGATCTGCCTTCTGTTGCATTGTGCCCTGATAAACCCTGAGGACTCTTTCTAGGTTTTTGCCTAAACTTGTCACAGATTTTTTTATTTAGGGTACCAGATGAATTTGCCAAAGTTCTTCCTAAAGCCTCATTCATGTGGGGAGGGTTTGCATTTGCTGAACATTAAAAAGTCATTTTTTTTATTTCCTTCATTGAAAAAAAGATATTCAGAAAGTCTTCGTTGCTCTTTGTATTAGTATCTGAAGGTGCAGCAATAGCAGCCCAGAGGTTGTCCAACTGGATCTTGGACTGTATAAAACTACTATAAGACTGCTAACATCCATCTGCTATCCGTGATAAGGGCACATTCCACCAGAGTTCAGGGTACTTGAACAACATCACGTTGTGATATTCCTATAAGTTATGCCATTGAGGAAGCCCCCAGAGAAGATGCCGTGCTTAGCAGAGTGATTGATAGTAGTAATTGTTCATAGATTCATAGATGTTAGGATCGGAAGGGACCTCAATAGATCATCGAGTCTGACCCCCTGCATAAGCAGGAAAGAGTGCTGGGTCTAGATGACCCCAGCTAGATGCTCATCTAACCTCCTCTTGAAGACCCCCAGGGTAGGGGAGAGCACCACCTCCCTTGGGAGCCCGTTCCAGACCCTGGCCACTCGAACTGTGAAGAAGTGTTTCCTAATGTCCAATCTAAATCTGCTCTCTGCTAGCTTGTGGCCATTATTTCTTGTAACCCCCGGGGGCGCCTTGGTGAATAAATACTCACCAATACCCTTCTGTGCCCCCGTGATGAACTTATAGGCGGCCACAAGGTCGCCTCTCAACCTTCTCTTGCGGAGGCTGAAAAGATCCAGTTTCTCTAGTCTCTCCTCGTAGGGCTTGGTCTGCAGGCCCTTAACCATACGAGTGGCCCTTCTCTGGACCCTCTCCAGGTTATCCACATCCCCCTTGAATTGCGGTGCCCAGAATTGCATGCAGTACTCCAACTGCGGTCTGACCAGTGCCCAATAGAGGGGAAGTATCACCTCCTTGGACCTATTCGTCATGCATCTGCTGATGCACGATAAAGTGCCATTGGCTGTTTTGATGGCTTCGTCACACTGCCGACTCATGTTCATCTTGGAGTCCACTAGGACTCCAAGATCCCTTACCACTTCCGTGCCACCCAGCAGGTCATTCCCTATGCTGTAGGTGTGCTGGACATTTTTCCTCCCTAGGTACAGCACTTTGCATTTCTCCTTGTTGAACTGCATTCTGTTGTTTTCTGCCCACTTGTCCAACCTGTCCAGATCTGCTTGCAGCTGTTCCCTGCCCTCCGGCGTGTCTACATCTCCCCATAGCTTTGTGTCATCTGCAAACTTGGACAGAGTACATTTCACTCCCTCATCCAAGTCACTGATGAAGACATTAAAGAGTATCGGTCCAAGGACCGAGCCCTGCGGGACCCCACTGCCCACACCCTTCCAGGTCGAAACCGACCCATCCACCATGACTCTTTGGGTGCGACCCTCCAGCCAATTCGCCACCCACCGGACTGTGTAGTCATCCAAGTCACAGCCTCTTAACTTGTTCACCAGTATGGGGTGGGATACCGTATCGAAGGCCTTCCTGAAGTCTAAGTATACGACATCCACTCCTCCTCCTGTGTCCAGGCGTTTTGTAACCTGGTCATAAAAAGAAACTAGATTTTTTTTTTTACTAGAAACTAGTTCTTCACCTAAATGTAATCTGAGAACCATGACTAGTCCTGTGGGCACTGCTTTTGAGTTGCCCACTCAGAATATGTGAATAGCAGTTACACAAAGTTACTTATCAGTAATTTAAATTGAAAATATATGGTCCTCATGCATATTCAGATCCCTCCCTTCTTCCCCTCCACTGCAGATTCAACTCAATATAGGTTTCTGAAGTTGAAAGGAGACTGAAGAGCTGAAAGTGTGTGCCCTGTACTCCCTCTGTATAGGACACTAGGAGAGAAATGGCTAGAGTAGATTCTCTGGATACTAAAGAAAAAGTTGCAGATGTGTTTCTCATTCTAAACTCCAGCCAATTAGTGAGAATATATACGGACAAAACAACTCAAAAAATTTCAGTTTGGCTAGGTACACATGCTCAGGGAGCTTAGGCGATATATCACATTTAAAAATAGCCACACAGTCTAGCTTATTTGGCCCATGTGAAGATCTTACACTTAAATCCCTAGTTAGGTTGTGTAAATTGTGTGTAAGTGTAAATTGTACAAAAGTTCAGGAAGTTTAGATTGGTCTAAAAATGTCTGACCCCATCTAATTTAACCCTAACTCAGAGGTAATTTAATTTAGTTTGGGTCTGGCAAGACTGATTTAATTGAACTTCTTCTGCACAGCTCCTAGTACAGCCCTGGGGTGTGCTTTTCTTGCCCCCTGACCTTTCACAGAGCATTGGAGGGTCTCTGTGTGTCCCCCCACCTCCAGCTCCCTGTGGACCTGTCAGCCCCCCAATCCTGCCAGATCCTCCCAAACCTCACCAATCATCCCATGGACCCCTCTTGTTCCCCCAATTGCCCCAACCCCCCACAGACTCTACCAGTCCCCCCTGATTCCCCTAAGTGCCCCTGTGGACCCTAATTATTCCTCCAATCCCCACAAGCTACCCTGCTGATCCCAATTTGCCTTGGATTGGGTGCCCATTTTTAACTTGATCTAACCTCCCCCAAGGTCTGTACATACCCTTGGTGTTAAGTAACTTTGTGTTGGAACCATCCCAACAAACCACTTTGTGTTGGAATGTATTCTGGGCATTCTAAGGCCATTTGTGCTCTTTGGGATTAATCTAAATTAGAGTTCAATTTGGTTATTAGGTCACAAAAATCATTTTTGGCATCCCAATTATAAATAACTTTTGAGGGGTTAATTTACCTTAAAACAGCAGATTTTACAGGATGCAGTCTTTAATTGGGAAGCAAATGAAGCAATTTTATTTCTCTTTATAAAGAAATGTAATAACTGTCAACATTTTGCTTTTCATCCATGTTTTATTTTCAACTAACAGTAAGAAAGAAAAGTGACTTAGTTCTCCATTATGACTTTAAAACAGGACAAAATTGATTTGCTGAAAACTGTTTTGTCGAGAAATACTTCAGAATGATCTAGGACTTACCTTAGTATGGAGGCAACTGAAGCTATTTTTTGAGGCTTAAAAGTCTGTATGTAGAAACCATAACAAAAAAAAATTGATAAAAGATCATTGTGTCTCAGTATTATATTAGCCACGTATCAAAAGCACCAAGCTAAAAGGGTTATGATTTTTTTTTCATAATCACTAAAGCTCTAAATCTTTCTGTATAAGTAAAGTATGCAAAAAAATAAAAATAAAAAAAATCCTGTTATGTAGTCTGCCTAGAGAAACATAGGAATCCAGTTACATACTTTTTCTTATTTGGACTGTAACAATTGTTTCTATTTTTTTTTAAAGTTTTGTTTGTGGACAGTTGTATAACCCTGTATATTTCCTTTATCTGCTACACTACCAGTGGAGTTTTGTGCATGGCCTCCTTACTTAAACTGAACAAAATATGGATGTAGATTGGGGAACAATGTAATAAAAATATCTGCCCATCTCTTCTCACCCTGTTTCATAAAAAAATAAATAAAAAATGTGGGTTCCAAAATCAATGAAGGATGAAAATTCCATAATGATGATTTACCCTTTTTTTATAGCTTTTTTAGTAGGCTTCTTATGTGTGATTTTGCTGTGTTTCCAGATGTGTTGAGGCTTCTGGGTTTAAAGTCAAACCATTTTGGAAATAGTGTTAGTGCATCACTGAAACTGAATACACGTAGTTATGGGTTAATGAAACTGGAGTAAAACACAAAAAGTTATTTCGATGGGAAAATGGATAGCTTCAGGCTTGTGGAAGGTATTTGTGATTTCACACAGTACTCTGAGATTTGGGGTGAGTCCTGAGGTCAAAGTGTCTGCAAGTACAGTGAAGTCTACCTATATTGGGTCTCAACTACCCAGATAATGAGACAAGCCAAATTCATATTTTACAGTTACTTGATGGCTTGAACTGTCATGTAAACAAATATAGATGATGATTTTTTTCCTTAAACTAGTTACGTTTGTGAAATTTTCCTCCACCTTTAACAACCACACTTTTAACTATGTAGGTCTTCATCCCCATCACTCCTTCTGATGGTATGATCCATTCGGCATTTATTTATGCTGTCTGCAGTATTTTTTTCTTCTTATTTATGTGACTTGATCATCTTAGTCACTTTTATCCACCTCAAGTGGGCAGTCTTTTAGTATGTTTAATCCAGAGGTTTGGTTGAAATTCATATTGTCTCAGAATTTTTGGAAAAGCAATTGATAATTGCATAATAGCTAATGCAAGTAAATCAGTCTGAAATATTATTTTTTCACTATGCTCTTGACACACAATTTACTATTTACAACCATTTTTTTCTAAAATACTTTTTATTTATTCCTACAAATGTTTTGGTAATTCCCACTGCATTTTCACATGGCACTTCTGTTTGAAGTAATAAAACAGTAATTTCTTCCATGCCAAACATGGCTCACAGAATGTGTATGAAATTATTTATTTTTAAAAATTGGTCTATTTTGTTTCTTTGTAATATTGTGCCTAGGTCAAAAAGCTAGTTTGGTAAAAGGCAATGTTAAACAAGACTGAATGTAGTCTTTGATTACATAATTCATTTTAACAGATTGATCACAATAAGGCGTATCAACTCTGAAGAATTTAAAAAAAATATTTGTAAATATTTAAAATTAGGACATAGATAATCATTTAAATCAAATTAGTACTGTCATTATTATTATTATTATTATTATTATTATTAGAATCAATGAAACTGCAGCTTGCCACCACAAACCAAATGGCAAACTGGGTGATGGATCAATTTATTAAAGGTAACAAATAGTTCCAACTCAATTCCATTCGTTCTACCTAATACAGTGATCAAAAGAAGTAAGGCCTGAGTATTCACATTCCTCAGACCTACATTGATTGATTAATAATTCACAACATCTCCAGAAATAGTATCCTTTGTACTCTTCCTGCAGTCATTGTTCCTGTTTGCTACCGTTTTTTAAAAACAGTTTGTTGATGGTTGTCTACATGAAGATCACCAGGACAGTTAAGGAGAACGAAATGAAGTGTGAAGTCAATATATATACATTGAAAATGTAGCTGCAGCTAGTGATCTAAAGCTACTTTATTCATGAATGATATCTTCCACATGGAGGATTAATATGCTTTACTTTAGGCATGTTGTCTTCACACTGTTGATTGATTTGCCTTAAATTTCCACGGATCTTGCATTATAAATGGCTTTGGGGAGTTTGATTATGAGGTCTACAAGGCCTCATAGCCTTAAAAATCTCTTGAATTTCTTGTTGTTTCATGTGTGATTTTTGTAAATTACAATAATTTTAAATTAACATCAATTTTACAGATCATTGGTAAAATTTTATAAGAATCTGTTTTCCTTGTCAATTTGAAGTTGAAGATTTTTACAAAGCCCAGGTTCAAACATCACTGAACATGCTGCATTCTGCCTAGCTCTGTTGAAGGAATTGGAAGAAACTTGTGATTTGCTACAGCTGCTGCATTAATAACAAATATCTTAAAATAAAGAAGATATGAATAGGAAAATCAGTGGAAATAAGTGCTGTATTTAAATAGACTACAACATTTTTAGTAGTTGTAGTAGTAGTATTGCCATGGTAGTATCATCATGGTAGAATCTAGGCACCCTTGTCTGAAATCATGGGCTTGTTATCCTAGGTGGTGAGACAACTGATTTTTTTTTTATTGTACATTTACTAGAAGGCTGAGACAACTGAGTTTTTTTTACTGTACATTTACTAGAGAACTTTTAAAAAAATATTTTTCTGTAATTGTTTTTAGCTTTGGATCCAGCAAAAGATCCATGCTTAAAGATGAAATGTAGCCGACATAAGGTATGCGTTGCTCAAGATCAGCAGACTGCTGTTTGCATTAGTCACCGGAGACTTACACACAGGTAAAAGTTTAAAGTTAATGTTGTTGATAGTTTACTGCTTTACTAGTAAGGACTGTAGATGTTATAAATATAGTAGCTCAACTCTACTGTAATGTAGTCTTTGGTGAGATTGTTTTTTTAAAAATAATTTGGCCAAATAAATAATTTTTTTTTTCCGTATTTATTGCATAGTATGTTATAGGATTTAGTTATGCAAACTTGAATAACTTTCATTGTGACACTTATTCAGATAAATATCTTCTACACTCATCCTAATTAAGAAAAAGGATCAGGGCAATAACTGCCCCTTGCTATTATGTGATTCATTGACCTTACTTGGTAGTTTAAGAGTTTAAATCTCTTTAAAATACATACAATTCTTATCTGCTAAACTACTTCTCATGTCTTTGTCTAGCTGCTAATAAATAAAGTAGGCCCCATATTTCTATGGTATGTCTTTTCTGCCAAAGTTCTCAACTGAGTTTGGTTTTCATTGAATGTAGTGCCATTTTAAATTCCATACCAGTTACATATAAGTAAATATGAGGTACAGTGTGCATAGGGTTAGAACAGATAATTTTCCCTCTTAAGATAGTCGTGGAACAGAGTTTCATAGATAAAATATTTAATACCTTTTGTAAACATTGCAAACTTCTCTTTTAAAATAGTGCTTTGTTTGGGAAAGAACGTAAGCATTTCAATGGGTCATAACAATATGTTTAAAACTAAACATGCCCTTAAGTCAGTTGTCTCCAACCTTTCTGTGGTGAAGATCACAGTTTGTAAGTAAAGGGCACCCCAGGATCTACTTCTCCACTCCACCCCCTGCTCCACCCCACAGACTGACATCAACTGTTGGAGGCTCCACGATCGGCCAGTCAGTCTTGATCGACTGGTTGCTGACCACTGCCTCAAGTACTTTGAGATGGGCCCTAACAACGGCTAACCGTTAGCATAATAATGTTTTTTCTTGGTTAGTAGAAACTATATTTAAAAAGGCAGATAATAAATACCATTTAAAATTTGTTCTAGGGAATGTTCTCAGTTTCCTAATATCTAGTTTTGTTTAAATATACCCGTTTGTAGCTGTTCAAGCAAGCAAGTTAGTATTTTCATACTAGCAATGTAAAATGCAATGTTTTAAAGCTTTCTTAGCTAGGCAGCTGCAGTCAATTAGCAAAAACTATTTGTAGAGCTTTGCTGTTGACATCCAACAATAATGATGTAAAATTAGAGATTTTGGTATGATCAGGCATTATATAAGTTGAAAGAATTATTGTTAAACAAATCTAGCTATGCTCATTTCAGTGTATATAAACCATAGGGAAAAATACGTCAATGTCAAATGTAAAAGAACATCATAATTATGGAAATACAATTATAAGCCTGAAAGAGTATTGCCCGTAAGAGGAAAAAATAATGAAAAATGGGCTTGCTTTATATTTCAGAGTTAGCTTTCTGTACAGTAGTGAGATGCTGATGTGACTTCTAGACCAACTGAAATTTCCTAAGCTATTTGTATATTTATAATATTACATTAATATCATGGACATTCCATAACAGTTCACTTTCCCTGCTGTCCCTGGTATTGTACCTGAAGGTGACTCTGTCTGATACTTTATTTGAATATCCTACAAACTTGTGGTGTGAATTATCAATAGGAGAAACTTGTTTATTTAGCACTAATAATGAAAAACTTTCTAGATTATTTAAAACTATGCCAAATTGTCTCCTATATCTGTGCCCTAAGGTCATTCTTAGAATTAGATCACTGCCCCTAGCTCCCAGAAGAATAGCTTGGCTGTCTTCATTGCTTTGTGCTTTCTTCCTGAAGAGGTTCTCCTGATGTAATCTGTTAGGTTGGATTGGAGGAGAAATTGTTCTTTCTCTATCTCAATAGAAATTAGGTAAGAAAAATAATACAGTGTCAGGCTATATTATCTATAGATTTATATTAGTATTACTTCAGAAGGATACTGTGTGTGAAGGGTAATCAAAATATTTGCTTTTAATAACATTTCATCCACAAGTTTTCCATCACTTTTCCATTTTTTATTACTGGTCTGGATGAGTGTTCGATCTGGGCTGCTGGTTTGACTCATAGATTCATAGATGCAGGGTCAAAAGGGACCTTGTAGATCTTCTAGTCCGATCCCCTGCCTGGGCAGGAGAGAAAACTGGGCTCAAATGACCCCAGCCAGGTAAATGTCAAGCCTCCTCTTAAAGACCCCCAGGGTAGGAGCCATCACCACTTCCTTTGGAAGTTGGTTCCAGATCCTAGCCATCCTGACTGTGAAGTAATGCCTTCTAATTTCTAGTCTAAAACGCCTGTGAATGCCTGATTGCCAAAAAGGAGGCGTACACCCAGTGGAAGGGAGGGGCTATCACCAAAGAGGACTCCTGAAACTCTTAGTCTTTGTTGATAGAATTTCTTAACAAAATAACCTGGGGAAAGTGGGGGTGGGTGGACAGGGAATGAGGGGTTGGAGGTGTCATGAAGAAGAGATTCTATACAGGGGACACCTTGCATATATCCACCCCAAAGTTTTCTAAATCCCAGCTTCCCTGCTTCTGGGTCCCATTAGTTACTCCAGGAGATGTTCCCACAAGCTTTCAGGGAAGTTGCACAGGAAAAAAAATCATCTCAGTCTCTATTTGTCCCTTGTTACACATTGCACTTTGATCTGCTCAAATTAATGTTGGTTGGTGTTAAAACTAGCTTGAGTTTGGAGCAGTCCCATCTTAAGCTAACAACTTTCTCTGACTGTCTCCCACCTACACAGCTATGACTTGCTACTAGAGGGCTGGCTAGCAGGAGTCTGACTAAGAGCTACAACTGTGAGTTGCCACTACAGGGCAGGGCTGTTGAGCTAGGAAAGGCTTCTATCCCTGCTCTAAGTGTGGGGATGGGGGCTGGGAAGGTGGCTGGGGGGAGTGGGAACATGAAGCTGGGAGGTGGAGAGTTAATGGGAGGGGGTAGGTAATGAAATGGGATGTGGAAAGGAAATGAGGAAAGGGGAAAGACAGTGAAACGAAGGAAGTCAGCCACTGAAGGATGAAAGGAAGAGAAGTAAAAAAGAAAAGAAAAAAATAAAGAGGAAGTAAATTAAAGAAGGTATTATGTTTTAATAAATTGCAATTTGGGATTGAGATGAGTGGGGGGGGGGGGGGTGCTGATCATGCTTCCTGGGGTGGCTGGAAGGTGGGAGCAGTGAGGGAAGGAACTTTTGGGGCAGCTACTTCCCCTACTCCAGGAAGGAAGCCCCAGCTCATGGGCATCCGACCCAGCCCTCTACTTTGTTTCCCTCCCACCCTCCTAGACCCCACTCCTGAATCCAACCATGCCTTATGACCTGACCACACATTAATGGAAAGCGAGCTGGGTAACATGCCTTGGAGTAGTGGAACTTAAACTGCCTGAAGTGTGCTTAAAGATAGTTTTTTTGTTAATGTGTGGCGAATCTAGGGGTTAAGAGCTCCAGGGGCTGCCTAAAATTATTGTGTAACAAGGCCCTTACTGTTTTATCTTGATGTTCTAGTTCCCTTTTAAGGTATTTGGTATCCTTATCATTCTCCTGTTTTTAAGTTAATCTGTTGGGTTTTTTTATTGGAAGCTTCCCTGAATCTTTGCTGGGAAAGGCAGCACCTCCCTTTATCCCCAAGCCCAGACCTACTAATTTCTGATCCTTATACAACACAGCTCTTGGACCTTATGGAAGGCCTCCATCAGAAGCTAAGGAAGTGGTGATGAGCCTCCTTCCATTCAGAAGTCTAGAGATTCTTGTGTACTGTGATCTGCAGTCAGATGGCACTTCAAAAATGATCTGGCCTCATATCCTTCTCATGCTGTTCCTTTTGCTGTAGTTCATGGAACTGTATGTACATAAATAATGGCTACATGATTAAACCCTTTGTTTATGAATAAGAAAGTGAACAAATACAGATAAAGTATACAGTATTACAAATGCATTTGTGAATTATATTGTAAAACACATTAAGCAACAAACAATTTTTGTTTTTATTTATAATCTATACCCAACTTACATATTGATTTCATATTAAATGTTTTTAAGGAAGTTGTGAAGTACAATTTGAGTTTCCAATAATTTTATAATCTTAAAAAGTATAAAATAATAACTAAACTGATAATTTTCTCACAGTTGGTAGTTGGAAAAACCTTACTGCAGCAGCATGCCACTAATTATTTACTAAGAACTGGGACAAGACTGAATATTTTTGTGTAAATTATTGATTTTGTTATTTGGAAAATAGAAATGGAGTTCTTGCTGCCAACATAATAAATAATAAGAGACTTTTACTGTTCAGAAGTAGGAAAACAAATTAAGAATTAGTTTGTTAGGAGTTTCAGTAATTACACTGCTTTATCTTTCTTATAAGTTTTCTAAGTGACATTAAAAATATATAGATATCCAAACAAAGAGACAGCAAACACTTTAAGTGAATGACTATAATATTGTTAAGTTCCGTAGGAGCTACTATTTTAGGAATAATCAACAAAGTAAGGTAAAATATTAGTTTAAAATGGGAAACAAGAGGAGTAAATTTGACATGTGTCAAGCTTTAGAATATTGTTAGGGGGTTTTTCAATTAGAACAAAATAACTGGGATAATTTAATCAATCAAACATTTTGACAAACTTTTCCCCTTTTGTGGTAATGAGTGGGGATAATGCTAACATTTTGTTCCATAAATGCTAGATAGTTGATTCAAGAATAATAAGAATGTATAACGAAATGCAATTATAATTTGCTTTTTATAATGTTTTAACAACTTGTATTGAAAAGGTGTATTTCACCATTATTATTTTCCATCTGGGAAGTTCTAGTCTCTTAACAAGATTTTCTTCAGGGATAAATACAGACAGTCTTAAAGCCTGAGACTAAATTGATTTAGTCTTAGCAGGTTACTCTAAGATGCAAAGATTAAACTGAGAAACACCTGGAATCTTATTTCTTTTGATTTAGGAATGCAGCCACATGTTTGCAGCGACTCTAGCCAGAAGCTTGGGGGCATTAATACACATGTCTCTGGCATGTAGCCAGCATGGGCTGTGTGTTTGCTTCCTCTTCCTGCTGCTCCCAAAGTCTCTGGGATTTTCACTCCAGAATTGCAGCAGCAGGACTCTTTAGGGTTGCTCATCACTTCCTCTTCCTGCTTCCAGGTGCTTCTGGGATTTGTAGTCTACAGTTGCAGCCAGCAGCAAGTTTCAGTAAGTTTAGCAGCAGGGAAGCTCTGCACTCAGAGAAAGGTGGACTTAATTCCCCTCCCTGGCCTTAGATCTGGGTTTTGCCTGGGGGGTGCAATCCCTGCCTCTTTTCCCGTGCCCCCTCAACCGTTCTCTGCTGGAGCAGACAGCCCAGCCCAGGGCTGGAAAGCATCCTGGGGGACTGTGATTTAACTTGAACCAGGAAGATGTCTGGGACAGAAGTTTCATAAACAGGTTTGACCCAAATCAGTTGAGTCTGATACTACATTCAACCAGGTTTTTCTTAAACCAGTTTCAAAATAGCAGAAAATGTGCACTGAACTTCTGTTTTGTTACAGGTTTAAACCCATTTCTGATCACTTAAACTGGTTTATGTGTAACTTCTGTCCCTAGCCCAGATGTTTCCCTTAGTGCCTGCACTGAAACACTTCTTTTGGTATTGATAAATGTACACAGTATTCACACTATATTTTATTTTAATAAAAGCATGTCAGTCAACTATTCAAAAAATATTTCATTCTTGACCAAGATTTGATTAAGTACATTGTGGGGAATCTGTTTTGGTAGTAAAAGGTTCTCTATAAAAATAGACACCAGGTCTTAAGAGAAAAATGCTTATATTATATTATTAGTATAACATAAATTCTACAATGCACACAGGAGTGAGTGTGTAGGTCTGGGCAGCTCAATTGACTTCAGTAAAGTTGTAATAATTTACATAAGCAGCTAATCTGACTTGTAATTTCTTAAATTTTTATTTGCCTGCCAGTCTAGTAGGCTTTCTTTTTTCTTTTCTTAATCTATATATCAAATCTGCTGTGTAGGGTAACTTTTGGAGGTTCATTCCATTTAGTGAGCACCCTGGTGTCAGAGTCACTCACATGAATGTGAGTCTCAGTTGGGCTTGTGCAAAAGTCTACACCTGGCTTTATATAGCTGGAAATGGGTACCTACTGATTGGAGCTATGGCACACAAAGTAGTTCAGAATGGTGCCAGCTGCATTATTTCACTATGCCTGCTGCCTGCAGTAATTGGCAGCATAGCCTGATGGGTCGACTTTGATACTGTTGGGCAAACAGCATAACATTTTAACTCTTAATCTGTATGTAGCCCTTTAAGAACAGGCGTACAAAAACTCCACAAGATACTGGTCATAAAGTTGCTTCAAAAGCAGCTGGAGCCAATGTAACACTGTTTCCTTACCTAGCTGATCATAAAAAGAGAAGTTATGTGACTGACTGGACTGAAAGGCATATGACATGAATCAAAGTGCTCATTAAAAAAAGATTGGTATAAGATCAGATTTTTTCAGACATTTTACAAAGGAACCTAATGATCAATTTAACTTCTATCATTACAGTATGGTCTTTTGTCATATCTTTTTTATAGTACTTTTAATTTGGTTTAAGTGAATACTTGTTCGGTGTAAAAGGCAAGAGTTCCAAAACTGAACAGGCCAAGATGAGAAACCCTTTTGCTTTCTCTTGCAATAAATTAATAGGTGCTTTAATTCTCTATTTTTAGGAAGTCTTTCTTTTTTCCCCCTCTAGCCATCTTCAGTTATTTATAATTCTCTAGCTCTCCTGTTCTTGTGATAAGTTGTTCCTCTGAGGTAATGGTACACACACCCAAAGGCCACCTAGCTTGTTCTGTTGTTTTTATGCTGTATACACAATCATAAATTATTTCAAATGGCTAATTAACACTTGTGTTTTTCTTTTGTTTTTGTTAAGTAGTTTCCAATCTAGCAGTCACGTGTGCTGCACAAACATCAATTATTCATAAATATTCTCGGTCTCCCCACACCTTCCCCTCCATGATCCCTCCTTCTATACATTCCATCCCAGTATCCATCTATTTCTTTCTAGCCATTTTCAAAGTGTTATTGGCCAGCATGGATGACAGTGCTCTGTGCCATGATAGTGGTCATTACAAATAGGCAGTTGCTTGTGGAGATGTAGATGGATGGCTTTAGTTTTGTACGTCTGAGTCTTGTCTACTGAGCAGTTTTTGGTATAGCTTTGGCAGCAGCACCAACAGCTACCCTGCCAGGAGCAGCAGCAGCAGGAGTTTGAGAAAGTGAATGAGAAAAAGAGCCATCTGCATATGGAAGAACTTTTCATGGATCACCTTCCCTTGGCGCAGAACCATTTCTGGGGTCATAAAGCAAGTGCTGGCTGGCAGGGATGGATTATGCTGCAGGTTTGGGATGACTGGTGTGGCTGAAAAGTGTAAGGATGATGATAAAGGTCACTATTCTGGATATGTGCCCAGAGCTGTAGCATAGTACACCAAAGTAAGAGCTTTCCTAATTGTCCAGAAATGTGTAGCCATCACCATCTGGAAGCTCAGAAACCCTGACTGCTGCCAATCAGTAGCTAACTAACTTAGAGAGAACAGATGGACTGGGCTGTTACGGTGGTGGTGGTGGTGGTAGTGGTCACAGCTATTACGAAGGTGCTGTCAGTGCAGTCACCTTATTGATGATTTATACACATGAAGTTTCCAAATTAGATTGGAGTATTGATGGAACCCATAATACCATTCTTTCTTTTTCAGCACTAGACCTCTGTGCTTATACAGAGAAAGAAATGTTTCTCCAGTGTGCCCCATGCCCTAGTAATTCACTGTGGCAGATTTAGCGCTAGTCAGTCATGATGCTAGACTTTACTAGACAATGCACAACACTTTTTATTTAATGGAAAAGTAGGTTTGTTCTGATAGCCATCACTTTAAACATGATTACTGTTGTTATTCCCCTTGTTGTTCTGAAAAATTCACTTTATCCTCTAATACTTTGTTTGCATTTGGGTTATCAAAAAGCTGTCTCACAAGCAGTATCTGCTATGCATTAAAACTTCATATTTTGCATAATACCTGTGAGAGCAATGTGGGGAGAGGGAGGGGGACGGAGTTAGGGAGGCAAGGAGGTTCAGAGACTCTTTGAGATCATTATGTACAGTATAGTGAGATGCCCTCTCTAAAATGGTAGTCTCCAGGGGCACTTGATCAAGGGTGCACTGTGCTCTTTTTCTGGGAACAGGGACAGTTTTACTTATATAGTAGCATTTTAATGAACTGTATGAAGACTGATATTAATTTTCATTATTTAGTGATTCTTAAAGGACACTAACATATGGGGACAATTTTTTAATATAAAACTCCATGCAATTACATGAAAATTTGCATGAATATGGTATAGGGACTATATTATTAATTGCCTTTTGAAATTATATTTGTTTTCTTTGTTTATATTAACTTTTCATGTCCATTTTATGAACATTTCACAGTGTTTTGTGAGTGTTTCATGTAATAGTTTACAGATATTAAAGGTCATAAAAATGAAGCATTAAGATTATTCATTTGTCTTTTGGAAATATTCTTTTATCCAGTCTTGTAGATAAACTTATACAAATATGAATATTGTAAAAAATCTTATTTATAGAAGTGTAAGTGCAGGTAGAAACACTTTTGCTGCAGCAATTTTTAGCAAACGTGAATGGAACACTGAAAACAGCATTTCTTTGGTATACATAATACAATAGTAAGAATGGCTCAACCAAGTGCAAAGCTCAAATTTCTTAACGTAGGTTCTCAAAATTGCAAATTTGACCTCATAGTTTGTAATCTGAGTTGATGCGGTGTTCCTGTCTGCTCATGCTGCTGTTCACCTGAGAGTTGGAATGCTGCAGCAGAAAACAAAGCTCCCAGCAACGTTGAAGGGTTCAAAGTGACTTATGCTGTCATCTGTAGACCAGGGAAGTGTAGTCACAGTGAATTTCTGATCCTAGGATGCAGAATTTTTCAGAGTCTCTTGTCCAGGAACTGCTCATGGATAGTGTGCTATGCTGGAGATGGAGAGTGGATGATTTTTTGCTTCAAAGCGTTTTCCAGAGAAGCTGTTTGTCTGGCTGTGAGCTCCAGCAATGATCACTGTCCTTTTCTAGAGGAGCACAAACTATGGAAAGACAAAGATGGTTCTTTGTTAAGTTTTCATGGCATCAGAGATGTATTTTTGTTCTCTCCTTGTTTTTGAGATGCTGTCCCCATAGCTTCTCCCATATAGTAAGTCCTCTTTCAGTTTGTTCACCCTCTTTCACTTTACCTTGATCATGAAGGTGTGAGGGCCAGTGGTTGCCTGTAATGCCGCAGTGGTGGGTGGTTGTCAGGCATGGAGAGGTGAAAGCTGGAGGTGGACTTGTTTGCGTTTCTATATGTATATGTACCTTTTCAACCATTTCTTATGCTAGCAGGCATGGTACTGATACTTGATCAGGAAAGAAACTTTGTTTAAGAAGGATAAACAAAGGTCAGAGCAGAGGGTCGGACTTGATGATCTACAAGGTCCTTTCCGACACTAGAAATCTATGAAATCTCTGGAACCACTGATGTTATTTACCAGAAGGGTACCTCATGTTGGCTTAGAAAGGAATTACAAAACAGCTCTTCCTTGTAATGTTGGATCTGTAACATACTCTCTATCATTCATTTTCCATTTTATATCTAATATGCACAAAATTTGCTGTGATAGTGACTTTAATAATAATTGTTTGAAATCCTAAGGGTTAGGAGTGCCCTCTGCCTGTTGCCATACTGATACTTTACTATTTCTACATCTTTTCATCTGCATTCCAAATGGAGTGTAGCTACTGCTTAAGTGCTAGATTTTGTGCCAGGAAAAATGTCTAAATGGAATGCTGTGAAATATGTCTTACCATGCAATGATAAAATGATGTGGAATATGCCTTATTCTGTTGTGAATATACCCTGTGGAGTTATGAAATGCTATGTTATCAATACTATGATACAGTGCTCTGAAAGCTGTAGCCTCAAGCAAGGCATTGATCAAACTCTGAGACAAACTAATTTAAATGGTGCCTACTCGCTACAGCATTCAGTAAACTTATTTTCATGCTAGGGTTTTCATCTGAATCTGGCATGCCAAAGAGGGCTGTGTAGTGCAAATTTTCCATTTTGAACATGCTGAAAATGGGAATAGGAAATGAAAGCGGAGGTGTGTCTAATTCCTTTACCTGATCACAATTTTGAACATATAGATAAGGAAGTTTAGAGAAGTAGTTAGTCATCTTAGAGAGGTTTATAGAGGTATTCGGAAGTAAGGCAGAAGACAGGCTAAATACGCACCTAATAAACTAATTAAATAAAATATTCTGAAGCTTATGTATATGCATATTCTAAGATTTTGTGACCGTAAGCTGGCTTTATCAGATGCTGTGAAAGGGCAGCACAGAGTAATATATAAAGTGGAGTGAGTAATTTTCATACAAAAGGTGAGAAGTGGGGAGAGCAGGGCAGTGCTGGAAGAGGCAAAAAAACAAGGAACCCATGAAAACAAAAAGGTCACAACCAGGTAATAGGAAGAGTATGCCATTATAGGCAGCTGGGAAGGAGTCAAGAAATATTTGTGTGGGTGCCATAGAACTTAAATTTACTTAGTAAGTCTGCTTTTAGAACTGATTCCTTTCTCAACCTCCCTGATGCAGTCCCATGTTGAGAAGGCAAGCCTGTTGGAGGATAGGACTTGGAGAAAATACAATCATGTTATAGCAACATCCTCCCATCATGGTGTCATCCATCAGGCACCTAGAAAAAAACCCACTCATATATATCAAAGTAGATATCATGGGTATATACCATAGTAGTTAATGTCAAAGGCTCTCACTGGATGAAGCTATGTGCCGGTACCAGTATTCTCTCGGTCTGCCTTGTGCTCTTGTGTTGCAAAGAGATCCTGCTTCTGGACAAAATGCCTTTTTTCATGCAAGTGTCTGTTGGTCCTAGAGCCCTCGCTAATTTCAGTTGTCTCTGCACAACCTTCAGATATCAGTCAATAGTGTTATCCCATGATAAAATCCCATCTGGCTTTCTAGCAAACTGTTTTTGTCACCTTGCTTTGTAATAAAGTATTACTGGGCATTCCCGGATGCAACTCCTCTTCAGTGATGGCTTCATCAACGTTGTGACATTTCTCTTTTCAAAGACTGCATGTTCTTTTGCCTTCCTTCCAAGAGCCTCTGAATGGCTCTGGTTGAGGTGTGTATGTAAGATATGCTAGCTGTAGTGGAATGGTGCTGAATTCAAGAATGTGCACCTGCAAATGGTGTGTTCCAGGCAGAACACCAAGATTTAAACAGGGAGGTGATGTCCAATTGATGCAATCCAAGAGAAGTATAGGACTAAACTAATCTACCATGATATGATACATATCAATCTGGGATGGAGTCTTCAAACTTGTACACAGTTGAGCTTCCATCCAATGTTTTGCACTAACTTAATGCTCCATGAAATTACTATGCTTTCACACAGGAGTACAGAATATGCATTGTCCTGCTAATTAGCACTCTAAAAATTGTCTTGTGGGCAAAGGTTATTTCAATGTGTATAAACTAAGTTTTGCACAAACTACACCACTTAGAGTAGAGAAACACTGGTGTGGTTATTTGCACAAATCTTTACACACACTGCCTTTTTGTGCATTTCCCTAAATGATTCATGTACTACAGCTGGAGGAGAGCCCTCTGGAGCAAAAAACCTTAAAAGGGAGCAGGGCTGCCATCCAGCAGAGTACTTAAACATGTACATAATTTTAAACATGAGCAATGCCATAGGTTTGATAGGATTACTTGTATATGAAACTGGCTGGATTTGGTCCAAATGCATTTTATCAAAGTAACAATATTTAAGTCCAGCAAGTAGACAGAAAAGAGGAAAACATCTTGTTCAACATCATCTTTCCCCACTTTGACATTTTTTCTTTTGTTTTTATGTCATATCTGTTCAGCTGCAGGAGACAATTTACAAATGAGGTCACACACAGTTAAAACTTTGTCATTGTCAGGACTATTCCAAAATTCAACTCCAGACTGTCAGGAATTGGCAAAGTACCAAGTGTTGAATAGCATTTTAGAAACATTTCCAGAGTACGTAGATTGAAACATAGAACATGAAAACGCTGCTTTGGGCCAGACCCCCAGATCTGACATCCTTGGAGTTTCTTTGATGTGTTACAGCAGAGTAAGCAACCTTGCACTGACCGAGTCTAATAGAATCTGATAAAACATAAAAGCCTTATTCTCATCTTGCATACATATAAGAATGCTTTGCCAAAAATGATCAAATGCAACAGTTCTTCCTGTAAGGAAAGTGTAGAAGTATCTGTGTATTGAACGGTGTTTCATGTGTGGCACTTGCGTTTGTTTCTTAAATTATAAGTTGTCTTCAGTATGTTTTATGGCCTTTTATTTGCTTTAAATTTTTTACCAGAAGAGCCAACTATGTAGCTCTTTAGGATGAATGTGAGAAGAAAAATAAATTAGTTGGCTGTACAATTTTGAGGATGATCTCCAAGATTTTTTTTTTTTTTTTTGCTTCCTCTAAATTTCAAAATGTGAACATGATCCACTGCTGCAAAAAACTGGTTCATAGGCAGTTCATGCCACGTTCCATTTGTAGTTAGTCATATTTTTAAAAATAAATAAATAAAAGGACATTTTTCATATAAAGCCATGATTTGGGAAGTCCAAATCCACCACATCTGACCACCATTTTTTAGTTCATTCTGTTGAATTATGATGTACATTTTTCCCCAGTTATTTTGACTTTAAAGTCTAAGTAGTAAGTGGTCACAATATGTAGACAGCATAATGTAAGTGTTCAGTAACCAGTTATTTTAATTCGTAATATCCTAGGTCCCCTCTACACATTACAGTTCCTAATTCTGCTCTATATGTTATAGGTATCATGCAGTTAACTGGTTAATTGTACAATTACCTAGAGACCTGCTACATGTACAGAATAGCTACCACATGTTAAAAAGCTCCAGTCAGCTATAAAGTTAGACCTTGAAAATGCATACTAACCTTATAGCAGGTTGCTGTCAAGCTTTAATTTGCATGTGTAGCAGGGTTTCACCTGTGCCTGGGAGCCCCATCAGCTTACAGGACTCCTAACTGCAGGGATCAACTCTAGAGACCTGGGGATTGTGGCTGCTGTGATTTTGAAGGTGCGGGGGTGTGTGAAACCCCTGAGTCCATACAGGGTTCTGGGTCCTGGCTGTGCATAGCCCTCTCGGCAAAGGGGGCTCCCAGCTGTGGGTGCCTGCTTCTTGCTGATGCAGGGGGCTTCCCCTACATGGGCAGTAAGACCATGATTGGATCTAACTGGCATGAATCCACAGTCATACTTGCTGCAATGCATGTGTGTCATGGGAGGAGGCATGCTTGTGTGGATCATGATTTAGATTCAATCATGCCTTTACCTGCCTGTGTAGAAGGGGCCCGAGGGGACAGAACTTTATGTACCCTAGATATTAGGGCTGCGTGAAACAGCACCGTTTCATTTTGACTTCTGTTTCACCATTTCAAAGGGACAGTTTCATTTCATCATTTCGTTTCAAGCACCGTTCTGTTTCATTTTGTCAAAACTGTTTTGCTGTTTCAACGCATTTCAACGTTTCACCCATAGGCTATAATGTGGCATCATGAAAATGCCTGTAACTTTGTCATTTCTTGCCTGATTCAGATGAAAATTGGAGGGATGATAGCCCATCTGAGGGCATGAAGCCTGCCAAGTTTCAAGGAGATAGGTGCAGGGTGTTTTGTGAAACTGCACTTTGAACAGTTGAAAGCAAAACTCATATCACTTGCTGGCAGCAGCAGCCTGCTGTCATCCCGTGTGCAGATCTCGGGATCCACACCCCCAGGAAGAGTCTGGCACAGCCCCACAGCCCTCCTGGGGGTGCGAGCCCCCAGATCTGCACGCATAATGACAGGAGGCTGTTGCTGCTGCCTGGGACCGGTGCTGGGCACAGTGTGCACCTGGGACCGGCGCTGGGCGCAGTGTGTGCCCAGCACCAGGAAGACTGTTGCTGCCACTGGCCCCAGGCAGCAGCAGCAACCTCCTGTCTGTCACAACCCAAAGTTGTGATTTTTGTTTTGTGTGTGCTTTGGCACTGCTAAATTATTTTCCCACCAAATTTGTAGCTTTCTTTGCAGTGTGCATTTCTTTTTGCATCTGAGAAATGCTCATTGCAAAGAGTTCCCGCCATTTGTATTAGAATTCGAGCCACATTATTGGCTAGTTCTAAATTATGCACATGTGGTGGCTAGTGATTGGCTTGCTAGCCGTATAAAAAGCTTGAGTGGTTTCCGCCCAAGTTGGAGGACTCCATGAACACCAGGAGGAGGGATCTTCATGCTGTGTGAAGATCTCTAAGCGCTGTGGAGCCTATCGGACCCAGCGCATTTCAAGCAGGCAACAGAGGTCTGATCAGCCTCTAGCCTCTCCCCGTCACCGTTCGCAATCCTCGACGTATCCCTCTCCCTGCGCGCAAAAGAGACGGATCCACGGAGCCTCAACAACTCCGTGAGAGAGCGAGCTTGTCGTAGTCCTCAAACGAGGATTTAATCGGAGCTGTGCCTGGAAAACTGTCCAGCCTACACCGCGACCATCTTCGGTGTAAGTAAACAATCTTTAAATCAACCATTACGTGTCCGTGACTAATTCTAGCTTGCCACCTGTTTTCTCTGACCCCACGTGCCCGGGCTGCTGGCCACAGCCCGCGTGCACAAAAGGGCCCCGGATCGCTCCCGGCCCGCACACTGTCATCCCGCATGCAGATCTGGGGCCTGTGCCCCCTGGGAGGCCCATGCTGGGAGAGCAGGTGGTGGGGGGAGCTAGAGCAAGTTTTGGGGTGGCAGCAGCCCCCCTTCCATTGCTGTGGCCTGCTCTGAGCGCCAGGGAGAGCAAGGTGCCACCCCTGCTGTGGCCCTGGGAGTGGCAGATGCCACCTGCCTGCAGCTGCTGGGCTGCGTCATGCCAGGGAGTTCAGGGCACAATGCAGCCCAGTGGCTGCAGGCAGGCTTGCATCGGCTGCTCCCAGGACTGCAGCAGGGGCAGCACCGGCCTCTTCCCAGCACTCGGTGGTAGCGCTAGGAGTGCAGTTTGAACTCCGTGGGGTTGGTAGAGCTGTTCAGAGCACAGCCCTGGCTCTCCCCACCTCCTGGCACTGGCTGTACTTTGAGTGACTCTGCCTGCCCCGTGGAGCTCAGCCCGGGAGCAGGAGACCCAGTGCCAGAGCCAGTTGGAGCACAGCCCTGGCAAGCTCAGCCTGGTAGCGGGAGGCTCTACAGCCCCATGGAGCTAAGCCTGGTGGTGGGAGGCAGGGGAGAGCCAGTGTCCAGGGCTGTGCTCGGAGCCAGGGCTGTATTCCAAGTGGCTCCGCCACTAGCTTTCCGCCACCTCCTGCTACCAGGCTTAGCTCCATGGGGCTGCGGAACCTCCAGCTGCTGGGCTGTGCTCACCAGGGCTGCGCTCAGAGCCACGGCTGTGCTCCAAGCAGCTCCACCTGTCCCATAGAGCTCAGCCCAGTGGCAGGAAAACCAGTGGCAAAGCCAGTTGGAGCCCAGTCCTAGTGAGCACAGCTTGACGACAGGAGGTTCCTCAGCCCCATGGAGCTGAGCCTGGGGCTGGAAGGTGGTGGAGTGCCACTGACCAGGGCTGCGCTTTTAGCCGCTCTGAGACTAGCTCTCTGTCACCAGGCTCAGCTCTGTGGGGCTGCGGAGCCTCCTACTGCCCGGCTGCACTTGGAGCGGCTCCACCACTGTCTCTTCTGCTGTCTCCTGCCGCCAGGCTGAGCTTCATGGGGCTGGTTAAGCTGCTCGGAGTGCAGCCCTGCCTCTCCCCTGCCTCCCACCACCAGGCTGCTTTGAAACTCGAAACGTTTTGAAACTTTTGAAACATTTTGAGTGCCCTGATTTCATTTTGAAGCCTTTTGTTTCATCTTGATTTCACTGTTTCCAGCTCAAAACGTGTTGAAACAGTTTTAAAACAAAACACCCGTCAAAATTTCACACACCCCTACCAGACATCTTTCTTTATAGTCATTTCCCTCTTCTCTTTTCTCTCCATTCTTTGACTTATATTAATCTGTATTTCCTTCCTTTTTTTTCCTAGTCTGGTATATTAATTTGTTTTTATATACCTTCTATCCCTTACACCTCTTGTTTGAGAAGCAGCATTTATTTTCCTCTCCCATATTCACAACTATTATCTGTTGCCCTCTACCTTGTTTTCTTCTCTAAGGTTTCTTTAACCTTTGTTCAGTGCCAGTTTTTTACTTTCCTGATCTTATGTCATTCTTGCTATTACTAGTATTCTATTTTCTCTTCCAGGCCCTTACCTGTTCCTCTAATACCAATACTTAGCATCCAGTATGCACTGAATCCCTGTGAGAGAGGTGATTAAGTAGTAGTATTTGTCACAGGCCAGCTGGACACTGTGAGTATATCAATTTTATCACAGGCCAACTGGGCTGTTTGATTCAGTTTTGGATCAAGGAGGCAAAGTTGGGAGTGAAATAAATGCAAATTTATTATAGCTTACACACACACAACAGTTAACAGAAAGACAAATGCAATAAGCAGATAATGCAGTATAAAAGAGCTAATAGTAAATAATAACAGATAATAACAACAGGTAGATAGATCAATCTGTCGCAGGCCAACTGGGCACTGTGAGGGTATTAGACACACTAGGCTGTTCAAAACAACTAATAGACAGACATGGGTTGGCAACATCGATAGTCCCTCGATGCCAGGTGCGCACCAAGTGATTCCAGCGAAGTCAGGTGTCCTCATTTGACACTGTCAGAGGGATTACCAGGGAAGGTCCCTTGATCAGGATCTGATCCTCACTCACACTGGGAGTCTGGGGTCCGGGCGTGGAACAGAAATGACCGTTTTGTTCCCTCCTTCCTGCTGGTTACCTGATGCACATGCTTTTTATACCTAGTCTTATGTTAATCTGTTGGCCTCAGGGCCACTCACAACGTTGCCCTATAGCTGTTACCCTATGGGATTGAAAGGTGTTAAAATTATCATAAAAGGTTACTATCCAGACTTGGATTTATCCAATAAGCAAATTATGATGCAGCACCTTTAGGTTTGAAGTTGACATCGCTCCACTTAAATCCCAACCCATTTTAGGCTTCATGTGAATATGCTTTCTTGGGATATGCTTTACTGGAATGTGTTGGGTGTGCCAAGCAGTTAGATCCAGTTTTTATCGCTAAGGGTGAACCCTGAGCAAAAAACTGTTAGGCCAGCTAATCTCACAGCTACAGCTTCGCCTATGGGGCCCAGTCAGTTCTATGAACAGTTAATTTATCATTTTGGTTAAACTTATGACAGACAAGTTACATTTGCAGTTTACAAACTTACAAGCTTATATTAACTAATATTACCTGTTTAGGCAAAATACCAAATGCCTCCAAGAAGCACATATTATTGCTTATTAATCCCTCTGGTTCTGGCTGTTACAAGTATCCCAGATAAAACTCAGAAGAGACCCTTTTAAATATACAAGGAATCAATAAAAATTAACAAGTTTAAAATATGACTATAATATGATATGACACTCTTACGTATATTAGTGAGGTATAGGCATGCTATGGTAGCATGTCATTATTTACCAGTCATTGAATTCATGTTATCACCATGACAGTCTTGGTTTTGTTGCAGTATTTATGGGTTAAATATGTTTGTTATAATGATGTGGTATGCCTCAGTTTCCTTGATTAGCTTGAACATTGGGAAAGGGATTATTTGTGTGTGGCAGCCTGCCAAAGTGGCGTATTACTTGGGAATGAGCCAATTTGCATAGAAGGACCCAGCATAGTACAAAAATGGACTCCAGCCTCAACACCTGAAAAGACTCCCTGCTGTTTCTGATGCCAACAAGGCACCTCAGTGGGGCAATGCAAATAAATGCCTAGAGCCAGGACTGGGGAGTCACATGGTCACTTGCAAAACATGTTAAGAATACCACATTACGGTCTGAAAACAGTTAATAATTGTAAAATCTTTTCAGTCACTTACATCAGGGGTAGCCAACCTGTGGCATGAATGCCACAAGTGTGTGGGCAGCCTCTGGGGAGGGGGCAGGCAACACAGAAGATAGGGCAGGGAGAAAAAAGAAGAGTATAAAATCAGGCAGGTAAAGAGAATTGGAGTGGAATTTGGGAGGGTGTGGAGCTAATGTGTGACATACCTGTCAAAAAGATTAGGCCCTGCTGACTCAATCCATCCTTTTGCCAAGCTGCCCCTTTATGCTCTCCTAGTAGATTTCATGTTCAACTACTAATCAATTGATCTTAGCCCAAAGACCTAGAAAAAAAAACTATAATGAATGAAATGTTCAGTTGTTGTACTGGATCAAATCATTGATCCATCTGCTTTATTATTCTGTCTTTAGAAGTCCGCCTCTTGTAAGCGCTTCTGAAGAACAGAGGAAGAGGAAAGTAGAAAATGCTTTCTAATTACATATTTATGTTGGTCTTATCAGTGTATCTGGTCACCTAGTGATTTATGTGGTACTCTGATGTGAAAAAAGCATTGCTTTTTCAGCTTTGGGGTGATCGGCTTTGTGGCTTAGAGCATGAGATTTGGTTAACCTTGTCTGTGATGGATGATGTGACAAAAATTTAGAGTAAATTCTAAACGCTACAGTACAGCAATACTGATTCCATTCTATTCAGTACCCACAGCACTTAATCTCTCTGGCCATTCTTTGGCAAATTTGTGACTAAGCAGTTGATGTCCTAAGAGGTGGTAATGATTGATGGATGAGATGGGCATCTAGTAGGAGAAAAGTCATAAAAATTTCCTTTTTTAATTAAAGTATTTTTTACACATACTTAATGCCATCATACTTGTAATACATATTTCAAGTAGAATAACAATACTGTCCCTACTTTACATATGTAGCAATTAAACTAAGGGATGAAGTTTTCAAAGCATCAAATTTATCAATAACTTTCTATGGAACTTAGATTCTGAAGGGAATATGTCACTTGCAAATTCAGTTTAGCTTTGCTTCTTACGTTATTTTGGTGGTTTTGACAATTTCACCCTTAGCCTAACTCCAGACATTTTTGAAAATGTCTTTAATCTGCAACTATCCATTGGGAAATGATGCATCAATTGGTAAAAATTCTGCCAATTCAAATTGATTAAATATGAGGCTTTGGTGAATGGAAGACAAGAAATTCACAAGTAGAGCTGAATACAGCAAGGTTCTTTTGCAAGAGTGGTAAAATCATAAAAAGGTAAATGGTATCTGAATAGGCTGAAACTAGCATGGAGTGATTCAGTGTCAGGTAAATGGTTTGTGTTTTATGCAGGAGCCCTAGCAGTGTTTCCTTTAAGATCAAATGTCATCTTGCGAAGTAGATGCCTTTGAACTAATGATGGGAAAGTCAAAGAAGGAATTGAATAGTTTAGCAAGGTTCCAGTGCGCTTTCTTCTGTGTGCCTAGTCACAGGTGGTACAGAAGTTTTTTTTTGCCGTTTAAAATGCTCTATTGCTATGACTTAACAGAAGTGCATAGCTTTAAAGCACTTTAAAAATGGGTACAGTGCTTTAACCATTGTTAAAGAGAGATTAAATTTGCACTGTATTTTACAACACTTTAGCAACCTACAGTGCTTTAAATAATATCTGTACACTGGTCAAATTTCTGACCAGTGGAGAAACTCCAGGAGGCTGTGGAGCACCCTCTGCCTCCTAGCCTGGAAAGTTCAGGGAGGCTCAGTCACCCACCATTTCCCCCCTCCCCCCCACCCCAATGCACTTCTGACATGTTTAAAAATGCTGTTACTTTATAGTGCTATAAAAAGTCCTCTAAATTACAACGGTGTAAAATGTGCACGGAGCACTTCTGTACACTCAGGAACTCTTGGTGTTACGCTTCATCCAGCTGCTTTGCATTTGAGAACACATGTCCACCATAAGACAGATCTGTTTTCAAATAGAGATGTTTTTTAGAGTTTTTGATATGTGTAACAAATATACAAGGTGAGAAACTTCCTGATCCAACCTAAAATGAGGATGAAGTTGTTTAAGGGGTATATTCTGAAAGAAAACTCTGGTATAATTTTGTGAAGAATATGCAAACCTGAGTTGTATTACTTTTTCTGTTAAAACCCATTACTGTTGAAAGTGTATCTGTGGGAATTGTGCTTTAAAGAATAATAATTACATATCGATTAGGATCAATTACTTATCTTCTATCCACTCTCTTTTACTACTTATACTAATAATCCATTTTCTGTGACCAGAGTACTCTTAACTGCTTTCTACCTTGCATTTCCATTACCAGAAATGCTTCATGTATTTACATGTGTGTGGGTGCATAGGATGTGCATTAACATGGGCAAAAATAAATATAGCACAGAAAATCAGGAATACTTTTGTTAAATATGTAGCATACCAGAATTACTCTGGCATGGTTATATTTAAAATGAATAAGCCATTGGTTAGCCTCTGAGGAGCCTCATGCTAATATATTGTTCACTATAATGTGAAATAATAGATTTGTGATATCTGTTCACTGCTAGAAAATAGATACACATTGCTTTTAAGCATTCTGAAGACAAATTTTTAACTAATGATAGTGTAGTTCAGCATAAAGATTGATGCACACAAAATGTATGCAAGCCAATATATGCCTGTATACAAATTGACTTACATTTGCTGGGGGACACTGCTCTTGAAAATTCTTGCCTCTGCTCTCATGAATTATACTCTCCTTTCATGAGACACCAGCATCTGTGGGAGTAGAAGTTCATATTGTAAACTACATTTTGTTTGAAGTATTTGGAGTCTCCTCTTTAGTCTAAACTGCCAATAATTTCCATGTTACTGTAATCAGTTATAATATCCCCTAAACAGAGAGAGCTGATGTGCACAGATTTTAGATTAATACATTTTAGGGGTAGAATGAATCCTAATCTAATGCAACTCATATTACAAGTCGTAACAGTATTGCGACTAAGGTAGTAGGTATGTTTTTCCATTTGAATATATGATTGTCTGTCCCCTTTTCTGAAAGTGTGGCATGCATACGGTGATGGAGGAGGCAGCTGCTAAAAAGAGAATCAACTTCTGGGTATAGGTAACATCTTCATATATCTAGCTCATAAATGGCAGTTCCTTTGTTAGCAGCTGGCTCTTTCCCCACTACCCATGGATATGATCTCAAAAAGAGCAGGGCTTTGTAGATTTTATTTTACATATATGTAGATAAGATTTGGTTTTCTTAACCACTCAATTAAAATCTTAACTGTTCAGCTCAAGCCTGAGTCAGACCATGTTAAAGTCTGTGTGAAATTTCTTATTCCTTTCACTGTGAGTTAATCAGGCTCATTCTCTAGCTAATTATAAAAAAGGAAGAAAGGAAAAATATCTTCTAAGTTTCCCCCCTCTATATTTTCTATTTCCTGTGTTCCATTTTTTCTTATATATCTTTAGGTTTTACTATGTTTTTCATTAAACAAAACAATGGACTTGCTTTCGGCAGATTTTCCAAAAGTTGCAAACACTGCTATTTAGAATGTCATCATTTCATATTATAACACTGCTGTCTGAAGATGGCCAGCTGGTGCAGTTAAGTCCCTTATTGGAAATTTTAGTCTGATTCATTACTGTGATTTGTAGTTGTGTACAGAAACACTTAATCATTCTTATGCTCCAAGCTCTATTGAATCTACTGAAGGCTTTCTGTTTCTCTGCATAATTTGTGTTGCCAGTCTGCCAGCTTGGAAAGGTTTCAAGCTTGTTGTATTATCTGTTTGTTTGCGCAAGAAATAATGCTGCACGTAAGCTGAATTTACAGTAATCTTTTTGTAATAGGTTAATAGGTAATAGGCAACACTCCTTTATTTACAATGGTAACATTATATAGCTTTATGTAGTTAATTAGTTCAGTGGCATAGCTATGCAATTGTGATGATTCTTACAATCTACAGTTATTTTCTGAATGTGTTAGCCATACTTTAATGTATGAAGAAAACAGTCTCAGTTTTTATACTAAAATTTATAATTACTTTATAATAAGCAGTACATTATAGCTTTTAGATGGCTGTTGTGTGCTTTCTTTTCTGAAGGAAAAGCATCTACTGACCTGATCATAACACAGAGCTTCCCTCAGTTGGTATATATTTCTTTCATTAATGTTAGTAGATGTGAGATGGAAACACATCTAGAGTATAACCTCTTGGGAGTCTGTTCTTCATGTTCTTAGGTAACTTCCACTAACATTAATCTAAGATACGTATGCAGATTGAGAGAAATATATGTGATGATATGTAGTCTTAGCATTTCTAATATAAGCCTGTACGAGACTGAAACACTTTTTCATTTTTTCAGTTTGACTCTTTTGCTAATATGCAAAACACATCTGTACAGGGAAGAACCAAAGCAGACTAGAAATTAAAGACTTGAACATTGATTTTCTTTTCTTTCTGCCAGTAGGGAAGATATTTCTCTTAACTTAAACCACTTTTGTTTGTGCACTGGAAAATAGAAAGAAATTACTGTTTATGAAGTCAAAACTGGGAAAATCCTAGAGTGAGAGCAGATAATGTAACAATGTAACATTCAGAAATGTTACATTGTGCTGTCCAATGGATCAAAAATGGCTTTCATTTATTTTCTCCTGGAAAATAAAAGGCCAAATTAACAACCTTCTTCTTTCAGTTTAAGTCTGAGAATTTTCAATTCAAAAGGAGAGTTGCTTTCTCTTGACAAAAATACAAAATGTTTGTAAAAAAGGTATATGAAGGAATCCTTTTTTTTTAAAATATACTGAGAATGGTTATGGCCTAGAATCATAAAACTGAACGTTGGCAACCCCAGTTCTGTAGGAACTATGGTAATGCAAACAGATACTACTAAGAAAAAAAAATCTATCAAAACTGAGGCTTTCTTTCATCATGAAGTATATGCAAGATAACTGTAAGACCAAGGTTAAGACCCTGATCCTGCAGGGTGAGTATTACTCAGGTGAACAAGGCGAAAACAAGTAGCAGAAGCATGCAAGTCACAGGACCCCAAACCAAGTAGTTCTAGAGGCCTTTAATCCTAGTGATATGTGTTGGGATGATAATACAGCAGTACACAGACAGTCCAGCAGGTTTAGATTATGTTTGAGGTAGCTTTTCGTTTTGTTTTGTTTTGTTTATTTTGTTCTATTTTGCTTGTGTGTTTTATACATTGCCCTTCCCAGCAAAGGTCCAGGGCAGTTTAGATTAAAAGAATAAATAAATACAATTTAAGATGTTAATAAAACAGCTTAAAGGGCACTTAGCATAAATAAAACAAAATAATAAAATAAAGCAGAGTTTCACTAAACATTCATGCCTCGTTCTGGTTGCTAAATGCCTGCCCCAATTGAGAGGTTTTTCAGCTCTTGTGAAAGATGTCCAGATTCAGGCTTTAGCAGGCCTCAAGAAGGAAGGGGTTGCAGAACTAAGTGGCAGCTGCCAAGAATGACCCCTCACCCCATGCATTTTTGCCAAGCAGACTTGACTTACTGATGGTACTTGAAAGAGGTGGGTTTTGGGTGACTTAATTCATTACAATGGGGCATAGAGGAGAGCACAGCCCCTTAGGCATGTACAGATGGTAGAGAGACTCTACTTGCTGTGCTCATAACTCAGGAGAAACTGGCCAAGAATCTGAAGGTGGAAGGCAACTTGGTTGTTAGTAATCATGAAACGATAGAGTTCAAGATCACAAGATAATTGAGTTTTGTGATCCAAGGAAAAGAAAGACAAAGACAAGGCAACCTCAGAATAAAACTACTGGACTTCAAACAGCAGGCTCGGGGAACTCTTAAACAGCTTGCTCTCCTGATGCAAAGGAAGCATAGCAAGAGACCAGCTTTTGCTTGGATAAGCCAGTATGCTACCCAGCAACTTGAAACTTAAAGGAATCTTACAAAAAATTGAAACCATGTACTGAAGTGAAATATGATAGTGTAGCATTAACATATTAGGACAAAATCAAAAACATTATAGCACAGCTAGTAAGGGGCTTAAAAATAACCAAAGCTTCAAAACCAAAATAACCGTAAATTTATTATAAGAAAGAAGAATAGCATAGCAGAGTAGGTCCCTTACTTAATATTAAATGCCTATTTTATATTTTATATATTTTTATATTTTATATATTATTAAACTTGTCTTCCTAAAAGTGTCAGATATTAGGCACCATTAACATCAAAGTCAAATGGGTAGATATTCAACCTAGAGTATGGAAAGAAAACTAGAAAAGATAAACTAGATTATTTTTTATATCATCAGGACCTGTTAAGATTCATTCCTGAGTACTCAAGGGGTATCTGAAAAAAAGTCATTGTATCTTATCTTTGCAAACTCATAGAGTGTAGTCATAAATGGCTCAATGTGAAACTTGCAGGAGGTCTTAGTTGGGGGATCTCTATGGGGGTTTATTATGTTTCTTAGAACAGTTCAATATGTTCATTAATGACTTGGATGATAGAGTTGAGTATAAACTTATTACATATGCTGTTGGAGTCAAACTGGGTCGCATAGCAAATATGATAGGAGCCAGGATCAGAATTCAAAATGACCTTGATAATGTTGCAAATAAAACTAAGACCTGATTGTCTCAGTAGTCACTTAATTCAGATGGAGATTGGAGTTATACAGCCAAGTTCACATGCTTGGAATACTGTCATAGATGGGTATAATGTATTCAGTAAGATGAGGCAGGGGAAAAAGGAGAAGTTGTTGCCCTATATGTAAAGAAGAGATGTGTGCACTGTGAAGAGCAGTACGAGTGCGAAGGTAGGTGCGTTGAAAGCCCTCTAGTATAGATTGGAGGGGAGAACGGCATGGGATATCTATTATACGCTGCCAAACCAAGAGGAAGAAATGTCCTACGCCTTCTTAAACAATTGTCTATAGTCAGTATTGTCTAGAGCAGTGGTGCTCAACCTTTTCCCCTGGTGGGTCAGGTGGGCAGTGCCCTGTCCATCCATGAGCCAGATCCTGCCAGTGGTCATGATCCAGTACTGGCCAGTATGGTGGACACCATATGGCCCAGCCTCAATCCAGCCCTGTGAGGGAAAGGAGATGTTGTTTGGCCCCACGGGGGGAAACAGGCATGACCAAACCACAACCCAACCCTGCAGGGGGAAAAGAGGCATAGCTTGGCACTGTGGAGAAAAGGGTGCATGTCTTAGTCTCAGCCTTATCCCACAGGGGGAAGGGGGCATGTCCTGGCCTTGTTCCACATATGGTGGACAGGGGATAGCTCTACTGTGACCAGAAGTGCAGGGCTTGGGGTTTGAGAATTTAGCAAGGGGAGGGTCACTGCTCCACCGCTGCCAAATTTCCTGCCCCCTGAGGAGCCCCATGGGCCAGTTGAGATGACTCTGCAGGCTGTATCTGACCTCACAGTCTGGAGGTTGAGCCACCCCTGCCCTAGAGTGCTTAGGTGTTTATAAAGACTGATAAATCATTCCTCCGGTCTGGTTGGGCTTGGCTCACATAGAAAGGAGCTGGGCCATGGACAGCTTCTAGTTTGCTTGTTTGTGTCTGGAGACTTTTGATGGTGCTGATGTGGATGATCCCATGCTGCCTTCAGGAGAATGCGGATCTTCCTACTATTCCATAGGGCTGCTGTGGTTCAGTCTCCTGTCAACCTGAGCAGGCTGCCTTGGGGCAGAGGGCTCGCAATTCAGGGAGCTTTTTTCCCCTCTCGATTCAGCAAGTGTGGTAATAAACATGCTCTTTAGATACTGGCTGGAGACTTGAGGACATCTTTAGCACCTGCCAGGTGCCAGCTATTGTGTGGGAGGATGGTCGAATCATGGGGGTTGGAAGGAACCTTGCATCTAGTTCAATTCCCTACACAAATGCAGAATGCCTTATTCCTAAGCTATTCTAGACAGATGCTGACTCTCCTTCCTGAAAACTTTAAATGAAGGAAATTTCACAATTTTCCTGGGCAAGAAATTTGGAATTTTAATCTAAATCTGCTTTGCTACAGTTTAAATTTCATATACTGTCTTTTGAGGCAAGAGAGAACAATTGTTTTTCCTCCTCTTTACAGCAGCCTTTCAAATATTTGAAAATTGCTGTTGTGTGCCCCACCCCCGCCTCTTTCCAAATTTAATGCATGTAATTCTCTCAAGCTTTCCTTGTATAGTTTGCATCCCAACTCCTTTATCATCTTTGTTCCTTGCTTTTGGATCCTCTCCAGTTTCTCCACATCATTCTTAAATTGTAGAGCCCTGTACTACACACAGTACTCTTTACTGACTATAAACAGTTCTGTGTAGAGTGGTACTATCATCTCCTGTGTCTTGCATAAGAAATGCCATTTATAGAAAATTCATCTAGCCTAGTATTCTGACATAGTGATAGAGTGGATGCTGAGGGTGTAGGGCACTCCCTGCTCATCTTCAATTGCAGCTTCCAGCTTTCAGAGGTTTAGGAAGTTACATACAATACTTCTATTTAATGCAGTCCAAAATTGCATTTGCTTTTTTTAGCAACAGCCTCGCATGCTGCTGCACAGTGAGATTGTCATCCACCGTAACCCCAAGGTTCTTCTCAGAAGTGTTACTGATTAGCCAATCATCTCCTATTCTGTATCTGGGTATTTGTTTTCTCCTCTCTAGATGTAGCATGTTATATTAATTCTTGTTGAATTTCATTCCGTCGCCTACTGCCCAGTTTTCCAATCTGTCAAGGTCCTTTTGAATTCCAATCCTGTCAATCCCAAACATTGTCATCTGAAACTTGATCAAAACTCTCTATTTCTGAATCTAAATCATTCATAAAAAATTTTAAACACTGGACCCAGAACAGACTGTGGTGCAACCCCCTTGAAATCTCCTGCCATTCTGACATTGACCCATTTATGCAAGTGCTTTCTGTTCACAGTTATACAGCCAAATATGTCCACACTAATCAAGTGATTCTCAACTAGGTTGCTGCAGCACCCTGATGTGCCTTGAGAGTCCTTCAGGGATGCTGTAGGATGGCACACAGTATTAATACTGTTAAGTGTGTGAAGATGATTCACAAGATAACACTGAATTCCTATTTGAAATCACTGGGTTTAAAACCATCCTGCCCAGCTGTGGTCTTTCTGAGTTCTTTGCAACAAGGGGATTGCTCTTGTTGTCTTTCTATAGTCAAAAATGAGTGAAAGCCAGGAGCTGGAACTGGTTGCTGTCCCAGACTGGGGTAGAACTTTGCTATCACAGTCCCATTAGATAATTTACAGGGCCATCACAATCGCTCCCTGGATAAAGAAGTTGCATTTTCATTGGCAAAGGAGCTCAGCTGCTACAACCTGTATATCTTTAGGGAATAAATGTTTGGGCCTCCCCTGGACTGGAAAATGTAAGGCATTCTGGGTGTGCCACTGAATGTGCTTAATAGTTGCCTCTGCAAGGGTCAAAATGGAGAGCTATGTAAGTGTGCTGGTTGCTGAGCTGCAGTGAACTGAATTGAGCAACCCACCCCTTCTCCAGCAGCTCCTTTTTGCCTGTAGATTGGTCCCTCCTACCTATGCAAGCATGTCTCTCCATGATATACAGGCAGGTAGTTCAGTTTACCATGCATGCAATGTACTATCTTTGTGAGCAGGGTCTGGGGTGCTACATGAGCTATGACTGCTCCATGGTAGAGGTGGAGAGTGATTGTGACAGGTAGTCTAGAAGCATAGTTGTCTGGCAGTGGGTCCTTCCTCAACTTTTCATAAGGTGAGTGAACGTCTTTGTGCTTTCAGTGGCAGCATCTCCTCTTTGCACCTTGGAGCTCCTGAGTGCAGCTTGCTTTGTGAAGTTCATTGATTTATGGGTGTCTACTGTGTGTCTGAGATTTGAGAATGCTGTGCTTGTGCTGCCTGCTGGAGCAGTCTCTGGTACCTGTGAAATGTCCATTGAAGGCATGTTGCTGTGTCCATTGTATGGCTGGAGGTAATTCATCAATGTGAACTATCAATAGTGGGTCTCCTAGGTCTCCCCATGAATCCTAGCTGCCTGACAGTCGGTTTTAACCTGCTTTCAAGCCCTAAACATCCCATGTTTAAGTCAAGGAGTATATTGAGACCATTTGAAACTGGTTCAAGTAGCATGTTAGACTGTATCAATAAGAGTGTTACCTTCAAATCAGAAAGATATTCTTCCACTTCATTCAGCATTGGTGAAGCTTTATTTGGTGTACTGCAGGGACCAGCAAGCTGTGGACTACCAAGGAACTCAGCAGTGGGGGATGTTTTGTGGTATTTCTGCAAGAGGTTAGCACTTCAGAGGGGTATGGTACTTAAGGAGGGTGTAGAGGCAGCAGCAGCAATGTAGTGGGGTAGAAGCAGCAGCTGGGTAAGAAGCTGCAGCCTGTCTTTGGAACTAGCTCTGTTAAAGTTGTCCACTTCAAAAGAGAGCTAATATATACTGTACTGTGTCAAATTTTGGACACTATACTTTAAGAAAGATGTGGCTAAATTGAAGATATTCTAGAAGAGAATAGCAAACATGATTAGAAATGTAGAAAATGTGACATACAAAGGAAAGAGTGGAACAACTTGAATAATTAATCTAGAGAAGAGGAGACTAATGGAGGATTTGATAACAGTTTTCCAATGTAAAAAAAGTTTGTTATAAAAGACGATGGTCCACAGGAGCCAGGACTTAGAGTACCATATTTACGCAAATTTAAGATGACCTAGAATTTAAGGCAACTTCCCAATAATTAGATTTTATATATGGAAATGGCCAGTGTCTAAAACTAGAATAACATACTGGATGGAAAAACATCACTGGTTTAAAATTAAATCAAACTAGGTAGTCTAATACAGTAAAAACTGTGTTAACCAATATTGTACTAACCGGGATGCTCTATTAACCAGAATTTCCAATATCCCTCCCAATACAAATCCTCATGTTAGCAACGGGAATCTTTGCTGAGTCTATCCGGCATGTGCAATAAATTATTTCTCTTGTTTACAGAAAGGGAGAGGAAGAGGATCTATGCGGGGCAGGGTGGGTTGCCTCTGCTGGCTGGGGCCAGGGCAGCGCTGGGCTCTTCCTGGTGGGGGTGGCTGCATTGCGCTCCTGTCTTCCTTGATGGGTATAACTCTCAGATAACTGGAATTTTTAGATAGCCGGCACCCCCACTTACCCTACTCATGCCGGCTAAAAAAGCTTTTACTGTATATAGTCTCCTTGCAGGAAATTTAAAATAAAAAGGATGCTTCTGTACAGAACTGATGTTTTCCCAAGTGGATTATGAAATACTTTCTATGCCTCATGGCAGAGCATAGAATATCAGCCTCACAGCAGTTTCTGTTTATACTATTTATGTAGAAAATTGCTTTTCTTTAACTCCCTAATCACAGCCATCTCATCATAGCTTTGCCACATAGTAAGAGTGAATGTGAAGTGAGGTTTCTGATTAATTCCTTTGCTTTTAAATAGCAACTTAACAGAACATCAGTTCAGTTCTGGGGTTACAGGGAAAGTGCCGAATAAGCTGCTTTGTACAGACATGCTGTAGAAAGTAAAATGAAGTAGGAAAGGAAATCAGATAACTATGATTTTGGTTCAGACTAACACGGGTAACTGCCTGTCTTCTTGGTATATGCTGTACTGTTGAAGACCTTAATTATATGAAAATGCAACAATGCTTCTGTGTACAATTTAATTAAGGAACAAGTCACTGCATAAGAGGACCAGTACCTCTGTCTTCTCGTGTTTCCAAATGGTTCAAAATGATTTGTAAAGTATTTTAGAATGATTTCAAAGATTTATTATTAATATGAAGTGTGGTTTTATAACTCAAGAAAATGTGACAATTTAAAGAAAAAACAATAACAGCAACAAAAACCTTCAAAGCACACATTTTCAGGTGCTGACATATTAAGTACTGTTATTGCTTCTGTCATTGTTTCTCTGATTTTCTTTGAGAAAATTCTTGTTCTTGGCTGTATCTTGTTCCTGTAGTTTTGTCACTGTTTGCCCTACTCTGCCTTGATATACCCTTTGCCCTTTTATGTAACATCGATTTTTATGATAAGCATGGCTGTGTATTGTTCAGTTGCATACAAATCTTGATTAAAATACAAGGCAGAGAAGACAAACATTTCTGGTGATTTGACTGGAGAAATAGTGTGTTGAAATTTGTGTTAGGGAACAGAGAACTGTGCATTGGCACAAATTTATTGAATCCTTGGTGAATAGTTAAAAAAATCCAAACGCTTAATGATTGCAAATTTTAGTTAATAAAATGGAAGAATATTGAAATTGGAGAGAAGCTTCACTGAAATCCTCCTCAGTCATTGAAGAGTAGAATGTATTTAATCAAGTTGCTTTGCCTGGGACTAAGGAAAATTTTTTTAATGAGGAGTTAGCCATGTGGATAAAATGCAATGTATTTATCTTGCAAGCATGAGTCTGTGAAACATTTGTTTTTAAAGGAACATGGTAATGTAATTCTTTGTTCCCACGATTAGGGATGGGAGTTGAAAGAAGAATTTGTTTTTGCAAATCCTGAAACAGGCAATTTTACGTGTTTATATAAATGCCAGTAAAATACATTTTGTTTGGATTTAAACATTGTCCTATTGTATTTAGATTCAAAGTACTACCACATTATGCACAGTTTTGAAAATTAATCAATATCTATAAACATACATTTGCACAATAAAAATGAGGAATTCATCAGTTTTCATTGTCTAAGTCCCAGAATTAAACAGCATCTCAAATAGTGATGAATAAATTAGAATTTTTAAAATTGTCAAACTTGTACCTTGGTAATTTTAGTAATAATACAATAAAGAAAATTTGTTTTTTAACTTGACAGTATTCCTGTCTGTCAGTGCTTGTTAGCTTACCTATCACAAGGAAGTCAAAGCAAGTGAATGAAATTGTAATGCACTTAAATTGGTGCTCCTTAAAAGCTTTTAACATTTTTCAACTGTTGTAGACAAAAAAGTGAGAAACTATTTTGTAACGCTGCAGGCATTCAAAAATGTAACCAGTCTGATTCTTGTAACCAAAGACCCTTGAAGGCAATAAGATTAGTACTGACTTCTGGAAAATAAACTTTAAGCTATAATGTCAAATTGATCATGACAATGCAAGATCAGCATGTTAAAATTCCTGTAATAACATAAATGCCATAAGTGTCACATGGAGAGAGGGAAAAATAGAAACCAATATAGGGTTTTGAGAAAGTGGTGCTTATTTAAATGGTGTCATGTCTCATGAGATGAACTACTGTATCTAAGATTTGAAGGGGGGAATATAAACCGACTTGAGAGACAGAGATAGCAAGTCCTCTATAACAGTTGAAAATATCCCTTGAGGGTTGTTTGACCTCTAATGACCAGTACAACAGCTCCATAGAATTCAGTAAATTGCAGCAAAGCCTTACTTGTATATATTTTGGCTATTCAGTTTTCAGCCACCTACATCGTAACACCTACCTCCTGCCAGAAAATGAATCTGAGTATGCCTTCATGTCAGTTTTGCCTACTCATTTTTAGTCTCCTCCATGAAATCAGCAGAGAGCCTTTTCTGGGTTGAAAGTCATGCTGATTTATATTTTCTAGTAGGTTACAGCTAAAAGTATAGGAAAAGAGTTGATGATCTGTGACTTTTCCTTCTATTTTAGGAAAAGAGTACTGAGAAGATTAAAGATAATTTAGCTAACTGCCAACCTATCTTTATGAAGTGTATTTTTGTTAAGTGCATCAGAGCTGTTAACCAGAGCCTGAATCTACAAGTTCTGTGCTGACATGTACTGATACGCTGCTGTACATCTTAAATTCCCAAGAATCAAAGTGGTTGTTAACAGCTTACATGTACTCCTCTAGCACATTATTAACAAGTGTCATCTAAAAACATCATATCCTTTGTTACAGTCGGGTTAATGTTAATCTCACCATTTCATTTTTAACTAAAATACAAAGAACATTTTTCACTACTTAATGAGCAAACAGCATAACTTAGCTTTTTTTTTTTTTGTCTTGGGGCACAATATTGCTTTGAGTTCATAACTAAAGTTAAAATAGTACTTGATCCTTTTGAAATGGCTTTAGAAAAATAATGAGTTCTGGTTGCAGAATGAAGGACAAGTAACATTAACATTGGAATTGCCAAGGCAGCTGGCCCATTTCAAGCCTTATTGCTCATCAGTACCTGCCAGTGGAAAGTTGATATAATGGGCCTGGTTCTGTTCATCCATGCTGCTTTTTATGCTCTGTGATTTTCAGCGGAATTACAGCCAAATAGAAAAGTCAGAGAACAGAATCAAACCCAAGGTTGCTAATTTAAAATCATGATTTTCCTGGGTATGTAGTAGAAATAAAATTGCAGTTTTCTATAATGCAGTATGTACATATAAAAGATTATTGCCATTTCAGGGGAAAAAAAGGTAGAACACTTGTGGAGGTGTGAGAGAACGATTAATCAAAGCTGGCAGATGAAAAAGTTGAGCTGTCAAGTGAGGGACAATATCACTGTTCTCAGGACTGCAGTGGTGAATAAGGGAGTTAGGTGCCATTAAGGGAAAGCAAGAGCAAGATTTTAGGAAAAGTTTTGTAAAGCATTACTGCAAATGGGAGAGCTTGCAGTGTGGAGGGAAAGTATGGCTGTTAGAAAGAATGCTTATAAGGTACCCACTATATTTTGTGACATTCATTCAGACTGCTAAATCTGACTTAAATAGCCTGCACACAAGTGATTTGGAAGGATGGCTGGAACTGTATGACAGATGCAATGCTTGGCTTGGAATAGCTACATTTAGTCACTAGAGGGAGAGAGAGTTCTTAATGCTCCTCCTTGAGTTTTATAATTGGTTCAGGCTAGTTCTGTGCATGTATCATAGGAAAAAAAAAGCAATTGACTACTCCTGCATAATTCCCTATTGCTTGAATTTTGCAGTTGAGTTGCATCATCATAATGCAAAATAGTGTATTGTATTTTATGGTAGAAAAATTACTTGAAGTATATTTTACACTACATAATAGGCTGTTACTGTCACCATTGCCTCCATCATTTGGTGTCACATAAGACAATGATGCATGAAGTGGTGCATAACATAAACAAAAAGTAGAAGAGTAATTGTACTAGGCATAAGACAGAGAAAAATGTGGAACCATAAAGAGTCTAATAGGAACAAGAATGCAACTGAAATAAATTGGGGTCTGCTGTTATTAATTTGCCCCCTGAAGTTACACTGGGTGCATCTACACAAGATGGTTACTGCACATTTATTTAGTAGTTGTATTAGCAAGTACTAAAAAATATACAGTGACTGGTGTGTAACAGGTTGCCTTCCCCAGCACCGTCTTCCCTTTTAATACGTGTCTTACGTGGGGTACCCTTGGAGTCCCCTTTTAGGTTCTTATGTCCAGCTCTCTACTCACCTGCCATGTCTTGATGGAAATTATTATGCTGATGTTCTTGTAAGCGGGAGACTGCCTATCGTATTTCGTATGTTGGGGTCTTTCATCTCCACAGGTCTTGACCCCAGTCTCTCTAGCTAGACCTTCCTATCTAAACCCACCAAACAGGGTTTGGACTCTGAGGCTCTAGCCTTTCATTGTCTTGAGGCTCGTAGCCCTCTTTTCTGCTCCAATCTGGAGCCTGGCCTCCCTGGCCTAGAGGCCTGGCCATTGGCCCCACAGCCAGGGAGGCACAAGTCTCAGTCCAAAAAAACCAAAAACATGTGCCCCTCAGGTACACCAGACCACCCCGGCCTTTTCAGATCATATCCTCTGGTGCTGGGGTCAGTGCATCCCAAAATCCCATGCCCACACTGGTACCGGGGCCTATGTACCCCTAACACTGCGCCTTCTCTGGTGCCAGGGTCAATGCCCTCCAAATCCTGCACCCACACTGTTACTAGGTCCCCACGCTGTTATGGGGTCCCAGTGAGGCCTCCTCCTTCCCCAAATAGCCTCACCCAAACCACCAATATTATTCAATAAGAAAAAGAAATATGAACAGTCCTATCCACGGGCAATAACTACCACCAAAAAAAATGTGATTAAAGAAGGCAGCGTGCCAGCTTACATTTATACAGGGTTCATGCTTTGGCTCCCCACCATTGACTACAGTCTTTTGTCTGGGGTTGCTGCCATCTCTCCGGGGCTTCTGTAGTTCCCCTCCTCCAGCCTTGGGACTGCTCACCAAGTCTCTCCATGGAGCTCTGGGATGCACTCCTTCCCTTTTGGCTGCTGGCCCTACTGCCGCTCTGCCCAGGATTTTTATAGTCCTGGCCTGCCCCTTCCGGTCAGCTAACCAGCTGGCCAGGCTCAGCATTTAACCCCCTCCTTACCGTCACTCTGCCCAGAAAGTTCTGGCCTTAAAGGGGTTGATCTGTCTTCTGGTGACAGGGCTAGGGTTCCCTGTTACACGGTTTTACTGCACAGTTAGGCTGTGCAAAGCTTCAGTCATTGATTTGATTCGACAGAGATTTGGTCCAAATCTGAATCAAATCAGGAGACCCTTTAATCTCTTTGAATCTAATCGGAATCCTCTAAGTTGATTCGGAGAGATATAGAAAGATTTGATGATTCGGACATAGACACAGCTTTAAATGTTTTTTTCTACATACCTCAAGGTACCAGGCAACTCATGAATGCTGCGATGGTGGGGTGTATGGAGCATCCCACAGGAGCACAGGGGGGGCCGGGGGGGAGTCCCCAGGGTGCTCAGCAGCCAGACCCAGAAGTGGACCAGAAGCACTGGTCCCCCCCCACACTCCCCCAGGTCAGCGACTGGTGCCTCCTCGGTCTGGAGGGGCACCTGGGGTCCCCCAGCGGCTGATCACTGAGCTGTAGGCATGGGGGGACCCTGTGCACTTGGTGGTGGATCTGCAAGTGGACTGAAAGTGCTTCCAGTCCACTTCCGAGTTCGCCACTGAGCATTTGGGGGGGCTCCCGCACTCTATCCGCCCCACCATCGCAGAGTTCATGAGCCATGCCTGGTACCTCGAGGTATGTAGAAAAAACATTTAAAGCTATGTCTATGGCCAAATCACTGATTCTCTGAATCAGCATCAAATCTTCAGATTCGGCCAAATCGAATTGGGACAGTGATCCGAATCAATGAATCCAATCGCTGTCCTTGATTCAGGCCAAATCCAAATTGAATATGACCCATTCCACACACCCCTACTGCACAGTAGTGCTGGCAAACATCTTTTAAATGATGCTTCTGCTCAGTAGCCTAATAATACTGTGTAGTAGCATATTAGCATTGTCTGTGTTGTGATGCGTTACTGCACAGTATTATTAGGCTACTGCGCAGTCAGTGTCTCATGTAGATGTGCCCACTGAGTATCTGCTTTTTTGTAATGCCAATGGTATGTACTACTAGCCTTAATCAATAAGAAGAAAAACAAAAATTCCAAAAAAAATCTCAATTGTATTATAAACCCATGAGTTGTGCTCTTTGCCAAATAGAACACCTAAGCTAATAATTGTCAATCTGTCAGACGCGCAGATCTCCGTATTCTGTTTACAAGATGGAGGAGCTCTGTAATATTGTTCACTGAGAAGCATAAAACCTGGGAGTATGTATCCAGCAACATAAAGGATGTGCATTTAGGTCAGGGGTGGGCAACCTGAGGCATGCATACCACAGGTGGCATGGGTTGCCTCTTTGTGGCATGTGGCAGATCAGGAAAGGGGCAGGCAGCAGAGATGGAGCAGGGAACAAAGCAAAGCAGCATATCGAGTAGAAGAATGAGAGTGGAGTGGCACTCAGAGAAGGCACATGGCTTAATTTTGTGGTTCACTTGGCAGAAAGGTTGGCCCCCACTGTATTAGGTGAATAACAAAATCTTTCTTTATATAACTGTTCTAACATCATATAATTTTGGTTGGATTTGTGGACAATGTTATTCATAACATACGAATCATAAGCATAGTGAAGGAATAAATAGAACCAGTGTGTGACTAGAGCCTTTAGAGCCATTCAGACATTTAAGTGATAATGTGTAATTTAGAGAACTCTTCAGGAATGCACGTGGGCCAGAAGTGGTAAAAATTATGCCCAGCACAAAATTGGACAATTCCTCTAAAAGCTTATATATATGTAAAAGCAGCTTTTGGAATGTTTATGAATGACTAGTTTAGCAGCAGTTTATAGTTAGATACAGTTATAAAATAGGCACATGTAACTCTAGTGAGCCAGTTCATAATAGCTAGGGACTCGCAAGTTAACTACAAGAATGCAGCTTGTCATCTGTGGTATTGTCAACAAGGATGAAAGTGCAGAAATGCAAGCAGAACTTCTCATCTGCTGAAAAAATGCTCAGGGGTTTCCTAATTGCACCCATTTGGCTATGACTCCAATGTTGCTGGGTACTGGAGGACTGCAGATGTTCTAGCTTACTCTCCAGGTATGCCTCCAGCAAGCATCTACATCAGGAGCTAAAGGAAATGGCAAATAGCTTTATGATGTCTGATCCCACATACTGAGGACATTTTCAGCTGGTGATTCAACTGCTTTGTAGCCACGTTATGCTATGGGCATATGACATACAACCTAGAACAGTGTTTAGGGTTAGGACCTTGTAGTTTAAATGGGTCTTTTTGCTTGTTCTAAGATAAGAATGTTTTCTCAGTGTCTTTTGAGCCAGGGTTCTTAGCCCTTTTAGCCACTAATCAAAATCGTGGAACAGCCAATACACAAAACTTATAAACTGTGCATGGAGCCGAATTCAAATAATAATGTGTTGTTACTTAACTTTTCACAATACATAATAAGCAAAAACCAAAGACAATCTGTAGTAGATGGATAGTAAATGAGAAGATAGAGAAAAAGAATAGCTTTATTTTACTGTTTCTTTTCCTTCAGAAGCTACCTGGGAGCTCCATATGGCTCATGATTTATGGTTTGTCCATTCCTGCAGTTTACCCTTTATTTTTGGCCCTGTTGTGACTGATACTAGAATAGCTGCCCAGGACTGGTATCTGGAATTGAAGAAAAATGTTGATAAATTACAGAGGGTTCAGAAAGGAGCCACAAAAATGATTAAAGGGCTGGAAAATGTGTCTTATGGTGAGAGATTTCCAGGGCAAAATTTATTTAGCTTATCAAAGAAGAGGTTAAATGGTGACTCGATCACAACCTACAAGTAGCTATATGGGAAACAGAACTTCTGTAATTGCTTTCTCTTTCCAGCAAAGGTAAAATAAGATTCTATAGCAAGTCTGATTGGATGATGATGATGGTTCCTTATGGTTTTACAGTTTATAAGTCAACGATTCCTAAACTCTGGGTTGCAACCCCAAATGGGGTTGCAACATCAGCGGATGAGGTTGTGGGGTGGCGGGGCTGTGAGTTGGAAGTGAGGGGCTATGAGGAGGAAATGGGGCCATAAATGGTGTCATGCTGAGGAAAAGTTGGGGAAACACTGTTGTAATCTGTAAATATAGTATACAGAATCTTTTTTTCTATTACAACAGAAATGACAGGTACCAGACTGGATAGCTGCCTTGTGTTGTATCATGACACCAAAGTTCTCATGACTGCATGGGGGCAAAACATATTGTTGAATGTATTAATGGAGCTTGGTATGTGATGCCCTCTATTCATACATTAACAGTGCCTACTAAATTATATGTTTCTCTGTAAGTGTTCATTCAGTTTGCATTTGGTTAAAGCTTTCCAGCAGGCGGTTGTATATAATCATAGATCAAAGACCATATGGACAGCACTGTGACCATTACAATATGGGAAGAAATGTATAATTACATCTGCTTAAGTAAATTTTGCTGAACAAGACCTAGTTTAAAAAAGGAGGCAGAAAAGTCATAGCATTGGCTAAAAAATTGCAAGCAAAAGGCCTAGTACTGTAAGTTGTTGAGAAGTGTTGTCTTTGGTTCAGAAGGCTTTTATGGAGTCAGAATCTTGGTTTGAGATTAAGATCAAAACATTTGAAGAGGCCTGATTATCCTTTAACAGTAGATGTGCACTGATTTATTTAAACTAAATTCACTGGTGTGTTCCTCCTCTATATAAATAAAGAGGGAAGGGAATAGTCAAAATATTTTTAAAAGCATAATGGACAATTATTTAAAGGCATTAAGTATATAAAATCAATTTGTGATTGTACAGCCCCCAGGTCAAGGACCTTGTTACTGTTCTCCTGTAAACTATTTTGGACATGGTCGGTGTTATATTAATAGCAATAACTGTACTGTTGTCATATTTATGCATATTTATAATTTCCTTTCTCTTTCCCCTCATGAGTAATTATGGTGCTGTCCCTCACAATTCTATTGATGTTTTTCCCACAGCAGCAGCCTGAATATTAAGTCAATAATGGGTGCATCTACACATTAATGCGCCATAATTACTGCACATTAATTATACTACTTGCATAACCAAGTACTAAATCAATGCACGGTAACTGACACTACTGCGCAGTAGCACCAGTGTCCGGCTTTTTACTGATGCTAACTGCACAGTAGCCTAATACTACTGCACGCTAGTGCATTAGCATGGGTTTTGCCCAGCACGCTGCTGTAGAGTGTTATTAGGCTACTGCACAATTAGAGTCTTGTGTAGACACACCCTCTGTGTACTAATTTAGTAGCAGTCTATTGGCTAGTATGCAGTTCTCCTGATGTATTTTTTTCTGCTTGAGAAACAACTAGAGTGAAGAATTTCTCAAAAATCTTATTTGCTCTTGCAATTCTTAGCTGATCTGAAAAACAGAAAATCAAGAAATAAATTAAAGCCTCTCTGTCAGATTTCAGTAGTAGTCAAGAAGTCCACAGTAATACCTGGAACATTATTTTTCTGTAAACAGATACTCTATAAAGGTATCATTACACTATGTAGATTCCCAGTGAATCACTGGGATACTGCATAGGATCAGGGGATCATTTTAGCACATCTCTTTGTAGCGTTCAGACCCTACGTAAAATTTCTTAAAGAATTATTTATTTAGTGAACACAGATAGTTTATGTAATGACCTAAATGCTATAATCTGTTTTATGCAAAATCAGTGGGACTTTGCCTGGTATAGGCAGCCCACACTGTCACAAAGCGGGACTGGGGTCTTGGCTTGCAAACCATTGAGGTCGGGGACTGACTTGTCATACATAGTGTCTGGCACAAGAAGGCTCAATTTCCTTAGGGGCCTTCAGGTTATTAATAACAATTTTTAAGTTGACAGTTAAGTTTGTGGAGAATATACCATGTCATCCCAAAAGCTTAAAAAATATTAACAGAAGAGTCTTGTTCATACTTGCCACTTTCATATAGTCTACAATGTTGACAGTAACACACTCCATAAAGCTTTCATTTCCATTTCCAACAAATAAAAACAGCAATGCAAGTATAAAATTGTAATCAAATATTAACCCTTCCCAGTAACTACATGTGCTTTGAATATCAGTTATGTCAATGGAGCACCACACTTGACCATCATATATTCCATAAAGTTGGGATGTTATCCTGTCTTAACACTGAGAAGGTCGATATTAAAGTTTTGCGTTAGTGTAAATTATAGGGGCCCGTGTAGAAAGAAGGTAGCTTCTGAGTCTTCAGCTGAAGCTTCTCTTGCTGTATGATAACAAAAACTATGGCATGTACTATCTCCAGTAGCTGTAAAAGGGTTAAAACCAACACCCACATAGTACACTTCTCCCCTCCTTCCATGAATGGGATAGAATGATAGCCCTGGCAGCCATTACAATGTCCTTATACAACCACTACAGTGCCCCTATACCACAATTCAGATGCAGAAATGAGATTGCTTGCTTAAGGTATGCACCTTAATTTTGGAGGGCCTATTTTAGGGAAAATAGCATGCTGGTAACTTAATGATAATATTTCTATGTTTCCTGCATCCAGTTTAGTGGCCTACTTCACAAAAGATGTGGACAGTTTGGAAAGAGTACAGAACAGAATGACAAAAGTGATTAGGGGGTTGGGATATGGGACTTACGGACTGAAAGGACAAGGGTAATTTAGTCTGGAAGAGAGAATGCTAATGGGAGATTCAGTACCTGAAGGGTGACTATAGGGAAAATGCACTTTCCCCTACAGACACAGGGAGTTGCAGTTTTCCCTGTGTCTGTAGGGGACAGGACTAGGAACAATAGCCTTAATCTTCAGCAGGGGTAGTTTAGTTTGGAGATTCAGAGAAACTTTATGACTATGCAGGTGGGCAAGCATTGGAACAGGCTACCTAGAGAAATTGTAGTATCTCCATTCGTGGAGGTTTTCAAGACCAGGTTAGACTTGGCTGGGATGATTTAGTGAGGGATAGTCCTATTTGAGCAGGGAGCTACTAGATGACCTTGTGAGGTCCCTTCCAGCCCTACTTTTCTGAATATATCCAACATACACAGGAAGTTTTACATACCTTAAAGGAAGTTATCATTTTAAAATCTAATAGATGATTTTTACAACTTAATTACTATGCCAAGTTCAGAAAAACCTGCACCTTGTCTGTAGATGATGAATAAAAATACTAAGCAAAAAGGCCACGTCAAAACAAGGTAATGCAAGGGGAAACATACTTGAGTATCTCTTTAAATTCTCCTACCAGATGCAAAGGGCCTGCTCTCAGTGTAAACAATGTCATGTTAAGTTCAAGGCTGCTACTAAAGGTGAGGTGGTCAGAGAAACAGTGCAACATGCCGTAAGGAGGTGCTAAACAAGGACTGTATGCACATGTTGTCTTTAATGTGATATCAAGAGCTGCCATTTGTTTCCGAGTGGAACAGCAGGCAGTATTTAAATTGTTGTAAGCCATGACAGTTGAGATCAATGAAATTTGGCAAATGGCTTGCAAAATCCAAATGGCTCCACCTGCCCACAGTCATTGGTAGGATAGTGTACTGATTGTACATTGCTATACTGTATTAATTGTACCCACCACCACCTAGTGGCATGGGCCCATAATATTGACTATGTAACACTTGTCTATGGACTGATGTTCCTTTTTCGGTTATCAGAACTTGCTTAATGTCCATTCCCAGAGCTGTATTTACAGTGTATAGTATTTTCAGTGTATAATGTATATTAATATGAAATTATCCAAATATGTATATCTATAAGAAATCTCTCCCTTACCTTCCCCTTCCCCCTCTCCTTTTTCTTCTTTGTACTGAGATAGTATCTACAGGTCTCACTGGGGCCTCCTTTCACTATGTAGTTTAAATAAATATGATGAAAATCATTACCTGACCCCAAAAAGGTCCTTTCTAAATTGTGACAAGAGAAGACAGATGAAAGAAGCACAAGATAATAATGTGATGTTTATCATTAGTGTAATTAATAGCAGTCCCAGTATACCTGCTGCCCAGCCATTATTTAAGTGTTTCATAAACATCACAACAGAAATGAATAGTAAAGAGAGGATCTGAAAGGAGACAATCTGGTGGGTTTTCTGGATTAATGATGCATCTCGTGTAGAACCAACCACAGAAAACACATGTATGCATATTTTAAGATTGTTTTATGTTTGTTTTAAGTCTCATGTAAAATGAGAACAAGACCTTGTGAAAATTTGAGAGACTGATCAAAACAGATGTTCAAGGCACTTCAAAGTGTGCAGGCCGGGCCCCGATCCCTCCGCCAAGTGCGAGTCGGGAGGGGCGATCTGCGGCCCGTCTTTTGCGCACGCGGGCTGTGGCCAGCAGCCCGGGCACGCGGGGTTGGAGAAAACCGGTGGTGAGCTAGAATCAGTCACAAATGCATAGTGGTTGATTGAAAAGATTATTTACTTACACCCAAAGATGGTAGTGGTGTAGGCTGGACAGCTTTCCAGGTGCAGCTCCGCTTAAATCCTCGCTGGAGGACTACGACAAATTCCTTCCCACGGAGTTGTTTAGGCTCCGCGGGTTCGGCAATTCTTTCCCACAGAGTTGTTGAAGCCCCATGGGCTTGATTCGGTTCCCTGGTCCCCTGGAGTTGTTAAGGCTCTGTGGGTTCGAAAATTGGGTTTACAGGAAAGGGATACGTCTGGGATTGCGCTCGGCGCCGGGGAGAGGCTAGAGGCGGTTCGTTCTTTTCCCCTCCGGAGTAGTTAAAGCTCTGTGGGTTCGATTATTAAGCCTCTATTGCCTGCTTGAGACGCGTTGGGTCCGTGAGGATCCGCAGCGCTTAGAGATCTTCACACTGGGTGAAGTCTCCTCCTCCTGGTGTTCGTGGAGTCCTCCAACTTGGGCGGAAACCACTCAAGCCTTTTGTATGGCTAGCAAGCCAATAGCTAGCCGCCACGTGTGCCTACATTCAGAACTGGCCAATAATGTGGCGCGAATCTGAATATAAATGGCGGGAACTCCTTTGCACCGTACATCTCTGAGATGCAAAAGAAATGCACCATGCAAAGAAGCTGCAAATTGGCGGGAAATCCCCCGTTGCACCAGAGTTCTCTCCCGCAGCAGAGAACTCTACCGTGCAAAGAAAGCTACAATTTGGGCGGGAACAATAATTTAGTGGTGCCGAAGCACACACAAACAAAAACCACAACTTTGGGTTGTGACACAAAGCTTCACTTCAGTGTGCTTTAAAAATGGAGTGCTTCAGCTGTGGACAGATGTCTAACCCCCTAATATACTCCTGGGGGCTCCTGCAACCTGTGGCTCTATCCCTTTCTCCCATCACTTCCTCCCTTCACCTGGAACCAGGAAAGTCTCTGGCCCAGTCTTACCTGGGATCCTGGGGGCCTCCTGGGGCTGCAGCAGTAGTGATCCTGCTGCTCGGAGCCTGGCCAACAGCCAGAGCTTGGCTCCAGGTGGCCAGGCTCTGGCTTTGAGCGGTTCACATTGCCCCCATGTGTGCTGCTCCACTTTTATTCTTGTGTGGGTTTTTTTGGCCCCTGGATATCCAGCAGCATGGAGAACAGCTGAACATGCAGTATGTGGCACCGTGCCCATGCTCATCTGGATGTAGCCAATCTGACTGATTTGGTCCAGAGAGAAGGCCATGCCTAAGATAGCACTCAGATTTGGGGACTGTATATAATACTGAGTTCCTCTTAACATGCTAAAGATTCCATTTGTAGTTGCAATCTTCTAGCTTTAACATGTAGACTTTCATACTTTTGACTGCTATCAACCTTTACCAAAGACTCCATTTCTATGGAACCCTCAACTGTATATTCCTTTGTGGTATATCCTAAGTATTTTGTAATTGTTGTTTATCTTTCTCTCAGATCACCACCTCACTTACTATTACATTAAAAAAAAAGAGAGTGATCGGTCTCATTTTCCTGTTGTCAGGATATAGCTCATTACTCAGCATGGTTTTCTTTTTTCCTCAAAGTTCCCTGGGAAGATAAACTTTAATCTCTTTTTCTCTGTACCATTGCCTCATGCTTGTAGTGATTCACAAAAGTGAGCAAATCACAACAAATAATCTGAATATAATAGGAGCTCATGCAGGTTTTAGGTATATTCCAATTAGATTTCCCACCTTCTTTATGGATAGGGTAGTAGCCCTTGAGCGAGAACAGGTATCCAACATATTAAAACTATCAGTTCTAGAAGTCCAACATTTTAATTGAATGTGCTTCCCTGCAAATGCATTTTAGTGTAAGTAAATCAATATGGGGTAAAATGAGTACTTTCCTGTAGGTTTTAAATATTGTTACCTGTTTACCTCTGAGTAACCAGCCTTTAGCCTAGCCAGTGACTCTAGACAAGTAAATGCATGGTAGTGTTGATGGGCACTGTAACAGGTAACTGTTCTGGGCCGAGCTAAACTGTGACCCGCACACCTGTTCCTGAGGCAACCACCCACCTGCTCGTCTGCTATGCCTTGATGTTAATTAATTAGTTGATGTTAATTAGCGGGAGGCTGCCATTGTACTGCCCCATTGCCAGGGGGCGCTATCTGCTTTTTCCCCCCAATCTGGCCCCTCTTTGGGCCTTCTCAAGTGTCGTCGCCCTCTCTCGGGGCCTTCTCTGTGCTGTCGCCCTCTCTCGGTGCCTTCTTAAGTGCTGCCCCCTTCTCTGGGGCCTTCTCAGCATAGCCGCCCTCTCCTCGGGCCTTGGTAAGTGCTGCCCCCTCTCAGGGGCTCGCCACGCCCACGCTGGGCTTCTCAATAAGGCGCCCCCCTGTCTGGGGCTCACCACGCCTGCGCTAGGGCTTCTCAATAAGGCAACCCCCTCTCTGGGGCTCACCACACCCATGCTAGGGCTTCTCAATAAGGTGCCCCCCTCTCTAGGGCTCGCCACACCCACGCTAGGGCGTCTCAAAAGTGCCCCTCTCTAAGGCTGGGGTCTATACAACCCATATGTTGCGCCCTCCTGGGCGCCGGAGTCCTCACACTCCACTGTGGGTTCCCCCTGAGGCCTCCTCCAACCCCTTATAGCCTCACCCAAACCACCAGTTTAAACAACAACAAAACACAAGCCCCTGGGCTGTAACATAAACTGAAGCCGCCTGGCTAAAACAACATTGCTCAAGCCTCTGAGAGCTGCCATAAGCTGTCGCTGCAGTCAGGCTTTTCCTCACCTCCTGCCTTAGGGAGCTCCTGCCTCTCTGACTGCTGGCAGTGAACTGCCTCTGGTCTTAGCTCCTGGGCTTTATAAGGGCCAGGCCCTGCCCCCTCTGGTCAGCTGACCTTCCCTGGTTGCCCCGGCAACCCACAGCTGTGCTTTCTTAGTCACTGCTAGGGCTCCTTCCCTAGCAGTTTTCCCCTTTTCAGGCACAGGGCACCTGAGTGCTCTGTGACAGCACTTTTACATGTAAAAGTGTAAAATATTTAAAAATATCCAGATTTAAAAATAAAATAGAAATCATTTTCTGACACTGATTATTGTGGTTTTTATAAATAAAGACTTTTATTCTTCATATTCTGTTCAAGCAGACACTGACTGATTTGCATTAAGAAGAAAAGGGCTGGGAACACAGCAGAAATGAAAACGGTGTCAACATTGAATGTATGTAACTATGAGAGAGATACATAGCATAAAGATTGCACTGGCTTCAGACTTATAAACCAGGGGTGTCCAACCTTTTTGAATGTGGGGCCGGATTACAAACTTTTTATCACCCAGTGGGTGGCAAGCCATATTCAAAGACCTCACAGGAAGTGGTAGTGATTCACAAAGGTGAGAAAATCGCAACGAATAATCTGAATATAATAGGAGCTCATGCAGGTTTTGGGTATATTCTAACTAAGTTTCCCACCCTCTTTAAGGATAGGGTAGTAGCCCTTGAGTGAGAACAGGTATCCAATATATTAAAACTATCAGTTCTAGAAGTCCAGCATTTTCTTTGAATGTGGTTCCCTGCAAATGCATCAGGAAGTGATGTCACGTGACCTTTGACACCAATGAAGTTGCAGGAAGTGACAGTGAAATGGGTCTGGAAATGTGGTTTATAATCCAAAATAAAAACAATATAAAAGCAAGAATGAAATAATACCAAACACTTGACTAAAATAAACACTTTCACTTCTACTCAGTTCTCAATGAATGAAAGAAGCATAATGCAAGTCAACAGATCAAATGTGGAAAAGATATCAGCCAGAGTGGAAGCTAATCAAAGCAACAAAATATGGGCATTTTTTAGAATAATCTAGACTATTTATATGTAGGGTGACCATATATCCTAGATTGGCTGAAACAGTCCTAGATTTTATAGGCTGTCTCAGTGTCCCAGCCACTGGAGAAAATTTAAGCAAAAGTACCAGACTGGTGGGAATTTGGGAGCCTGGAGGGTTGGGGCCGTGTGGGTGTGCATGCATGCATGCATGTGCATGTCTGTGTGCTTCCAAGCACATGTGTGTTGCAGCAGACAGAGCCAAAGCAGCTATTGGGATGTGCTGGGAAGCATGGTACTTTTGTCACTGGAGCAAGGGCTGTAGGCTGGGGTGGGGACTGGGATGCTGGCCAGGCTGGGGATACTGCATGTGCTCTGTCTGCCCTGCTCTGACTCATGGCTCTGGCCCCATTTGGCACCTGCTGCTGCATCCTGGCTGGGTGCTGCTGGGCTAAGTCAAAGACAGCTGCATTGCAGCCCCATGTAGAGAGCCCAGTCTGGCCTGGCCACACCCTGCCCTAAGCGGAGAGGGGAGTGTGAGGCTGGGGCTGGCTGCTCCTGCCCAGCCAGGGACTTATGGCCAGGATGCAGCTGTAGGCGTCAGGATGGGGACAGGGACAGGGCCAGAGGTGTGAGTCAGACAGAACCCATGCAGAGCCCCCAGTCTGGCCAGTGTGTCAGTCTGCAGCCCTGGCTGTGATGAGAAAGGCACTGTGCTCCTGACAGCTGTTCTGGCTCTGCTCACTGCCACACACTTCAGCATGTCTCCATCCACCACGTTTTCTTGTTTCTTGCACATTAAATACCTGATAATTACCTCTGATAATTACCATTGTTGGTTGTTTTTTATTTAAAAAACACAACCAACAAAAGTCATCATGTTACAGAAATTTTAATTTTAATTTTTTTGATTTATGGAGTAATGTCTTCATTTTCTCTCTAGATACTACGTATATGCAGTCATTTGTTTATTAATGGTGTATTAGTTATATGATTGGAGCACCCCTGATTTGACGGATTAATTAAAGATGCTTGCTACCAAACCTGTGATTCTATGTGCAGGTTCTTTCAGAATTTTGAGATGGGGATTATAGAGTTTGAGTGCTTAAACTCTTAGGTTTTGTTTTGATCTTAGGTGTGGTAATTTCCATTTCCATACCCTTATTCCCATTAGATGTGTTGTTTTTCTTCATGTTGTCTACTTCATTATTGTTATTTAAAATGGAGGGAAAATAGTCATTTTGTTTCTTGGAACATCCCTAATTTATCCTTAACCTCTTCCCATCTTCATTATAGTAGTGTTCCCACTTCCGCTTTACCTTTTTCTCTGTTCACTTTTTGAAGAATACTTTGTGGTCTGTTTTAATATCCTTTCTTTTGAGGTCTGACTCAACTTTCTCACTTTATCCCTTTTCTTTACCTCTGAGACACAGCTATCATTCATTCATAGGGCAGCTAGCAGTCCTTTTTATTTTCCGTTGCTCCTCTATCTAGTTTTTGTTTGTTGGGGTGTCTATTCATTTGGTCAGGTCTGGACCTCCTTCCATATAGCTTTTTTGCCCTTGCTTGGCATACAGATTCCTGGTAGTATTAGCGCTTTTGAATTGTATGTTATGTCCTTGATGTATTTAAATGCTTGAACTCCTTAGTCCAGCTGACTTCTCTAGCTTTAGTTGACCAAAGTTTCCTATTTTGACATTTGAAACTGAATCTCAGTTGCCCTCCCTCTCTCCGTTCTGCCCTCCCTCCCTCCTTACATTTTATTTACTGAATCAATTTGTGATAATTTATTTCAATCTATGGCTGAGAAGCTAAAATCTCCCATGGTGAAACAGTAATATTATTTTTTTCATAAATTGTCAGAGGTCATTCTCTGTAACCCAATCCAAATCTCTTGGTCTTGACCTCTCTTGTCATCCAGCCAGAGATTGATTTTGAACAAAAAAGATTTTGTTTTATCCACATGATCCATTCTTGGTGTTTTACATTACATGGAATTGAAGTCGGTGTTTAAATGCCTCACTACCATGCACTGGAAGTTTTCCTTTATGATTTAGTTCAGGAAAACTAGGGTACAAGAAAAATACAATTTATGCTAAAATAATAATACTACCCAGAGGGTAGTAATTGATGGAAGTCACTCATCGTGGTGTCCTGTGACCAGTGGGGTCCCCCAAGGCTCTGTCCTTGGACCCATACTGTTCAACATCTTCATTAATGATGTGGACCCTGGAGTCAGAAGCGGACTGGCCAAGTTCGCCGATGACACCAAATTTTGGGGCAAAGCATCCACACCAGCAGACAGGCGGGTGATCCAGGCTGACCTGGACAGGCTCAGCAAGTGGGCGGATGAGAATCTGATGGTGTTCAACGCCGATAAATGCAAGGTTCTCCACCTTGGGAAGAAAAACCCGCAGCATCCTTATAGGCTCGGCAGTGCTATGTTCATAGATTCATAGATGTTAGGGTTGGAAGGGACCTCAATAGATCATCGAGTCCGACCCCCTGCATAAGCAGGAAAGAGTGCTGGGTCTAGATGACCCCAGCTAGATACTCATCTAACCTCCTCTTGAAGACCCCCAGGGTAGGGGAGAGCACCACTTCCCTTGGGAGCCCGTTCCAGACCCTGGCCACTCTAACTGCGAAGAAGTTCTTCCTAATGTCCAATCTAAATCTGCTCTCTGCTAGCTTGTGGCCATTATTTCTTGTAACCCCCGGGGGCGCCTTGGTGAATAAATACTCACCAATTCCCTTCTGTGCCCCCGTGATGAACTTATAGGCAGCCACAAGGTCGCCTCTCAACCTTCTTTTGCAGAGGCTGAAAAGGTCCAGTTTCTCTAGTCTCTCCTCGTAGGGCTTGGTCTGTAGGCCCTTAACCATACAAGTGGCCCTTCTCTGGACCCTCTCCAGGTTATCCTCATTGTCACAGCGGGGTCCTCGCGGACGGCCATGATCTCCTTGATGTCCCTCGCTCCGTGTCAGGCCGGCCCAAGGCACCCTCTAATTCTCGCCCGCCACGTCTTTGATGGTAAATATAATGTTGGGAGGCTGCCTTGTGTTTTCCCTGGGCACGGCTACTCGGGACCTCTGTCCCCGCGGTTCTTCTGGACCCCATGGGGGTCTCCCGATATGGTGGGTGTTCCCCGGACACCCTAGCCTTGTGGGCTATGCGTGGCTCCTACTAACCCCTAATACCACGCCCCAAGCCTCGCAGATGTAATAGACGTTGTCCGGTCTATACGCCCGCTTCCCAGGCCTCCTCTCTAATGGGGCCCACTCTGGGCTCCCTCTCTCATGCCCAGCCTCTGGCTGGAACTCTCGTCTTACTCACTCTGGGCTCTCTCTCTCGCACCCAGCCTCTCACTGGGGCTCTCGTCCACTCTGGGACTCCCTAGCAGGCCTCGGCCCTTCCCTGGCCAACCACATGGATACCCTCTCTGACCCCGGATCACCGCGCTGCTACTCCCTGTCTTCTTGGGGGCAACCGCAGCGCCCTGCCTTGGTCTGAGGGGTGTTGCCGCACTAGCCTGCGGCCGGGCTCGCTATGCCCGTCTCGGGCTCCGCAGTAATTGCCCCGCTCTAGGGCTCCGCAGTAATTGCCCCGCTCTAGGGCTCCGCAGTACGGCGCTCCCCCTCTTTGGGGTTCTCCGTACCCACCCTGGGCTTCTCGATGAAATTGCCCCTCTCTCTGGGGCTGGGGTCTATGTACCCCGCATGCGATCCGGGTTCTATGTCCCCCCGTCTGCAACCTACCGGTTGCACCCGCGACCCACTGGTGGCGCTCCTCGCCGCCAGTTGCTCACGCCCTGGCGTGCGAGCTGCGCCTTCCCTGGCGCTATGCAAATAATGCGCCCTCTTGGGGCTAGGGCACCCCACACTCTCTGGGGTCCCTATAGTTGAGGCCTCCTCCAACCCCTACAGCCTCACCCAAGCCTCCGGGTGTAATAACAAAGTCAAACAAACTCACAAGCCCCTAGGCTGTAACACAAATGCAAGCTCAAGCCGTCTGGCTATAACTCAAACCCGAAGCCCTATGGCCATAACAACATTGCTCCATATGACCATGGTACTTGCTGCTAGGCTCCTTTCCACATCCTCACTCCCAGAGCTCCTGCCTCCCAGGCTGCTGGCAGAGAACTGCTAGCCTGGCTTCAGCCCTGGGCTTTACAAAGGCCTGGCCCTGCCCCCTTCCTGCCAGCTGCTCCTGATTAGTTGCCCCAGCAACTTGCAGCTGTGCTCATTAGGCACTGCCAGGGCTCTCTCCCTGGCAGCTTCTCCTCTCCAGGAGCAGAGCACCGAGGTGCCCTGCGACACTCATCCTTCTTGAAGTTTGGCACCCAGAATTGCACGCAGTACTCCTACTGAGGTCTGACCAGCGCCCGATAGAGGGGAAGTATCACCTCCTTGGACTTATTCGTCATGCATCTGCTGATGCACAATAAAGTGCCATTGGCTTTTTTGATGGCTTTGTCACACTGCCGACTCATGTTCATCTTGGAGTCCACTAGGACTCCAAGATCCCTTTCCGCTTCCGTGCCACCCAGCAGGTCATTCCCTAGGCTGTAGGTGTGCTGGACATTTTTCCTCCCTAGGTGCAGCACTTTGCATTTCTCCTTGTTGAACTGCATCCTGTTGTTTTCTGTCCACTTGTCCAACCTGTCCAGGTCTGCTTGCAGCTGTTCCCTGCCCTCCGGCGTGTCCACATCTCCCCATAGCTTTGTGTCATCTGCAAACTTGGACAGAGTACATTTGACTCCCTCGTCCAAGTCACTGATGAAGACATTAAAGAGTATCGGTCCAAGGACCGAACCCTGTAGGAGCCCACTGCCCACACCCTTCCAGGTCGAAACCGACCCATCCACCACGACTCTCTGGGTGTGACCCTCCAGCCAATTCGCCACCTACCAGACTGTGTAGTCATCCAAGTCACAGCCTCTTAACTTGTTCACCAGTATGGGGTGGGATACCATATCGAAGGCCTTCCTGAAGTCTAAGTATACGACATCCACCCCTCCTCCTGTGTCCAGGCGTTTCGTAACCTGGTCATAAAAAGAAACTAGATTGGTCAGGCATGATCTGCCTGCCACGAACCCGTGCTGGTTTCCCCTCAGCATAATTTGTCCTGCCGGGCTCTCACAAATGTGAGCCTTGATAATTTTTTCAAAGACTTTGCCAAGGATGGAGGTGAGACTCACTGGCCTATAGTTGCCTGGGTCCTCCTTCCTCCCCTTTTTGAAAATGGGGACCACATTGGCCCTTTTCCAGTCCTCCGGGACTTGGCCCGTGCGCCACAAGTTTTCAAATATTCCCGCCAGTGGCTCTGTAATGATGTCGGCCAGTGCCTTCAGCACCCTCGGATGGAGCTCATCTGGGCCTGCCGACTTAAAGGCATCCAGTTCTTCCAAATGACTCTGCACCATCTCAGGGTCTATGCATGGTAGTCTGGCGCCTTGCTGCTGCCTCTCTACAACCCCAGTGAGAGACTTGTCGTGCCCCTCACTTAGGAACACTGAGGCAAAGAATTCGTTGAGGAGTTCAGCCTTGTCCCCTCTGTCTGTCACCAATTGTTCCTGCCCATTTAGCAGGGGTTCTATTCCTCCCTGGGCCTTCCTTTTACTCCCTATATATCTAAAAAACAATTTCTTGTTGTCTTTTACTTGGGTTGCCATCCTCAGCTCCATGGTAGCTTTGGCCCGTCTAACTGCCTCCCTACAAGCACGAGCAGAGGAGGTATATTTGTCTTTGGTGATCTCTCCCTGTTTCCACTTTTTCTGTGCTCCCCTTTTGTCCCTTAGGCTGCCCTGGATTTCTCTGGTCAGCCAGGGAAGCCTCCTGGCCCCTTTCCCTCTTTTGCCTCGCTCGGGGATCGTCTTGCTTTGTGCCCGAAGGATCGTTTCCTTAAGGCACAGCCACCCTTCTTGGGCTCCCATGACTTCAAAACTCCTACTCTGCAGTGCATCCTTGACTAATCACCTGAGTTCATTGAGATCAGCTTTCCTAAAGTCTAGCACTTTCACCCTACTAGTTACCTTACCCACTCGATGTCTTATGGTGAATTCTATTATTAGGTGATCGCTGTCCCCCAGATGGCTACCGATCTGGAGGTCCCCTACCATGTCATCCCCCGTTGCCAATACTAGATCCAGTATGGCATTCCCCCTAGTGGTACTGTGTACCTCCTGTGTCAGGTGGAGGTCCTGTACACAGGTTAGAAACCTGCATGAGCGGTGGGACTTTGCTGTCTGTGACTCCCAGCAGATGTCTGGGTAGTTTAGGTCCCCCATGACTACCACCTCTTTCAAGAGCAAAGATGCTTATCTTGCTGGGATCCTATGACCGCAGCTGACTTCCTGCCCTTTGGGCAGGGGGCTGGACTTGATGATCTTCCGAGGTCCCTTCCAGCCCTAATGTCTATGAAATCTATGAAATAATAATAATTTAAGTATTTTTATTTTATTTAAATTTTTTTAAATATTTTTTATCACATTATGCCTTGGTTTCTTATTTTAGCATCTCAGCTTTGGCAGGCTCAAAATGTAGAGGATTCTTCAATGTGTGGGGGGAAAAAAACTAAGTCTTAAAGGATATCACTACAGTCATTTAACTGAATGGGATATGCATGTCCAATTGTTTCTAATCAGATAACTTGTTTTTCTTTTTTATAAAAAATCTGAAAAAGAAAAATGAAACTCAATTTTCTGCTTGTGCATATGTAGCTGTAAATTTCTTTAACCATGTGAGATAGGGATACCTGTGGTAATAATGACCAACAGTTTTAAATTTAAAGAGATATGCCCTATTAATGTTGACCCCATGGCTGGGGCCGGTCTCCATTGCACACCCAGCCTCGCTATCACAGCACAGCTGTGGCTGGGGTCTCCATGCAGACTGGTCCCAGCCATGCAGGTGTAGGGGCTGCTGGGAAGTGGAGTCCGGCTGCCGGCCATATCTGCCATTTTGCCCACCCCTGTCTTAAGTCTTCTCTCCTGATTAAATAATCCTAATTCTTTCAGCCTTTCCTTATAGGTTTTGCCTCCCAGACATTAGTCATTTTTGTTGTTCTGTGAAGGAGTCTTTCCAAATTGTCGACATCTTTCTAAAAGCCCGGGGCTCAAACACTGGACACAGGACTCCAGTGTCTTTATTCTTCAGGTTTCCTTCCTCCTTTTCTTTATGATATTGAACTCGATCATTTCATGGTCAGTCATTCCAGTTACCTTCCATGTTCCTGCTCCCAACCAATTTCCCCCTTTAAATTATTTTAAATATCAAATCCCCCCAAAAGTATCTTTATTGGTTTGTTGTTTATTGTCTTATTGATGGTCTGTCAATTTTCAGTAACCACATAATTTCAGATACCATTTTCTCCTTTCTCCCCACTGCTGATATCCTTTTTCATGATGTTGCATTTCTGTATTTCTTCCAATTTCAAAATATTGCATCAGAATAAATATGTAACATGTCTAATGTTTGTAACAACTCTTTGTGGGTAGAGGAGATTTTCATTTTTAGCAGCATATTAAAAAACTAAAGCTTGATTCTTCTTTCCTTATATAAGGAAACTATTTTGAGGATCTTTATTAATATCTGTTCATTTTATCACATTGCTATTTGTCATAGTTGTGGGCTTTTCCCATATATTTTGCACGTATCTCATTTATTCACATAATTCTTTTCTCAAAAATTAAACATCCAAAATTGGGAGGTGTGCATCTCAAGCAAGGAAACTGATTTCTGCCATGGAAGTGGGGGGTTGTGCTCAGCAGCAGTTCAGCCAGGTTTGAATTCTCTGGATGCAGGGAGCCGGCGTGGAGTACTGTCCTCAGCATCACTCCTATACTATAGGGCCAGTACAGCTATAGGTGTAAGCCTCTCACAGCTGCTGCCAAATTGTTGCTGTTACTGACAGTTGAACTTTGTTACTTTTCAGTTGAACTGCATCATTCAGTGCATTGTTCAACTCAGACTGTGGACTGGGCCAAGGAATGTGATAGATTTCTCTGCCTATAGTACTACCAGTTGGAGTGGAGGGCAGGAAATTCGTTATATAGATCAGATAGTGAGGAAAATGCAGAGTTCAAGATATTTCTGTAAGTTGGCAGCTTCTAGAGATGTTCACTGCTTCTGCTATATTTATTGAAATGAGTGTGTAAAAAATCTGATACATTTTTCTGCTGTTGCTAAGTTTCTGATGCTAAACTGAATTTAGTTTATAGTAGTATAGCTAAGCAGTATTTTGAACGTGTCATTTTTCCTGTTTTTAATTTTAAAATTATGGTATGTTTCCAAAACTCTTGCTTTTAGAGCGAAAGCTTGTGTGTGTTGTCTCAGCACTTGATAGCCTGTAAGGGTTTGGAAGCATGTGTTCATTTGAAGAACAAAGACTTTCTGGGAAATTTGCAGTGCCATGTCACCAAAATATGGCATATGACATGTCCCTACAACCCTTCAAGTGTTCAGTTGTATGGAGGCCTGCAAAGCATAGTGAAAGTATGTATACTACTAGTGCTCTGCATCCAGAGTGTACTTCATGGGGAACCCTGTCTCCTGAGGTTCCCAAGGACAGCTGAGCACAGAGGATAAAAATATGCACTGATTGGCTTGTCACCAATGGACCCCATACATTTTATAGGACCAAAATGGTGTATTTAGCACTACAAGTATAACCTTTCTCCATGGCCTAAGAAAAAGCACCATGTATACAGTGAAGATAACATTTTGTAATCCACCGTTTTTCAAAATATTCCCAAATTGCATAGACATGGTCTGTAGAAAGACAGTCTATAAACCTACAGTAACTTGGTAAATATAATTTTATAAAAGTGTTACGTTCAGGTTTAAAAATGAAGCTATTTTAATATGAATTTCCTACTACAGCAGCATATTTATACCACTTTTTTATCAAGTAGCGTAAAACTGGGAAAATAGCAATGTTAGAGAACTTTAATATAAGTTAACCATTAAGTGTAGCCTCAAACTTAACCTCAAATAAAAGATAGCCTGCTTTGAGGTAAAGCATCTTAGGCTGAAAGCACAAAAAAAGTGTGGAGGAAGGAAAAGGATACAAATCCCAGCCTACAGTTTACTTTTGCCTGCGGAGTGACCTGTTACTTCTGTGGATGGCTCTGGGATTTGACTCTTAAGTCATCTCAAGACTAATCAAGGAGCTGTGGTACAAATCATCCTCAAATTGAGGGACTGCCAACAATGAGCATTACAGATGGAGTTGTAATATAACTTTGCTTAAAGTGTAATCCAAACTGAAATCTTGTATGTATCTAGGGAAAACATTTTACAAATGAGGGGGGAGGGAGGAATGTTCTTTTCGGTTTCACAGTTGTGTTTTTGTTTTTAAAATGCTAAACTTTAAAACCTTGATTTTTTTTCATTCATTTTACTTGATCCTGACATTGTTGGTTTTGGTGGGAGCAGGGACATATGGAGCACAATCAAACAGCAGACTTAAATTTTAAAAATATGGCTCTTGAATCAACAGAGTCAAAACATTGTTCATTATGGCTGCTGACAGAAGGCATTAAGGGTGCACCTTACTCTTTTTTTTATGCCAGTGCACAATACTTCTGCTTCTTAACATAAAAAACTGGATTTGCGGCACCACTGCACTATCTTACATACTGATTAATTGGACACTATCCCCAGAAATGCTCTATTCTCACTTATTGCAGTGTATAAAGGAACATACACTGCCCTATTTATAAACTCTATACCATGCACTATGTCTCAGGAGTAATGAGGCTGCTTGGGAAATAGTCGAAGCATCCCTTCCTGGTTGCTTCAGCAGCATAACAACAAAATTCCCTTCAAAGTCACAAATAGCACTATCACACACTAGTCTGTAGATATGGCTGTGGTTTTGTTTTGTAATTTTTTACATTCTGGTAAATCATATTGTTGGAGGAATCATATTATGTCAGATTCTCCTAAAACAAGGAAGTGCCTATGATTTTTAGAGACAAGCAGATACCTGATGAAGAGTCTGAATCTGGTAAGGCTGTCTCTAAGGGTGTGGACACATGACCTGAGAATAATTAAATGCGGCAAACCTGCTCCAATGTTAACACTGCTTTATCTAGGGCTATAGTTACAGTGGTGTACTTTTGTAACGGAAATGGCAGAGAAGGTGCAGGTTAATTAAAGTTGTATGTTGAAGCTTGATAGCCAGTTAATGTCATCCAGGTTAGCTAAGTGGATTTGGTACTCCTTTACACATTAACAGTTAGAATATATCAATTGCCATCTTTCTGTAACATTACCCTTTTGAAAGGGCTCCAAATGCTTGTGTCTCCACATCATACAGTAGGAGAAAGTATACTGAAGTAAAGTAAGTGGAATTGCACTAATATAAGATCAGAACTGTGACCCCAATTAAACTTGAGGAACAATTAATATTAACCAGACTCAGTCAGGTAACTGAAGTTAATAGCTGCAAGAACTGTAGTTTTATATATCTTTGGATAAATTGTAGCATGGTGTCTACCTACTTTTTTAGTAGAAAAACATGGTGGGGGTTCTGTTCTGGTTTAGGGTGTTTTAGTGCATTTCCCTAACAAGTTTTGACAGTTTAATATCTTGTTAATTAGAACTCCAATCAATTAATACAAAACTTTACAATAGCTAGATAACTTCAATGAGGTGGATTTTCTGTGTAAGCATTTAAAATGTCAAAAAGAAATCAGAAGTGTTCTATGCATAAAATGTAATATACTTTTAACAACCAAAAGTCTTCCAAAACCTAGTGTCCCATTGGGCTAGCATGATTAAAACAGACCAGTGCCTGTAGCCAACATCACAATGAACGAATGATGCGACTAGCATATTATCCTGTTAACTTTGGTTCCTCAACTAAAATGGCCAACTGTATGCTTACAGCTGGGTTATCTAGTTTCCCACGAGTCAAATTTAAAGAGAAAATATATACTCTAGGCCAAAACTATATAAGTTGTTATAAAATTTGATATATTTCACTGTTACCTTGCATCTAATCTGAGCACTGTTATTTCAAATAATGTATAAAGATGTAACCTGTTTCAAAGCAAGCGCAAGCTTTATGGTTTCCATATGCTGAACTAATTCTACTTCTGAAGTTGGTTTAAAACAGTGGGGTTATTAACATTTTCATCCTTTCTGTCAATGAGTAAGTAGACAAATCATTATAATCAAGGTGGCGGTAGATTTCTCTAATATTTAAAAATAGAATTAAAATTTCTTTTAGAATGTGCGATCTTCTAGAAGTCACTAATAATATCACTTCTGTAGAACTATTAACTTGTGGGGCTTTTTAGAAGGCATTTCCTTTTGAATAGGTTCATGAAGGAGGATTTTTCTTATGTTGGTTTCTCATTTTATGTAAGTTTGCTTTGATTTAAATAATATCAAATATACATAGTATTTTTCATTTCACAGTCCTTGCTTCATCTTAGTCTTGGTAACCTTAATGAATAATATCATAGTTCTGAGTAATTATCCTTCCAAAATATCCTTTCCATTTTTCCTTAAGTTATCTTCGGTACTATAGAGGTATTTAACCTATAAGACAGTAATTTCTAATTACTTTCTTTTGATCATGTCTTCCATCTTCTTTGTAGACTTAAATACATGCCTTTTAGCCTGCAAGTTATTTGCCAGGAACAGTTTCCTTGTCAACCTTTTGTGAAGTAGGATTCACTAATTCGTAATTTTGACTCTCCACCCTGTTGATAGCAGCAAATGAACTCTTTTAGGGGTAGCAATGGAGTGGTTGATATCCCAGTACTCAGCTGGATCTGTTCACCCCTCACAAACTTTTACTCTAATTAACACAAACTAATAAATTAATACCAAAACAAGGCATATTGCCTATTCAGCTTTTTCTGTGGTAGTTATCCATGAAGCCTATGCCTAATATCTTAATTGTAATATTAATTGTAATATTTTTATTTCTCCATAATATCAACTCTTTTCTGCTTTCTTTTAGAACAATTAAGCAAAAATACATGAAAGATTTAGATTTTGTACTCGCTGCTTTTTTTCCTGAAGTTTTTCATGGTAAAAACCATATAAATTTTACCTTTGCTCTGTCATGATCCAAAGGTCTGAATTTTTGTGTGTGCTTCGGCACTAGAATTATCCCCGTGGGTTTACAGCTTCATTGCACGGTGGAGTTCTGCTGCACAGAGAACCCACATGCAAAGGAGAGAGTTCCCGCCCCTTTGCAGCTGTCTTTGCAGGGTGCATTTCCTTTGCAACACAGAAATGCACGGTGCAAAGAGTTCCCGCTCTTCGTATGCAAATTCGTGTCCCGCTATTGGCTAGTGCTAAATTATTCCCACGTGGCGGCTAGCGATTGGCCTGCTAGCCGTATAAGAGGCTTGAGCAGTTTCCGCCCAAGCCGAATAGGACTCCACATCCATCTCGTGGGGACTCTGGGTGCGCGGCAGGGTCATAGATACCCTGTGTGTTATTCAGAGGAGTTTGGCGGCCTGATCCATCGCCCACCTCTTCCTGTCTTCGAGCGGTAACTTTCTATAAGACGTATCGACGAGTTTTCTATTTTGATGCGCGCTTGTCCTGGACATCCGGAGTTCTGTCTGTGTGGAGCCTAGCAAACTCCACGTGATTGTTTGTGTTTTCTTTTGTAACCGCAACTCAAGCAAGTCTCCAGCCTGCACTGCGACCATCTTGGTGTAAGTAAACAATCTTAAAATCAACTGTTAAGTGTCTGTGCCTAATTCTAGCTCGGCGTCTTCCCTCTCCGACCCGGCCTGCCCGGGCTGCCGGCCACAGCCTGCGTGCAGAGCGACGAAAGGGCCCGGGTTCCGGCCCAGCCCGCACGTGCTCCTTTAAACTTACACTGCAAGATAAGATTACTTTTTGTTGTTGTTGGTAATGTGCCTGACATAATGTTTTAAGATAATCCAAGAAAAAGTTTTTCCCTAGCTGGAAAGTTTATCTGTGATTGTCGGGCATGTATCTGCTGCCTTTTTGTATAAACAGATAGATGCTTATCATAACTCTTGTAGGTTGATTTCTTTTCACTGCTCAGTTGGGAGAGTTTTGTCTTGGCTACATGGAGTTTTCCAGTTTAATATAGCTCAGCAGAAACTTTTGTCAGAAGCTGATAACTTGCCATGAGAAAGAAACTTTATAGCTGTAATCATCCCTGGTAATGAAGATTTTTAAGAAATTATAATTCTTCTTGAAGATTCTTCAACTCTACAGTTGTACTTTGCAGTAGTTGGCAGATGACCTCATTTCTATGCTGCAGTGGAGATTCAAGAGCTTCTTAAAATGATTAACCTATCTGTCCAGGATTTCTCTGTCTTGCCAGTTATCATGTGCAGCCTTTAGCAGAGTGAGCTACTAGACAAGGAGCTATAGGCTTCATATGTTTATTAGCATGCTCTTTTCATGTTTGTCTACTGTCACAACCCAGTGATTTTGGTGCCTCAGCACAGTGGAATTTTCCCGCCACATGAGAGCCTCTTGCAAAGTAAGAGGTTTTCTGTTGCAGCAGAAAACCCCCGGTGCAAGAGAGTTCCCGCCATTCGAATGCAAATTTGTGTCCTGCTATTGGCCAGTTCTAAATTATGCACACGTGGTGGCTAGTAATTGGCTTGCTAGCCGTTTAAAAATTAGCGCGACTTCCGCCCAAGTCGGAGAACTTTGAGCATGCTGCAGAGTGCCTCTGAAGAGATCTGACTCGTGGCTGAGCTGATCGATAGACTGATCACCTATCGATTCTTCTCCCCGTCACCGAGCGCAATCCCAGACGTATCCTTTTCCCTGCCAGCCTGATTTGTAGACAGACCTGCTGGCCTGAGCCCTGCCAGCTGGAACAACTAACGTAGTCGTTCAGACGACCGGACCATTTTCGTCGCAACCGCAAGCGACGTAAGTAAAGTTTTACAACCATAAAGCTTTCTCGGCCTCTCTATTCATCAGCCCGCCCGATGGACGAGTAATTATTAAATCACCTCGAGTCGGCTTTGGCCGCCCGAGACATCTACCACTTGTCTTTCTTAGTTCTCAGCATGGTTTGGAGTTCTCTGCATTTCCCTTATACATAGTTTGCTTTGCTCTTGGTAACGGAGACAGTGAAGGATGTATTTTGAACCAGCAGTTGTCACTTCAGCATCATTGTCATCAAACCAGCATGAACGGATGTGGGAGAGGGGACTGATATTCTCCCTAATATCCAACCTAAATTTCCCTTTCAAGAATTTAAGGCCATTGTTCCTTGTTTTGTCCCCTGTGGCCACAGAGTATAGTAAATCGCCATCCTCCATATAACCACCCTTAAGGTATATGAAGACTGTTATCAAATTACACCCTCAATCTTCTCTTTTCCAAACTAAATAGCCCTAGTTCTTTTGGCCTTTCCTCGTAAATTATATTTCCCAGGATTCCAATTATTTTTAATCCCTCTCCACTTGTCTCTTTCTAGTTTGCCCACATTTTTCTTGAAGTGTGATTGGGGTGTTATATTGTGTGGTCATGTCAGGGCTGACTGTAACTTTGCTAATAGGTTATACAATAGATTTTTATAAGATGCTTTGCCTATGGATGATCCTGACAGCCTGGGGGGTTAGGCTAAATGACATCTAGACGTCCCTTCAAGCCTTGTTCCTCTAATTCTATTGAAGCTGCTTATCAGTCAGTGCAGTACTCTTTTTGGGTGCATCCCCATGAGCGGGAACGTGTGTTTCCCCAGGGACAAATAGAAGCAGCACATATTTGTGCTGCTGCTATTGGTCCCCGGGTATGCCCTGGCATGCACACTCTGGTGAGTGGCAGATTGCCCTGGTTGGGGCAAGGAAGGCTGGGGCTAGCACCTGGGCTGGCCCCAGAAGCCTTACCTGTAGTCCTGGGGGCCTCTCATAGCTGTAGCAGGAGCAATCTGGGCATGTGGAGCCTGGCCAGGGACCAGTGTGGCTCTGACCAGTTAGGCTCCAGTTCCAGGTGGCACACGCTGCAGCCATATGCAAAACCCTGCTTTTTTCTGCTGCAGGTTTATTTGACACAAGGATCTCCTGGTGTCCCACAAAACCCTGCCGTGCTGCAAATTAGCAGCACAGTGAATACGTGCACATTTGGTACATGCGGCTTGCCGTACCACAGACCACACATTCGTGCTTGTGGGGACGGGCCCCTTAGGTCTACTTGTTGACTCTGTTGTGGAGTGTTCCCACATTCCCACATGTATCTGTTTCTCTTATTCTTAATACTTGTTTCTCTTCTTATTTTGACTGTTTATGCCAGATTCTATGAACTTCAGTAAACTAACCAAAGATTTTGGGGGCATCTTTTTACTAGTTCCTTCGGTATGTTCCCAATCACTTTGGAGGCTGTCAATTTCCATTGGTGCTTCAATCAAGTAAAAATCAACCATATACCCTGAACTATCTGCATGCAGGTTTGCCCTACATCTTCCAGTGAACCTGCACCTGCTGCTTTGCCATTAGCTGTCACTGCAAGTGTTTTTCAATGTGAAAATGTGGAGATAAAAATAAATTGGATTTTAATGAGAGAGTTTTACACGGAGTCAGTTTCACTCTCTCAGCTTGCTTCAACTGAACCTAGCAGGAAGACTAGATCAGGACGACTGGCAACAAGCCTGAATCACTTAATGTCTCTGTAGCAATGACTTTGGCTGTCCATGTGGCAGGACTACTGTGTCTTCCCAGAGAGAATAGCACAGCTGCTGATCTGACAGAGTGAATTTTGCATGTGAGAATGGGAGATGGGTATCTCTTCACAAAAAGGACAACCATCCAAGAGGGACCATCAACCTAGTTTGAAATACAAGCCAGTGCAGCTGCGAAGCGTGACTATTGGGGCACATCCCCATGAGTGCACACATGTGATTTGTGGTGCATATACACGTATGCCGCACTGATAATTTGCTGTGAGGCTTTTTTTGGATTTTTTAACCCCGGGAGATCTTGGTGTCAAAAAAAAAAAGCCGCTAAAAAAAGCAGTGTGGTGCATGCTGCAGCAGTGTGAGCCACCAGAAAGGGAGATTGGCCAGCCAGAGTATGGCTCTGGCTGCTGGCTATGCTCTGAGTGGCCAGCTCAACACCACTTCTGTCCTGGGAGGCCCCCAGGACTCCAGGTCAGGCTGCTGGGGCCAGTCCAGGTGCTGGCCCCAGCCTTCCCTACCCCACTCAGGACAACTTGCCACATGCCAGAGTGCACATGCAGGGGCATGCCAGGGAACAAATAGCAGCAGTACAAATATGTATTGTTCCTTTTTGTTCCATAGGGAACACACACCCTTGCACATGCATGCTTGTAGGGATGCACCCTGTGCAGAAGTGAATACTTTGAGCCACAGGTGAGAATTTTGTAGTGTACAGGTTCATTTTGAAGGAACGTGGCTGACTTCTTAAATAGGGTACTACTGATGCCTTATAGAATACCCCAGATTTTGTAAATTTAGGAAATACCGATGTTTTATATAACTTTCACAATTTTTCTTCATAATTGGAATGAAAATGATATATTGCATTACTTATATTTTTCCTTCCTAATTACAAATGCATCAATGAAGTAATCTCATCACTCGGTTTCTTAGGAGCTAATGTAATTTGATACTAGCCTATATAGTGGTATTTATTGGTTTCTTCTTAAAAGTACCTCTTGTAAATACTAGAACATATTTAACTTATAGTCAGTTTGAACACTGATGTGGTTTTCTTGTTCATGCTAGCATTATGCATCCTAAGTAAGCAAATCATCTTTAATTCCAGTCATATTTTACTTATTTGTGTTTAGAATATATACATTTGGAATTATTAACAAGCAGCATGCCTTTCATTCTTCTAAGATGAAAACTGTCTACCTTTTAGTGATTTTGAGGTTATATTTTTTTTTGTGCAAAATATAGATGAAGCCTGTCCAGAACTATCAGTTTTGTAATGCTAAACTAAGAGATGCTATCCTTTACTTCTGTTTCCTAGAGCCCTTACTATAGCTGTTATGGTGAACAGATACACCTTTTACCTTAGCATATTATTTTGAAGTTGGATCACTTTTGTAAATTATTTTTTTTTCCAGTGATAGGAAGGCAACCTCAGTCTTCATCCTCTATCTTTTCACTTTTCTTTGAAGAACTTTGCATGAAAAAATATAACCTCTCTTCACATACTTAATCTAGCCATGTTAATTTAGTTGGATTGTGTTAATTCAGTTGGATTGTCAGTTCATATAACCCCTCCTATGGCCTTTTTATTGTTAAGACCTGGAATTCTTGACATAAGGTAATTCAACTTGCAATAGGTATTTGGACTTTAAGGCAGAGTCCACTCTTGTATGCGATTACTACAGGGGTGGGCAATTATTTCAGGTGGAGGGCCGTGTACTGAGATTTGGCAAGCTGTCACGGGCTGCATGGGTAGCCCTTCCCCTTGACAGGTACCCTGCCCCCTGGTCGCCATCTTGTGACCAGAAGTCTCATCCCCTAACTCCTGACCTTTGCCACAAGAAGTCCCTCCGCTTGCCCCCGGAAGTACTCCTTTTAGCAAGGGGTTTTGCCATCTCAGAACCAGAAAAATGTCAAAATATATTCTAAGAAGTGATCATCTACAACATTCATTAATTTGATGTCAAAAAATATTTTTGTTCTGATTTACATGTGTTTGTGTAGTGTATGCAGATGTGATTGCACAATATCTTAAAATGAAGTCTTATACTTCTTATTCTTGTGTATTGTGGAGGGTGGGTATAGGTTTATGGGGGCTGTTGGGTGTGAGTGGGTATGGGGGGAGGGTGGCTGGGGTTTGTGTATGGCAGTGCGAGAGGAAGCATAGGTGCATGTGTATGGAGGGGTGTGCGTGTGGGACTCACCCTATAAACACACACACACACACACACACTCACTCTGCCCCTGTGCCTACACACACACTCTACCCCTGTGCCTACAGACATGCACATACTCTGCCCCTGTGCCTGCCAACACACACGCGCATATACACACCCCTGTCAGCGCGCTCCCATGCTCCGCCATCCATGGATGCAGCCAGGAGCCACAGCCACGTGGTGCTGGAGCAGAGCAGGGGCAAGAAAGCAGGGAACTGGCTGGGGGTGGACAGGCTCAAGCCTCAAGCCTGCAAGGTTGCTGAGGGCTCCCTCTGGGTCCTTCTGTCCCTGTCTTCAGCCAGCTTTGACAGGGAGCTGGGGCAAATAAATATTAATTTACTAAATTTTTTAGGGCCTTTACGGGCCAGATAAAATGGCTTGGCAGGCTGAATCTGGCCCACAAGCCATATTTTGCCTGCCCCTGGATTACTATCTATTGTGCAATAGCATAATATATGATAAGCATATTCATAAAATAATAAGCAATGTCATGATATAGAAGAAACATAAGCATCTGTAGAACCTATTAACCTACACAGATAGTATCAGATTTATTTGTTTTCTTTCCATTTTATTTACTTCCTTCCACACATGGTTGTATACACAATTCATGTACAAGTATATTTTAATCAAGTCAATTATAGGACAATAGTTGTAGAAACAACAGACAAATATGCAGGTATTGATTCAAGAGGACCTGTGGCCTCTTGGCAGTATTTTTTTTCCTAACGAACAGTTTGCTCGTCAGTGAAACTGTTATAAAAAGCAGGGTATCTTTTCGCCATTGACAGTTTTTCATGTCACACAAAATAGTTTGTTACGGTGCTTACATGACATTGAACACTAGACTTAAATACACACAACATAGCATTTTTCTATTTTCCATCTCCACCTTTTTCTTAATTCCTTTGCTTTGTTTCCATTTGTCCCCACCAATTCTAGGTTTTACTCAGTCCCCTCTAGTACATCTATTTTGTTCAGACAAGGTTCCTTGGGTGAATTTGATATCTTTTATTAGACCAACCCAAATGGTTGGAGAATAGTTATTAAGCAAGCTTTCGGGTTCAAAAACCCTTCATCAGGCTAAGGAAGCCTGTGTGCTCTTCCTGGATGGAATGAAAAGTAAAGAAGCCAGGGGCTGGGCTGGGCTGGGCTGGGCTGGGGAGTCAGTTGCCAGGCAGATTGTAGTGTATCAAAAATCCAATGTCTATGTTTAGTCCCTGTTCTCTAGTATCCAGCAGGTTGATGAAATGGAGCTCATAGGCTCATCTCTGGGAATTGTTCTGTAAGTTTCACTTGAGGATCAGGACTGAGAGATTGGAGAGAGAGTGGCCCTCCTGTGAGAAATGTGCCCCCACCGGTAATTGAGTGTTTCTGTCTTTGATGGATTTCCGGTGTGCATTCATTCTGGTGCGCAGTTGTTGTCTGGTCACTCCTACATATCTTCCATCAGGGCATTTGGTGCATTGGATGAGGTATATTACATTTCTGGAGGTGCAGTTGTAAGATCCTGGGATGCTGATGGCTCTGTTGTGGGGTGTAGTAATAGTGGGGGTGGTGGAGATGTGTTGGCAGGTTTTGCATTTCTTGTCCTGGCACGGTCTGGATCCTTTTGGTGTGTTCTGGGCTTGAGGAAGTTTGCTTCTGGTGATGAGGTTGGCGAGGTTCGGTGCTTGTCTGAAGGCTAGGATGGGTGGCTCTGGGAAGATCTTTTTAAGAATAGGGTCTTTTTCTAATATGGGTTGCAATTTTTTGAGGATTTTCCGTACAGGTTCAAGGGATGGGTGATACGTCATAACCAGCGGTGTGCGATTTGTGGGTGTTTCATGCACTCCAGGAAAAATCTTTGTAATGATAAAACTTCTACTAACATCAATCAAGATAGCATTTTACTTTCCACCATACCTCCTCTGTCACTTATTCTTTTACTCTCTGCCCTTACTTTTCCCATATTCATAAATCCTTTTGATCATCTTCCACATGTCAAACAATCATATGACAGCCATTCATCTTTGTAATATGAAAATGTTCATTCTCTCTCTGTCTTTCATTAGTATTTTTCATTATTTCTGTTAACTCACCAGTGGATTTCCACATTGCTTCCATATTTTAGGGCATGCTAATTTTGCCTACAGTGAGGTGATTTTCATCAAAGAACTGTAGCTGTGACATCTAGAGGTACATATCTCTACAAGTAGAAACAAGGTTGTAAGTCTGTGTTCTGAACCAGCAGAGAGACATAATGGGCATGCATGTTATTTTTTTTTTTTTTTCAGTTTCTAATCCTTATGTTTACCTAAGACTGGAAACAGATAGTGTCTTTGTGCTGCCATAACAATAACAGAAGCAAATATATGTCCATGCCCTTTGTTGTGTCACAGATACCTTTGTGGTCGCGATGAAAGGCAGTAATAATGTGCCGCTTTTTTTGGCACACTTTTTTTGCTTTATATCAGGAGAACATGGGCTGCATGGAGCTGCGTGCTTTGTTCAGTTGCCCTGGGCAGGTGCTCTCAGGGCTTGAGAGGCCTGATTCTGCATGCCCAGGAATTCCTGCACAGGGACAGGCCCCACAAGCCCTACAAGTACTTGCCTAGCTTTCCAGTATTACAGAGATTGTACTCCCGGAAATTTCCGTGCTGTATCTCTAAGTGAGAAACCCCAGCTTTCCCACCTGCAGAGATGCACCCTGGAGATTCCCTTGGGCACATTTCTGTGAGGGGAGAACATATCACCTGTTGTCCCTCATGATCACTGGGAAGGACAGTGGGTGACCTGTGTCTTGTCCAATGAAGTGCATCTGTTGTGAGGCGGAACAAACACAGCAGATTAGCTTAATTTGGTGATGTTTATTTGTACCCCAAGAGGGCACCCAGACAAGGGTGCATATACAGGGGTGCATGTTTCCTGTGGCACAAATAGCAGTGGCACACAGTTGTGCTGCTGCTTTTTGTCCCAGGGCATGCCACTGCACATGTGCTCTGGCATGGATCTCCCGTTGTCAAATTTCAGCATGGTGCTGCAAATTAGCAGCATAGCAAATGGGTGCACATGAGCCACGTGCAGTTTGCAGCACCTCAGACAGCTTTGAGGTGCCACAAACCACATGTGTGAGTTTGGCAGAACATGTGTGGATGAATAGGTATGATGTGAATAGGTGTGATGATTTATTCTCAGGATTACTGAAAAATAGCAAATCATTATTCTGTTATTTCTCTGGTGCAAATACTCATAGCACAAGAGTAGGATACTCAAATATATGTATTTTTAGGTGCATTTATTTCTCTGAAAAATTAAGTCTGCTCTCTCCCACTAAATAGTAAACCTCCTGTATGTGGCATCCTCTCCATCTTTTACAGTATTCTGAGTGCATGTCTTTCACTTTCTGCTTTCCACAGCTGCATGAAGCTCATGTTCTTTTGAAATTAAATGAATAAGCTTTTTCTTTAATTGCCTCTGAGCAAAGTAAACTTTGCAATATATAGGCTGCTAGTCATTACAATGTAGTATGGCAGAATGTCATAAAACAGTGTTTCTCAATGGTTTTAGACTTAAGGCACCCCTCAGAAAATGTCAGCTCTTCACTTTCACTCTTTTTTCAACTATGAAAAATAATAGAGCAATTCTTCTGTTACAAGGAACTCAGAAAGACCATAGTAGCATATAATGTTTTTGACACCGTAGATTGTGATTTGAAATCTCTGGGTTTATCTTGTGAATCAAACATAGATATTTGTTCACATAACAGTGCTAATGTTGTAAGGCACTCCAGGCCAACCTGAAATAAATCTCACATAATCCTTGTTGAAATTCACTGGCATAAAACTACAAAAATATACGTATGCATTTAATTCATTCCATAAAAATATCCTCTGGTAAAGCTTGTTAGCTAATTTTTAAATCTGGCAAATTAAAAGCTGTTGTATGTGAAGGGTGGAACATGTATATGCATGATGTTTCTTTTAAAACTTTAATATCATTTGACAGATGCTATTTATTACTTTCATAAATAGCTCATGTTAGTTTTTAAATGTGTCTTGCATAAACTACTGAATCTTAAAATTCTGCAGAAATTCCTGCAGGAAGTTTGTGTTCCTGACCTTCCACAAGAGTGCTCTCTCTTTCATCTTGCAGGGCAGAAAATACCCTGAAGGATAAGTTGGAATTTATTATTTGCTGAACAAATCTTAATGGGGAAAAAAAGCCATTGAAAACTGTTTCTGTGACATTTAGCAATAGTGTGCTTGAAGTAATGGCTAGGATCAGCTTTTTACTTAGGAAATCACAGGTCTCATGATACCACTTTTTTAAACCACGCTATACATTTTTGCACTGTTGTAAATAGCCAAGGCTACCATGCGCATAATGAAATGTAGATTGGAGTTTGCCTATGAGTTTGATTTACAGGAGGGGCTCATTCTTCAGTGCACATCCATGGAGAGTGATCTGACCCTTGGGTTATTATATATGGGTGAGGGCTCCTTTCCTGGGCCCACTCTGTTTAGAAAGGCCCGATTTCTCAGTTTGTGAAAGAAGGGCTTAGAGTCCAGATTGCATAAAAGATTTAGGTGCCTAAACGCCTAGGTAAGGTACCTGGGCCCCTGATGGCATATCTAGAGAGAGAATTTGGCACTTCAGAATGATATCCAAAACAACCTACACAATGAGCAAGAAAGCACGCTCAGGATGTGGCTGCCTGGAGCTAGCTAATAGGAAATGCAGAGAAGTTCAGGCCTTGAATCTAGCCACTCAGGTTTGCAGGGAGGCCCCTCAGTGGACTTAAGATATGCAATCTGGAATCCTGCCTTGAAGGCAGACTCAGGCTATCATATAAAAGGATGATGGTTCTAGCACTGTTTCAAGGGAAAATGACAGCTGCCGCTATATTTACTGTGGAAGCAGATGCTGGGTGTAAACCCCATCTACATGTTACACTTAAGGCATAATTAACCAGGTAATCATGTCTTAAGTTGCAACCCAACCGAACATTCAATCAGTTAATGGTGTGCTAAAACACGGAATAAGCCATAAAATAATCCCAGCCACAGGAACTTGCTACTTGGTGGTGCAGGGAGAGCCCAGGATCACATTCCGGCAATAGGGTGTAATTGGATCTGATGTTGGATCCCACAGTTATGCCTCCCACTGTGCATGTAAAATGGTAGGTGGGACCAGACACAAGCATGGGTGAACCAGATGGCCGCCCAGGGCCTGAACAAAAAGGGGGCCCAAAAATGGTGGTGGTGGTGTTATTATTATCATCTCTGGCAAAGGAGGGCTCGAGTTCACTCAGGGCTGCTAGAAGTCTAGGTACGGTGCTGATGGCAGGAGGCATGATTGTGTGGATCACGCATCAGATCCTATCACAGCTTTACTTGAGCATCTGGAGGCCTGAATCTCTGAAAGATTTAAGCCATACCTTTCTTTTAGCATTTCCTACTGCCTTGCTTAGTTAGATACCTGTTCTGAATACAACAGTGTTTTGTTTGAATACAAAAGGCATTCATTACTCTTAGGCACTACAGGAATAAAAATAACTGATAACAACAGTGCACCCAAAGTCAACTATTCTAGTTAGAATTTGGCATTATCTTGCTTGGCTTCAGGTTCAAATGAGCCTATACCTTTTTGTCTCTTTCAAAGCTTCTGAAATTAAATGATTCAGCAAGACTACTGCACTCATAATTTTAGGTCATTTGTTAGCTAGCCAAAGTGAAAAAAATTTTTTGAACTTACATGAGATGTTTACAAGTGTTTGAAAGACCTTCTGCTTCCCTGCAGCTTCAAGCAAACTGTATATCTGAAATTCAACAAGTATTTGGAAAATTGATAGGGCCACCTGTTGAAAAGCATGAGAGATTCAGGGGGTGGAAGACTTCATCTACTACAGCAGAGGAGGTTTCAGAATGAGCCTCTACAAGCTTCCTTTGCAGGTTTTGCTGCTGAAGATCTTGAACCGGCTGTAGTCACCACAAGGGTGCTTTTCTGTTTGCACTCATCAGTTTTCTGCTTGCTTCCTCACTAAAATAGAAGCTAGTGGCTGTGTTGTGTGCTACCCTTCCACTGGGCCTAACGGGTCTATTTTCAAATTTTAGAAAACCTCTCCCAGCTAGATAAACATAATTGTTAGATATTTTTATAAAAATGAACTGAAGAGCAGCAGGAAAACTAACAAAGTAGACACTTAAATTGCGTTCATTAGTTTCCAGAGCCAACGTACCTTTGAAATGAATGGGGTTGGTTTCCATGCTTTTTTCAGAGCTGTTCAGAAGAAGATAGTTTTCTACATGCTCAAGAACATAACACACACATAACACACACATTGCATTAGTATGCAATCAGGAAGCTTTTTTAAATTTTGGTTTTGTTGTGTGATTTTTTTTTGTTTGTTTCCCCATGAAATATTAAAACAAACAAACAAACAAAAACAAGAAACCTAATTTGAATTGTAATGATCTCTAGTTTTCCTCTGTGTCCTGGAGGATCTACTTTGGTGAATAACATGTAGCCCAAGGGCTTTAACTTACATTTGTAAATTAGTTCAACATTTAAACCTGTTCTGTGTGTGGTGAATATAAGTTGTTAGCTTATCTGTATAAATGGATTTAAAATGTGTAATATTAAGTAATAGTAAAATAGGTCATGGTCTCCTAGGTCTGTGTGAGGAGAGTCACCTTTGTGATCCCCCTTCTGTTTGAATTGGACTGGGGGACCCTCTGTGACACTGTCTCTCAGCTCTCCCCAGGTGTCTCCAGAGCTCTCCTGCATGGTTTTGAGTCTGTCCTGGAAGATGAGTGGAGACTGAGGGACCTGAGAAAGTAGTGGGCAGGATGGCTTACCTTCACAAATTAGGCAAAAAATAACGTACATTACTTCTTCCAAGGCACACGGCATAGGCGATCCAAAGGTTTGGGTACCCTAGACTCTGTGGGTTCCTATAGTTCTGTGAGGATTTGCCGGTTTTGGAAGCAGGACCTGGCCTTTTCCATATGGGGCTGGCCTTTTCCCCAAACCCTTTCTCTTTGATTAAATGATGTGGGGAAATTTTCCTTGAGAGGCCTCTCCCATAGATTTTTCTGCAGATGGGAAATGTAGGGCGGTGGCTCTGTGTGTGTGTGTGCGCGCGCGTGCGCACTCCATGTTTGCAAGCATCTACATACCTATATACTGCCAATTATCTAGTGTTAGTGACTTCAGTAATGAATTTGATATACAGAGGCTTTCTTACGGAAGTTTTACTTTTATATCAACCTTATATCACTTTTCTTATGTTAGAGCATCACTCCTTTCCTTTCCTTCATCCCATCTTCTCCCCTCCCCAATCCACATTTCTCCATTTGGCTAGATAGTTCGGTTTTATTTTATAAGTTTGCAGATACACATCAACCACGGCTAAGGTAAATCTCATGGGGTCTGACTCAGAAAGCTATTATCTGAACAGGCAATGATTATGATCCCTGTGATATCCCATCAAATGAAATCATTTTGAGTCATTTTAAAGAGGGGTCCATAGAGACTGAGCCACAGCTTTTCCTGTAGTTTGACATTGTGTATGGACTGTATTCTTAATACACTTTGAATTTATTTATTTGTTTTCTTCAGTAATATCTTAGTAAAATTAACCCCTTTGGTAAACTACCTGGCTCCTGGGTATCTGTTACTATATTGACATTAGTCTGTTATTTCCAATTTTTCTACTTGAAAAGTAATACTTTATTATTTCCTAGAACCGTTTATATGTTGTTCTGTCCCTGTGTCAGCAGTGGAACAATGTAGGAATTTATATGAAAGCGGTCAATATAGCTTCAATTGAAATGCAATTTTTTTTTTTTAAATAGGAATTTATATGAAACTTTCTGTTGTTTACTGGGTGACAATATTCAATATGGGTTTTTTGAGGGGTGGATAATAGAATTATTTTCTTGCTTGTTTGCTTACTTATAATACTTTTTTAGTCTATTTAGGAGCATTCCTTTAGAAATTTATCTAACATTTCCCAACCAAATTGCAAGGAAGGTTGGGGTGATTTGGTGCTATTTATCCTTCTGCCTTCTGACATGGTAAATCGTAAGGGAATTTCCATGTTTCTGAGACTCATAGAGATACAAGAACAAACTTTTCTTTCTTTACAACAAACCAGATTAGTGTTATCTTATAGTTGCTGATGTCTAGGACCTACTGCCAGCTTCTCGCCACATAACTCTCCTTCAGATTACATCAGCTGAACGTTATCCTACATTGTTAGTGCATTTAATATTTTTCAAGAATAAAATAAATCTATTTCAAGCATATTTAATCTGCTGTAGTTAATCTCTTTATATGTGCCACTCATCAAGAATGTAGATATCCAAAATAAATACCAGCAAAACCTGTACACTCCACTTTATCACAGTCTATTCCCTGCTTATATGGAGTCATCTTTATAAATTGCATTTACATAACCAAATCAAGCAACTGAAAACTAAGGTCAGAATGAGTTTTTTGAGCAGTTTTAATTCTCCTTTGGTCATGTATACTATGATGTGGTATTTAGCTATATAATTACTTACTATATTTGTCCACATTTTGTCTCATTTAGTACTTGGAGACTATGGCAGTTGTTCATTGTAATTATTGTTAATTATTCAGATTATTTTGTGATTATTAGCCATTGTAGATGTAGATCAGCCAGTTAGCCAAGGATTTCATCATAACAGTATCCAAGTCCCTCATGCATTAATTAATTTATATCTACACCTCCTGTGCAAACAAGTACTGTATAGTAACTTTCATTTCACAAATAGATATACTGAATAAAAGATTTATATGAGTCCATGCAAGGAACTGGTGACAGAGACAAGATTATGCTTGGTTATTATTTTAACTTGCTGGAAAAAAGTAGTGTTAGAGGAAAAAAAGGGAAATAATTCTTCAAACTTTATATTTCAACCTAATATGAATAGAATTTATGGAGACAAAAGATACCTCTCTAGTCCTACTGGTTTCTTTTTGCCAGATTTAAAAAAAAAACCTGCTGTAAGCAGTGGGGGGAAAAATGAAATTTTGAATGGAAAGTGATAGAATATAAATTATTATAAGTAAATATGAGACATATTGGGGAATCAGTTAGCATAATCCTCAGGATCCTTCTTAGGATCATCATCCTTCTTAGCAACATCATTGCTATTCAGTGCATTGGAGATGATTTCAGAAAACTAGTTCATACTAAATAGGGGGAAATGAAATGATGCTAATATGTACATGAAAACAGAGCTTGGTGCCTTTTATGAGCTCAGGATAGATTGAGAGTTCACTATGTGCTAAGTTTTCAGGAAGAAAGTTAAATAGAATATCACAGAATATCTCTAGTGCAGTGCTTTCTAACCTTTTCATCAGCATGACCCCATTTAATCATTAGAATTTTTTTTTGTGCATCCAAAATGATGCAGACAAGATCAATGCCCTTTCCCCCATGGGTGGTACAGCTTGAGTGGTACCCATGGTGGGGAGGGAAGATGCAGGCTGCCTGCTGCAGACTTGGGGCTGCCCACCCTGATACCCCCTCCCCCCCCACCAGGGGCCTCTGCAGCCCAGTGTGTGGGACCCAGCGTGGGAGGGTAGGGAGGTTCAGTGCTCCAGCCTGGAGCCCTGCAATGGCCATGCCACCACGGCGAGACCCATCCAGCAGCAGCAGGGCTGCCAAGTGGGCAGGAGACACCTCACCATGGCAGCACGGCCAGTGTGGGGATCCCAGCAGTGGCACTGAGCTTTTCTGCCCCACTCTGCTTTCCTGTGCCAGGTCCTGTCCGCTGGGCTGCAGAGTCCCGGGGGTGGGGGAAGGGCAGCAGGGCAGGGAACTGGACATCCTGCATCCACCCTCACTCCACACACAAATCTGGGACCTGTACCCCCCCCATGCCTCCCTACCTGGGAGTGCACACAGTGTCAGGGAGCCAGTCCCCACCCTGCATGCCCCCACCGTCCCCTGGACAAGCTGCCTGTGGCTCCATCCTGCTCTCCCAGCCAGGCCTTGCATGCATTGGCCCAGCCCCACTCCCTGCTTCCATCTCTCCCTCATCACGGGGGCCTCAATCTGCCCTCCCTTCCTCCATAAACTTACCTGGAGGGAGCTGTGGGAGCTGCTGTCCATGCTGCCTGGCTGCCATGTGCATGTAATCAATGGCCTGATGTCTAGTTTGGAGCAAGTATCAAGTGGAGTGCCCCAGGGATCGGTCCTGGGGCCAGTTTTGTTCAATATCTTCATCAATCACCTGGAAGATAGCATAGAGTGCACCCTCAGCAAATTTCCAGACAATACCAAGGTCTGGGAAATAGTAGATATGCTGGTGGGTAGAACTAGGATTCAGAGTGACCTAGAGAAATTGCAGGATTGGGCCATAAGAAATCTCATGAGGTTCAACAATTACAAGTGCAAAGTTCTGCACTTAGGACGGAACAGTCCCACGTACCAATACAGGATGGAGGCTGACTGGCTGGGCCGCAGCTCTGTAAAAAAGGCCCTGGGGGTTACAGTGGACAATAAGCTGAATATGAGCCAACAGTGTGCCCTTGTTACCAAGAAGGCTAATGGCATCCTCGGCTCCATTGGTAGGAGTGTTACCAGCAGGTCAAAGAAAGTGATTATTTCCCTCTAGTCAGCACTGATGAGGCCACATCTAGAGTTCTCTGTTCAGTTTTGGGTCCCCCACTATAGAAAGGATGTGGACAAATTGGAAAGAGTCCAGCAGAGAGCAACAAAAATGGTGAGGGGGCTGGGGCATGTGACTTATGCAGAGAGGCTGAGGGAACTGGGTTTTAGTCTAGAGAAGAGAAGACTGAGGGGGGATTTAATAGCAGACTTCAACTACCTGAAATGGGACTTGAAAAAGGATGGAGCTAAACTGTTCTCAGTGGTGGCAGATGACAGAACAAGGAGCAATGGTCTTAAATTTTAGCAAGGGGAGTTTAGGTTAGATATTAGGAAGAATTTTCTCACTAATAGTGTAGTAAACCACTGGAACAGGTTACCCAGTGAGGTTGTGGACTCTCCATCCTTGGAGGTTGGAGATGGTCCTGCTTTGAGCCAAGGGTTGGACTAAATGACCTCCTGAAGTCCCTTCCAACCCTAACTTTCTATGATTCTGTGACCACAAAAATATTGCACATTTTAATATAATTTTGAGAAGGCTGGTTTCCCTTTTGCAGTGCCATTAATTTCATGAATGTGTGGCTGGGTTACTTTTTAAGACATGATTAAAAGACTGATTGCATCTTAAGTGTGACATCTGCCAGGGGGCTTGCATTTGGTGCATATGCTTACAGCAAGAGGAAGGGGGAAAGGAAGTAATTTTGAAATGAAGCAATTTGCCTCTCTAATTTCCTGAAGATAGGGCTGGATCCTCTTAAGTTATTTAGGTGCCTGTTTAGGTTTTTGTTGGCTTTAATGTGAATTAGGAGCTAAATGCATTTGAGGATCTTGGATGTAATGTTTAGTTTGTGTGTGTGTGTGGGAACTAACTTCTGCTTAAGCATAAATCCAATCTATTGTCTTTCATATGGAAATAGAAACTGTAGTCAAGTGACATAGATTGAAAGGTCATTAACACAAGTGAAAACTACAGAGCCAAGATAATTTTGAACAGATAGGTAGGTACCCCTTCCACAGACTGTACGTTTTGATAAGGAAAGTTGCAGTGTATTCTTTATTTTCCTATCCTATTAAAAAGTATTTTTAAGAGGGTTAGTTTCCCTAATTCTAACATATTAAGCCAAGAAAGCTTAAGAAGTTTTACTCAAAATAATTTTAAAATATCTGCTTTATTAAAAAGTTTGTTGTTTTGGGTAGTTATTGGTGTATTACATTGCTATTCATATTAAAACAGTGTTCCTTTACAACAAACCAAAGTTAATGGGCTTTACTCAGTGATGTGTCTGACCCTCTGTGAGAGTTATTTGCTTTACAGGGCACAGACAGACGTGACAATTTTTGTCTGATCTGGTCACAGAAAGCAGTTTAGAGCCATGAGCGAACAGAAGTACATGGCTGCAGACAACTTCATTGCAAGAGGAGTCAGGTGAAGACATTTCAAAGCATGGCATGTTCTGTAACTTCTGTCTGTGCTGCCTGTCAGCCTGTTGCTGTTTTCAGAATGGGAAGGGTCAAAGAGGACAGAAGGAGTTTAGTTGGGGTGGGGGGTGGGGTTCAGTTCCTGCTGGAGGGTGGGGTAGTTGTATTGGAGCTCCTTGCCCCTGAGGTGGGGGGCTGCAATTCACCCACCCCACCCCCCAGAGCCAGCTGGGTAACCCCTAAAATGAACTTCATCTGGTCCCTTTCCCACCTCCCATTCTGAAAACTTTGCAGCCTAGCAGGGAGCAGGGTCCATTGCTATGGGAAACCAGCAGGTATATTCCATCCCCACCCCCTTAGAACCAACAGTGAATTTCTGTTTGGTCCAGGAGATAGTTGTAACTCAGAACACTTTTCAGGAAGTGTTCTCAGTTACAGCAGGCAGCTGTGCTTCTCTCTGCTTCCACAGTGCTGGAGCTTATGGCCTTTGGTTGAAGTGTTATGGCTCATAGGGGAGCATCAATAGAGATTTTTTGGGCTGATACTGATGGCCATTTTTTTACGAGCCATATTGGCTGATACCGATATGATGCTGATATGCAGCTGAGCAGCTTGGAAAGCAGGGTCTGGCTGGTAAGTTCATTGTGGGGGAAGGGAAAAAGGGGAGGAAAGGGACATGGGGGGAGGCAGATCAAGGCTCCCATGGTGAGGAAGGGGGTGGGCATGGGGCAGGTGCTGCAAAGCCAGGGTGGGGTATGGGACAGAGCCGCAAGCGGCTCATCCAGGGGGGGCAGGGAAGAGTGGGCATGGGGCAGGGGCAGGCGCTGCAAAGCCAGAGCAAGGTATGGGACAGAGTCGTGAGTGGCTCATCCAGGGGGGCTTGGGGAGGGGCTGGTAGCTTCTACCACTATAAGCACCCTGGGAGGGCATAGGGGGTGTGTGCCCCCAGATTTGCATGCAGGGCAAGGGCAGGCTGCTCCTGGGGGCTGGGGTGGCATTGGGCTCTTCCCAGTGAGGGGCCTCTACCAGGCTGCCCCAGCCCACAGCCTGCCCTCATCCTGATCACGGATCCTGGGGCACATGCCCTCCAGGGGTGCATGCAGTGCCAGGAGCCACCCCCTACTCTCCTTGCCCCCCGGACAAGTTGCTTGCAGCTCCATCCCATGCCTTGCCCTGGCTGTGCAGCGCCTGCCCCTGCCCCTGCCCCAGCCCCGCTCACTCCCTCACTGCAGGGGCCTTGATCTGCACCCCCCATGCCCCTCCCCCCCTGCTCCTTCCCTCACAACAGACTTACCAGTCAAGCTTGGCTGCTCTCCACACTGCCAGGCTGTGCTTCTGGCTGCCTGTGTGCTGCATTGCAGCTGCGCACATGCACAGGGCATTTATCAACTACATTATTGGCCACATCAGCAAAAAAATGCCAATTGCTGATACTGTCAATTTTCCTTATATTGGTGCCGATGCAATATAGATTGATATATTGGTGCACCTGTAATGGCTCATTCATCTTTTTTTCTTTGTTATGACTTCAGATATCAATTTCAAAATCTATGAGCCACTGGGTGCATCTACACAGGACAGTAGCAGTAGTGTTGTGTGGCAATAACAGTGCTGAGATGCTACTGCACTGTAGTATTAGGCTACTGCGCAGTAGTGTCACTTAAAAGGTGTTCACTGATGGTACTATGCAGTAACTCCAGTTACAGTGCATTTATTTAGTATGTGTATAAGCAAGTACTAAATAAACACACAATAACCATTGCACCGTAGTCTCCCTTATAAACATGTCTACTGTCTGGTATTATGGCTTCATGTGTGGATTCTGTCTGCCCCATATTGGCATTTGTAAAGATTTCAGTTTTCAATTTAAGCGCTGTGCTGTTTGTTGGATGTTGCATTCACATAGGGGGCTGTCCAAGACGTTCATCTTGTGAAATGTTATTGTGAAGCATCTGTATCCAGATCTCAGCCTGTTCAGCTTGACCCACAGTTCTCTAACAAGATCATGCCCAATGGGAGACTTGTTTGGTGTTGGTATAAAATGCTGTAGGACTAGGTTTGAACTTTCCCAGTGGTCAGCCCACTCCATTGCTGCCCATACGTTTCCCTTTATCTCTCAAACTAGCCATGCTGCCCCATTTCCCTAAAGAGCCTGACTTTTGCTACATAGGGACATCAGAGGCTAAAAACAGAAGACCAGTTTACCCCAGGACCAATAATTTTATCCTGGGATCTTTCAGGCCAACACACACTCATTGTCCCACTTCAGGTACCTGTGAAGTATCCAAATTTACACCTCGCCTCAGGACAGTGAAGGCTAATTTGACATAATTGTCATTCAAGCTGCATGTGTAAATGATTGCCCAGGCCTGTTTTGATGGGAGTCAAAACTCAGGGCAATCAACCAATGATTAAGTGGTTGTCTATTTTTAGCCAGGTCATCTCTTTGCACCTAATTTCTCAGACATCACTCAAAGCCAAAAACAGTGCCTTAGCAGCATTTTGTCCCTTCTACAACCATTCTGAGACAGAGAAGATTTCACTTTTGGAAGAGGGGTGAAAATCTTGCAATGTTTTCATTTTTAAAATATACATCTTGTTCTAAGTATTCCATAAACTTTGAAAGTTGCAGTTTAAAAGGCCCTTTGACTTTTCTCTGCAAACACCAGAGATATAATTCTTTGCTAATGTGTCTGGGTAACATTCCATGGGAGTTAGTAGAACTATGCCCATTGCAATCATAAGAAAAATTGGCAACATAGTTTAGACATGCAGCGTTAGTGCTTCGCATTGGTAAAAGAATGTGGTGGATATCTGGATACCTATTTCTTCAAAAACTTTTCTTTTATCTCCTCATTTTCTCTTTTTCAGTTCATATCAACGAACAGTATTCTCCCTCTCCATACAAACCTGGCCATTAATATGTGGCAAGTACGGAGTACACAATGTCTAGTGATTCTGACGAATTATAGCTTTTGTATAATTTCCAAACTTGACTTCTTGGGAACTTTACATTTTAAGACATAAATGCATCCTCATACAGGATGCAAACTCTGTGGATCCATTGGTAGATCCTCTTTCTTGCACTATGGGAATTCAGGCTGTTAAATGCTTCAATCTGATGTGATTTCTTCTAAAGAATTGTTTTTCAACAACTCATGTGGGTTTAATTACATAGCCTGAGTGTGGTGGATTATTATCCATTCCTTGCCAGATCATCTTCTTTTCTTAGGGTACCCAGTATACAGACAGGTCAGTGCAGTATGCTATGGATATTGCAGCAGAATTACTTTACTTGATTTTGTCACTTCCAAGGAATACCAAAAAACTTGTTTTGCAATAATCATTAATAATTCTGCCATCTAGAAGTCCCTGAAATTCCATGCTGGCTGACACAATCAGACAGTCTTTAAAGACTAGTAAGTTGAAAGTTCTTTGTTAGTGCAACAGTAGTCACATGGGAGAAAAAATGTGTAATGTCCCTCAAATCATAAAATCAGTCCATTTTCTTTCAGAAACATTGCTTTTGCTGATATTTGAATCAAGAATTTTCAAATATATGTTCCTTGACAATCAAAACAAGTTGTCCATCTTTGTTGTGCAGACCAGTGTATTTTTATTTTATTTTATATATATTATTTGCTGAATAGAGTTTCAAATACTTTTACTATGTAGCCATATTGGCTGATACTGATCTGATTGCTGTGAGCTACTTGAATTGTACTTGCAGTGTTTATAGGTGAAATCACTGTGCATACATTTATGCATGGAAACAGGTATTTGCATGATTGAGTAATTCAGCAAGCTGTCTAATTATGTGCCTAACTATCCAGTTATATGTGCAGTTAGTCTACACACACATGCACAATTTTGTACAAATTGATGCAATCATAAATGTTGCCAGTAAAATTAAGTTAAAAATGCATCCCGTGATGCGTTTGTCTGTATACTTAATTTTACTTCTTTTAGCAATGATTTTAGTCTACAAGAGCTGACATGGAGTTTTGTATTTTTCAGCATCATAATAACAGCTATTTTAGCTCCCAAGTGTCTACTAGGTACTTCAAAGAAGACATAAAAAGATATGGGCAGTGCCTTGGAGAACTTGCAATCTGTGTTTTACATCATACCATGAGGGGGTGGCAATAGAGTAGGGAAGACATGAAACAAGGAAGAAGTATGGTTACAGCAGTACAATCACAAAGTAACAACTTAAGTATTTGCACAGGATAGTAGTTCTAGATTTTCCCTTTCTATATCTATTAAGTATATACTGAAGATTTATTTTGGTAAAGTGCATACTAATCCATTATATGTGTTGACTTTTTCCCCTACCATGCTAATTAATAATTGTTGCTGTAGCTAGGTGTTTTATTTAAAACATGTTTCTTGAGGTGGAGATACTGCTTTACATTCATCATCCAGAATTTCCAAGTAAGGAAATTTAATTATCTGTGTCAGTACATGCTGTCATAATCATGTGGCAATATCTGTATTTGTTTCGTATCATACTATGTTGTTTTAACTCCTCATGTTTCAAGGGCTTGTACATATTCTCATTCAATGTGGGAAAGCAACATACATTTCAGAACCCTGAAAATTTTCTCCCATCAGCCGAACACCTAAGGACTACTTTTTTTTTAAAGGTATTTATCCTTACAACATCCCTCTGATAGAAAAGTGGTGTTGCCCCCGTTTTCCAGATGGGGAACTGATGCATACCGAGAGCAAGTGACTTACCATGGTAACGCAGGTATTCCATACCTTCAAGTCTCAAACTAATGCCCTAACCAGTGGACAAGCCAGCCTTTTCTTCATTCTGTATGCACTGATTCTCATTGCAGTATGTATCCTGCACTCTAATAAAATGGAACAGTGGAGAGAATGTAGTTTATATGTATATCTGTGTGTGTGTGTGTGTGTGTATTATACACACACACACACACACACATAAAATACAGAATATTATCTAATATAGATAATATAGAATATATCTATATAATATAGAATATATATAGAACTAGCACATTCCCCATCAAGAATGATAGGGAGGTGGGGCAGGGACAGATCGCCACCACCCGCCATCATGTGCCAGCTCCAACTCCCAGGAGCAGGTGGAGGAGGAAGTCTTCAGTGCCGCTGGCCTCGCCCTCCCCCACTCCTGGCCCTGTTCCTCAGAGGCAATGGAGTGCCATGATAACAGGGATGGAGCAGGGGAGTGGGGATGGAGTGCCACTGGCCTCCATCCCTGCTGTCATGGTGGTGCTCCACACTGATTGGTTGTTTCACTAATCAGAGTGCTCCAAGAGCGATAGGGACAGACAGATGGACTAAGCCCTTTATTATATAAGAATTATATAATGTATAGAATAATTTGGTCTTTGTTGTTATATATGATGTTATTATGTATGTATGTATATGTGTGTGCATATGTATATAGATGTGTGTGTTATATTATATGTGTATGTATGTTTGATATATATAAAAATATATAAAAACAGTTTTCTCTGTATTTCTCCCACAACTGTGATGGGTTTGTACATACTTGAAACCCCTGTAGACAAATTTCTTTCCTCTCTTCTCCATAATCTTCCTGGTCATCAACCTCCTATCATTTTCTGTTGTAGGGACCCTGGATCCCTTTCTCTTCATGCCAGGGTCTCTATTTGATCCCTATCCCATTTTATCCCACTTCCACTTCTCTAGAGGCTTCTTGTGTCCCTGTACTTTTCCTCTTTCACCACAAATCAGGACCTGTCTCTGTGCCTTCCATTCTGTTTTCTCCCAATCTCTCCCTCTGCCAGGAGTTCTGTTGATCCTCCCCATCCTAATTTCTCTTCATGAAGGGACTTTGTCCCCTCCATTCTCCCATTTTCCCCACACTGTGGTTCCTTATTCTCTCCCCTTTTGGAAACTGTGTGTACCTTCCACCTCCTCCTTCCCAAACTAGGATTTCTCATTCTCATTCCTATCTGAGGTGCTGTCCGTGCCCCACCATTCCACCTATGTCAGAGTCTCCCATGAAAAGGCTCTGTGTTCTTTCCTCACTCCAAGTTCCAAGAGTTCTGCTTGTTCCCCATTCACCATCTTTGACCAAACAATTCAAAATCTATTTTATATTAGTCTTAGAGAGAAGTCATTCAGGGCATTTAAAATCAAGTGTGAGGATAGGCAAAACTGTTATGGTGGGTGTTGTTATGGTGGAAGATGGTAAACAGAACATCAGTCTGGTCTTTGATATATAGAGCTCTGACTGAAGCTGCTGGGTTTGCTTACCAAATGACTTGGAATATCTTCCTTCTCCATTCTCCATACCCCTGGCTTCTGTGTCTCCTCATTTCTCTTTTTAGTTTTCTGACTTTCACCAAGGTCAAGAAGGTTCTGCCTATTGATGCCTAAAACATTTCCTTCAAACAGTGGGATTGATGAGATGCAGCATTTAAGTTATCGCATGACATTCAGACAAAGGAATACCATTATGTTGAGTGTATGGCCTTGCAAACTCAGTGAATAAAGTCAGTCTAGGGTAGAATCTGAAAGCATTCTATATTTTATGGACAAACAAAGGGATAAAACTAGTGAGATACATGATCATAGCCTGGTGCACATGTGCAAACTTAGAACATTAAGAAAAGTTAAGGGAGGGAAAGTAGTTGTCACAGTACAGCAGTGTACTAGGTATTCATCAATAACTGATTCAAATTTGTCTTGGTTACAGGTAAAATGAGATCATTGGTATTTTACGTACATTTCAAATAACACTGGTCTCTATGCAAAGAAATTCACAGTGCTGTGAACTGTGTTCTGAATCACTCAATAGTCAGAAGAGAATTTCCGGAATGTTTTAGTCAAGACAGTCAAAACCAAGGCATATTTGCAGATTTATGCCATCAGTTCAGCAAAGAAATTTTAATAAGTTTGTAAGTATTTTGTTGATTTTAGAGCAATGCATATGAAAGTTTATACCCATATTACTGTATGCCAAGCTAGCACTACCAGTTTCCTGGGCAAGTTTATCTTGCATGAACACAAATGCTGCTGCCGATTTAAGCTGCTGTTGACTCTGGCATCCCTAAGTGGACCCAATTTCCATTTAAATTAAAACTCCTTTTACTTGTACTACTTCATAATGTAAACACGACATATTTGTAAGTACAAATATGCATGTAAATTATGTTTCTATTTAGTTTAATGTCCCCTTTTACTCCAGACATGTGTAAAGCAGACATTTCTTATTTTACAGGTATAAGGATTGGTGGGCTACTGGCAAGAAGCAAACAATATGTCTGCAGCCCGACCTTGTATTGATTCCATCAGTGGTTCTCAACCTATTTGCCACTGGGCCACATTTACAGGTCTCAATGTGTTATGTGGGCTGCACCCATACAATTTACTTCCTGTGTATCCATTTAACAGGATGTCACAAGGGCTGCAGCAGTGTGCAGATTGGGCTGCATGTGTCCCACAAGTTGAGAACTACTAATTTACATTCTAAAAGCACTAGAAATACACTTATCCCAGTACTTGCCTGGGTAACCATGACAGCAGCATATAGATTCTCACCTATACCTATGCTTGGTAGAATTTGATTATTTATTTATTTATTTATTTTGACAGCTAAAATCAATGCTTATTTTTAAGCATTTACTTTGATTTGATTAATTGAACTGTTCAGGACTGTGAAATTAGCAGGAGGGAGGGGTTATCAATTTAGCATGCATGCATGCACATCACTTGCTGCAGGAGCTGGAGTCCATTCCAGTAAGCCTGTGCTGGGAGGGGAGAGTTGCAGGGGCAGGCCTGGTAGTGCCCTGGAGTCCAGTGCTGCTGGCCTCTTGCACTGCCCTGGACCCAGATGGAGCAGGGACCAAATTCCTGCAGAGCCTGGCACAGCCTCTGTGGGAGTTTGGCCCCTGCCTCTATTACATAGGGTCTTGCCTCGGCTCTGCAGGATTTTGGCCTCTGCCCCAGCTGGGACCTGGGTAGAGTGAGCAGCTGGCAGCACTGGGCTTATTGCTACTATCAGCTCTTCCCCTTCAACTCCCCCCACCTCTGCTCCTGTGGCACAACCTTACCAGCATAGCCCCCAGTTTCTGCAGTAGCTGCTGCATGCATGCACATGCACATGCACTACTCCCTGACCCAGATTTCTTTATTTCTGTTCTGAATTAATTTTTTATCTCCTTTTATGTACATTTCAATGATTACCAATGGAAATATTTTTCTGTCAGTTTGAGAGTATCAGGTGAAATTGATGTTTATCAATGTTTGTCAATAAAACTTGAATCCTGGAAGCCTAGCTATACTGCCTGGCATAATTCAGAAAGGAGGAGGAGGAGTACAGCATAGAGATTGGCAACAAGTCTTTCAAATTCTCCAGTTTTTCATCCACTCTGTATACCCATTTTTACGAGGTTAACTCAAATAAATATACTCTGGTGCATTTAAATTTCCATGTTTTAGTAAAACTTTGGAAACTGGACTAATTCACTTCTTCCATGGCCCTGGAGATGTCAATTAGTTAGGATTTATGTCCCTGTGAAAATTGCAGTTTTTGGAAAGGAAAATCTCTTGTCTCTTTATTTTATGGCTGTCTTCTGACAAAATTGCTTTTTTACAACTTACCTTAGACACTTAACAAAGCTATACTTATTTATTATAGCACAACTATAATCTAGTACTTTTGGTATCACCAATCACTACTATTAACATTTGTAAGCTACGTTATCTCGAGGCTTTCCTGCTTAACCTAGCTTATAAACTTTTCTATTTCCTTAACTTGGCAGGTTGCTTGATTAAAACATCCTGCTGATACAGCATTTGCAATACTGCAAGATTTACATTGTAGTTGCTTCGAGTTTAAAAATGACTTCCGGCATACTGCTTGGCTGCAATTTTACAGCTTTACACAAGGCCTTAACATAGCTAAGGCTAGCAACAGAACAAGGTCAATATGTTTTGACCCAAATCTAGCAATTCAGCATCACACATATGTGTATCGTGCTTTTTCCTTTTCCACAAACAAATTGAAAGATGCTTGTACAAGAGTGATTCCTATAATTTAATTTCAATTTATCAGTCTAGATAAGTGATTCTTAAACTGTGCTTCACCAATTACCTGCAAAGCCGTTTGGTTCATCTCCAAACAAAACCCTTTGAGAACCAAGCAATGGAATTACACAAAGTTGGGAGCCCGTTCAAGCAACTGTAATCCTACAGACTTTTTCAGAAGATCCATCTGGAGACTCAGTTGTCGATGTGTCCCAATGGATTGAGAATGCATTCCAAATTTATTGCATTTTTCTTTTGTTCCTCATTAAGATTTTAAGTAGACAAATAACAGAAGTCATTACTGATTATTTTAGTATCTTTATTTGTGTAAAAAGTTAAGAATATACAAGGGGATTATACAACTGAATGAACCATGTCCCCTGTTCACAAAATTAGAATCTAAATTCATAAATAAATAAATTTAGGTGTTATAGATCATTAACTTTAGCAGCAACTGTAAGTTTTGCATTTAAGATGGTATATTTTAGCTTATTTTCTGCATATTGGTATATAGAACTTAGAGATGGTATACGTGAGCATATCTAGATGTACTTGTATGTATACCAGCTCTTTCTGAGTTCTTCATACAGAGACAACTGGTGAATCTGTATTATAAGGGGCAGAAGCAGAAAAAAGAAACAAAAAAGGACAGAGAAAGTATATAGCATTCTGTGTGTCCTTTAATGATTCTACTTTAGAATGTCAAATATAGCTTTTGGCAAGTCATAAACACAAGTATTGATAATAGCTCCATTTTTCCCCTTTTCAAACTATTTTTCCTCTCTAGCACAATAACAGTCACTGTATCTTCTGTCTTAATTATGTCTTGTTTACTAAAAAGCATTCAGTATTTTAAATATCATGGAAGTGCTCAGAAATCACTGGGGCACAATGTAACACAGCTGAAAAAGAAAGTGTATAAAATATATGTTGATAACCATTAGAACCTTATGGACTACTACTTCAATATGTAGAGAAATAATAGATGAAAATATGAGGATTTTCTTTTTTACAAATGCTAGAAAAATACCTGATTTTGTATTTTTTTTCTTTTTTCTTTTTTTTTTACTATCATTGCTTATCAGATTCATGCTTTTTGTTTACTTACAGTATGAAAGAGGCTGGTTTAGGCCATAAACAATGGAGGGGTGGTCCCATTTCATCAAACTGCAAGCAGTGTCCAGTAGTTTATACCAATCCTGTTTGTGGATCAGATGGTCACACATATTCTTCTCAGGTAAGAAAAAAAAAAAAAGAACTGAATTGTTCATTGTTCTCCAAACCTCCCCAAATATTCAGATATATAATAAAAGTATATATTTATTTTTATTTAAATAGATGCTTGATTTTTAAATGCCTGTCCCAGGCCAGTACCTACCAAAAGAATCCAATGCATTGTAAGAAAAAAAGCATGCAATGGCAATAAATCTGCTGGAAGGAAAAAGTAATAGCTAGCAAAAATATATAATACTATAATATTCCCCTGTCTCAGACTCCGTCAAACATCCCACTCCCTCCCAGCTCAGTCCTTCAAGATACAGGTTTTGCATACCAAGAACATTGAAACTGAGTTTTTTAGACCTGCTCACAGTGAACCCCTAGACTCAGAGAGCACCTGTTCACAGTTCCCTCTGATAAACTTTCACTAGTTGGAATTGTGGCATAATTGTGTAGGACCAGAGACAGTCAAGCATTTAGATACATCCCTGACCCTTTTAGAACAAAACCAGCATATTAAAATTCATCCACATGTGATAGGCAGCCATGGCAGAATTTGGAGCAAAGATGTTGTGGTTACATTTACAGTAAAATACTGCAAATAATAGGCAAGCTACTTTGTTCTGGACTAATTCTAAGTTTCCTAGTAGATTAAGGTGAAGCACATTGCAAGCAACCTTGAGATGACAAAGACCTCAACTGTTGTGGTGATATCTGTATTCAGAAGAAAATATTTAAACTCGGAAACCAGACATAAATAAAAGGAATTAACTAGATCCTCAAGTCATAAACCTTACTAACAAAAATGATGGACATCTCCCTTACATTCATTTCACGCTTGTGCCCGTATAACCTTAGTCAAATTCTCTAATTGAATCTTGCAATTTAATACAGGTCTTAGTCTTTCTTGGCTCAATATTGAAAGACTTTGTTCTCATTCATATCTAAACTTTAAAAAATACTCTCGTCCTTACTACCCAAGCTAGAGGAAATGGTAACATAGAGCTTGCAGGAGTATTTACCACATGGAGTATTGGAGTGCCTTCCCCCCTCATCTACAGTTCATATATACATTGAAACAATGGGTTGGCAGCATTAAACTGAATAGTATTCCATTACAAAAATTCTTAGCAGGAAATCATTGGCAAGCATTGTTCTGTGAGATAATACTAAGAAAAACAGATAATGCCAATTGAGGACAGTCTTGTCTGTTCTTGTCAGGTAAGAGCAGGCAAGACAATAATACCTGAAGCTTCACCATATAATATTGTCATAGACTCCTGCTGTTCAGTTGACTACAGCAACATATGGTATGAGGAACGTTCAGAAATGTTCTTCCCTTACACAGAGAAAAATACAATTTTATGTTTGACTATAGTCCCCCGATATCAGTATATTTGGTCCAACACAGCTGCATTTTGGCTATGCCCATATTGTAGAAGTCCTTGACCTGCATATCCAGAAACTACTACTCTGCTGCAATGACATCATTTTACTAGTGGTAAAATAAATAGAAGCCTGAAGGATCCACACCTAGTGGACAGGCTGAATGGGGAAGCAGTTCAAAATCACATCTTGTCACTGGTGACTACAATGTGGGATGTGTGTATGTGACAATATACTGTCCCAGAAAAGATTCAGTCTTCAACTCAGCTTTGCACGGTACTTGTTCTTCATAGCCTCTTACAGAACATAGTACTCCCTCTTGATGATGTTGCCTGTTTAGACAGAGTCAGTCACCATCAATTTAATTATCCCATAAGGAGATGTCATTTTTTACGTTTCTTGGGAAGAGACAATTGCAAGGTAAAACTGCAAGATTCAGGCTAAAAATCAGTGGTGAGCTTGTGTCTCATCTTGAGTCACAGACCTGCCCATGAGCTTCTAGGTTTGCTTGAAACCATTTTAAAAGTTCCTTGTAAGCATCAAGGGTGTAGGAAAATACGTAGGAGAGACCAAACAACAACTGCGCACCAGAATGAACGCACACCGGAAATCTATCAAAGACAGAAATACCCAATTACCTGTGGGGGCACATTTCTCACAAGAAAACCACTCTCTCCAATCTCTCAGTCCCGATCCTCAAAGGAAACCTACAAAACACTTCCCAGAGATGAGCCTATGAACTCCACTTCATCAACCTCCTGGATACTAAAAATCATGGACTAAATATAGACATTGGATTTATGACACATTATAACCTGCCTGACATCTGACTCCCCAGGTATCTCTCCACTTTCATCCCCCTTCTCTATCTCTCTCTCTCTCCCTCCCCCCCACCCCCCCAGCCTGTGTCTCACCCATTGACTCCTCAATCTACATTTTCAGTGACTACCTGTCTTGTATGCATACCAGCCCAGCCGCTGGCTTCTTTACTTTTCATTCCATCCAGGAAGAGCACACACCAACTGCTAAAACTTCCTTAGCCTGACGAAGGGTTTTTGAACCCAAAAGCTTGCTTAATAATTATTTTCTAACTATTTGAGTTGGTCTAATAAAAGATATCAGATTCACCCAAGGAACCTTGTCTGCCCTTGTAAGCATCAAGTCACTCTTCTTTCTTATCACACTGATAACAGGTATCTGGTTTTCTGACACCTTTCTCAGGGCCAAATTGGGACATATCTTTCCCCATTGTAGATGCCCATTGTCTTAGTTATGTGCCTGGCTTTTGATCTTGTATAATTTATGACCATCTTGTGGAAAGAATCAACTTGAAGTGGCTTCTCTGGGAACTTCTGACCTTCAATTGACCTCTGTGCTGATTCTCCCTCACTTAAATTCAGCTCAGTATTTTTTACTGTGGCATATGAAGAGGGTATCATCCCCCAGTGTTGTCATCATGTCTCTGAGTTTTCTCTAGGGGTAGGCTTTTTATGGAGACACTGATCACTGCTTTGATTTCATTCTCTTCCATTTTTCACATCATCAGTGACTGATTGATTTTTGATATATCTTCATCCAAGTTCCATGTAGACTTAAAAAAAAAAAACCTCTGCTAAAAGGAAATACATTGCCATATAAGTATTTGGATCTGTGAAATCCATGGGGCCATAATATATCTTTAAATAGGTCAAGCTAGATACTCTCTTAAGACATGTCCAGACAAGCCCACACGTGCCTTTTGCCACATCTCAAAGCAGTTTGAGACATGGCAAGAGGCACTCAGGGAACAAAAAATGTTTTTGAGCACTGGCTCAAAATTTGAAACCTGGATATCCAGGTATCAAAATAAAAAATGGGGGGAAAAAAGTGGGGCAGGTCAGGGACCATGCCCCGAGGTAACTGGGAGGGGGTCCTCCAGAGAGACACTTTGGTTTCTGGCCAGAGTGTCTCTATGGTGCCTCTGTTGTCCCAGCATGCGTGGTATGAACCCTTAGCATGCTGGGGCAAGCAAAAGTGTGGCAAGTATCAGGAACTGGGCACTGTCATGGGTAAGTAGGGACGTGAGGGTGGGGGGGTTTGTGGGTGTGGGTGTGTGAGGAGTGGCAAGAGGATGTACGGGGTTGTGAGGAGTGTGGGCGGGAGTCCTGGGAGGTGTGGGAAGCTGTGGGGGGGATGTACAGTCTGTGGGTGGGTTTACGGAGGGTCTCAAGTAGGAGCTGCCACATGCCTGCCCCTGACCCACCTCCCACAATGCCTGCAGCAGCAGCCATCAAGGCTGTAGCCCGGCTGTAGGCACAGCCAGTGGTGATGCAGCACTGTGTGACCTGGGCTCTGTACATGCTGAATGGATCTGGCCCTGCTAGCACACGGCTTCTCTGCACGGCTATGCTAGCGCACGGCTTTGGACAGGACCAGGAAAGCCGTGTACTAGCGGGCTGGACCGGGTCAGTTTCATAGATTATAAGGCTGGAAGAGATCTTGGAAGATCATCAGGTCCAGCAGGAAAGATAACTGGGGGTCAGGTGACCCCAGCAAGGTGACTGTCTAATCTCCTTTTGAAGATTTCCAGATTAGGTGATTGCACCATCTCTGGAGGGAGCTTATTGCACAGTCTGGACACCCTGACTGTGAAGAAATATTTCCTAATGTTGAGCCTGATTTGATCTTCCAGGAGTTTGTGGCCATTATTCCTGGTTTTCCCCTCTGGTGCCCTGGTGAACAGGTGCTCACTAAGCCCTTGATGTACTCCCCTAGTATAGCAGTAAGTTGCTACTAGGTCCTCTCTCAGCCTTCTTTTCCTCTGATCATATGGATGGCTCTTCTTTGGACTCTCTCAAGCTTGTCCATGTCCTTGTTGATATGAGTGCCCCTTAAAGACTTAGGAACTGGAAGACAAAGGAATAGAACTCCATTTATTATTTTTAATTTCATAATTTTAATCCAGTCACATTATTTTTGAAGCCTGCATTGTGATTCATGATCACTTTAGATTGGGAGTGAGTTTTTTATATAATTTATAACATTTTGAGCAATATGCTTATTCACAGTAAAGCATAATTGGTATGTGTGTATAATATAGAAAAAATATGTTTTTGAAACCTACTGATTTCTTACTGACCAGCGTTCCATTGATATTATTTAGTATTTCTGTTATAATGCCATTTAGAGGCCCTCTTCATCATCTAGTTCTCAGGGCTGGTCTCTGTGCATACACAGAGCAGAAGGCAGTCTGGTCCCAAAAATCTCACTTAAAAATAAATGACAAGCAAAAATGGCAACGAAAATAGATTACCAACAAATTCTGAACTTTTTTTTGAAGGCATAGTATTAAACATCACATTTGATCCCTACTGTCGTTCCTCATTCCCCCCGTACAAGTGCCACAGCGAGCCTGTACTGTTAGTTCTTCTAGTGAGTTTCTTTTTCCTTCTGTCCTAAATGGACTCCAGAGGAATTGCCTTAGTCTTTGGGATGGAAACAAAACAAACACAGACATTTCAAAGTCCCTAAATGCCTCCTTATTGCTTCTTCCTTCTACATGGAAGCAGGCAAGACTCCTGGGTGCTTTCTCAGGAGAGGCCAATTCTGAACCTTTTTTCAGATTGTTTGTGTCTGTAAGCCATGTCTCCCCTGCAGTAGGGGCAAGTGTAGTATGGAGTGCAATCATAGTATCATTGCAAAGTAAGGCTAGAAGGAACTTCATAAGGCAGGGGTGGGCAAAATACAGCCCATGGGCCAGATCCATTGTAGCCTGTGGGACCCCTAAAAAATTTAGAAAATATTTATCTGCTCCTGGCTACCTGTCAAAGATGACAAGAGCCACAGGCAGTAGAACCCAGGGGGAGATGGCAGCAGGAGGCAGGAGCCCAGCCTTGCCCCATTTCCAGCCATTTCCCTGCCTTCCTGCCTGTGCACTGCTCTAGCACCATGTGGCTCCCAGCTGCATTGCTGAACTGGGAGCATGGGACTGTGCCAGTACCCCTGGGTGTGTGGGTGTGTGTTTAGGAGGGCCCACGTGTGTGTGTGTGTGTGTGTGTGTAGGGAGGGACCGTGTGGTTGTGTGTAGGGGGGTAAGAAGGAACTGTGTATGTGTGCAGGGAGGGACTGTATGTATGTGTGGGGAGGGACAGCGTGTTTGTGTGAGTAGGGAGGGACTGTGCACATGTGTGTAGGGAGGGATTGTGTGTGTGTGTGTGCGTGCGCACGCACATGTGAGTAGGAAGAGACAGAGAGAGGGAGACAGGATTGTGTGTGTGTTCATATGGTGAGTCCCATATGCACCCCCCCCACACTGCCATACATGCAGACCCCCATACCCACACCCCTTTACACACCTCAGCCACCCTCCCCCCACACACAGTCCCCCACAAACCCCATACCCACCCACATGTTCCCTCACCCCACACCTTTTCACCCCCTACAGGTGCACCCACACCCGACATACCCACAGCCCCCCACAAACTTATGCCAACCCCCCCATTTTCAAGAGTAAGACTTCATTTTAAGCTATTGTATACAATCACCTCTATGTACACTACATAAACACATGTAAACCAGGACAAAAACATTTTTTTTCAAATTAAATTAATGAATGTTTTAGATGTTCACATTTTACAATATAATTTGGTATTTTTCTGGTTCCGAGATGTCAAAACCCCTTGCTGAAAGGATACTTCTGGGGCAAGGGGAGGGACTTCTGGTGGCAAAGCTCAGGAGTTAGGAGGTGGGACTCCCAGTCTCAAGATGGTGACCGGGGGCCTGAGCACCTGTCAACGGGTGGACCTACCCATGCAGCCCTTAACAGCTTGCCAAAACTTGGTAAGGGGCCCTCTGCTCTAAATAATTGCCTGCCCCTGTCATAAAGTCAACTAGTCCAGCCCCTTGCTCAAGGTGTGATTTTTCCGTGCCTAGCCCATTTCAGCCAAGTGTTGGTCTAACCAGCTTTTGAAAGTTTCCAAGTTGGAAATGCCACAATTTTTCTAGGTAACCTGTTCCAGTGTCTGACTACCCTCATAGTCAGAAAGTTCCTTCAACCTAAATTTCCCCTGATGAAACTTGAGGCCATTACTCCTCATTCTGTCCCATGGAGAAAAGCCCATCTCCATCCTCTATATAATAGCTCTTCAGTTATTTGAAGTCTTATCAGATCTCCCCCTCACTGTTCTCTTCTCCAGGCTAAATAACCGTAGCTCTTTCAGACTTTCCTGATAAGTCTGGCCTGTCAGATCCCTAATCATTTTGTTGCTGTGTGTTGGACTCTTTCCAAACTATCCACTTTCTTCTTGAAGTTTGGACCCCAAAACTGGACATAGTACTTCAGATGAGACCTCACCAGTGCTGAATGGAGCAGAAGAATCAATTCCCTTGATTTGCAAGTGATACTCCTGCTTATAAAACTCAGTGGACATGTCTACACCAGACACTGACTGCGCAGTAGCCTGATACTACTGCTCAGTAGTGTCGCATGGCAAAAACTGTGCGAAGATGCTACTGTGCAGTAGTATTAGGCTATTGTGCAGTACCATCACTTAAAAGGCATTCACCAGTGCTACTGTGCGGTAACTATGGTTACTGTGCATTTATTTAGTACTTCTATATGTATAAGCAACTACAAGATACATGTGCAGTAACCACTGTGCAGTTGTGTCTCATGTAGTTACGGCCATTATGCTGGCTTTTTGGTACCAAAAGCATATTGTTGGCTAATATTCAGCTTATGATCTACTGTAACACTTTCTTTGTAATGCTGCAGTTTAGCCAATCGTTCTCCAGTCTGTATGTTGTAAATGCAATTATTCCACCCTAAGTGTAGGACTTTACACTTGTCCTTGTTGAAACTCATCTGATAAAATGCAGACCATTTCTCCAATTTATCCACGTCATCCTGGACCTTAGCCCTACTCTCCAGTGTATCTGTAACTCCACCTAGCCTGGTGTCATCTTCTTTACTATGTTGCTCTTGATCCGCTTATCCAAATCATTATGAACATATTAAATGATACCAGACCCAGGACAGACCCCTGGGGAAATCCACCTGATTCCTTCTCCCAACTAGGCATTTATCCACCTATTATTACTCACTGGGCATGTCTACATATGCCCCTGACTGTGCAGTTGTTACTGCACAGTCATTTAGCATTTGCTTTAGTATTAAACGTACTGATAGTACTTGCAAGTGATACTCCTGCTAATACAAATCAGTGGACGTGTCTACACAAGACACTTGACTGTGCAGTAGCCTGATACTACTGCACAGGAGCATCGTGAGGCAAAAACTGATGGTACATTTAGTAGTAATGTAAATCAGTACAGTTTTGATTATATCAACACAATAAATGTACTAATACTACAGCAAAAGCTGTGCTATCTGGCACTTTATTAATTGGCATGTTCTATTAACTGGCATGCTGATCGACGAGGCAAAAGCGAAACCGGAAGTCCCACTGTGGCACTTCCGGTTTCACTGAGTCCCGCTTCGCCATGGCCCAGAGCAAAGCAGCCTGCACAGGACCACACTTCCTGTCCCCTGGCACACTGACACCAGGGAGTGAAAGCTCTGGTGAACCAGACATGGCGGGAGGGGCGGCAACCCGAACAGGCAAAGACGCCTCTCGGGTAACCGGCATATTTGATTAACCAGCACTCCCCATTCCCCATGGATGCTGGTTAACACAGCTTTTACTGTACATTTAGTAGACATGTACCTGACAGTACTTTGATCTGTATATTCTTAGCTTTTCAATGGGAATGGGATGGGAAAGAAAAGTAAGGAAGGATGTTTCTGGTTTCAGAAATATGTTTCAGTGTCTCCTAAACAGCTCCATTTGTCCTATCTTTTATGTTGATGGTGATTTCACATTTGTGTTGTGTTGAAGTATCTCAGTATACTGAGTACAGACTGTAAAACACTTCCAGATAACTTACTAGCAGCGATAATGAAATAAAAATAAATAAAGACATACATAAGTCTGCCTGCCTCACTGTAACAAGTTCTGGGAATTTGTGCAGATGGAAAGTCAAGATTATATAAATGTATTTATACTGAGAAATATGGCAGTGGTTCCATATTTACACAGAAATATGTCTACTGCTAACACTGAGTGAAATTATTTGCCTGTGTTTTTCATATGGTGTATTTGCATTGTGAATAGTGAATACACTCAGAGTTCTACAACTTGCTGTTAGTGGTGAAATCATTTTAACTGAGCTCAGATGTGTCATAAGTGAGTAAGTCAAACTTGAGTAATTTTGTGTGAAAACTCACTTGAGGCTTGATTTTTACCAGCTATATTTGTGCTGATTGGATCTGTATTTAGTAAGAGGTTCTCTTGAGTGAACCTTCTATCTTTAGTTGTGGCCTGGCACATATGTTATTTTAGGGAGATACCGGGAAGGGTAAGACACATACACATGCATTTGCTTAGGTAGGACCCTACCGAATTCCAGGTAGAAGTGAGCTGCGCAACAGCTTCTTTAATATTTCAGGTTCCCTTATGTTGCTGCCTCCCTCCCCCACATCCCCAGCCAGTGGGCTTGCTGCTTGCTGCTGACTGGCCAGGAGGCAGAAATAGCGCCATTTTTTAAACAGCGGTCTTTGCCTCCCTGCTGATCAGGAGCGAGTGGTGGGGGCCCCCCTGTTAATGGGCAGGGCGGGGCACATGGGAGAACCTGCAAAATTAAAGGAGACACTGCACAGCCCACTTCTGCCATGAATTTGATAGGGCCCTATGCATAGGGTATCCACATTATTGTTTGTATCTGGTACTCTTTTTCTTACCCCACGTGCAGGATTCTAGGGGATAGATGGAACATTTATTCTGCTTCTCTACTAACATGCCAATTAGCATTGCTAAACTGGCTTGAGGAGTAATTGCCACTCCCCAGGAGCAGGAGGATTATGCCTCTGTGCATTTTCAGGGTTTTTCCTTAGGCTACTGAACTGTGTGTTCCTCCTTAAACGAAGTTAAGGACAACATTTAGGCCTAAGCAAAATGTATACAAGCTTTTTTTTTTTTTTAATAACTATGGGTAATCTATACTAGTTTACAAAAATGTAGGGGGGGGGGTTTAATTGTTAAGTTTTCTGCATTTGCCAAAATTTTATTATGCATGTGTATTAAAACCATTGACAGCGCACTCCCTGAGATCGGCTGTGCACCCCCTGGAAGCGCCAGCCATGAAACCGGCTGCTAGGAAATCCCCCCGGTCAGCGATTGGCTTCTGGGGGACCCCCCCCCCCCTTCCCGGTTGGCGATCTGATGCCCCCCCAACTCTGGAGGCACTGGTCGCCCATGATCAAAATAGAGGTCCATTTAAGGTTATTTCAGGAGCTCTATCACTCTTTAAATTGACATAAAAAATAATATTTTTGTCCCTTCACTCCAGGCAAAGTTCATTTTGATATTGTCATTGAGATCCAGTAAGAGCTTAGTATTGTACTGTAATATACCTACTTTCTTTTACTGGAAATGTATTTGTCAATGACTACTGCAAATTGCACAATACATTTTCTAAACACAAGTCAATAAACAGTATCAGTGTTATAGAACTAAGCAGTATAGCAGTATAATTTCCCAGTGGATGCTGTTTTGGAAATATTATACCCTTCTCTCTCTCAGGTTAAACCTGTACTGTTTGCTGCTTGAGCTACCTAATTGTAGAAAGAATAAATATGCTTGTGCTTCCAAAACATAAGGGAGATCATAACTAGTAAACATTTCACACAGGAAAGGTTAATTTCAAACTGAGGTCCAGAGAGTGTTCACCTACCTGACACTGATTTCACTGGAAAACCCTGTGGTTTGTGCTGTGTTATAGAAGAATATTTGCCTTATAAATAGTAACATTCAACCAATATAAAGAAAAAAAGTTAAGGAATTTAAGTGCCATTGATAGAATGACTGGAAAAGGGGGAAAATACAAAATGAAATAATAATAAAAATAAGCATCCACACCTTTGTTTTAGTTACTAAAATAATGTTACACATCTCTTACTTTTCTTTTTCTTTATTTTCCTTTTTCACTCTCTGCAGTTCTTTACTTTCTGCATTTCTCTTAGTTTACTCAATGAAGTAGACCACTTAGTTTCTAATCAGTTTAAACTACGCACTTTCAGGAGCTACCAGAATTCAAGAAATTGTGTATTTTAAGTATAGCTTTAATCATTCATAAGTATGTGGCAGATTCTGTTAGTCTTAAATTGAGTGCTAATTAATTTAACCTGTAGATTTTAATCTACTACACAGCCTGTATAGGTGCAACAGAATCTAGCCCTAAAGTTACTGATTAGCAAAGCTGTAAATATTTTTAAACGAAAACGCTGCAGGAACAAACTACTTCATTTTAAGAGTTTCCACTTGCATTTTGGTTTCACTCTAGCATAGTCTTGGCAATAAGCCCCAGATCAATTTTGTGGCTTGCAGCAATTTCCTCAAGGATGTCAAATCCTTTTCATCTTAAGAGTGATTTTTTTTTGCAAAATTGCTCTCTCCTATCTGCGAAAAGCATGCCTGATTGATGGTATGAATACAGTTGTATGCAGTTGTTCCCAGAATGGTATATATTGATGTAGCACTTAACAATAATGATTTTTTGAATCAGCTGAAAAATTCCAGTGATGATCATAATTATAAATAGACAAATTTGGCCTTTAAAAGTTGTATGAATGAATATAAGTATAGAATATTATTTTATAAAAATGTAATGGATCCCAACTGACTAAATCTAAGGGATGGGATCAAAAAGAAAGGAAAGAGAAAAGATAACCAGAAAGGGTAAAATGTAGGTGTGGTAGGTATGGATTCCCGATGATACTTTACAGTTGAATAAACTTCAGGGTGTGTGTGTGTGTGTGTGTGTGTGTGTCTGTGTCTGTCTGTATCTGTGTGGATTCACAAGAGTTGTAGACGTGACCAGGCAGATTAGGGCATCATGGGAATGACTACTTTCATTATTTTGTTCTTACCTGTAAAAGTCTTGCTAACCAGATGTATAATGACTAACTTCATGGATCCTCTCCTATTTTAATACTTTCACGTTTAGAATGGTACTAATTTTTTTAGACATCAGCATTAGTGTTGTTAATCTTTTTGGCACACAATATTATAAAAGTTAAACTGATTGAATCCCATCTCCTTATCATCTTCATGTGATGTTTTGGGACACATGCCTGAGCTTTTGACATGCTCTTTCCAGTTTGGAAAAGATTGAGGCAAAGCTGTAGGTATTAAATGATCAGAATCTGTAGGCTTATTTATTTCATATTACTTGAAATCAGTATCTTGTGAGGGTTTAGGGATCCAAATGCATCTGATCCCTTTAATTTGGTAACGGTAAATAAAAATAGCTTTGTGAGAACCAGATTGAGCAAATCAATTAAACTGTTTTAACAAGGCTAATTCATAACCTCCTTCATTTCTTTCTTTCATTTCCAAAGCATACTGGAACGAAGACTGACTCTCTCCCTCTCTTCAAATCAAAAATGACTGCGTACTATTTTTAACAATGATGCTACATCATGGGAGCAGGATTCTCATCCTCCCTGCTCCGACACACCTGAGAAGAATGGGTGTCCTCCCCATCCTGCTATTCCCCCACCTGGTGCTGCCACTGTCCCCACTGTACTAGGAACAAGGGGAGCTCCAAAGCTGTATCAGCTGGGCTGGACAGGGTCTGGGCTTAGCTTGAGACACTGGCATGGGCAGTAGTGGGTTCTTTTTCCCCACCTGCTCCTGGGCTGGTAGAAAACACCTGGAGGGACCAGGCAGGGAAGGGGAACCCACACACCCACAGCAGTGCCCCACACAGCCCGGATGGAGCAGGATAGGTGCTCCCCTTGCCCCCTGAAATGGCAGCAGCAGAAAATGGGGGAGAGGAAGGATGGGGGGGAAATTCTTACCTTTTTTGTGAACTTAAAAATGTCCCTGCCTGATGTCCCTGTGCCCTTGGGTAGCAAGTTAACTCTTCCAGTGATGGTAGAACATGTCAAAGTCATCTTCTTGTACCCCTGCCCAATTCCCCAACAGGACCCAGCTGAAACCATGCTCCTGCAAACTGAAGCCTCCATAAAATATCGTCACAAAGGGATGTCTGGAATAGTTTAGATGCTCCTCAGAAAACTCTGCAGGAAAACCATAAATAAAAGCAAACATCTGCTTGAATTCCTTTAGGACCATGTCCAATCCATTTTCACTCAAATATAATCTATCATTCCTGATTGATTCTCAGGATCTTATGAGGCCTTTTCCCCATATCCCCCCAAATCTTTAGAGAAATGTATATAACTATCTTTTTATGCCTTTTTTTTTCCTTATATACTAGCAGAGGAGACCTCCAACAGTTACTAAAAAAGATTGTGTGGGCCAGGAGGTTAGAGAAAAGAAATATTGTTGCACCAGGAGTTCTTTAAAGACCTAAAAAAAATTTTAAAAGGCACAAAAAGTGGAAAAAAGGACATATAACTAAGGCTGAGTACAATGCAATAGCATAACCTTGCTAAAAGCAGTGCATGAAACATGATCATTGTCCTTTCCTTTTGAGCATATATACATCTTTGAGCCCTTTTGGCAAGTCCATGTCCATGAACTTTGTATGGTGGCCACTTCCTGGACATCATCTAACAATCCCCAGGATCTGTTTGGTTGTGAAATAAATTTTACATTCCAAACATTGAAAAACAAATCTGTCAGTCTGACTAATTGGCTGTTAATAATGTGAGCCAAAGCTTCAAGTTTCATTTGTGTCCTTCTCACTCCCCCTAATTACTGTTGCCCCCCATTTTCACCCATAGCATAGCTTCTGCATGTCCCTACCCACTTGCCCCTCCCCACCACTTTCTCCTTCCCCGTATCCAGGGAGGGCATATTTTTCCCTGCTAGGACCTCTTTGTTCACATCTTTTTTACATTCTCCTCCTACTCCCTCTTCTCAACAAATACTTTTTTTCTTTGCTTGTTATGTAGGAAATGAATCATTCTATGTGTCCACATTTTAGACTGTACTAGAACAGGAGAGAAGTATATCAAGGAAGACAATTTGATATTAGGAATTTTTTAGACTGGAAGTTGGTAATTTGTTGTGTGGGGTGGTTTTTTTTGTTTGTTTGTTTTGGTCTGTAGAAAGATGAGGTTGCAGGTTTTGGGTCTGCAAATCATATGTTAGGAGTTCCCTATAGATACCATTTCCAACTTCTGTTTTTGATTGTCACTAAAATTCTATCCTGATGCCTAGAACACTCCCTGACTTTTTTATTAATTGTATCTAGCATAAAAAAAAGTGATGGACAGTCAGAAAATGTCCTCAGACTTTACTTTTTGTGCCCAAACCATCTTATAGCACCTCGGTGTTATACCAAAAATTCCACCTTCTGTATCTCTGATATGCTGCATCTATCCTGTCCCTGAAATCAGAATCCTTGTAATTGTTGTTCATTGATTAGTCCTTTGCATTTTGACTGGATGCAAACTCTTCAGCTCCCTTGCAACTACTTTTTGAATCATTGCATTTCAGCCTTTACAGTCAGGAATAGCAGTTTGCTGGATCCTATATCATTGGCCTGAAGGATATATTACATCTCAAATCTAAGCTATTTCTTGACAAAGCTGCAGATCTAAAAGTCATCAGAAATGATTGTTTGAGGTGTAGGCATAATATACCATATTTATTAATTGTAAGGTTTCACAGAGTGTATAACACATTTTGTTATAATCTTAGATGCAAAAGGCCTGTTCTTGGTGACTGATTTTTTTTTTCTGTTCTATCATGTCCTGTTTTACTAGAGTTTGTCCCCACAATAGTTTGATCTTTTCTGGGATCAGCTTGACATTGATTAGACTCAAAAAAGGTGCTACCTCAGCTACACTGACAAAGATAGGACTTGAACTCTCAAATGTCTGTCTTTTTATTTATCCCAAAATGCTACAGTTGGTTTATGCAAAATATTTCATTGAACAATCAGGAAAAAATATAGTAGAAGTAGTTCAATTAATGGAATTAAAGGGTTTTGAGTTTTTTTTCTGTTTATGAAAATATTATTTTTTCCAAGAAGCAGGAATTTATTTTTAAATAAACTTTTACATTATTTTTCAAAGAATTAAGAATAAAAACTGTTTACTCAAAAGTGAAAACGGTGTCAACATTTAAATAAATATTGTTGAAATTGTTGTGATGATCTGCACTGGCCCACACATACTAAGTCATTGTTATAAAAAAAGCCCAAATGATTTAACCGCTGTCTCTTGGAAAAATTAATTTGTATGGTACCTGTCAAACAGGATTTTTACAACAAAAATGCAAATTAGTGAAGTTCAGCAGCAGTTAAAGCTCCTACTGCATATTGTTAATTTCCCAAACTATCAAGTTGGACCAAATATGTCCCCAGTGGAAGACTATTAAATAAATGAGAAATGAATTTGGCTCAAATAGCTTTAACTAACCAAACTTCATCAATTTCAAATCTGTGTTTAAAATATTGTAATTAGAATTCTGGAACAGCCGAAGAAAACTTCTGCCATGAGAATCGGCGATGTCTGGAGAATGTGTACATTAGAATTATAGCCCAGTGCAGGCACCTTTGTGAACATGGATGAATATAATAGCTTCTCTTACAATAATTATGTAGGAGCAGATAAGGTCACAGTGGGCCTGTCTATACAAGATGTTTACTGTGCTGTTGACTAATTAACTGCTCAGTAAATGTCTCAGTGTCTACATGTGTGCCCCTATTAGGGCACACAAAACTAATAAACTCCACAGCAGGATAGGGGTCATAAATACAATTCCTACCCTGTTGTGGAGTTTTTTTCATGTGCAGCAGAACAGGTGTAGACGCCAACTGGCTGGCTGGGACATGTGGGTGCTTCAGTGGCAGGGCTGCCTGCTGTCTAGCCCCACACTGAAGCATCCTCATGCCCCAGCCAGCCCCTCTGCAGCACATTGAGCCTGGCTGGAGCAGCCCCAGGCTGGCAAGCTGACTCCATGGGCCCCCTGCCAGCTGGGGCTGCTGTGACCCAGCTCAATGTGCTGGGGTCCAGGCACACATGCAGATGTGCTCCTGGTAGCTTCCCAGGAGCAATAAACTGCAGAGCAATAAGCAGTAAGCTCTGTGGTTTATTGCTGCCCCCTAATGGCCCCCTAAGACATACCCAGAGAAGAGCAGAAACAGACTCCAAAGGAAGCCAATTGAAAAAAAACATTTAAGAGGATGCGAGACAACAAAAGATAGTCTCAAATCTGTGAGATAGATAGAGACCTAGGAGAGTGCAAAGTAATGTACCCAAGAAAGCAGTGGGGAAGACAGATGGCAGCAGGGAGGAAAAAGAACAATAGAGAAGTTTGATTCAGACTAACTTAGCAGGAGCTCATTAGTGACTGTGGTTTCAGTGGAGAGAATATACTACAAAGAGGGTACTGTGATAATTGGAAAGGCAGGTCCACTTCAAGATATTTTTTTTTCCTAGTTACCAAAAAAGGAAAGCAAGAGGCTGTTTGTGGGCAGAAGAGAAGAATTCAGTAGAGAGAGAGCAATTAAATATGACAGGCAAAATTGCAAAATGAATCAAGTAGGAGAAGACATTTTAAGTGATTAGAAGCTGATAATAGTGACTATTGAGGGTACTGGAGAAGGAGAAAGAACTAGAAGTAGAATGAAAGTTTTCCAGATTTAGTTTCTGTGTGTGTGTGTGCATTAAGTTCAAGATGCAAGGAAAAATATTTTAGATCTTGGTCTACCAAAGCATTTTTATGTAGACTTCTCTGGATTAGGGCCTTAAAGAGTGTCAAAATAATAGGTGGCAGGAATTAGTCAGGAAAAGTTAAAAAGGAGAAAGCTGATGGCAGCCACTGGATTTTTGCTCTTACATTTTGTAATGCTAGATTGCTTCACATATTGAATCTAGATTGATTCCTAGATTCACACATTTTTATTCTTTCTTGAATGCATAATTCTTCCTAAGTCTTTTTCTTTTCTTGTTCTGTAACTCCTTCTAACAACTTCCCTTTGCTCCAGAGGTTAACTGCTGATTTCCATTTTTAAATGCTCACACTCATTAACATAAGTAGTTTCTATAAAGCATTTATTCTAAATGGTATTTAGCTTAGGTTGAATCTGCTCAATAAAGGGCACTTTGTGTCCAAAAGCTTTTCTAACATGTTTCCTAACATATGGCTCAGTAAAAGATATTACTAAACCTCACAGATCTTGCTTCTTTTTAAGGGGCTTGTTACATGGTAATGTTGGGTTGCTCCTGGAGCTTTTAACACCTGAAACTAGTTTTATGCCCTTGTTAGGTGGTTCAGTTATGCCACTCATGGGCCAGATTATGTCTGATCTGTGTTACCCACTCCTACATATTGTATATGCCAATTCTGTTTAGATACTTAAAGGATTCAATGCACAGTTACACTATTTTGCATTAAAAACAGAACAATACCATTTTTGAATTGCCATACTTCTTCTATTTTCTGTAATTTTCTTAATACCAATTTAACATTTGTTTTTATGTGCTCATTTAAATTAAACATCACTTTCAAGTGCACTGAACCAAGGGGGTCTGCTGGATTTTTTTCTTTTGATGTGCCTCCCTGACTCCTCTTAACTCTAATGGGAGTTAAATGTGTGCTCATCAAGAAGGAATAGACCTTTAAATTAAGTTCTCTTACTCTAAGTCTGTCTCTGCTGTCTCCGCATCTCATTATAGCCTTATGAAGAGGTATAATAAATATCTGTGTGTTGTCATTTGCTGCACATTTTGATTGATCTTAAATTTTCCTAGTAATTAATTCAGCTTTTATCCTTCAGGAAAGGTCCTGAAACAATGTTATACAGAGCAAGCATAAAAAAGACATATTTAATGTTACTAAACTATCTTGTTCTAGGTTTTCTTTGACAATTAATGGGATAATAAGCATCTGAAAAGCTACGGGACTGTAATTGAGGTAAAAATGCAATTATTCAAATTAAAATTTATTGGAACTTGCAATTAGTTTAGTAATCAAACAGAACAAAGTGTTCAGCTTCTTCTAAGGAAAATATTCTTATACACTGTTCATGTAGGTCACATAGGCACTTAGTGCAGACTTGAAATACTGAAAAGTTTCAAGTGCCAACATCAAACGCCATAGCAGCAATTTAATACTCGGTTATACCAGGGGTCCTATAAAAACTAGTCATGCTGTCACAGGAAAAGGGAAAAGCAGCAGGATTAGCAATTTAGCAGATACTAACTCTGTGAGATGATAAAATGTCTGCAGTATTAAGGAATCCTTCTCTGAATCACTCTATTTCCATATTAATGGTTTCAAAATGTCCAATATTGAAATAATATAGAAACAGACTAATGACATATCTGCTTTTCCTTCAGGAAGGGTAAGTTCAGCTTTAAGAAAGCACAGTGTGAGTCTGTTGTCATATATTATAGTTTATTAGAGTAATAAAAGCAAAATCAGATTTGAAATCTTTGTATTGTTTATCTACATATAATGGGCAGTGTATTGGAATTTTGCTTGGGCACAAATATCTTATGCCCTTTATATACCCAAAGTTGTGTGTTCAGGGTAGATATGCCATTTTAAATATATACATTGAATGTGTTGGTATACCTTCATAAGGCACACCCTTTGTACTGTACATATTTAGTGTTCAACACTGCTCAAGGTTCATATTACCACAGTAATATGTCCCCCCACCCCCCATGCAGTGTACGTCTGTAATTTAATCATGGCTCATTGAAGTTAATTGCCAGACATTTTAGGGATACGTTTATCAGGAACAAGCCTGTGCTTTCCCTAACCACCTAGGGAGAAGCAGTGCAGCTTGGAAGCTCAGTGGCTAAGGACAGAAATGACTTATAAACTGGTATGAGTGCTCGGAACCCAGTTCAAATCTGTTAACACAAGTTCAGTGCATATAAGCCACTTTCAAAATGGCCGAAACCAGTTTAAGATAAACCTGGATGGATGTAGTATCAAACTTAAATGATTTAGGTTACATAGGTTTATTGAATTTCTGTCCCAGATCCCCTCTAGATTCAAGTTCACTTACGCTCTCCCAGCATCCCAGGATGCTTTGCACCTCCCCCATGAACCCCTGCTCACAGGGTAGGTAGGCTACCTTTTGTCCAAGGTTTCTGCTCCAGCTGAACAGAGAGGCATGCTCTAGCACCCCTCAATTTCTGGCCTGAGCCACTACAGGCATGTGCCTGCATTTTTGGAATCAAAAGTGAATGCCTATTTACTTGCTTATTGATTCAGGCTACACAATTTAGACTAACCTGCGAAGATTGGATCGAGTCAGCTTGGACTTTTTGCCTATCTATACCTAGTCTGTGTGCATAGAAAGCTATGCCACACCTATCTTGTCCTTGGGTTTGACCTGAATTAATCAGGACCATTTCAGATAGTTACAGTCTTAGATGTTCACGTACTCCAGAAAGAGAGAGTGTCCACACACACACACAAACACACACACACACACTCTCTCTCCCTCCAAGTCTAGCTTTGTCTTTCCATCTTCATGTATTTTCTTGGGAAGGATTCTTCCTAACTTAAGCTGATTTTTTACAAAGAGAAGACCTCCTCAATTTGATTCCTTTCTAGGCATTGCTGTTAGGCCTGTTTTCTCACTCCATAAGTTTATGGACCTTTCAACTAGTCTACTACATCTTGCCTTTTTTCAAGGAAGCCGTCCAAAAGAGTACAACTGGTTTTCTCTCCAAAATGCATTTTTCCTGATCTGCATGGCAGTGTTTACAACTGTGGTTCATCTGTGTCCACTTTTTAATATTAATTTGGAGGCTACATTGAGACAAACATTTGGATAATATGTTCCTGGATAAAAAAGCAGCATGTCAGAAAGACTGTATGAATAATTAAGTCTAGAAAGAACAGGAGTGAGCATTGATATACAGAATATGAATTGTAAAGCTCAGTGTCACCTAAAAAATAATTAAATTTAGAAACAGATCTTTGGAGTTGGGAGGTTTTCCAGAAAAGCAACAGAAGTAACAAAAGTAACACTTCACGGAGCACAAAGACAATTTAGGAAGGAGAAATAAGAGGTAACCGGGGGAGTCTGAATAACAAAAGGTTGCCAGTGGGAGAAATCAGGCAGTTATTTTAAAACATAAGTACAGATTTGTTAGCTGTAGGCCAGTTGGTTTTAATGCCTATTTGTTTGTTTGATTTTGTCTTAAATTTGAACAAAAATATTTGTTTAAGTAGTGAAATATCAAAAGCAATTTCTTGCATGATTTGGGTGAAGTCCTTGGCCTAGCTGTCTCCATACAATACAAATACCTCCCCTTACTTTACATTCTAATGGCACTCAACGTCAGAGTGTCCATGCTTTAGAGGATGTTAATCTGTATTGAGTACCCTCTTAAACATCTTTAAATTATGCCACTTTGGACAAGGGCTCTCTCTCAACCATTCTACCTGGGTTGGGCCAAGTAATTGTTAATCTGCTCCACAGAGATAAAGTGACCAATCTGCAGCATCCCAAAATGCACAGCTCTTAGTTCCTCTACCTCTGACAAACTTGCCACCCAGAACCCCAGAAGACCCAATCCAGGTTCCTGGGCTGGGGGTCAGGCACATAGCCCTACCCTCAGAGGGCTAAGCCTTTGTCCCACATCCAGGTTGCTCTCCCGTAGCCAGGAGAATTAAGGGCAAGGGGTATGGCTTTCCTCCCCAGCCTCCTCCCTGCCTTTTCCCCTGCTGGGAACATGGAGCCTGCAGAAACACGCTTCCTAAGCTCCATACTCTTGCCACACTTAATCCCCAGGTCTCTGCTCCCAGAGGAGGGATAGAATCCTGGCTTGTTGCCACATCCCTGGGGTGTGTACAAACACATGAACTTTCTGACAGTTAAACTGACTTAACCTTTTCAAGTCGACTTATCTGTCGGAGCATGCACACATGTGGAGCAGAGTTGACTTAAATGCAGCATAAGATAAAACACCTTCTAGGTGTATTATCTTGAGTCGCATTAGTTAAGTTGAATTAGCTCACAAGATAGCTGTCACCATGTCAAGAAGCTGTACATGTGTATGTTCTGACATGGCTTAAGTCATCTTATTTTAAGTCAATTTACTATGTGTGTACTCACTCCTGGTCTCCAGGTCCTCTAGTGGCAAATCACAGTTGTACAGGTCAGAGACAGCCTTAACCTGCAATTGCTCTCTCTAACACTGCCTAACAGTCCACAGGGTTAGAATGTTTTAAAGGTAACCTGTAATACCACCTTTACTTACTTAACTCATGTTTCAATATTCCACCTAGAGAGTCCAGTACCTAGAGTCTAGCCCTGGCAATATTCAGGATCACTAAGTCTTCATGTGGATCTGGGCCTTAGGTATTAAGATAACCAATCATGGATAACTAGGTCTGTCTTTACAGGTTATTTGCATTTCTATGTAATTAAAGATTAATGAGCCTGCCCTTTATGTGATATTTTAGTTCATTTATAATTTTCATTGACTTATAAATATTTCAACTTTGGTATAATTAGGTAAATTGAACTTGATTAATTAGTAATGTAATCAGTGGGGATAGTTTAAGGAACTATATTGCATCCAAAAGTAGAATTACAATGCGCCTTAACAGTTGAACTGAATCTTTAACAAAAGTTCCCTGCACTCAGTACTGTGTGTTTGGGGTGTGAGGAGGAGGAGTGGGAGGAGGTGGGCTGGTATCTCTGCCTGTTACTAATGTTCAGCGCCATTAGTAGACTCTTTTCAGTTGCCTATGACTGCTATTTCAGGTAATGTTTTACATGCTGGGTATCTGCCATGGCTGATTTCTTTTTTTGGAAATATTAGGCAACGTTGTTTGGCTGTTTTTAAGAAGGAGGTGATGGGGAAAGAAACAAAAAAGGGAAACCTTTCCTTGCAAAACTATTGCACACAAATGCCTTGGATCCTGAATGTAAATTTCTGAAAATCACCTTCATAACATGGAAATAGCCCCTAAAAAAAAAATCCTATTTTTAGTATCCTTGATAGACAGCCCCTAAGTGCTTGCAAATGAATTCCCTGAGGTTCTGTGCACAGTGGGCATACTCCAGCCTAGAACCGAGCAGGGTTTTCCTTCCCACTGCAGCTGTAGAATGGTGCTGGCTAAGCTTGGGTATAAATGTAGGAAGGCTGGAAGTGTTTTGGACAGAGAGGGCCTGTGATGAAGTAAAAGTTGGGATGGTTAGGCAAGAAAAGTTCGACTGAAAGCTTGAGGCTGGCATTTTTAGGTTTTAATACTTGCCTTTGCAACCTTAATAGCATTCTTTAAACACTGAGAGGTATTGGGGTCTTGGAGCTTCAATGAAATGGGAATCCAAGATGGGTTGTTGTTCCTCAAGGAGACGATCTTCCGAGCTCAAAGGGAGTCAGTCCCAATGTGTACCAAGGGGAGCAGGAGTGCTAAAAAGCCCCCATGGCTTGGCAAAGGCATCCAGGAATGCCTGAGGGCAAAAAAGGAGGCGTACAAACAGTGGAAGCAAGGGACTATCACCAAGGATGATTATACCTCCATTCCTCGTGACTGCAGGGAGGCTGTTAGGAAGACCAAGGCAGAGAAGGAGCTAGGGCTAGCGACCAGAATTAAGGATAACAAAAAGTCCTTTTTCATATATATAGGAAGTAAGAAGAAGGTACCGGGTAGGGTGGGGCCCCTACAGGACAGGCTTGGCAATCTGGTGATTGCAGCAAATGAAAAAACTGACCTCTTTAATGAATTCTTTGCCTCCATATTTCTGAACAGGGACCAGGACATTTTCCCCACTAGGATTACAGATGGACCCATAGGAGGCACTGCCATGCCTAAGGTCAGGGACAGCCTAGTTAGGGAACTTTTGGAGGGGCTGTACGTGTTTAAATCAGCAGGTCCAGATGCTCTTAAACTGAGGGTGCTGAGGGAATTGGCAGGGGTCATAAGCGGGGCCCCTGGCACGGCTTTGAGTGCTCGTGGGGCTCTGGCCAGGTACCAGAGGATTGGAAAAAGGCCAGTGTGGTCCCCATTTACAAGAAGGGGAGAAATGAGGACCCTGGCAATTATAGGCCAGTCAGTCTTACCTCTGTCCTTGGGAAGACCTTTGAGAAAATTATCAAGGAACACATCTGCAAGGGCCCAGCAGGGGAGGTAATGCTCAGGGGCAAGCAACATGGGTTCATTGAGGGCAGATCCTGCCTGACTAACCTGGTTTCCTTTTATGATCAGGTCACAAAGTCTCTGGATGAGGGCGTTGAGGTGGATGTCATCTTCCCGGACTTTAAGAAGGCCTTTGACACTGTTTCTCACCACATTCTCTTAAAAAAACTAGGTGACTGTGGCATCGATGCCTACACAGTCAGATGGGTGGCAAATTGTCTAGATGGTTGCACCCAGAGAGTGGTGGTGGATGGGTCATTTTTGACTTGGAGGGTTGTGGGCAGTGGAATCCCCCAGGGCTTGGTCCTGAGGCCTGTACTGTTTAACATCTTTATCAGCAATCTGGATGTGGGTGTGGAAAACACACTGTCCAAATTAGCTGATGATACCAAGATGTGGGGCGAGGTGGGCATGCTGGAGTGGAGGGACAGAATCCAGCTAGATCTAGACAGGTTACAGAGGTCGGTGGATGAGAATAGGATGGAATTCAATGCAGACAAGTGCAAGGTGCTGCATCTAGGGAGAAGGAACCAGCAATACACCTATAGGCTGGGGAACACCCTTCTTGTCAACACAGAGGCGGAAAAGGATCTTGGAGTCATTGTTGACTCCAGGATGAACATGAGCCGCCAGTGCGAGGAAGCAGTCAGTAAGGCTAGCTGCACCTTGTCGTGCATCTACAGATGCATCACAAGCAGGTCCAAGGAGGTAGTCCTTCCCCTCTATGCGGTGTTGGTCAGGCCTCAGTTGGAGTACTGCGTCCAGTTCTGGGCGCCGCACTTCAAGAGGGAAGTGGCTAGCATTGAGAAGGTCCAGAGGAGGGCCACTCGCATGGTCAGGGAAGCAGGTCAGACCCTACGAAGAGAGGCTAAAGGGCCTGAATCTATTCAGCCTCCACAAGAAAAGACTGAGAGGGGACCTGGTGGCCTTTTACAAATTCAGCAGGGTGGACCAGCAGAAATTGGCTAAGGCTCTGTTCCCCCAAGCACCACCGGGGGTTACTAGGAATAATGGTCACAAATTGTTAGAGAGAAGGTTCAGGCCAGACATCAGGAAGCATTACTTTATGGTTAGGGTTGCCAGGCTCTGCAATGGACTCCCAAGAGAGGTGGTGCTCTGTCCTACCTTGGGGGTTTTAAGAGGAGGCTGGATAGATATTTGGCTGGGGTGTTATGACCCCAGCACTCGTTCCTGCCCGGAGCAGGGGGTTGGACCTAATGATCTGTTTAGGTTCCTTCTGACCCTAAGCACTATGCAACTATTGGGTGTGCACACAGGAAAAAAAAAAAGGTGTGTGTGTGTGTGTGTGTATGTATGTATGTATGTATGTGAGTGTATGCATGTTAATATTTTGTGTGTGTGTGTGTATGTATATATAAATACACACACACACGCACACACACAAAATATTAACATGCATATACTCACATGCTTCAAGCTTATATTTCAGATATAGTTTCAAGGTAGCTATATTAGCGTGGGTATACTTGAGGCAGAATGAGAAGAAAATGCATAACATAGGAATATTTATTTGAATTATTTAGCCTTTACGGGGATGATATAGTTGGGGATGGTCCTGCTTTGAGTTGGGGGCTAAACTAGATGGCCTCCTGAGGTCCCTTCCAACTCTTATTTTCTATGATTGTATGAAACATTAATGTTTAAAAAACTTGTTTGTTATATGTTTCTAGTGCAAATACTTTTCCTTTAAAAAAAAAAAAGAAATATTCTAAAAGCAGTATATAACATATTTGTTTTTACAGTCTAATTATTGATATTATATATGAAAAATATTTTAAGTACCTTTATTTGGTAAAATATTATGTTGCTATTTTAAACTTGCAACAATTGATTATCGATTAATAATACTTAACTATTTGATACTTTCTGAAATAGGGAGATTTTCAACCAGGGCTATAAAAAAGTGCCTTAAGAACAAGAAATTGAGAGGCTTGAGATGGTGTTTGGTAAATGTATATAACTTCCAGTGTGTAAAATGAGTACAATAAGCTTCAGAGGCTTAGGTTTTTAAAGGTACTGATGTGCTGAAAAATGCAGGTGTTTGGCTGAAATTGAAGATATGCACTATTAAAATTTTCAAAAGCTCCTAAGCAGGTTAGGTAACCGTGTTGCAAGAAATCAGTGCCATGCTTCTGATTTCTTTAGGTACGTTGGAAAATCTCAGATGTGATAGGGCTATATCTGTATTTCTGGGCACCTATTTGCGTATAATGTCAAAGGTATACTTTGGAAGTTTGGCCCAGAGCCAGAAAGTGGCTTCCTCAAGGTTATAAACAATCAAGTGGCATTAGAAGCTAGGTGACCTGATTTCTTGTCCTGCTTTTTAAATTGCTAGATCACATTATACTGAAGAAAGAGGGCGAGGGTGCTGGAGGAGAATGAGTTTTCTAAGAATTGAAAGCAAAGGCTGCATACAGATTTTCAGTTTGCTTTGTAAATTGCTTTCTCTAGTTCACAGCTTTATAAACAATGTTTCATCAGTTTTCTTTCAGGCACAAAGGCCGTTAAACTATTTAACCTCCTGGTTCAGTAAGCACGTGTCCTTTTGTTTCTTGGTCAAAACACTACCTGCATTCTTTCATGCATTTTTTTTACAGTAGGACTAATCTGCTGGAAATAGCTTTTCCAAAACTCTCATTGAACTAGTAGCAGTATGAAACTGTGGTAATATGGCACTCAGTGCTGGCTGCTACCCTAGTTAAATGCCTGGGCAGCTTGTGTCTGACCTCCCTGCTGCTGTGACTACAGTTCCTGGGTGAGATAGCTCAGGTATGCTTACACAGTCTGTACTCATATGTTTGGTTTCAGTGTAGACCTACCCCAAGTAAGGCTAAAACTGTGTGGAAAAATGCCACGTGTAATTAAAGACTGCATTCTAATTCATACCCAAAAAGGAATTATGATTACACAAACAGCCTTACCCTTGACATTTCCTATCTTTCAGTTGCTTAACTTTGTAACCTATGTGTGCATATATGTGTGTATGCATATTATATTTTCTCACAGACCTCATACCAAGGAATAAATATGCATCTTGTCTTTGCAATGCAAAGCAAAGAAAAAATCTTTTTATAGCAAGTAGCAAAGAACAAAACCTACTTATTGTTGTGCTTCCTATAAGCTGCTCATTGTTCTGTTCCATATGAGTTGCTTTTGTCTGGTAAGGCAGAAACTGCTTTTACCCTATTTCTCACTTATAAAGCACATTACAATTTCAGGTAACTGGTTTTTAGAAAAAGGTGTGTGTGTGTATGTGAGATTGTATTATATACATCTATACATCTTTTCAATCCCAAAGCATTTTAAAAATCTCATGGTATAACTAAAGCTACAACCTTCAGTTACTCCATGAGCTCTGGTACAGGAGACCCATCTGGTAGATCTATAGTTTTCCACCATTTGATGACACATGTGGGAGGTGATTTGCTGCCTTATAATGGAACTACTGGCCATGTCCAAATGAGCACAGCTATGAGGTGTTCTCTGTGCTGCAAGCTAGCAGTGTGTTGGGGGGGGGGGGGGGTGTTGTGATTCCAGGAGATCCCAGGGTCAAAAAACCTGTGCAAAAAAAAGCAGGATGGCATACATGGGGACAGCACACGCTACCCAAAACCAGAGCCTGGCTGGCTAGAGCCACACTACAGCTGCCAACTGGGCTCTGAGCAGCAGGATCACCATTGGTGCAGCCCCAGGAGGCCCCCAGTACCCCAGGTAACGCTGCTGGAGTCAGCCCAGTGCTGGCCTTAGCTTCCCCTACCCCACCTGGGGTAACCTGCTCTGCACCAGAGGGCACATGGCACAGGCATTCCCCAAGGACAACCAGCAGCGGCACAAGGTATGCCACTGCTTCTTGTCCCCAGAAAAACAAATGTCTATGCTCGTGTGGACACAGCCACCGTGTCATTTTTTTTTCTTCCACTTTCTTTCTTAAACATTAATGATATTACAGTGGGGGAAAAATGCCCCCACAACTAAAAACAAAGGGGACCTTGTTAAAGTTTGCAAAGTCAGGCATCAGAAAAGTTAGGAAATACCAAAATTAAGGTTGTTCATGTTATTTTAACAGCCTCCCTTCTGTGTATGCAGTTTGATAGTCTTTAATTACATGTTCACACACTATTCCCTCCACAGGATCCTACTTGACTCACTGTGTAGGATGAACCATACTCATTTTAATGAGCAGCTATTCAATAGTATGTTGTTATGTATTGCTCAATGAATGCCTCCATGTATTATTTACTATACATAATTCATATCCTGCTATGAAGATAGAATTATCAGAGCTGATGAGAAAATTAATATAGCACTATAGTATTTAAGTACATTTTTTCACCACACCATTATCAGATGACTGGTGGGTGACTGTGGGACAGAAAAATTAAGTCCAGAATTATCCAATTAAAATGCCCGGTTTGAGACATTGTGACCTAATTTTCAGAGTTTTGTCATTATAAAGCAGTTTTTATGTCCAAAGCACGGCTCCAGTTCACTTCAGTTGGGATAAAATTTGGTGAAGAGCTGAGCTCTCAGATCCCAAGGTCTCCAGTCAGGCACCAAGCAACCAAGGTGTTTGTACACGTTATACTTGTAGTGAGAAAGATATACACATATATAATATGCCTTTTTAATGCTACAAAAAGGTAGTGTGTATACATTTACACCATTTGTATCACTGCAAGTGTAGCGTAACCTCCACAAGAATGTTCCTATTTCAAACATTTTGTACTGCCACATGTTCCCTGTCGTGCTACAAGGTATGTTTTGGTCCTCTAGCATCCCACAGTGCTCCACTGTCCTTCCCCCTAAAGAGAAGCTGGATCCCTAAAAGCTCATGCATAGCAGTGCTTTTGTTCAACCAGGATCTGTAGCTGCAGCTCTGCACACCATGGCAAGTTGCTACTGCAGCACTGGAGATAGATGCTATGCCTGCCATGGTGGCAGTGGCAGAGAGATGCCTTTTTCTATTGTGGGGATAAGGAGAGATGCTGCTCTGAGAAATGGGTCCTGGAGTAATGTCTGTCAAAGGCAGCCCATGTTCTCCTGTGCTGGGAGGCAGGCTTTTAGTGATTATTATCAGTGATCAAACTGGAGCAGCAACTGTCAAAAGCAGATCAGCCCTTCTCCCACTGTTGCAGAGGTGGTAAGGGGGTGAGGATTGCTTCTCTCTTTACTCCCTTGCCATGCTTTTGGAAACTTGGGGTGCTGGTGCTCTGGTCTGGGAGGAGCCGCTGTCAGCAATGGAGTCTACTGACAGGCTCCCCCGGGGATACAAGGAGCAAATGAGTATCTTCCTATCACCCACTGGCTTGAAAACATGATTTTTGTGTGATTTTGTAGCACTTCAGCAAAGGGTATTCAGCACTTTGCAGTACTACAAATGCATGTGTGTCCAAGGCCTGAGAATATACAGTTAATGACCACCTGCAAAGAGTTTGGTTTATGTATCTTGCCTGGCATCTAAGAAGAACTCTCTGGAAAAGCCAGGGATACAATCCAGTTCTCTAGGGCAGCACGTAGCTGCCTTAACCATTATGCTCTCTTTCTTTGCAATTCCCTGCCTCATTCATTGCATAGTTCCCAATCTCTGAAAAAATGAAGCAGGATTCTACAAAAAACAGTCCTGTAACAAAACAATCCATCTCCATGGTATGTGCATCCCATACAAAATATAAGGCGATTGCATTGTTGAAAAAATAGTAAGTGGTTGTCTAATGATACACTATTCTTATAATATATTAGTGTTGTGTATGAACCAATAAATCCAAATTAAGTTACATGGAAAGCCTTAATTTCAGCATTTATTAATTTTGAAAGAGCATTTAATTTTGTAACCTGCAAAATGTTCTTTAACAGCTGACTGTGTATATACATGTATGTCATACCTATAGACTATACAGGGATCAATTTACCTTCTACTTCTAAGTACCTGTAGCATAAGCTTGTTTTGAAGCAAAGCTGGTGGGTTTTTTAGTTTGTTTTTCTTAGCATCTTTAACATTGCAGCAGCCATGATTTGCATAGAATTCAAATATACCATATTTACTTGAATACAAGTGTAAGCTTTTCTCCCGATCAGCATGGGCAGAAAAGGGCCCTTATCTTATGATCTTGTACAAGAAAATATTATTAAATATATCATATATCAGTAAAATACTTCCAAAATGCAGATATGCTAAGTAACAGAACCAAACTAGGTAGTCAAGTAAATACTGCCAATACTGAGCATGACTCTAAAACACATGATAAATATGTTGATAAGAACCTACCACAAGGCTAGGTTAGTGCAGCTTATCTGAATAAGACATATGACCATGGCCATTGCATGTAGGGCCACTCGATGTTGATTCTTTTTATGTCATGGTGAGCCACTACATGAACTACATTTTGACTTTTTCACTCCCACTGTTGAGCCTGCACCTTTCTTTCTCATTTCCAATGATTTCTGTTTCTTCATCAGCCTGAAATGTCTGGCAAACATAATCAAACAGGGTCCCAAACAGTTACCCAGAGTACTTCTGTCACCCTCTCCCTCAGCCTGATGCATATGATTAGTGTGGCCCCACCTTTCATGAGCTGGAGCTGGTTGCTCTGAGCCTTTTCTACATATAAATTTTTGGAGAATCCCAGGACTCATGGCAAGAACACCTGGTTCGAGTCATGAGTGGGGGCTAATTAGCACATGGAGCTGTTGTAAGGTATGTCTGGAATACACTCATGCATTAAGTAGTGATGAGCTATGGGGTCACCATGGCTTGAAACACTGTTGTCTCTCCTGGGACTCAGCCCTGTGAAGTATAAGGTAAATCATGAGATTTTAGATTTTGAACTAATATCCAGCATAGTCTGTACTATATAAGTAAATACAGAAGTTCTGCTTAAAAGTGTGTTGTGGAGTACCTGTACTAAAACTTGCGGTAGCTTCAAAAAAAGGTATTATGCATCATTTCTGTATGAATTTAATCTATTGGTACTACAATATATGCAAATTACAGTAGGTTGGTTTATATTGAAGTTAGTGTTTTCAAATTAGCTCCTCACTTCTGTGTGCTCTGGGAGAACAGGTTATGATAATAACAGGGGGGTGGTGTGGAAAGGGCTGCAGGGGAAGAAGTTGGTGGGGGTTAGATGACAAGGTAGTCACCTGACCCTTCTCCCCCTCAACCAAGATTTATTTTCCCTGCTGTAGCAGTAGAAAGGGAACAAATTCAAGGCAAACCTCCAATAACTAGATTCTATACCTGTAAAACTATAAGAATTTTTCCATATGTAGTGTCTTATTATTGGGCTCTCATCTTATATTCACAGTTGTCCTATATTCAAGGAAATGTGGTATTAAAATGACATGCACAGTAGTAACTGGCCCATAAATATGACTATTTCCAATTTTATTGTAAGAAGAAAATATATAATTTGTACCTCAAGATGACAGCGGATCTTTAATGTTTTTTTATTATAGATCTTAATTGACTGTCTCCAATTCACTATGCAACATATAGCAAAAGTACAGAATGTTGTTGAAAATATACAGGAATTCAAGTAGGCAGAATGGAAGCAGAATGTACAAATTGGAATTTTTTAGGAGAATCTTAACAGTGTATAAAGCAAGCAACTTTTCATGCTGAAATGTATTGCCAAGAGGCTCTGATATATTAGGAACTGTATATCTAAATAAAAGTGATTTTTTTAAAGAAAAGTTCTATGCAGTATATTACTATGAAGTCAGAAGTACTTACACTTCTATTTCAAAATTCAATGTGCAAAATTCAAGCAGTTTGAGTTGTATAAGTGGTACCCATCATAATTAAACCTATAACTAAAAATGTAGTGAACTTGCCAGATGATAAAGCTGGCAAGCTCAGAATAAATGACTATTTGATTTGGGGAGAGGGCAGGTTCGGGGAGGGGAGACATCTACATGCCTGGATATGTTTGTTCAGCAGTACAGTAGTTCACAACAGGAAAGAGCAACAAGTGTATGAAGTTAAGGGGCTAGGGAGATTAAAAAACAAAATGTAAACCCAGCTGTATGAATTTTACTTTGAGGATTCAGCCTTTCCTTAGGCCAGAAAAATTCCTAATGCAGTCAAATTAAACCAGACTGTTGTATTTTTAGTCAAATTGATGCATGACAGGCATTTGGGGTACATTGGGTTTTATTTGTTTTTTTCTCCCAAAGGGGAAGCATTCCCCTGGTGTTCCCCCATTTCTTTTCTTTGGTATCCTTTGTTTTTCAAATTATCCTCACACTCTTCATTAGAGAAGGCTTCCCTTTGTAGATTTCAAGTGTTAAAACTGTATTGTTGTCCAGCTTGCGGCTAAAGTGAGGACTCTGATCTTCCTGCCTATGTACAGATGGTCAAAAAAACTGAGGTTGAATCAGTTCAATCTTCACAAGTTAGTCTAAACTGGGTAGATTGAACCAATAAACAGGTAAATGAACATTTCCTTTTGATTTCAAAATGCAGCCGCATGCCTGTAGTGGCCCAGGCCAGAAGCCAAGGGATTACTAGAACACTCCTCCCTGCCTAGCTGGAGCAGACAGCTTGGGCCAAGGCTAGTCCGCCCACCCACCCTGTAATAGAGCGGTTTGTGGGGGATGTGCAAAGTATCCTGGGATACTGGGGAACTCTGAGTTATCTTGAATCTGGAGGGGATCTGGGAGAGAAGTTCAATAAACCGATTTAAGCAAAATCAGTTGAGCCTGATACTACATCCATCCAGGTTTATCTTTAAACCAGTTTTGGCCATTTTGAAAGTGGTTTATGTTCCCTGAACTTCCGTTGTGTTACAGGTTTGAACTGGTTTCCAATCATTTATGCCGGGTTATGTGTAATTTCTGTCCCCTGCCCCTGAGTCTTGCGGCTGCCTGTAGAGTATTGCAGTCATTTCTTAGTCTGGAGACCCAGATGAATAGTTTTGGAGAAGAATGTAAATATTCTCTTTATAACATCACATGGTGTTGCTGCTAAAGTATTCAGGACTTCCCACTGATTCATTCTTTAACCTTGTGGAAGCACAGTATTTCTTCTATGCTACAGTAGATATGAAGTCTGACCGTCTCTTGCCTTGTTCCTCATTTACATCTCTGTAAAGGAAATGTAACATGCTTATACAATTCTAAAACAGCTTCAAGTAGAAGCTATATATTTGGAAGTGTAATTCACCTACTTTTCACTCACTATTTAGGTGTTGATTAATATACTAGGTGCATGGCAGTGAAGAATATGTCCTTTAATATTTAAAGAAAGCACTATTATTATGAATGGAATTGGTTAGACATCATTAATTAAAAGAACCCACTATATAAGAGTCTATCCCTACATATTATGTTAGCTCAAATTTTACCCCAAAAATTTACTAATCTTAGAAACAGAGTACCTATTTGAACAGAACAAATAGAAGTACTGAATCCATTAAAGTATCTTGGCAACAGAGAGAAACTCTTCCCAGAAGTATTCCATGTTGTTATTTATTCTATAAAGATCTCAAATCTTAAATCTAATAAATAAGGTTCTGATTCTGTCAAGATTTATGTACATGCCCAATTGAAGTGAACAGTGTCAATAAAGGCAATGCAGTCTTCAATGGGACTACTCACACATCTAAACATTATTTGTCAGATTGGAAGCAATTAAGATGGAACGATGACAATCACTAAGATTTCACAGATAGGAAAATCTGAATCTTTCTTAAATAGAAATTCATATAGAATTTACTAGGAGTCCCAACAGAAACTGTCACAGGCACTGTATCTGTGGCAAGCACCTTTTTAGAAAGCAGAGAATGATTGCATGCCAGACTATCTATTGTCTTTTGTTGTAGGAATGGACCGTGGCTTCTTTTTGTTGTTTCATTTCATTCTGTTTTGTTGTTTATTGTTTTCTTTTCTCTTCCTGATCCTTTCTAAAAATATAGAGCTGCAGTAAGTTCCATATGTATGTGTGTATATATATGCACGTGTGTGTGTGTGTGTGTGTGTGTGTGTGTGTGTGTGTGTGTGTACACACATTGGTTCTGATCTGAGTACAGGGCCTTCTTTTATTTTTTTCAGGGTGCACAAGTGGTGAGGTTCTTCTTGTCCCTTATCCCTGTTTCTCCTTCTGCCTTCCACCAAAAGCTGCCACTTAGAATGTCCAGTGCCAACCAAATTGTTATATAAATTCAAAAGGATTGATTGAGGTCTATTTTTTTCCTTACTCTTCTAACAGTCATTGTCTTGATACTGTTTTGCCATGCATTACAGTTTAATGATAGCACACAGGTTGTACTAAGCCTGTGGGGACATGTGTGGCAGGTTGAAGAGACCAGCTATATTGAAAAACTGACAAAGACCCATGAATTGACCTGTAATGAGAGTGAACGTAGGTACTTTTGTGTCAGCATCAGAATAATGACACATATCCTCAAGCTCATCTGAACTTGCCTCCCATTAAATACCTCTGCTCTTTGAAACTCCTCTTATTAATGGTAGATACTATGGAAAAAAGTCAAAGCAGCCTTTAACAGTCACTTCTGAATTTCCAGGGCAATCTAGTCATTTTATTCTGCATTTGGATTTAGCTGGAGCTTCCAAATAGAAATATCCAAATAGAAAATAAATTAATACGTTTAAGATTCTGGTGAATCACTTTCTTTGAGTTTTAATGGTATCACAAAAATCAATATTAAGTTTTGATTTGATTTGCCAAGGATTTGAAGAATTTGAATTCTGTAAAACTCTAGGGGTTTTGGGATGAATGTCTTTTTGACTGGGAATGGGGGAGCCCTCTCTTCTCTTCCTGAGAGACTAAATACTCTCCCTTCTAATCTTTTTAGTCTTTCTTTCAGCCCTTCAAAGCTGTTTCTACATGACCAATATATTTTTTCCATAACAGTGGACTGAGGGAGTATTCTGCAGATGAGCCAGTGGGCTAATGATACCATATTTCCTTGTATACAGCATACCCAAATAAAACATGCACCTTGTTTTTAGAAGACAGAATATAGAAAAAAAAAGATTTTTCCAAAGTCATGGACAACTGTGGTGACAGCTGCCTCATTCAGACTCTTTCCTGGGGTGCCACACTTCCTGGATTACTGTGTGTGACGCTCTTCCTGGACTTATTGTGTGACACAAGGTTAGGCCCCAAACCATTGCATGAACAGTAGCAAGACAGTTAGTTCTTTATATTCTAATAAATAAAGTGTTTCCATATTACAAACCTCATCAACATACTGCCAGAAGCAACAGAAGCTATAGTGCTTAGCCAACAGCTATGGCTGGCTGTAAGAGAGAGAACATGAGACACTGCCCCTTCAGCTTGCCATAACAGATACAAGCTGCACCCATCTTGACAGATACATGGCATGTGAAGTATATTCAATCATGTTTCTTTCAGGCAAAGAAAAGATCTTCCCCACTTAAACCCCTCCCAGGGGGGCTACCTTTGAGGGAAAGGTGTATGTTGCATGTGAGAAAATAAGATAATAAGAACACATGTATTTGTGAAAGTCCATATCTTCTTTACAGTGGTAGAACATTATTTTTCTCTAGCTCTGTGGTGTCCTCTTGGGGTGTGGTGGAAGATTAGTTAAAGTGTCTTGCTGTGCTCCCTCAGGCGTAAATTCAGCCCTGTTCTAGATTGATGTTGAATTCAGTTGACCTAGCTGTAATTGGATATCTGGTCTTTCAATCTAGGAATTCAGAGGCAATGAAATGTAATAAACACATTGCTTCCTTACTTGCCTTTGGCTGTAGAAACTGTATTATCTTAATCTTAGTCATTTGAAGAGCTGTTTAGGCTCATACAGACCTTTGACTCTGAGGCTATGGACAGAAATGACACATAAACGGATAAAAGTGATTGGAAACTGGTCTAAACTTGTGCATGTAGACTGATTCAGTGTGTGTATACTGGTTTCAAAATGGCGGAATCCAGTTTAAGATATATCTGGATGGTTGCAGTATCAGATTGAATCACTTAGATCAGTCTACCAAACTTCTGTTCCAGACACAAGTTAGGTGGCAGTCTTGTGGCATCCCAGGATGTGTTGTGGTCCCCTGCTAACCTCCCCCCACAAAACGGACAGGCTAGCCTCTGCCCCAGCTTTTCTGCTCCAGCTAAACCAGGTGGTCCCACTCCTGTGCTGTCACAGAGCTGAGGCAGCAAAGCCTCTGCTTCCTAGCCCAGGTGGCAGGGAGTACAGGTGAGGGGGGAAATGGACCCCTGCCCAGGCCCTGGTCCCTCCCAGCCAGGCTCTGCACAGAAGGGGTGGAAGTCCTTGTAGTGGGGGCTTTCTCGCCCCCTCCCCTCCCGCACAACCTGGCTGATTACTCAACCCCTCCCCCTCACCAACCCCTGCCTCTCAGCTTTAGGGGGGAGGTGGAGGGGAACAGACCCCCCTGCAACCCCCTCACAGCTGTGAGGCAGGGGGCTGGCAAGGGGGCAGTGTTGGGATGATTGCATCCTGGCAGAGCTGAGAGGCATGCGGGGGAGTGCCCTCCTTCTGGCTTTGGCTAGTGCAGGCATCTGCCTGTCTTGGCGAACCAAAGAGTAAATGTGAGTTCTGTTCATTAATGGTTTAGTGTATTCAGCTTAGAGAAACTTGCATAGTTTGGATCAATACCACCTCAGGCTTTTTGACTGTCTGTACTTAGGCTGAATGCGTGTAAAGTAAGGTAAATATTATGAGAAAGAATGTAACTTCTTGTAAAGAGCAATACTGATTATGATTGTTTATGAAAATTTCATTTTTTCCTCTCCAGTAAACATTTTCATATTATTTTTAGTTCTGGTTGTGGGTTGTTTCTCATTTTGTCCAGTATTTGGTTAGTTGATGTTCCTAATCTCTGAATTTGTTCCTTGTCTATATTTTATAAAGACAAGTATTTTATAAATGCTGTACAAATCAGCAACGCATGTACAAACATTTAATGCATTTTATTTGTATCTTGCAAAAGATAGATCCTGATTAGAATAGTCACTGCATGGAATATGTAAAATTGTATTAACCATGATTTTACTAGCTTTATTTTGGTTAGGTCACTGTTGTTCAAAAGTAGAAATGCATGAAGTGTTTAAATCCTCTAAAAAGATCCTTGATTTATACGTCAGTACTGATCTTTGCATTCTTATTGATCTTTAGCATAGATAAAGCAGGTAGAATTAATATAGTCTGAGTAGAATATGTCTGTATTGTTAAATCAGTGTAATTGTACAAAGGCATTAATAACAGAGGTGAACCCAGAACAACCACCACCTCAGACATCACATAACTTTACAACTTGGTTCCATTGTTAATACATAATATAAATGCAAAGATAATATATACTACACAGTAGTTTTTTGAAGCATGTATAACCATAGTAAATAAAGAGTTGGAATTTACATTATAAAAGATGTTTACATTAATGATCATCACTCTCATTTATTACAGTGCAAACTAGAATATCAAGCATGTGTCTCAGGAAAACAGATCTCAGTGAAGTGTGATGGACGTTGTCCTTGCCCTTCAGATAAATTAACAAGTACAGGAAGAAATGATAAGAGGGGTGAGTAATGGTAATTTGTATTTCTTCTTTTAAATGGAGCTTGTTTTAAGGGAAGGATATGATTTCATTCATGGAAGAGTATGTTGATCACTAAATGGAGGACGTTTTTCTTTAATGGATTTGAAATGGGGGCTACATTAGAACACTATTTTTCCAACACAGACTTCTGCATGAAATTCTTTGAGATTAGTCTTGCTTGTTATTAATATACTTAGTGTATTGCAAATACACACAAATAAATACAGTCTTTGGTCCACGCTGCTCTCATTCTGAAGGTCAAAAGACAAGGGATAATGAAGAATGCAGGGCAGAAAGTAGTTAGAAAAGAAAAATTTTAAATATTAAACTACCTGTAGTAGCAATTGTATTGCTACTGTGAATTTACAAAAAGGGGGCCATAGGGAAACCTGAGCTTGTTTATGAGATCTGAATGAGAAAACATCATTATTTTAGTGAAGCAAGATGTCAGGAAAAATTTTAGAGGGTAGGAACATCAGGGCATCTTGTTTCTCCATAATTGAAGAAAAAAAATGTGACCAAGCATTGCTACAATTCAGTGACACTTAGGTGCTGGTAACAGCCCATTGTCATTCTGGTAAGCTGGTAAATGTTAGACCAACATGTTGTGCATTTCAAGATGCTGAAGGATTGTCTCAGGCTTGGGATAGGGCACAAAGGAGTATTTAATGTCTTTGAGTGAGTGAAATTTTAGACAGAATTCAGGACAGACTGTCTTTGTATTTCAGACTTGAAATCACCACATTTAAACAAGTTATTTGTTTATAGTACCATATTTCCTCAGTGCAAGTGTATGAAATGTCAAATTTACAAAGAAAACCCCTTTGATTTTATAGGCTTTGCGGGTGTTATGTTAATATTTTCTGAAGCTAATTTGTTATCTTGCACTTGCTACCCTAAATTATTGTGTAAGAGAATTCTTAACACCTCACCTCCATTTTAATCCTTAGCTGTTGATGAAAAGAATTTTCTTGCAGTTAGAAAAAGATTGATTCAATTAATTATTTTTAAACAATGAGTTTAAGTAATCACAATGAACACTGAGCCATGTGCATGCACACAAAACCAATTACAAATCTGCACTAAAACATCACTTAGGCCATTGCATTTTCTGAGCTGAAATTATTTTTCTGCAATAATACACTAAGAATGTAATTAAATATTCCTTACACTGGAAACTACTGCACTACAAAGGATTTTAATGTTTTTTAATCACATTAATTTACAATATCGCTTTTGGTTCCTGTTTACCGAGTTAAAAAAAATTCCCCACCATTTACTCACCAAGGTGAAAAGTATTGAAGCAGGGTAAAATCTATTAATGTAAGAAGTACAAGAATCTGCATGTTCTTAACTGTGGTTAGGGCCTGTCACTAGTGCGGCTCTACCAAAAGCTGGCTATCAGTTGCTGAACTAAAGATATTCTAGGCTATAGACAAATCTGAAGACCACCTGCCTCCTGTCTACTCAGCAGCAACATTGCAAATCTGCCCTTACTCCCTTCTAGCTTTGCTTTGTCCAAATGCTTACTTTCCTTAAATGACTGCTCTATCAAGCATGGCCTGTTATTAGCACTGATATCTAGGTACATTGTATTGACTTCAAGATGGATTTTTTCATTACTACATGTAGGAATGAACTGTTTCTGAAGACTCATACAGCTCATCACCTCTCATATTGTAAGGATACAGGGATCAGTTGTATGAAGGAAAAAACAAACAAGCAGAGAGAATTTAAACTAATCCTCCCCTGGCAGGTTGTCAGGACAAGCAAAGTACAGGATTTTCTTGAAGCAGATGAGCAGAATATAGAAGCTTCTTTAAGGTCAAAGGCCAAGAAAACTGAGAAACGTAAAAGTGAATTGAGTATCAACTAATATTTTAGCCGTCATCATAGTGCTGTAATAGTTTTGCTGTAGTTATATTTGAGTTCACAGATCCCTGTTCCCAAGTCCTCTGAAATCCACACAATTAAACTGCACTGAAACTTGGGCTCTCTCACTGTAGTCTAAATTTGGGGTAATTCTAGAAAGTAGATCTCGAGAAAGCCCTCTCTCAGAACAGCTCTTTTTAAGTTGGTCAGATTCTACCACCTTTTGTGTGTGTGTGTCTAGGGATCAAACCATGGCTCTGAGCTTGCCCTAAATGGTCTCAGTCCCTGCTGTGACATGGCACTGAGTATCCTCTGGGGAACCACACATTGATTTTTGGCATTCAACAAAAGAGTTTGTCACTTAGGATAGGCACACATCTTGTATCCAGCAGTCGAACAGATTCCAAGGTACATTCAGTTGCTTAGTAGTGGAAAGTCTTTGTAATTCAGAATTTCCTTTTACTATGTATCCTCACTGTGGATGTTCAAGCATCCTCAGCTCTTGGATCAGAGACTTTTTATCTTAGCAGTATCCACAGAGCAAGCTGCAGCCCTGTCCATCCATGTGCCGCACACAAGGTTGCATGTACTATCTGCTCCTCAGTTCCTTTTAACTGCTTAGATAGTGATGAGGCATTCTTAGCAGCCTAAAACCCTATTAGAAGACTTCAGTTAAAGTGCTTCCTTCTTTTATCAGCATTATTTTGTCTTGTTGTTTTTTCTGTCTTTGTTCATGAAGAAGGAAAAGAACTTTTTCTTTACCATTTTCTTCTTTTGTTGTGGTTTGTGCCCAGTTAGTCCCCACACTCGCAACCCCACATGTGTAGTGTCCTAGTATATGCATACCATATATATTACCCCTTCACCTTTTGAACTATACCGAACAGGGGCTGTCTATCTGCCCCAGGCTTACCATATAAGCCTACACCACTCCAGCTAAATTTTACAATTGTTCGCTACCATTTATAACTTCTTATGTACATGACACTATCCAAAATTATATTTGTCCTCAGTTAAACCCACAGACCATACTCATCCCCCACTTAGCTGCTGAATATCTTCATAAGAATAATGCTACTGATAAAGCTTATCTAATAGGGTGCTGAAGATTGAATCTCAAAGTATTCCTTCCTTTTGATCAAATGCACTAGATTCAGGCAGAGGGGCTCATCTCATCTTTCTGGAGAGGCAGGATCCCTCAGGGGACCTCATGTCTCAATCTCAGCTCTGCCACACTACTCCACCAAATCCCCTCACTGTTTAACACAGCTGTATTTAACATAGTGAATAAAGTTGGAATGCCTGCAAATCATTCTCATTGGCTTTATGAGAACTAGGTAAAATCCAGGGAGTTTAGGTTGTCTGGATGTGTATTATAACTCTTTCTTTCCTGGTTTTCAGACATTTGATATTGGCTAAGCTTGGAAAGGCATAATGTACTACAGGGGGAACCTTAATTTGGTACTAACCAAAGGTTTTACCATTACATTTACATAAAAAGTATACAATGTTCCAAGAACAAGGAGTAAGCTATATATGTTTATTTAAAAACAATGAAAAAGTATCTAGCTAGATTGATTTATATTTTTCACAGCAGAGAATAATCTAGGACATCTGAAATGGTTGGGGATGTTTTATTATGCTGCTTCAATTCATAAAAGTTATCCTAAACTAGTCATTCCCAACCATTTTTAGGCTTAAGGTACCCTTCAACAGGCTTTTGGCAGGATTTGGAAAATGCCAGCTCTTCGTTTTCACTTTTTTTGACTGCAGAAAAATAAAGGAACAATTTTTCTTTTTCAAAGAACTCAGAAAGACTGCAAGAGATCTCAATGCTCTTGACGTTATGCAGTCCTATTTGAAATTTCTGGGTTTATCTTGTGAATCACTTTAAGCACCTGGGTTTGCTTTATAGATCAGTTGTAGCTAACATTGGGTTTTTCTCCATGTGCTTTTACACGCACCAAAACTTAATGGCATATTAGCCTAATGTGCATTAAGGCAATTTAGGCACATGTCTACAAGTGCACCCACTAAGGCACATTAACACAGGTGTGTGGACCAATTTGGGTCTGAAGTTTGTCCCAAGTCAATGGACACACACCATGTTAATGTGTGTTAGTGCATCTACACGTTTGCTAATGCAACTTTGCTATTCATGCATAAATTTGATACCTGCTTTATGCAGGTATCACATTTAGGTTTGAATAGCCTAAAATTGCCACTTTTAAGGCACATTAAGGGCATGCGTATGTAGATGCGTGCCCTTAATGCACCTTAAATTAAGCTAATGCACATTACATGTACACATGTAGACATACCCATAGTGTGGCACCCTGCAGCATCCTTGAAAAGATCTAATGGCACCCCAGTATACTATAGTACCTGGGTTGAGAATCACTGTTCTAAAACATATTCATATGATAAATAGCAGAGGTGTACCAATACATCAGCCCCATATCATATCAGCACTGATAAAAGGAAAATTGACGTTATCAGCAATTGGCTTTTTTTGGCTGATGCGGCCAATAATGGCACCGATAAATTTCACTTGCATACGCATAGCCCACAGGTGCCCAGGACCACAGCTTGGCAGCATGGAGAGCAGCGTCCAGCTGGTAAGTCTGTTGTGGAGGGAGGGAAAGGGCATGGGGAGGGCAGACCAAGGCCCCTGTGGTGAGGGAGGGAGTGGGGCTGAGGCAGAGGTAGGTGCTGTCCAGCTGTGGGGCAGGGCAGGGCACCAGATGGAGCCACAAGCAGATCATCTGAGGGGCGTGGGGATGGGTGAGCATAGTTCCTGCTGCTGCACATACCCCAGGAGGGTATGGGAGCCATGTGCCTCCTGGATCTGTGCTTGGGGTGAGGGTGGCCTGACGCTGTGGGCTGGGATTGGGGATGGTGCTGGGTTCTTCCTGGCAGGGGGACTGAGCTGGGGCTGCATTTGGGGTGCGTGGCAGTGGCACTTGGAGAGGGGCTACAGGGTGAGCTACAGCCACCTCAAAATTCGCCATAGTCCTGAAATATCAGTAATATTTTCTTAGCGATATTATAAATAAATTGCATGTACTTGCACACTAGTTTTAAGCTGAAGTATAGGTCTCTGGCACCCAACTACCTTGACTCTACTTAATTTGTGTTGTCATTCAGCCACGTGGGGATTAAAATCAGAATAGCAGAAATTTCATTAGGGAGAATTTAATAGGTTAATAGTGGTATGGTAGAGAAAATTATTGGAATGCTTGTTAATTAATGTTATTCCAAGTTTATTTAGCAGAGTCTCATGTTATTGTTTAAAATAATCTGTTGCAAAAATAAATGTTTGATAGACCTAGAGTATGCCTGATGATGTTCCATAAAAATGGATCGTCTTTTAATCCATTTTGTTAAATCTAACTCATTATGTTTTTCCCTGTACATTCTTGTATGAATTTCTCTTGTTCCAAGGAATTGTCTCACATTGACCACCTATTGCTTCATGCACTTTTCTCTTCACTACACTTTCAGATCCAAATGATAAATATTTTTTTTCCTGCAAGTACTAAAATAAAAATTACACCAACATGCTTTGTTCAGCCTATTAATACATAGGAAACTGACTTAAAACAAAATAAATTCAAATGCAGTTTGTATGACCCCTGCCTAACCAAACTGCAGTTTGAATCTAAAAAAAAAAAAAGGAATAAAATGAGTTTGACAAAAATTACACAACTTCAAATTTGCATTCTTTAAAAAAACAGATATTTATATGTAAAAAAAAATCTAGGGAAAGAATCTGTATTATGCACGGGAAAGCAATCTTTTAGGGTGGCTAGGTTGGGAGGTTGTGAAAGTGACACTACCATTTGGGAAATGAATAGCGGGGGGTTTTTTTGTACTATAAGTGAAGAATCTGTTAAAACTAATTCAAGAATAGCTATACATTAATCTATTGACTAAGTTATTTTGACAAAAATGTATTATTTTGTAATATTGAATGTTTTCAGCTTTTATAAATTGTAGCCAAAAACCCAAATGATAAAAATATTGTTGATGTTCCTGTTCATATGTTTAAGGATTTTTTTTTAACTTGTACATTAACTTTCAACTTGATAAAGTCAAAATAATCATAGAAATCATAGAGCAATAGGCTAGATGGGACCCCCAGAGGTCATCTAGTTGATAGTTTCTCAACCTATGGTAGGCGTACCCTGAGGGGGGACACGAAACACAGGCAGGGGGTATGTGGGTACCCCAACACTCTTGCCCTCTTTTCCTCTCTCTCTTGCCATCTTTTCCTCTCAAAACTATGGCAAAAAATTTGGTGCACAGCGCAATGCGCGGTGCTTTAAATCCCTCAGTAATCATTTGGTGTGCCGCGCTTTGTGCGGCACTAGGTTCAGCCCTCCTACCTTTGGGCAACATCACCTCTATCCCAGATACATACTTGAGTTGTGCACCCCGGTGTAAAAGGTGGCACCCGTATCCATACCAGATCAGATATCTGTCATATCACAGCCTTACACAGCCCTTTTTCCAACATATAGCACACATTAGTCTGTAAATATGAAATCCCCTGGAAAATTGAGTGTTGGGGTACTTATTAAAATTTTAAGAAGTTAGGAAGTACTTGCTACTTAAAAGGTTGAGAAACACTGATCTAGTTGAATCCCCCGCCTGTGGCAGGATCATCCCTTTCCAAACCAACCTATACAGTCTATAATCTAAACACTTCATAATAATATTGTCAACCTTTTCACAACACAAGACGTAAGTAGCACCCCAACCTGCCTCAAGAGAACCATAGCAGCCAGTGTCCTGCTTCTATAAAATGTTGTCAATATATGCTCAAAAGAACCCAGAACCTCCACTACAGAAGAAGGTAAAATCCTCCAGAGTACATGCCAATCTGATCATGGAGTAAAATTCCTTCCTGACCCCAAGTGCGATGATTGGTCTGACCCTGTGCTGAAGGGCAAGACCCTTTAGCCAGGAACCTCTGGCTATGGTCTCAGAAGGAGTATTGGCACACCCCAGTCAAGATCCCCAGCCTTGACTGCAGCCAGCTTCTAATGCCTCTGAGGAGAGCTTAAAAACACTCTGACACATGCAGGAGAGAGGAGGGGGAAGGGCAGCCAACAAAGCCCAGAAGCCTGGAAATACCTATACTGTAGCAGAGCATAGGCATAGCTATGCCTGGATCATCCCTGACCAGCTGTTGTCTAACTTCTTGAACACCTTCAGTAATGGAGAGTCTACAAGTTGCCTAGGTAATCTATTCCACTGCCTCACTATTCTAACAGTGAAGGAGTTTTTCTTGATATCCAATCTAAACCTACTTTACTGCAACTTCAAGCCACTGGTCCTCCTCTCTGCATCAAGAGAGAAAAGGTGCCTTCCTTTTTTTTTTTTTAATAATATGGTGTAAAGTTATGTTTATTAATTTAATCTGATTTTAAAAATATACCTTATTCTGACTGTACTTGTTTCTTCTAAGGTTTCTTTCTTTACATGATTTATGAACAAATGTTTAAATTGAACAGTCTTGATGATACTAAATCATAATTTGGTCACAGAAAAGTTAAGTTTCTACTGTATTTGATTACAAGCTACTTGCATTACTCGAGAATAAAAAATATGTAATGAAATACAAAACCCTTTTTTTCTTATTCATATTAACAATTACATTTTAAAGGTCTGACTGCAGAATACCTAAAACTAAATAAATAAACTGACTTTGAGAAGAAAACTTAATACCATTTCTCTTTGATGCGTATTTAGTAGAGAAATAATGTTCAAGAAGTCTATTCAGGAGATAACACATGTTGCTTGCCCCCTTTCATTATATATAGTGTAATTTCAATAAAATAAATAAAGAAACTTAATAAATAAAGATAGGCTTAGAAACATGTGTTTACTGAGCTCTTGCTTTATAAGTTTGGAAACCTGTATCATATAATTTCTTCATTCAGCATATTTGAAAAGGAAGTAAAAATACATTTTAAAGTTTATAGAAATTGTGTCTCTGTACTTTGGTGACTGTTCAACTTTGTTCAATGAATGTGACAGCTGTAATTATAGTGGAATTACCTCTGAAAATGTGTCTGACCCACTATCCAGCCTTATGCCACATTAACCTCTCCAATTAACTGCAGTCTCCTTGTCATTTCTACAAATTGTTAATGTGAATAGCTGATAATATACAGAATGAAAAAAAAAAAAGAATACCAAAGACTTAAAGTGGAATGACCTGTATTTTTCATTAATGTTTTATCCTGAAATTGACAATTCTTGCTATCTAGATAAAAGCTAACAAAAGAAACAAAATATGTAATTATACAGAAAGGCAGTTACTAAGTGAAATACAATTTACTAGTAAGTGCTTTTTTTCAAATTAAAAGATGTTTTTACTGGATTTGAACATTGGGTACCTGCCTAATCAAATGAAGCATGAATCTTATTCCTTGGTCATAGGAGACTAAGTTGCACTAGTTTGAAAGAAGTGGGAATGAAGAAAATATATGAATAATAGGGCTGCATGAAATGGACCATATTGGATTTGGCCTGAATTGGGGACAGTGATTCAATCCGTTGACTTGGATCACTGTCCCTGATTTGATTCGGATGAATCCGAATATGAAGATTCAATGCTGATTCAGAGAATCAACAATTCGGGCACAGGCACAGCTTTAAAAGGTTTTTTTCTTCATACCTTGAGGTAGCAGCGCAGCTAGTGATTGCTGCAGTGGTGGGGTGCATGGAGCATCCCACAGGAGCATGGGGGCTCTCCAGCATGCTTGGCAGCAAACCTGGAAGTGGACCAGAAGTACTTCTGGTCCACTTCTAGGTCTGCCAGGGAGCGCACTGGGGGGCCTTCCAGTGTGTGTCTCCCCCCCCACCCCACTCGGCAGTCAGCCGCAGGGGGGACCCCAGGTGCCCCCCCAGATCCAGGAGGCACCAGTTGCTGAGCTGGGGGGGGGTACAGGGACCCCCCCTTACACACTCCTCAGTGGACCGGAAGTGCCTCTGGTCCACTTCTGGGTCTGCTGCCAAGCACGCTGAGGAGCCCCCCCTTGCTTCGGTGGGATTCTGTATCTGCCCCAGCACCACAGTGTTCAGAGCCCCTGCTACCTAAAGATGTGTAGAAAAAACATTTAAAGCTGTATCTACGTCCAAATCACCAAATCTGTCCAAATCGATTCAGGGGGTTCCGAATTGATTCGGAGAGATTAAAGGGTCCTCTGATTCTATTCAGATTCAGAGATTTGGCCACCGATTTGGGCCAAATCTCCACTGAATGGAATCAGGGACCAAAGCTTCGCACAGCCCTAATGAATAATCTATTTTCCTTTCTCATGGGGTAATTAGTTATAAAACAAGGAACTAAATGTCTCCATCAGTACCCTGGGTTAAGGCATGGTAATCGTAAAAATTAATCTATTTTTTGTACTTATTTGGAATATATATGTGATATATACTACGGCAAGTACTGGGTCAAGTTCATTAAATGCTTCAATGAACTTACAAAAAAGAATATCAATGCTGGTGGCAACTATGTGCTTTAGGGAACCTTAGAGTAACCAAAGAGTATAAATACAGGATGTGACACGGAGAAAATGTGAACAGGCAGAAGTGATTTTGTACTTATAATTTAATTACTGGGTTGTTTTTTTTTAATTAAAGTATTCTGTGAATGAAAAGTCCTTTTGCTGGGCATTGTACAGTTTCTACTTTAAGAAGCTTAGTCTATGAAAGCAAATATGTAAGTAGGCAGTACAATATATGCAATGTTTAAATTCATTTGTTCTTCATCATTTTTAATTGTCTCATATTTATATATACAAACTCTAGATAAGCACATATTGGCTGTACATACTGCAGGTACGGGGAGGAATATGAACAGGCTGCAACATAACTTTCAGATAGGATTTGTGATGTGAATAGCTAGCAAATGTTTCATACCTTTTTTACAGTAACCGTGGGCCGCTGTGATGACAAAAGGCAAAATATTGAAAATGCTGTTATTTATCACATAAGAAGGGCTTTAAGCATATGAATGTAGGGTGCCTGGCAGAGATGTACAGTAATACAGGAGTAGTGGCGCTGTGTTAATGGCAGTTTTATCAAATGAGTTACAGAGATGCCTTATTTACTGTAGGTCAGCTAAACAACAAAATATATGAAGACTTGAATTAAACACATTCAGTTGGATTAGCAACACTGGGAGTTCTATTATGTTCTGTGTGCTTCAGTACCTTGATAATCAGTACAGACAATGAAAGGGTTTTTGTTTTTAAACAAATTGCATAACAGAATTCCCAGAAATCCTCTAATGCTTTATTCACATAGCAGCATCCTCTTAATATATAAATTCAAACCCTACTCACATAATATGGGTATGGTTGTCAAAAAGAGCTTTTTTATGCTTTGTGTTAAATTAGAAAGTCAAACAATTTACCGAAACTATAATCGTGCACTTTTAGGTCTAGGAACACTGTTTTAGTCATCCTTTAATGAGTGCTTTGTATTATTACCTTTCAAGGACAAACAGCACATTTCATTCCATCTCTAAGATTGTCTTCAAGACAAATATGGAATAAAATTGAAAAATATGTAACATTGGACCAGCCTAACCTGATAATATCAATGATTAGTAATGGGATTGCTTAGATAAAGTATCTATGTTAGACAGTGGGCTAAATTCCCATCTTAAAAGTGTGGACACTTTTACTGTACATCCCACGTTAAGATTGAACCTTACAAAATAAATTAAAAAAACCCTCTACCCATTAAATAAGTGGCCTCTCAAGCTACAGTGTCATTTGGTTTGCATTCAGAAATACGGTACTGAACTTAATGGAGGTCTGAGGATATTTCATGAAATGTGATTCCCCTAAGTGCTATTTGAATACTGACAAACCTGTTATAAAAATAATGGTGGCTTTTCTACAAAATTAAGTGCAACTTGTATTAAATTAGCAATACTGATTTTCAGTTTGGAGAACAGAGTGGCACTTCAAATATCAACTTAAGAAAACAGGCTCAATAATTAGCATTCTTAAAAGCAGCAGTGTTGAATCAAGTCAGGTTTGTCTGTTAGAAACCTTTCCTACATAATGGCCGAGTATGTCCTTAGTGCATTTGCCAGTTAGTTATATTGTTTGACTTGGTATCTGCATTTCTGGTTCAGCTTAAGATATCAACTTACTGACATCTCCTACACTAGTATATTCGGGAAAAAAAGAATATTTCAGTTGCAGTTTATATAGAAATTATATATCGTAGCCCAGTACTAAGATAACCAGAATATTTCTGTTGCAGTTGCTGGAAACAATAGAAGGAAAATGGCTGTCATATTGTAGTGCTTATTTCCAAAATACCATCTAACTTATTTATGTTTAAGAAGGCTTTAATAGATTTCAGGAAATAGACATGCTATAATAGTTACTCTGCAACATTTTTTTTCCAGGAAGGCTTATTAAACTTCTCAAATAAAAATTGGGTCAGATTTGGCTGCAGTTCAATCATACTGCTTTCACTGAAAGCATAAAGAATTGTTTGTATAGATATGAGAGTAGAATCTTCCCTATAAATCTCTTTAACAGTATCTGTACTATTAATTCAGGAATGTTTTTAAAGTTTTTTGACATGGTGCAGTGGGAAAGTGATATAGAAATGCAATTTATTATTATTAATCTAATTCTTTTTCCAGTAGACATTAACTTGAGAGTAAACACATTTTGTTTTGGATAGCATTTCTAAAAAACATTTTGTCAAATCAGTTTATCACAGTACTATATTAATCCTTGGTATGCAGGCCAAGAGACATATTCATTTGCTCATTTACAAAAATTGTAAATGCTGGCCTTTTCCATCAGTTTTTTTTTCCCCTCCTTTAAATTGTGCTTTGATATTGGACCATGCTGTTCATTAAGAATCTCCCTCAGTAGCATAATTGTCTCATAGCCCATTTTCTGAACGATAGTTCTGTAATGGAGAATGCTATTGTTTAATTATAAATTTTATTACTTTAGTATTTTTATATTCTATAAACATTAATTTTTACTACAATATTACAGTAATAATCTTAGCAATATTCATTTGTAATCTAAAAATGATTACCAATGATACAGAAGGAATATGATATATTATAAAGGGAAATTATTAGTATAATAAGACTTTATTATTGTATATGTATAAGAATTTGCAATTTATGACCAACACAGACCAACATAGACATTCATTTCTATATTCGTAAAATAGCAGAAACTTTAATGGAGACATTTTTATTGTTTATTACTCAAGTGTCCAGATAAGTTTACTACAGTAAAATCTCCACTATCCAGCATTTAAATTTCCATCCGTCCAGCCAGACGCAGAGAGAGGTGCGAGGGAAAGCTTGCACACTGTGGTGGCAGTCACCATCCACTACCCTGCACTTCTGCTGCTCCATGGATGGCCACCACCACACTCCCTTCTTTGTGTGTGCCCCCCCCCCCCCCCCCCCCCACCACTCTGAATTACAGAATTTTTACATTAACCAACAATCCCCTTACCCCAGGGATGCCAGATAACATATTTTACTGTATATAAATCTCATTTCGATTTCTAAGAAGAATCAACATGTATAGCCGCACCATCATAGGTGAAAAAGCATGGACCAAGGATATTTCTTTGGCCCATGCATCATTTGGGTGAAATTCATCTAGGTGCACTATACCACCAAAAGACTCACCATAGTACTCGTACTTCATGTTATGGTTTCAGATAGAGAGGCTTCAATAGACCCTGCACACAAAAAAGGTGCCTGTAAACAATGTTCCCTCTAAGGAATAGTGGTCCATGAGTGTGCCGCTTCGGTCCGTGAATGCACTGCTTCGACCCCACCTCCCCCTTTAGGTGCAGCATGGGACAGTTATCAAAGGTAAGCTCACTTTTCACCCGGGGCAGGCAGCAGTGCCTGGGGGCTGGGGCCTGGGCCTGGAGAGTTGGAGCCTGCCTGCCCCAAGTGAGGCTCCACTGGGGCCTGGGGGGCTGGGGGCTGGAGGCTGATGTGGGCTCCGAGAAACTGCTCCGCTCCCCTGCATTACCTCCAGGAGCAAGGAGGCATGTGGCATAAGGGCCAGGGAGTGAAGCACTTCCTGGAGCCTGCAGAGCAGTTCCCCGGGGCAGCAGAGCCTGCGCCAGGCCCCGCCCCAGCCTCCATCCCTCTCTTGCCTCACCTCAGGGAGGAGTTGCTGCCTGCCCCAAGTGAGGGTCCACTGGTTTTGGGGAACTGCTCTGCAGGCTCCACCAGCTCTGGGAAGTGCTCCACTTCCCAGCCTTGATGCCATGTGCCTCCTCGCTCCCCGAGGTGATGCGGGGAAACGGAGCAGTTCCCCAGAGCCGGCGAAGCCCACGCCATCCCCTGCCTCTGCCTCACCTAGGGGAGGAGTTTATTTTTACTAAGTGTCCCATGCTGCAGCCCAGCTCCATTCCCGGTGGGTGCGTGGCCTGAAAAAGTTAGTGCACGGCCAGACTTTTACTTGTGCACAGCCACACACGCACACACCTTAGAGGGAACCTTGCCTGTAAAATAATGTCATAAAGCAATTATTTTGGGTGAAAGGCTGCTTACCGAGTTTTGACAAGCTGACAAAGGGCCGCATTGGTAGCCCCTCCCCTTGACAGATGCCCCACCTCCTGGTTGCCATTTTGTGGCCAGAAGTCCCTCCCCCTAACCCCTGACCTTTGCCACCAGTAGTCCCTCTCCTTGCCTCTGAAAGCACTCCTTTCAGCAAGGGGTTTTGTCATCTCAGAACCAAAAAATACCAAATTATATTCTAAAAAGCAGATATCTACAGCATTTATTAATTTGATTTCAAGAATATAGTTTTGTCCTGATTTACATGCGTTTGTGTAGTGTATCTAGAGGTGATTGCACATAGTTTAAAATGAAGTCTTACTCTTATATATTGTGGGGGGGTGGGTGTATGAGTATGTGGGGTGAGGGTGGGTATGGCATTTGTGAGGGACTGGGTACCTGGGGTGTGTGAGGGGATGTGGGGGTCTGCATGTATGACAGTGTGAGGGGGGTGCGAGGGCAGTGTGAGGGGGGCATGTGTTTGGTGGGGTGTGCATGTGGTACCCAGCCTATGAACACATGCACACACTCAGCCCCTGCCTGTCCCCCCCCACACACTCCCTGCCTACACACACACACACACACACACAATCCCTGCCTGCCTACACACACACACTGTCCCTGCTTACGCACATGTACACACACACACACACGCACACTGTCCCTGTCTGCCCATGCACACAAACACAGACACTGTCCCTGCCTGCCCATGCGCGCACACATACACATGCATGTGCACACACATGCACGTGCACACTGTTCCTGCCTGCATGCACACACAAGTACCAACGCAGCCCCATGCTCCCAGTCCGGTGATGCAGCTGGCAGCCACACAGTGCTGGAGCAGGGCACAGGCAGGAAGGGAGTGAAGTGGTTGGGGGTCAGTAGGACTGTGCTATTCAGTCCTACTGAGGCTCCCCCTGGGTTCTACTGCCCCTCGTTCTTGTCAGCTTTGACAGGCTGCCAGGGCAAATAAATATTACTTTTTTTAAATTTTAGGGCCCCCATGGATAGAATGGCCTGGCAAGCTGTTTTTGGCCCGCAAGCTGTATTTTGCCTGCCCCTGTGATATAGTATTGACCAGTAAAGGTGGGACAGAGGTTTTGTAGCTATTAAATCAAGAAACCCCTCTTTCACACATGAGGGACACAGAAGATCTGTGGCCAAAAACTGGAGTACCAGGAAACTGCAGTGCATCTCCTGTTTTCAATATCGGCTGTTTTTCAAGGGACCTAGGCCAAGCTGCAGAAGTATGGCTAAGCATAAAGTCCCAAAGCCTGTTTTGAGTGACAATAGAGTGAATCTTTGTGGACATAACAGTCAACTTGGTCAGCAAAGTGAAAGAAGTGATCAATATATCCAGCTACACCAGTAATGTGGTCCGATTAAATGAGGCACAAGACCTTAAATTAAATAATGCAAATATGCTATATTATAACTTTATTATAACAGTTTTTAGAATATTAGAATAAGACATCTATAAATATAGGGTATACACTGGAGCAAAATTTGGAGGACTCGGCAAATTTAAGAAGACCTCCAGCCAGCCTGCATGTCATTGTTCTCTCCAGTCTCCCCAGGCAGAATAGGTAAAAATCGATGTTGTGCTGCCATAGATAGCCAGATAGACTTTGGGATAAGTATTTGTTTTTCTGTTTTGGTGTATAAACAATAAAGGGTCAGACTGTAGACCTATCTCTTGCCTCTTTTACCAGTAGCCAACTTGCAATTTTACCTGTCATCCAGGTAGCAACCCTCAAGCTATGGCTGGATTTACTTTGCAAACCCCATCTTCACCTAGAGAGCCTGCACTGTGGTAAAAGCAGCAGCCCATGTGTGGGAAGATAAGACTCCAGCACTTGCAGTCTTACTGCCTTCCCCCACACCCAAGTCTTGGGAACCTCTGTCAAGGGTGCCTAATTAAGTCTCTGCCTCTTACACAGAACCCGACAGGGACATACTGTAGAAAAATACAGCCACTATAGTAAGAAAAACTATGACCTAGAGATGGTGAGATGTAGTGTATGGTGCTGGTGGTGTTCAATATTTTATTTGATTTTTATTTTTGTCTTATGGCTTTTTTTCTCAAAACATTACTTTTTTCTTTTTTTGACCAACCACAGTAGTTCATTCAAATATTACATCTTAAAATATAGGGTGGGGTTTTTTTAGATATCTTCTTTCTGTGGAAGGGGTGGAGAGTATTGGGTGGAGAGACATGAGGAAAATGTTGTGTGCATTCCCAGAACCATGAAGAAGAAATATTTCAGTTATAAATGTATGTCATAAATCGGAATTGGTAGAACTAATTATTCAAAAGAGAAAATAGCACCGGTTGTACGATGACAACAGACATTCACTCCTCCAAAATGTATATACAAGTTCAGAACTATTGTAATTTCTGTATTATTCATACAAGTAATAGTGGAGACATCAGTATTGTGGGGAAAAGGTGGAGAAAGGGGAAGGCTTCCAGGGTACATAATATTATGTTGAAAAGAAAAAATATGCTGAAATACAAGCAGACATATTTGTATTATGTGTTTATGAAAAGTCTGCCCCATATTATATAACACAGAAGGCATTTATAGGAGCTAAATCTTTAACTTAAGAAACCATGCCTATGAAGAAATAATGAGAAACTGAAAGCAATAGCATTATGTATGTAAATTAATTGTTTCACCAAATCTCTTTGTATTCTGCATGTTTCTTTTCTTATCAATACTCACATCTATAATAGGTTTCTCACTGATTGTTACTGCCAGGAAGTAAAATTTATGATGAGTTAAATATTTTCTTGATGCAGCCCTGTTTATTTACAAAGAACATGCACACATTCCTGTTTACCTGAGTAAGTAGGGATCAGATAAAAGGAGACAATTTTGTTGCTCACAGTTATAATTCTCTTTCCAAGCAGCAGTCTTCTCTCTCTCTTGTCTTTCAGGGCCATACTAGCATTGTGGGCAGCCTTTGGTGAGTGGCTTCCAGTTCTCACTAAGCAAAGGAGAATTTGGCTGGTAAACTAGAACAGTTTCTGAACCTTTTCCATTCCACAGCACACTTATGTGAAAAAACCCATTGCAGCACACCAGATGTGGGGTGACACATGGACAGATGCATTGGGGGGCGGGGCGCGGCCAGACGTGAAGCACTTAAATCACTGGCTACAGGGTGGTGTGGCAATTGAATCACTGGATGGAGCCACGCCCCCTGCCTGCTGCTGCTGCAGACGGACAGGCAGACAGATGGGGGGGCATAGCTCCCCAAAATTCCACTGCACACCTGTTTATGCCTGACGGCACAGCAGTGTGCTGCAGCACAGTGGTTGGGAAATGCTGACCTAGAATATGAGGTCAAAAGTGTCTTCAAACTTCAGTGATGCACAGCATACAAATACAATAGATAATATTAGGTTGGATGTTTTGCAGCAAGGTTAGTGACTGCCTATACATCAGTGGTCTCTAAACATTATAAATCAGAGATCATTTTTAGAATTTAAAAGGAACTGAACATCTATCCTGTGCTGCCACCCCCCTCCCCCCCCCCCCCCCCCGTCCAGCAGGTAAGAGAATTTTTGGGTTCCTGCAGCCCCCCCATAGCTCTGCTCTCAGCGCTGCTGCCACCTGGCCCAATCGCAGCGTGGCCCAGCTTATGCTAGGAAGAGCCCAGCCTCAGCTCACAGCTGCAGTCCACGCCACCCCACACAATTCTGGGGGCATACGCCCCCCCCATGCCCTCTTGGGGTGAGTGGCTGTGTCCTCCCGACAAGCCACTCATGGCTCCATCCTGTCCCATCCCAGCTGTGCAGGGCCTGCCCCTGCTCCAGCCCCACTCATAGATTCATAGAAGTAGGGTCGGGAGGGACCTTGTAGAAGTCCAACCCCCTGCCCTGGGCAGGAGAGAAAACTGGGCTCAAAAGACCCCAGCCAGGTAGACACCAAGCCTCTTTTTAAAGACCCCCACAGTAGGAGCCAGCACCATTTCCCTTGGAAGTTGGTTCCAGATCCTAGCCTCCCTGACTGTGAAGTAGTGCCTTTGGATGTCTAGTCTAAACCTACTCTCTAACGATTTGTGGCCGTTATTCCTTGTTACCCCGGGGTGCTGGGGTTAACACAGACTCTCCCAAACCCTCTTGGTCCCCCCTAATGAGTTTATAGACCCACCAGGTCCCCCCTCAGCCTTCTCTTGTGAAGGCTGAATAAGTTAAGGTCCCGTAGCCTCTCTTCGTAGGGTCTGCCCTGCTGTCCCTGGATCATGTGGGTGGCCCTCCTCTGGACCCTCTCAATGCTGTCCACATCCCTCCTGAAGTGCGGCACCCAGAACTGAACACAGTACTCCAGCTGTGGCCTGACCAGTGTCACATAGAGATGGGGGATCACCTCCTTAGCCCTGTTTGAGATGCATCTGTGGATACACAGCAGGTTAGCCCTACTGACCGTGACCTTGTTGGCCCATGTTCATCTTGGAGTCAATAATTACTCCAAGATCTCTTTCTGCCACTGTGCTATCAAGAAGGGAGTTTCCCAGCTTATAAGTGTGCTGCTGGTTCCTACTGCCCAAGTGGAGCACCCTGCACTTGTCAGTATTGAAACCCATCCTATTTTGGTTAGCCCACCCCTGTAACCTGTCCAGGTCCTGCTGTAATCTGTCCTTCCCTACTAGCATGCCCACCTCACCCCAAATCTTGGTATCATCAGCAAATTTAAACAGGCTGCTTTTCACCCCGTCGTCCAAGTCACTAATAAAGAAATTGAACAGTGCGAGCCCAAGGACCAAGCCCTGGGGGCCTCCACTGCCCACTTCCCTCCAGGTCGAAAAGGCCTGTCCACGACTACCCTCTGAGTACGACCCTTCAGCCAATTTGCAATCCATCTGACTGTGTAGGCATCAATACCAGAGTCACCTAGTGTTTTGATGAGAATGGGGTGGGAGACGGTGTCAAAGGCCTTGCTGAAGTCCAGAAAGACTACATCCACCGCGACAACTTCGCCCAATGCTTTTGTGACCTGATTGTAGAAGGCAATCAGGTTGGTCTGACAGGATCTGCCTCTAATGAAACCATGCTGGTTGCCCTTGAGCATCATCCCTGCTGCTGGCCCATCACAGATGTGGTCCTTGATGATCTTCTCAGAGTTTCCCCAGGATTGAAGTAAGACTAATGGGCCTATAGTTGCCTGGGTCCTCCTCCTCCTCATTTTTGAAGATGGGGACCATGTTGGCTTTCTTCCAGTCATCTGGCACCTGGCCAGAGCACTCCTCACGACTGCTGCGGCTGCCCTTGCTGCCCTGTGTTTGGGGGGGGGCACATGCCCCCCTGATCTGTGCATGGCGGAGGCAGCTTCCACAGTGGGCAGGGCTTTGCACCCCAAGCCCTACTGCAGCTGGCAAGGGAGTGGCTGGATGCATGTAGCATCGGGCCTCCGCTGGGCACAGATGGGGGAGCACATGCCACCTGGAGCCCACACCAGGGTGTATACAGCGGTGGGATCCCCCCGAGGCCCTGGACAAGCCACTTGGGCTCGATCCTCCTACTACCCACCTGGCTGGAGCCCCACTCACCAGGCTGCTCCTGTACTCTGTCCCTCATTGTGGGGGCCTCAGTCTGGCCCCCACCCCTTTCCTTCCCTCACCGACTGACCTGCTGGTCTGGGAGGGGGTGTGAATGCACGCACGCACGCATGAGTTCAGCCCCTCCCCCAGCCCAGGATTGACTGCAAAAGGCTCCAGTATCGACCACTGCTATAAATCAACAGCACGCTCAGGAGCAATCTGACTTCCTGCATTACAGTAGCTCCTGTATTTACAGATTGTGCCTCACTGGAATTTTTAAAACACCTTTCACAGAGCATGTCCAATTTACTATAACTAGCATGAAACATTTGCCAACTTAAATACATTCTGACTTTCAAGTCATACACAGCCACTCTTTTTTAGTCATATAAGAGAAAAAAAACCCTTCAAGGTAGATGATGTAATTTAGGACATTATCATGTAAGTTTCTTCCTTTACTAGCTGAAGTGTATTCATATACTATTATATAAAAGGAAATTGAGTGTGGAGAAGAGTAATGTGAATGTTTTACTTTGAAAAAGTTGACTAGCCTGAATATATTCCTTAGGCAATGTGTGCATGTGTGTGTTCAACCTGCTTCATAGCGAACGATATAAAGACTAAATTTTCTTTGGGAAAAACAAAAATCCTTATATAAACCTTGTGTTATTTGAATCATATAAGTATGTGTTTCTGTGCATTTATGTGTGTGCAAGTACACTGCATCAGGGTAGGAAGAAAATTAAGAGAAGCTTTTGTGTTGGAATAAAGTAATCAGTTTTTAAAAAATTGTTGTATTTTTTATCAGTAACATGAACATAGAAGCATTAGCTAATGACTACATTTAAATACTGGAGTCCACAAATGACCAAATAGTTATAAAACTAACTTATTTACCACTGTCAGACTGTATGACAATTATATTTATTAAATTACTTTAGCAAGTTATAAAAACACACTTTAGTTGAGAATTTAGAATGTTTTTCTTGGCTTCTCTTGTGTTCTACCAAACAGCATTTATGGATTATAAAGCTGGAAGCTTAAATATAGTTGAGACCACTGAAGTGGTGGTGTTGGATTCAATTATAATGGTTATAATTGCCTTAATTATGTAAATGAGGGAGGCTTTGGCAGTCTTATGATACATTAAAGGCTTTATAAGTATGTTCCAGTTCTACTGAAAATAAATTAAAAGATGCAGACTGTATAGTAAGCATCTGGATCAGCATTATCTTCCTGTACATATTACATTTTAACAAAATGCTGCCCCATTTCACTCTCCATTCCTGAGATGGCTACAACGACATTTTTATTTGTATTCTTTTTATATTTTGAACATGTAATTATTTTTAATATTAGTGTGTTTACTGGTCATAAAAGATAAGTAATTAGTAGGAAAATGGCTACTTTGGCAAGTAATTCTTTTCAGTTAGGTTGATTGTCCATACCTTCCATTGTCTCATTTATATGATCTGCAATTATGCCACTTATGCTTTAATTGTCTTATCAGCAGGACAGACTGTCAGAACAGCACATGGATCAGAGACCTAGAAGCAGTATTATTGGTCAGCAGAGTTCTGACTTTAGACTGGACAGTGCATTGGGTTTCTTTTAGATAAGAACAAAAGTCTTGCCTCTCGTATTTAACAATCCCACAGCAATCTCTTTCAAATTTCAGTATAAGTAATTTAATTTCTACCTATTTCTTTCTCCCTGTTTATTTCATGGGCCTTCAACTTTGGTAGTCTTATCTGCTGAAACCTGCAGTATCTTCCCAGAAATGGTTGTATTTCAAAAGCGAAAATTATTAGTTGAACCTAGGATTGTATAAGTGTAATTTTTTGTTGGCTGATGTTTAATTGTTTTTGTTATCACATTAAAATGGGCACATGTAAAAAAGTGATTGCTTATTAAACTGAATCAACATGCACAAAGAAATGAGGTTAGGGATAAGATGTCCCTCTCTGAATGGCTTTTAGTTGCTTTTAGTTATGATGCATGTCAGATTTTAGAATAAAGAATTAAATTGCTTTTTTATTATTAAGCAGACCTTCATGTTCAAAGCTAACTTTTACAAAAGACTCTTAGCCATATGTGCCAAAGTCTTGTTATGCAAGAAAGAAGTGACAGCTGCCAAGGCTGCCATTAAAAGCATGTCAGGGCTGGCATAAAAATGAGGAAGAATGCCTTTTCTCTCTGCAGCAGAGAGCAGGACATGGACCAATGGCTTAAAGTTGCAACAAAGTATAAGGAAAGTATTAGGATATCAGGAAAAAGTTCTTCACTGTCTACACATGCCCCTATAGCGCTGTTGTTACTGCACCTTCATTTAGTACTTTCTTCCTATACTGTGCTGTGCTGGCAGCGTACAGTTATTTTTATCCCCTATATCATCGTAGCAATGTGCTATAATAAAGGAGCATGTTGCTATGGCGATGTAGCAATGGCATCATGGTTTTTGCCTGCAGACACTACATCATCGTCGTGTGTTGCTATGATGACATAGTATCATGTATAGATGCACCCTGTTAGGACGGTGAGGCAGTGGAATACACTCTTTGGGAAGTTGTGAAATCTCCATCACTGGAGGTGTTCAAGAAGAGGTTGGACAAACATTGGTCATCTAGGGGATGTCTATACCCTACCATGGGTATTTCCCAGGCTTCTGGGCTTTGCTGGTTGTTGTTTGGGGCTGGGAAGGAATTTTCCCCCTCCTGTTAAGGCATGTCAGGGCCTTTTTTTGTTTTTTTTTTGCCTTCCTCAGATGCAGTGGGTATTGGCCACCGTCAAGGCTGGGGATTTTGACTGGGGTGTGCTAATGTTCCTGCTGCTGGGACTAAAACCAAGAGGTTCCTGGCTAGAGGGTCTTGTCCCTTGGCTCAGGGTCAGACCAACTGGGCTACAATGGGGGGCAGGGTGAGACCACCAGCTACAATTGGGGTCAGAAAGGAATTTTACCCAATGGACAGATTGGTGTGGTTTTTGCCTTCCTATGTTGGGGGGAAGGGAGAGGGGGGTGCAGCCCTCTTCCTTGGATCTCTCAAGCATATTTTAACAACCCTTGCAGCAGCAGGATGTTGGCCACTGTTTGCCCCCTGCTTTACCTGTAGCAGATTAGGGGGCTATGTTTTGTGCTTGTGTGACAGGGTTGCCTGCAGTTTTAGTAATAGGTTAGACAAGGATTTGCTTTGGATGTTACGTACAGCAGTGCTTCTCAAACTATCTGTTGTGGTGGACTGGCAATTTTTTTTTCCATTGGGCCAGGGGCCAGTGCCTGGTTCAGCCGGTGGCAGCAACTCTGTAACAGCGCTGCACAAATGCGCAACCGGCTGTTTCTTTCTCTTTCCTCACCTCACATGACATGACGTCACCTGGAGCGTTGGAACATACGAACTGTGGTGCTATGACGTATCAATGTTATGGTTCTAAAAATATATTTCTTTCTTTCCTGGTAATTTGCTGTGGACTGGCGAATATATTTCTTTCTTTCCTGGCAACTTGCTGCGGACCAGTACTGGTCCGTGGACCACCACTTTGAGAAGCACTGATGTACAGGGATGATTCTTCCTTAGGCAGGGTGTGGAATTAAACAACCACCAGAGATCCTTTCTAGCCCTACTTTTCTATCTGGTTATCAATCCTCCTCTTACTTAAATAACTGTTAAAAAATCAATTCTACTATTATGCACAGTAAAAAAAAAAAAAAAATCATGTTCAAAATATCACTTTAGATTCTACATGGATGATTGAGAGCCAGGGGAATAAAACAGGTATTCATTTACTTTTGTCATTGCTGCAAAAATATATATATTACCAATTTTCAAAAATCTTTGATTTTTTTTTAGAAGAGAAAATTTGTCATAAAAAACTGTTTAAGGCTTGATCCAAAGAAAATGCAAAAATGAAAATTGTTTTGGCCTTGTACATATCACCACCATTCTCCCCACTTGTTCTTTTTTTGTTGAAGATCTGATTTAAGGTAGGGGAATTGGGTCCCAGTATTATAAACACATATTTAACTTTAAGATCTTATTAAACATCAAATAATGTCAGTGGAACTCTTATAACCATTCGGGGAGTCACCTAGAACTATCCCATAAGAAATCTTAAGCACAAGGGTGCATCTAAGTTTCCAGCACTCTGTAGAACTTAGGCTTTTGGTTGAGCTATATATTCAGAACTGCACTTCTGAGTGAATGGGCATTTATACACATAATTTCTTGTCCTGCGATATTCCAGAGATCTGACACTTTGGAGAAGACTTAATGAATCAAGTCTACTCTGCACACAAGCTGATGCAAACTGTGCTGTGCCACTTGCAGTTGTATAAGCTGCAAAATGCACGTAGGCACACAGAAAATGGTGTTGATGTGCTTTTGAACTAAATCACCTTCTATGTGTTCTAGTTCAAAAGTGCACCGCCACCATTTTCTCAGTGCTGATTGTGCATTTTGCTGCTTATACAACTGCAAGCATTGCAGCACTGGGTGCTTTTGAAAGCACCCAGCACTGCGGCACTTGCATGTGTAAAAATGCCCAATGTGACCACAGCTGTTTGTGCTTTGTATTAATGTTAATGCTGTGCTATGCTATGGTAGGCATTTTAAACATGCATACCGTTTAGAGTATACTTAATGGATTACACCTCTCTGGGGTGTAAGTAGAGTTTGGATGCCATTCCGCTCCCATTCTGGATCATAGTGGGTGCAACCAGAAGTTCAGCTCCCAGCTGTAACTCAGAACGATTCTTGCAAAGTGTTCTAAGTTGCAACATTACCCCGGACCAAGCAGAAGTTATTGGTTCCGGGAGGGGGGAGGAATCTAGCTGCTGGCTGGAACCCTGTAGTCAGGTTCCCAAAGCAATGGTCAGGGATTTTTGACAGTGCTTGCTGTTTTCAGAATGGGAGGGGGAAAGACAGCAGAAGGAGCTCATTCTTGGGGCTCCCCAGCTGGTTCTGAAGGGTGGGGTGGGTGAACTGGAGTTTCCCCCACCTCAGGGTGGCTCGAATAAATACCCCACCCTCTGGGTGGCAGCTAAAAAACACCCAGACTGAACTTCCTCCTCTCCCTTTCCCCGCTCCCATTCTGAAAACAGTGACAGGCTGGGAGCTTCACAGACACAAGTTACAAAAGACATTACGTTTTCAAACAACTTTATTTGATACCTCATGCAACAGGGCAGGGGAGGGTACAGCCACCCAAAAATTCACTGTAGACCCCGCTCCCAGCACTACCACTACCTGCCTTGAGCATAGCCTGGCCCAGCCCCTCCACTGGGAAGAGGCTGGCCCCAGCCCCAGCCCCGGCCTGCAGCAGCAGCTCACCCTTGCCCTGCGCACAGATCCAGGGGGCACAGGCCCCCTGTGCCCTCCTGGGGTGCACATAGTGGCAGGACCACCCCCCCCACCTGCACTCCCCAGATGAGCCATGACTCTGTCCCACTCCAGCTGGGTAGCACCTGCTCCAGCCCCAGCCCCATTCCATCCTTCAGCATGTGGGCCTCTATCTGCTTCCCCCCACATGCCCCTTCCCTGTCTTGCACCTTCCCCCACAACAGACTTACCAGCTGCTAATATTGCTGCTCTCCAAGCTGCTGGGCCACATATAGGCAATCGGATCAGTATCAGCAAATATGGTTCACTAAAAATCAGCCATTGGTATTGGTCCAAAAAGTCTCTATTGGTCCACTGTAACCCCCCAGGTCCTTTTCTGCAGAACTGTTGCTTAACCAGTCAGTTCCCAGCCTGTACCAGTGTATGCAATTGTTCTGTCCTAAGTGCAGGACTTCGCACTTCTCCTTATTAATCCTCATGAGATTTCTTTTGGTCCAATCCTCTAATTTGGCAAGGTCTCTCTTAATCCTAGCCCTACCCTCCAATACAAGCACTACTCCCCCCCAGGACTTGGTGTCATCTGCAGACTTTGCTGAGGATGCACTCCATCGCATCTTTCAGGTTGTTGATGAAAATATTGAACAAAACCAGCCCCAGCTCTTGCCCTCGTGGTGCCTGCTCCTCATGACCACTCACTGCCTGCTGGTTTCTGCCCCCTGGTACTTGTCCCCACCTGCAATTTCTTATCCTCCTGCCACCTGCCTCTCCACCATTTGTCCTCTCCCACCACCTTTCCACTCCTGCCACTGCTTACCCAATACAATGGTTCTGCCTCCAATCTGGGACAGGTATTGGTGGCACCATGTTGAATGGGGAAAAAAACTCATCTTGGATTCTAGTAAATTGGATATGTGACTAGTGACTAGTTATTTATTCAATAATGCCTTGAAAAACATAGCTCTCCTGTGAAGGTTAGGAGACACAAAGTTGAGTTTTTATTAGTAAAAACTAAGTGAAAAATGTATTAGTATTAGCTCTCTTAAATTCCCTGCCAGTAAGCATACTTCACATTTTTCACTGATAACATTTCCCTCACTCCTTTCAAAAAAAAAAAAGTGTGATGTTGAGTGCTGTAATGTATGCAGTAAAATAATCAAATAAATAATCTATATCTTGGTTGTAAAAGATTTCTTATAATTAGCCAGATCTGGTATTTTATAACTGTTTCTTGGAATACAACATTAATTGTATTCTTTTTTCCCCCATATTTTTAGAGTCCAACTACAGATTACTCTAACATGCCATAAATCTACTAAATAAAACATTAATCTCTTCATGTAAAGAATACCAGCTTCTTCCCTGAAGTTACCTAGATCCATGAAATTAACTGTGGCATCCGTTTTAACTGTAGTTCTTGCTGATACTGCAAGATCAAGTACTGTAGCTATCTTGCAAGTAAGCATCAGCAGTTACTCAGCTGTATCAAATTGTAAGCTGTGCCTCATTAGCATGGCATCACCTTTATAATTATCTGAATGCTAAATGAAGAGCATTCAACTCTTAACACAAATTTATTTCCTAAAATTCAGCCTATTGAAAAACAGATTTGTACTGAGATTACTAATATTGACATAATTTTCCAATGGAAAAAAATCAATATTTGACGTTGGCGTAAGTTCGGACAAGTCAGAGATGCATTCTTGATGAATGCCCATTGAATTATTAATCTGGTCAAAAAGGTTTTTGCCTTGTTTCTACTATTATTAATGTCAAGATTTACCATGTATATAGCAATATTCATGATGAAATCTTGCAACTCTGGTGGCACTCTACTGGTAAAAGGAATGACTTGAAATCATTAAACAAAGATGAATGTAAACTGAGTTTTTAGGGGATAAGTGATTATAATATTATTATAGTTTTGCCTTTTCAGCAGGATTATCTTATCTGAATGAACGAGTAGATGAAAGTTTTAAACAGATTTATAATCCAGTTTGCTGTGTCTCATAAGAATCAGGATTTTTTTCAGATTTTCTTTTAAGGTCAACATTTGAAGAAGTTGATCATTCCCTGTAGGATTTCTGCATGCACAATTTAAGAGGATTTTATTTTAAAGGATATCCCAGAGGTCACATCATTCTGTTTTATTCAGTTACTTTATTTCTAAAAGTTCTACTTCAGAGGCAAGGGAGAAAAACAGCATACAGTTTTAACAAAATGAATACTGAACTGGCAAAGAGAAGAAGCTCCCCAAAAGACAAAGAAAACAGAATTACTCCCTATGTTCTTTTCTTTTGAAGAAGATAAAGCAATGGAAATATATGGCAGAACAGGTTTTCAAAGAAAGGGACATGGTATCAATAACATATCTCCTTTTGAAAAGTTTTGGACTGAGCAATGGGTCTTTTGAGATTCTGTAGTTTAGTCCATTTGAAAAAGAAAGAGTAAACTGTTATGATATTTCTATTACAGACCCAACTGCATCTGCCTGAGTGTGAATATAGGGTTTGATACATTTACATTGGAAGCCATTGGAGTGTTTCCATTGATTTCAGTAGGCTTTGGATCAAGTACATGAAGTCAAAAGTCATCAGGTAGAATGTGGCACATCACAACTTACAGAAAATAGGTTGTAAAGAATAATAGGCTCAACTGATCCTGTTGATTTCTTTGGGGCAGGGGAACAGTTATCTACCACAGTAGTTTGGATTCTGTGAGGGACCTCGTGCAAGTTAACCAACATTTCTTGAAGTAAGCTGGAGGTTAGGAATAGCCAACAGTAAGCATAGATATTTATGCTGGCTCTGGCTTTATGATGATATTTGTGATTGAAAATGTCAAATGTTGTCAGGGATCAGAAACTATTGCATTTTGATGATTGCTTTGGAAAGAGGCCAGAGGCAGGTAAATTGTTCACGTAGACATTCTTGTTGTATTTGACTTTTTAGTTTGCTTAGACTTTCATTTATCAAGGATGGATGCAGGGATGGATTTCTGTTTGGGAGCATTCTTGCTTGGTAATTATTAGCTAATCATTTATTAGACAGCTGCTACAAGTAGATAAAGCTAGAGTCTAGACCAGGGGTTGTGAACTGGGTGTATGACTACCCCCCGGGGTACTTGGGGAGGCCCTAGGGGGTACATGCTGGCAGGTGGGGATGGAATGGTACCACCCACCACCCTGCACCACTGCCTCCCAGGAGCAGGGCTGGGGCGGAGCCAAGGTCAGTGGCTCCCTTCTGCAGGCTGCGCAGGTACTGCCCAGCGGCCAGATGTGGGTGGGGGGAAGCTCACATGCAGCGGCTGCCATTGCCACCCACCACCCCGTGGTGCCGCTGTTCTGTATGTGACTGCTGCCAAGCCTCCCCCTCCCGCTCCACGTTTGGCCATGCACTGCCCCTCTTCCTCCCCCCTCCCCCCACTCCAAATCTGACAATGAGCAACCTGCCCCCCTCCCTGCTTTGCGTCTGGCTGCTGGGGTACACTCATTGAAAAAGGTTGAAAACCCCTGGTCTAGACTTTAGGAAGAAAATCCAAGATACTTGTGATCAAAGAGAACTCTTTCATGTAAGTGGGGATGATCACCGTAGTCTTGTCTGACTTTACCTAGATGACACTAAATGAATTATCATATACCCCTGTAAATCACTCAGTTACTTAAGGCACCCATGATTAACACAAGCCACCATTTAAATTGTGCGAGTAGCACAAGTCATTTGCTAAATCATATTGATCCCTATATTAAAGAGCACTGTTTGAAACCATTTAAATGTGTTGGCTCTTTTTTATTTGTGCTAAAACAATGTAGCTCAGCTCATCAGATGGTTGGGAATAGTGTGGATGAAGAACTGTTCATTCAAGCTATTATTATTGCTGTGCACCCCTAAGAATTTCTAGTCAAAATGGTCATATGAAAGTCATAACATATCTTAAAACTGGCAATGGGGAAAGCTTATTTAAAAATTATTTAAAATTTTACCTATGGCTTTGAATGGCATATCTCTTCATGGAGTTGCATCTATGGACAGAACTTCAGGTAACATTAACATTAATTCACTTGGGGGTGGTGGGTTCATAGTTTGAATAGAAGAGGAAGGATAGATTCTTCTCCTGCCCCATAATACAATTGCTATTTGTGTGTGCAGAACATAATTTGTGTGTGCAGAACATAATTTGTGTGTGCAATTCCATATTTATTTGGAATTGTGATGACGATACCTTATATTTCTTAGAAGGTCTGATCCAGGATATAGAATTACAGTGGTGCTATTTTTAGAAATCCTCTGAAGTCAGAATTTCTGACTGAAGCAATTTTTAAAGGTCCTATGTTTCCCATAGGTATGAACAGTTCTAAAGATGATAATAAGTTGATATATGTGGCAAGAAAGACTTTTTTTTTTAATTGAAGATTGTAGATCTTAACTTAACCATGAGTCTGTTCATATAAAACTAGTCAGCCTACTGAAGCTGTATCCGAGATGGTTGGACAAGGTGGTAGTAGTAGGCTATTTACAGCTGTTGCTAAAACAATATAATAGAATTAACAGTAAAATTATATAATATATGAAACCCTCTCACAAGGGAGTGCGGGTGTGTGGCTGTGGTGACTCGGGTTTCCCTAAGAGTACCTCATTTTAACAAAAGGCTACAAACACATTGGATTTATTTATACCCACAGGCATTAGAACTGCAATTTGTAATATAACCCATGAAACCCAGCATGGAAGCCTGATAACAAAACTACCCCTTTCAACAGTAAAACTTTAGGGCATTTATACATATACCTTTTCATCCCGTGATGCATCGGAGATGCAAACTCAATTAATTGAGTCTGCTCTGTACTGCACTGTGTTGTGTGCAGTTGTATAATCAAAATGTGTGTCAGCACACAAAAAATGGCAGTGGTGCGCTTTTGAATTAAAACATCTTTGAGGTGTTTTAGTTACAAAGCACGCTGCCACAATTTTCTCAGCGCTGGCATGCATTTTGCAACATATACAACTGTATGTGCCGCAGTGATGGGTGCTTTTAAAAGTGCCCGGCACTGTGGCACTAGCATGTGTACAAATGCCCTAAAACTCCAACTCGGAACAGTCTCACAAGGACCGTTCGGGGTAAGACTCTTCACCTTATGCACACAGCCCCATCTGTCCCAGATGGTACAAGGACATTCACTGCTACACAGTTACATTGACCTCACTACCTTCTGTGACCTTTTAAGTGCATCTCACGTAGGCTCTGCTCTGTTGCAGCAGTCAGATTCTCTCTCTGTTGTTATCTCCCCAGTGAGGAAGTTGATCCTTCTCCCAGAGTCACTCAGACCAGGCTCCTTCACAGTTTCCCTGGGACTTCTTTGAATGGTACATGAAATATATCATGGAACAAGCCCCCTCCCCTGCTCCTTCCACATGGATCTCAGCAAAACGGCTCCCATCCCTGGACCTCTTCTTTTCTACTTCCCCTCCTGCTAGCTCTCAAAGCAGTCTGGGGACTGTAGTTCAATCCAGCTCTCTAGGTCTGGTTTTCATGGGTTTGGAGTGGTCCTACCCTTTCTGCTTAACTGCTCACAACCCAGGGGCAGGGCTTGCATATATAATAATAAAATTACATAATTTGTAATTATTGGTAAAAGCAAACAATGAAATGACACATTCCACTAATTTAAATAAAAGTAAAACTGAACATAATATATGATTATACAAAAATATAGATAAAATGAAGCAATACAAATAATAAAATATTAAAAACAGGAAATTCTGGTTTACTTTGGCCCTTCTTCTTTGTCCACAGAGCACAAATACACTTATGGACTATTTCAGGCTATAAGTTGTTGGAGTTGTCAAATTGTTTTTTCTTCCTTTCTACTTCCTTAAAATTTTTCACTAATGAAAAGATCCATTTCCTCCTTCTTTCTTCAAATAAGGAACAAGTCTACAAATAATGATTTATGTCATCTGTCTCATTCTTCCTGTCCAAATATGGGGTCCAACACCACCTGCCTGTGATAACTGGAGATCTCATTAAAGTCAATCACAGTCAAGTTCTGGCCTCTCATTGTTTGTGGCTTTGTACTTCAGATGGAAAGTTTTCTAAACCAAAGAAGTGTTTTGTTAGGTTGGACAAGGTGTTTTAAAAGTAGTGGAGCATTTAAAATCAGTCGGAGAATAAGAAGAAAGCACAAATAAAATCATTCAGACTGGTCAAGAGACTTTAAGATTTTCCTCAGCATGTTTTTAAAAAGTATTGACTGATGAGGTATTCTGAGATGAAGTCAAATGGACAAAAATAATCAGTGTTATGCATGGAAAAAGAAATTTTAACTAATTTTTATGTTCATGATGGCCTTCTAAAGTTACATGCTCGCCCTCACTCTTACACTCACTCTTGAGCACACTCTTGCCATGTGTGTGTGTGTGTGTGTATATATATATATATATATATATATATATATATATATATATAAAATATGGTTCTTGATAGAATCTTACAAGTTAGTTTGAAGATCTGATATCTGAAAGGTTCCTTGAAATATAGAAAGAGCCTGTTCCTGGCCTAATCCTTTACCCTTTCATGTAAAAATGTATTGTTTTGCTTTCAAGGAAGCTAAATTTAGCAGAATAAAATTAAAAAGTGTTAGGCCATACAAGTATGCCCTTTGAATAAAAAGAAATAGAATATGTTATTGCAAAGAAGATTCTTTCTGGAGGTTTGGGAAATCAAAATGGATAAATACTGCATATTACATGTGAGGCTCATTAGCGGATGACACCATTACTAATGAGTCACATGCACATTGGCATATGGCACCACTGATTCACCATATGAAGGAACTAAAAATGCTTGAGGGTAGAAAAGGAAAGAAAATCAGAACAGCAAAGGTAGAACAGGATCAGCACAGGATTCCCATTCTTGGTTCTCAGGTGACTAATGTAAAACAGTAATTTTTTAACGTCTTTTGTAATTGCAATGGTCCAGGTAATGTGTGAGAAGCAGGATTTGTTTGGTAAGTTCTTTTTAACTAGACAAAGTGCATAGTTGGGAGAGATGCTAGATAAGCTTTTAGCACAAAAAATGTTTTTCTGATCTGGTAAAGACATAATACAACTTAAGTTAAATTATAGGTAGAACAGTTGCTTTTACTTAACCTAAGTAACACAGGATCTCCCCAGTCTAAGGACACCTATGCAGGGAGGAGCCAGCAGGTGGAATCGCGGGGGGGGGGGGGGGGCTTGGGGAGCCAAAAATAGCCCCTGGTCCCTGAGAGGGAGCCCCTGCCATCTCCCTAAACTCCCCATGGACCCTGCTAGCCCCTCTAATCACACCAAACCCTCCTAGACCCACTAGCCCCCCTGCAGATTCCACTAGTCCCCTGATCTTCACCAAATCCTAACAGGCCCCACTTAGCTTCCCCAAGCTGCTTGCACACCCTGCTTGTACCCTGATACTGCCAAAACCTCCCAGATCCCTTTAACCCCCCACCACACATTCCACTTTCCCCTCCAATCTCCTCAAATCCCTAGAGAACCCCATTTCCCCCCCTGTCCTGACTTACCTTATATTGGGTGGCCATTTTTAACTCTAGCTTTCTCCTAACCTCCCCACATGTATATACCTTGTATCTTTTATTGCTCCCCTCTTCACTTGTTATGCTTGTCTCTGATGGCCTTGTCACATAGGATACTTAGCATGTGTTTTAGTTACATCTTAGTAACGATTACTTCATCATATTAAAAGTTAGAACATATTCTGAGCCACTGCACAGTAATGTTTACTATGATCTCTAACATAGACTTCTATCCACAGCTTGCTGTTTGTTGGTCTTAGCTCACTACTGTACCAGAGTCTTGAACTGGCTCCTGTGCTGCCAGAACTGGGACCAACATTGGAAGTTTGGTACAGAAAAAAGATCCCTGGCAGATATCATGGCTAGGTGAAGCCCACAAAATATCTACCAGTCTGACAATAACTGAACATGCTTATTTAATGTGATCTGGAGATACTTCTCACACACAAAATCCTAAAATTGCTAAGATATGACTTCATTTAGCATGTGATTTACCTCTCAAAAGTGCAGATGCTTGCATTTTAAGTGCAGTTAATATATCCTAAGTGTAATGTGTGACAAGGCCCATAGACAGTTAAGCCTGAGTGCTTCAGGACATTTTTTTTTGGTAAATTTCACACCAACAAGGTACTTTGCTCCCTGTTTTGACTTTGGTAGCAGATAACTAATTAGTACTATTCCCAGAGTGTGCAAAGAAATGTATCTTGGCTTGTTTATGTTTTTCTGATATAAATTGAATCTGTCAAACAAAAACAGTTCTACTGATTTCAACACCTTTCAAGAAAAAAAGCAATCACTTGCCAAATTGCAGGGGGTGGGGGGGATTGCACAAAATAAATGGGAAAATAAATGAGGATATTTAAAGGTAAACTCTTATGGGCTATTTGGGAGGCACACTGGCTTGTATGAGTCAGAATCAAGGGGTGGTAGAACACGTCTTACTCCCCCTAGCCTGTTGAGTAGGATACATGCAAAAAGTTGATGAAGTCCACATTCTTAATTACCCTTAAGATTTGGTATACATTTCCTATGAATATTTGGGGGCTGATATTGATGCAGATAATCCACACTTGCTTAGAGTACATGATAAATTATTAATCATTCTTCTCAGCATGCATGGTTGATCAAACAGTTCAAATGTGAAGCCAGTGTTTAAGCTGCTGAATTTAAGCTGTTGCAAACTAATCTTGTTTGCACTGAAACATGTCCAGAGAAAGGACATTCGGTGAACATCACCATTTCAACAGATATTTGTGCCACTCAGAAACACTAATGAAATACTAATATTTTATCACTGTGTTTTCAACATTATGGAGGTCTTCACAGACTGAACTATTCTAGGTTCTTTTTGAAGATCCAGATAAATAGCAGTAGAGACTGACATCTTCAGACCCCAGAAAAAACATACCAGGAGCAAACCTTCCTATTATTCTTGTTAGTATTGATGAGCCAGGGAATGTATTTCTACAATGACAGGATAATTGTCTCATGACAGTTTTTGCTGTTTATAGTTTACATTAAAATACATGTACCTGTATAACAGAAACTACACTAAAACTACCAGTGTACTTACTGCATGTTCTGATGATACATCTATACCCTTTTTTCTCCCCCCAAAAGCCGTAGAAATTGCTCTTGCCTTACAGTAGGGGTTGACCTAGAATTAGGCTTCCCAGTCTTGACATTTGTATTTGCAGTATTTTTGCACATAGAATAAAAATACTAAATCAGAAATCCTCTCAGTGCAGTTTTTATTATTGTATTTTAGTGCAGTTAGTCTTCTGAGTCTTTCCCTTGATTATTTGACTCTCCTGCAGGCTTTTGTAAAAGCAACTGCAGTTCAAGGCCATTAGCTGTAGCTATAGTCAGGGAAAAAGCTGATTTTCCTAAATTTGAACCTGAACATTTGTTGTCAATTTATATTCAGGATCAATTGGAAGAGTATGGTATTTCAATAGGTCCACTAAAAGACCAACAAATGTTCATGGAATTTTGGCACTAAGAACCTGATGTACAAATGCATTTGATATATCACTTTAACTGTAATCTTTATATATACAGATTTTCTGTTATATGGTCTAGTATACATTTTTGTAGTTGGTATGAATTTGGGGAGCAGAAGATATACAAATATATTGATCTCTAATTCAGGGCTGGATAATTATTTGGGCTGGATGGCCACTTAATGAGTTTTGATAAGCTGTCATGCACAGTCTTTCAAAAGATGTAATTCTAAAAAATGACAGATAAAAAGCAAATCATATACTAAAAATCAAACCTCTACTATAAAATATTTAAAAAGAACCAAACCCATAGCAATGGGCATTTCAATGAGCTGTTATGAGTTACATAACTTATAGATGGCTATACCCTGTACAGGTGTGATCGTGAAGATAGAAGGGCTGGGGGTGTAGCCCTCTATGTCAAGGACCGTTACACTTCCGTCCAAATTGACTTTGGCACCCAGAAAGGATGACTGGAGTCTCTTTGGGTCAAAAGAGGTGCCCCCAAGCCTGCACTTTCCCAGGCTGAAGAGTCCCTTGGTTCTCAGCCTGCCTTCATAAGGCCTTTTCTCTTGCTCTCTGATCATGCCCATGGCTCTCCTCTGGACTCTCTCAAGCTTCTCGACATCTTTCTTGAATTGTGGAGCCCAGAATTAGATGCAGTACTCCAGCTGCGGCCTCACCAAGGCCGAGTACAGTGGGAGGATGAAATCCTGAGATTTACTTGAGAAGCATCTATAGATGCAAGCCAGGGTTTTGTTTGCTTTACCAGCTGTGACATTGCATTGGTGGCTCATGTTTGTCTTGTAGTCAATCATGACCCCAAAGTCTCTTTCAGCTGTGGCACTAGCGAACGTAGCACCACCGAGCCTATAAGCATGCTGCGGGGTTTTTTCCCCAAGGTGGAGTACCTTGCATATATCAGTATTAAACATCACCAGGTTTGTATCCGCCCACTTACTAAGCTTATCCAAGTCAGCCTGGATCACTAGCCTGTCCTCAGGTGTGGACGCTGTGCCCCAAAGTTGTCAACCCCCGAAGTCACCACAGGGCATTTTAAGACTCGGGGGGGGGGGGGTGGCGGCACACTTCATTCATACTTTTCTTCCACTCCTGGCCTGGCCCAGCTGGCTGACTCATGACTCCCTGCCCCCTTCCACCTTTATCCCCTCTCCTGCCTGCAAGTCCCTGGTGTGGGGAGATTGCAGAAGCCTGGGCAGGAGCTTCCAGCTTCTTGTCACCAGTGGCTCCTGCTGGGAGGGTGATGGCTGTCTGGACACTGGAACTAGAGCTGTTGCTCCTGCAGCCAGCACCTACTGCACAGGAGAGGGAGGAGAACACTGGGTTTCAGAGGACAACCGTGAGCTGGACAGAATCACTTGGTGCGCTGGATCCATCCTACAGGCCATATTTTGCCCCCCTCTGCTCTAATTTATTGTCTCGTTAAACATACAATAAATGCCTTCATTTAGAAAATCATAAATATAAGTGCACTGATTAATAAATCTACCCAATGAAAAGATAGCTTCATCAACTCTCAACCCAAATGTTTTGCGTAATATATAGAACGTGACTGAGAAGTTCAGTTTGAACTGACTTTCCATAATAATGTACATGGCCTTAAATATAAATGAATGAATTTCAGTGGCTAATATATACTACTAAACCTGGGGTGTTATGGTAGCCACTGCATACTTAAGGTTAAGATATCAGGTCTTCCTATTCAATCTAGATTTTCAGTCAACTAAATTGCTCCAGAAGAAATGAAGTCCTTTGCATTTTATTTCTGGGATGGAATTATTATAAGAAATTTAGCTTGTCAGGACAAGAATGTAGTGGGGGAATTTCAAAGAAGTACAACATAGAGGTAAGGAATACTGTATACATACATACAAATATTCTCAGAGAATTCTCCTCAGTTTGTTCTCCTAGAGCCATGTGTACAGACATTTGAATGCTGAGATGCTGAAGAGTAGGGAGTTTGCAATGGTGACTCAGCAGCCAGGGGGACCCTTTGCATACCTCTGTTTGCTCTGCAGGCTCTCTTGGTTGGCCTGGTACATAGGGTAGCCCTGATTGGCTGACCTAGACTGATAATGATCAGCCTATGTTTTCCTGCAGCACAATGTAGAGATTGTGAAGAGGACTTGTTCTGCTGCCTGCTATAGAGCAGCAGAATCCAATAAGTGACATAGGGTGCATCCAAATGAGTGCAGTCATGTGGTATGTGATGCTGCAAACACTTCTGCAGTGCCACATATCACACAGTTCAGTGTTCTCCATACTGCAAGGGTGTGCTGCCCAAGTATGCGTTGGGCCGGGGGGGTGGGGCATGTTCCACAGGGTTTTTTGACCCCCTGGATATCTGAGTTAAAAAAACAAAACACAGAAAAAAACCTGGAGCAACACACACTTGGCCAGCGTGTACTACTGAAAAGCAGAGTCAGGCTGCCCAGAGCCATGCTCCACTGCTAGGCAGGCTCTGCATGGCAGAATTGCCATGGCTGCAGCTCCGGGAGGCTCTCAGGACCCCAGGTAAGGCTGCTGGGGCCAGCCCAGTGCTGGCCCCACCTCTCCTACTCCACCTGGTGTAACTTGCCTTGCACCAAAGTACACATGGCATGGGTGTTCCCTGGGGACATGTAGCAGTGGTGCAAGGTGTGCTACTGCTACTTGTACCCGGGGAACCAAATGGAAGCATCCAGACATGCATGGATATACTGTCTCCCTGGTGTGGGCAGGGAGGAGAATGCTGGTGGACTATCTTCTCTTCTGCGAGAAGCCACAGCATGTACAGACACTCAGTCTCCCAGGAGAAACTCTCCAAGGGTGATGTAGCCCTGTTTTTTCCCTGGTTATTTTTTTCTGGAACACACATTTTTATTCTAGGAGAAAAAACTACACTTGTTTCTCCTGGAAAAGCTGCAACTTTTGCAGGAGAAACTGAAGGTCTTTATGAAGCCTACTAATTTTAAAAGAACTCCTCTCTGTCTCCTAACAGAATGGAACATCTTCCCTGGGTGCAGCCAGTAGGGAAGGAAAGATGGTTATCATCTTTGTTGAAACGCAATCTATGGCCTCGGTTATGTTGAGAATAATGCGTAATGGTGACTATTTTCCAACATATTAGTTTGCCTACATTTCTTTGAAAAAGATGTTATATATTTAGTCCATTTTCAATTAAGAAAAGTAATGACAAAAATGATCATTAATTCAAAATATTTATTTCATTGTGGGCTGATTTAATACAAATTGAGTCAAATCGCCAATTATAATTGTGTTTTAAATGAGTAAACAGGAAACTATGATTTAAATCAACAAACTGAATCTCATTATGTATTTTTACTTTTTAGTTATTTTTGTACAAAAGGTTTCTTCTCACTTGTTGGCAACCAGTTAAATCTTTCTTGTAATATAGCTTTTAGATTTAATACTTCTTTCTTACTTATAGTTTAACATACATTTACGGAAATTCTTAACTGCATTTCTGTTACAAAATTTTGAATAGCACATTTCTTATTTACTAGATTTTTGTTTTACTTATGATTTGAGCTGAATTTTAATGGAGATTGGAATTCCTTTTAAATACACAAAACTGTATTTCTAAATCCATTTTTATACTTAAAGGTATTGGACAAACTTTAAAAAATAAGTTTATCAAAACACATTTTGCACTTTAAAATATAGTTCTTTTTTTCTTTTATTTAAATAAGGAAAATCTTTTTGTGAATTGAACTGTTCGTTTCTGGTTAGCATATCCCTCAAGATTTTAGAACTAAAAGCTCCCTGAAGCTTTTCAAACTAATCAATCATTCATGTGTAATTTGTATGCATAATATGGAAGAGGAAAACAAACTTTTCTTTTTTGTAATTCCCAATTAGTTTCTCAACTTAGAAAGAGATATTGAAGTAAACTAGTTTAGTAAATGAAATAAAAAAATATTCTTCCTGCATCCATTATAGATGTGACAGCTGTCTAAAACTAGTATAACACTTCAGCAAATTCAGATTTTAGGTGCTTATCCAGTGTCTTCCACCAGTTCAGGAATTTGATTTTCTTTAACATGTAAGAACAAATATGTTTTGTTTCAATATTTCTTTAAAAATAATTGATCTTAATAGATTATAGAAAACTTAGGTCTTAGAGTAGGTGTTTGCAACTTAAATTTGTTCATTTTTAAAAACAAAAAATACTTAAATGAAAAATCTAATGTTTTAACTTTAAAGAAATGTTTATCCATCATGATTTAAAAAAGAAACTGTTGCACTATACTTACTCAGCATGGAGAACAGATGATAAAACTATTGAGGGAGTATGGGAGCATGCAGGATAGCAGAAAGTGAATCCAGACAAGATGGAAGTGATGGTGATGGAAAGATCACTTGATTTGGTGGGGACTGGGAGACCTATCTTTGGGGTTCATTTTCCCCTTGTCACTCAGGTTTGCAAACTTGTGGTACCCCTGGATCCTCTGCTGCTCCTGGATCTTCAAGTGGTGGCTGTGGTTAGGAGCACCTTTTGTCAACTCCATCTGGTGAGAAGTTAGTGACCCTTTTTATCCAACTGTGATCCAGCCACCATATTCATGCCTTCATAACCTCAAGGCTGAACTACTACTATGTGTTCTAATTAAAAATTGTCTGGAAGCTGCAGCTGGTGCAGAACCTGGTGGTCTGTCTTCAAGGTGCTGGTTTTCATCTATAAGGCCCTAACTAACCTGGGCCCTTATGTTGCTAAGGGATTGTCTTCTACTTTATCTTCCATCGTGATCCATAAAGTTAGCCAAGAACAACCTCCTACAATAACGATGCCAAATTCACTTGGACAAAATGCATGGAAGGTCATTCACTGCAGTTGTTCCTCTGCTTTGCAACTCCTTCCTTCTTGAGGCTCACCCAACTGAGCCTGGTCATCTTTCATAATCACAATAAGAACTTCCTATTTGGGCACAGAGAGATAGATCACATGTTTGAAAAGGCCACCCAGATACTACATGAAAAACTGCTACAGTACAGAAGAAAACCCCCCACAAATCGCACACTACTGGTTATGACATATCATCCCTCCCTTGAACCTGTATGGAAAATCCTCAAACAATTGCAACCCATACTAGAAAGAGACCCTGTTCTTAAAAAGATCTTCCCAGAGCCACCCATCCTAGCCTTCAAACAAGCACCGAACCTCACTAACCTCATCACCAGAAGCAAACTTCCTCAAGCCCAGAACACACCAAAAGGATCCAGACCGTGCCATGACAAGAAATGCAAAACCTGCCAACACATCTCCACCACCCCCACAATTACTACACCCCATAACAGAGCCATCATCATTCCCAGATCTTACAGCTGCACCCCAGAAATGTAATATATCTCATCCAATACACCAAATGCTTGATGAAAAATATGTTGGAGAGACCAAACAACAACTGCGCACCAGAATGAACAGACACGGGAAATCTATCAAAGACAGAAATACCTAGTTACCTGTGGGGGCACATTTCTCACAAGAAAACCACTCTCTCTCCAATCTCTCAGTCCTGATCCTCAAAGGAAACTTACACAACACTTCCCAGAGATGAGCCTCTGAACTCCACTTCATCAACCTCCTGGATACTCAAAATCATGGACTAAATATAGACATTGGATTTATGACACATTATAACCTGCCTGACATCTGACTCCCCAGGTATCTCTCCACTACTCATCCCCCTTCTCTCTCTTCCCCAGCCTGTCTCCTCAGTTGACTCCTCAATCTACATCTTCACTGACTACCTGTCTTGTATACATACCAGCCCAGGCTCTGGCTTCTTTACTTTTCATTCCATCCAGGAAGAGCACACACCAACTGCAGAAACTTCCTTAGCCTGACGAAGAGTTTTTGAACCCAAAAGCTTGCATAATAATTGTTTTCCAACTATTTAAGTTGGTCTAATAAAAGATATCAGATTTACCCAAAGAACCTTGTCTTCCTATTTGAGCAGGCATTCACAAAACAAAGCTAGGATGAAGTATTGTTTAGGGTATCTCTGTTTTATCTTGATAGTTAAGTTCCCTTTTAAGGGGTTTTCATTCTTTTGTTGTTTTCCTGTCCTTAAGTTATTGTATTTGCTTATTGTAAGCCACTCTGAGTCTTTCTCTGAAAGGGAGGCATACAAATAAAATAAAGAAGAGTGGCATCTATGTTTGCATGCACAGACATAAAGAGGTGGAAAAGTGTAGATGGAGAGGAAACTAGGGCCACGTAGAAGTGTTCATGGCTAGCAGTGGAACATTTACCCCACCAGAAATAATTCTGGGAGAGGCAGCTTTGCAAGCATTCAGCCTGCAACCACTCCCTCTCCCCTGCTCTTTGCACCATCCCAAGACTGGAGTGATCCCAATCTGGGGAAAGTATGGGCTGCTCCAATCCTCCCATTCCCATCCTATGTGAGAAGTAGGCAGGGGACTCACAGTGCTGTTCTTGTTGCTTGGTTCCCAAACACCAGAAGCTGAGTGGAGGAAGTGCAGATCAAAACCTCCTGCCTGCTTTTCACTCTGGGGACTCTGATGTGTTAGAGTCCAGCAGCTGTTCCTCCCTTCCTATCTAGTCTACAGCAGAAGCAGCTTCCCCCATGCCTTCCCCACATCAAGGTGACTCCAGTGCCCAGAAGGCAGAGGAGCCTTTCCCTGCAGCTCCAGTCTTCCTGGTCCTTAGGAGGAGTTAAGCCATTAGAGAGCGTACAAACATTTGTTCTCCTTGGAGAAACTTTCCTGAGAACAACTTTTAACTGGTTGGAGTTCAATTATTTTTCTCCCAGATCCACCATTTTTATTCTGGGAGGAAAAAGCAGGAATGTCTGTACACCCATGGTTTCTAACAGGATAGCGGCAGTTCTGATAGAAACAGAACATCTGTACATGGCCTGAATCACAGTATCACTACTTTGTTTCTCCAGGATAGGAGCAGACAAAGCACACTGATGTTTCTGGCTCTGAGAATTAATGCTAAACTCATAGAAGATCCAGAATATTAAATTATGGTGAAGTGACCCCAACCAGCTCTAATCTGGTTTCCTTGTTAAATAGGTCTTCCTAATATCTAAGCTAAATCTTCCGTAGGGCTGTTTAAGATCATTATTTCCTGTTTTGTCCTAGCGGACACAGAGAAAAAGTTATCCACATAATTTTTATTAAAACCCTTTTTTTGCATTAAAAGATTTTCATCCTTTTCCTCTCAGTCATATCTTCTCCAGACTAATAATCACAAATCTTGCAATGTTCCTCATCTCATGTATTTGAGACCTCAGATCATTTTTTTTACTGTTACTGCTGTCTTCTCCAATTTGTTCCCAGGGCCTTACCAGTGCTGAATACAGTGAAACACTTATCATGGCTTTCATACAGCATTTTTAATGCATTCCAGTAATAAGTTAGCCTTTTTGTAACAACATTATTTTGTTAACTCAATCAGTTTGTGATCCATTATACCTCCTAATCATTTTTCCCCTACTATACCCTTGGCAGACCAAGGGTATAGTAGGGTATTTGCTCCACAGTCAGAAGCTATGGGTTTTATTTACAAATTTCTAAGTGAAATTTTGTGTTGTGTAGGAGACAAGACTAGATGATCATAATGGTCACATCTGGCTTTGAAATTTCTGACTCTATGAACGTATTTTGGTCCCAGCTTTTGTCAGATCTTCCAGTCAGGAACTCCTGTTTTGTTCTGTTTTACTTCTTAACAAGCCTCTAGGCATTTGTGCTTCTGACCTTGAAGCTGAGTGTAGCCTTGCTGTTTATTCATACTGTTGGATGAGGGGCACTTACAAGTGTCTTGGGTCTAACCCTATTAAAGGGAGAAAAAAATCTTTCATTAACTTCATTATTGCAAGGTCAGGGTGGTGGCCTCTGTATACACATTTGACATTCACTGTGAGCTGTTTAATAAAATATCAGATGTTTAAAATTCTGTAGCACTTAACTGTAAAATCATTCCTGAAACCCCAAATGTAAGCACTTCATATTATTACTTCTATCTGGAAAAAAAAAGTTAAACAGAAAGGGGAAAAAATAACAGTAATTGGTTTTTAATTCAGTCCAATAATGCAGCTTTCAGCAAGGTTTCCTGCTGGTTTGCTTTTACTTTAATAAAAATAATATACTAATCTTGATTTTATAAAAAATATGTATTCACTGTGATTAGTGCGTGTTTTCAGAGAACTTACTACCCTCCACTAAGTCATAAATAACTCATTAGTGACCTGCTTTCCAAATATGCTGTGCACTGCTTTTTTATATGATTGGGTTAAGGATTGCATAAATACTTATGCCTTTATGTAGATATTTTTGTTAATCCGTGTACAATATTCTGTACTAAGTAGAGGAAATCCATATTTTGATAAAACTAAGGAAATATAGACAGTGATCAACTACAGATTTGGGGGTTTTTTTATACCGGTCTTGACGTTATTGTAGAAAACCATGGAATACATTTTGCATAAAAAATAGTTGTCTTTCATAGTTTCATAGTTGTTAGGGTCTGGAAGGGACCTTACAGATCTTTGGGTCCAGCCTTTGCTCTCATGTTGGCACTGGATGTAAAGCAAAGACCAGTTGGATTAGCTATGCCAGGATGTGTCCAGGCACATATGTGCACATCCAGGTGTGATTGGCAGGTATAGACACTTTGTCTAACAAGATTGGGCCCCTGCTGCTCCTGGGGCTTCAGGGGCCCACTTCTGCAAGACAATGGCCCCTGGTGCCAGGCGTAAGTCTGCAGGCAAGGATCAGAGAGCCCCATAGGGTTCCCTTGCTCTGCAGCATGAAATACATGCCCTAGAATCAGGGATTCTGGGATGCATGTTTCACACTGCAGAGTAAGGGAACTCCATAAGATTTGCTGCTCCATGCTTGCAGATGCATGCCCTGGGGCAAACCGTGGCTGGGGTTAGGGCAGAACTGGTGCCTCATGAGTCTCCCATTCCTCTATTGCTAGGTATGTGTCCAAATGCTTTGCAGTGTCCCAGGACAAGCTGTTACCACATTTTTTTGTGGCAACAGATTTTGGTTTTTCTCCCAGGGCACCTGTGAGGGACATCTGAATGGGAACTGCTTTGCCCTGGAACAGAGCAGTTTGTTCCACCACAAACAGGACATCGTTTTCTACCCAGGAACAGCTCTGTAACTACAAGGTAATTAGAACTTCACTCACACTCTTTGGGAAAATTATGGGTTAAGCTGAAGTCAATGGCAAAATCCTTCTTAACAGAACCAAATTTTCTATTTATGTAATAAAGTATGTGGTGTTCATTTATGAAGAAATGTAGCAACTTGAAACCCAACTTGAATATATCACTTTCTTGTTGCTTTTATTTATTAATTTGATTCCAGTATGTATGCTGTTGAATCATCCACCATAACAATTAAACCATATTCTTTGCTCCAGACTTGATTATAACCTGCAAAACTAAAATGTGATTATCTAAGAATTGAGATTAAGATAACTTCTGCTTAGTCCAGTCAGATACCTAAAGTCTATGCATTTTTCAGAGGACCTTTTTATGATTGGAAATCCATTTTGAGTTGCTTAGGATGAAATTTAGCCTGGGGATCACTTTTCTAATTTTGGTGTTTGGCCACCATCTTTAAAAATGGCAGGCATGACTAACAAGATGAATAAATGTCAAAATCTCAGTACCTATGAGGCCGATTTTGATTTTCTAAATGACTTTAAATAGGTATTGCAATAACCTAAAAACTCTATTTGTTTTTTTGCTGAGTAATGACCCGTTGTTTGGCAGCTCTAAGCCTTTAAATGCAAAAAACCATCAATATTGACCACTTTTTTGGCAACACAATAAGATTACTTGTTTCAAATGGAAAGTTTTACTATTTATTTATTCAAAGTCATATTTGATATCATTAATAACAGGGGTACAAATGATTATGGAATATATTTAAGTAAAGTAAAATACTTCAACTCAAATTCAAAGTCAAATAAGTGACATGGCGTACACTGGATATTCTTAATCTAGGTATTCTTCTGTGTCACTATCTTATCCAGATGACTCTAGAACAGTAGCTTTAATTGGCTCTTCCAAGTTTCCATTTTTATTGTTTTGAGGCAATTTCACTCCATCTGGTAGTCCACTTTTAGTTGCATCAAAGGTTCCTACACTTCCAGCACTGACGCCCACCCAAAAATTTTTAGATCAAGAGTTTGTGCATGTTATGAATTTTTCCATTCACAGACTTGCAAGTCTGCTCTGACTGAGTACTGTTTGAAGGAGTCATGGTCTGAAGGAAGTATTTCAAAATCCCACTGTGTCTACTCCAGTTAATCCATAAACCTCACAAGCAGCAGATGCTACATCATGTTCTAGAAATAACCAGCAGCAGTAGTAGTATGATGGTGCATCTCCTGGTTTCTTCTTCTACATATACATATCTTGCTCAGTCACCTGACTGACATAGGAAGAAACAACCCATACATCAGTATCTTTAAAATAAAAAATGATGAAGCAGGAACTATCCATTTGAGATGCATGGAAGAACATCCTCATGTCAGCCTCACATGGAGATTTCAATACAAAGCATACATCATGTTCTCCAGATTTTAAATCATAACAGATGAGATTCACTGTGAAGTACAGGTCAGCATGGTGAAAGTAGAACATCATTCATTCAAGAGGAAACATTGTAGTCTCATTTTGCTAGAATGCTTCAAAAGAAATGAGTGTCAGGATGCTCCAATAGGCATTTGCTTGTCAGAAACAGGGTACATGTTGGGAACAAACCTGATTGACTCTGAGTAAAGCTGCTGCTCATGGAGTTTTGTACTAGTTTTCAACAGTTCTTTGTCATAAGCTTCGTTAATGCTTGTGGGTGTCAGCCAGTGACATACTTGAAGAGACTGAGGACATATTCAGACCATGTCTTGCTTAGTGGGACTTTATTACATATAATTCCAACATCTACTAATGCATTATAATGTGATAGTGGTAAAAGTGACTGGAAGTTCATCAATGTACAAAATTTAATTTGATAGGTTTGTGGAATTTCCCCATCTGCTGTGAAGAGCGAAAGGCTCACAGAAGTAATTCTTTATTGCAAAGTCAGTGACTTGTTTCATTGCAATATGGTCAGTCATTTTCCTACACTTTTGTTTGTTCTTGGTTGCAACTGTCTTTGTTGCAAAGGTCTTGCTTTTCCTTGTGGTGATAGTGTCATGTATTGACTGAGTTCCAGAAGAGAGTCTCCCCAGAATGTTTTCCATCATCACATTACCCTCATCGTAGGCTGTGTGGAGAACGCTTCCTTACCTCTTCCGTTGCTGGCTCTCCAGAGCAAAGGGAGTGAAGAATTGGTCAATTTAGATCCCATGGGTCTATGTCTCATTCTTCCAGAGCTGTCTTCACTGCATCAATAACCTGGCAGTCTATCTCTATTCTTGATGGAACCAGTTCTGGATGGTGATACAATTGCTTGAAATGATCCACCTGTTTTAGCTGTTCCCTTAACTGCATAATAACTGGTCTACTGAGTATGTTGATTGCTACCATGGTTATATTCTTGGTAAAACCAATCCAGCCCCCACTTCTGTTCTTGGATTCTTTGTTTGTGGTCATTTCAATGACCTGGTTTGGAGGCAGTTTGTTTTGTAAACCTTTCCAGTGAACAAAAATGAAAACATTGCAGCAATGTATACATTTTTGTCTTCTTTCAATGTTGTCATTCACCAGTAATACAAAGACAGGATCTTAGTTGACATTTCCATAAGTTTCTAACAGTGGAAGCATTCAATGGCAAGCTGATAAGTACTCTTTGAAATTCATTCCACTCCTCAGACAATGGTAATGTTAAAAGAGTATTTCAAAATCAATGATGTAAGACAGAAAATACTTGGCCATATCTGGTTCACAGCTGACCACTTCTTCAAACATTGAACATACCAATTCCTGAAAAAGAGGTGAACTGATGAATTCATCATGTCCATTTTCTGTAGTGAAATCTACCAACTGTTTCAAGCTGTCAATTGCTTGAGGAGTCTTCTGGAGGTATCTATGGATTAACATATTCAGTAAACCTTTTGTTACTAATTTGTGGAGGTCCTGTGTTGTAATGTTTACTTGAAAATGCTCTATCTGCACGTCCTGCCACCATAAAACCTGCAGCAACAGCTAATTCTTCAAGACCACTACCTGCATACCTCTTTCCTAGAACATTGAGCTCAGACATTTCTGTGTGAAACCTGCCAAGTACCCCTTTCACATGAGACCATCTCTTTTCATCTTCACAAATGGCCTCTTCAGTATATCTATACACCACTTGATCTGTAAACTACTATATCACTGGCATCTTCTTCAGGTCAGCAACTTTTTGGCACCGATCCATCACGTCTGTTACAACTTCTTTGCTTGGAGGCTGTGTACAACATATAACGTTGTATGTTTCTCACTTCATGACATTGCTTTCAAGAGAGCAGTGATATCCAGTAAATGCTGGGACCCTTCCATGTGGTTGAATAACTCAGAGAAGTGCATGGGCAGTTAACCAGTGTGCCAGTATTCCCTCAGAACTAACCTCCAATTTTCATGGTTGCAGTTGAGCATGTAATTTGCTACTCCCGTAATTTTTGGTGGTAACTGGGAAGAGTAGACTTTTAACAACTCCAGGTTTTAGTATATCAAGGTTGTTGTATCTGAAATTAGTTAATTCTTGGCAAAATGAAATTGTTTGTGCCATAATTACATTTGTATAATAGCTTGCTGCAGAGCTTGTTAACCCATCTTCATTAAAATCATCATTATCCATGGCAACAGTACAAGGCCAACCAGGAACAATTTCACTTGGACACACCTGACCAGGGGTGACTGGTGCCTCCTGAGTCTGTTGAGGCCCAATTTCTGGGGAGGCCAGGGGCAGACCAAAAGCCCCATATCCATTCCTATACTTCTGTGCCATAACTTACTGCCCCTCCCCCCAACATGCCACTGACCCGCACGGCAAAAAAACTGCGGCAAAACAAACTGCCCCACTTTTGGGGGCCAATTTTGGGGGTGCAATTGTCCCCACCCATACTCCCGCTACCAGTCGCCTATGCACCTGACCATGCTAAATTGATTGCGGTGTATTCACTGAAAGTATTGAACTATGGTCAGATCTGTAAGCGTCCCTGCAGTGCCTGTGCTGCAAATTTATCAAGAGCATCATTATAAGAAATGCCAAGTTTCATTTCCTTCCAGATTTGGATGAGTTCCTCCTTATTATTCATCTTAATAATCGGATGAGTTACTCCTTACCATCCATCATACAAACATACCTAGATAACGTGACTTGCATTGGCTATCACTTCCCTGTAATTAGATGCAGGAATCCTTCAGGCAGAAGCCATACAGCCATACAGTCATTGTGCAATCAGTGTGTATCCTTCTTCAAATATAGAACAAGAATTAGCAAGTAATGCCACAAAATTGTGAATGTCATTGAGTCTCTTTCAGTTAGTTGATCCCATATGGCCATGGGATTCCAGCCTCCATCCAGTGCTTGAAGTAAAGAAGTTTGGCTACATTCCATATCAGTTCTGGAGTGCCTATACCCCAACTATTCTTTGCACTTTCAACACGTGCCCTTCTGTACTTGGGGGAATAAACTATGGACGATTCATGTCTGCAATACCTGCACTGAAACCCAGTGTCTTTTCTGAAATGATCTTCAAGCTTCTTGCACAGAGATCATAGAGCATGTCTGTCATCACAAGTATTTTGGATTCTTTTATTGATGATCATCAAATCTTTGTAGCTGCTCATACTTTTGTGTGCGCAGGGCATAAAGTGTGAATTAAAAACAAGCTGGAACCTTATCAGGCACAATGCTGCATTTATTGGAACATAAAACATGCAACATGAAAAGAATAAAGAACAGTAAGGTTATTTGCTTCAGTCATTCCCATATATACTCACTCACTCACTCACTCACTCACTCACTCACTCACTCACTCACTCACTCACTCACTCATACAAAGAAACACACACACACACATATATAATGAGACAGTCCTGCAAAGGTTAAGATGTTACCAAGTTCTTAAAGTTGCTCAAGGTCAGTCTGGTGTCCGGCCAGGCTGACCAAGACAGTTGGAGTCAGGTCTTGTTGGACGCGACCAAAACTCCTTCTTGCAGGTGGAAGAGACCCAAAACCTTGTCTTTGTGTTCATTCTTTATAGTAATAGATGTCCATAGAACCTATGGATTCCATTGAGTCAGATGCGAAGGCCACCCTTTTTGTCCTGTTGGCAGGCTGGGATTGGTAGGTCATGATCTTCTGGCTTTGTGGTCTGCAATCTTCAAGGGCCATTGCTTGCAGTCTTCAGCCATCAGGATGAAGCATGATTTAGTGATTGGTAATCCTTTACTGCTGACTCTAGGTCACTGTAGCTCTTAACCGTCAAACCACAGGAGGCTTTTTTCACCTGCTGCAAGAGGCCTGTCTTTCTGTGTTGCTGGCACATATGTCCATCATTTATTCTTTTGTTACCTCTTTCTACATAAACCAGACATATCCACACACACCAGACATACCACAAACGCTTACACAAGCATTTTCCTTATACTAAATTTAAGTTCTGAAGTCATGAGACCAATAAGTCAAATACATTTATGCTAGGCAATAAGAAATTTAAAATGGATGTTTAATTCCAAGCACTAATAATGGGTGATCAAATTATAGTAAAAAGTAAATCATAACCAGATAAACTTTATCTTAATGGTTAAATCTTTTCTTTATATAAAAAGAGAAATAACAAACAGTCAAAACAATTATAGTCAATAACAAGATACGCAGTCAAAGTAATTATAGTTATTGCAATACTACAATACACAAAGAGTACATGTCAAAGTATACATACCTTGGATTTCTAGACTCTCAACAAGAGAAGCACAGAACTCCCAGAAAGCCTCGTTCTGTTTCTCTGTTACCCATTTTCGCCATTGTCGGTGATTTTCTTCTTTAGTTTCTGTCACATGATTATTATAGGTCTGCAAAATCATTTCCAGCAGTCTTTATAATAACATATACCCAGTGCTGCAACTTTCAGTATTCCACCATTACTGGTACAGTAAGTAACTAAGGCTTATAAATTATTCCTTTCTTTTCTCTTCTTAAACAAATTGTACTGCCCCTATGAAAGTTTTCCAAGCACGGTCTGTTTCAATTTGGCGAAATTTCACAGATAACCTAGGGAGTCTCTAGTGTTCTTCCTTTCCAAGGGTTCCTCACAAATTATACATGAAGAAACTAACAAGCAAGATCCTCAGGTACTTCTTACTCTCAATTCAGTGAGTAAGAAATAGTTCATCAGTAACTTTAGTATCAGTTTCTTTTGCAACATGTAACAAATCCTGTGCCTCTTGTGCACAGCTCAGATTAATGCCTACAACACTTAACTTAGTTTTTATACACTTTCTTTGGCTTATCTTCAACCTGTATTCACTCATAAAGTGTATTAAAACTTGTGCCTAAGTCCTTTAATTCTTGAGCTTTTTCTGCAAGTTTATTCCATGTATCCTGGGAGAATTGCCATATGGGGTTTTTCTGGATGTTGAAGTTTTTTCACATATGACAGGCACACCGTTATCAAATGTTTTAGGTTTTTTCTTGGTTGATTCTGGCAGTGCTGCAACTAAAAGTGCTGGCCTCTTGATTCATTGGGAAGTTCTATCATCCATTGTTCTTAACTATTCATCTTTTCTTTATTCACTAAAAAAGAAGAAATAAAAAATTAATGTAGATAAGACGTAACAACAAAAGGATAGAATTACCAAAAGATTAAGAGTGGATACCATTATATGCTATATGTTGTGCCTTAAAAAGCCGTCAGTAATTTTGTAGTTTTGCATTTAAAGGCTTAGAATTGACAAACAATGGGTCATTACTCATCAAAAGACAATGGAAGTTTGTAAGTTATTGCAAAATACCTATTTAAAGTCATTTAGAAAATCAAAATTGGTCTCATAGGTACTGAGGCACTGACATTTATTCATCTTGCTAGTCATGACCACCATTTTAAAAGATGGCTGCCAAATACCAAAATTAGAAAGTGACCCCCAGGCTAAATGTCTTCCTTAGCATCTCAGTTATGAATTTCAAAAATAAAAAAGGTCCTTCCCAAAAAGCTCACAGGCTGTATATATGTGACTGGACGAGTTATTTTATGTAACTAATATAATCAGTGTATCACCTCTCTAATATATAAACTCACGTTTCTCTATAATTTAGGTCATCTCTTGAGGACAAAGAAACATTTTTAAAGAGTATTGTAATGAAGACAAAATAGAATCATGCATGAAATCACTAAAATATGGAACTCTCTGAATGATTGCTAGCAAAGTATTTAAATACTAGTTTGAAAGAAAAAGAACAAAAATAGTTGTTACCATACAAATATATGAGAAATGAAATCTAGCTACAAACTGAATCTCTTTTCTTGGCTTTTATGCAAAATCTTTAGAAATAGCATCAGAAGACACTTGTTTATTAAAAAAGATGAAACATTTGTTATTTTATTTCTTCAGGCATCATCTACTTGCAAATTACTTTCAGACTCTTTCTGACAAAGTGCTGATGTCATCACTGACAGTTTAATCAGTCTCAGTTTCATGAATCTTCCAAGAAGTATAGAACAGCAATGTTGTTGTTCGAGGTAATAGTTGCTGCAAAGTGTAAGATGCAGTAGAAAAGAGGCTCATAGTTGATGACATTTGACAGTTCTTTTCAGCTGAAGGCAATGGAGCTGATAATCAACACATCCAGTTAGTTCAAATATCGTTCATGCTTTGTGATTAACAAGCAAATTTATGACTGAATAGATTACTACTTGGCATCTCTTCTTGTCCAAATTGTGTATCTTGAAAAGTCTTTATATATGTGACAGTATATCTAGATATAAAAGATGAATATTTTAATTCTCTGCATGTATCAAAACTATTTAGCAAAAATCTAATGGGAGATTTTTCTTAAGAACAAATGTTGTATTTGAGCATTTATTTCCATGCATTTAGGAAACATTCTGAATGAAGATTTTCTTAATAAATGTCTGGATTCAGTGCAATCTCTTCTCCCAGTAAATAGATTATTTTATTTTTACTAAGTGATTAGGGCAAGAAGGATATAAACAGACATTGTTTACAATGTTGTCTCTGTCAAATGTACTTATCTGAAAACTTAGAAATAAGAATAAAATATTTTTTTCTGATTGTGGAAGGCTGGGTGGGAGCAACTTTGGTTGGTATCCACAAAATTCCTTTATCAGCTACAGAGATCTCTGTTCAGCACATCTAGTACTCACCCCCTCCCCAGTCATGCAGTGTTTTAGTCTAGATAGCAGGAAACCCTGCAGGGAGTCCTGACTCCTGGGGCACTTGTAGACATGGCAAAAATTGGCTGTTTTTGTGGTTTAATTGCATTGTGCTGTACAGTTGCTGGGGTTTTTTTATAATTGAAATGAGTTTGCTACGTTGCAAAATAACCACATCCGCATGTAGTTTAGTTTGCAACATTTGTAACATTGCAGCCCTTGACAGCTCGCCTTCCCCTGCCACAGGAGAAGCAGGCTAAAGGCAGAAACAGTGAGGGGCCTGATCCTCTTTTTTCCATGGAGTAAGCCAATGTTTCCTGCAGCCAGGGGGCAAGCTGCCAGTCGGCCAAGTGTCCCCTGATCTGCAGATGGCTTCAGTCTTTCCTTCTGCTGTGGCAGCACCCCCAGGGGCCACCCAGGCAGGCAGCTAGCGGGCACCCACTAGCTGCCTACCCAGGTGGCTCCAAGGGTACCACCACTGTGGAGGGAAGGTCCAGGGCCTCCCACAACTCGGGGTCCACCAGGAGCTCACCCCTCAGCTGCAGAGAGGCTGTCGGTCTCCATGGTGGGGGTAGGGGATGGGGGGAAAGATTAGGCCCCTCACCGCTTCCCTCCCCCCCAGTGGAGCCTGCTTGCATGAGCTGCCACTGGGCCATGCAGCCCCTGAGCTTCATGGCGGGGCCTAGTACTCCATGGCAGCAGTACCTCTCAAGCCTGCCCAGGCAGAGTGCTAGCTCCGCAGGTGCTGCCCCATCTCACAGGCAGCACTCTCTGGATCCATCTCTTCCCTGAGCCTGCTTGGGGAGCAGCGCCTGGTGGGCTTCCAGCATGCAGGCTCATGGAAGAGATGGATTCGGCGGGTGGTGCCTGCGAGCTTGGGCAGCATCCGTGAAGCTAACCTCTCACCCAGGGAGCACAGCTGCCATGGAGGGAAGGACTAAGGTTCCCTGCAGCTCAGGGACTGCGCAGCCTGGTGGTAAGTCATACAGGCAGTCTCCACTGAGGGGAAAAAAAGAAAAGCAGCGAGGGACCTGATTTTCTCTCTCTCTCTTTTTTTTTTTTTTCCTGCGGAGCCTGCCCACCTCTCCTGCAGCTGGGGATTGAGCTAATGGCAGGCCCTGAGCTGCAGGGGGCCCTGGATCTTCTCTCTGCAGCGGCAGAACCCCCTGGTCAGCTCCTGCCCACTAGCAGGCCCTTCAGGTGGCCCCAGATGGCACCACCTCCATGGAGGGAAGGACTGGGCCCCCCCACAGCTCAGTGGCACTCAGCCCACTGGAAGCTCACCCTTCAGTAGCAGGAGAAGAGGGGAGTGCCTGCAGGGGGAGAGGGGAGGATCGGGCCCCTCACCGTAATGGTGACGGAAGCCCCTATATTGAAACGGTCGGTTTTAATCATCACAGCTACAACCCACCATTTCAATTTAGGGGACTAGACTCCTGCCATGTGTACAAGTAGTCCTGGAGATCATAAATTGATTTGAGGAGCACTGTGACTATACTGACTTTTCCTCCCTTTCCTCTTTTATTAAAACTAAAATGTATATTTCTAGCCATCATTGCGGCACAAATGTCCTTTGAAAATGTGAGCTCAGCATGAGTGTAAGCAGGGATACCTGGCTAACTCAGCAAAGAGCCTGCAACAATAATGAAGTCATACGTACTGTGTCATTTGTCTTAGTCAGTTGCTGTGGACTATGTAAATCTGAAACCATGGAGCCTGGCATTGGTCCATGATACCATTTTGCTGCATCCTAAAATCTTATTTTTCATCTACTGAAATGAACCTGCTGCTTTTTTGCTCTTTCATGGCAAATTAAATGGTGGTATAGAGCAGTGGTGTCAAGCATCCAGCCATGGGTCAGACACAGCCTGTGAAATCATTGCAGGCAGCCCACTGGTAGTCCAGTGTGCAACTGGAAGTTGACTTGGCCTGGCACAGCATTCAGTGTCTGTGGACCTCAGTGAACATGGCCATTGGCAGCAAGTCTCTGCTCCTGTGCAGGCACCTGAATGCACTGCTTCCCACTCCTGGACTCATACTGCTGCCTAAATGCAGCTTCATGCTGCTGCTTGCTCCTGGGCTAGCAAGTCGCAGTGCCAGTCACAGCGCCGCTCTGCCACCTGAACATGACTCCACTGCTGTCGCTGCTGGTCCCATGGATATGGCCCAGGAGGAGCCCCCATGCTCCAGATCTGGCTTGTGTCTCTGGGTGAGTTTGACAGCCTGGTATAGAGCATTTTTATGGCACTGTTCTACAGAGCCAGGCAAAAAGGCATTTATGATCTTCCTCCTTTTCTTATTCTTCTTTCTGTGGATTTGCTGCTTGAACCATGACTTTCCTCTGCAGTGAACTCTAATTAAAACACAGGCCAGAATTCTTGTCAGTTTCCACAGTATACCAAAGGAATTGCTGCACTGCATCAAAGGATTCTGGCCATGTGTATAACCAACAAAAGGAGCAAGCACTGAGTACACATCCATTTTATAAAGAAACTCACAAAATGCTGCAGAAAAAAACAGATAGATTAGCATCATATTGGCTGTCCGTACGTGTATCTTGGGATCTACCTAAATCATTCCAGAAGTGTGAAATCTGCAGCAGCTCCTTTAATTTCTCTCTTTTTATCATGCCTCCCCTCCCTACTGCTGATTGGCTGAGGGACCCTGATGGCCTTGCCACTTGCTCCTGATCAGCCAGGAGGTAAAAAACGCAGTTTTAAATATTTAAAACCACATTTTTTGCCTTCTAGCCAATCAGAGGTGAGAAGCTGGCCTGCTGGGGTCCCTCAGCCAATCTGTGGCAGGGGAATGTGTGCAGCGATGAGCAAAATTAAAGGAGCCTCAGTGCAGTGCACTTCCGGCAAGATTTGGATAGATCTCTACGTATAGCAAAAGCCACCTAGGCTTACAATTGGGGAATAGGCAATTGCACCATGTATTTTGGTCTTTGTTAATGTTTTTTAAAAGATGTTGCAAGTTAAATCATTTCCTCTTTTCAGTGCCTTGGTCAACTAAGCAATTCATGATACAGGGATTGAGGAACAGCTCTTTATAGGAGTTAAAAAGAAATAGCATTTCAGTACAACTGGATCAAATGACAGATGTTCTCTCCCACTCTACTTCTAGTAGTTTTGTTTGATAAGAAAAGGATATGTACACAGGGAGCTTCTGGATTTTTTCTGTCCACTAACAAGGTATACTACAAGAGAAAAAAAAATCCAAACTTTTTCTACAATTATTTCTTGAAACTTGGTTGCATTGGCATTGCTGTATTCATAATTACCTGGATGGTGTCTGAGCTATAAATGAAAAAAACATAATGAGAAGTCAAGAAGGGAGCAACGCAGGATCGTAGCAAGGTAAGGCTGGAAGCAACCTCACAGAGTCATCTAGTCCAGTCTAATGCTAAAGTCAGGATTGTCCCTAACTAACCTATTCCAGCGAAGTGTCCATCCAGCCTGCTTTGGAAAGTTCCCAGGGATGGAGATTCCACAAAATCTCTAGGAAGCTATTCTAATGCTTGACAACCCTTGTAGTCAGAAAGTTCCTCCTGATCTCCAACTTAAATTTCCTCTACCACAGTTTGATGACATTGTTTCTAGTCCTGCCCCCTATAGCTACAGAGAAAAGCCCATCTCTACCCTGTCTTTAATCGCCCTTCATATTTTGAAGACTTAACAAATTCCCCCCTCAGTCTTCTCTTCTCCAAACTAAATAACCCTAGGTATTTCCTCCTAAGTCTTACCTCCCAGGCTCCTAATCATTTTTATTTCACTGTGCTGGTCTCTTTCCAAACTGTATGCATCTTTCATGAAGTGTGCAGCTCAAACTGGACACAGGACCCCAGGTGAGGCCTCACCAGTGCTGAATAGAGTGAAAGAATTGCTTCCCTCGATGTACAAGCAACACTTGTGTTAATACAACCCAGGATGCTGTTGTTGTTTTTTTGTTTTTTTTTGTGGCAGTAGCATATGTCTGGCTCATACTCAGCATCTGGACCACTAACCTGCAGGTCCTTCTTTGCAGTACTGCAGCCCTAGCCTGTATTTATTCTATCCCAAGTGCAGGACATTGCACTTGACATTATTAAATCTCATCTCATTTATTGTAGACCAATTTGTCCAATATACCAAGGTCATTCTGGACCCTAGACCTGTCCTCTAACTGCACCCAGCTTGGTGCCATCCTCAAATTTGCTAAGCCTACATTCAGTGCCATCATCCGAATCATTAATTAAGATGTCAAGCAATAGTGAACCCAGGACAGATCCCTGGAGAACTTCATTTGATACCTCCATCTAACTAGACATCAAGCCATTGATGACTGTTCACTGGACACGATCATCTTACCAGTTATGTATCCATATTACAGTACTTTCATCTGATCTATACAGGTTTCCCTTGCTTTATGCGAGTTCTGTATGTGCGAATTCACTCTTATGCAATGACACTTTTTATACCAACATTTGTTATATGCGAGGTAAATTCATTCTTATGTGATCAGTGTGGTGGAAGCCTGCAATCAGCTACTTTGTGCGGTGCATTGTGGGAGTGACGCACACCAAAATATAGTCTCCTGTGCAGATTTGTGCTCCTCGCTTATTGTCTGCAACACGTGTTTCTGCAGTTGCCACCCCCATTATGGTATCATTCACCACCACCCTGTGCTTGTGTGTACTGTCTCCTGCTGGTGAGTACCAAAATTGTTTTGTAAAAGTGGTAGAAATGGGTCTGGGGGTCAGTACAATTGAGGTATTTGAACTTATCCCTATTTGTTACATTGTAAAGTGGGTTCCCTTTACACAAATTCTAGTTATGGTCCTTTTTCCAGGAATGCATGTAGAGCATAAACCGAGGGAAACCTGTATTTCCTTAACTTGTTAAGAAGAATGTCATGGGAAGCAGTGTCAAAAGCCTTGCTAAAGGCAGGGTGTCTGTCCAGTGCTCCCCTCCATCCAGAGAGACTGTCACATTATCACAGAAGGACATTTGATTCCTGGTCCTTATTCATAATCTTTCCAGACATCAAGGTCAGGTTAATTGTTTTGTAATTACCCAGATCTCCCTTTATCCTGTTTTTAAAGATGAGTATTTATCCTTTTCTGGTCATCTAGTAGGTCATTCCAATCAACACAGCAGCAGGATTAAAGCCATGTTGCTAGAACCAGCTTTTTGGACTTTGAAGTGACAAGGGCAGCTGAGTGGCCTACTAAACTAAAAATGCCTTGCAGCAGAATATAGAATGCAACTCAGCGCACTACTTTAAAGCAAACATTGAACTTGTGCAGAGTGTTGCTGTAAAGGCTTGGCAAGTGTAGGAGATGCCTTGTCTTCAACCACAGGAGCATCTATGGTACAACCTGCCAGGAGAACCTCTAGACCCCTTACAGGTAAACCTAACAGTTCAGACCTCATAACTATTTTATTATGTAGAAATGAGCATTCCAAACTTCTTTTCAGCATGCAAGTTTATTGACTTTCTTATGGCAAAGTATCAAATCACTTGCTTGAGCTTTGCTGAACGCATCTCTGTCCTTGCAGAGCAGTTCACTGACCAGCATTAAGCTTCCTCTGAATTCCTCTTTTCAGGCATAGAGCTTAATAGGTCCTTAAAGTAGGAGCAGTGAATTGGTGTTAGTGCATCACAACTACTTTGTCATTGTTGCAAAATAAAAACAGGTCTTAAAAAGCAGGAGTCCCACATGGGTCTAGCACAGAAAAGGAGGAAAAAGGTGAGAGCCATGGTGTATGATTTTTGTTTTCCAAGACATGTAATGAATTTATTACCACCTCTTCTTCCATGTTCACTGCTCAACCTGATGAGGATATTCTGAGAAGTAATTACTTAAAATATGCATAATGCTATGGAGATATAAATTGTTATATAAATTATTTGTATTGAAGATTTGATCTGTTGAAAATAATTTCAAGTAAAAGAACTGTCCATCCAGGCAACGTAATATTTTGTCTTTGTTGGCAAATATTAATATATTGAAGTTATATTAGATCTTTATTCAGGTTTTCAAACTGTGCCTCTGGAGATGCACCAGTTTTTAAACTTTGAAACTTAAGCAGTCAAAAAAAAAAAAGACACCAAAAAGGAGGAATACTCCTTTTTGAAGCTTTTTTATTGAGACAACATGAAAAACATTAACAATATACTTCATATTTATATATCAAATAGTTCCAATCTGTAATATAATGCACCATTATTTTTGCAAAAGTACATTCAAGAGGAAGCTCCCTAGCACATTTCTCATAATACAACTGGTGAATTCCAGGGTACAAAATATTTTTTCTGTGGCAGCAAAGGTAAATAATAAATATAATCATAAAATGAAGAAAATACAACCTCACTCTGAAACAGAGAATGCTGTGGCCAATAGATCAGGGACAAATGGCAGATCCCTTAATTTTGTGTTATATGTGTAAGTATATGAGCTCACCAAGTATTTCCTTCCACGTAAGTGATCCATCTCATGTAAGATCTCAACCTACAGTCACATGCAAAGTCTCATCTCACTTATTTTAAAAATTATCATTTGTAACACTGTTCTTCAAATATAAGACAAACTTAGGAACTATATTAGACAAGCCTAGAAATAAACCTACAATAATTGGACTCTCAACCACTGGCAGGTTTGGCTATCTTACCAAAATATTATAGCCACAAATTCAAATTATTTGGTCATTCAAACTTGTGTTATCTGTCTCATACTGAAGTCAGGTTGATTATTTGTCAGACCATTGCATTAGCAATTCCTTTTTATAATTATAAATGATACAAGCTATTTTTCATAATTCCCAAAAAAATACAAATTCTACTAGTGGTTTCCTAGATTCATAAACCTTATTCACAGCTAGGAATTGAAGTGTATTTGATTTTAAAAACATTTTCTAGGTTCCCTCTTACACAGCCAACAAGCTGAGAACCATCTTTTCTTTGCCTACAATTTGGAGAATATTAATAATATTCTCAATTGATTCCAGATTTTTTGTAGCAATTATCTTTCATTTATTAATGCTCTTAAAAATGTCAGGATACTTTTCATATTAGGTTTTAATTTTCTGTCTTCTGTTCTTAGTTAGTTCGACAAAACAATTTTATTGAAATACTTGTGGAACAATTTTGTTTCTTTTCCCCTAGAGTCCTCTTTCCATTGTTTTGACTGAAGTTTTTAGAGTACTTATGTAAAGTCACTGTCGGTCACAAATGTTGTTATTTGTAGTAAATACAAGAGGAGAAAGACTCTAGGTGAAATGAATTAATATCTTTTTGAATGTAAAGGAATATCCACATATAAATCACGAAGATTTAATAAAGCTCATCAGGCATTGATAATCAGTTCTCCTAGAGTTTAGCATATGAACTAATAAGGGGTAATTGCATTAGATTACCATTGTATTTTACAAACAAAATGTGGAAAGGTTTCAGATTTTTTTTACAGGTCTCATGCTTTCACTGCATTGTTACTTTTATCACTCTTTATTCTGATTGTGAACAACCCTATATAGGCTCAATTCCAAATTGAATAACCTCCCCAGGGCTCTGTTTCTATCATGTGCACTGCAGCATTTTTGTTCTGGCCTTTGCATGGAGATGAAAGAGGTGGTTAGTCTGAAGTCATGCAGAAAGTAGGGTAGATTTGTACTTTCTAGACTTTCTAAGGTCACTTCTCAGCACTGAAAGCTTATATATGTCTGATTTAGTTTTGCTCTCTATGTACTTTTTGTGCTAGAGAAGGTGAATCAACTTCTTAAATTATTAATTTACACTAGATATATTATCATATGGCTCCTGACAACCCGCACTAACCTTAGCCATGTACAAACATTCAGCTTCCCCAGGGAGAGATGCTGCTCTCCCAGGAGAAAACACAAATGTATGGATATTAAGGATTTTTCATCCTTGTGACCCTCCTGGGGTCTTATCAAAAGGGAGGAAGTGAAGTCCCCCTCTGTTCGCCCGCCACAACTTAATGTCATACAAAAAAGGAAGGAATGATATGAAAATGGAAGCTCCAACATAATGTGTGGTTTCAGTCCCTTCAAAAGTTGAGTTCTCCCTTTTTGGTGTATTTCTTGAGGCTCCACCTCCCCTACACCTCATCCATATGCCACCCGTGCTGTAAACCGAGTGGTACTTTCCCATTGTGAGACTGGTGACACAGCTTGCTACCTTCAACACTAGGGTGTATGCAATGCTGTCAGTTCAAATAATAAATATTAAAGACTGGGTGTTGATTCTTCAAATTCGCCTTTCTGCAACTGAGTCTGAAGTGACAATGTTATCAGCCAAGTATTAGTCCAAAGTCTCTCTCTCTCAACTTGGATCAAATATAACTGAAGTTATTGGCATACAACTATGCACTTCTTGCGTGCCCAGTTTCATAAAGGAAAAAAAAATACACCAAACAGAAATTAAGCTAGTTGCCTCATGTCACTTTGTGTGCCTCATGGCACACTTTTTGTGCCTCATGGCACTTGGTGTGGTTCAAACTCACATGACCTGTCTCATCTGTAATCCTGTGATTGCTTGCACTCCTTCAGCTTGTTCACTCCTGTGGGTGAGGACTTCTCTGAGCCCACCTCTGACAGGCTCCCTTTGTAGCCGCACTCCAGAGCCTTTCCCTTTCTAGCTCCTTGGGGCTCAGGGCTCAGCCTGCTCTTCCCGCCCAGCTCAGCAGCATGGGCTCAGGTCTGAGTTGGAGCACAGAGGCTCCTGTAGCCACCTCTGCCACATTCCGGCTCTTGGCAGCCTCTTGCTGCCTCCAGCATCTGGCTTTTCTCTGCCTCCAGGCGCTTCTTATCTACTTTATTCCCTGTGCGCCCTCCAACATGTAGGGAGTATGTACTTTTACATTTTTGTGCTGGTGGCATGTGCCATTTCTGCTCCTTCACTGAAGAACCCATAGGCAAGTTTAACCTGTTGGCAGCACTTCCTGGGCTATTTCTGTGCACGGCAGGGGTGCAACTCGAGCAGGTGCTGCCCCATTCCTTCAGGGCTCCGCAAGTTAGTCGTTCCAACCAGTGACAATCCCGATGAAAAATGGCCATTCCAATAGAAAAATAACCTAAGAACAACTAAGGTTAAATCACTCCTGGAAACATTTCTCCTAGGAAAGTGAAAGTACAATTTACCATTCTGAGAGAAGCCATGGCACAGTCCTCCAGCTTTCCAGGTACTTTGCTTCCACCACATACCCGTTCCTCTGGAAAAACAGTGTTATTCACCAGACTCAACTGCTTTAGCCAAGCAAGGAGCAAGGAGCAAGTCACACCCCCTTCAGAATCTGCCCATTGTGCAGTAGGGATACACAGAATGACCTTGAACAGTCTGTCAGGCAGTCAAGACTGCCTTATAGCACTGTTGCTATCTGTTGCCAGGCAGACTAAGGAAGACAGCTGAACATGCTGAGATGTATACACAGGGTCCCCCTGGCTACACAGCATCAGCACTGCAAGCTCTCAGGAGAGCTCACTATTTGAATATCTGTTCAGGCATCTCTGGTAAGTTTTTCTACCAAGAGAATAAACCTGGGAGAATATTCGAGGTCATTTGAACATGTGTATGTAGACCTTTTTGCTGCTACTAGATCTTGCTGCTTGAGTCTCCAATGATGGAAATTAGGAAAACAAAAATAAATAGATATGTTGAAATGATTCTATCCTTTGAGCCTGAAATTAAACTTGACTGCCTAGTGACTGGAGTGAATGTATGTGGCCCTCAATGAACTGGTTTAACAAGTAAGGAGAATGCTATTGATGAGTCGACCACTATTTTTTGTTTTTGTTTGTTTTATAGGACTTGCAAGAGAACAGACCTAGACACGTGAATCAAATTAAGTGCCAATTACTTAATTTTAATATTAAAGGGAGGAAGCAACTCCAGTAACCATAAAAAGCCAAACTGCCAAGCCTTAATTGGATCCAGTAAGCTGATACTGCAGCATTCCTCAAATGGCACTTTGTTCCACTTTTCTTAAGTCCCTGCTTATGCACAATTGAAACGGAAGAAGGTAAAGAAATGCAGGGTATCTTGTGCCAAAGCAGGCACCCACTTTCTCTCCAGGACCTAGATGATGGCCACTACCTGGCAATCTGAGCAAGCATTCTCACCATTTAGATGGGAAGAGCTTTTTTGTAGCATAAATATAAATGGGGGTTGATTAGGGGTAGGGACTTAACCCATGACTGTTTTTGTAAAGGGATTTAAATATCAGGGGAAATTTAAAACCAATGCAGTTCATTCTCAAATCAGTGTCTTTTACATGAAAAACAATACAATCCATATAATTATTTTCATGAACTAGCTCACTTCTGAAAAAGTCCAACAAATTTGACATACCAAAAATTCACCATAATGGAAACTTTAAGGCATATTTATTTTAAATAATGATGAACCAGACTTTTTGCACGTGAGTTGACACAAGAGAGAAAAAAAACTGAGTTTTGAAATATTAAGTAACGCTGATGTTTGAAAAATAAACAGTATTTTCATTGAAGGAGTTTGGGAGGGCACTGCAGAAAAATCTTGATTACACAAACAGATTATTTTAAATAATGTATTTGGTGTGAAATACTACTGACTTGCTTTGAAGCTAAAAACTTATTTTGAAGTGCAAGGAGGAGTTGAACAGCATTTTGCAATAGAGTATGTTTTTCTTTTTGATATTTTGTTAGACTATTTTGATAGGTATTATAACCTCTCTCTATAAATGTATTTACATGACATTTTGTAGACAGATAAGACAGTTCCCTGTCCCACAATATGATGAAATGCGGTAATAAAAACTGTTTGTAGAGTGAATGGGAAAACAACAATAAAACTATTGACTAAAATATTGTTTAGTGTTACATACATTTAAAGATTTGTTTGTTTGTTTGAAGATACTAATAATTTAAGTAGATAACTAGGGGTTATTATTAATAACTCAAAAAATGTTTAAATGTATCCTCTGCTTTTAATTTTGTAATCAATTTAGTATCATTATCATCAGTCATTGGGGAGGATTATATAACGAAGTAGACTACAGCTTAAAAAGTAGACATTAAAGGAGAAAAACAGGTTCATATGGGGAAAGATGGTTACTATGCATTTGTTCATGTGCACCTCAGCATGCCTGAAACCCCTTTGGAGTGTTAGATGAAGTAGTAAGAAAGCTAAGAGGGTAACATTTTTGGCTACAAAAGAATCCCTGATACTACAGTATATCATCTTACTGATAATAAGGAAATAAGCATTGTCTTATGTAAAATATGCAGGTATTATAAGTTTTTAGCATGTTTATATGTTTCAATTGCATAGAATGCCTTGGCACATAAATTTGGCGTTTTCTAAAACTTTACTATGTTTTCTGTAGTTATAGTTGTACTCAGCCATGGACAGCATATTTGAATTTGAATGGTGTTACCAATTGTGTCCACACAATAAGATCAGATTTATTTTATGAAAATGTAATTTAATTGAAATCATTTTAAATTTTATGATACATTACTCATGAGCAGAATGTGTGTATGGAACATTAATTTGAAGTAGTAAGAAAAAGCAGCTGCAGTTCCCTGATATGATATCTCCAGTATTTGTATTAATTATCTCATAACACAGAATAACTGGAGTAGAAAATTCATTATGTTTAGTTAAATAGTGAGGAAATCAAAATGCTTTTATTTGTTAATTTTAAGGTATGTCTCCAAATCAGAGTCTCTAAAAGTAACAGATGGCCAGTATACTTTGTGGGAACTTTTCCAATTTGAAGCTTTTTTTTTTTTTACTTTAATTAAACAAATGAGGCTATGAACAAAATGACTAAAATGACTGGGGGGGTTTCTGCTTTCAAGTGTAAAAGTTTGTACTTCTGCCACATTTACTGATACTTACTGACATATTCATTGTGTGAATTTTTTTCTGCTTATTTATGGCACAGAATACAAAATTGAAAATGCTTCTGTATAATACATCTATTGTTTAATTTACAGGAAATTGGACTAATCACCTGTCTAAGATTAGACATGTCTACATTTCTGTAGAAATAACTTACATGGTACTGATAGCGTGAGTGCTGCTCTATATAATATTCCACATGTTAGCATTAAGAAGTAATGGTGAAATGTAGAAGCATCACTCTAATCCCCATATGACCTTTAAAGAGGATTAATGCTTTATGTAGTATAGGAGAATCTCATGAAATGTAGGGATGACACCATGCAATGCATGCTTCACTGTACCTTAATTTTAGTTTTGTTCTTCATATGAGAGAATTCACCATTTAGGGGAGTAATACTCGTAGTATTACCCCCAAGTTGGGTGAGGTAACGGACAGTACAGAGGATAGGGTTAGAATTCAAAATGACCTTGAAAAATTAGAAGAATGATCCAAAATTATTGGGAAGAACTTGCTAAAGACAAGTACAAAGTCCAGCAATTAGGATAAACAATGAAAGGTACAAATACAAATTGTGGAGCTGCTGGCCATGTTGCCGTACTAAAAAAAAGGCCCCAGAAGCTAGAGTGGACCACAACCTGCACATGAATCAACAGTGTACTATTGTTGAAACAAAAAAAATAGAGTTTACTGAGATATATTAACCAGAGTGTTGCGTGCCAAGTCATGAGGAGTGTTTCTTCCACTCCGCATCAGTGAGTAGTACTCTACTATATCCACTTTTGGGCACCAAACTTCTGGAATGTACAGCAGAAAGAAACAAAATGATTAGAGGGCTAAAAAACCTGATTTACAAGGAAAGATTGGGCATATTCAGTCTGCAGTAGAAAAGTCTGAGGAAAGATTTGAATCAGGCGTCTAAGACAAGGCAGTCGAAATTCTAAGCCCCTGGGGGTCGCACATTCCATTGGGATGCACGAGTGGGGCCAAAATGCCACATAGGCCACACTAAGCAAGGCATGAGCCACCAGGCTGTGTGCACATGGACACTCCCTCTACCCATTTCACTGCACCACATGCCTGTGCGGGCACCCACTGCATTGCTGCACCATGAGCCTTAACCAACCACTGCACCATACGGACACAATCCTTCCCCCTTGTTCTCCTTGCACACACCCCCAGACTCCCCCTTAGCTCCATGCATAGCATGTTGTGCTCCTGCACCCTCATGTAGAAGCAGGAAGTGGCAGGTGGAGGAGGGAGGGGGAACCCAGAGGTTCTGGTTGTGTTGTAGCTGGAGCAATGTGGGAAGCAGCATCCAGGCTGCAACATAATCCCTTGCAGGCAACATGCAGTCCACAGATCACCAGCTGGACCACCGTGTTATATTTCATGAAAGATGATAAAAAGAAGAGGAAATTAACTGTTCTTGGTGGCCACAGACAACAGGTCAAAAGTTTTAACTTACAACAAGAGAAATGTAGGTTGGATATTAAGAAGAACTTTCCAACTGTGAGGGTGGTTAAACACTGAAACAGATTGCCTAGAGAGATTGTATAATCTCCATCCATGGAAGTTTTTAAGAGCCAATTAGACAAACACTTGGATAAGACAGTGATGATCCTGCGTGGAGCAGGAGATTCAACTAGATGACCTCCTGGGATTCCTTCGAGCCCTGTGATACTGATTCATTTGGCAACTTCTGTCACTTCCTATGCAGTAGTTTGTACAGTTAAAGTTGACTTTAATGCTTTTTTTAGGCCTTTGTCCTTCCTGGCTTTCGTCACAACTTTCAGAGGCTCTTTCCTTTGAATTAGGCTCTAAACTCAAGCCTGTTGTGCTCATCTCTTTTGGATGTCCAGATGGAAGTTAAGTATCTCATTTTAATTTCTGAAAGTAACAAAAAAGACACGGCCTCTCTCTCCTGAGCAATGTTTTCCCTTTCTGTTAAAGGAAAATTCTAAGATCTAACGCTTTGTGAAATATTGCATAAAAATAGTCACCTTATTTTCATACCCAGTCACGCTACATGATAGTGTGTTTTTTTCCCCTGAACTTGCTTTTGAAGCGCATTTGGGAACTTATGAAAGTTACTGTGTTAAAAGTATAACATTTCAATATGCTTAGTCTTCAGTTTTGTGACTTTGTCTATTGTTCAAAAAGTATACATTAGGAGAAACAATTCTGCATATTCCTTCAGAAATCAGGACCTGCTAAATGTTCAGAAAATGTTGTTTCAAATATATGGGCATCTTTATACATGCTCTAGGGTGGGGGGAGTAGGGGCATTTTAATTAGAGTGGCTGAAGAAGAATACTTGGCATTTGAAAGCTTGTCTAACTTTATCCCGCCTATGTGGTTGGTCCAATAAAATACATCACCCCCCCCATCTCATTTTTCGTTATGATTTTTAGTATGACTACCTATGCATTTGCTTAAATTACAGAGTAAAAGCAGTGAAGGAATATCCACTGTGCAGCTATTTGAAATATTCTGCCTCCAATCAGTTAATTATATTCAAATGTTAGCACAAAGTCTAACATTTATTGTATATGAAAATAAATTGAACAGTTGGTTCTTCTTAACATTTATATAATATTTATTATAAAATATTTCTGGATAATGTACTTAGGAGTTCTCAAATTCTTTGATTTGTTCTATAGCTATATAGGTTGGTTTTATAAAGCCAGTCAGGTTTTATTACTTCAAATGGTAGGAGAATAAAGTAACCTTTGAGCTGGTGACTTCATTTTACCCCATACTGTTTAATTCTCCCCCATTCTGTTTAATTCTCTTAATGGCTACTAGAATTGATTGTAATAGCAAGTATGCTTTGCATTGGTATTAGGCAAGAACAGAAGCATTTCTTGGCAGGTTCCTGAGTGGATTCATCTGATTTAATATGCATTTTTTGATTACTGTCTAACCTTCTACAACCTTTACTGTCTGTCGTTTGCCATTAAAGATTCATCTGCCAGTCTATCAGGTGAAATAATAGTCTCAATAGATCTGAATTACCTCATCTCGACCTACTTTAAAATCAATGTAGACCTATTATGCCAAACAATTTGGTAGCAGGTCTTTTCAGAAAGAGATCACTGGTAAGAAAAGTTCCTAAAAATTCCAAAATGAAGAATTAACATTATTCAGTGTAGAGTATAATGTTGAATATGGACATTCTATAACAGCATATAACCCCAAAACATGACAACTGTAGGATATACGTTTATACATCTTTTTTCACCTCTCAAGTGTTTGGGTTATATCAAGAATTGATACTTGTGATTTGATGACAATTATCAAAGAAAAGGAAGACACTGTATTAGATTCTATATTGTAGATAGGAACAGAAAAAACAGAAATAAACTAGTGGCTCTGTAAGTTACAAATGTTCATAACTTACAGGTTCTTTTTAGCATGCTAAACACTTTCCTTATGCAGTCTTATGTTGAAAGAAATCCTATTATGGGAAATAATGGTAAGATCTACTTTTAAGAGTGCCTAACTTTTTATCCTGATCATTCATTACATTCTTAAAATTGCTTTGAAATTGTGGTATTTGCCAAAATATTTTGGAAGGTTGATGAAAGGTTTAAGTAAAACTTAAAACTTGTACATCTGTTTTAGAATGAGACAAGAAGAAAAAGAAAAAAATCCAATTTAAACAAATGTTCAGCTTTTTTTCTTTTACAGACCTAAGAAAGAGGTATTCACAATGCTGAAATTTTAAAAGAAAATAGATCTCAATCAAAAATGCCCTTGAGAATTATGCTTGATTTGACCAAGGGTTTGAGAATCACACTTTGCACATACTTTATATACAATTGTTTTAGAGTGTTTTATTAGTATCCTAACGGAAAGACATTACATGTGTGTGACTTACCTGGTTAAAGATTGAACTATAGGCCAGTGAAGTTAGTGGCTTTCCTTCACTTGACTTCTGTGGGCTTTGAATCAGGCTGATAGCATGCACAAAGGTAGGTTGCAAAATTAAAATTGAAACTGTCCTTGGATGAAAAATTGAGCTTTTAACTAAATATCATTTTTGTGAATAAGGTTTACCTAATTTACATAATTGAGGAAAAAAACCTGAATCCAAAATATTGTATTTATTTATTTATTAGATGTATATACCACACGTCCTAAATGAGTTTCAGGGTAGCTTACAACAGAAAACCAAACAAATAAATTATGAAGACAGATAAAAATCTTAAAATAAATAATACCTAATAGAACATGCTCCCCAGACAGTGTCCCACAATTTAACCCCACCTGTGGAAGGTTTACCCAAATTAAAAGATCTTACACCATTATTAATTCTTGGTATTAGACAAAAACTGTAATAATAATTTTCATCGTAGGTTACAGAGCCAGAATAGGCTAGTGTTATTGGCCACTTTGACCTCCTTTACAACACATTGTAATACTTCCCTGAATTATTTTTTCATTTGACTTTATCTAATTCCAAGCAATTCAGATCCCTCTACATCAGTGACCTATTCTCTTCATTACTTGGTACTCATGTTATCTTTGTGTAAAATGCCACCGTGAAGGCTTATAGAAGATGTCTGATTTATTTATGTCCCCATTGTGCTCTTTAATCATTACTCACTGGATCTTGCCGCCAAGAAGTAAGTCTCTAATGGACCATGGCATACATAGTTAGAAAAAGAAGTTCAGCCTACAGAAGAGAATGGAAATATGAAATGCCCATCTGGAGGCACTGCACTAGCATGTGTTAACATATATAGTAAGAAATATATATTCAATATGTGTAGAATTTTTTCTGCTAAAATATTTTTGGCATTTATTATTTTTTCCCCAAAAGTTGAAATTTTATACAGGAGAAAAAAAAGCCTGACTAGGTGTAGTGCATACCTTTTTATCTGTTGCTTAGGTTACTTCCACACAATGTTATTTCTTTTCTTCATAAAGAGAAAAAAAAAGGGGGTTTTAAAAATAGAATTTCCTGTGTTAAGAAAATGTCACAGTTGTACATTAAGGACCAGAACCAAAGTATTCACTTAAGCATATCTTTTTATGCCTTATATTAGGCAGTTACCTCTAGGAGGAGGATCAACACAAAATGGATTAGGTGCCTCTGCTCTCTATATGGGAATTGGGGGAAAGGGATCTAGATGCTTCCAAATTCCTAAATAGGTGTCTTCAGAACTATTCTGGATTTTGCCCTACACATTCATAATTAAGTCTGTGCCCCAGCTAAATTACTAAGCAGAGACTTGACTTTTATGATCACATAATGGTTGTGATCATATATTTAAAAAAACACAAAACTTTAGCCATGTAAGAATGAATTTGGAGAAAGAGGCAGAGCACTGCAGGAACCCTGCCCTCATTTAATGTTCATTTGTATATACATTACTTTTAATGAACTGGTGTTTTTTTCTGGGATACACACACAGTACAGGATAGCAAAAAAGTATGAGGAATATCTGAGATTGAAGGAAAATGCAGGATCTTATGGTATTTTATTATTTAAGAAACAGTGTGAGATCAATTAATTGAAGCATGTGTCTACATGCATATTCATAAGGGTAACAACTACACTTCTTACCTCAGCATTGACATTCCCAATGTTTCAGTCTCTTACTAATTAAATATGATTATATCCAAGGTTGTGAGGTTGGTTTTGATGTCGTAGTTTAATCTTTAAAAATGTTAATCATTTTTGGAGTCAACTTGATTTAATCGTAAAGGCAGCAGTGGCCTGATTTAGAATCACTTTTGCATCAGCTGTAGTCTTCCTTCACTAGAGAAATAAATGAGATAATGCAGTCTACACTACTATTTAATATGAAGAGAAATATTTTTATTGCATAAATGATAACGTGACCTTTCCACAAAAGATGCACTCTCTTCTTATGGGAGGAACTGTAAAGCAAACTTAAACAAAAATATACATATATTTGTAGAAGGTTTTGTAATTCAGATCATTAAATAAAATTTTAGAAAAAAATTGCAGCAGATCAATTAGGTTTTTACCAGCTCTTGTTCTCTTCTGCCTTCTAACTGAGTCATTTATTTATTGCACCTTTTCTGTTGAAGAATCAGTAAGGCATGTTGAAGAATCAATAGGCATTCATAGGAATGCCTATTGAGTCATTAATACTGATTTTTTCTATTGTGCCGTTGTAAACTATTTCCTTTTCACTATCGCAGTGTGACATTTCATTTTATTGCAAGTTTTTTAAGTTTACTGAAGAAGATAGTTTAAGTTTTTTTTAATAATTTCAAAATGTTTTTACCAGATTTTGTACAGCCTTATGGACATTGACATAAACATGAAATTGTCACTTATAAAACCCATGTATTATGCAGTGCTATTACACTATGAACAACCTACTGTTGCAGATTCAAAGGCACTCAGATTCGTCCTCAAGAGAAGTCAAAAACTGGAGTTTCTAGACCAGTTAAACTAATGTCTACTAAAAGTGAAACTTTTGTAATATAATTTTTTTCTAGTCTTTAGTGGTATGTTACATCAATTTTGATTCACTTTAGGAGCCTTTTTACCTTGGAGAATTACTTATATTTATTTGTTTAGGCTCTTAGACTATGCCCCCTCTACACACACAGGAAAAGCGGGATGGGATATAATGCACGATTCCACACATGCATGGCAGGAAGCATGATTCTGGGATCACGCATTAGATCCCATCATGCCTCACTGTCAGTGCAGGGGGAGCCCAATCCCCTCAACTGAAGGGGATGGCGGATTGTACCAGCCATTATCGCCCAGACTCAGTGGTGTGTGAAACCCCTAAGCTTCAATCCTCAGGGTTTAGGGGTTTCAAGCTAGGCAAGGCTATAAACAACATGTGATAAGGGTTTTGCATGTGTAGCTGGTTTTAAGGTGCAACACCTGTAATGTGTAGAGCAGGTCTTACAAAGTCAGAATCAGAAATGACCTTAGATCCTTTTAAATTTACACTGATTCTCAGATGTTATCCTAAGCTCTCTAAGAACTGTTTCTACCCATTCTGCTGATATCCTAGATATTCTAAGTTTATTTAATTTATGATCTGAGAAGGTATAAGAAAGTATAATGCATCTTCTACCCTACTTTTAATTTGCATTATCTTCTGTCTCCTCAATATTTGTGTCCAATATTGAATCCTTCAGATCAGGGGCAGGCAAAATATGGCCCACAGGCCGGATCCAGCCCACCAAGCACTTCCCCCTGGCCCATGGAGCCTCCTCAAAACCTAGATAATGGTGGCTGCTCATCTAAAAGCCTCCAGTAGTGGCTGGCGGCACCAGCCACTGACTGCATGCACCTCAGGCTATTTACTTGGGTTCTGGTTGTGAGGCAACCAATCCTGACCTCAGCCTGACCCAGCTGGCCTTGCCCTGCCCCTGGCTCAGGCCCTGTTTGCAGCTTGACAGGGGCAGGGGAGCTGGACCAGATCCTGTGGCACCGGTGAGATAAAGGAGTGCTTGCTTCTGCCTCCTGTGCAGGACTGAAAGGGATCCTGCCCTACAGGTAAGCCCGGGAAAATAGCTGCTGGGCAGGCTTTCCCTGTGCTTTGCTGCTTGGGCCAGGCTGGGCTGGGCTGGCACTGGGGAGGGGAAGCAGCAGCTGGGCTGGCTGGGCCACATGCAGCCCTGGCCCAGTCAGCACCAGGGAGGAGAGGTGGCAGCTGAGCTGTCTGCCACTTGGGACCAGCTGGGCTGGCTGAGGTAAGAGGAAGCCATGGTTTTGCCTTTTGCAGCTTGGGCTGGGCTGGCACCAGGGAGGGAAAGCCACTCCTGGGCTGGTGCCAAACAGCACGTGGCTCAGCTGCCACTTCTGCTGGCCAGTGCTGGGCCTGTTCCGTCCCCAGAAGCACGCAGGGAAGGCTCTGGATGGGACGGGTTGGCACCGGCCACGAAAAGCAGCATGCAGCCTAAGCCAGCTTCCCCATATGCTGCTGGGGACAAGACGAGCCTGGCTGGAGCAGCAGGGGCTCAGCTGCACCTTCCCTCTATCTGAGCCGACTGCTCCCAAGTGGCAGGAGGCTCTATCGCCACTTTTGCTGGCCTGTGCCAACCTGGCCAGGCCCGTCTCATCCGGAACAGCATGCGGCCAAAGCCAGCTTCCCCATGTGCTGCTGGGAATGGGACAGGCCTGGCCAGAGTGGCAGAGGCTCAGCTGCACCTTCCCCCTACCTGAGCCGGCTGGTCCCAAGTGGCAGGAGGCTCTGCTGCTGCTTTTTCTGGCTGGAGCTGACCCAGCCAGGCTCATCCCATCCCCAGAAGCACGTGGGGAAGCTGTGGCTGGGACGGTTTTGGCTGCATGCCGCTTGGGACCTGCTGGACCTGGCCAGGTCAGCAGCAGCCAGGAAGAGTAACGGCAGAGCCTCTTGGAACCAGCTGGCTCAGATAGGGGGAAGGTGCAGCTGAGCCCCTGCCACTCCAGCCGGGTTTGTCCTATCCCAAGCAGTATGTGGGAAAGCCGCAGCTGGGCTGATGTTGGCCCCATGCCACTTGGGACAGGATGGGTCTGGCCAGGCTGGCACTAGGGAGGGAAAGCTGTGGCTGAGCACCCTGCAGCTTGGGACCAGATGGGTTCTGCAGCACTGGACGGGACTGCACCAGTGAAAGGACCTGGGCCTAGGCTGGCTTCTGCTGTGCCATGGGCGGGGGGGAGAGGAGAATGGGCTGGGATGGGCCAGATCATGCTGGTACCGGTGGGGGCGTCGGTCAGCTTTTGCAGTGTGGGCTGGGGTGGGCTGGGTCCTGGCTTGTGGGAGGGGTCTGGTGACCAGTACTGGTGAGGGGAAGGGAGACTGAGCTAGCTTCTGCTGGCCTGCAGGTAAGGAGGGGCTGAGCTGGGTCCTGCCCTGCAGGTGAGGGGAAGGGCAGGTTTGGTTGGCTTTGCAGCTAGGAACCCTTGCTGGCCATGAGGTCCTGATCTTGTACCTGGGAACTAGGTGCTACTGGGCTGGCCCTGGCTGGCTCCTTGCCCCACATGCAGTCCAGGCTTGCAGATTTTTAGTATATGATACTTTATCTATACTTTGTTTAAATGATTTGTTCTGAAAGATTTTGCGTGTGCCATCCTTGACTCAATTGGTTTGGCTCCATTCTGGGGCAGATCTAATGCCACTGAAATCCCATTGATGGGAAAGGATGTTAGAGGGGTCACAACCCCTTGCTACCTGGTAAGTTGTGCCTGTGCCTCATGGCCTAGAGGTCAGAACTCTTGGGGCCCCATGAGTAGGCTGTGCACTATAAGGGTGGGGCCTGTTGTTGGGCAGTGTTTCCCAGTCAAGGGGTAGACCTTCTAATGTCAGGGATCATGTGATTTGGGCAGGGGATTCTGGGACAGATATGGCAAGTGGGGCAGTTTGGTGTTGGGTGGGTGGGTCTTATGACAGACTATGTGACAGGGTCTTCCAAGGCCACCTCCCCAAAAGGAGTACTTCTGGGGGTAAGGGGAGGGACTTCTGGTGACAAAGGTCAGGGGTTAGGGGACAGGACTTCTAGTCCCAAGATGGTGACCAGGGGGCAGGGCAACTGTCAAGGGTTGGGGCTATCCATGTAGCCCTTGACAGCTCACCAAATCTTATGATGCAGCCCTCTGCCCAAAATAATTGTCCACCCCTGCTCTAGATATTAGTAAAATTGAATAAATATTTCAAAAAAAATCTGTTAATGTAGCAAGTTGACCAGACACTTGGATGGGATGCTTTAGTCAGGGATGATACTGCCTTGAGAAGAGCCTGCATTAAATTAGTTTGGGAGCTCCCTTCCAGCCCTGTTTTCCTATGATTCTATGAAAAGGGTCTATTTAAAATGAACAGTTTAGAATTTGGCCTTTGTGGGCAGATAACAAAAGCTTGATGGATAAATTGATCAGAAACAGGTAACTATCATATGATCTTGGGAGTCTCTTCTTGGTTCCAGCTATTTTTGTACCTAGAACCAGGCACATGCATTGTTATAAAGCTGTTTATATAGGGTTGGATTAAAAACTGTCTGTAGGATGCTAAATAAAATGAAATGTTTCATGTTGCAAGAGATGTCCTGTAAAGTTCTATTGAGAGGATCTTATCTAATACAAATGTCCCTTAATGATATGGAAGCAGGAGTATATAACATGTTAATCATATTTTGCAGATTATACTAATGTGAGAGGTATTGCAAACACCAGGGAAGATAGACAAGTAATATGAAGGGATTGAAAGAATCCAAATATGAGCAGGCAGTAATAAAATGATATTCTTACTTGAAATACTACCTATTATAGCTAAGTATATAATCCAAACAGATATTCAATGGAATAGCAATGCTAAAATGAAGTAAAGAAACATAACAGTGACCCTTGGCAAGAGATTAGATATTAATTTTCAATATGTTGTAGGAAAAAAAATGACTACTTTGAATTTTGGCTGTATGTGCAGAGATGTAGCACAGATCAAAAGTAATAGTATTTCTCTGCAGGATACAAGTAAGAGACCATATGTTGTGTATATTTCTGAGCATCTCATAACAGAAACATATTGACAACTGAATGCAAGTCGGAGAAAAACAAAAAAAAGTGATTTTTAAAATAAATATAACTTGGTGGAAAATGACTAAGGAGATATCATAAGCAGTGTCAAATATTGAAATGAAATAATCCCTCTCATAGCTGGATTTTTCCTCAATTTATCTGTGTAAGGGAGTAGTAAATCAATTATTTAAGCGTGTTTCCCCCTGTTATCTCTCTCTTGACCATAGAAGAAATGCACTGATTACAGCTTCAACTGTAGGGAGGGAAAAAGGCCTATTTTTTCCAATATGCACCCCACAGAGATGAGGTAAAAGGGAGGGGTAGGAAGTGAAACTAGCCTTGGCTGCCCCTCTTTTTCTCTTCTAAACAGAGTAGTTGGCTGCGCATACTGAGGAAACCAAATATCAAAAAGAGATTTTTTAAAAATTGAAGAATTTTACTACTACTCTCCCCCACTTCATGCAAGCGGAAAACAAAAGGTACCATCATGAGGCAGAATTCCTCCATGGACTATGTGTGAGTCAATACTTGGACCAGCATGTCTAGAAATACCCTTATTATTAAATTTGCCCAGTGACTTCACAATGACTGCTCAACTTTTCCATTTGCATGTTTGAGCAAGAGTGGTCTGATCAGGTTAATCTAACCCTGAAGTATTAAAGTTTGAATCAGCATAAAACATAGGGCATCCGTAACATAGGGAAACCTACCAGAGAGTTGGCAGTGAAGATAGGGAAAGAGAAAAAACAGCTTAGAATAATGGAAGAACAGGTTAGTGATTATTTAAAGAGACTGGGTGCTTTCAAATCAGGAGGGCCAGATGGGATACACCTGCAGGTAATGAAGGAATTAGTTGAGGTAATTTTGGAGCTATTAGCTATCCTTTCTGAGAAGTTGTGGAGGTTGGATGAAATCTCGTATAACTGGAAAGGGGCAAATATAATGCCCATCTTCAAGAAAAGGAAGAAGGAGGATCCAGGGAGCTACAGACCAGTCAACCTGACCTCTATATCTGGAAGGATCATGGAGCAGTTCCTCAAGGAATCCATTATGACGCACCCAGAGGTGAACAAAGCATTCAGAAACAGTCATCATGGATTCACCAAGAACAAGTGATGTCTGACCAATCTGATTTCCTTCCATGATAAAGTGACAGGCTCTGTACATAAGGAAACAGCAATGGACAAGGTACACCTAGACCTTCACAGGGCTTTTGATGCCCTCTTTCAGGACATTCTCATTAAGAAGCTAAGGAAATGCAGATGAGACAAAAGTTGTAAGGCAGATATATAACTGCTTGGACTATTATACTCAGCAAGTAGATCTCAGTGGCTTAATATCTATTTGGGAGGAGATATCATTGGCATTCCCCAGGGGTCAGTCCTGGGTCTGGTATTGTTCAACCTATTCATGAATTATTTGGATGATGAAATCAAGTGAACACTTAGCAAATTTGTGGATGACATCAAGTTGGGTAGAACTGCGGGCCCTCCAGAGGCTAGGGCTTGAATCCAGAATGACCTGGATTGACTAGATAAGTAGTCTGCAGTCAGTGAGTTGAGATTCAACAAGGAAAAATAAAGTCCTGCACTTGGGACAGAGTAACTGCATGCACAAATTCAGACTGGAGAATGACCAGCTAGATTGCAGTACTGCAAAGAAGAACCTGGGGGTTACAGTGGACCAGATGCTGAATATGAACCAACAGTATGCTCTGGTTTAAAAAATTCTGATACTATAAAAACCATTGTCTGTCTGTTGGTCCATAACGCTTTATTCACACTTTGATTGGCTGACGAAAACAACCAATCAGAGTGCGAATACAGTGCTCAGACAGGCAGTGGCAGCACAGCAGAGCACTGCTTTGGTGGGGGAAAAGGGGATGGAGCGGGGGAGGCCAGCAGAGCTGGCCTCGCCCTCCCCCCCCGCCCTGCTTTCTGGAGGCAGCAGCAGTGGAGCAAACAGAACTTCCCTTGCCCCCTCTCTGTCCTGTGCTGCTCCCTCCTGATACTGGGGGGGGGGAGGGCCGCGGGCCTGGGCCAATGCAGCAGTGGCAGGGGGGAAGGGAGGAGCAGGTCCAAGTGTGGGGAGAAGCTGGCCCACCGCAGCAGCAGGGACTGTGGAGCAGTAGATCCAGGCCAATGCGGGCGGGGGGGGGATGGGAGGAGCAGGCCCAACCCCAAAACAGTGGCAGGGAGGGGGGAGGATGCACCTGGCCCAACCCTGAAACAGCGGGTGGAGGGGAGTAACTTAGCCTGGCCCTGAAATGGCAGCAGGGAAGGTGAGCGGGGCAGACCCAGTGCTGGCCCCACAATGATGGTGGAGTGAATGTGGGGCCTGGCCTGGGCCCAAAACAGAGGGTATGGGGAGGGGCGCTGGATCCTACAATGGCTGTGGGGAGGGTGGGGGGGCCAGGTGTGGACCCGTGGTGGAGTGGGGGAAAGAGGGTAGTGCTCCCCCTCCATGGAGGTGGTGGCAGTGGCACAAGGGTGGCAGAACAGGGTCGGGGCCACTGCCGCAACAAGGGGATGGGGAGCGGCCCCAAACCTGAACTGTTGAGGGGGAACAGAGTCAGGCCTGCCTTGGGGGAGTGGAGCCAGGCTCTGGGCCCTGTCTTTGCCGGCCCCCCGGGTGGAGGTGGGGGGAGTGGCCCTGGCCCCAAAACGGTAGGGGTAAGGTGGGGGGAACAAGCTTGGCTCCAGGCCTCTGTTCACACCCAGCACACTGGCAGGTGATGGAGTGGACAGGCTATCAGCACTGGCCCCTCCCATGGCAAGGCTAGAGCTACTGGCCCCAGCCCCCCAACCCTGCAGGCAGTGGCGATGGAGCAGACAGAGGGGGGGTGGGGCCAGCAGACACAGGGGGACTGTCCTGGCCCCAGCCCCAAAGTGGCAAGGGGGGAGAAGGGGAGCAGGCCTGGCCCTGAAGGTTGGGGAGTGGGGAGCGGGGCCAGATGTAGGCCACTGTCCCCAGCTGCCCCCCCCCCCCCGTCATTCTTGACAGGCAATTGGCTAGTAAATAAGTAAAAAGCCAACAGCATTCTAGGTTGTATTAACAGGTATGTCACTTGCAAATCAAGATAAATTATTCTTCTGCTCTATTCAGCATTGGTAAAGCCTCCCCTGGAGTACTATGTCCAGTTTTGCACCCTGCACTTCAAGAAAGTTGCATAAAGTTTGGAAAGAGTCCAGAGCAACATAAACGATTAGGGGCCTGGAAGAAAAGGATGAAAGAGCTAGGATTTATTTACCCTGTAAAAGAGAAATCTGAGGTGGAATTTTGTAACAGTCTTCAAATACCTGAATGATATTATATAGAGGATAAAGATGGGCTTTTCTGTGTGGCTGTAGGGGACAAGACTAGGAGCAATGGCCTCAATCTGCATCAGGTAGATTTAGCTTGGAGATTAGGAGGACATTTCAGACTATGAAGACAGTCAAACATTGGAACAGACTTCCTAGAAAAATTGCAGAATTTCCATCCTTGTTAACTTAAAACAGCAGGTTAGACAGACACTTGTCTAGGATGTCTTAATAAGGAATGATTCTGCCTTGAGCAAGGGACTGGACTAGATGACATCATGTGGTCCCTTGCAGCCCTGCTTTTGTACAATCATATGAACATATTGGCTCCTAATAATGCATTTAATATTCATTCAAAAAGAATTAACTTAGTTATACAATACAGTGATACAAAAGAACCTTTTAGGCATGACAGTAATCTTGAGGTAGCCTGGAACTTGTTTTTTTTGCTTTTCATGCATACCCCAAAAAGCAATTTAATGAAAATTTGTAAAATAATGCCCTTGCCGTATTAATTTGGAATTGTATCAAATTTAGCAATTAACTGTGAATAAATATAACAGCTCTAGTGGAGCACTTTTAGCTGTTTTTACTAATGTGAAAAACTGTTGTATAATTAAATATAATTTCTATTTTTTTGTGAGTCTCTAACCTTACTTTCACTGGGGTGATGAGGGCACCATTTATACTATATTGGTAATATCTACACTTCTTTGCAACATCAATCATAATACCATTTATAACTTAAACTTTAAAGAAAAATGTTTTTACATGTAGTTCTAAAGCTACAGAAATGAAAATAGTTGGTACATTCTAATTTAGCATAATTTTCCAGCTCAGTTGGAAATTGTATTGGCTACAATAAAAAGATAGACAACCTAGACAATGTAATAGCTTTAATTATTATACCAACATACCTTATATGCAGCCGTTTGTTTAAAATCATTGTAAACCTACATTTCAGTGGTTCCATATAGTCAGTGAAACATTTTCTAAACCATTTACTAGGCTTTGATTCCTATATATTCTTCTTCAGATGGAGGAGACAGTGGAATTCATCATTTTAAAGTTATCTTGCCATAATTCATTTTATCTTTCATTTTGTTTTTTTCTGAAAGAGATGTTTTTCTTTTACATTTGACAGATTTGCCTAGATTCTGTTCCACTTTACACGTGTAAATGGTATAAAGTGAACATATACCCAGCTGTGTAAATGTCATTTTTGGCTCCTATAAATAGCTTTAGATTGTTTCACCCTTTGATTACTGTATGCTTCTGCCTATATCATCCAGAAACAAAATGATGGTGAAGGACCCTCCCATGTTTTAGCCCAGTACACGGATGGTTAGGGGGCCCCTACCTAGGAAGGTTCTATGCCCCTTTCACCCAGAGGAGATGTGAAACTGAATCTCATCACAGTGACTAACTCAGCTCACAGATTCGGCATTCTACAGCCCTGTCTTTGAATCTGGCTCACCAGTCATTCAAGGGAGGATCCAGCACAGGGGCAGGCAATTAATTCTGCTGGACAGCTGCTTAACGAGTTTTGGTGAGCTGTTGAGGTCCACAAGGACAGCTCTACCCCTTAATGGGTGTCCCACCCACTGGTCACCATCTTGGGACCAGAGGTCCCGCCTCTAACCCATGACCTTTGCCACCGCTAGTTCCTCCCCTTGCCCTAGAAGTACTTCTGGGAGGGAGGGTGCTGCTATCTTGAAACTAAAAAAAAACCCGCAAAAAAACATATCATACACTAAAAAATAAATTATCTACTTTAACTTATTTTAATTTTATTAAAAAATATTTCTGTCCTGATTTATGTGTGCTTGCATAGTGTATCTAGAGGAAATTGCATAATAGTTCAAAATACAGGCCCTCTATATTGTGTGTGGGTTGTATGTAGGGGGATGTGGTTGGGGGGTGGGTCTGTGTGTTTAGGGGAGTGGGTATGGGGTATGTGGTTGGGGTGGAGGCTGTGGGAAGGTGTAGGGTTATGGTGCCTGGGAGAGGGAGAGAGAGACAGGCTGGGACACTAGCTCCATGTGTGTCTCTCACAGACTGCATCTGAATCTCATACAATGCAGCCAGGCAACACCATGCCCAGATTCTGCACTCCTGCTGCCCACCCTGGGTCCCTGCCAGCCCGAGGGTACCAGCATGAGCTCCGCACTTTCATAGATTCATAGATGTTAGGGTCGGAAGGGACCTCAATAGATCATCAAGTCTGACCCCCTGCATAGGCAGGAAAGAGTGGTGGGTCTAGCTGCTACCTTCTGCTGACCTAGATGCTGACTTCTGCCTGCTACCACCACTTCCCTGTGGCTTCCCTACTTTCCCTCCCGCAAACCTGCCCACCAATGCTGTAACACTTCCCAGCGGCCACCATCGCTTCACCCAGCCACTGCTGCTTCCAACCGCCTCCCACCCTCTTGCTGCCACTTCCTGCTCCCCCTGCCCACTGCTGCTTCCTGCCCCCTGTTGCTTCCCGCCCCCACCTGCTTGCCCACCACTCTGGCTCCAGCCCACCCTGGCCAGTACCATGCAGTTCCTGGATGCATGGCACAGCATGGATCCAGGCAGGCCTGGGTCACACAGCCTGGGCTGATTGCGGCAGTTTCTGCCACTTCCTCTGTCTGATCTTATCTGACTTTCCACTCAGGCGGAGGGAGGGCAGGGAACAGCCAAAGAGTTACCAGACCAGAAGCCGCTGGTTGTGGGCTGGGAGAGGGAGAGTGTGGGTGGGGCAGGGCCGGGCAGGCCTTGCTGCTCAGCCACCGGCTCCTGCCGCCAGCTTCTCCTGCTGCTGGTGCCTTGTCATCTTTGACAGGCAGCCACATGCAGTTAATAATTAATAATTTTCTAAATTTTTTAGGGGGCCTGTGGGCCAGATAGAATGGCCTGGAGGGCCAGATTCAGCCTGTGGGCCATATTTTGCCCATATTTTTGCCTGCCTCTGATCCATCAAGTCAGAGGGCATGCAGCTCAGTGATGCTGCTGTGGATACACAGGAGCCATGTGTTATAGCCTAAGCCCTTTTTACAAATGGAGCAGAAATGTCCCTGTTGTTCTCTCTTTGTTATATCCAACTGGTATTGGATGCAAGATGCAATGGATCAGCTTCAAGAGGAAGGCTGGAGAAGGGACTGCATTATGCCTAATCTGTAGCTTGGTGGTTATAACTTATAACACTGTTATGGGAAGCAGAACTCCTTTTGGGTACCTAGAACCAGGTTCTACTGCTTCCTAGGTAACTGCTCAAGGCTAGATCTGTAAGCTATTAGGGCATGAAACTCTCATTGAAAGATGTCTGGATAAAATTTAAAAATTGGCACTAAGGCCTCTGGCAAATGTTACATTTAAGGCGTGATTAACCAGACATTCAGGCAATTAATGGTGCGATAAAATAGGAAATAAGCTACAAACTTATTCTACAAAATGCATGTAATAATTTTGTGGCTGGTTTCATTATGCCTTAAAATAAATGTATAGCATGGTTCCTGCTACGTGGCCTAATGCCAAATGCAAGATAGGGCACTTGGACTGGCCGCAGTGCTGTCCCAGGGTTTTGACTGACAAATAGCTGATTGTCAGTCTCAGCCCTGAAAATGCACCAGAGTTTTGAACTGGTTCTGATGTGGTCCTGAGGCTGAGACCAACAATCAGTTGATGGTCAGTTTCAGCCTTGGGACCCTGCTGGAGTAGGAGTGGCATGATTGGGATCTGAATCCTGATCTCAGAGTCATCCATCCTGCCATGACTGTGGCAGGACAAGAGGCATAATTGTTGGGAACAGGGAACAGATCCCATTATGCCAATAAGTGAACATGTGCCAGCCTAAACAACAAGGCCTAAGTAACGATCTTAGCTAGGGACAGACATACAAAAAGATCAATTCAGTCTCTGGCTAAGTTACACTGTTTTCTATTAGTGGCATAGTTTAGAATGGTAGCAAACAGAACACATGTTTGCCCTGTGAGGGTAGGACAGGGCAAATCTTAGACCGGGTTCCATCATTTTTAAACCAGTCTGTGTGCCGAACTTATGTTGTATGTACAGACCAATTTCCGATTGCTTATACCAGTAAAAGTGTAATGTTTGTTCCTAGCCCTTATGTGAAAGGATCTTTAATTACATGTGTTCATCCCCTGTGGTAAGGTTAGGGCAGGGCTGTCAAACTGGCAGCGCAATGAGCCACATGCAGGCCCAAAGGGTTAGCATGCAGTCTACAGGCTCTTGCTTGGCTGCCACTCAACTCCCTCCTTGGTCTAGCAGCCAGGTGGAGGGTGCTGGAGTGCTCAAAGCTTCATGACAGCCATGTGTTAGAGAATTCCAACCTTTACTTTGATATAAAATTTAACTCTAAACAAATGTATTTATTCTTTATTCTTAAGCATAAGTAACTGTGTCCCTAAAGTAAATAGTACAATCTCTTCCCTCCTTCAAGGAAGTCAGTCCTTCTAAAGGGCGAAAATTAGATAGAAGAATCTTACATGCATACAAAATATTTTTAATCTTCTTTTCTTCATCTCTGTGTACTTATAAATTACTTTGTTACATTTCAGTTTTTATAATGAAATATGTTGTGTTCCAGTAAGCGCATTCATCCAATTTTATTTGTTTTAATTAAAATATTATTGGTCTTTTTTCCCCAGTAATCAAAATGTATTCATTATTTTAATTACTTGTTTCTTTATGTTGTGTTATACTGCCAAAATGAACAGAACAATATAATGCATTAGAATGCTCAGGTAAGTACCATATTCGGGAATAATTACTCAAATTGATGGATAGTGACACATACTAGATAAGGAGTTTATCATTATGTCGTTTTTTGTCATTTATAAAAACACAGAAAATAAAGAGATTTTCTGAAATGAACTCCTTTTTGGTGCGTTTTTTATAATACACCATATGTCCATATCTGAATTTGCTTTCTTCTCCTGCTTTATTTTCAGCAATAGGAAAACCCTAGAATCATAGAAAAATAGATTGGGAAGGGACCTCAAGATCTCAGGGAGTTAGATGAACTCCATATCATCTAACTCAGCCCCCTTTTCTGCATGGGATCTGTATAAACAATTCCACACCTTCCCAATGACAAAGAATCTATAAGCTCTCTAGGTAATATTTTCTACCACTTGATCCACCCTCGTGTATAGGAAGCTCATCCTAATATCCAAAATAGATCTCCTTTGTTACAGTTTCTGTTTTCTCTTTTCAGAGAAAAGAGTTCTTTGCCATCCTTTTACTAACAACCTATTTTGTATTTGAAGACTATTATTAAATTCCTCTTCCGTCTTCTCTTCTCCAAACTAAATAATTCCAGTACTCAACTAGCCCTTCCTTATATGTCATGTTTTGTAGACCTCTGGTAATTTTTGTTGCTCTCCTTTTGACTCCTTCCAGTTTGATGAGTTGAAAATTTAAATTTGATTGTCCCCCAAAAAACATGCAAAAAAGGAGAGGATCCCTGCAAAATCTAAAAATGAAAAAATATATTTTTATTTCCAGAAACAAAATTACTATGAAAAAAACATTTCAAATCGTTTTGAAGCACCTGGTAGACCATCAAAATTTTGTGAAAATTTTGATTTGCTAACAATTTCTATTACTTAAATTACTTGCTAATGTGCTCATAAATGAATGGTACATTATTTGGTAAAAATACTGAAGTTTAGTATTGAAATGCAGGATTTCTTTATAGTTCTGTGTTTTGCATCTTTGCTGGGAAATGGAGACCACAATTTAAATTATTAACAGTGTGCATTATGGAAGATCTGCTGTATCTATCTTGTAAATTTCACATATAAAAGACATCTGCTTTTACTTGACATATCAGAAGTGTCACAAACCAAATATGCACTGTGCATTTAAATTGATAATACTGTAAATGTAATTACCTGCGATACTTAAGAGCTGACTCAACCACTTGAGTAGCTATGGGGCATAAAAAAGGCAATTGACAGTTTGTAATCAGGTTGTTTTGCATTGCCTTGATTTTTTAAGATGATGATCTATTCCCATCCTAAAGTAATCCAAATCATTAAAATTAGCGACAGCTAAAAATGATAATTTTCTCATTCTCTTCTCTGTTTTGGAATCAAATTATCATTTAAAGTGTAAATATGAAACAACAAAGTTTGGAAAAAAGTTCAGTTATTTTATATTCTGTAAACTTTGAGGCATTTGCCTTAATTCAAGATCAGAAACCAGGCCCCTGAAAATGATCTTTAAAATGCAGCTCATCACATCATATTATTCAGGAGCTATCACACTATGTCATACTGCCTCCAACAATGGCCACCAACAAAACTTTAAAAGAATAAAAGCCCCACTGACATGAGATGATCTAGTGTGGATGGTAGATGTCATCATCATCTTCCTTCCCCAGTGCTTAAGGTTCTGCATCTATGATGGCAGAGAATTTGTTCATTCATGTTCCATGTGAGTGTTTTTCTGGCTTGGAACGTACCCTTGGAATCCATGTAGCTTAAATTCATTTTGGAGTTGCTGCCTGTGGATAGATATAACTTCAAAAGGAGAGGGGAAACTTGCCACTCAGGAGCATGTATCAGCTCTTATTTAATTTTCACATCTATACTCTCCTATGCCAATATAAGCGAACAAAGTTTCTGTAACTTTAAACCTAAATAAAACAGATAGAAGGCTGAGCTTTACTTCTACTGCACACAAGGGGAAAATTATATCAGAACAGCTTATACCAGTATACCTTAATACTGGTATAACTGTTATGCCTGACCATACCCACCACAATCATTGTTGATGCCATATTGATGAAAGTTGACCCTTAATTTTTATATAAGACCTTGTTTAAAAATGAAAGATGGTATAGGCTTTCAAAATACTGACTATACGAGAGATTCAAAGGAATGAAGGGAGTCCATGTTATCTAGATACCTAACCAAATTAAAAAGAACAAGAGCTATAAAAGAGTAACATCTTCATCCCCAATACTTGATGACAGATGGCATTTTCCACCAGAGAAACACTTTGATTCCTAATCTCTCAATCTTTCTCTGATCCACACTCAGCCAGTGGTGGAAAAGAAACACTCCATGGTATTTGTCTAGTCACACAGCACAAATAAAGTACCTGGATTTTCTGTCCAATACATGCCTAGCTCCTCAGATAAGATTATTGCCAGCTCTAGGATTGGTAAAAGCAAAGTGCCATCATGTTGCAATCTTAACTAACAACATCCAATATATTTAATTTATCCAAGTTAGTAGGGCACTTTCAACCTGTTATTAGTGTCTGATGTCTTTGAGCTTAATCACCAACAGACCAATACTGGTATTGATTCCATTTGTGTACTAAATTACACGGGAAGAAGAATAATAAATTTGTGTAAGGTTCACAGGAAAAGAGCACAAAACATGGTTTTAGAAGAAACTCAAGTGGTTGTTTTCTGGTGTATACAAATGTGTGCACAAATTCCATATAGACATTATTGACAAGAAGTATCAAAGTTTCAAGAGCCATGCTCTGAGCAAAGAATGAATAAACAGCAAATATACAAATACTGGCAGTTGTATTAGGGCTTTTCCTTTGCTGACACACTGATCTGCTTCAGTTTTACTTTAAAAGCAAAAGAACAAGTTCCAAGCTGCCATTCAGATAAATAAAATGTACACAATGTATTACCAGTAAGTCTCATGCATTACAACAGCATGTGCCAAATGCAAATAAAACTAGAGGCTTATATGCAGCAAATGAACATCAGCTTTAGCCTGAAGCTATGCTACCTTGGGTTGTGAGACTTTAGAAGGTAAAGCAATTCTAAGTTTAGGTAGTAATTAGGTAGAGACCAACAAGATCATGCATTTGGAATACTATTTGTTGATTTTTATAAACAAGTATCTTTCCATTGAGTCAATACTAACTTAAAACTTCATATTATGGGATTATAGTATTGGCTCTGGATGAGGAAAGGGCCCAACTGGTGCATCCGGATTAGAGGCTAGAACAGACATCTGCATTTCCCTGAACTATTTCGAACCTTGACTCCTGCTGCACTATTGTTATATGAGCCCCTGTCTCTGCATGAGTTGTCCCTTGTTGGGCCTGTAATAAACAGCATGTTAACTGTGGGCATGTCTACATATGTGCTTTAAAATGCATTAGCCTATTTTAATGAATATTAAAGCATCACAAAAAAAAACCATGCTCTTTAGCTAATGCATATGAAAATAGGCTAATGCTCCTTTTTCTAGTACCTCATAGTAGTGGGCATTTTTACATGTGCTTCGGAGTAGGGGTGTGGCTGCTCTAATTAAAACACCCACATCTTGTGTATCAGCATTCCCATGCTTCAAAATGGGGGCAGGGGAGCTTTTACTAAAGCTCGTTGAACAAGCTTTAGTTCAAGTGCCCCCTGCTACCATTTTGAAGTGCAGGGACACAGATGCATGAGACATGGAGGCTGCTGGAACACGCTAATTAGCACACTCCAGCAGACATGATTAATCGAGTCTGCTGTGATGCACTGTTATTACAGTGTACTGTAATAACAGTGCATTGGAGCAGCCTTCCTCTACATCTGCAGGCACTACCTAAAGCGCATTAATGAATGTGTAGACGTGCCCCTTATATGCATGCTGCTGCTTATCTTGGCTCCAAGCGTAACATCTACTTTGTGTGGAAAAGGTGTGGAAGGATACAGGTGTCCTCTTTTGTAGTCTACTGACATCAATGTGTTAGAGTAACGGACCCAGGAAATGGAGTGTATCAACTGTCCATGTGCTTTCTGTTTCCATGGAAAGTAGAAGCTGAAATGTGGTAGCTTACCCCTCAATGGAAAAAGTTAAATTGCTGCAGGTTAGCTTCCATTTGTTATGAAGTAAAGATGCACATGGAACCTTGTTACCTTGGAACAACTGATGTGCAATTAAGTCTTGGCCCATTGTTTATATGTCAATTTCTTTAGACACTTATTCATAAAAATCCCATGACACCTTTCCTAAATGTATTAGCTAATAGCCAGTTTAGGTTATTTCACTCTGTTTACTCCAGTTCCCACCTACTGTTTCATTTAGATTTGAAATTGCCCTTCACTTGTTGAGCTAAAGCAAGTGCTGTGAAGTAGCTGGCCTGTTTTAAGCTAGAAATTAGTATATTTCCACAGTAAATGGAATGCTTCTGTGTGGATATGTATATTATATGTAGCTAGAATTGCTTATAAACTGTTCTAGTATCTTCTAGACAAACTACAACGTACAGATGAAAGATATACTGGAAAATTATTTCTATATTAGCTATACGAATTAAAGTTATGTTTTTAGGCTGCAATTAAGTACTGAAAGAATGAACTCCTATTGGGAGGAAAAACAGAATATTTTTTCTCTTTTTTCACTTTTTAACATAATTTGAAAGGTGTCACTTATACAGGAAATACAAGTAATAAACATCTCGCATTTGTTTGTTTGCTTGTTTTTCAGTGTGCAGTGATCCAGAATTTAGAGAAGTTGCAAATAGATTGCGAGACTGGTTTAAAGCACTTCATGAAAGCGGAATCCAGAACAAGAAAACGAGAATTGTACAAAGGCCTGAAAGAAGCAGTAAGAGATTTTTACTTTGAGACTTTCCTGCACTTTGTTTTTGCATTATTAAGACTTTAATTATTCCAGTGATCTCAAAGCTATGTTTTATGAAGCAAATGCAAGGAAACATTAATTTATTACTTTAAGGGATTCATTTTCTTATTTAAATGTGTTTCAGGAAGTAGAAATATGCTTTAATATCAACTTTCAACATTCACTTTAATCTTTAAGAGTTTTTTTTGGCAGAACTTTGGTGAGAGAATATATGGAAGCTATTACTTATAAAGCTGCTATTTAGCTCTAGGTTTGAATGAGAATAGTAACACAGTAGAAATGGCTTAATAAAGCTTGATAATTAGTAACCCTATAAGGAGAGCAAAAGGGAGGAAGTGTTTCAGAAAAAAACAGATGAGGGGTTCTGAGCAACTGGTCCACTGAGAAAAGAGGTAAGTTGCTTTGTGTTTGCCATTGGAAAACATTGATTAAAAGAAGTTTGTAATTACCAGTGGTTGTTGCCACTACTGGGTTGCATAGTGGTTGTTGATATAAAAGAATATAGGAAAAAGGAATGACTAAGAAAAAAGGAATTTTTCAAGGATATTCTTCAAAACAAGGAAAGAGTCAGGAGTGCTAATGAAGTGGAAACAGTATGGGGCCCATTTCATTTTGAACTACCTTAAAACTGTAAAGAGACTTCTTGTTGTACTAAAACAGTAAAATTTTGAATTATGTAATTATTTTAGGATTTTGTTTAAAACAGCAATTATAGCGTGCAGCAGTTCTCTCAAGAATGTCGTGCTGTGGAGCAGTCAGATTATATTTCGTAAGCATTAAACCTCTACCTTCATTAATATGAAGAGCAAACTCTCTATGAATTCCTCCTGTATATGTTTTATGGATCTTACCCACCACTGATTGCTTTTTGTTCCTCCATTGTTAGTATTTTAAAGTATTCACATTTTTACCTTTGTTTGTGTCGCAGGGCACCTCGGTGCCCCTGCTCCTAGAGTGGAGAAACTGCCAGGGAGCAAGTGAGCGCGCCCTGGCCTGATATAACAAGCCCAGCTGAAGCTTGCTCAGGTAATGAGCGCAGCTGCGGGTTGCTGGAGCAACCAAGGGGAACCAGCTGCCTGTAGGAGGCAGGGCCTGGCCCTTATAAAGCTCAGGGCTGAGGCCAGGCTGGCAGTTTTCTGCCAGCAGCCAGAGAGGCAGGAGCTCTGGGAGTGAGGATGCGGAAAGGAGCCTAGCAGCAAGTACCATGGTCATATGGAGCAAGGTTGTTATGGCCATAGGGCTTCGGGTTTCAGTTATAGCCAGACGGCTGGAGCTTGCATTTGTGTTACAGCCTAGGGGCTTGTGGTTTTGCTTTGCGTTTGTATTATTACACCTGGAGGCTTGGGTGAGGCTGTAGGGGTTGGAGGAGGCCTCAATCACAGGGGCCCCAGAGAGTGTGGGGTGCCCTAGCGCCAAGAGGGTGCATTATTTTCATAGCGCTAGGGAGGGCGCAGCTCGCACGCCAGTGCGTGAGCAACTGGCGGCGAGGAGCGCGGCCAGTGGGTCGCGGGCGCAACCCGTAGGTTGCGGACGGGGACCTAGACCCCGGATTGCATGTGGGGGGGAACATAGACCCCGGCCCCAGGAAAGGGGCAATATTATTGAGTAGCCCAGTGTGGGCACGGCGAACCCCAAAGAGGGGGAGCACCATTGTACGTTATTGAGTAGCCCAGTGTGGGCACGGCGAGCCCCAGAGAAGGGGGAGCGCCATACTGAACAGCCCTAGAGAGCGGGGCCATACTGAGAAGCCCGAGACGGGCATAGCGAGCCCGGCCGCAGGCTAGTGTGGCAACACCCCTCAGACTGAGGCAGGGCGCTGCGGTTGCCCCAAGAAGACAGGGAGTAGCAGCGCGGTGAGCCAGGGTCAGAGAGGGTACCTGTGCTGTTGGCCCATAGGACCGGGGCCTGCTAAGGAGTCCCTGAGCGGGACCGTACCGTCAGGGGAGGCCCAGTGGGAGGCTGGGCACAAGAGAGACAGACCGGACAACGTCCATTACATATGCGAGGCTTGGGGCATGGTATCAGGGGAGGTAGGAGCCACGCATAGCCCATAAGGCTAGGGTGTCCGAGGAACACCCACCGTACCGGGAGACCCCCGGGGGTCCGGAAGAACCGCGGGGACAGAGGTCCCGAGTAGCCGTGCCCAGGGAGTCATAGGCAGCCTCCCTAATATATTTCCAACAAGACGTGGCGGGCGAGAATTAGAGGGTGCCTTGGGCCGGCCTGTACACGGAGTGAGGGACCTCAAGGAGATCACGGCCCTCCGTGAGGACCCCGCCGTGACAGTTTGGTTATTGTTCTTACATTACACACACTTTCCCTAACAAAAATAATCCCATTTATTTTCATGTAATTGGATACGGTATTTCTCAAAGTGCTTTTCAAGGTAAAATAACAATAACATTATGAAAACATAATATATTAAAAAAGAATTTAAAAAAATATAATCACCACTGTACAAATATGAAAAGGGTCTTCACCCAACAAGGACACTCTTCATGAGAGATAAATTTTACTTTTGAAAGAGCCATCCAGATACTAGGACTGTGCGAAGCTTTGGTGGCCGATTCAATTCAGAGGGGATTCAGCCTGATTCGGAGACTGAATCTCCGAATCCTAATTGAATTGGGAGACCAATTAAAAGCTCTGAATCAATTGGAAGCATCTAAATCGATTTGGTGATTTGGCCGTAGACTAAACAGGCAGGTGGCACAGCTGCTTCCAGCTGGTAAGTCTGTTGGCATTGAGGGAAGGGCGGGGGGATGTGGGCATGGCAGCGTTAGGAGTAGGGGCTATGCCCTGCTCCTGCTTGACCCCTTCTGCCTGGAGCAAGTCATGCCTGCATTGCACCCCCCTCACTCTCCCTCCACATGCCAGATGGGCAAGTGGCAGTAGGGTAGAGCCCCCACTCAGGGTACTGCCATGCCCACATCCCACACCACTCTGCCCCCATCCCCAAGTAATGCTCACCCCCGCCCTGGCTGGGCAGCTTGTCCCAGCCCCAGCCCCAATCCTTCCCTCCCCCCAACAGACTTGCCAGCTGGAGGCAGCTGTGCCAGCAGCCTGTTTAGTCTATGGCTGAATATCCAAAGTGGTGCCAAAACTTTCAGATCTAATTGAGCCAAATCAAATCAGGACAGTAATTCAAATCTCCAAATCAAATCGCTGTCCTCTGAACTGACCGAATCCAAATCCGAAGCAAATACTTACCATTCCCTACAGGCGTACCAGATACCGTGCAAAGGTTTGCTGCAGTACAAAAAGAAAATCCCCATGAATCGCATTAGTTATGTCATATTTCCCTTCTCTGGAACCTACATCGAAAATCCTCAAACAATTGCACCCCTTCCTAAAAGAAGACACAATTCTTAAAGAGATCTTTCCAGAAACACCCATCTTAGCCTTTAAACAAGCACCACACCTTGCTAACCTCATCACCAGAAGCAAACTCCCTATGTCTCAAACCACACCTAATGGATCCAAATCATGGCAGGACAAGAAATGTAAAATCTGCCAACACATCTCTACCACTCCTCCTATAACCACACCCCACAACAGAACCATCACCATTACTGCATCTTATACCTGCACCTCCAGAAATGTTATACATCTCATCCAGTGCACCAAATGCCCTGATGGAAATTATGTAGGAGAAACCAAACAACAACTGTGCATGAGAATGTACGCACACTGAAAATCCATCAAAGACAAAAATATCCAATTAATGTGTGGGGTGTAAACTTCTCACAAGACAATCACTCCCTCTCCGATCTCTCATTTCTAATCCTCAATGGGAATTTACAAAACACCTTTCATAAATGAACCTATGAACTTCACTTCATAAATCTATCAGATACAAAATATCATGGACTTAATGTAGACATTGGATTTATGATGCATTACAACCTACCTGACATCTGATTCACTAGGTGCCTGCCTGACCTTACCATTTACACTTTTCTTTCCCCCTCTTCCTCCCCTCCCCTCCTTTTTTATTCTTTGTCTTCCTAATTTATAGCTGTTTATTTTTTCACAGCCTTTTTTTTACCTTGAAGAACAGTAGAGTCTCCCTTACTTACCTTTGACATTATTTCCCCCTCATTTCCCCCGCTCCCTTCCCTACCCTTTGTTTTCCTAATTTCCACCTGTTTACATTCTCACTGACATCCTGTCACACTTTCAGCTTCTTTCATTCCTTGGATAGCTCAGAACAGCAGAGACTCCCTGTGCCTAAAGAAGGGTGCTTGTGCCCGAAAGCTTGCAAAGAACTTTTTTCCTGCTACTCAGTCGGTCTAATAAAAGATATCACTTCTAACCAAAGAAGCTTGCCTGCCTATATCCTTAGATCAACACAACTACAACCCAAAACCCTTAAAATAATCTGTTTTATCAGGGAATATTTTCATGTTCTGCAAGGTTTGGATAGGATTATGTTTCAAGATGGAAACCATATATATTTTTATTAAGCGTGGGAAGTGGGGGGGAGTTCATTTTTATTAAAAAAAAAATCATTTATGGGTTTACAGCATGACTGGTTCTTATTTCTTTCCTGCCACACAGTAATTAAAGAGGACAAATATAAAAACACTCTTTAAAAATATATAATTAACCAAATAACCTTACAAAACTGTGTGATGTTTGACCATCAATCCTTTAAAGATATGATTAAACTAATAAAGCCATACACTGTCCCAAAGTTTGCCTGACACCATGTCTGATTGATTTTTGCATGGAGTTCATTGAATAGTTAAGAACCCACAACTGAAAAAAAGCTTCCTGCAAACCTGATTATGCCTCTGGAGGGTTTTTCCCTGGGACCTGATATATTTAGGAGTACAACACCAGGAAGTGACAAAAGTAGCAGTCAGCAAGTCTTAGTTGCTGTAGTATATGTAAGGGGAAAAGATGTAAGCAGTCAGCAGTCTCTCAGGTAAGGGGATCCACTATCCCATAGGAATGTAAAATTCCTCATTAACATTTTATACATAATCTAACACAAATAGGTATCCATCTTATCTGATAAGCACCTCAGCCTCTTTCTTTTCTACAAATCTTCAATTTGAGGAATTCAGAAAGACAAGAGGGTTTGGATATACTGACTAAAAGTTCTGCAGTTTAACATTATGTTTACACAAGTGTTAATGGAGCGTATAATCTCTTACAGTCACCTGGATATTATATCATAAATACTGCCTATGACCTTTAAAAAGCATCCATCTTAAAAGCTAAATAAAAAAAAAAAAAGAAAAGAAAAAATACCTTATATATTTTAAAAAGAAAATAAAGAAATCAATATACAACTTAATAAGATGTCAAGCTATATGAAAGACCTCCAAAATTTAAATTTTGAATCTTCATATTATGTGAGAATTTTTTAACAAAATTGCAATATTGAACTCCAATAATATCTTTTAAAATATTTAGGAAGTTTCACATTAACCTTTCCAAGAAGGGAGGAGACCTTACTGAATCAAGGCTAATTGCCAATATTGGTCAATACCAACTTCAGTGGGATAGGAATTTCACCTTAAGATTTTGATTCCCCCGTTTAAGAAACTGTAGTTACTAGAAAGGTGCGGCTTACACAAAGTAAGAACCAGCATTTACTAGTGGGTTAACACTTCTCACAGCTATGGAGAAAGATTGATGTTGGTGTTAATATTTAGATTCTGTAAAACCATCTTTGCACTTTTATGGCCAGAATTTGAGTCCATGTATGAATTGAAACAGGCTTCAAAAGCAGTGTTATGAGCCAATTTCCTGTTTTTAAGTAGGTGCTTGTGCCAAAATTTGATTTTCATGTAATACATTTGCATCTATTACCATAGTTACTCAAACATAAGATGAGGTTTTTTTTCCACAAATCAGCATTTGGGGGGAAAAAAGCCCCTCATCTTATATTCCCATACAGAGTGGAGGGAGGAACAGGCAGCTGCTGTAGCAATGACTCTGGCCCTGATTCTGCATTGGGGTCAGAATCAGACCCACAGCAGCTTCTTGCCCTTCCATCCACTTCCCTTCTGCACCCCTGTTCACCCTTTTCCCTCCACTTTACTATCAAGCACAGCTCAGCTCTGGCTCAGGCTGGGGTCTCTCCCAGACATGGAGCACATGGAAACTCCTTCTCCCCCCTGGACAATCAGTAGCACCAACACTGCTGCATGGGCAGGTTGGGGCTTAGTTTCCATGTGTTGTGCTCCATGCTCCAGGGCAGAGCATCAGCATCTGACAGTAAGTGGGGGGGGGGGCAGAGTAAGAGGCAGAGACTGTGGGGAGATGGGGGTGGCAGGGTGCAGGTGGTTGGAGGGCAGGAAAGCTTTAAGGGAAAGAGGTGGGAGGGGCAGAGGGCAAGGGGGCCACATAACCACCCTCCATGGCAAGGAATTCAAGACAACCATCCAATACTTAGATTCTAAACCTGGAAAATTATAACAAATTTGTATATTGTCTATATAAAGAATCTAATTATTGGGGGGTTGTCTTATATGCGGGGCCATTTTATATTTGAGTAAATACAATAATATTCATATTGGTTTTATCCCTTCACTACCCAGGATCTTAGGGGGAACAACACTAATGCCAAGCTAGTTAAGATGAAAGTATTAGTGAGTTTTGGAATGCTATCATCTTATATAGTGTCTTAGAAGTACCCAGCAGTGTTGCTTTCTGAAATACCCATGGTCTTTGTAAATGAGCCAGTTTCCAGTTACACAATGTGATTATGATATTCATGTTATGAAATCCTATTGCAGCACAAATAATGCTCAGATTACATTTTTCATACCCCAGGATTTTTCAGTTCCTGACATAATAGATTGTATTTATGATTCCTTGCTTTTTCAATCAAATATATCTGTCAAATGGGAAAAAAAAAAACAGTTAACAGAAAAGGAGAGGCAGCACTTCACTATAATCTGTCTCTGTGGTCATAGCACATACTTTACAGGCAACTGAAATATCCCACTCTTATTCTCCACAACTTTCTCAGACATATGCTGGTGACATGTCTCTCCTATTATAAGTCCATCCTCTCCCTGGGGATGAAAAAATGTTAAGTGTCCATTGCACAAAACTGCCAACTCTGTCATACTTTATATTCATCTACAGCCAAATTAGTATATTAATTTATAAACATGACCAGTGGCTTCTGAGGCCTGTCTGGGCCCTAACTTCACATCTTCCCTATAAAACTATCTTTGCTTTAAGATCCCTCATTTGATTATTCTTCTAATGTGAGGCCATAATTAAATTCTAAGTTTCTATTTTCATGTCCCCACACTTTATCTATAATATAAAAGGTAACAGTCATCTTCTTAGTGTCTCAGACGGCCAAAGCCGACTCGAGGTGATTTAATAATTGCTCGTTCGTCGGGGCAGGCTGGTGAATAGAGAGGCTGAGAAAGCTTTATGGTTGTAAAACTTTACTCACGTCGCTTGTGGTTGCGACGAAAACGGTCCGGTCGTCTGAACAACTACGTTAGTTGTTCCAGCTGGCAGGGCTCAGGCCAGCACATCCGTCTACAAATCAGGCCGGCAGAGAAAAGGATACGTCTGGGATTGCGCTCGGCGACAGGGAGAAGAATCGATAGGTGATCAGTCTATCAATCAGCTAAGCCACGAGTCAGATCTCTCAAGAGGCACTCTGCAGCGTGCTCAAAGTTCTCCGACTTGGACGGAAGTCGCGCTAATTTTTAAACAGCTAGCAAGCCAATTACTAGCCGCTACGTGGGAATAATTTAGAGCTGGCCAATAGCAGGACACAAATTTGCATTCGAATGGCGGGAACTCTCTTGCACCAGGGGTTTTCTGCTGCAACAGAAAACCTTTACTTTGCAAGAGGCTCTCATGTGGCGGGAAAATTCCACCGTGCCGAGGCACCAAAATCATTGGGTTGTGACACTTAGATATATTGACTAAAAGCTCTACAGTTTAAGGTTGTTTACATGAGTATTAGTGAAGCTTATAATCTCTCACAGTCACCTTGATACTATATCATAAATACTGCCTGCAACCTCTAAGGAACATCCATCTTAAAAGCTCAATAAAAAACAAAAAAAATACCTTACGTGTATGTATCTACTTTTAGGAATAGATTGCGCTAATGCGGAGCTCCTATTAAAAGCCTTGAAAATACAGGGATATAACAGCCCTAAAACTCGCAACAAAAATGGTTAAAGGGCTTGGGCACATTACTGAGAAGAGGCTGAGGGAACTGGTTTATTTAGTCTGAAGAAGAGAAGACTGAGAGGGTATTTAATCATAGCCTTCAACTACATGGCGGGTGGTTACAGAGAGGATGGAGCTGGACTGTTCTCAGTGGTGACAGATGACAGAACAAGGAGCAACGGTCTCAAGTTGCAGCAAGGGAAGTTTAGGTTAGATATTAGGAAAAACTCTCTCATGAGGAGGGTAGTGAAGTGCTGGAACAATTACGCAGAGAAGTGGTGAAATCTCCATCCTTGGGGGTTTTTATTGCCCAGCTAGACAAAGGCTTGGCTGGAATGATATAGTTGGGGATGGTCCTGATTTTGAGCACAGGGTTGAACTAGAGGCACTGACAGAAGTGACATTTTGTCACCCAGTTCGCCTCCTGAAAATGCATTGACAGAAGTGCACGGCAGCAGAGCGCTTTAAAAGTGCCTGATAATGTGGCAAATGAACACTCATTATATGAGGGTCAGATGAGGTGCTTCAAAGCAGAGTGCCTTTATTAACCTCTGTCAGAAGCAGGCCAGGGCAGATGCAGCTCCAATCCACCTGTCCAGCACAGGCTGGGCAAAACCCACACCGAACTCCCATTCCTCTCTTCCCCACTTCCCATCATGAAGACAGCACTGGAGCTTGGGGAGAGGAGAGGAGAGGAAGGGAGGGGAGGGGATGAGATGGGACTAGGGCAGAGAGGCTGCAGACACACAGCTGGCTCCAAACTGGAGCTCAATCCCCCAACCTCCTGGAACCAGCAGAGAACATTTGTTAGGTCACAGGGATTGCTGTAAATCATGGTTCTTCTTGTACATCTTTCTGTGTGCTAGATGACCTCCTGAGGTCCCTTCCAACCCTACTTTTCTATGATTCTATGATTGTTGAATTGTATGAAGCTTATGGCTCTGGGGAGGAAGTATTAGCAGGCATTCCACAGACAGCATTTTTGTCTAATTTTATTCTTTTCAGGTCACAAATCTTAGGGGGTGATTAAATGGTTAAATATTTTTTTTTTTTACCATTTTAAAGTCAACAGGTTTGTGAGCTGAAAGTAAATCAGTTTTGATTATTACTACTGGCCATTTGCTTGATGCAGTTTGGGTGTTTCAACATTCTGTTTGCTTGCACTGGGTCTATTATTGTCTTTTTGTGGCAAAAATGAATCATAAGTACTGAGTGCATTGGTCAAAACATTAATGAAAAACTATTTCAAAAATGGTATTTCATGCACTGAAAAAGTTGGGCTAGGGGTGTTGAAATGTTGGTTATTACTTATAGGAAGTCTGGAAGTTAACTTTTTCAATATTACAGATAGTCTTTAAGGAGAAGAAAAATTCTGATATCTTTTTCCTTGCATAGGGCTTTATTTATGTGATAAAAGTTTATGACTATTTGAACAACAATTTTTTTTTTCTAATGTTAGCTGCTTAATGACATTCGGTTGCTCAACTTAATGGTCTGAATTGGTTTTAAAAGTAAGGTTATCCTATTTATCATGTTTCGGATAGGGAAGTGGTATGTTTTTTCTTCTCCTAGATTTAATTTAAGCAAGTCATGACCAGAAGACAGGCTGGAGAAGGTCTTCCTATAGAAGTACTAGGAAGTCACTGAATAGAGTCACTAGTAATTTCTACAAACACCGGTGAATATGACAAGCATGGATTTTATACAACTGCTTTATCATACCACCTAAGAAGAAATTACATTTTTCATTCTTTATAGAAACTCATATTTGTGTTGCATATGTATTGATTTTCTTCTCTTATTATTTTCTAGTTAGGAGATGCTGGCACTGGATTAATTATTGAATTTAATTTTGGATGCCTGATGTGGTTCTGACATCCACAGATTGTCAGTTTGTTTTGTTTTGGTTTATGTCACTAAGCAGTATGTAATCCTGACTAGCAGGATTTGTTTTCATTTGTGTTTAGTAATAAGGTGACTTCATACTCTTGTGTGTATGCTGTACTCCAATGAAATTCATAGCTTTAGCACTGAAAAAATCTACATATTTACTTGGGAGTATGTATTTATCCTAACTTTATGTAAGCAGTGCTCATTGAGAATATAGTGCTTTGAGTTTAGTCGCCTGAAAAATTGACCAGCTCCCCTCATTTTCAAGACTTCTGATAGTTGCAGAACTGCTATTAAAAGCCTTGAAAATGCAGTGAAATAGCAGCCCTTAAACTGACTAGCCCATCTCTTCAAAGCTTTTAATAGCAGTTCTTTGGCAAATGCTTACCCTTTTTCTGCACATTTAACCAGAGTATTGTTAAGTCTCAAAGTATACAGTGGAGCTATTCTTATGTGGTAAATGCATAAAGGATATGCTGACAACTGAAGTATTACAATTTAAGCAATGAGCCACAAATTTGGACTGCCAATATGTTATGCATTTAAACAATTTATGCACTTACTGGGCACTTCGACACATTCATTAATGTGCAGTAGTTACTGTGCATTTAGTTTAGTACTTTAATGAAGTACTAACTAAATAGCGCAGTGACTATAGTTACTCTACAGTAATGCCAGCACACAGTTTTTTAGTGATGCTTACTGCACAGTAGCTTAATGTGCAGTAGCATATTAGCTTGGCTTTTGCCCGGCATGCTATTGTGCAGTATTAAGCTACTGCTGATTAAGCATCCACTGGTATGCATATAAGTGGATTACAAAGCAAATGCCTTTCTGATTTACAGAATAAACAGATGCACTCTTAAGTTATCATTAGAGTACTATATAGTTTGTAAGTCTTTCTTTGTTTCTGCATAAAAATCATAAAGAATGACATTCACTTAGCAAAATGAAGTTTGTATGAATATTGTTAGGAAATCCTTTTGTCTTTTTTCAAAGATTGAATTCCTGAATGGCTGATACTATAGTCCTGGCTGAGCCTCCATAATTAAGAGGTACCAGATTGTTAAATGAGCCCAGCCTTTGGATCCGATCAACTTTCAAGTGTAGGGGCACACCTTCATTTGAGATGGCTTCAAGAGGGGAGAAGGAGGTTACTGTTCTAGTCTGCACAGCAGCTTTTGCACTCTACATGTGCAAGCCTATAGCTATACAAATGAGCTAAACCATCCCAACTTCAACCCTCAGTGTAGCAGGGCTTCTGAACACAGAGAAGCTAGTGCATAATAGCAGCTGTTCAGTCTGGAGCAGCAGCTCCTCACCCCCTTTTGAGACCACTGCAAGTGAACAACTATCCCTGTCCCAAGTCAGCTGGGTCTGAATAGAGTCCAGTAATTATAAACTTCCAGGGCACATCCTACTTTGGGATGTGCATGTCTCCACAGTCCAAATGTATTACCCAAAAGGTAAGACTTCCAAAACTTCCCCAAAATCTAGTCACTTATACCTGCTCCCCCATGCTTTTCCTTTGAGAACTCTGAGTTATGGTTTAACTCTGGCTAGAGACAGGAATTACATATCAACTGGTATAAGTGATCAGAAACCAGTTCAGATCTGTACCACAATAGAAGTTCAGCACACATAAACTGCTGTCAACAAGGCCAAAACCAGTTTAAGATAAACCTGGATGGATGTAGTATCAAACCTAACACATTTAGGTTAAATCAGTGTATTGAACTTCTGTCTCAGATCCCCTCCAGATTCAAGTTAACTCAGACTCCCAGCTTCCCAGGATGCTTTGCACCTCCCCTGCAAACCCCACTTCACAGGGATGGTGGGCCAGCTTTGATCCAAGCTGTCTGCTCCAGCTGAGCAAGGAGGTGTTGTCTATCACCCCTACCCCACCCCAGCTTCTGGCCTGGGCCACTGTAAACATGCAGCTGCATTTCCAGAATTAAAAGTGAAGGTCTGTTCACTTGCTTACCAGTTCAGTCTACACAGTTTAGACTAATCTGTGAAGATTGAATCAATTCAGCCTTGGGGTTTTTGATGGTCTGTACTTAGCTTTTTAGGCCATGTGACAGTTAAAGCAGGGGGCACAGACTTTAGAAAGACTTCCTAAACACATGTGCTTGAGGATACAACCTCCCATTCTGAGTCCTTCCAATTCCAACCTATACTTGGTATTGACTACTCTTCTCAGAGGAAATCAAATCCCTGTTTTGGCAATAGGCTATCTTCCTTGCTTAGAAGCATTTCATTTTTTAAAAGCATTCATAGACTCATAGAATTGTACATGTACAATTTGAACTTTCAGGTCATTTAGTCCAACCATATGCATGCATGCAAAATTCCCTCTTCCACAGAAGTGTCCATGACATCTTTTATGTATCTTTTATTTAATTTAGGATTTTCCATTTTCCAGTTTCAGTGTTGGTTGTTAGGTGGAGAATTATTAAGAGTACATTTACACTGTGCAATGCATTGACCAGTAGAGGTTCTTGAACTACTGGGTACTGGAACATGTATAAATGTGTTAGTACCTGTTTAGAGGCAAGGTATATTAGTCTGGGCAGAGTGCTGCACAAATCTGGCTGTGCTGATCATTCCAAGATAGTTTAGGTATCTTTGCACTCTCCTGAATTATTTTGCGCAGACATGTCCTAAAGAACCCAGAACACTTCTAGTTCCACCAGGGTACTGCTTGCAAACTGATGGTTTCTTGGTAGCCTTGTTTCAGTTTCTTACACATAGGTCCCTGGAACATGTTACACTTCTTGCGCATTATATGCAAGTATGAAATGACAAATCATAACATGCCAGATGTGAAACCAAATTATCCCTGAATAAAAATGATATATTGGTCCCAAAGAAGTTGCTTATTGAAACAGTAACTTTCTTTGTGGTATGGAAATATCTTGCGTTAAGTTTAACGTGTGGCCAGTTATTCTCAGGGTAGATCCGGGAGGTGGGGGAGGGGTTACACTACTGCATTTGCATGCCCCAGCTTCGATTCCTGCTGCGCCCAAAGTTTTAAAGCAACTGCCTGGCAGTGGCAGCAGCATTTCTATTCAGCTAGCAGTAAGGGAGTTAATTGGCTTAACAGCTCATTAAAATCTACCCGATTCCTTCTAAGCTCTTCAGTCCACAGGTATTAGTGACCATCTCGCCTTTGTAATGGTCTTCATGTTCCACTAATTAAGCTAGCCTGTCTTCTGCAATTCTGCTGTCTGTTAGCTGCTCTTGGTAACATAGCACCTATTTCACAGTGTTGCGGACTGTTTTTAACTAATTCCAATAAAGTTATATTTATTTTTGCATCAATCTTAAACTGAATGACCTAGCCCTAAGTTGCTAGCGTATTAGTAAAGCTTCTAGTTTATTTTTGCATGGAGAAAAATGTGTGTGGTGTTATATGTGATGATGCACTTCACTATGTGCACTGTACTTTACAAAATCCTAAATCCACCCATGGATATTTGCATATAATATGCAACAAATATAATTTGTCAGGGCCCATAGGCTATTCCTGCTATCAAGTAGTAGTAGTTCAGCGCTTGACTATTCTAATCATAATTGTTACTCAAACAAAAATGAATTCAAAAGTTGACACAGATGTAGTTTATAAACTGTCACAGTGGATGTACAAATACCATGCTAAAAATTGGGAGAAGTATAGACCATTGCTTTTTTAACCTATTCTTATGAGATTGTATTTGTCTGTAATTTTGCTTATTGAGATTGGGACTTCTCAATATTAAAAACTAAAGAATTTCTAACATTTAGTGGGACTTAATTTACAAATCTTGAAACTTCTTCAGAATCCAGGTAGATTTGTTAAGTTAGTTTTATTAGTAATTGTTTGTATTCAGGTTGTACCTAGAAGTCCCATTATACTAAGCATTGTGTAAGCACATAAACCTTAAGTCAAGGAGTTTATAGTATAAATAAGCAACACAAATAGGGAAAAAAAAAGGAAATATTGTTACTCCAGTTGACAGATGGCAAAGAGAGATCAAGTGAGATTTTTGTTGCTTTATTAAAATAATTTTAATGGGTTTATTTTTATTTATGTATTTATTTTGTTGAGGAAAATGCAAGGGATTAATGCCTGCCTAGCAAACAAGCAGAAAGAAATGTACAAATCCCTATTTTGTGAACTGGCAAACTGTCTCTGAGGAACACCTGCTGTCAACCTTTTCATATTAGATCACTAAAGAATCAGAGGCTGAAGATGATAAAGTGGATCTCCCAATGGCCCATAAAGAACTTGACTTCTTAAATGGTAATATACTAATGATTTTGAAGAAGTTAAAGAAGACATTACAGCTATGAAAAACAGTCACATGTAATCCACTTAGCCAAAAATAATAGAAGGAGATAATACATTGGGATTTCAGAGGATGGTAAACTAATTTCAGTACAATAAAGAAAATATGAGTAAAAAAAAAAAAAAAGATAACACTGAAAATTTCAAGGTCCTGCTTTGACTCTATAACTTAAAAACTCTGACCGTCGCAATCTCAGAGAACCTGTGCAGGTTGAGATGCAACTGAGATTGTTCGTACAAAATGTAATGTTTTGTTTTTTCTCCTTATTATTTTGAGTAGGTTTTATATGGCACCCCACTACATATAGCTATGTAAGAATTTGGCAAAAGAACCTTGTCTGTCCTGCCTCTTTTTTTGCATGTTTTGTATGCAGAATAATACTCAGAGTTACTGGAGATAAGAAAGAATTATAGTTTTAAAGATCACTTCTTGTTTCCTTGAAGACCTTGACTTAAGGGTTTACAGTATAAGAAAATGCCAGGTACCCTGAATTGCAAAGAAATTGCTGGCAAGCTGTGGAATTTAGTGCATCCTGAAATAGTCAACTTGATGGCAAATTTCCTAGAAGGAAGAAAGATTCCTTTTTAATGAACTGGCTACTGCAGAAGCCAAAGTGAAGAACACACTTCTGGGAAAAAATTAGAAAGAAAGTCCTCTTGTCCGTAATTACGGTTAGAAAAACATAAAACACGAGTTTTATTTGTCCAGTTCTTGTTAGACTAAGACCTTTTTAGAGATGTAAGCAAACCTTCTACTCTATACATTGAGTGTCTTGTTTTCCTCGAGGAGATGTGAGCAGAAATTTCTACTCGCCAAATGTCCAAGCAGTAATGCTAATCCACCTGAATTGTCCCTGCATGTCCATGTGATGCTCTTATACTTTTCCCAAGTACTGTGACCAAGGTTTCACTTTTTGTAGGCTTCCTTTTTTGAGTTTCAACTCACTGAAGAAATTGCTGTCTAGCAAGGCTAGCCTCCTGTTTCATGTTCCACTTTTCCATTGCAACTGGATAGCTTGCTTCTACATCCCTAAGAAGAGTCTTTTTAAAGTACAGCTAGCTCTCCTGGACTCCTTTTCCAGACCTGCCTTCCAATGGAACCTGTTAACCAATTCCCTAAGTTTGTTGATGTCTGCTTTTCTGAAGTCCAGTGTCTTTATTCTGTTGCTTTCCTGCCTTTCTCCCCTTACAAAACCTTGCTTGTAAAACCATCTGTTGGCATTGTTGACAGTCCCTCAATGTGAAGATGATAGTCTTCTGGTAAATTGGGAAGTTATCTGTGAATCCATAGATGATTGGGGAGGCTCATCTGAAATCCTCATGGTTGACTGCAGACATGGGAAATGGTTCCAGGAGGAAGGAGCAAATCCTGGTGATGCTGGTGTCACAGCTCTTTCCCTGTTTCTTTCTGGTCTATCCACCTCCATAATGAATTTGCTTGAAATGATCAAAGCCTTATCCTACATCACCATGCTATGGAGACAGTTCAGTGCTTGAGTCTCCCAGGTACTGATGTTAATATTGCATTTCTTTAGATTGGCCTTCAAAATGTCCTTCAATCTACATTATTTCCACACCTCTAAAGCAGTGCCCATTGGTGAGTTGGGGTATAGGACCTGTTCTGGGAGCCAGTTGTTAGGCTTCTTTATGATATGTCGTGTCCAACAGAGCTGGTGCCATATAAACATGGTATCAATTCTAGTGTTATTTCCTTAACCTAGAACACTGACATTCATTCATCTGTCTTTCCAATAGATATGGAGGATTTTCCAAAGACATCACTAATAGTAACATTCCAAAGCTTTCAAGCATTTCCAGTATGTCACCCAAGTTTCACACTCATGCAACAGCAAAGGGATGACAACAGCCTGGTAGATGAGAAGCTTGATTCAGATCCTGATGTCATGATCATTGAAAGCACAATTTTGGAGAGATCCAGAAGCAACCCTAGTTTTATCCAGTGTTGAATATCCTTGCTTATGTCCAGTTCTAGAAGTGAAGGGGTCCTCTTCCAAGCCATTGCTTAGCCTGGTTGCTTCATACATCTATGCATATGCAGCCATTTATTTATCTCTAGGATGCATCTGTTCCTAGCCAGGCCTTACTCTTAACTAAAAAAGAACACCATCTGGGCCTATGTCCCCTTCATTCTTGCACCCAGAGTCATGTAATCACTTTTGATCTGCTCAGGGTTGCCCCTGGCAGTATCATTAGTGCCCACAAGGGCCAAATGTGCTAGACACTATACAGACACAGGGCAAAAAGAAATTTTCTGACAAAAAGAATGTACAAAATAAGATAGATGGGGAAGTACAAAGAAACAAGGCCAAGCTGGTGAGCATTGAGGATCTGGTCTCAGAACAGTAGCAGCCTTGATATTGTCAAGTTGTATTTACATTTTGTCTCTGTTTTTCCACATTGTTATGAATTTAGTATTTTAAGGCCTTTCCCAGCAAGAGGCAGAGAGATAAAAAAAAAAAAAAAATGACGCATCTTATAGTGATGAGAATTGATTATTTCTTTCATATTCTTTTTTTCATCAGTTTACATACAGGCCCATTGCTGAGCTTTAATACTAGATAACCATGTTTCAAAAATGCATGTATTCACTTGCACTCTTTGTCAAAACCTTTTACTATACTGGGCAGCAAAGTGATATTAGAAAAAATTGCTTTGTTTGTATTGTTTTTGGCATCTTACACAAATACTTTTTGTATTATATAATATGTAAGTCCAAAATGCTCTTTTGATTCTTGCCTAAAGAGTCAAAAAAAATCTGCTATAGCTTATGCTAAAATTTGTGCTGGCACATTTAATAAATAGGCAAGCATTAGGTTTACCCCAGAAAGTAGATTATTTTTCTAAGGAGCCCCTGAGAAGTAACCACCTGTCATACAAGACGATTTTGGGGGACTCTATTTGATGTAGTGATTTTGAATAAAACCAAGGGATGAGGATTGTATTTGTGGATAATTTTCCCCTTAGGAATGGCTTGGCTGAGGCGAGAAAGTTGTGCTGAAGATGCTATTATGTCAGTCTCTCCGGTACATGAATGAACAGTAATTTGAATAAACCTTAAATACTTCTGTTGGCTCCTTCCGTTCATAGAAAACACTCATATATATCTGTATAAAACCTGTCTCATTAATCTAGAACATGTAAACACATTTCAGTTCATCAGGTGAGATAATTGGATACCCAATGTGAAGAGCTAAATCCAGGACCTCAGGCATGCTTTAGCTGGATATAATCAGGGAAGGTCATGCTTTTCATGAAATCTTTCCTCTTCGTAACCATGCCTCTTCTTCAGAGTCAGTCTCAAAACCTGAACAAAATACTGGCAAGCATGTGCTCAATATATCTTCTTCATCATTACACAACACAATAAAAAGGTCTGGTCTTCAAATAGGGTCCTAGATCCTAGCCATCTTTGCCAGTTCCTTGCCTGTGTTCTGCTTGACCTTGTCTCTAGTTCCTGCCCTGGTTCTTGTGTGTCTGGTCTTTGTCCCATCAACTTACTTATTTTTCTGACCCTAATGTAAGTGATCAATTCCTGACTTCAGTTTGTTATTCAGATATTGGTTCTTGTCCCCTCTTCCAGCTTTTAATTTTGCTGTACTCATTGAATCAAAGGTTTTCCACAACCTAGTTTCTGACTCTCTGTTCCCCCAAAGTTTACTTGTAAAAACAACATTGCACAGTTTAGTGTAGTATCTTAGGGCAGCTATACACATGATAGACCTCTCCTTTGGTGCGTGCTATTTAGCTCATGTTGGAGCAGACTTGATTAATTAAGTCTGCAGCCAGTCTGCTGGAGCATGCTAATTAGTGCGCTCCACCACCGCACTAATTATGTGTATTCAGCGCACATACATTTTGTGTATTCAGCATCCCTGCACTTCAAAATGGTGGTAGGGGTGCTTTTAACTAAAGCTTGTCAAACGAGCTTCAGTTAAAGCACTGGTGCTACCATTTTGAAGCACAGGACACTGAATACACATAACACTGCGTGTGCTTTAATTAGAACGGGTTTTAGAGCCACTCTAATTAAAGAGCCCTCCCCCCACTCCACCCTGTAGCCCATGTATACATGGTACCAGTGCCTAAATTAAAATATTTTAATTGCTATAAAGATATGATTGTGGTATTTGTCTAAGATATCTGGTGTTGTTTTCTCCCTTCATCTTCTACTTGTTCTCATTTTTGCTTTAGCTATGAAAAGCTTAGATGAAAAATGGCATTTTGTACTTTGAATTCAAAAGTCCTTTGCTCATGTAAATATCCTTTAGAAATTAATTTCTTGGTTTGGGGCCATAATTGCCCCAGTTCCACAAAATGCTTCAGCACCATCTTAAATTTAAGAATGCATTTTATTGTTAATTGGGGCCAAAGTTTTTCCTTTTAAGAACATAAGTGCCATACTGTCAGATCCATGATCCATGTAGCCCAGTGTCCTGTCTCTGATGGTGGTGGATGCTTTAGAGCACCAGTTCCCAGTCTGTGGTACAGGTACCACCAGTGGTATGCAGACAACCTGTTAGTGATACGGGTTAACAGATTTATTATAATTACTTTATATGACAAAAAATTGCTGGTGGTGTGTAAAGTTGAACTGAAAAATTTGCTGGTGGTACTTAAGGTTGTATCGTTTTACTTTGGTAGCGCACAATCTGTTACAGTTTGGGAACCACTGCTTTAGAGGGCAAAGTATATGTATAAAGCATGTCTAGTAATCCTTCCCTTGTTATGTCCTCCCTGACATCAACCATCACTAGTTTAAAGATGTCACAGGAATAAATCCCTGACTAGTCTATTTAATAGCTGTCCTTTATGAATTTGTTTAATCCCTCTTTTTTCACTCTGGTTATAATGTCGGCCTCTACAACTTTCTGTGGCAACGCATTTCACAAGTAAACTATGTACGGTGTTAAAAAAGTACATCCTCTTGTTTGTTTTAAACCTTTCTCCTGTTAATTTCAGTGGTTACTTCTGTGCTTCCTACCCCAAGCTATGTTGGTGCAGGAATGTAATGGTAAAGGAAGAAAGTAATTACTAAGAAGATACATCTACATGTGAAATTAGTGCAGTGCAATAAACTCCAGGTTGCACTGGAGTTTATTGCTTCCAGGCACAGCATCTTCGTGTGCTCCCAGGACAGCAGCACATTGAGCCAGGGTGGCGCTACCCCAGCTGGCAGGGAACCTGGGGTGTCAGCCTGCCAGTCTTAAGCTACTCTCCCCTAGTTCAATGTGCTGAGTAGGAACTTGCTGTGGCACAAGGGTGCTACAGTGCAGGGCTAGCCAGCAGGCAGCCCCACACTAATATCCTTGTGCCCCAGCCAGCCCCAGTCACCATCTACACATGCATTGTGATGAAGTAAATAACTCAACTGTAGAATAGCACTTGTCTCCTACCGCAGAGTTAATTAGTTCACTCTGGCCTAATAGCTCTGCACGTGGAGACGGTAATGCTTTACTGTGGACCTAATTAGGTAGCACCACAGTAAGCTTCTTGTGTAGATGCCACCAGAGAGAGACAACCTACCTAGATAAACAACTTTCTTCATTTAAACTTAGGTTCCTTAGAAGTCTTGAAAGACTGTGCCAAAAAATTCAATTTAATAATTTATGGAGATTTTATGTAGTGCTCAGTTCATGTACTTTAAGTAACTGATTATACTGAGGAGGTGAGATCTCTTAAACAAATGAAACTTTCCCTGTTATATTCAGTTTGCAATCCAGTATAACCCCTGCAGAAGAGAATATGGGGATTATAATGGATCACAAACTGAATGTTAGTCAGTGTTATAATATTGTTGCAAAAAAGAAAAACAGGATAAAATTAATTGGAACGTATTCTTAAGAGTTTTTGTGTAATTTGTTGTCTGTGGTTCTTCCTCTCTGTTCAGCAATGTGGAGGCTTCACCTGTGTCTAGTTTTGAACACTGCTTTTTAAGGAAGCTGTGGACAATGGCTAGGAGTCCAGAGGGGGATAAAAAATTGTAAAGGTCTTGCCAAGTGAGGCTGGGACAATTTGAATTGTTTAGAGAAGAAAAGACCATGTGATAATGGTTTTCAAATACAAGTTTGTTTTAAAATGGATGCAGAACAATTGTTATTTGTGCCAGCAGAGAACAGAACAAAAAGTAATGGGCCTAAATTATAAAAACAGCCATTGAGCAGGGGTTATGGAGTCTGAAGCCCCCGGCAGTCAGCTCCACCTGCTGTGCTCTCCAGCCTCCCTAACCTCCCGTCTCTCCCCTTCCACACCCTGTTGTCAGTATGATTACCAGCAGCCTTTGTTGCCTTCCCTCTCAGCACGGTTCTTGGGACTTCTTTACCTTCAAATGCAGTCTTGTGGGGCTTGTCCTCCCTTAAACACAGTGTCTTGGGACTCTGACCTTTCTGGTACAATCTCTCAGGGCTCCAACCCATAGTTCTCTTTCCTTTCTCTAGACTGGGCTCTGGCCCTGTCTCCTGGCCCTAACCGTGCCTTAGGGGCTATAGTCATGGCCCCCTATAGCCACACAGGTATCACTCCAGTTCATTCACTGGGCCTGCTGGCCCTGTCTTTCTCTACCTCATGGGCTCCTGGACCTTGCAGGGCTTCTCCCTCACTGTCTCTGCCCCTTGCAGGGCTCAAATCACGGAATGCCTTCTCAAGACATACTCACTCTGACCTCCAACCATATCTTGTAGCCACCTCCAGTCAGCAACAAAAACTGAAAAAAGGATCAACTATGTAACCTAAGACTCAGCAGATCTCCTTCCCTTTCTGAGGACCTAGGCTAGTCTGAGTCTTTAGCCTCAGGATCACGCTTGCATAGCCCCTTTCTTCTTCCCTTTCAGATATCTGACCTGGCTTTAACAGACCCCAAGTAAAGTTAACTCCCTAATAATTGGCAGCCCAGAGTTCTGCTGCCTGCAGTCTTCAGATTAGGTCCTGCAGTCCACTTTCCCATACTGCTCACACCGGCTATGTTCCTTATTGTCAGGTTTTCTGCAACCTGTACTGGCTCTGCACCCTAACCAGTAACAGGAGTAGGAGTCTCCTGTTACAGGTTAGCTATTACAAGAACTCTCAAACTGAGGGCTTCTTTTTAATGTCAGCTTAGATGATATTTGTCTAGGATGGCTTAGACAGAAATGATCATGTCTGGAGCAAGGGATTAGACTACATGACCTTTCGAGGTCCCTTTTGTGTTTTCAAACATGCTAGTTTTGACTATGTACACTGCCAGCTAAACAGTGTGTTAATCAAAATTGTTTAACTGGAGTAGGAGTTTTGATGGCAGAGTAGGAGTTTTGATGGGATGGGTGCCCAAGAAGGGTGGCTGTGCCTAAAGGAAACGATCCTTTGGGCACAAAGCAAGACGATCCCCGAGCGAGGCAAAAGAGGGAAAGGGGCCAGGAGGCTTCCATGGCTGACCAGAGAAATCCAGGGCAGCCTAAGGGCCAAAAGGGGAGCACATAAAAAGTGGAAACAGGGTGAGATCACTAAAGATGAATATACCTCCTCTGCTTGTGCTTGTAGGGAGGCAGTTAGGCGGGCCAAAGCTACCATGGAGCTGAGGATGGCAACCCAAGTAAAGGACAACAAGAAATTGTTTTTTAGATATATAGGGAGTAAAAGGAAGGCCCAGGGAGGAATAGGACCCCTGCTAAATGGGCAGAAGCAATTGGTGACAGACAGGGGGGACAAGGCTGCACTCCTCAACGAGTTCTTTGCCTCAGTGTTCCTAAGCGAGGGGCACGACAAGTCTCTCACTGGGGTTGTAGAGAGGCAGCAGCAAGGCGCCGGACTTCCATACGTAGATCCTGAGGTGGTGCAGAGTCACTTGGAAGAACTGGATGCCTTTAAGTCGGCAGGCCCGGATGGGCTCCATCCGAGGGTGCTGAAGGCACTGGCCGATGTCATTGCAGAGCCACTGGCGGGAATATTCGAATGCTCGTGGCGCACAGGCCAAGTCCCGGAGGACTGGAAAAGGGCTAACGTGGTCCCCATTTTCAAAAAGGGGAGGAAGGAGGACCCGGGCAACTATAGGCCAGTCAGTCTCACCTCCATCCTTGGTAAAGTATTTGAAAAAATTATCAAGGCTCACATTTGTGAGAGCCCGGCAGGACAAATTATGCTGAGGGGAAACCAGCATGGGTTTGTGGCGGGCAGATCGTGCCTGACCAACATAGTCTCTTTCTATGACCAGGTTACGAAACGCCTGGACACAGGAGGAGGGGTGGATGTCATATACTTGGACTTCAGGAAGGCCTTCGATACGGTATCCCACCCCATACTGGTGAACAAGTTAAGAGGCTGTGATGTGGATGACTGCACAGTCCGGTGGGTGGCGAATTGGCTAGAGGGTCGCACCCAAAGAGTCGTGGTAGATGGGTCGGTCTCAACCTGGAAGGGTGTGGGCAGTGGGGTCCCGCAGGGCTCGGTCCTTGGACCGATACTCTTTAATGTCTTCATCAGTGACTTGGACGTGGGAGTGAAATGTACTCTGTCCAAGTTTGCAGATGACACAAAGCTATGGGGAGAAGTGGACACGCCGGAGGGCAGGGAACAGCTGCAGGCAGACCTGGATAGGCTGGACAAGTGGGCAGAAAACAACAGGATGCAGTTCAACAAGGAGAAATGCAAAGTGCTGCACCTAGGGAGGAAAAATGTCCAGCACACCTACAGCCTAGGGAATGACCTGCTGGGTGGCACAGAGGTGGAAAGGGATCTTGGAGTCCTAGTGGACTCCAAGTTGAACATGAGCCGGCAGTGTGACGAAGCCATCAGAAAAGCCAATGGCACTTTATCGTGCATCAGCAGATGCATGACAAATAGGTCCAGGGAGGTGATACTTCCCCTCTATAGGGCGCTGGTCAGACCGCAGTTGGAGTACTGCGTGCAATTCTGGGCGCCACACTTCAAGAAGGATGTGGATAACCTGGAGAGGGTACAGCGAAGGGCTACTCATATGGTCAAGGGCCTGCAGACCAAGCCCTACGAGGAGAGACTAGAGAAACTGGACCTTTTCAGCCTCCGCAAGAGAAGGTTGAGAGGCGACCTTGTAGCTGCCTATAAGTTCATCACGGGGGCACAGAAGGGAATTGGTGAGGATTTATTCACCAAGGTGCCCCCGGGGGTTACAAGAAACAATGGCCACAAGCTAGCAGAGAGCAGATTCAGACTGGACATTAGGAAGAACTTCTTCACAGTTCGAGTGGCCAAGGTCTGGAACAGGCTCCCAAGGGAGGTGGTGCTCTCCCTTACCCTGGGGGTCTTCAAGAGGAGGTTAGACGAGTATCTAGCTGGGGTCATCTAGACCCAGCACTCTTTCCTGCTTATGCAGGGGGTCGGACTTGATGATCTATTGAGGTTCCTTCCGACCCTAACATCTATGAATCTATGGTGTACATTTTCTAATACAATTCGTTTTCCAATTATTGGGAAAAAAAGCCCTTGGAGTGAAAAAATAATTTTGACATGTTTCTGGAAGACTCCTAGGAATTGGAACTTCTTTTACAACATTTCAAAGATCTTACCATACTTACCTGAATACGAGATGACCCTGAATGTAGGATGAACGCCCAATAATTAAATTTTACTTGGAGAATTTATAAATTTTATAATAACTTTCCAAGTATGTAACCTAATTATTGGGGTTTTATCTTAAATTCAACCCCTCCCACTACTACAGGTGATGGGGGGCAGAAGTGATTAGGGGGCAGTAATGGGGTAGGTGCTGGAGGACAGAGTGGGGGGGAGTCAGTAGGAGGGCACGTGGTAGGTTAGGCAGAGAGGGCCAGTAATGGGGCAGGGAGTGGGGGATGGTTGGGGGGCAGGCAGCTTGCTCCCTACTGCCTGTCCCCACTGCACTTGACACCTTTTGTGTCTCCCCCCTCCCCCTGCAGCCTTAGGCTGCCCCAATTCCCCCTTATGTAGCAGAGAGGAAGAGTGGAGGCTGTCGAGGAGGAATGGCAGGGCATGCAGAGGCAGAAGTGGGGGATAGGCAAGACCTGTGTCTCCAGATCCATCTCCAGCTCCATCCCCAACCGCAGCCCCAGTCCCTGGGTTGGGTTTGGGGTTGGAGCTGCAGCAGGTGCCTGCCCCACCCTCCCCCCGCCTTATATTCAATTGTAAGGCAAGGGGCGGGGGGGGGGGCGGTAGATTAGAAAAACCTTGTTTCCTAATTGAGTAAAAACAGTGTATAATGAACCTGCATTCAATACGGCTACTTCAGAGTACAGAAGTCAATGCAGCCTTTTCCAACATGTCATTTTATCATTTTTTCAACAATTGAGCAATTAACTCATTCCAACAGCCTGCTTGTATCAGTATACATCTATATTCCTACTAGTTCTCACAATCTGTATGTCCTTCAGTTAGAATCCCTGTGAAAAAGACCATAAGATTGTCTTAATTAGGTATATATTTAAGGCTCTTTACATTTGTGTTATGGATATTGGGTATACATTATGTACTCTAATTACATTTTCAAGTTTTTCATTTACACCTGAAGATTATAAAATTGTTAGTGTTGTTTTCTTTTTTCTCACATACCAATCCAAGTCCATGACCTAGGGCTTAGAGAACAACTTCAGATATCAAAGGCTTGCTAAAAAAATAGCAGGAATTTTCAACACTGTGTACATGTGAGAATATGGTAGTATCTTCAATTTTTATAGTATCTTCAAATCTTTCAATTTAGTTTCCTCAGCAGCATGGCAGTGTGACGTATTTCAACAGTTCACCCAAGTAGTCTGTTCTCTGAAATAAGCTTGAATTTCTCACCTCATCCTTTTCCCTATATGTGCAATCATTTGGGGCCTTCCAGTAATTCTACATAAAGCAATGCAGCAGAAAGTAATATAGGATCTAATGATCCTGTCAGTCTGCCTGTCTGTGGAATGTGCATCTGCAATAAAAAGATTAGTTTTGAGGGATAAAAGTTCCCTTAAGGTGGTACAGCTGTGAAAAGGAATTAAGCAGGGTCCATGAATTTTAGAATGAAGGACTGTTCCCATGTAGTCTTAACTGGGGCTGCCCAAACTCCCACTTTCTACCTCCACTTTGGCAACAGATTGTTCATTGTCCCTTCAAGACAGAGGCAGATATGTGTCATATCAAGGTGATAATGGAACCAGCAATAAAGAGCTGTACAAAGTAGCAGGTTCCAGCTTTCTTGAATCCTTAGGTGGTAATATGTCAGTAGAGACAGAAAGCTCCTAAGTGAAATATCCAGATAAAAGAGCCTGTATCTAGGTTAATCAATCAAATAAAGAGAATTATATGTTTAAAGAAACTTTAACTAAAGACACACAAATCTCTTCCCTAAATACAAATACCATATTTACTCAAAGAGAAGACAACCTTGATTATAAGCTGCCTCCCCCCCCGCCCAATTAGAATATATATATATGGAAAATGTATACATTTGTTATAATTTTCCAGGTATATAATCTAATTGGAGTTTTGCCTTGAATTTGTCTGCATCCCATTTCTACAGTTAGGAGAGTCTTGGGGGCCAGGTAGTCCCTTTGCTCCCCCCAACTTTTTACCTGGCAGCCCCTTTCCTCTGTCCTTAATATCATACCCTGTTCTCCCTGAACACATGGAAATTAAGAGCAATTTGAAAACAACAACCTTGACATTAAATATGGCTATAGCAGTTTGCATATAGTTCACTGGGCCAGACCCCACCAAAGTCAACAGTATTTCAAGCAATGTTGACCTCACAGCTCAACATGCTCAGTACTCCAGATAGCCCCTCTCTTCCCCACAAAAAATCTGTGTGCTGATTAGTCCCCCATTCATGACTAGAAGTGAGTGTTCTTCTCATGAGTTCTGGGATGCTTCAAAAATGTATATGCAGATGAGATGCAGGGCAACCTGGTCCAGCTTCACTTCAAAGAGGGCAGGGCCACACTTATCATGTGTCAGGCTGAGGGATGGAGAAACAGAGGGATTCTGGGTGAACCATTTCGGGCCCCATTGGTGATGTTTGCCAAATATTTAAGGCTGGTGAAGAAACTGGAAATGTGAGAGTTAAAATATATTCAATTTAATGGCTTACCGTGACTTGAAAAAGAGTCGACGGTAAAGGGGCTTGTGCATACATTACCATGTATCTTACTCATATGGGCTGTACTAACCTATCCTTGTGGTAAGCATCTTGGCCTTTTTGGATAAGGTCAAATGTACAGCTGCCTGCTCAGCCGTATCATCTGCAACCCAGTAGTGGAGCTGTTCCGAATGGTGACAAGATGCCCCAATAGACTCAACCTCTATGGACATAAGCTGAGCATCCTGGCCTATGCAGACAACCTGGTCCTCTTCACCTATGATGCTGAGCAGCTTCAGAGGATGTTGGATCTCAGCTTTGAGGCATCCCAGTGGATGATGGTCCCCTTAGGTGCTGCCAAGTGCACCTCCCTGCATGTCAACTGCAAAAAGAAGAGCAACAACCTGCACTCCATCATCACCATCCAAGGCAAACAGCTAAGGTTGGCAAGAGCTATGTCCACCTGGAGATGCCCACTGGACATGGGGTGAAGTAGGAAACCATTTGTGGGATCATGCAAAATGCACACAAGGTGGACTTATCCCTGCTGGCCCCCTAGGAGAAGATAGATGCAGTGAACACTTTCCTCATTCCCTGCATCACATCCATCCTGAGGGGCTTAGCAGTTCCCAAGACCTCCCTCATGAAGGCGGACTCTGAGATTTAGTAGCTGCTGAAGAAGTAGCTGCATCTGTCACTTCAGGCCATCAATGAAATTCTGCATGTCCCTTATCAGCAGGGAGGTGCCAACATGCCCCATATGGGCAGCCTCTGTGATACCATGATGGGCATCCACGCCTTCTATCTCCTGACCTGCCCAGACAAGACAGTGAGCAACATTGCCATCAGTGCCCTGAAGGAGACCACCCACAAGAGGATCGTGTGGTAGCCCACTGCACACAACCTGGCCACCTTCCTGAGCAACTCACTGGAAGGAGAGTTCAGCCAAGATAAGCGGCGACTTCGCCTTGCTGTGGAGCAGAGCCTGCAACACCATGCAGCATCTTTGGAAGCACATTGGCCACAACTGGGAGCCTTGCTGCACCCACCCCTTAGTACCAGCCATATCATTTTAACCCCCTGCATGACGGCTCTCCTGGAGAGGTCCCTGAAGGACACCATCTGAGTGAAGTACACCAGTGACATGAAGGCAAAACCTAACCAAGGCAAGGTCTTCAAGCTCACCTCAAAGTGGGACCCATCCTACAGCACGTGCAGCAATATGCAGTTCTCAATTGCATCGAAAGCACCAAAAGTATAAAAATATGGTAGCTTCAAAATATATGTTCTTGATTAATTTTGGGTGTAGAAAGCAGACTATTTCTGCTTCCTCTGGTTGACATAATTTCCTCTGATTCTTCAAATCATCAAAATTCAAGAAAATAAGTCTAAAACACAGAAAACCTATTCCACACGACACTAAGTACCAAGAACATAGTTTCTTTGTTCATAAAGATGACAAACTGAAAACATTGGATGCTTTCTGTTTTTCAGTAGTTTGCTTCACTCGTCGATCACCCTGACATTCACAGACAACATGGTGAGTCTCTGGAGCTGGATAACTTCCTAGTGAAAACTCTGAAAGCCTTCTGAAATTGGAGTACATAAAAAGATTTGAAGAACTTCATCACTTTCTGCATGGAATCCAGACTAAATCTTCCCTAATGTTTTCTGGAGTTATTACCTGATAGTCCAGCACTCTGTACTCAGTATTACTAATTCAGGAAGTCTAATTTAATCTTCCTCCAATTATTCCCAGCTATTTCACAAGAGACCATTGTTTGAGCCATCATACTTTTGTATAGTTTTGTGGAATTTCTCACAGAGCTTCATAATTTTCATTATACACATATCTGCCTCTGTCTTTATAGCATTTTATTCCACCCAAAGGAATGAATAAGTTAGACATTCTGCCCATGATAAAAATAAACAAACATCCAATCTTTCCTTGAAAAATGGTGTGTATGATAAGGTCTTCTTTGTATCTAGTCAAAAAGAACACTATTTTACATAAACCAAGTTATCTTCATATGCATTTTTGTCCTATGAATAATATCAATAGAACATTAGCTGTATATGTTAAGTGATCTTAATGGTCTTCAAGCCTATGTACAATGGACCAGATTCTGGAGTTCAGAGACTTGCCACCACTATATTAGTAGGATGTGTAAGTATAAACATTTCTAGAACACTGAATGCCCTATCTTGTGACATATATAGTATTGTTAACCCTAATAGTTAAAAAATAATGTTACCTCCTCACCCCTCTAAAATCCTGAGATTGATTTGAAAATCATCCTATTTACCTTGGATAAAAAAATAAAAAAAGATTCTTTATCTTTGTCTTCTGGCTCCTTAGTGTTCACTTGATTCATATTTTCAAGCTTTTCAAGCTTTTGTTGATTTCAATTTTTGTCTTGCTGAAATATCTCAGAAATTCCTTATGTGAGTTATCCTAGATGATGGCATGAAATTTCCTCCTGCTACAGAGCCCACATCAGAATTTGAATGGAATATTATATGTATAGAGTTGCACCAATACATCAGTCCAATATCAGATAGGTACCAATATAAAGAAAATTTGCTGTATCGGATATAGGCCTGATGGGGCTGATAATTTGGCTGATAAATGCCTGTGCTGTGCACAGACACAGCACAGCATGGAGAAGAGCTGACAGCATGGAGAGCTGGTAAGTAATAAGGGGAGGGGCGAGGGAAGAGGTGTGTGGGGGGGCAGATCAATGCCCTCCATAGTGAGGGAGGGCAGGGGCAGGTGCTGCCCAGAGGAGGGCATGGGTGTGGGACAGAGGTGTGGCTCATGGGGGGGGGGGGGTCAGCTTCCACTACTGCTTGCACTCCAGGAGGAGGAGCAGAGGGGGTGTCCCTGTTTTTACAACCCCCTGTTTTTACAACCCCCCTGGATCTGCACAGGGCAGTTGGGCGGGCTGGAACCAGCATTCTATGAGGCTCTTCTCAGTGTGGGTGGGGGTCAGAGCAGTCTCTGGCGGCACTGGGAGGAGGCTGCAGCCACCCCAGATTTCACTGCAGCTGTGCTCCCAGCCCCATGTTGCCAGGTGCAGCCTGGCTCTGTGTCAAGCCTCCACCCACATGCTGGGAAGAGCTGGGGCTGAAGCTGGGTGGCTGGCGGCAGTGACAGCACTGGGAATGGAGCTTCAGTGAAATTTGGTGTAGCTGCAGCCTCCTCCCAGTGCCCGCTCCAAGCCCACCCTCACTGAGAAGAGCCCCACGCAGTGCCGGAAGAGCCTCAGAGCAGGCGCCGGTGGCACTAGGAGGGGCTGCAGCCACCCCAAATTTTGCTGCAGCTTCACTCCCAGCACTGCTGCCAGCCACCTGGCACAGCCCCAGGTCTCCTCAGCACATGGGTAGAAGTGGGACATGGAGCTAGGCTGTGCCTGGCAGTGCAGAGCTGAAGCAAAATTTGGGGTGGCTGTGGGGCACTGGTTCCAGCCCATCCACCTGCTCCATGTAGATCCAGGGGGCACATGCCTCCCCTGCCTCTCAGGGTGCAAGCAGCAGTGAGAGCCTCCCCCATCCATGAGCTGAGTATCCCTCCCATGCTCCTGCCCTGCCGGGGCAGCACCTGCCCCTGCCTCCTCCCCTTCCACCACACTGGACTTACAAGCTGGAAGCAGCTATATTGGATTGGTATTGGCCAATATGCCTCCTTAAATATCTGCTCTTGGTATCAGCCCCCAAAATCCCTATCAGTGCATCCCTGTGTATTTTTTGACAAACTTGGGCTTAAAGTAAAAAGCAAATGTCAACATTAACTATTAAGAAGTGGCCATTTCATTATAATACACAGCACTATGTAGTATCTTCCTTAATTTCTCTAATAACTTATTTTTTTTGCACACTTGCACTTGATTTTTCCATTGTTTATTGTTGATATTAGGCCTCAAAGACCAGTGCTTGGTCATTATATACGATTTACATAGTCTTAGATCAATACTATTGACCTGAACAAGCCTACACTTTGCAAGTTAAATACAGTTCAAAATATGATGCATTTCTTCAGCACATGAAGTCTTTCTGAGACAGGAAAAAAAATCAACCTATGTGATAAAGGGCTGAGCAATATTGGAATTCTGCATGAGGGTTTCTATACATACCCTTTTTTTGTCATCCATTTTTGACCAAAAAGAAAATGTTTTTGCAGCATTTCTGATCTTCATGACTACTAGCCTTGTACAAAGTTTTATTGTATTGCCTTAAATTTGTGGTAAACGAATCACCAGTCTACTTTGCCACTCAATTGCTCCCCAGACTATTTTGTTGCTGTTGACTTATGCTTAGCATAGTACCTACAGTACATCCCTTTTTAAGTGTCAGCCCTCCATGAGAAGGTTTAAACTTAAAAGTCTGTTGCATGTGCAGAAGCTATAGTAGTAATGGATAACACTGAGGACTTACAGTACATTTTATCATCAGTGCAGATTTTATTTATTCATTCCTTTCATCTTCACATCATATAAATCTCTCACAGGCTTTAGGGGCTGGGTACTGCCATCAATTAATAATAGAATTAATAGCAATTAAATTTAAACTACAAACCATACCCTCAAACAGCAAATATGAGGAAAGATATCCCTTTCCCTAAATTCATCTGAATTCTTACTGAAGTCCAATATCTGGGCTTATTGCCTGGAAAAGTGGTATTCTAGCTAGCAAATGTACCCAGATCAACACTTTAACCTTAAGAGAGAAAAACAGCTGAAAATTAACCATTGGGATAATTCAGTCTCGTGTGATATGAAACTGACTCTGCCAGAGAGATTCATCAGGAATAGGATGTTTAGACATGGAGTGAGAATTACTAAAGGTCAAATGTGATTATATCTTGCAAAACTAATAGCAAAAGTTTCCCTAGCAATAAAAAATTGGAGTGTGGAAAGTACAAATGGGGCTGCTGTGTAGTGAGGACAGGACAAAGCTTAAAGATGATCAAGATGTGTACTAAAACCTAAATAGATATTTTCTTTCAGTTGTCAGTAAGTTTACTGATACTGATCATAGGGGCATAGGCATTCCGTAATTGGTAATGAAATGAAAATTAAGGAATGGAAATGGAAATTACCATGGCTTTGGAAATGAAAATTACCACAACTGATGTGAAAGCAAAATTCAGAAAGCATTAATGCACTTGATCAGGTTCATCTACATCCCAGAATTCTGAAAGAACTGATGCATTAAATCAAAGGTCTGGCAGAAAGTTTGCTAAATCGGTATCAATTCAAGGTTGGCTACTATACTGCTGGAGAATAAAATAAAATACTAGGGTTGTGCAAAGCAGGCCATATTCAATTCAGATTATGCCTGATTCAGGGGACAGTGATTTGATTCTCTGATTCAGATCACTCTCCCACTTTTGATTCAACCAAATCTGAATCTGAAGCTTCAATGCTGATTCGGCTATAGACACAGCTTTAAATGTTTTTTCTACATACCTCGAGGTACCAGGCACAACTCGTGAACGCTGAGATGGTGGGGCAGATGTGTCCCACAGGAGCATGGGTGGGGGCCCACCCTGTGCTCAGCAGCAGACCCAGAAGTGAACCAGAAGTACTTCTGGATCCACTGGCTTGACAACTGGCTGCAGGAGGACCCTAGGTGACCTCCCCGCCCCCCACCAGACCCAGGAGGCACCAGTCACTGAGCTGGGGGGCGGGGGGGAGGTCCCTTGCATGCTCCACAGCGGACCTGGAAGTGGACCAGAAGTGGTTCTGGTCCACTTCTGGGTCTGCTGCCAAGCATGCTGGGACCACCCCACCCCCCCGCAGCTCCTGTGGGACGTTCCATCCGCCCCACCATCTCAGCGTTCATGAGCCACCTGGTACCTTGAGGTATGTAGAAAAAACATATAAAGCTGTGTCTATGTCCAAATTGTCGAATCTCTTTGAATAGATTCAGAGAGATTAAAGGGTCTCCTGACTGGATTTGGATTTGGAGACTCAGCTGCCAAATCAGGCTGAATCTCCACCAAATAGAATCAGCAACCGAAGCTTCACATACTCCTATAAAATACGTACATTTAAGAAGGGGGAAGATTATTGAAGCAGTCCCATTAATTGGACCTCAGTAGTACGCAAGACTTTAAACAATAATTAAAGCGTGGAGGCAAATGTAAAATGGCATAAAATGCAACATGGGATTCTCAAAGGTAAATTATACCAAATTAACTTCATAACTGATAAGATAACTGATTTTCCAGAGGAAGGAATTCAGTTGGTCTCATTTTTCTGGACTTCAGTGAAAGATTTGATACAATACCCCATTGAAAATCACTCATTAAATGGGAGAAGATGGAGATCAGTAAAATAACTGTAAACTGATTAAGGAACCAAAATATGGGAAGAGAACAGGTCATATTAAATGGGGAAGTATTAGGCTAGAGGGAGGTTAATAGTGGGGTTCTTCAAGGGTCTCTCTTGATACTGATTTTGTGTAATATTGTCATTAATGATTTGGCACCAAAAATAAAAATTTGCTCCTGAAATTTGCAAATTACAAAATTCAGAGGGATCTTCATTGCACAGAGGAAGAATGGTTAACCAGGAGTACTAGAATAATAAGAAATAATAGAATTATAGAATCATAGAAAATTAAGATTGGAAGGGACCTCAGGAGGTCATCTAGTCCAACTCCCTGCTCAAAGCAAGACTATCCCCAACTATATCATTCCAGCAAGGGCTTTGTCAAGCCAGGCCTTAAAAACCTTGAAGGATGAAATTGACACCATCTCTTTAGGTAACCTATTCCAGTGTTTCACCACCTTCCTAGCGAGAGAGTTTTTTTTCCTAATATCCAACCTATACCTCCCTTAGTGAAACTTGATACTATTGTTCCTTATTCTGTCATCTGCCACCACAGAGAACAGTCTAGCCCCATCTTCTCTGGAATCACCGTTCAGGTAGTTGAAGGCTGCTATCAAATCCCCGCTCAGTCTTCTCTCCTGCAAACTAAATAAACGCAGTTCCCTCAGCCTTTGCTCATAAGTCATGTGCCCCAGCTCCCAAACTATTTTGGTTGCCCTCCACTGGACTTGTCCACATCCTTTATATGGTGGGGGGGCCCAAAACTGAACACAGTATTCCAGATGTGGCCTCACCAGTGCAGAATAGAGTGGAATAACTACTTTCCTCAATGAGGAACGTGGAAGTTTAACTGTACACGGTCATACAGCTAATGAAGAATAAGAAAAATGTCTGCTATAAGCTGAGGAGTCATCAGGTAGAAGCAGTAGAGAGGCCAATTCTGGTTGCCCCACATTAAAGAAAAATAAGTCTTGGTAAGAAAGGTAATTTTAATGTAGCAGAAACACAGGATACATCTGTAATGCAGAGTATGATGTGTTGCTGTGCCTAGGCTGCTTTCCATACCAAAAATATCTCATTTTAAAGCTATTTCATTCTCTGCTACATTCACATTGCAAGGACTTTTAAACCAGAGGTTGGCAAACTGTAACCCATTGGCCATATGTGGCTGGGGAAACAGGGGCTTCAGCACAATTTTGTGAGGGTGTTTGCTGTATCACAGGTAGCTGTATAGGCATGTTATCCATGCTATACCATGATGGTGGTCATCAAGTCCTGGTGTCAGCCCTCCTTGGACACAATCTGGATCATTCTGGCCTGCCCCTGGAAAACAGAGCTAACCCTTTTTCTACATGTGCCAATGCTCTACACATGCAAATGCTTCAGGATGCTTCTATAGACGGGCAGGCATCTGTGTGTGTGGGCACCCGGGCAGGCACCTACATGTGTGGAGAAGCAGGAGTAGATTTGCTGCTCATGGCAGCAGTTTGTTCCCGCCCCTGCTGCCCCTGCACCAGCCCCTTGCAGAGCCAGCGTGAGCTCTAGGCTCCCCCTTAGTACCAGTCTAGGGGCTGTCAGGGAGCGTGGGTCCAAGAGACTGTTGTCTCCTGGCAGGGGCTAAGAGATTGCTCCCTGGCCCTAGGAGCTGCCTACTGCCAGAGCAGGCTCTACCATCGTGGTCACAAACTGTGGGCTGAGAGATCCTTGCCACCAGGGTAAGGGGGCATTGTCCCCACTTAGGCTTCAGTGGCAAAGCCCACCCTGGCAGCAGACAGCTCCCAGGGCCAGGCAGCAATCTTCTGCCCTCTGCTGCCCAGCTGACCGGAAACAAATTTTCTCCTAGTTGGATATCTACACATGCCATACCGCATAGTAATTACTCCCAAGTAAATTTGTTATCTGTATTTACAGGTAGCAAATTTATTTGCAATTAGAGCAAATTACTGCATAGTAAGCATCTGAATGTGTAGACGGGGACACTTACTGTGCAGTAATTTGTTCTGATCTCAAGTAAAGCATCTTATGTAGATGTGCCTACTGTGTGGCATAGAGATATAGAATCCAGCTTTAAATTAACAAATGTGAGTACTGTACCTGGATAACCAAAAGAATGTAGCCTATTTTTATCTTAGCAAAATGAAGGATGAGAAGAGACATGATTTCTCCCTCCAAATATTTTAGGGAGCAAGCACCATAACTATTTAAACTAAAGGATAATTTTGGCAAAAGAACAACTGGGTATTATCTGGCCATGAATAAATTTATCCTGGAACTTAGAAGGTGATTTCTAGCAATGAGTTCAGTGAGGGTTTAGGATTATCTTCCAGTAGAAGTCTAGGAGACAAGATACTCAAGCACTTTAAAATAGAGCTTGATCAGTTTTTAGAAGTGATTATATGATGCTGTTGCCTGAAATACCAAGAATGAGACTCAATGGCTGATGTGTGGTTCTTTCCAGTTCTATTTTTCTATTTAATTTTGCCAAATCTTCCAATAATAAATATACAGTATTGTGATAGTTAACATTTAGATCAGTCTTATCTCTGAGATTTTGAACAAACACAATTTTGTTAGTCAGTTTTCTCCTGTTGTTTGTAAAGCCTGAAGTATCTCTTATGTCTCCTCTCCTAAAATTCATAATATCATAAAGCATCATTTTAAAGAGTATATTACAACATTTAACTCTATCTCTCTCTAAAGAAACAGAGTAAAACATATTTCTTTGTACCTAAATGTACCTCTTAAAATTTATACAAAAAATACCTCATCTTTGCTGCTTTCATCTTGAACAATTTAGTCAATTCCCTCATGTCCAATTTAATTAATCTCTTTCTAAACTCCATTCATACCCAGAATAAACTTAGTAAATTAGGATACAATGGGAACTCACTAATATAGCCTCATTTTATACCTATATACTTCACAGAAGAAAAAGCAAGAAAAATTTTGAAGAATAGGAATCTAGAATTGGATCAAATTGCAAGCTGATGTGAGATGTAATCAAGAAGAAATGATGAAGGAACTCTGTAGGAAGAAAGTTCAGTCTAAACCTGTGTATGATTTATACAGTATGTGTCTTTCAATGCAGTGAGTGAGCTGGTGTCTTTAAGAGGGGATTAAAAAGCCAGTTAATGGAAAGCAAATGAAGTACAATTAAATGGGTTTATTTCCTCTTGGCCAGTTGAGGAATATAATGAGAGTTTGTAGTCTGAGATTTACTGAAATGGAACCTGGAAGCTAGTGATGTGTATATAATAAATTTTCAAATTTTCATCCATGTTCAAATTTTTGCCCTTCTAGCATTTCATTCAAAAACTAATATAAAAAATCCAATTAAAAAAGCAATCCATCCTCCAGCAAACCATGTTCCAAGACACCATCATCTTGGAGTCCTCTGTCCTGCCATTTCCCTAGACTTCCAGCTTCCTCCTTTAATGTGTTTTGGTGGTGTTACCTTTTGTGGTGAAAGGAAATGAAGTTTTCACTTGCAGTAGATAACAATATTGTAGGTCTGAAATTCTTCATGTGACTTCACAAATATGATTCTTTTCATTTGTGTTTGCTCTGGAATTTCTTGGTATTGTGCCAATACAATTAGGAGAAGGTAGAAAATGCACCGCACTAGTGTCTTAATACATTGTAGAGGCAATCCTGAATCCACATTTACATTCAGGATCATACATTTTCAACAAATAGACATTTTCAACAAATAGAACCTTAGAGTTTAGCCAAATCTCTGCAGTAACTCTACCAGGAGAAATAACTTGTAATTCTTATTAAGTATTATGGATTCTACAAGAAGCCTTTCAAAATATGAAGTTTACCTGCCATTGACTACAGTTTTCTTGGCCCTTATACCCTGTCCTGTTCTGGAAAAGATCCTCTAAGAGAATATTGATTTATGTTTTCAAGATTGGCACCAGTGTTGCATTTTACCAGAACAAACGCTGTGTCACAACTAATTAGGGATAGAATGTACCAGCAGAGCCACGCTGTCCATTACTGATTTTTGTTGTTATAATGACATTAGTGAGTATTTGATATTGGGCACATTTTTATATGGCTGAGTTATGCCATTCCCTGAAACATCCATAACTTATGATCTAAGCATACGCACACTTTTGAGCTTTTTTCTTGGCTAAAAATGGATAAAAGTAGTAAAATTCTTTAGGAGTTGTCAGCAGTTTGTTGGAATTCCAGGTTCAGATATCTTTGATCAATTAACTTGCATTTTTCAGGACTCAAATATTTTATCAACTTTCTTCTGTACAGAGAACCAAACCCATGTATTATTTGGGATTTTTGTAGATGAGACTTGTTTATATTTTACCTATATCAAGGGCTTATAATATTTTTTTTGGGAGGGGGGGGGTCAAAGAAAAGCACATGGCTATGCTAACAGTGAAAGGAGGGTTACCAAGTTTGATACCTTTAAATCACTGGATCTAATGTTACATAAAGAAATGTTCTATTGCTTGTCCTAGCAGCAGTTGTTTATGGAATAATTAAAATGACTGCCAACACATTCACAAATTACTTTCATACCAGAGGCATAGCAAGCTCCTTTTGGTGCCCTGGACAGGAGGCGGGTGTACTACAGGGATGATGGGGCCAGAGACATACTTGGTAGGGCTTGTGCCCTCAGAAACTACAGGCCAACTAGTGTGAAAGACCCAGGGGGTGGAACCGTGATGGTTCTGAGGCCCCTGCAGCTAAGAAAAAAGGTGTCCCTTTTCTAAGGAGTTAAGCCTCTCACTGCCAAATGCCATGCTGAACAAGTAATAAAAATCCTGAATTTAGCAGGGGGGCACCCCTCTCCCCCATCTTCATTCCCTACTCTTTTTTCCTTCATCATTTAACTGCCTTGACCCACAGAGCCTCCCTGTATTATTGCCTGGATCCTGGTCCCACTCACTGCAGTGAAGCCTGTAGCTGTCAGAGTAGCAGCATTGTTGTATCTATTCCAGCACCCTGCAGCCTCTGTCCCAGGACCCTTTCCCTTAATCAGCACCTGAGGCTAGTCACCCACTGACCTACCCCCCAGTTACACTACTGCCTCACACAGATTGCCCCTAAAAGAAAATGGTGGAGGCAACAAAAGTTCACATTAGTAGCTACGTTGCTGCTCATTAATTCATGTTTTGGTCTGCTCGCGCCTGCCACAGATGCTATCTGCAAACTGTCTACAGCCCTGGTTAAAGAATGTGGTTGGTTCAGGGACTTGAAAGGGAAAAATGATTGCATGGGAGGGAGAAATAAGTTGCTTGTTCTTTTAAAGTGGTCTTTTCATGCAGACTATAGATAAGGTGTAATATTTTTTAGTGTACCTAAGGCTGAGAGTCACAAACCTTTTTAAGAGTGTTGAGTATATATTACAGAAAGCAACCACTGGGCTGCAGAGTGTCACATGGAAATTATTCATTTTCCTGGTTCTGTGAGCATCACAAACCACTGGAGCTATGTTCCCCTGATTTATGATGTCACTAACGTCCCTCAAGAGAATTACTTTCCTGAAAACCACCATAGATCATTTGTTATTCTACAGAATGTGTGTTATACGTATCACATTTAAAAAGAAAGCTTTTATGTTTTAAATGTGTTAAGGCAGGTGGTGAGATTAATTCTTTAGCAGCTGAATTGATTGATTTCTTTTAAATACAGTTTGTATATTATTTATACACAGCTTTATATACTGTATCCAGAACACAGCACTCCCTTTCCTGGTCTGAGCTGTATCTTTCACTGATATCCAATCACTTTCTATTTTTGCCTCTTAGGATTTGATACCAGCATTTTGCCAATTTGCAAGGACTCCCTTGGCTGGATGTTTAACAGGCTTGATACGAACTATGACCTGCTGTTGGACCAGTCAGAGCTTGGAAGCATTTACCTTGACAAGAATGAACAGTGCACCAAGGCATTCTTCAATTCTTGTGACACATACAAGGACAGTTTGATATCTAACAATGAGTGGTGCTACTGCTTCCAGAGACAGCAAGGTAAAAGATGAGAATAACCTGCAGATGCAGATGACTGACCTGATTGTAGTGTTTTATCATTTTCTGAACATGTTAAAAAGATTATAGTGAACTACAAGTTCTTAAGTGCTTATCTTAGGAATTTTTCTTAAGGTTTTGAACTACTGTGAATACACAGTGAAAAGAAAGTCAAAAACAAGCTGCACTGAAAATGTTGCCAGACATCCAAGACATGCTAAATAAAATGTAAAATAGCAATTAATGCTTTTATAGCAGCATTGCTTCTCCAACCAACCTCCAGCAGACACTTTGAGAAAAGAGGGAACCAAAATGAAAGAACAAAATTATCAGCATTAATCCTCCCTCTATCTGTTTTGCCCACATTATAAAATAAACATTTTTATTGCTCTGCTGTGGCATTTTAATGTTCTGTTTTGTGAGCCTATTAAAATAACTGAATCAACTGCAACATCCTGCAAAATGTTATTTTCATTCATTTGACCCTATAGCCATTGATTTTTAGGACCTAGCTAAAACCTTTTGTTGAGTTCTTGAAATTATTTAGAAAAAAAAAAGTTAATAATATCTATAGGCAGTTCATTTCTGAACTATCCACAAATGAAAATTAAATCAACAATAAACAACACTTTTATAGCTATGTAATATATTCCGTAAGTTATTAAATCAATTTAATTTTAATAAGGTTTTAAAAAAATCCTTGCCATTGGCTATTGGCTGAGGCTGGACAGAAATGGATATATTTACATTCAGCTTCTTATTCAGCAGATGATGTAGAGGAAAAAAAATATCAGGTCCCCAGCTCCCACTGGTTGTGTCTACACATCGCTGTAATGAAAACCTTAACGACATAGCTCATTGCTATGGAGACGTAGCATTGGCAGGCACGAAGTGTAACACCAACGCTACTGCTCAGTAGCATTGGAAATAACCCATGTAGCACTAGGACTGCACAGTAACAGTAGTGTATGAGTAACAGTATGAGTACCAGTAGTTACTGTGCAGTAACACACAGTAACAGTAGTTACTGCACAGTAGTTACTGTGCAGTCATTTAGTGTTTGCTTAAGCATCATTACTAAATGATTGTGGAGTAACAACTGCACAGTCCAGCGCACATGTAAATGCACCCACTGAGTGGCTGTGTCTATACAAGACACTTTACTATGCAGTAGACAAACCTAACCATCTACACATGCAGGCACTTAGTATGCAGTAAATTAGTCTACTGTGCAGTAAATTTACTACCTGCATATGGAGTAAAGTTACTGCCCAGTAAAGCCAAATAGTATTAATTACACATGAAACACACCCAGTTAGTCCGTAAGAATTGAGTATTAAACTGACCCTTGGTATCAGCTTAGAAAACTAAGCTAAGTCTGTTTTGTGTCCCTGATGCTCCCATGGAAGTCTGCTTTCAAAGACTCCCTGCCCATCCACTATCACTCACATACACCAAATCCAGTAATGCAATGATGTAGCAGTTTTGGGGGTTTCTGCTACAGCTGTTCTCAGCATCTCTGTTGGGATGCCCCTGAAGCATCTTGACAGCCACATTTCTAACTTTAGAACATGCAAGCAGAGGCAGTAAGTAGGCAAGATATGTTCAAAACTTACCTTCCCAAGGAGCTCTGAGGATGCAATATCAATGTATCTTAATTTTATCAATCTCTCTCTCAAACCCTCACATTTGAATTTAAAAAGCCCCAGTTCTTTTTACATGATTGAGCTAACTGTCCTCTTGTTTGTTTAAAATCTGCTGTCAGATATAAAATCATTGATAACTACCCAGCATAAAAATCAAGTTTTCATCTTTCAAGAAATCTTATTTACTTTGAAATAGGACTGTCTTTTCAGTTGCAATTTTAGAAGTATTATGCTGCTGCTAAAACCACTGGCCATGTCTACACATGTGCTTAACTGCAGAGTAGACTAATAAGATGCAGAGTGAACCATCACCATCTACACATGCAATGGTATTAGGCTTCAGTAAACTAATTAATGCTGCCATAAGATAGTACTGTCCGGTACAGTACTATCATACAGCAGGGTAATTAATTGCAGTTAAATACATGTGTAGATGCTGACCATGGCATAAATTGCAACCAGTCAGCCAGCCAGCAGGGGGTCAGACTCCTGCCTGCTGCCTAGACACAGCTACATACTTGCAGTACTCCTCTCATACCCCAGCCAGCCCCTCTGCAACCTGAGGCTGGCACCTGGAATCCAGGACTGACCCCTGTTCCTCCTTGGCCAGTGTGTAAACTGCTCTGCCCCAGCTGAAATTGCTGCTGTCCCAGGCACACGTGAATACCGTGCCCAGGAGTAGTTTACTCCAGCTCAAACTGCTCTGGAATTTGTTGCTTCAAATTAATTGCACATGTAGATAGAATCATAGGGCTGGAAGGGACCCCAAAGAATCATCAGGTCCAGCGCCCTGCATGAGCAGAAAAGACAGCTGGGGTCAGACAATCCCAGATACACCGAGTGCCAAATTTATGTTTATTTTTAAAATAAGAGTTGTCACCTATCTGCTATTAGTCATTTAACTATTATTCACTCATCTTCTCTTCCCATAGTATGAACAAGTTGCATAGACATCAATAATTTTTTATTTTTATGAAAATTTGGTAATTTATTGGTGTTCCTTTATGTATTATTGGATTGCACAATCTAAATATATAACTCTCTTAAATGAGATATTTATAGTGATAGTATTACTAGCTAGAGAAGACTTGTTTGCCTCTCTATAATATTCATAAAGTATGCTTGCATTAATAAAAAGCTTGTATGTACATAGCCAGCACTTTATTCATGATTCTTTTGATGTTTTCTGGGAAGTTTTACTACTCTCAAGTATCATATACAGATGTTGATAACTGCTATCAATAATTGTATTGGATGTGTTCAAAGTAAATACAAGAATGAAAGCCAGATCCTATACATTTTTAAAGATAAATAATTGTATCTGAACTTATTATCAGACCAAGATTCTCCTTTTTTGTCTTGGTCTCTTAATGCAAGACTGGAAGTATTCTTCCAGTTATGAGAGCATCTTTTATCTTTAGAGGCAGTGGTAATGAAGAGTAGGTGTTCCTGACCCCTCTGTTGGTCACTGCACATCATCCCTACCTAATTATAAGTTCTACCTTCTAAAATAGTCCAGTCATTTCCTTCTTCAGCAAGATAGGAACTCTGCAGCAGTTGCACCTTACTAACGTGTCCCAACTCTTCTCAAGATCTCGGTATTTGACACGTTTTTCCTCGATCTCTGTGGTGCTGCTTCCAGTCCATCTGGTTTAGTATTTCTGAAATACTTGTCCAAGACTCTTCAGTGGATTTCTGTGGTACTTCAGTTTCTAAATTTGGTCAACATTTTCTTTCCTGTCTCTGTTCTTTGGCCCCTGTTTCCCTCCATGTGCAGGCAGCATTTTATCTAAATGTGTTTATCTAAGTGCCTGCCTTAAGCAGTAAAGCACTCCATTTCTACCATAATGTTACAGTGCTCACCTGAATGCTGAGGCAGTACTAGTCTGTTCATTTTGGCAGATTAGATTGTTTTAATTTTCTAGGGCTAAGGGATCATTGCAGAAAAGGTACTAGCACTAGATTGCCAGGAGCAAGGTGCTATCTTTCCAAAATATGTAAGAAGCAACACCATCTGTTGCTGCTTACCACAGCCGATGCTACACTTGATGCCTTGCTGCCCTCTCTTGTTTTTCAGGATTTGGTATCAAACAAGGATTCAAGAATCTTCAGTGGCTTCAAATTTAGCCTATTGAACAGAAGAGTGACAAAAGCCTAAGATTTGTACTTGCTATGTCATCTTCCTGAGATGATTTGCATAGACACAGTTATAGCTAGCACTGAAGAAGTGTATTATGTACTACAAGCTCTCACTGAAATAGCTGAGGAGACTGCTTTAAGTCCCACGTGATGCTGGTCCAGAGTGCTTCACATGGTCAACCTGTGAAGTTGACACATTGGTTAGACAAGAACATGAAGAAATAAATTTCCCTGCCACTTCTGCCCACACTTACACTCCCCCAGGCCCTCCAAAAGTACAAAAGGGTGGCCTAACCAACAAAACATCCTGGGCCTACAACACAGAGGCTGAGGGCTCTGTGGGTATCATCTACCTGATACTACACATGAAGTCAACGATAATATTGTCTTGGTCATTGGGTAAAGTGGATAATCTATATCCATCCACAACAGGACATGAACCAGCAGTTCCTTGATGTACTTCTATTGAAGATCACCAAATTCCCCCTCCCCTCTACCCCCTCAGCATCTGGCAGCAGAGAGGGTCAGGGAACTAAAAAATAAAAAAAATCCTAGTCTTCTGTGCGGCTACCTTAAAGTCCCAAATACAAGCTTTGAGTCATCTTTCTCTCTCTTTGTTGGCAGGGGTAGCACTCTTGACACAGTTGGATGTCATATCTCAAGGGTCAGTACTCCAGACATAAGAAGCTTTGGCTCAGCAGCTGTGTCTCTTGCACTTATTACAACTCATGCCACTGTCTTATGAAGTATATTCTGCACTATAACCAGTACATAACTGTCATCTCACCTAGACAACTCCAGCCATTTGAGTAAGGGCTGTCTATGGATCAGGAGGGTGTAGTCTGATATTTGGACTTAGGCAAACAGAAAGACTTATCTTGTTCCAAATTCCTTTCCACTTAAGAAGAACACGAGCACAGTGACCATAAATGAGGAAGATTCTTTCAATTTTTCCTCAGTTTTTACTGAAATTGTGCAAGGCCACTGCTATGAAGTTAAAATCAGCTAAGGTATCACACTGAGTGGGTTTTGTCTCCCACTCAGTCAAAGGAACTGATTGAAGATAAAGAGGATAAATCTATTTAATGGGTCAGGGTGGCATGAGCTCAAGTTCTGTCTTGCTGTCACTCCCTTTTGAGACCAAAAGCTTTAACTGCTAAGAGAGTTCTGGCAGTCTTGTGCTCTGGTAGTGAAAATCTTGCAAGATCCTCTTCAAAGATATATTTCATGTCAGTAAGTTTTATGTGCTGCAGTCTTTCCTATTGGTTCATGTTATTTCATTTTCTAATTACACATTTTATGGTTATAAGCAGTAAGGATGATTTAGACTCCGTGGGTAATTTTTAAACTGCCCTGATCAACTTTGGTATTTGTAGTTTTATGTCTAATTTAAGGGACTTTGTTTGGGGTTTTTTAATTTTTCCATCTATCAAGTGTGTTCCCATTCAGTGCATTCCCCCTCTTTGGAAGTTTCTGCCATGCTCTAGATACTTGCTGTATTAGTGGAGACCACTAAATACAGAAACCCTAGAAATAATGATCCCTTTCTAGATGTCAGAGGGTGCGTCTGCATGATCTGCCAACTATGCAGTTGTTACTTATTGCAAATACTAAATGACTTGCAATAAGTAATAAGCTTATGCAAGCACTAAATGACTGTACAGCTACTGGTGTTACTGCACAGTGCCATCACCACGCAGTTTTTGCCTGGCACTACTGCGCAGTAGCAACTAGCTACTGCACAGAAGCTTGTTACTAATGTGCAGTGTTGTCATTGCACAGTTAGTGCCCAGCAGTGCAACGGCGTGGTAACATCTCGTGTAGACACACCCAATAAATAAGACCATTGTTCAAACCTGTATGAAATATGAAGGATAGCAATAGTTGAAGTTCACTGTTAAGAACTAATAACCAGAACAACCATGAATGACAGAAAGATGCTAAATCTCTCCTGCAAGGTGTTGAGGAACTTCAGTTTCCATCAAACACTTCTTATAACCAAAAACAACCAAAAAGAAATATATTTGCTTTATATATAAAGCCTTCATTGACTGTTTCTATAAACTAGGGGCATCAAACTTCCCCACCCCCTGAGTCAAATTCAGGTGTGGCAGCACTAGTCGAGTAAGCAGTGACAGTGGCAGCTGTAATTGTCCTTTGTCCCCTGCTATGGATACATATTGCCAACAGGGCTCCATGAGCTGGACTTTGGAAGCAGGTCCCATTCTGTCAAAATTATCAGCCCCTCACTGAGACCCATGGCCACATAACACAGCTCCATGGGTGCGTGCAGACGAGCATGCACATGCCTCTTGCAGCATCTCAACCCCCTTTGAGATGTGGCAAGAGGCACATACAGGAACAAAAAAACATTCTCCGCACTGCAGATTTGCAGCACAGGGTCCAAATTAGACCCCTGGATATCCATGAGTCAAAAAATACCCTGGGGGAAAAAAGTGGGGCAGGGCATAGTCCAGGACCATGCCCTGAGGCAACCAGAGGCTCGGTCCTCCACAGAGATGCTCTGGTAGCCAACCAGAGCATCTCTATGACTGGCCCTTGCCCCAGTGCTGAAGCACACTGCCTACCCATGTGAGGCAGGCAGTGGTGCAAGATGAAGGAACCTAGACCCAGCTTTGTGCCAGGTAAGTGGGGGGAGAGCTGGAGGAGTGGGAGAGGGGACCATGCAACCCCCATTCATTCCCCCGACCCCCATCTGTTCCCCCACCCCCCACTTGCTGTCATGCACAGCCCCAGCCCCCGCCCTCACACTCACCAGCAGTAGCTGCGGTGTTCAGGGCTGCTTGGGGCTTCATGACATAGTCCTCCTGCATGGGGGGCAGCGGGGCTTGGCCCCAGCTTCCTAACACCCCTGCTGCCGCATCATGCGAGTGCACCCAGCTTAGCAGGGCGCCCCACACTGTCTCAGAGCTCCAGCCACTTGGGCTGAACAGCACTAAGCCCCAGGTGACAGCCACAGCACCTCTAAGCTTCCAGACAGCACAGGTGCCCTGCCAAGTTGGGCCGCACCTGCACAATGTAGCAGCTGCAGCGTGAGTGCTAGATAGCCAGGGCCAAGCCCTGCTGCCCTGCACCACATAGGGGAGTTGTGCCATGAGGCCCCGAGTGGCCCCAACTGCTACTGCTGCTGCTGGTAAGCTGCAGACAGTGCAGGAGGCTGGAACTGGGTGGGGGAGCAATTGTGGGGGCAGGAGCTGAGAGGGGAAGCTCCAGGAAGCTGGAGCCTAATCCCTGAATCATCTCCATCCCACTCCCCCACTTATAGATTCGTAGATTCATAGATGTTAGGGTCGGAAGGGACCTCAATAGATCATCAAGTCCGACCCCCTGCATAAGCAGGAAAGAGTGCTGGGTCTAAATGACCCCAGCTAGATACTCGTCTAACCTCCTCTTGAAGACCCCCAGGGTAGGGGAGAGCACCACCTCCCTTGGGAGCCCGTTCCAGACCTTGGCCACTCGAACTGTGAAGAAGTTCTTCCTAATGTCCAGTCTAAATCTGCTCTCTGCTAGCTTGTGGCCATTGTTTCTTGTAACCCCCGGGGGCGCCTTGGTGAATAAATCCTCACCAATTCCCTTCTGTGCCCCCGTGATGAACTTATAGGCAGCCACAAGGTCGCCTCTCAACCTTCTCTTGTGGAGGCTGAAAAGGTCCAGTTTCTCTAGTCTCTCCTCGTAGGGCTTGGTCTGCAGGCCCTTGACCATACGAGTTGCCCTTCGCTGTACCCTCTCCAGGTTATCCGCATCCTTCTTGAAGTGTGGCGCCCAGAATTGCACGCAGTACTCCAACTGCGGTCTGACCAACGCCCTATAGAGGGGAAGTATCACCTCCCTGGACCTATTTGTCATGCATCTGCTGATGCACGATAAAGTGCCATTGGCTTTTCTGATGGCTTCGTCACACTGCCGGCTCATGTTCAACTTGGAGTCCACTAGGACTCCAAGATCCCTTTCCACCTCCGTGCCACCCAGCAGGTCATTCCCTAGGCTGTAGGTGTGCTGGACATTTTTCCTCCCTAGGTGCAGCACTTTGCATTTCTCCTTGTTGAACTGCATCCTGTTGTTTTCTGCCCACTTGTCCAGCCTATCCAGGTCTGCCTGCAGCTGTTCCCTGCCCTCCAGCTTGTCCACTTCTCCCCATAGCTTTGTGTCATCTGCAAACTTGGACAGAGTACATTTCACTCCCACGTCCAAGTCGCTGATGAAGACATTAAAGAGTATCGGTCCAAGGACCGAACCCTGCGGGACCCCACTGCCCACACCCTTCCAGGTTGAGACCGACCCATCTACCACGACTCTTTGGGTGCGACCCTCTAGCCAATTCGCCACCCACCGGACTGTGCAGTCATCCACATCACAGCCTCTTAATTTGTTCACCAGTATGGGGTGGGATACCGTATCGAAGGCCTTCCTGAAGTCCAGGTATACGACATCCACCCCTCCTCCTGTGTCCAGGCGTTTCGTAACCTGGTCATAGAAAGAGACTAGGTTGGTCAGGCACGATCTGCCCGCCACAAACCCATGCTGGTTTCCCCTCAGCATAATTTGCCCTGCCGGGCTCTCACAAATGTGAGCCTTGATAATTTTTTCAAATACTTTACCAAGGATGGAGGTGAGACTGACCGGCCTATAGTTGCCCGGGTCCTCCTTCCTCCCCTTTTTGAAAATGGGGACCACGTTAGCTCCAGCCTCTAGAGGAATGGAGACAGAGCAGAAGAATGAGTAGGGGGCTGGAGACGAGCAGGCGGCTGGAGATGAGCCCCTGGAGAAAAGCTGGAGATATTCCCCCTGCTGTCTCCAGCCTCCTGCTTGTTCCCCTGCTGTCTCCAGCCTCCTGAGGCTAGAAATAAGCAGGAGGCTGGAGATGAGTGGAGGAATGACCAGGATGCTGGAGACAGCAGGGGAACATCTCCAGCGTGTCTCCAGGGGCTTGTCTTCAGCCTTCTGCTCATTCCCCCACTCATCTCCAGCCTCCTGAGGCTGGAGATGAGCAGGGGAACAAGCAGGGGGATGGAGATGAGCAGGAGAATGAGCAGGAGGCTAGAGACAGCAGGGGAACATCTCCAGCTAGTCTCCAGGAGCCTTCTGCTCATTCCTCTGCTCATCTCCTGCCTCCTGCTCATTCCCCTGCTCATCTTCTGCCTCCTGCTCATCCCCCTGCTCATCTCCAGCCTCCCAAGGCTGGAGACAAGCAGGGAAATGAGCAGGGGATTGGAGACGAGCAGAAGAACAAGCAGGGGGCTGGAGAGGGGGGGTTGGAGGGGCTGGGACCCTGCGGGCAGGGCAGTCCATGTACTATGGGGGGAGGGTTCTGCCCTGTGGGGGGCAGGGGACCTACCCCTTCAAAGCAGTCCCCACACCCACAGTTCCCACACAGCTACCCACACACTGACCCGCAACCCCCCACGTCCCTCCACAGCCACCCACATCCCCCCACCCTCCTTCCCACCCCCCTCCTGCTAACTCCACATCCCCCATCACATACCCACCATGTGATAAGAAAACCAAAAGTAAACATTAAAACATATAGATATTTAGGGTTTATTATGATGCTAGAGACACTGGTAGGCTTCCAAATTGCTTTAACATTGTAAATATAGCAATAAAACATTGTCTCTCTGATCAATGCCTCTCCTTCTCTCTCTCTAATTGTGGAGAAAAGTGGATTTTGGGGTATTTTAAAAAGTGAATTTTGGATGCTGCTTCAGCAGTCCATTTGGCACAAGTGGTAGTGTCCCCAGATACTAACTGCCCAGGTCCCAGAAGCTCCTGTCTATTTGTAACATTCGAATACCATAGGCCTTAAGGCCTACCTGGCTATCTAGTAGCCCCTATTGTATGGGGGCTAGTGGGTTACTGCTACAACAAAATACTTGGGACAACGAAGGCAAAAAACAGGACAGGAGTAACGTTAGGGTCAAAGGGTCAAAACATGAAAATGAGTGTGCCTGAGGGGGGCACCAAATAGAGCCCCCTGGGCCGCACCCACCAGTCCTCAAAGGCATCCAAGGAGCCAGTGGACGCTGCCCACTGGTACTCTGCCCAGAAATGTGTACGGACAGATGAGAGGAAAGCGGCCCCACAGTCTCTGGGTACCTTCCTGGCCAGAGCCTCCTTTCTGGTCAAGTACAGGGCCCACTTGGCCAGGGCCAGGAGGAGGCTTACCAGGAGGTCCCAGGACTTGGTGAGGCTGTGGATGTGGTGACCAAAAACAAAAGGGTGGAGGGTGAACCCCAGAAGTTCCTGAAGGCAAGTAGCCCTGAACTACTGGTCAGGGCAGGTTTTTATACTGCTGGGGCCAGCACAGGAGCTGGCTCTGGGCTCTAGCTCCCCCTGACTGCAGATCCAGGAGGAACCAGGCAGAGTTATTTTGCTCCAAGTGGCACAGTTTGCTCCACAACAAATTGTATGCTCAGGCACATTTGCTGAGGCAAAAAGCCCGAGCTCAAATTTGCACCGCTTCTATTTGAGCTGCTACAAGCACACGTGTTTGCATGTGTGGATGCACCCCATGATTCTAGTTAGGTTTACTAGCAGAGAACTTCAGCATTTGATCTACAAAAAATGCATCCCTTGACATTTTTTTCTAGCATTAAGATTCCTGTGAACAGTACTTTGTAAGTCTACTTTCAGGGACTTTAATTCCAAAAAGAATTGTTATACAGTCAGGATGAATTCCTGGCTAGCTGAAGTTGGCACCAATACAATGGGTTTACACTTCTTTCTTTAATGAAGTATTTTGTCTGTAACTTCTTAAAAGTTTTTTTTTTAATGACATTCAAACTGTAAGGGTGATACCACTTCTTCTTTGTGACCAGTCATCATAGATTCCAGTTTGTATATATTCTGGTAAATTAGAATTCATGAATAATACGGATTAATTCTTGCCCTTGTACCAAACATGACTCTACACTGTTACTAAAAATACTTCTTCACTGCCCAATAGGTAATTGGCACCCACATTAGGAGCCCATGGAATAACCTACCCCAGGTGAGAGGATTTCTGTAACAAAGCCCTACCTACATCACTAGATCCTCACTTCTGCATTGGTTCCTGTGTAACAGGGGCACAACATGGGGGTTTCTGTGCCTATAGTGAGATTCTTGAGTTTTTTCATAGTCAGTTGACTATAGGATATCTTGTTCATACTCTATGGGAATTGTGGGGTGTGCATTATGGGTGTGTATAGAAGTTGCTTTTTTATAATTTAAAGTGCTTTATTGCCATGACTTAGTAGAGGTGCACAGCTTTGCGGCACTTTAAAAATGGGTACAGCACTTTAAATTAGCCCTTGTTAAATGAGGTACTAAATTTGAAGCACTGTATTTTACAGCACTTTAGCAACCTACAGCACTGTAAATAACTTCTGTTTCACTGGTCACATTTCTGACCAGTGGGGAAGCCCCAGGAGGCTGCAGAGTGTCCCTTGCCTCCTAGCCTGAAAAGTTCAGGGAGGCTCAGAGGTTGTCCTCCCCTCTCCCCCCAAACACTGCACTTCTGTCATGTTTAAAAGTGATGTAATTTTATAGCGCTGTAAGAAGTGCTCTAAATCTATAGCACTGTAAAACATGCACAGAGCACTTAAGTACACAACCTAAAGTACTAACAGCACTGGAGTATTATTTTTCCCCATCCTAAGTGAAACAGCATCTCTGCTGATTTTAAGTAGGGTATTGGCTAAAGGGATGGACATCAACTAATCATTTATTCTGCAACCTCTGTTGAGCTAAGACTGCATGCCACAAAGTGCCTCCTCTTTGAAAAAGGACACACCTTTCATTACTGATTCTGTAATGTAGACTGTAGTATACACAGCATGCAAAGAAAACGTTTTTTGCACTTTTACCTTCTGACTCGCTGCACAGCAGCTTAGGTTCATTCACATCCAGTTTTAGTTAAATACTTTCAGTACGTTCAGCTTTTTAGAGAATATTTTGTGGTTACTTTGAAGTTTTCAAAGAAAAGAGCCTGATATTTAGGGAACTGTGAATTTGTATCTATACTTTTTACCTCAGAGTTCCTGATCCTAGTTTATTTTTCAGATTTATTTTTAAACCTCAATCATTAGTTTGTTAGTGTAGATAAAGAAACCTGTAGTGCCTTGAATTAATATTAGATACAAAGTCTCACAAATTTTAACAGAGAAACTATAGTACCACTACTAGTTCTGTTAATAATAGAGTTTTCCTTTGCTTACACTCATGCAGCTTTCAGCATCAGTACATCTGTGAAAAGATTTAAAGAGATGTTGGTGTCTCAACCAAATTTTGCCTTTTAATGACTGTGTATGGGTCCCATTAGAACTGATAAAATTATCTACAATTGTATAATGCAAGCGTTCTTATCTTGTAGGGATTTAGTCTTACAAGAACCTTTCCTACCATGCACATCTGTTAGCTGTATTTATATTGTAGTTCCTTCATTTTAATCATTAAAAGCCAGTTTCAACTCACTGAAATCAGTCTTCCTATTGGTTTCAACAGAAGTTGGAGTGTGCTATTAGAATGTTATATTGTACTGTTGCTTTAATATTATATCATTATACTGTTAATTTAAAACACATTAAGAGGAGACTATAAACAGCTAATGAAGGTTTTTTCCTTGAAATATTTTAACAGCTATAGCACATGAAAAAGCAGTTGAAATAAAGAGATTTTCTCATATAATACTTGGCACATGACAATTTTGGACATCTGTCAAATATGTCCTGTTTCTTGATTGTCTAGAAATCTCCTATCTGTCTTTTTAATCAGAGCAGGTGCATGTACTCATTTCTAAGGCAAATAGATTCCATAGTCTGGTACGTGTTATAACACTCATTCTCAGGTGCAAGTGGCTGTAGATTTACAAAAGTAAGTCTACTTTCAAATTAAAAAGGAAGCAAGGATGTATTTGAGCACATGAAATGGGAAATATAAACATGACTTCCCCCGTCCCCCAAAAATAAGGGCAAACGGGGCAAATATAAGTGTTATAAGACCAGTGGTTTTCAACCTGGGGTCCATGGACCTTTGGGGGTCCACAGACTGTCTAGGTAGTACACCAAAGATAACTATGATGACTGTGACACCTTAACCACATTACCACCATGCCCAAATATGACATTTGATGAAGGATGTATAGATTTCTTAACACCAGATGATAGGAGGAACTTCAAATATAACAAATCATGAAAACAGTCAATCAGGTTTCCTTCTTTTGATCTAGTGTAATCTCTTTAACATTTTTTATGTCTTTTTAGACCCACCTTGCCAGACAGAACTCAGCAACATTCAGAAGCAGCAAGGGGGAAAGAAGCTCCTTGGTGAGTCATAGATCATTTTTTTGAAGGTTTTATTGCTTACATAAATAACCCTAGTGAAACAGCAACATAAAATCAATATTAATCCAACAAAGATAGACCACACTAAATTCCAGTAAGAAAATTTATGAAGTTTTTGAAAGCTATTAAACTTAGTTTTATTACCTTACCTACCAAAAGATATTACATCTGTTTTATTACCCTAATAGAATGTACATTTTTACAGTTATTAGGCAAAAAGGTAGTCCTAAGATAACATTTCTGCTGATAGTTTCTCTGTAATATTCTGCAAGTAATTGAAATCTTTGCTGGGAACAAATTCCATAATATACATGAAACTGCTGCACACATCACAACTGCTGTATTTTCATAACTATTTAATTTAAAAAAAATCATTTTAGCCTTAGATGTCTTTTTAAAAACTAGAACAAAAGACGCAACCAAAATAACTTGAGACAGTGTTACTGATCAGAATGGTGGTTTTAAATTTTACATACATTTTGTTATATTTGAAAATCATTTTTTTTATTTACAATTTGCTTCTTTAAAAGATTGCTTGATCCATTTATTATTACCAAATTGTTTTGACATTTACAAATTCCCTTGTTCCAATTTATAGTGTCTTACAAACTGATTCTAGAACTTATTCTGTATGGAGCTCCTCTTGACAGCACTAGGGCTCTGCACAGCTGCAGCAGATTATCTTCATGGAGCATATGCCTGTGTGTGCAGGAAATAGGGTTTAGTTTGCAAATAAATGAAATTTATTATTAGAAGTGCACCCATACATCAGTCCCATATCAGCACCGTTTTAAGGAAAATTGACAGTATCGGCAATCGTCTTTTTTGGCTGATGTGGCTGATAATGTCATATATAAATGCCCTGTGCATATGTGCAGCCTGCAGGTGGCCAGGAGCACCGCCGAGCAGCATGGAAAGCAGCTGTGTCCGGTTTGTAAGTCTGTTCTGAGGGAAGGAGTGTGTAGGGGGCAGATCGAGACCCCAGCAGTGAGTGAGGGAGTGGGGCAGGGGCAGGTGCTGCACAGCTGGGGCAGGACAAGAGATGGAGCTGTGGTTCATCCGAAGGGTGCAGGGGAGGGGTGGCTCCAGCTGCTGTGCACACCTCAGGAGGGCATGGGGGGTTTGTGCCCCCCAGATCTGTGCATGGGGTGAGGACAGGCTGCCACTGCAGGCTGGGGCTGGGGCTGGGGCTGCGGCAGCCCTGGGCTCTTCCCAGTGGTGGGGTTTGGGCCAGGCTGCACTCAGGGCATGCGGCAGCAGCACTGGGAGGGGGGCTACAGTGAATTTTGGGGTGGCTGCAACATCCCCCCGTAACTCCCCTTGCAGCGCAACTGTCGCCCACCCCAAGTACAGCCCAGCCCCCCCCACCAAGAAGATCTTGGCTCCCCCCCCAGCCTGCAGCAGTAGCCTGCCCTCACCCCATGTGCATATCTGGGGCACACACCCCCATGCCCTCCTGGGGTTCATGCAGCAGTGGGAGCCGCCACTCCCTCCCTGTACTCCCCAGATGAGCCATTCATGGCTCTTTCCTGTGCCCCGCTCCAGCTCTGCAGTGCCTGCCCCAGCCCCACTCCCTCCCTTACTGCTGGGGCTTCAGTCTGAACCCCAATGCCCCTTCCCTTCCTCCTCACCCCTTCCTCCACAACAGACTTACCAGCCAGACCTGTTGTCCAAGCTGTCTGGCTGCATATTTGCAATCGGATCGGTATTGGCCAATATGGCTCGTTAAAAATCTGCCATCAGTATTGGCCCTAAAAACCTCTATCGGTGCATCTCTATTAACTACTATATTATTGTGTTATGCAGCTTAACTTTGGAAGCTAAATGATTAGTTAGTGTATTCTAGTTCACTGAAACACTAACCCTCTAGTGAAACTGAATGTAATTTTTACTGAAATTGAAAATCATGATAGCCATAGGAGCTACAGAACTCCAGCAAATCACCAGTGTGTCTACAGCAGATTCAGAGGTCTGTCCCAAACATAGTGTGACATCAAGCTAGCATGGTTCAAGCACACTGATTTCCATAGCCAAGAACACACAACGAAGGGATGGTGACTAGCATCACATCTACCTGCTTTTGGTCCCCCAGCTTGAATGACCAAGGCCAATTTCTGCACATATCCACAGCACATGAAGAAACTCGCTTCTTAAAGCTGTTGCAAGGACTTATACATGTGCTTAGGGGTGAGGGGCATTTTAGAGTGGTTCCCAGACAGCCACTCTAATTAAAATGCTGCAGCATCACATGTATTAAGCCCCAATATGTTTAAAAATGGCTGTGGTATGCTAACTCAGGGGTGGCCAAAATATGGCCTGCAGGCCAGATTTGGCCCACCAGGTGATTCCATCTAGGCCATGGGGCCACTCCAAAAGTCAAAAGACAATCATCACTGGATCATGCCCTTGGCTACACCTCTGAAAACTGGTGCATCTCTGCAGGAAGCACTGGCTCTGCTTGCTAAGCCACCAATCCCCACCCCAGCCTGGGCTGACCTGCCCTGTCCCCAGCCCCAAGATAGGGAATGAGGGAGACAAGAAGCTTCTGCCTGGCAGAGGCTTTTGCCTGGTGACCCCATGATTATTTACCAGTCCTCCTTTCCTGAATCTTACAGCGGAACGAGTTTTAGTTGAAACGTCCCCACCACCATTTTCCAGTGCAGGGATGCTGATACAAAAGACACTGCAGCACTTTAATTAGAGCAGCACTCGGAACCTGTCTAATTCAAGCACTGCCCCCCACACCCCTGGCGCACATATAAAAGTGCCCTCCATTGTGAGGAACTGCATGCTAGGGGGCTGTGCTGAGCTGATCCAACACACTGCAGCCATGTAGGGCCAGGGACTTGGGTAGAAGTTGCGCATTATGGGGCCAGGCTGGGCTGGGCTGCATGCTGCTGCCACATAGGGCCAGGGATTTGGGCAGTAGCCTGGGAATTGTGTGCTATGGGTCTGGGCTAGTCTAGCCCCACACGCTGCCGCCACGTGCGGCTCCAAGGACCCCCACATACACTCCTCACACACACCCACACCCTCCCACACACCCACCCACCACCATACCCCCACACACACAAACAACCTTGCACACACCCTCACCCCAACACACCTGCACCCCAACACACACACACACACCCACGTACCCCACCATACCTGCCAGCAGCCTCCTCCACACCCTGCCATACCCCATTCACACACCCACCAACACTTCCCACCCTCCCACCATACCCATATCCCACACACACACACACACACCCTCACACCCCTCCACATACACCTCCCCTTCTCGCACACAATATACAAAAGTAAGACTTTATTTTGAGCTATTATGCAATCACCTTTATATACACTACTCAAACACACATAAGTCAGGACATTATTTTTTTTTAATAAAATTAAAATATGTAGTAGTAGATGATTGATTTATTTTTAGTATATGATTTTTTTTCCGGTTCCAAGATGTCACCCAAGATGGCACTCTGAAGGAGTACTTCCGGGGCAGGGGAAGGGACTTCCAGTGACAAAGGTCAGAGGTTAGGGACTTCTGGTCCCAAGATGGCGACCAAGGGATGGGGCTACCCTTGTGGCCCTCAACAGCTCACCAAAACTCATTAAGCAGCCCTCCAGCCAAAATAGTTGCCCTACCCCTGCTTCAATTAAAGCTCATTCATACTTATTAATGAGCTTTAATTAAAAGCACCTCAGTTGCCTTTTTTAAACCTGTGACTGCTTATAGACATGACACTGTGATGATGCTAGAGTTCTCCAATTAACATATGGAGTCTACTCTGACACATTCTAATTAGAATGCTTTGGAGCATGTGTATGGGCGCCCAACTGCCTTAACCACTCTTTCACAATGCTCCAGCACATGCCTAAATAGGGAGTGAAATTCTGGTCCCCTGAAGCCAAACTGTCATTATTTCTGTATGGACAAGATTTCATCTAAATTGTGACTGACATTATTTAGGATTATTTAGAACACAGTTTGATTGCAAGAGGAAGACACTGCTTGAAAAGAAATCTGCTTTTTAATAGGCAGATAAGTAATAGAAAAAAAAAGAAGAAAAAAGCTACACTTGTTGGCAAACAGATGCTCCCACATTTACTCTTTAAAGAGCGTGTCTGCTCCAAAAACTAAGTGTCCCTTTTTCCTTTACAGATATGGTCCCTGAGATATGGTTGTTTTCCTGCTTACATGCACGTATTTTTGCTTGTTTTATGAAGCCAAATATATTTTTTTCCTGTCTTTTACTCAAATCACTTCAGAGTCAACACAATTGTAGGAGAATATGATAAATTATATATTTTGTATCAATAAAAGAAAATCTTTGAGAGAATCTTGGAAGTCTCAGGTCCATGTTAATATGCCTTCCACTATCTTTCTTTAGAACCAACATAATTTCATTAGTGAATCTTCACTTTGAAAGGTGTCTCTATCATACAGTTTAATAAAATGAATACTGACATTTAATATGGACTTTTGCTTTTACCTTAGCTTCAATACATGTTAGTTTTAAATAGATGTCTAGACTATGTAATATAAAAAGCACTCATGCATCAGTAGAGGTGAGACTTGGAGCTAAATGAGATGGAGATGCATGCCTTGATCTCACCAGCCTCTTCATCTTTCTGTCAACAGCTCTTTCCTCTAACAGCCATTCATTAGGGCTTCATTATTGTCACATTCTCAAATACGGTAATAAAAAATGGATAGGTCCCTGAATAAACTGAAAAATACCAGAATGGATAAATGAATGAATGAATGAATAAATAAAGACTGATGAGCCTTTTCCTATTTGAGAGGAATAGATATGCCTGCTATTCCACAAAGCCTGGTCCTAATTATTCAGGAGATTTTTAAACTTTTGTTGCACTTCACTTGTTGAATGTCACATTTAGGCATCTGTCCTATCCCTTCCCCTTTACATCAAGCATGGATGTAGCAATCAGGTACTTAACTGTGACCTTCAAAGAATCCTCTTTCCCAACTTAAGTACAGCAAGGAATAGATCTCAGGGCCTTTTTAGACTTTACTCTGTAAGCTGAACAAATGTTAGTCAGCTTAGTGTTGTTCATCTTAGTGGAGCAGTCACACAGTAAGGTAAAAAAACGGTTCTGACTGTCCTTCATCTGTACAGCTGTGACTTGCCATGAGAGGCTTGGTGAGCAGGGGCAAGACTAAGAACAGAAGTAACTCACTGCTCCCACTGGGCAAAGAGCAGGTCCACCACCATTTCAGCTGCACTGAGACCAGAGGGACCTAGGGCACTCACTCACTCTGCGCTCCAAGGGTCCCAATCCTTTCTTCTCTGGAGCTCAGGTCATGCCCACCACCCGCACCACCCCCACTGGGAGCAGAGCTGGTCCAGGAAGCGGCAGGAGGCACTGCAGCTACAGCGCACTTGGGGTCTGCAGTACTTGCTCTGCCAGACGTCCCTGGGGGTAAGACGCCATGCCTGGCCTTGCTGAACCTTGGCATCCCTGCTCACCCTGAGTCAGGAGGGGCCACTGCATTCTAGGATACTGGAGGACTTCAACTTGAATGGAATAGCTGTGGGAAGGGGCCACATGATAATGGAATAGGAACAAAATTAGGCAGATTGGAAATAATTCTGCCCTGGAAGGGTGTAACTATAAGACGAATAACAAGTTCTTTAAGCCACTGAAAAAGGTGTTCATGTGCAGCCAGTCCAGGGGTTAAGAGCTCCGGAAGCCACCTAAACTTACCGAGGAAAAAGGCCCTCAGACAATCAGTAAGGAACTTTAAAGAAAATAGAGAGTGGGAATGGTCGTCCTTGAGGTCAGTCAAAGATAGCCTCATTATATTTGATATCTTCCCTTCATCTCTAGGGTATGAACAAAGAGTTTGCATGTAAGACCCTTCATAGCTGGGCTTAATAATACAATGTAAATAAACCAGGGAGGGGGTGTTTTTGCATTTAGCATCTAGCATAATATAGAGCATTGGTTTACCTTGTACAGATAACTATTACATCCCATTATGTGATGAAGATGGGTACTACAAACCAAGTCAGTGCCATGGAAGTACAGGGCAGTGCTGGTGTGTTGACAGATATGGTAATGAGGTAACAGGATCCAGAACAACTGGTGCTGCTGAATGTGGTAAGTTGTAAAATTCTTCCTGTTTGTTAGAATAGATTTCCTATTCCCTCTAAAATCAGTGGCCTTACTTTTTAGTGCCAAATCCAAATTCACTTCTAAAATGTGCAAATATCACTTATACAGAGAATAGGTGGTGGACCCACCCACTTAGTCCAATAATCCTAGTAGTCAGGGCACTATATCTAGCATCTAGATGAAATCAGGTTGTATACTCAGCATACTGTTGAACTCAATTTGACAACCGTTTAATTAAAGCCTAGTTATCAGGAACTTGGTATAAATTTCTGAAGTACTTAAAAAGGGGTCTCCATGTATATCACTTCCTGATCCCCCTTAATCCCTGTACCTTTACTGCTCCAAGCATCCCAAACCTGCCACCAGAATTCAAGGGTGCCAGTAACACCATTTTTTAATAAAGTATTTTGGGAACCTACACAGAACTTACTGACTCTGAAATTCCCACAAGTCTCATGCTACTACAATAGATATGTTTTATGCTACTTATTGATTACAAGAAGCTTCTCAGGAGCCACTCCAGATACAAGTAGGTTCTTCATCAAATCAGATGATTTCTCTAAATCCACTCAAAGCACCAACTAAGTGGACCTTGTCATATAATCATGTAAATGAATATATCACTATTTGAAGATTAAATAGAAAAAGAAATTCTTGCTACATAAAACTAAAAAGATACACTGGCGCAGATACATGGCTTAATAGAAAAGGTAAATAAAACATAGCTAGAACATGCCCTACTGGTTCAAACACCAAGTCCACGTTGTCCACTGTCCTCTCTCTGAAAGTGGCCAACAGCAGGTACTTCAGAGTGAAGTGGAAGAATCCTGCAGTACACAGAAATTGGATAATCTGCCTATCTCACATTAAACATTCTGATTTCTACTACAGATTTGTTTAGGTCCTGAAACTGATATTTAGTCCTTTTTCCAAATTGTTATCACCATTGATTAGAAGTCTAGATACCCTTCATACCTATATACATTTCCTATCTTTTTTTAACGTTAATAAATTTGTGGCCTGAATGACCTCCTGTGGCAGTAAGTTCCATACTCTAAATATGTTATGGGAAAAAATATTTCCTTTTATAGACAGCAGAAAAATATTGAGGCTTTATTCATTTATTTTTTACCTTATACCTCACTGTTTATTTTAAACAATTAATTGACATGAATCCATAGATCCTTGAGTTCCTGTAGTATCAGGTAACTATTATACTTTTTTAGCTATTGATTTAGAGACCTCAGGTGATTTTGCCAGTGGTGATTTCCATGAATGGACAGATGATGAGGATGATGAAGATGATGTGATGAATGATGAAGATGAAATTGAAGATGATGATGAGGACGAAGGGGATGATGATGTGGATGATGATGATCATGATGGATATATTTGATGATTTTAGAGGTCAACAAATTGTACCTTTCTAAAAATCACACGGTGACATCTCATAGAAAATTCCTTTGCTCTGCAAGATCAAAAGGATTTAAAAATATGTATATTTTGTATGATTATTTCAAATATTACAGCTGGAGTCATAGACTTTGTTTAAATAAGAATCGTTATATTATGTGCTTTTGAGGTTTTTTATGCCTTTGAGCAGAAGAAAACACATTGGAAGTCTAGACTGAAGAAATAATTGTGATGTGCTACTAGAAAATAAACGTGCAGAACATCATAAGGACAACCAAACTTTTAAAAACTTCCATAAGGAATATTTACCATTGTTTGGGACTTTGTGCTCTAATATATGTTAAAGTTTCATTAACTTTAGCAGTTACTGAGGCCATGTGGTCTTTCAAATTGAACATGACCTGGACCAATCATTTACTGCAGTAAAAACTTCAATGCACAAGTAGCATCTCACCAACCTTTAATTAACCAAAGGTGTGGAGAAAATGTGACTGTAAGAGAAAATAATGAAGTTCCTTCTTTCTGTTTGCATTTGTAGTTATGTTTTTAATCAGGAAATGGCTACGTTTATGAAGGAATGTCTTTTAAAAGCTGTAAACACAGGCAAGAATTGATTCTGCAAGTCTGAAGTTTTGTTGTCCTTCTTTAAATTTTTTCTTTTGACATCGAACTCTATATAGACTTTACTGCTTACTCAAGCAGCAGCATTATTTCATCCTCTTTTGTTTGTCTCTTTCTTAACCAGAGTTGCATAAAATATTTTAAATGGGAAAACTTTTCAAAAACACTTGAATTATACTTTACTGTACTTGAGAGTGACAGCACGACTCAAGACAATTTAAGTAACCCCTAACTATAATTTTTATTTTCCTGTTTCAGGAAATAGTTTTGCATCTTTTTCTTTAATTCATGTCTTTTTCTGTTGTTAGTGCAGAACTTTAGAGAAAGTATTGTAAGGTGCCTTGCAAAATAGAAATAGAAAGGTTTTAGCATGCATACCGATATAGGACGTTAGGCAATAGCTAAGCACACCCAGTTACCAAAATAATACCAGTATAGGTATTGCTGCTGGAATGAAGAAAATGGGTTATTTTATTTTTTTCCTATTGTTATGTAATTACCATGTGGACTAGATTATGATTATTGTGTAGCGTAGCATTTAAGATTTAACTGTAGAAAAAATTACTTTAATCACTGTATTTATGTTAGCATGTTAATTAATCGTGTAGGCATTTCAGAACTCCATCACCTCCATGCATATCAGACCTATGGCTTTCCGCCCACAATAAAATTGAAACAACCTGTGTAACATACTGCAGGTTGTATAATTTCAACAGTTGATCACTGGTTTCCCTGATTTTCATCTGCAGTTAATTGAAAGGAAAATCAGTTTATTATTTGCATTTGATTTCTACATATTAAATACTAAATTTAATGTTTATCTTATGTAATATTAAAAAGTATAATGCATTTTCTTTTTTACTGTTTATGTATAGTTTGCAAAATAAAGACTCTTGTAACCAACCTTTAGCTGCATAGTGTAATTTTTAATGGTATAGCCAGTTATTTTGAATTTTTGTCTTAGTTGTTAAAAGAGAAAGATGAAGGTTTTATTTTTTCAGATACAATTACATAGTCATTCAACTATTCAGGGATATATGCAGTTATATAAAGGCATGTCCTGATGCTTCATTACATTCCAGTAGAGTTTGAGGATTAAGTTAAAAGCCATAAGAAATGTTTTTCTTCTTTGTATCTAATTATTTCTCAATTTGCTGTGAATGTGGAATTGTTATTATTTTGTCATCATTTTATCATAGCATGTGTTGCACACCAGATTTACTATTCTTTTCCATTATGGAAAAAAATAAGGGTGAAGAGACATGGTATTTTCTTAAGTATAATAAAGTGTTTATTATATTGACTGAATTTTGCCACAAACCAATTTCTTGTAGGTGGAATAAGCTTCTATATAAAATAATTTTGAATAAAACAGCTAGAGATAAGTAGTTATGATCATTGGCTGATATAGTAATCTTCTTCTACTTTCTGAGGTAACAAATGTATATCAGCTGACAAATTAAAGATGCATTTCATGCAGCTTATGGTGTTACTTGAAAACCTATTGGAGAATTTGGGAATATTTTATTTATAATGTACTTAACCATTAAACTTTAATAGACATTGAACTTAGAACAATCAGTGCTAGCACCAGTACTTTTCAATGTACAGCAGCAGCACCAGAATACCTCAGGCTTCCTACATACAACATCTAAGTGAAACATGTACACTGGCAATGTCACCATAGTAGCCAATAGGCATGACAGAGCTGGAAAAGACACTGGGTACTGACATGGAAGTCATCACCAACTATCTCCACAAGTGGTGCTTTAAGTTAGGCATTGCTAAACCAGTATCATCATTCTTCCACCTGGACAATGATCAAGCCAAGAGCATGCCGAATATCAGAGTAGGTGATCATATCCTTCCCCATGAGTATACCCCAAGCATACCTAGGATTAAACCATTCCCTCACCTATAAACATCACATTCAGAAGGTCAACAGTAAAGTGTTTGCATGAGTAGTTGCCTTAAGATGTTTAGCTAGTATGACATGGAGTACCAACTTCAAAATGCTCAGAACCACCACAGTTGCAATGGTTTATGCCTCAGCATAATATTGTGCTTTCGTATGCTCCAGAATTTGTCATCCTGGACACTGCACTTTACAGTGCACTGAGACTTAGGGTGCACAACAGACTCACACACAGAGATGTACTCCCTGTACTCTCTGGCATTAGACCAACGATATAAGAAGAGAAACCCTAACATCATTACTGGCAATAGAGGCAAGATATGGCAAAAATCACCCGCTGCATCAACTCTTAACTGAAGACCCAGACAGACAGAGGCTTAAGAGGCTTAAAAGTTGTAAACCATTTGTACATAAAGTCCACAAGCTCCTGAAAGAGCTTGGGGATACCGAACCAAAACTAAGGTCAGTAATGGAGTGGGCCGACCACTGGGAAAGGTCAGTTCTATTCCTACAGCATTTAATATAGATACCAAATGAGTCCCTCATTGGGTACGACCTTGATGGAGAAACGAGGGTCAGGCTGAACAGACTGAGATTTGGATACAGGGATTTCAAATACCCTTGATAAGATGAACTTCTTGGACAGCTCCTGTGTGAATGCAGTGTCCAACCAGCACTTAATCAAAAGCTGCAATTTTAAAAATGCCCAGATGGGGTAGATGGAATCTACACATTGAGTGATTATACCACATAGTGGTTCATAGATTTGGAAGTTGATATCTGATGCCATACGAGAGAGAGAGAGAGATGGGAGTAGATTATGAAGATTATTCTATAGTTGAAGGTAATGCAAAGAATAAAATGTACCGAATTCTTTCCTTCCTGGGTATTCCAGATTAAATTCAAATGAATGAGATGACATCAGCTCAAATTAGTCCTTTAGTGTCATAGCTTGGCAGCAAGAATAGACCCACAGAAGTCATGTTAGAAAACTAGATTCAGTAAAAGGCACAAACATTGAAATTCCAAGGTCATCTGGGAGTGTTTCCTTAAAGAAAAACTACTAAAATAAAATAAAATACAGTATTGTATATTCATAAGGGGTAGGTAGTGGAAGGGTGGAAATATAAAATAGATATACAACACCCTAGAGAGAAAAGTGTGTACATTATGTAGCTACACTGAATATTTTCCCAGTTTTAAGTTCTTGTTTTTTGTAAAGAACATATTCATTTATTTTAATTATAATCAGGCTCAGGCATGCACAGCATATGACCCGAGGGCCGAGGGCAGTCTGCCAGGACACTACCAGTAGCCCAGCACCTCAGTGAGTCTGATGTGGATCCATGAAGAGATGGAAGCAGGCTCAGAAGCTATGATTGCACTAATAACTCTGATTCCCATGACAGATAAGGAGGGGCCAGATTGGACCAGACCCACATTGGTCATTGTGTCAGGCAGGGCAGGGAAACCTTCCTATATACCTCTGTTTGTATTGTGAAGATAGCAAGGTTCCTGAAGGAAGGAGCTTTTTCTCTGGTGAGCACAATAAAAGGCAGTGGCTGTGGCCCTTGGGGCATTCCTCTCCCACCTATGTCTCATCCCTTTCTTGTTTCAGTCTTCTTCATATCCTAAGTACTGCAAAAATTAATCATATTCCTGATATTGTTGGGATGACACTGCAAACTTGGTATAATGTTTCCTATTAATTGCAGCCCTCCACTGGCAAAGGCAACTTATAAGTGGCTATCAAGAGAGTTTGAGTTGTGAAAGTTCTGTAGTTGTTTGAGTTATTTTGGTAAGGTTTAAATATTAACATTTGATTGATGCAATCAGACTTCTTTAGTCCTTTAAGTACTATAGTATATAGGATTAATAAATTCATATTATAGGTCCAGTTTGATAACATGACATTTTCCAAATGCTTATTCATGTTAAAATATATTACAGGTGCAGCAGGAATCATAAAAACATAAAGAAGCAGGGATGGAAGAGACCTACAGAGGTCACCTAGTCCAACCCCCTGCCTGAGGTAGGATCATCCGTATCCAAACCTTCCTATATACAAATCGTAATCTAAACTCAACATAAAATTACCATCAACCCTGACACAATACCGACCTAACACCTTAACCTGCACGGGTAAACCAGGGGAACAACAATATATGCTTAAGAGATCCTGGGTAAAGGGCCATGCCCCTCCCCCCCCCCCCCCCAGCAAAGAGTAAGGGGAAAACCCACAGTCCATACCAATCTGACCATGGGGTAAAATTCCTTCCTCACCCCAAATATGGCAGTCAGTCTGATCCTGAGCAGAGGGGCAAAACCCCGTAGCCAAGAACCTCCAGATGCCTTGGCTATGAACCTCTGGCTTTGGTCCCAGCAGGAGCATTGGCACACCTTAGTCAAAGTCCTCAGCCTTCACTATAGCTAACACCCAGTGCCTCTGAGAAAGGCTTAAAAACCCCATGATACATTGCAGAAAAGTAGGAGAAAGGCAGAGGGGGGAGGGGGGTGGAACAACCAGAGAAGTCCAGGAGCATGGGAAATCACCACAGTAGAATACAGGCATAGCTGCACCTAGATCATCCCCAACCACTGGCTCTCCAACTGGTTCTTGACCACCTCTAATAATGGAGAGTCCATATATTTTCGATGTAGTCTGTTCCACTGCCTCATTCTAACAGTGAAAAAGTTTTTCTGGATAGCCAAGCTAAACCTATTTTGCTGCAACTTCAAGCCATTGGTTTGCATCCTTCTCCTCTCTGTAGCAAGAGAGAAAAGGAGCTTTCCCTCTTCTTTATGGCAGCCCTTCAAGTATTTGAAGACTGTTACCATGTCCCCTCTTAAGCGCTTTTTCTGCAAGCTGAACATCAGCCTCTCCTCATATGACTTTCTTTCCAAGCCCTTAATCATCTTTGCCCACCTCTGAGCCCTCTCTAACTTCTCCAAATCCTTTTTAAAATCTGGAGCCCAAAACTGTACACAGTACTCCAGATGAGGCCTAACCAGTGCCAAGTAAAGAGGCATTATCACCTCCCATGTCTTGCACCTAATGCTTCTCTTGATCCATCCCTAAACTGCATTGTCCTTTTGTGTAGCTGTATCACACTGTATACTCATTGAGTCAGTGATCTGCCAAAACTCCCAAGTCTTTTTCCATTGTGCTGCCATCCAGCAAGGCATCACCCATTTTATATTTGTATTTTTCATTATTCTCCCCAAAGTGTAGCACCTGACATTTGTCTGCATTGAACTTCATCTTGTTAGCTCTAGCCCACCTTTCCAATATGTCGACCTTCTGAATTGCACTCCCATCCTCCAGTGTGTTCGCAGCTCTTCCCAGTTCCATGTCTTCTGCAAACTTGCTCAAGAAGCTTTTTATGCCACCATCCAAATCATTGATAAACACCTTAAACAACACTCAGCCCAGACCAGACCCCTCTGCAACTGCACTTGAAATCTTCTGCCATTCTGAAATGGACCTATTAATAATTACCATTTGCTTGCAGCTATTCAGCCAGTTATCTATCCACTTTGTAGTAGTTTTGTCTGGCCCATGTTTCTCTCATTTTTGTTTATGAAAAGGTCATGCGTACCTTGTCAAAAGCTTTGCTGAACTCCAGATACACTACATCCACAGCATTCCCTTTCCAAGTAGTTACTTTGTCAAAGAAGGAAATCAAGTTTGCTTGACATGATTTTTTGTAAATCCAGGTTGGCTGCCTGCAATCAGCCTTTCCTCCTCCAGTTGCTTGCAAATAGCCTTCCATAGGATATGCTCCAGTAACTTCCCAGGTATTGAGGTGAAGCTAACTGGTCTGTAGTTCCTGGGCCCTCCTTTTTGCCTTTTTAAGGAGGGGCACTATGTTGACCTGTCTCCCACAACTTCACAAAGATCATTGTCAAGGCCACCAAGATGCCCTCTGCCAGTTTCTTCAGTACCCTGGAATGAAGCTCATCTGGCCCTGCTGACTCAAATTTATTCAGACCCAACAAAAGTTCTCTGACAGTCTCTCTTGTTATCTTCTCACTCAGGTTGTCCCCTTCCTTATCCAGGTAATCCCTATGAGGTATGGTTGCTGCTTAATTTTTTTTAAGTCTGAGGCAAAGTAGCTATTGAGTAGCTCTGCCTTCTTTGCATCTTTGGTTAGGAGTTCCCCCTGGCTCGTTAACAAAGGACCCGAAGCTTCTTTTGTCCTTCTTTTCTGGCCAACACACTTACAAAACCTCGTCTTGTTGTCCTTAACTTCCTTTGCCAGGTGCAGCTCATACTTTATCTTTGCCTTCCTGATTTTATCCCTGCAGGTTATGACTCTTTCTTGGTACGTTTCCTTGGTGACCTACATTTCCTTGGTGACATCTTCCGTTGCTTGTATGCTTTCCTTTTGAATATTAAGCAATTTAGAAGCTCCTTGTGCAGCCACATTGGTCTCTTACCATTATTCCTGCGCTTCTTTTGTGTCACAATACTTTCTTGTTGGGAATCCAATACTGTGCCTCTTAAAATCTCCCAGCCCTTCTGGGAGCCTTTATCTTTCAATCTGTCCTCCCATGACATCATGCCTATTAGCTCCTTGAGGCAGATGAAATCCAACTTTTTGAAATCTAATATCCTAAATTTGCTGACCTCATGCTTTCCCTGTCTCAGGTTCTGGAATTCTATTATATCATGATCATTTCCTCCCAAGTTGTCCATCACCTTCACAGGCTCCACCAGTTCTCCTGTGTTTGTCAGAAGAGTCAGGATAGATGATCCCCTAGTTGTATCCTCCACTTTCTGGAGTAGAAGGTTGTCTTCCACACAAGTTAGAACCAACATGACATTTTATGTTTGGCTGCATTGTTCTTCCAGTAGATATCCAAAAAACTGAAGTCTTCCAGCAGTACCATCCTATAGCTTTTTTGGATAGATTTGCCACCTGCTTGAATAGTGCCTCATCCACCTCCTCTTCCTAACTAGCGGCCTATAATAAATCCCCACCAATGTATTGGTGCCACATCTTTCACCTTTCATCTTCACCCAAATACATTCTGCTTTTCATCTTCTTTCTTCTGAAACAGTGAACAAGTGTATGTGTTGTTGACATACAAGGCAACACCACCACCTTTTCTCCCAACTCTCTCCTCCTGAAAATAGGAAGGCTAGAGCAGGTCTGTCTAGCCATTTTTACCTGAAGTATTGGAGTTAAGTAAATTAGGGACTTGTTACACAATAATGTAGGGCAGCTCCACACATTAACACCTGAAACTGGTTTTGAGCACTCATTAGGCAGCTCAAAGTTATGTCAATCCAGGGCAGAATTATCTCTGATCTGTTCCCCAGCCATTCTAGGATACACCTTAGTGGAAACACCCCACCTGCCTCCTCTCCTTTGCTGGCCCAGATTGGACCCACTGCCCATCTTTCTAGCACTGCTCACTGCCCCTACCTTAGTTATTTGTGGCTACCTATGCTGTCTGTCCCAAGGCAGCAGGCAGGAAAGGGTCAACCTACATGCCTAGACACTGCTCCTGTTTTCTGGTGGGCTTAGCTCTGAGAGGAGCAGCAGCTCAGCAGGATGGAACAAGGGGAACCCTGCAAGGGAGAAGCATGAAATGGGGGTGGGCAGGATTCTTCCTTTTCAGTCTTCCAGACCCCCACTGGCCTGACATATGACTGCTCCAAATTTGAGCTAGCACTAACACCCATCAACATTTGTGTGACTCATGGTAAGCTGTAAAAATGCCCTTACATTCCCCCATGCTAACTGATTGCCTTGGACCAGTGATTTTCTGAAGGACTAAATGGAACATAGGACCGGAAAGGGCCTTCTTGATCACTAAGCCCAGTCCCCTGCTCTCTTAGGCAATAACATCCTCTAGCACATTTCATAAATTGCTAAAGCTTCATCTTAAAATCAGCAGGTGGAGTTTTTGCCTGATTACTCCTATTAGCAGGTTGTTCCAGAATCTCACTGGCTTCATGTTTAGATGCTTTCTTCTAATTCTAGCCTAAATTTATTCATGGCTAGTTTATACCCATTTGTTCTTATGCCAACAAGTTTATTGATTGGAAACTGCTCCATTAGGTAATGTCATTGAGACAGGAATGAAGTCAGAAATCAGTGAGGCAAATGAAGGCAGCAGACAGGAGGAATGCATCACAGAGAGAGATGAGGGTTGAGCAGTTGGCAGGCACCAGATTATAGAAAGCCTTGAAGGTGAACCAGAGAGACTCTAAGATATATATGGTAGAAGGATTATGTGGCAAGAAACCTGAAAGAAAGAATGTGACTTTAGCTAGAACAGTTTAAAAGCCACAGAAAGAAAACAAGATTTTTTGGGTAAATGTGATGTTTTTTATTAGACCAACTAAATAGTTGGAAAAATTATTCTTTACAAGTTTTTGGGCACAAACACCCTTCTTCAGATATAGGGAGAGCCTGCTGGTGTTTGTGTGCTCTCCTGGGTAGAATAGAAGCTTAAGCCCATATGCAAAGTGTAAGTCAGCAAACACATTTTCAATGGTTTAAATAGGCAAACAATGGCAATTTGGCTGATGCCTTCTCTCATAAGGAGTTAGTGGGGAAAACTCCCTGGCCATCCACTCCAATATCTTGTGTTGAATGACACCTTTGTCAGTACTAGTACACGGAAGTACATTTTGGTCTAACCCTCTTTAACTTTACTGGGGAAATCATTCTCCTGCCTAGTAACTCTCAGTAACAAAGAGTAGAGATTTTGAAATGAGTGCTTGATTCCCCATGAGAAGCATCAGTGGGATACAGTACCCTTATCATTCCTTCTAGCTAGCATGCGTTAGGGAGCTTTAATGGCACCTCTTAAGCCAGAGGCCACAAAGTTTACAATCTAATTTAGGACAGGGCATAACAGGCTGGTGTAATAAATGAACAAGGGCAGGATGTGTGTTAATGCTATTGGAAACGATGAGATATGCAAATTAGTAAATACAAATAATACAATGCCCATGTGCAAGCCCAGGTTTTTACCTCAAGTTTTGCATGTACATATGGAAAGAATTTTAAATGGATTGCCTGAAATTATTCAATGGTGTGAACCCTAGGGAAGGAGAGGAGATTAGACACTAACTAAAGGTCTGCGTGCTTTGCTGAGGAGGATATACATGGGAAAAATTCTTTTGCTATTGTTGAAACTGGTAAGTTATACTTGTTTTAAAGAGTGGGAAATATCTCATTCTCTTTGAAAAGTAAACATTACCAGATATAGCACGGTGGTTGTCAGCCTTTTTTAGACATGAGATACCTCTCATTTGTCTCAAGACATCCATCCATAACTTTTGTGAATAGAGCAGCACCCCATTTCAAAAGCTAATGTATTTCAGTGCTCACTTCCTTGCAGAGGGACTGGGCAGTGGTGGCAGTGCAGCAGCTAGGTAGATCCCAAGCCTGACCCTATACTTATCTCTTACACCTGCCCATCTCCTCATACCTTGCAGCACCCTTCAAAAGATGTCATGCCCCCCAGGTACCCCATGATTCTGGCTGAGAATCACTGATTTAGAAAGAGAATGTTATTTTTATTGGTTGGTTCAGTTACTCATCTATTTGATACTTCGAGGTAAGGCATATAGATATGCTTTGTTCTGAATACCATAAGCACAAATATGTAACTGACAATTCAATTATTTTTAAAGACAGAAGAGGATTCATTGCAATGAGAACAAGACCATGAAATGTTAGTCTGTCTTGTTTTGTGGTAAGTAAACAGGCAAAAAACTCCTAACTTTTTCTCTTTGTTAAAATTCTAGATATCCCAGGCCCCCTCTACACATGCAGGTAAAGTTGTTAATTGGATCTAACATGTGAGCCATATAATCGTGGCACCTGCCATGCCTTAGAACCAATCATGCCTTATTGCTGGGGGAGGAGGAGCCTGACCCTGGGCTCCCCCTGCATTGCAAAGAAGCAAGCTCCCACAGCTGGGAGCCCCCTTTGCTGACAGGTCTCCCAGCCATGGGGACCACATGCAGCCAGGCCCAAGAGTCAGAACTAATCATGCAACCTACATTAGCCCAGGGTAACATAGTTAGGAAGTTGCAATGCAATGCTGTGGAGAAATGAGACACAGGACCCCACCTTGTAACCACATTGGTACAAAGTTATAAGACTAAGGAATTCTTAATCACTGGCTTTAGTAGAAAGTGTACAGTTAGTGAGGTGGGACAGATACAAATCCTTAACAATCTTCACAAGTCTGAGGTATGTCAGGGAAGGCGGGGTTCAGTTTGCCCCCCAACTCTCACTTCCAGCAGGCATGGGAGTACAAGTCTTTTTGTGCTAGGTATAGACAGGAATTTGTTTGATGTAGATGTCCCTTGACTATTGGATGGTGCCAAGTACCCCAAGATGCCTCCTCAGTTTTTGGTAGCAGCAGGGTACTCTGCAGGCTCTCAGGATGCTCTTGTTAGTCAAGTCTCATGCTCCAAGTGCCTCAATGATCAGCGTCTGCACTGTCACTTTGTACTCCTTCCTCAAAGTATCATCAGCCTGTACTTAGATAGCTTTTACTCATGGTTTTCACTGGTTCATGGAAAGACATAGGCCATTTTCTTTTTCATTGAGAGGCATCTTTGCTATACTTTGGGGTTCTCCATGGTTACAGTGTTACATAGATTCTATTTCCATATATTTGTATCCTAGTGTAGCAATGTATCCCCATGTTCTGTTTCTAAATATGGGTGAAATATGACAGGAATTAATTAAAAGAAAAATTAAAATAAGGATACAAAGAGAGTCTGTTTCTTGCCCAGGTAAAAGTAGTTCCCACTTATGGTAAACCAGGTGACGTTCTGCTGATTCGTTATGCAAAGTGACATCCACGATAAAGAGGCAGTGTACAAAAAAGCCTTGAAGGGTAAAAAAAAAAAAAAAGGGGGGGTATTAATATACAAGCCAAAGGAGAAATTTGAACTTTATGTTGTGCTGGCTTTTCAGTTACTAACTGGAGAAAGGAAGAGTCTGTATAACCCACTAAAAGTAAGGGTTGGGCAGGAGAACACATATGTGCATTGAAAAAAAAGTCTTCTCTATGCATCGCTACTGGAAATGAAGCAGTTCTCCACATGGTATCATGCTGAAAAATTGACTAAGTTTTCAGTGAGCTGTCTTGCTAAACTGTCATCATGGAAGAAGTCTGCAACTGTGAAAACATCTTCAAGTATAGCACAGATGCTTCTCAATGAAAATGGTCAATGGCCTACATCTCTCCAGTGCCCAACAGTGTTCAGACTCCCTGGGTACTCGTATGAATACGCAGAATACCTTTTCTTACAAACTAGCTTCTGCTAAAAACTATCAGCAATTAATGCCAGTCTGTTGAAGAGGAAAAAGGATATAAGTACACAAACCTTCACTTGAGATGACTATGTTATCAAGGACACAAACATACTTTTGAAATAAAGCTAGCAACAACTAGTATGCCTAGACTAGAAGAAAAGGTAAGTGTGTGTTATGGAATTATCAACATCAGCAAAGTTTTATTAAGATTATTTTTTCACTCCTTCAGTTTTTCTAATGTTTTTAACTCAAAAAACTATACTTTTTCTGAATTTGCAATCTCTTATTATGTTTCAATCCTTGTGAAGTAAAACAGCTTATTTTATTTTATTTTATTATTATGACTGCATTTATGGGTGTTGAGGTGACTTAATGGCAACATGAATATTTTGAAGAGAGTGCTTCAAAGTTTAGCAAGATTAACATTTTTAAAGGTATTTCATTCTACAATAATGGTCCAAAACATTGCAACTTGCCTCAGTGACACTGCTGTTTTTTGCTGTTTCACTCAATGACTGATAATAGCAACAGAGCCATGATGCTATGTTGTTCCCAGGTGGCTGTTGCTGTTACAAGGGAGGGTCAACCAAATACATAGTACAGGAAATGTTTCCCAGAGGAAATGTTGCTGATAAGAAGTTGTTGCTCTTATTAGCTGTTGTTGTGAACTAGAGAATATCATAGTTCAGTTGTGCTTAACCTTTTGGCACTGTGAGCCAGAGGAGTGGTGCAGAGTCAGTCCATGGGCTGGATCTGGAATGCCGGGTTGATCTACGGGTGAGACCCAGTGTGCTGACCCTGCTGCATGCACTGGCCCAACACCACACAGTCTAATTTCATGCACCAGATTCAGTTCCTAAGCTCAAATGCTTAAATTTGCTCTGCACTGGATCTGGCCATGGGCCAGCTTGACTAAGCATTCTGGATCTGGCCACACACTGACCTGACCCCACACACCAGCCCCACTCTATGCCAAGGAAGTCTTTTGCATAGGGGCACATCATGCAGCCTACAGTTCAGGAATTTGGCAGTAGGGGAACTGCAATTAACAGTGCCACTGCTCCCCTCTTGCCAAATTTTTTAACCTCTAGAGAGAACCCCAGGCTACATGACATGGCCTCATGGGCCAGAGGTTGAGCAACCCTGTCAGAGAAGGCAGGAAAAGTCCATCTAAAATATGGTAGATTGAGCACTATGTCTGTAGGAGCGTACCTGTCTCATTTTTAAGTATGAATATTCACTCATAAAATTAGAATTAGAGCTGATTCTGACCTTGTTTACATCAGTATAAATCCAAATTAACTTCACTGAAGTCAGTAGACTTACAATGGATATACATTAACTTGGTGTATTTTATATTTCCTTGTTTAGGTTGGCATGATTAGAAGCTATATGAGAAGTCTATTTCTGTGACGTGAGTGAAATCGCTTTCAGTTTTTGTACCCTTGCCTAAGTGCAGAGGCTTGTGTGCTAACCCTCTGAGCCTTCCTCCACTGTTATCCTCACTCCAACCAGGGACATGTCACAATCAGTGGTCTCACCTGCCATGACCTAATGGAATATGCTGACTGAGGACAGTATCACTGGCAGAACAGGCTCCCAAGTACATGGCCCTTGTCTGGACAGGGGTCCACACAACCTCCTTCCATTGTTGCCCTTAGTAGCTGGCCCTGGGAACAAAAAAGGGAGGTCATGTCCACATCATAGTAAAAGGGGGGAGGTAAGGAAGGTGGCAAGAGAAGGGCAAGGAGGGGTGAGGAAGGAAGGAGAGAGTGGTAGTGAGAGAAAATGTAAGCACCTTCGTCTCCCTTGGAAAATGGTATTTTCATAGTTTGGGGGTATCCAGTTGCCCCTTCCTATTTATTTTCATTAAAAGCATAGTTTTATAATAGCCAAATAGTCTCACTACATGTGGTGTGGGGAGGGGCGGGAAAACTGCTAATGTAAAATTTTCACAAACATTAGTTGTTGCTATATTTTCACCATTAAGTGAATTTAGGAGCGGGTCATTTATGTTAACTCCTCTCTGCATGATCTAGCTCTAATAAGAGCAACCATACTGCATATTAACACTGAAGCAGCATATTTGATCATAATAGCAGCTAACAAGCTGTTATCACTTGAGTCTAAGTTAACATCCCTTGATGGATCAGGCAATTTGACTGAGAAGCACCACCAGCTTGAATGAGAAGGGTTTTTTTTCTGTGTGTGGATGAGATTCAAATTAACTCTACAGGAAGACAAACCCTTAAACTTACGAGTTTGTGTTTCTAGAGAAGTAACCTATGTTTTTCCTTAGAGTTTGTTCCTAATTCCTTCCCACAAAACCCTTCTTACCTAGCTTTGGTAGGACTTAAGCCCAGAATTAGCTGGCTTAGGCCTCATACAGATATTCAGTTTCTTCTAGGAGAGTCACTGCTCTTCCAGAAGAAACCACAAGTGTACAGATGTTCGGGCTTTTTCACCCAAGGTAAAAATAGCCACTCCTGGACAAAAATAACCTGGGAACATTCCCAAGACAGTTTCTCCTGGGAGAGTGAATGTCTGCACCTGGTTTGGCTTCTCTCAGAAGACAAAGAAATCCTCCTGCATCCTTCCTAACCCTATTCCTAGGGAGACAGTATGTCACTTGCTGGACTGCAACATGTTCAGAGCAGAACATGCCCCCTTCACAATCCCCACATTGTGCTACAGGGAAACACAGATTGACCATGGGCAATCTGCATCAACCAATCAGGGCTGCTCAATGCACTGCTGCTATCTGTTGCCAGGCAGACTAAGGGAACCTGCAAAGCAAGATGAGACATGTGTACAGTCCCCCCTGGCTGCACAGGTCAGCACTACAAGCTCTCCACTCTTCAGGACTGCAGGATAAAATGCCTATACACATAGCTGTGTTTGTGTTTCCACAAGCGGGATTTCCTGCCACTTTAAAAGTCTTTTTGTTGCATTAAACTAAAGCTGTTCGGATGTGTTTTAGTTTTTGTCATCACTTCTTACATCGATGTATTTATGGATTCGTAGTGTGTAAACACCCAGTGTCTCATAGACTTGTAATTACCTTCTTTAGCCACCAGGTGGCACTGCACTATTTATGTAGTTCAGGCCTTTGGCCACTGGGTGCATCTGTTATTTGCTCCTGTTGTTTTATTTTATTTTTTTGGCTCCTGCTCATCCCTCCCCCTGCTTCCACTGGGGGCGGAGGCTGGGGCTGCTACAGGGAAGGAGGGGTGGGGGTTGCCTCTGAGGACAGTGGGGAATTCCATGGGCAGCCGAGGAGCAAGGGGCCATTGCCTGTGCTTGCAGGGGCTGAATGGCCAGGAGATGCTGCCTAGGGGGAAGGAAGGGAAAGGGGACCTGTGGCCAGGCTACCTGGAGCAGTGCAGCAGCCCCATCCCAGGGGTGGTGGGGAGGTGCCACAAGCCTCCCCTTGTGTAACAGAACTACAGCTCCCAGCATCCCCTCAGCTGTCCGGGCTTCGTACAGTTTCCACGGGGACCCACAGATCACTGTCTCATCTGCTGTCCTTTTACCATCAAGCCAAGCAGCAGAGAGCTTCTTAACACCTGTGTGTGTGTTCCTAGAAATGTCTCCAGTGCGATCAAGTTGTATGTTTCTCAGTTTGTTTGTCTATGTGCTTTGTTGTGAAGGAGCAAAAATGCCTGCCTCTGGGTATGATGGGAGGAGGGGGAAAAAATCTCTCAGTCTCTCTGCTGAGAGGAGAACAGAAGAGATGTAGCTCAGCTTGAGAAAGGTGATAATTGCCCTCTTTGAAATGTAAAAACTTTCCATGAAAAGGAAAAGAAAGCCAGGGGGCAGAGGGATGCTCCAAAGTCACTCTTGAGCAGTAGCAACTTGTGCTTTATGCTCTAGACTGGGTCACAGGTTCGATTCCTGAGTGTTATTTTTGTCCTAGGAGCTTCACAAATAATAGGGTTGCCAACTCCATTTGAATCTATTCCAGGAGGTTTCATCACATGATGTATTGACATTAATCATAGTGCATAGCCTTCACGTCAGGAAGGCAAATGCATATGACTATTACATTTTTAAAACCCACTGGGATTAGGATCATCTGACATTGTTTCTTACTTTAGGAACACACTAAAGTTGATGGCCAGACATTCCCTTCCTGTCTTGGAGAAATAATTCTCCAGTCTTTTTAATGTCAAAAAAGCAGGGAGGACACCTTTTGCATTTCAAAGAGGGCAATTACCACCTGAGAGATTTTCTTCCCCTCCCCTCCCCCCATCCCACCCAGAGATGAACATGCAACTGTATTGCACTGGAGAGATTTCTAGGAACACACACACAATCAAGATCCGCAGCCCAGTGCCCCTCACTCCTGACTCGCAGCCTCCTACACCCCCAGCCTTATGATTCTGATAGGAGGTCACCACTGCTTCCGCCAGTGGAGCAAGGCAAAATCTCAAACTCAGCTCCCCGATTGTGCATGCACCATGCTAGGTATTCTAGGAACTGTAGTTCTACCTAGCAGTGGCCATATTGAAAATGGACCAGGGGAGGAAATCCTGGACATTTGGCTTGCATTTAAAAAACCCTCCCAGACACAGCACAGGGATGGGGTGCTGTGCTGCACTAGGCAGCCTGGCTACAACCCCCCTTCCCCCTCCTTCCCCCCGGGCAGCATCTCCAGGCCACTCAGCCCCTGCAAGCACAGGCAACAGCCCCTTGCTGCCTGGCTGGCCATGGAATTCCCCACTGCCATCCAAAGCAACCTCTACCCCTCCTGCCCTGTCAGTGGGTGCCCTGTCAATGGGTGCAAGGCATGAGATGGGGGGCACGCAGCTCTTGCTTCTATGTGTACCCCGGGAGGGCTGCGGGTTGGAGGGTGGTACCAGACTCTTCCTGGGGGGGCTTGTGCTCCCAGATCTGCATGCAGAATGAGGGCAAGCTGCTTCTGCAAGCTGCGGCCAGCGGCAGCACCGAGCTCTTCCTAGTGGGGGGCTGGGTCACACTGCACTCAGGGCAGGTGGCAGCGGTGCTGGGAGGGGAGGTTAGGGGGACTATGGTGAATTTTCGGGTGGCTGCAGCCCCCCTTCCAGAGCTGTCACTGCCCACCCAGAGTGCAGCACAGCCCAGCTGCCCATTGGAAAGAGCCCGATGCCACCCCTGGCTCCAGCCCGCAGCAGCAGCCTGCCCTTGTCCCACACACAGATTTGGGGACACAGGTCCCCCCCCACCCCCAGAAGAGCCCAGTGCAACCCCTCAAGCTGCAGCCCTCCCGGGGTGTGCATGGCAGCAAGAGCCGTGCACGCCATCCCATGCCCTGCACCCACTGAAAGTTCCCTCCACTTTGCTCCCTGCTGCAGCCCCGGGAGTTGCCAACACCACCTACCTGCAGTCGCTTGGCTGTGCCGCACCTCTCCCCCCACCCCTTCCCTAGTCCCAGCCCCAGCCCCACTTCCTCCTTCACTGCCATGGGAATGTATCGCTATTTGTTACTTTATTAACTGGGTTCCCATTATGTGAATATGAGTTATGCACAGTTTTTCAAGGAGTGCATGTACTGCATAAAGCAAGGAAAATCTGTCCTCTTGTATTTTTGACTGCATGCTAGGAATGGTTCAGACGCATAGTCCACATGTAGAGGGCAAAATAATAAATAAGTCTGAGTCTGGCTCAGTGACCACTAATGCAAATCTGAAATCATTCCTTTTACCAAGTGACAAAGGGTCAAATCTATGTTACCATTCTTTGTTTACTTCACAAAGTGTTACAACTTTATCTTTTTACACAGCACTCTTACTCTGAACTTACAATTATTTCATGAGTAATAAATACAAGTATTATCATCAAAATCTCCTTTCACAGTTGGTATAAAAATACTTAAAAATAACTTTGTGTTCGTGTATTTCAGAACCTGAAAGCAAATTAACAGGTAAGTGGTTTGAGATTTTTTTATAGAATAAGTTGATTCCGTGACAGACTTGCAGCTGGTACCTGGATTACACCTCAGGTACCAGCTGCTGAGTTAGCTGTTGCTTCGTGATATTTATAGCTGTTTTGTGTGGAGAAAGTGAATGAGAGGAAGCCATTTTTTCCCTCTTTAGTTAGTTTATTTTTCTTCTTCTGTTCAATTTAAGACATGCTTTGGCCTTCTCTTTTACACCAGTTTTTGCTCCACTCACTGGAATGAAGTTTCTCCTCATCTCTCTCTCTTGTTTTTATACTAGTATAAGAAAAAATTAGGCCCACTGGGTTTCACCAGAATCAGTGATAACTCTTACTCTTGTCTCTAGTGGGTTATGGAATAGAGAAAATCCCACACAATTTACTGATTCGTTTTGATGCACTGGCTGGGGGAGTAGTTAACTGATTGCATGATTTCACAATGATTACACACTTAATTTATACAACACAATTTTATTTTAAAACTCTTTGCTACGTATATAACACTGTTTAGCTTTAAGAAACACCGCAAACATTAAAAACACAATAATTACATATATCAGAAACAATGCTCCGAATGCACTTCCTTCCCAAACAATACTATAAGAATTAGTGTTACAAAAACAACTACAATTACAACTAAAAGTTAAATTTGAATCAATACTATTATTTTTCATATTATACTTACAATCCTAGAATTCCAAGAAGCCAAATACCAAAATATGGTTTCATTCCTCAGTAGTACGATTTAATGGGTTGGCCTCAGTAGTACGGTTCAATGAAATGGGCTCAGCAATACAATTCAATAGGCTGGCCTCAGCAGTGATAGGACTAAGTCCCCTTCCTTCAGTCCCTTTCAGGTGCTCCGCAACTTCAGTGTGAACTAAGAGATTCGTGTTCACGGAGAGGGTGGTTCAGGTGATCAGTCTGGACCCGGGCTATACTTGCGATTCTTCCTTCATTGTTCTACAAGTATAGTCACCTCCAAATTGGGACAGTAAGTTACCGTTTTTATTGAGCGAGCTGCCATCAGTGGGCTCCTCCTACTCAATATATCACTGCTCCCAAATTTGGGCTCGGATCTTACTCAACAGATTCTTTTACCTTTGTTGAGCATTTTAAATTACCTTTGGGAAACTTCCATATCACTGCAAATGCCCTTTTCTTACCAGTCTGGTCAAAAGGCCTTAGGGTTTGATCTCTTGGAATTCAGGATATTTGCTCTCTTTGTAAAAGATTTCTAAAAGATGAAATTGAAATTAAGACTTTAAGCAAAGTCAGGACCTTTTGCACGTAGTCCCCAGAACAAAGAACTAGATAAGGAGATAAATCTTATCTTCTTCCTGAAACTGGCTAATGGGCAACCTTTACAAACATTCAAACTATTTCATTCAATATGACAACTCTTTGCTGCTGTGGAAGTTTATTTTTTGCGCCAATATGCATGAGCAATACATCAAAAAAGATCCTATTGTCCAACCCAGTCCTTCCCTGGGCACAATGGGCCTCAACCCATGGTACAGATGTGAGTCAGATTCACAGGACTCTCTATGTGTTGCATACTATAGTTTCATGTTGGGTCTTTCAGTATTCCCATGTAATAGATTTTGTGGAGGAATGAAGTTGGGCTGGATAGATTAGCCTTGCTACAGAGTGTTGATTTGCTATGAGTGTAATTGTTTTCTCCCCACCCCGATTTCCCCAGTTCATAGGCTAATAACACAAGCTGTGGGCAGTGCTTTCAACTTCTGGCATCACTAAATGCGGTGTGTTATCATCTTAAAAGCTCTTTTCCTTTTCAGGACACTGCAATGTTCTCTTCTTTTCCCATATGGACTATTGATTAGATTCTTCTCCCTAGCCAAGCTTTCTCAAAACCAGATGAAGCCATCACAGTCTCTCTCTCACTCTAAAAAACAAATAAACAAAAAACACTTCTACACCTTTACAGATATTATTGGCAAAATAAAGACATGACAGTAAAAGCATGAAGCCTGGAGAAAATCTGTTTTGCATTGCTCTGGGGAGTGAGGAAAAGCTTCACAGTGTTCTTGCTTTATAGAGTTCTCTTATTGTTTCAAGTATATAGCTAGTACTTTAACACAGGAACTGTGTGGAATGGTTCTGACACTCCACCTGCACTTGAAATAAGCCTTTGAATAAGTTGCCAGAGCTGCACTTTACACATAAGTAACCAGTGCAGTCATCAACCTTTGGGGTAGGAGAAACTATGCTGCAGCATATTTCAACATGCATGTCAGAAACTGCAGCTTTTCCTCTGTACAGCATGTTTTCATGATTTAAACAGTACAAAAAAATCCCATGTGGAGGGTTATCTAGTGTGTTAAGCCTAATTCTTTTTTTCTTTTCCAAGTTAGCATGCTAGTGTTAAAGCATTTGATGAACTTTTGCTTGGAAAGTCATAAGCAAATTATTCTGGACCTCTAATAGTTTCTTATTATTTTTGGACTGCAATACAATTGCATAGTCAAAGTACTGAACTTAAATTTCAAGTGCTGTATGGAATGTGCACCAAAATGGTAGCTTTTTGACACATAACTGGGTGTTTTTGGCACATACTCTCTGTGTATGCATAGACTGAGCATGGCCATAGGTAGGCTGTACACATATTGGGCTACATATGTGTACCTGAGCATAAGTCAAGGCAAGTCCAAACTTCAGTGAATGTCAAGATATACAAAATCACCTCTTTAATAAGAGATATCTAATAAATAAATAAAGTCTCCAATTACTGACACAAATGTGCTTTAAATAAGTTTGTTAACCAAAGACTGAACCTTGGCAGAAACTCTGTCCAGCATGTAGATATTTAGTAGCTGAATAATACTCTGCAAACAAATATCATTTTAACAAAATCAATAGAACTGCAAATATGATCCAATATTAGCAAAAACAATCCAGCATTACAAAAACAAGTAACTTCCTATGTCATATATTTGCATTCAACCACCAAGATTAGCAGTGTGGTTCTGCCTGCTGATAACATGCATTTCACATGGTTAGTCTTCACCAGACATTCATGCTGGAGACTTTTTTCATTAAGCTTCATGAAAAATTAATTCACCAACCATTTTACCCAGCAATAGTTTTCTGCATGATTCAACCATACTTATTAGTTCATTCACTGGCTAATTCAGGCTAAATTTTAAACAGTTGCCTCTAATATTTTTGAATAATTTAAGTGCTGCACATGAAGCTCTTAGATGCCAAGAGCCTGATTCTCAGAAGACGCAAGCACCTGCAATTCACATGATCTTCAGTGTTGCTCTGAGTGTTCATAAGCTCTGAAAATCAGGCCCATCAGGCATTTATGCATGTGCTCTGAGAGTCGGGGGGGAGCACTTTACTTAGAGCAGCTCTCACAGCTGCTGGAGCACCTGGAGCGTACACATGTATCAGTGTCCCTGCACTGAAAAAATGGCAGCTGGTGTGCTTTGAATCTTATTGAATGAGCTTTAGCTAAAGCACCCCCACCATCATATTTCAGCATGGGGATGCTGATACATATGACACTAGAGTCTGATGGAGCGCAGTAATTATGATGCTCCAGCAGACTTGATTAATTGAAGCATAATTACAGTGTGTCAGAGCAGCCTCACTGCACATGTAAAGGTGCCCACCTTGTCTAAAGTTGAACAACCAGTAATGAAGTCACCTAACATTAAAGGATGTTCTGCAAATTTTGGTGCAAAACCTTTCAATAGCGTTAAATATATTTTTTAAATATATGTCTTACTGCTGTCAACTAGAGATGATCCAGAAAAATCCAAGCAAAGTAGCTGCATAGATACTGATGATGATTTCAAACATTTCCTTCCCCTAATCATCCAGCGCCACACCAGAGTCCACTGATTATGATCATGTTGTAACATGGAGCACTGCCAGAAGTGACATTTGTTGCGCGATCAGCCCCCTGAAAGTGCTCTACAGCCATGCTGTGACAGGAGTGCACAACGCAGAGCGTTTTCAATGTGTCTGATTGCACAACAAATTAACCCTCATCTAATGAGAGTTTGGATGAAGGCACTCCAAAGTGGAGCACCTTAGGGAACTTCTGTTAATCCTTCATACAATCAGGGCTAGGCTGATACAGCCCAGACCTGGCCCCAGTGCTGCCTGCAGGAAGGGAAAGGGGGAGGAGGGAGGGGGAGGGAGCTGTGGGCTACAGTTACCCCAGCCTGAGCTGGATGGGGGAAGTGGTTGGATTGGAGCCCCCCTGCCTTACACCTCCCTGCTCCACCTCCCCCACCTCCTCCTGCAGCTCCCTCCCTGTCCCTTCTCCACCTCCCCTTCCTGCAGACAGTATGGGAGCTGGGAGGCAAAGGCAAGGCTAGGGGAGAGAGGCTGCAGGCAGGCTCCTCTGCTGGATGAGCTCTGAAGTGAAGCTCAGTCCTCACCCGCCCAACCCAACAGCTGAATGTCTGTTGGATCAGGGGCATCGCTCTAACTCATTGTGCTTTCTATGAAACTCAGTGAATTAGAGTGGGAACCTGCGCATCTGTCAGTGCCCGTAGCAGCCAGATAGCAATCATTCCTGCTGTTTTTTAATCAGTTCCTCCAGACATCCTGAAGCCAGCTATTTTAATTTTAGTTTTTCCTCTTAATGAATCTAGAAACAGAAGAAATAAAATTAAAACAAAAGCCAGTCATGTGATTAGCTGTATGTACAAAAATCTGACTCTAGGGGTAAGACTAGTGAATCTCTTAACCAGTTAGGCCTGAATGCTTTCAGCCACTCAGTTATTTAGAGTAGGTACAAGCAGTACATTTTTACTGGTAGAATCACAGTTTCTCCTGGACTAAAAATGGCACTTCTGGTAGAAAAATAGAATTATAAAAAGTAGGGCTGGAACGGACCTCTGGAGGACATCTAGTCCAACCTCCTGCCAAAGGCAGGATCATTCCTATCCAAGCCATCCTATATACATCCTTCTCCTACCTATTAGTAAAACTACACAGTCAACCCTGACATACACCCTAACATGCCACAGGTAAAGAAGGGGGACAGTGGTAACCAGTGTCCTGTTGATGCAACAATCATTAATTCTGCTGATCAGAAGCAGCCAGCATGGATTTACTAAGAAAAGCCATGTCAAAAATGTGACATTCCTTTTTGACAACTACTTAGAAAGATGAAAGGAAAGAAGTGCATATAGTTTATCTGGAATTTTGCAAGTCTTTTGACAAAGTCCTACATTTCTTTCTCATAAACAAATTGGAGAAATGTAGGTTATGCAAAACTACTATAAGGTGGGTTGGCAGCTGACTCTATAGACAACAGGCTCCACAAGCAAAGGGTAATTACAAATGGACCTGTTTCAGAATAGCAGGACTGTTCAAGAGAAGTCCACAGAGGGGTCTGTCCTGGGCCCTGTGCTGTTCAACATGTTTATTAATGATTTAGATACTGAAACAGAGAGCTTCTTGATCAAATTTGCAGATGACACAGAACTAGGAAGGATTGCAAACATGTTAGAGGACAGTCTGAGTCTGCAATATGGCACAGCTGTACAAAAGGTGATTGTGGTTTTGGGCTTCATCTCAATAGAAGCATTAGGTAAAAGACATGGGAGGTGATAGCATCTCTGCTCTGCAGTGGATAGGCCCCACTTAGAATACTGTGTGCCAGTTTGGGCTCCACATTTTAAAAAGGACATAGAGAAGTTAGAGAAGGTCAAAAGGCAGTTGTCAAAAATAATAAGAAGGCTTGAAAGTTCAGCTGTACAAGGAGAGGTTGAAGGAAATAGCCAATGTTCAGCTTGTGGAAAAGGTGCTTAAGAAGGAGCATGATAGCAGTCTTTAAATGTCTGAAGGGCTGCCATAAAGAGGGAAAACACCTTTTTCGCTCTTGCTGCAGAGAGCAGAATGGAAGGCAGCAGAGCCTGCTGCCTAGACAGAGCACAACCTCCTGTGGGAAGTGGCTTTCAGAAGTTCTGGGTGGGGAAGCACAGTGTAGTTCCCAGTCCTGATGGAGACAGAGCGATGGGGGATGAGAGATGAGGTACTTACCATTTCCATCTCCTGCTGCTACAAGAGTGCCTGGCTGAGATATGGTGGTGGATGAAACTTCTGCAGTTATACCCCCATGTTATCTAAAACATTTGACAAATTTAACAAAGACTCTGTGTTTCTTGCCTCTGTTTTCAAAGAAACACCTACATAAGGGAGGGTAGCACATAGAGGCTGCAATGGAGACTGAAGGTTGGGCAGCTGCTAAGCAGATGAGGGAAGTCCAAGGAAAAGATGGATCAAAGAGAGGATGCTTGTTTCTCTGGTCAATACCTGAGTGCCAAGAATACACCAATGATGACTGGTGCTACCACCTGTTGGAGTTGCAGGAGATGTGGTTCCAGATGTGGAGGGTGGAAAATGCCTTCATGAGGGTAGCTGAGGGTCAAGACAGAGAGATGGGCATGACCATGTGGTACCTGAAGGCAGGTACCCACTCCATGGAAGTGCTGGCTGAGTCCTAGAGGAAGGAGAGGGAGTTTCTGGAGAGGGTTCTGAATTGTCTTTTGGTGACCTAGGACCAGCCAGGGAGGGAATTGCCACTCTTTTCCAGGGAGATGCCAGAGCCTGTCTTCATGAGAGGTATCTTTCTAGCCCTGGTCATCCTGGGGCTCCTCACTCTATGAAGAGATTTTCCCCCAGAGTGGGAAACAGGGGTCTGACACTCAGCACCTTAGGAAGTAGGGTGGGAGGGAGGGATGGATCCCATGGCACCTTGACTGGTGGTATAGAGAGCAGGAAGAGAAAAAGGAACAAGAGGATCAGGGCTAAAGATTCCAGAACCCAGGAGACTGATGACAGGAGGAATAACCAGCCACACCATCTACAAGGAGTGAGGTGGAGAGCTGTGTTTGGCTGCCCTGTTGGCAAATGCCCAGTTTTCTAATCACCCTTCCCAGTTATTTCATTCTCCCCTTCCTTCCCCCATCCTCCCTTCCCTTTCCCACTGTTCATTTTATAGTTTGGGACAAGGGAAAGAGAAACTCTTTTAGAGATGTTCTATAGTTTTTAATAAAGATATAGTTTACTACTGAAAACAATGGAAACTGAGCCATGTCTCTTTTCTATGCCATATTCTCACACATCTGGGTGCTTCTTCCACCCAATGCTGGTGTTCATCTAGCCAGGACTTCCACCACCCTGGACCTCTTGTGATGCCCCAAGGGAAATAATAGTTCTGTAAACCAAAAGAGGGACTCTGAGCAGCTTCCCCACCCATTCAGCCAGCCAGGGCTTCCAGGCCCCTGAACCCCTCTCATCTTACCCTCATGCATCTGGGTGCTGTCCCATGTCACAGCATGCCAGGAGATAATTTGTCAGGACTACCTCAATGCTCCCCCACTGGTTGATATTCCCTAGGTGCTGATAACTTGACATGGGTGCACTGTGGTTTGCCCTTGTTCACTGCTCTTCTTCTGCATGCCATATTTCCTCCATGCACCATGCTTTCTTGGTCCAGTCCTTGTGAAAGGCCTTCCTCCAGTCTCACAGATCTTGTGGGGTATGCAGGCAGAGGTGATGAAGCATGACAAATACTTCTCAGCCATATTCAGGCCTGTACCCAGAGCTCTCCAGCATGCCTTAAGGTGCCCAAAGACACACTTGATGGTCATGTCTCACCTGCTGAGCCAGCAGTTGAAGTGCTCCTTCCTGCTGTCCAGGTGCCCAGGAGATGAGTGGGTAGGCAGGGTCCTTAGTGTTGGTGGTGGGATGAGAACTCCCCAACCTTGATGTTTTTAGTCCTGGGTATATAGTCTTCATTCTCTATCATTTCAGAGAGTGGAGTTGCAAAAGACCCTAGCATTACAAGCATTGCCTGCCTAACTGGTGAAATGTGGGTGAAGCAGCCATGGTGATCCACAATGACCTGCAGCATGATGGAGAAGAAGCCCTTTCAGTTGATGAGTTCTACAATCTTGAGGCAGGCAGATAATGGGGATGTGGGTGCTGTTGCTGGCCCCTCACACAGTTAGGGAAGCCCATCTGGCAGAAGCCAGCAATGACCCCCAGTGGGTTGCTAAGGCAGATGACATGGTCCACCAGCATGTCCTACATGACCAGGCATACCTTTGGAGCACTGCTTTGGCTGTGAATTTTCCTATGCAAACCTGGTTGGTAACAAAGTGGAGGCAGGGGTGACTTTATGTGAATGTCCTATCACTCAATGTATGGAGCCAACTCAGTGACAATCTCCATGAAGTAAGACCAGCCCATGTAGAAGTTCTGCAGTCACTGCTGGCTTTCCCAGGTGCCCAGGACAATCTGCTCCCACCAATGAGCCCCAAAACACTGCTTGATAGTCTGGAGATGCTTCCAGAGTACCCCAGACCATATGACATCCAGTAGGGTCTCATGTTTCTTGGCCTCCAGATCCAGGAGGCTTGCTGATCATACAGTGGCCTCATGTGGGAGTGCATGCCCTAGAGCCATGTGAAGGAGGCTGTGTGCCAACATCTGTTGCATCACCTGAAGATGCGCATGCCTAATCTCTATCTCTGGCAAGACAAGTGCAGGAGGACAGCTAGGTGCCAGCACAGGTCCTGGGTCCACTGGTTTCTGTGAGCGAGGTATGGATCCATTGCAGGGTGCAGGAATAGAGACTGACATGCTTGCAGCTAACATGATAAAGAGACACACACTGGGTGTCTTTTCTCAAAGCCATAAAAAGGAAAGGAGGATTGTGAGCTGGAGTTCTCCAGGAGGACATGGTCCCCGGCAGCAGCCACCCAGTCAGCACTGGCCACCCACTCAGCACCCACCCACTCAGCTGCTGTCAGCAGCCTCTGGCAGTCAGAGGAGCCTGCAGAGCATTCTGGGATGTGTGTACAGGGGCCCCTTGGCTGAAGTCCATCAGAGGCATGAGCTGTCTGCACAGCACCTGCCCAGACCCTCCAACACTTATACATTGCTCTACCAGTTGGTTTTCCTACTGGAAGAATAAAGCTGCAAAACTTCCTGTGGTTCATTTGAATGCTCGTACACATTGAATGACTGTATCCATCAAAAAGGCTAACTAATCCTCTTTTCTACATCATGGAGCAATCAGATCTTGGTGCTTCTCTCTGGGCACATCCACAAAAGATGTTTACTGTGGAGTTGCCTAATCAACTTTGCAGTGAAGTCCCAGCATCTATGGGTGCAACTTTATCTGGCCACAGTAAACTAACTTGTAGGTTAGTACTTGTAAACACAAGTACTATCCTATGGCAGCATTATTTAGTGGGCTGCAATGCATGTGTGGACACTGACAGGATTGGCTGGGACATAAGGGTGCTTCAGTGCAGGGGCTGTTTGCTGACTAGCTCCACACTGTAGCACCCTTGTGCTCCAGCCAGCCCCTCTGCAGCATGTTGAGCCAGGACAGAGCAGCCCTGGGGCTGCTCCAACTCAGCTCAGTGTGTTGCAGTCCCAGGCACGTGTAAATGTGGCACCCAGGAGCAATAAACTTCAGCACGAACTGTGCCAGAGTTTATTCAATCACATTAATAGCATGTGCAGATATGCCCTTTGAGTCTTACATAGAGAAAAGGAAAGTTAAATGGTTGTCTTACAACTCTCTTTACTCTAAGATCTATCCCTCAAAAAATGTCACACATGTGGTTGGAGGACTTACTGACATTTCTTCTGCTCAAACTATCTTAATTCAATTTGGGGCAACCCTTTTAGTCTGTCTGTTCTGACTGGAGAAGGTGACATTTCAACTATTGTATCTAATACTGCTATTGTATCTAATGCAGTCTGTTTCAAGTGGCATCTTGCAGCAAAAAAAATAAAAATAAAAAGCAACACAACCCTGTCTACCTATTCCAAATTCTGTCTGGTCTCTCTACATTTCCAGATAACTCATCTACTGTAGACCTCCTTTGTAACATTATTGCCTGCTGAGGATGTACACAATTAAAATTCCAGTCTGTGTCAATATTCCATGTACAAATGGGCACAGCAGGCTTCAGAGTTATTGGCTGTAGTCCTCCACCTCCAGAATACTTCTCCCATGTCACACTTTTGTTTCTACTACACCCAGCATCAACTTCAGGAATACAAACTGTTTAGCATTGCCAACATTTTGCATACTGAACAAATGTATTTCTGCAGTTCAGCTAAAGATCATTGCACATGATTTCAGAAAAAGCAGACGGCAAAGTTCAGAGTCCTTGGGAACTTACATTTGACTCTAAAGGAAACCTTTCTTACAAGTGCAGCAGAGTGTATTTCTTTTTTAGCTTTTAAAACAGCCTTTTATTGTTTCCTGAGCTTGTTTTTCAAGTGGAAGCTTGTCAACTGGAAATTTGTCAAACATTTTATAAAAAGTCCTAATAATTAGGTCATATGTCTTACTATTATTGACGTTTGCTGCAATTTCTTGAAAAGAAAAGCAAGGGTGGTTAGTTAGGTAGGATCTTCCCCGGGGGTTTTTGTTGTCCCTTTCTTCTCTTTCTCTGTCTAGTCAATACTAGGGCTGGGGGAACCACATTTGGATTAAAAAACAAAAGGACTAGCATGACCTTATTGGCTAAAGCCTGTTTTTTTTCTGTGTATTACTGAAACTCCAAGGCATGTTACAATGGGATGGTATCTATTGATCTTGAAAACTGACATAAAATTAATAAATTCTACTTAGCAAGTAGTTTGACACTGGGAATTCCCCTGACTTCAGTGAAGTTACTGATATTTTACACTGCTGTGTTTGTGAAGAATCAGGCCCTAACAAGTTACTAATAGAATATTATTTCTAATGGGAAATCATTCATCACCTTCATTTCCCCCATTCAGTTCTGATTTTATTATCATATCTCTTAAATTCTATAAATTTCTTTGAAATGCATATGTTTGACTCTCTCATTATTGTGACCTTTAATAAAGTGTTTTTTAACTAAAGCAATTTATATAGAATTTTATTGCTTTTTTTTTTATTGCGTTTTTTCTCCCCCACAAGGCAAACTATATGCAGGCCAGAATTTGTTTTTAATAAAGCTTGTTTAACTTTTTTCTTTATTAAACTTTGTGAATAATTGCATTAGTCATCCTCAGCTAGGACCAGGCATGAAAGAATTGCAATGCCACAGAGACTATTCTGGCACTGTTAGAGATAAATATTATTTACTGCTATTCCAACCACAGTCAGAGACCATTCAAAAAAATCTCATATAGCACTTTAAGAGATTTCCAGACCAAAAAGGTTTCAATAAGCCTCCAAACTTCTGTTTTCCATCTGTATCAGATTTCAGAATCTTTTCAAGTTTAGCTATTAGTAGTTTAAAATTCATTTCCTGTGAAAAGTTTCAGAGAAGACATTGTGGCAGGTCCTGGCCTCTGACAGTGGCCATGATACCCCTGGTGACCCCTCAACTCTGCTCCCCTCCAACCCAGCTTCTTGGGTACCCTCCTTTCTTCCTTTCCTGCCACACCTTGATGAAATTATTCTTAGTATGAAAAGGGGGCTGTCCCCAGGGTCCCAGAGTGAGCCCAATCTGGCTCCTTTGAGGCCCTCCTGGATCTTCAACAAGGAGAAATGCACAGTGCTGCACCTAGGGAGGAAAAATGTCCAGCACACCTACAGCTTAGGGAATGACCTGCTGGGTGGCACGGAAGTGGAAAGGGATCTTGGAGTCCTAGTGGACTCCAAGATGAACATGAGTCAGCAGTGTGACGAAGCCATCAAAAAAGCCAATGGCACTTTATCGTGCATCAGCAGATGCATGACGAATAGGTCCAAGGAGGTGATACTTCCCCTCTATCGGGCGCTGGTCAGACCGCAGTTGGAGTACTGCGTGCAATTCTGGGTGCCACACTTCAAGAAGGATGCGGATAACCTGGAGAGGGTCCAGAGAAGGGCCACTCATATGGTTAAGGGCCTGCAGACCAAGTCCTATGAGGAGAGACTAGAGAAACTGAACCTTTTCAGCCTTCTCAAGAGAAGGTTGAGAGGCGACCTTGTGGCTGCCTGTAAGTTCATCACAGGGGCACAGAAGGGAATTGGTGAGTATTTATTCACCAAGGCGCCCCCAGGGGTTACAAGAAACAATGGCCACAAGCTAGCAGAGAGCAGATTTAGATTGGACATTAGGAAGAACTTCTTCACAGTTCGAGTGGCCAAGGTCTGGAACGGGCTCCCAAGGGAGGTGGTGCTCTCCCCTACCCTGGGGTTTTCAAGAGGAGGTTAGATGAGTATCCAGCTGGGGTCATCTAGACCCAGCACTCTTTCCTGCTTATGCAGGGGGTCGGACTCGATGATCTATTGAGGTCCCTTCCGACCCTAACATCTATGAATCTATGAATCTTTTAGTGCCCTTCTAGCCTTATGGGCTATTTGTGGCCTTCATTCACACCTACAGTCATGCCCATGCCTCGTAGATGGTACCTTAGATCCACACAACAGCCTGTACAGGCTTCAGCTTTCTTGGCTTTAGCCCGCTGATTATTCTTGCTTTAGACTGCTAACATAGCCCCACTTCCTCTGGCCTGGCTTCTGAGTCTTAGGCCGGTCTGTCCCTTGTCCCATCTCCTCCTGTTTTAACTCTGTGTCCTCTCAGCTTAGGCTTGCCCTTACCTCACTGTCAGGGCTCAGCCCCCTGACTCCCTGTTACACCTGTCAAAACTTCAGGAAGTAGCATATGTTTTGGTAGAAGGTGGAGTTCACTGACATGGAGCACATACTTTTTATATGGTCTTTGTGCAGTGTTATACCACAGAGCAAGTAGAGTTAGACAGAATCATTCCCTTTGGGTAGTCTTTGGGTTTGTATGTCTATTATGTCTCCTAAACAGAGAAAAGGTATGCTACCTAGAGTTCTCTATAAAGAGCTCAGTTTGAATTTCAGTGAATAGTGGCAAGCTTGAAGAGGTGCAAAAGAAAGAGTAAAGTGGATGGTCTTTTCCAGCTCACTAGTTCTCCTATTGCACTTGTCTCTAAATATAATATAAATAGTTTCATTTCTTCATTTTTTTCCCTCTGTTCTCTCTTCTCTCACCTTTCTCCTGTTAGTTTTTGAGCCATATTAGACAACAAAGGTACAAAGGCTTTTCCAAAGTTGGGACAGTTTTTGAAGGGCAGTGGTAGGTGAGTGGAAAGGGTGTGAATTCATAATATTTGTCATTGGGAAGGGTTGGCTGAACCAGAAGTTGAAAGTGGGCTGAAATTATTTGAAAGCAGAGCAAACTTGTTCTTGGGGAACAAGGTATGTTTGGCGCCAAGGAATGAGAATGAGCAGTGCCTGCTGTATAGGTCTCTGAGGCAATAACTGATGTAGCTGAAGAGCAAACTAAATTCTAGAGAACTCTATTGTGAAATTCTCTGATCCACTGAGATGAGTCCCATTGTATGTTCACTTGAAGCAATTGTTAGCCTCCCTGTGGATCCTCTGATAGCTGTTGTCAGCTGCTGTGATTCTCATTCATCATATACTATAGGTAACAGAAGCAAACCATCTGCTCCAGGGCCATTCTCATCTACTGCAATATGCAAGGAAATGTGGTTCAGTCCTTGGAGCACAGGGAAAAAAAGTATTAAAAAAAACAAACCCAAGCCATTTCTTATATTTTGTGCAATATTGAACATGGGCTACCCCAAATACAGAAGAATGTTTGAGAGAATTGAGAGCTTTATAAAGCCAACAGAAACTGAATGAGTCAGACATTAAAAACATGGGAATTTACTGCCAGTTTAATTATGTGTACTGCTCATATAGGACAACAGATGAGACAAAGCAGAACAATGGAACAAAGCAGAAAGTTCCAAACAGATTGGTATTACTATGGCTACCTTGGCTGTTGTAAAGGGCAGCAGTCTGTATGTTCCAGGAGAAATATGTGACTGAATTGAATGACCTTTCTTATATACCACAGTGTCACTTCTGGAGAATGGCATGTGTCCTGAAAGGTTTAAGAAGTTTAAGTGAAATTAAATGTAAACATTAAAATGTTTTATTTGGGGAATGGTTTCCTGATGAAGGTAGATACTGAAAAAGCCTAAAGTTGCAAGGTGGTGTAACAGTGCAGTCTTGCCCTTTAAAGGAGGCAATCATCTCTAGGGTAGAGACCCAGCTGTGGAGGATTGGTTAGTAGTTTAAAGCCCAAGGCAGGGACAGAGCAGGGAACTTGAGCTGGGGGGGAAGCAGAAGTTTGTTGATAGGAAGTAGACTGCAACTCAAATTAACTTGCCTCTAGGAAGGGCTAGAGCTAGAGGGCCCTTTCGTAACAGTTGGAGAAAGGCTAACGGTTTGCTTTACTTATTTATTTCCTTGTTTGGATCAAGGATTGTTGCTCTGTGTTCAGAGCACTGGCTGAGGGGCTCTCAAGAGAGCAAAGCCAGAGAGCGAGGTTGGAGGAAACCAAGCCTGCTTGTTGTTTGGACTGCCTGAAAGATTTCTAAGGTGGTATGCTGAACTTCATGACAGCAGGCACATCAATCTACTTACAGATGGCTTCTGAGAGTTTTTCTTTTGTGGTGGATGAGGGGAAAAGGAGGAAAAGATGGGAGACGATATCATTAACATATTAAAAAAGAGCAAGTAACTCTTTCAGAACCAGAACCACAAAATCTTAGAACTATTTGCAGTGTGGTCCATGCTAATCATCTGATTTTTTTTTTTCATAAGGGTCCAAATCTTTTTCCAAAAAAAAAAAAAAAAAAAGGAAATTTGCACTGTATTTTTTGAGAGTTGTTTTGTTTTTTATCTCTGTAGGCAAATAACTAGCAATAGTTCTTTGACTACAAATACTTTGCAATAGTGGACATTTATTTTTGCACAAAAGTGGTGTTTAATGTACTTCTGTGTGGACACATCTACACAAGCCAGTTACTGCAGAGTAGACTAATTAGCTCTGTAGTAAATGTTTATACATGCAAGGTGTCTACATGGGTGGGGCTATTAGGCTGGAGTAAACTAATAAACTCCACAGCAGGGTATTACTTGTAAATACAAATGCTATATTGCTAAGGAGTTTTTTTCTCCACATCAGTGCACATGTGGACATTGACCTGGCTGGCTAAGGCATGAGGGTGCTTCAGTATGGAGGCTGCCTGCTGGCTAGCCCTGCACTGAAGCACCCTCATGTCCCAGTCAGCTGCTCTGCAGCATGTTGACCTGGGTCGGAGCAGTCCTGGGCTGGCAGGCCCCCTTATAGCCAGAGCAGCTCTGACTTGGCTCAATGTGCTACAGTCTTGGTCTCTTGGGAGCAATAAATTCCAGCGTGATAAGCACAAGTTTATTGCATCACATTAATATGCACGTGTAGACAAGCCCAGTGGGTAGGTAACTTGGGCAAATTCAGATGCCCAGCACTGCTTTCCTGAAAGAACACCAACAGCCTACTTCATATCTATTAAAAGCTGATGTTCTGCTAATAAAGTTGAAGAGTAACTTGGTATTACCTAGCTGCTTCTCTTCTGGGGAGTTTTTCACCAGGGTCATTACATCATTTCAAACTCATAAGATGATATCCTAGCTCTATTGATATCCTTTGAAGTTTTGCTATTGATTTCAAAGACGACATGATTTTAACCACAGAGTAAATGTATTTGTGTTTCCTATCCTGAATTAGATCACCTGAAGATATGTGCTGGTTATTTGATACACCAGTGCAGTAGATCATGCTAGTATTATTACATGGATATAGATGCAATGACAGAGTGGTACCAGTGCAAAATAATTGATTTTAACAAACATCATACTTACAACAGTAGGGTGGTTTTTACAGGCACACCATTCCAACTGCACACTCAACAACAAATATGACAATTTGAGAATATATTTATAAAGCACACGCACTGAAAGTTTTCACCATAAAAAGGGAGAATAGCTGAAAATCTAAGTAAAGAACCTGCAGATCTGGAGAAAAATGTAAGAGGAAGCAATAAAGGAAGCCGTAGCGATGTTCTCAAGGAGAAGATGGGACAGTCTGTTAGATATCTGAAATGTTTATAAACTAATGTGAGAAGCATGAAGAACAATCACAAAGAATTGGAGGTCCTAGCACAAACACAGTATTCTGATGTCATTGGGATTGCAGAGATGTCATGGGATAGTTCACATAGAGTATGGCCATTGATGAGTATAGCTTGTTCAGGCAGGTTAGACAGGGAAAATTGGAGGAGGTGTTGCCCTATACATAAAGGCAATATACATGTGTTCTGAGGTACAGTACAAGATAGAAGGGAGGCCTGTTGAAAACTTTGGGGTAAAGGTCAGAGGGGAGAGCAAGAGGGGGCATGTCATTATGTGTGTCTGCTATGAGTGACCAAACAAAGAGGAGAAGTTAGGCAAGGCTTTCTTTAAACAGCTGATGGAAGCTTTCAAATCACAGGACCTTATTCCCTTGGAAGGACCTTAATTATCAGAACATCAGCTGGGAGGGAAACACAGCAGTGTACCAGCAGTCCAGAACATTCTTGGAGTGTGTTGCAGATAACTTTTTGATACAAATGGCAGAAAGGCCAACTAGGGGTGAAGCTCTTCTTAACTTGCTGTTCACAGACAGGGAGGAATTTGCTGAGAATGTGAAACTGGGAGGTAGCTTAGATGACACTGACCATGAAATGACAGCGTTCCTAAAAGAGGGAGGAAAGAGAGAACTGAAATAAGGATATTAGACTCAGAAAAGCAGATTTCAACAAACTGAGGGAACTAATGAGAAGGATCTCCTGGAAGGCAAGTCTGAGGGGAAAAGGAGTCTGGAAGAGCAGGTTGTACTTAAAGTAGGCCCTTCTAAGGGTGTAGCAGCAAGCTATCCCAACAGAACAATGGAAGCAAAACAGGAGGCCAGCATTGCCACCCAGCAATATGAAAATGAGTTGAAACTTGACAAGGAATCCCATAAGAAATGGAAATGTGGTCATAGTACTAGGGAAGAGTATGATCGTATTGCATGAGCATGCAGAAAGAAAAGAAGGCCAAAACATTATTTGAGATGCAACTGGCAAGGGACATAAAAGGCAAAAAATAAAAATAAAAAGAGTATTCTACATGTCAAAATTAAGTGGAAGACTAGAAAAACCATAGGTTCCTTATGGAATGCAGAAGGCACTCTAGTTATGGATGAGGTAGAGAAGGCTGAAGTATATAATTCCTTTTCTCATTTCACTTTTTGCAAAAAGGGGCAGATACCAGATGATGAAAACAGTTGGCAGCAATGATACACAGGGAGACAAATAGCCTAGAGTAGTAGAAGAACAGGCAAGGGATTACTTAGAGAAGCTAGATGTCTTTAAGTCAATGTGACCAGCTGGGATGCATCCTAAGGTACTGAAGCACTTGGCTGAGATAATTTTAGAGCTTTTAGCTCTCCTTTTTGAGAACTAGTGGAAATCAGGTGAGGTCCTGGATGATTGGGAAAGGGGAAATATAGTGCCCATCTTTGTAATTCCCCAGATCCCCCTCCTTTCTTTTCTTAAAGATGATTTGGCCATCTTTGACCTACTTAACCAGTTAGCCTAACCTCAATAGCTGGAAAGATGGAGGAGGTCCTCAAGGAATCTGTTGGGAAGCACCTAGAGAAGAACAAGGTGATGAGGAACAGCTAGCCTGGATTCACCAAGAGCAAGTCTTACTTGATCAACCTGATTTGCTTCTATGATAAGGTAACAGGCTCTCTGGATGGAAGAAGAGTAGTGGATGTGATATATCTTGACTTTAGTGAGGCTTTTGACACTGTCTCTCACAACATTCTCCTTAAGATAAGAAAATACAGTCCTTTCATCCAGTCTATAATGTGAACACGTAACTGGTTGGATCATCATGCTCAATGAGTAGTCTTCAATGGCTCAATGTCTAGTTGAGAGAAGGTATCAAGGATTCTCTAGGAGTTTGTCTCAGATCTGGGTTTGTTCAACATCTTCATTATCTAGATGATGGGACTGAGTTCACACTTAGCAAATTTACAGATGACACCAAGTTGGCTGGACCTGGAAGGCAGGGCTAGGATTCATAATGACCTGGATGGACTGGACAAATGGCTCACAATCAATAAGATAAGGAAATTTAGGTTAGAGATTAGGAAGAACTTTCAGACTGTGAGGGGGAGGTCAAGCATTGGAACAGGCTACCTAGAGAAGTTGTGGAATCTCCATCCCTGGCAATTTTCAAGAGTAGGTTGGCCAGACACTTGGCCGGAATACTTTAGTCAGGGACAATACTGCCTTGAGCAGGAAACTACACTAGATGGTCTTGTGAGATCCCTTCTAGCCCTACTTTCCTATGGCCCCATTATATTATTTACTGTCTAAATAGAATTTAGATCAGGCCCTATGCTCTTCCTTTGGTTGAGTCAGCTACCCAGTAAAGGCAAAAGACTGTGATTACATCTAGCTTATAACTTGTCCTACATGAAGGCCTGCATCTCCTTGAACGTTGCGGGAAGTCCAATGAGGTCAATGGTGTTGCCTTAACCTATACTGCAATAAGTGGGAAAAGAATCAAGGTTTTCTGCTTCTCAGAAATAAACTTACTTCATAAAATAGGTTTATGCTGCTATACAACATGAACTTCTGCCATGCTTTTCCAGGCATTTATAGACTAACATCTGTTAGAATTAATAATCAGAATCATCCCAGTTAGGGAGCACTAATAGCCGATTAATGAACTCAAGCTTCAGATGTTTGAACAACTATTTTTATTTCAAGAATTTTATTTTCCTTTGGAAAAAAGAAGAGGGATCATAGAAAATATGGGTAGAAAGAACAGATGGTGCATACTAGCATGTTTGTAATATGGCTGGCATCTGCCACATTTATTTAGTGTTATTGAAGGATATAATGACTGATGTAAAGACAACAGTATTAGAGTGCTTTGCTTTTAACATGAATGGTTCCATTTATGCTGCAGGGTAAAGTTGGTTCTGTTTGCTGCAACTCGGCTATCGGTATGAGTAAAGTTAATTGGCTTCATCAATATACACAACATTTATTTATATTGGTTGGCACTGGTTGTCATTCCTAAAACCAAAGTTGTGAAACATCTTCTGGTTCCCCATTTTTTTTCATAAACTCATATTAGTTATGCCCCAAGGTGGAGAAGCTTTATAGTTTTCTTTCCTTTTCTATAAAATGGCATTTCTTTTCTATAAAGTGGTTGTCTTTCTTTTCTATAAAATGGCATTTTAATGGTGTTGGATTTGAAAGGGAGGAGAAGGAATTTGAGAGAGAACAATTCAGCCTGTTAACAATTAAGGATAAAGTAAAACTGCCTCTGTTCTCCAGGAAAAAATGGAGCTCTTCATCCAAGACAATGGAAATATCATAGTTCTACACATTGCTTAAGGATTAAGAGGCAAAACGAATCCTATTGTTTTAAGCATCATTTGTCATAACGTTTGTCATCCGTGTTTTTGGAGAGTTAAAAATGAAGTAGGCAAAATGGAGTAGACTTTTCAAGAGTTGCTCCAATCCAAATTTACTTAATTCAAAATGAAGAATTTTACCACCTACGTTAATGATTTTGTTTGCTGATGAGGCTATTCCTGGCACAGAGAGCATATTTTAATGCTATCTATCTTGGTACAGTCTAGGTTTATTGCTAAATCTGTTTTACTCTGTTTCCCTTTCATTGTGCATATGCACTTCTACTGTACTCGACTCTTAATTTGCTAATGCCATTGGCAATCACCTTCCTTCCTTGTACCGTTCAACCTAATTCAGCCCACAGCTGATTTTCTATCATGTTCTGAAATGAAAGTTTGCCAGGTGCTTGCTCTATCTACTCTTGTGAGCAGATGTGTCTACATGGGAGGAAGGGTGGAATAAAAGCCGAAGTTTGTATTTAATCCAGAAGTATGCCTATATGCTGACCGAAAGGAATATTATAGCTCTCTGGAGGAGTTAGGTCTTCATGACAGTTGGCATGTCTATGCACATGTCATATTACTGCAAGAAACAAAAGTGTTTTCAAGTGACAACAAAGACTAACAGAAGCTTATAGAATGAGAGAGCTCTACCTAGATGAAAAAAATCAGCACATTATATCTAAATACTATGTTGTATGCAGAATCACAAGGATATCATGAATTCCCTGTGCAATTCATATTTAACAAAGCTGGTACTTCAACTCATTCTCTTACAAGCCTTTGACATCCATAAACCAAACCCTGAGCACTTTATTCAACTTAAAATCCTTGCTCAGTTCATTAGAATTTTGTCTGAGCAAAGAAGGGAATATGTATCTGAAGATCTGGCTATAGATTTGAAGCAAATCTCACCACATTTCATAAATGATGCAGACTGTACCCATACTGCTTTGCCTGTAGGTTTAGTGCTGCAAGTTTTGTATGCTATGAACTGTTTCCTTTGACTGCTTTCTTTCATGGCAGCTCAATGAATTGTCATTATACCAGCAGAAGAGCTAATTTGTTAATTCTTTTCACAGTACTTAAAAAAATTTCCTGCTGGGTGTGAGGGACTTTCACATGTCTTCCAGTCAGAAAATGACACATTAATGACAGCATACGCAGGAGAATCTTATCACTAAACACTTCACAGCCTAGGCAAGTTGATTTGCCTGTCAAATGGAAGACAAAGAAGCCTAGTTAATCCCCTAACCACATGATAAGTAATAACTCCTCACATATTCTGCAGTATTACAGCTGCACAGATGGAAATTGGGCTAAAAAGAACTTTCTCATTTCCTTTCTTTGTTAATTTGGAAGTATCACAGGACTGACTGGCCAGTGAATTCATGGAATGCCTAAAATAAATGCAGTATAGCAGAAATACAGTATTGCAGGAATATCTCAAACCTGTGACAATAATCCTTTTATATAGGCATGCTAAAAATGGACTTGAACTCCTCAATTCACATGTGCAGTCCTCATTGTCATTACTGGGAATTTCATGTGCACATCAAAGGCAGCATGTGAACCTAGCTGACCTTCAATCAGCATTGCAATAGCTCCCATCTGTCCATGGTTCATTGGAAGAATGGTTTTTTGTCTTTCCTGCCATCCAATTGTAGAATTATCCTATCATCCCAGGGGCCTGATCCTGCATCCATGACTCTAATGGGAGTTTTTCAAACCTTCATTGTATTCTTTCCTGTCAAAAGTATTTTGAGTGGTAGCAGATTAATATGGTGTATCTGTGGTATATTAATATGGTCTGAAATGGTGTATCAGTGGAAAATGTTGAGCTTTTTTGCCGGGGGGGAGGAGAGGGAAGGGGAGGAGAGGGAGGGAAGGAAGAATGATAAGGTCATTAACCAGATACATTGCTGTAACAAAGAATCAATCAGACTTTCCAAAAATGGAATCTGAAGTGTGAAACCATTACCATTTCCTTGCCTACAGGGTCTGATTATTCCCTCAGTTCAAATGATTTTACACTCTCTTGACTTTATGAGTTATTCCCCATTTTCATTGGTGTGTGCCAAAACCTATGGCTTTTCAGCCAGGAAGGTAAGTATATTGCATTCTCTAGGACTGTATATCCTGGGACTATATTTTTTGGTACAATCTGTGGGGGAAACTGCCAGAATATTGATGCTATATTTTAAAGTAAAAAGAACAGAGTGATTTGTGTCTGTTTGCTTGTGGGGGGTTTTTTCAGGCTGTGTTTAAATGGTAGACCTACCAACCCTAGTAATGGCACCTTCAGGCATACTGCACTGCTTTAGGCAATTTGCCTACTACCCCAGAAGCAGTGGAGATGCATCAGAATGGTTAGGTCAATTAACATGGGTAGGTTAATTGGTGCTGTTAATTAATTTACTCTATAGACAAGGCCTTACTTTCTGGAGCAGGAATGGCAGGGTATGAGGGGGATTGAAAGACATTATATCACCATTTAGGCCATTTCTGTCATTCATCTACAAATATTCAAAGCTGACACTTGCTCTGTTTATTTTGCCTGTTTTGCCCTAAGTCTAACATGGATGTAAACCCTTTAATAGACCTGTTCTGTCTTTCTTTTAACAAGAAAATATGAATTCAAGCTAGATGCATGCTTCACCTTTCATGAATAGATAACTGTTTGACCTTTTCTACTGGCTAATACAGGATTGACATACAGAAAGTCAATTGGAGGTGTGGTGATAATGCACTATGTTTTATATGTTAACCAGTGTTTTCTGTAACTGTTTTGTTTTACATAATGTTTTTCTTTCTTGGTACTGACAAACTGAAATTCAAGTCTGTTCCTCCCCAAACATTAACAACATGCTAAAATATCACCTATGGAGCACCATACCTAATCATGGGAAGACAGCTCAGTGCCTGTGTGCTTACAGTTGTCTGCTGAAGCTTCAAGGAAAGAATGAAAGTGGCTTCTTTAACACCATCTTCTATTCACTTGAAGTTTAGCTTGAGACCACCAATTCACTTATACATAGGCCACCAAAGATGCAATAAGTGGTAATGACTGAGATTTACTATTAGGTCCTCTTTATTTTGACCATGAATCTACAGATAATATGTATTCTGAGAGTGTAATTCTGAAAAGAAGAAAAACCCAGATAACTCTCTATATATTTTACACTAATCCCTAATCCCTAAATTGCTGTGAGATTTCAAAATGCAGGAATTCTCTTAGTCTAAGTCTCTAAGGGCCTTCCTACACATTACTTTTAGGTGGCTCTTGGAGCCTTCCACACATTAGCATGTGAAACTAGTTTTAAGTACACTTTAGGTGGCTTAAAGTTACATCACTCCAGAGCAGCTTTAGCTCTGATCTCTGTTACCCAGCTCATGTTCCATTGTGTGGCCACTCCAGATAAGCCACTCAAGTTGTAGTCCCCCAGCATCCCAGGATGCAGCGTCTCTGCCCCCACCCTTCTGTTCTGTGTGGACAAACTTTCCACTCCACCCAGGGGGTACTTCTGGCACCAAGCCAACTCCCCCTCCTGCCCCTGGGCATGTGACTGTCCCACCCCAGGGGTGCAAACCCATGCAGTCAGCCTGAAGAGCACGTCAGCTAGCCAGGTTGAAGGACACAGACAGATCTAGGAGTGGGAATGGGGGGCAGGGGAAGACACAGATTGGGTCCCCATGAGCTGGGCAGGGGCAGTAGCTCCCCAAAAACCTTCATGTTTCCCCCTCTCCCACAACTGGAGCAGGGATAGAAGCCTGTCCTGGCCCACCAGGGCCAGTTGCTGTAGCAGCAACTCACATCTGTAGCCCCTAGTCAGGACCCTGCTTGCCAGCCCTCTAGTGGCAAGTCACAGCTATGCAGGTGAGTGCAGTCAGAGGTTTTCAGTCTTAAGTTGCAACTGTTCCAAACTTGAGCTAGCACTAACACCAATCAACATTTGAACAGCTCAGAGTGCAACATGTAACAAGGCCCTAAGTCCAAAAAATCTATGTAAAAATGTTGGTTTTGTTCATATTTGACTGAACAGTTTTGTACTGCCTGTTCTGATTGGTTGGGTTTCATTTTGTCTTAAAAAAAAAAAAAAAAAAAATTTGTTTTACCCAAGTCTTTTTTGGCCTGTCTCATACAATATTTTTCTTGATGTTCTCATGAGAAAGTTCCTAAACCTTTTTAGTCCGTCAATACTCTCCAGACAAATTTACCAAGAAATTCTGGAAGAAATTTCATCTGTGACTGATCTGGTAGGTTATTACATTCTTACTACACTGTCTCATCTCAGATTGACAGGCTTAGCATCTCTTTCTCTTCCTTGGAAGCATCTTAACTGCAGTTGGGGCATATTTCAGTTTTAGATATGTAGTTATAAGTTTGTCTCTAAAATGAGTTATAGTGATGTATGAGGAAATACAGTTTTCAGCAGAACTGTCAGAACTGGAAGTCTGAAGAATGCATGGATCTTCTTAATAATCAAAAATGCATCAAAATCCATGCGGTCTAGGAGAACCCAAAACAGTTTGTTGTTTTTTGTTAACTTTTAGGGGGGGAAGGGGAGGGTCGGAAAAGACTGAGAAAGCTCTAATATTCTGAAGTTATTTTTTTCTGAGTTGATAATTTCAGTCATCTCCTGTTGCTGTGATGTATTATTTACTGTTGATAGCCATGCTTTTCTTAATTTCTTATTAGTTTGCTCATGAGAGTTTTGCTACTAATTTTCCTCATAATACATTTGAGCAGAAAAACTTCAGAGAAAGTGAATTTAAATATTAATGTACACTCAAATGTACATTATTGGAAAGAACGTACATTTTTCAGTAGTGAATACGTCTATGTTGACTAGATACCTGCCATTATTGAACTATGGGCAAATAAGTATGAAATTTTCATTTAATTTTACAAGAAGGAAGAAAATGTACCATCTTGGAACCTGAAAGCTGATACCCTGACTCCTGCCTATTGGGAGGAGTCAGGGTATCAGCCTGACTCCTTGCTGATACCTCCTTGCTCAGTATACCCTGACTCCTTGCTCAATCTTCATTTTCAGAGAGCTCAAATTGCCTCAACACAAGAGAATTTCCTGCCCAGGAGAGCATCCATCACACCATCCTCCTGTGAAATATGAAATATCATAACCAGAAGAAAACATAATTAAACATCCTGCTTGACACCAGACAACATTGAGGTAAATAGATGGTTCTAACTTTTATCTGAACCTAATATGCACAAAATGGACTATTCTAACCAGGAGATCTTATAACATCTTCAGGTCTCCTGTGAAAGATGAATTTTCATTTCCATCTAGGAGATATCTTATGATCTTTGCATTCTCCTATGCCTGAGGAAAGGTGTGTGCGCCCAAAAACTTGAAAACAAAGAATTTTTTTTGCAAAAATCTAGTTGGTTTAATAAATGATATCACCTCTGATGATGAGCCATTAGCTCTGATTCATTTTGCCTGTAGACCAATATGGCTACAACCTGTATCTCTGAAGAAGATATCACTTAGGGCTGATAGAAATGTTTCTTTCTGATAAAATATAAGATAATATAATCAGAACATTCTTTTTGAAACCTGAACTTAAATGCTGTAATCAATAGAAGATGACTAGAACCTTTTGATCTTGTCATAACTTTTTACATTGTTTTGTATAGGAAATTTTGTCAACATTGACATGTTTCCAAAACCTGTTTAGTTCCCAGTGAATTGGCATGAATGTAAATAGGCTCTTCTGGAAATGTTCTGATCATGTAAACAAGAAAAAATTCCTAGCCAGATTTTTTCCTGGCTATTCTTTCACTGTCATAATCATATACAGTCAGAGAGAAGGGCACCAACTCAGGTGTTGTAGACTGGAACTCTGACAATTTGCAACCACTGAATATTTCCCCCAGTGTATATGTAGACTACTAAACTATTATATATAAAACTTTCATATATGTGTAGAATGCTAAACTGACCTGAAGAAGACTGCTTTTCATTTGAAAGTTTGTCTAACATTATCCTAAGTATAAAGTTGGTTCAATAAAAGATATCACCCAAAAGAATCCTTGCCTCTCTCAACATTTCATTAAGAATTTCTAGTAGTTAAGAAAGAAAACTTATGTTTTGCCTCATGGATTATAGGTACTGTTCAGAATAAAGTATGCAAATAAAAAATTAAGCTGTGCCTAGCCTGTCTCCCTATAATTAAACTGAACAAACATACTGTATATTTTGTTTCAATACATTTTGTGAAAAATTGGCTGAAAATACTTAAATTTGAAGACTGAGTTAATAAACAAATGGTAATTTTGGATGCTTACACAAGTGACATTTTTGTTGTGTGATTGGGCCCTCTGAAAGCACTCTACAGCTGTGACATAACACTCATGCATCGGTGCTTTTAAGATGGCCGATTGCATGAAAAATTAATCCTGGTCAAATGAAGTATTAGATTAAGGTGGTCTAAAGCAGAGTGCCTTAGGGAACTTGTGTTCCCTCTTGGGGTCATTTTTCACATGGGGATGGGCCAGGGCTGGTACTTGTCCTGGCAGCACCAACCCAGCCCTGTCCTCAGGGCTGTCAGTGGGGGAGGGAGGGGGAAGGAGAGGGAGGAGCCAGCACAGAGCTGCCAGCTGCTTTTGAATGGCCAGAGCTAAGTGGAGACAGGGTAGAACAGAGATCACAGGCCTCCCCCCACCCCACACATACACTTACTCCAGCTGAGATATTGTGGGGAGCTGGGCTGGGCCCATGAGGTGAGGGGATTTCATTCCACCCCTCCCCAGCTCTGGACATTCAAAAGCAGCCAGAAGCTCTTGCTGCTGATGTCAAGAGGCCTGGGTGGAGGGTTGGGGAAAGGAGGCCCTGTTGTTTTTGAATGGCCAGAACTGAGGGGAAGGTGGGGTGAAATGGCAAGTTCCCTTGCCAAGCAAGCTCATCCTGGCTCCCCCCACTACCCCAATAGGGATAGCTGGGAGGTAAAGGAGCTCTGTTTCACCCTGCCCCACCCCTCATCTCTGGCCATTCAAAAGCAGCTGGCATCTCTGTGCTGGGTATTCCCTCTCCTTCCCTCTCCCTCCCCCACTGACAGCTCTGGAGCTGGAAGGGACAGAGCTTGGGAGAGAGGTGGTTTAGCAGCCTCCAAAGAGGCTGCTGGAGTGTCCCATTCTGCTGGCCAGGGCTGGTGCAGGGTTCCCCCCCCCCCCCCCGACCCAGCTCAATAGGCAAACATCTGTTGGGTTGGGGGCTGGGGGTTCTAACTCATGTTGCTTTATGGAAAATGTCATGAGTTAGAATGGGGCCTTGAATGTTTGTAGGCACCCTTTGTTTTCTGCCTCCCCCCATATGTATATATGAAGTTTTATGGTAGTGGACTTTACCACCCTCTCTTCTCCCTCAGCTATGAAGGATTTCTTAGTATTTGCAAAAGAAATCTGGTCTTATTTTGTGTGAGGGTTTAAAGGAGGAAGGGATTTTATTTCATATCTAACAGCACAAGCTGGAAAGAATCTATGATAATGACTGTGGAATAAGTGTTGAAGTCAGTAATATTGTATATATACTCTTCCTATGAGTTGGAATAGTACTTCTTAAATAAATTTGAGCAGAAAAATAATTTGTTGGAGAAATCACTTGTCTGTGTGAAGCTGTCTATCATGAAACATGTTAACATTTACATATAATCCACAGTGAAATACTGTGTTCATTTATTAGATTGGTGGCTACTTACAAGTTGGTGGAAGGGGTTTAATAGTCAGCTGGAGAGTAGGGGTATGTACAGATGTTACACTTAGATTGACCTAATCAGGGTTAGGTTGACATAAGTGCCAAACTATACACATGATTGGGGAGGTTAGTGATGGCTAGAAAATGGTATTTAGAGGTTTGTTTCTGGGAATTGGCTTATAGGTAAAGTAGGTATGCATCAGAATAATGGTCGAGGGCAATAGCAAGGGTTAATAGATTTCTAAAAAGCCTGTCTATGAGAAAGTTTCTCCAAGACCCTCTGTGTCTGATATAGGCAAGCAACAAGCAGACACAGGCTGGGAAACTAAAGACATGTTCCACACTGTTCCATAGCATGAGATAAGGGAGCACCGGGTCACAGTGCCCAATTGCAGGGCTCTTAGGATTTCTGATTTTGGGGGATAGATCAAATTAGGAGGACATTGGGAAAGCCCAAATTAGGATGTGTGCATGTGATGAGTTTGTGAAACAGGAATATGCTGACAGGACAGAATGTATGATCACCACAAAGAGACCAATCAGCGATAGTCAGAAATGAAGAGTCATCACAGAGGGGAAAAGAATACAAAAGGAGGGATATCAAAGCAGCAAAGGGTCCCCAAGAGGGGAACCGAAGATCACTGTGGGCAGAGGGCATACCACCAGTTCATCTCATCCAACCCACTGCAAGGGTGCGGGGTGGAGGAGACATGTCAGCCTCCAACCTCCAGGCTGCTGACATCTGACATTCAAGAGAGAACCTCAGAGTGAAGCTCATGTACTGGCCAGATGTACCTGCCTTCTGATGACAGCTCCAGGACTGGTACATATAGAATTGTTTCCATTATTCTTATCTGCTATCGCTGTGTATCAATAAAATTCACCTGTTATCGAATGGAGAGGTCATGGTCAGTCTGAGGGTTTGGTTCCACCTGGAACAAGGTATCTGGGTCATAAATCCAGTGCCAACAGTTAGACTGGGCAAAAGATGACTGCTCAATCTAACTTAGTTCACCCATGTGCACTTAAATTGACCTAACTAGGTTTAAGTTGATCTAAGTGCTGATCTGTACAAATGTTCAAGAAAGGTAGGACAAAAAAGGCCAGCCTGATCTAACTTTACTTCACCTAGGAGAGGGACTACATACAACAGGCTAACCTATGTGCAATCTAACCCAAACATGTACTGGCATAACCCTGGATGGACAACTTCCCCTGTCCCCTCCTAATTCCTCCCTCCTCCCCCTCCGCTGACAGACCTTGACTGACTTAGATATCATTCTTGGCTCTGGCAAAGGTGTGTACACATGGAACCTGATGTATAGTCACATGGCTTAAAGTAAGATGTGTGACTGTAGATTGGGTCCCAAGAATGGGTGTAGAACTTTGCAGCATAGTCCTGGGTGTGGGAAAGCCCAGCCTCTCACCCCAGCCCCGGGGCTATACTTCTTCCTACTCAACTCCACCACCCTGACGAGGCTATTTTTAACTCTCCAACTCCTCCACCCATGGATGGACAACCCCAGCCCATGGACACACCAGCTCCCCCAATCCCACCAAACCACCCTGATCCCATAAATTTCCCTCGATATGCTAGGTCTCCCAGAACCAGGCTGCCCCTGCACCAGCAATAAGCAAGCTCCTGCGCTGGGAAGCCCCATTAGCTGACCCGGGCTGCCAGCTGTGGGGGTGCCCCAGGAGTCCCTGCGGCATGGAGACCTCAGATAATGTGGTGTATGTGGTGAAGGGATGTTCCATGCACCTCAGCAGCTGTGAGACTGCATCTGATGTGGTGTCCCAGCTGCAGGGATGCTTCATCAGTTACAGTTTCACAGCCATTGGGGGTGCATGAAGCAACCCTGCAGCTGGGACACTGAATCATTTATGGTCAGTCTTGCAGCCATGGGAGTACATGAAGCCAAGAGGGCTCCCAGCCACAGCAGCATGTGCTACTTCTGGGAGCCAGCTTCAGGTGGGAGCTCCTGGTGGCCATGCACATGGCTCCCCTTGTCCCCAGCTGGGAGCTCTGATCAGTTGACAGGGCTCCCAGCCACAGGGGCTCCTAGTTACATAAATTAATGGTGTGAAAAGAAGCAGGTACAATGTTATTTCAGATATTTTGTGGACTAACTTTAAAGCTTGTTCTTTTTATCACACCATTAATTGAATGTGGTTGGGTGACCACTGTGTGTAGTCAGGTTACCACTGATTATGTGATGAAATGGCTAATTATACTTTAAATGTAACATGTAGATGGGGTCTGCCTTATAGTGTGGTAGACAATGCAGACATCTTTGCATATGTGGAAAACCTTATCATATGGGACAAAATGGGCACATCCACACATGCAGGCATGTGTGCTTGCAGCAGCTCAAATAAAAGCGGCACAAATATGTGCCAAGGATTTTTGCCTCAGCACACGTGCCTGAACATACACTCTGGTATGGGGCAAGTTGTGCCACTTAGGGAAAACTGACCCTGCCCACCTCCTCCCAAATGTTTAGCCAGGGGGAGATAAGAGCCTGGGGCCAGCACCAATGCTGGTCCCAGCAGTAGAAAAACCTTCCCTGTGCTGGTCCCAGCAAGCAGCTCAGGGCTACTTGCTCTGAGGAGCTTCTAGGGTCCTGTATTTTGCCTCTGTTGTCCCCAGAATTGTGTCGCTTCATTCACCCATTAGCCCCTGTACAGTAGGGGCTACTAGCTAACCGGGTGAGCCTTGGAGCTAATGTTAAGTAAATGGACAGAGAGACAGGAGCTCCTGGGGCCTGGCCAATTCATATTAGCCCCTTGTGCCAGCTGGACTGCTGAAGCAGCACTAACCTAGAGTTCCCTATACCCTCTACCCACTGCAAAAATCTGGCAGTGAGGGTGGTGGCCTGGCTATGACCTGCTGCAACATTCAGCCCCAAGGCTATGCACTTGCCAGACCCAGACAGGAGCAGCACAGCTGCCTGGGCAGTGGCATGGATACCACAGCAGAGGCATCTAAACCTCTGGGCCAGCTGCCAGTAGGCCATGGCTGCACAATTGGCCTTTGTGCAGCACTGCTGCTATGTGTGCCCCCACCCTGCTACCTGGGTAACTATCACTCAGAAGATGTTCTCAGTGTGGTGGCCTGATTTGAGCTGTCAAAGCATGTCCTCCTGGCCTCAATTGGCCACCTCATTTGACCCCAGATGCCAGCCCTGAGCAAGCTCCTTTGCTTGGGTCCTGCCACTTGCCACACTAGTATGAATTCTGGTGTTCCCTATTTAAAAACTACAAATCCTTTGATAAAAATCCCAAATGCATTCTTTAAAATACCCCACAATCTATGTTTTTTTCACAATTAAAACAGAAGACCACTACAACATTCTCTCTCTCTGTCTCTCTATTTCTCTCACCATATATATTTTCTTTTGGTTTTCTTATCATAGAAAAATTATATATATAATTTTTCTATGATAAGAAAACCAAAAGTAAACATCAAAGCATATAGATATTTATAATTTATTTTATTATGATGATAGAGATACTGGTAGGATTCCAAACTGCTTAAAAATTGTAAATATATCAGTAAAACATTGCCCAACTGATCAAATTCTCTCTCTCTAGTTGGGCAATGTTTTATTGCCCAGCTGATCAATATAGATAGATAGATATCAATATATATATATATAATAGAGAGAGAGAAAGAGAAAATGATCAGTTGGACAATGTTTTATTTATATATTTACAATTTTTAAGCAGTTTGGAAGCCTACCAGTGCTTCTATCATCCTAATAAAATAAATTATAAATATCTATATGCCTTGATGTTTGCTTTTGGTTCTCTTATCATAGAAAAATTAGAGCTCCCCTGACCCCTTCACTAACCAGGATGTGGGGACAGCTGCCCCTGCAGCCACAGCTCCTGCCAGGAAGTCTCATTCTGTCTGGTAGCTGTGCCACTGGGTGTGTGATGGGGGATATGAGGTTTGCAGGAGAGGGGTGGGAACAGGTGTGGGTGGTTGTGGGGAGATGTGGGGTGTGGGGTGGATTTGCAGTGTAGGGGGATGTGGGTGGGTTTGGGGGTGGTGTGGGGTGTTTTGGAGGGTGTGGGAGCATGTGGGGGAGTCTAAGGTGTGTGGGTAGGTGTGGGGGGTTGTGCCATTTGCAGGAGAGGGGTGGGGGTGTGGGTGGGTGTGGGGGGCTGTGGCGTGGGAGGGGAGCTGCCACATTCCTCCCCCACACTGGTGTACAGCCCCAGTTCTGGCAGCAGCAGCCAGCCAGGCCATCAGGGCCATGACCTGCTTGCAGGCACAGCCCTGTGGCCATGCATTGTTACCTGACCTCATGGAGAATGAACCCAGCCCAGCCACCCTGCTAGTGTGCGCCTTTGAACAGGAGCCATAGGTGGTGGCAGGAGCCATGCGACTCCTGCCCAAAGGCATGCTAGTGGGCCCATTCCCCCTGCACAGATCATGGGTTGGGCGGTGCTGAAGCAGGAATGACTCAGCTGGCTGCTGCTGCCAGCACCAGGGGCTATGTGCTGCAGGGGGTTGGTGGGGCAGGAGTGTGGTGGCCCCCCCACTCAAGCACCCCCCCAAACCCCACACACCCAACACCCCTTGCCCCTCCCCACAGTCCCCACACCCACAACCCCCCACAGAAATCACACGGCCCCCTCCCCTTCAATCCCTGTCCCTGCTTACCTGGCACAGCACCCGGAGCTGAGTCGCACTGCAGCTTTGCCCCACTTCTGTTCACCCTGCATGCTAATGCAACATGCTAGGGCAGCAGGAGCACCATAGAGATGCTCTGGCCAGATGTCAGAGCATCTCTGGAAGTCCCAGCCCTGGCTTTCTTCAGGGCATGCTGCAGAACCATGCCCTGTGCCACCTTTTTCCAGGTTTTTTTTTTGTTTAAAAACCTCTGGAAATCCAGGTATCAAATTTAGAGACTGTGCTGTAAATATGCAGTGTAGGGAACATTTTTTAATTCTCAGCATGCCTCTTGTGATGTGTCAAACTGGTTTGAGATGCCACAACAAGCATGTGCCCACTCGTCTGGATGTACCCAATGGGTGCATCTACACACATGCTTTACTGTGGAACAGGCTAATTAGCTTCATAGTAAAGCATCACAGTGTACACATGTGCCAATATTAGGGTGAAGCTGATTAATTAACTCTGCCATAAGATTGTACTGTCAGAGTATTAACATCTTCCAGTGGAGTACTTACATGTGATCAAATTCACATGTACATTGTGACAGGAGTTGGCTGGGGCATGATGGTGCTAAAGTGTATGGGCTGCCTGCCTCCTAGCCCTGCACTGTAGCATTCTCCTGCCCCAGCTAGCCCCTCTGCCACCTGATACCACCACTCGAAGTCCAGGGCTGCACCCCCGCAGACCACCCACTAGCTTGGGGCTGCTGTACCCTTGCTCAACATGCTGCAGTCCCAGACACATGTATAAATGGGGGACCCAGGAGCAGTTGACTCCAGTCAAGTTTATTGCATATCACTCATTGAACATGCAGTTGTACCCAGTTGCTCTAAGCAGATTGTGAAGAGATTGACATTGGTATGGGGAGATGTTCTTATCTCGGAAAACAAAAATTCAGATTACCCAGAATATGTGTGTTCTCCATCCTGATCTATGCATGGGCTTTTAAGGTTGTAGCCTGGAGTCTGATGGTCTTTGGAATGAAATATTAGACTCAGTTGTTTGTGGTCTGTTGGTGAGACTATGTCAGAAAACAAGGCAAACAGAAAAGATCTGTGTGAAAGAGATAGTGGTTGACAGAGTAAGGAGGAAATGTAACATGTAATATGTTGGAACATTAAAAGAAAACAGCACCAGTTGTTTAGACATATCTGCCAGGTGGAAGGATAATCCCTTTTAAAGATCTCTGACCTAGTACAGGGCAGTAAACCGAGAGGCAGGAAATGGCTAGATGGTATAAAAGAATGGTTCGCCAGGGATCTAAAATGTTCTACAGTTAAAGAGAAACTATCATGAAGAATTAGATACAACTTGCCACCCACAAACTATGAGATAGAGGAAAGAGGGATGAAAGGAAATGGGGTGACTTGTAAGATTATAGGACTCTGACAAAACAATGGAATGGCTAACAAAAGACATAAAAATGAAAGAGGATTGTGTCATTAATGTCAATCTACATGGTTTTATGGAAGATAGATATGGTCAGACATTTTTTAAATGATATTAGAAGTATGGTTAATAAAGTTAAAAGTGTTGGTGCATTGGACTTCAGTGAGGCATTTGATTTGGAACCACATATCAGTTTGTTAACTGGAATGATACCAAATCCACATAGCACAAGTTAAATGGATTACAATCTGACAGGTCTCCAACTGTCATTGTAATTTCTGCTGGACTCCCACAAGCATACATTCTTACATTATTTAAGATCTTGTGTGTGTGTGTGTGTGTGTGTGTGTGTTAATGGTATGAAAGAATTGTTTGTAGATGATAATTTTATTCTTGAAAGCAGTGATTCTGAAAGACATTTAGGGAACATGGTAGATGCCCAGCTGAATGTAAACTCTGGTGTCACCCTGTGGCCAAGTGAGCTAATAAGATCCTTGGATCATGTGGAGTAGTTACAGGGAGACTATATTCTCTCTGTATATGGTACTACTGCACCTATGACTGCCTACTTCAGGTATTTATAATTCAAATAGGATGTCCAGAAGGGTCACTTAGGGGGAAAAGAAATGTGATCATAATGAGCTCTCCAACCTAGCAGACAAACATGAACAAGCTTTGATTGCTAGTTTAAGCTGCACAAGCTGGGACTAGAAAGCATAAATTTTTAATAGTGGAGGCAGTTAATTAACTACTGGAGCAACTTCCTAAGGGTTGTGATTGATTGTTCATTATTGGAAACGTTAAAGGAAAAACTGGATGCTTTTCTTAAAGGAGATGTTCTAGTGCAGTTACTTTCTGTTATGTAACATGTTAAAGAAAGAGGGTGAGGGAATACCCAACAGGCAGAATATTGTATTTAAACTAATAATAAAATGTTGGGGAAGCTAGAAAATAAGAACAGATGCGCCAATGATAGCATTCTAGATTTTACTAGGAAATGCTTGTATCCAGTTATTCTGTCATGATTAGATTTAGTGACAGCCTAGAAAATGTTTATGGTGTTTCTAGTGTTACAAGGTACAAGCCTGATGTCCTAAGGCAAATTGCCGTAAACATCAATGGTATATTGTCTGAAAAAAAGGCCCTGGACTTCCTCTATCTAAAGACTAAGAGAATGCTTTGTGGGTTGACAGAACCTCTCCCACATGTGAAGCACAAACAGAACTGCTATATATCTGTTGCTAGAGGCCCAACACTACAACAGCAATCACAGTTTTAATTCCACCCTGCCACAATGATGCTTTGGCTACTAAATATGTAAAATCATTGCTTCACTGAGAAAACTTGCACCCCTCCCCCAGTAAGAAAACTGTCCTCCATGACATGAGACAAAGCATACAAGGTGCCTATCAGTTGCATCTGAAGTAAATATCCCATCTCCCCATTACTATGTCTTCAGGGTCAGTGGATTTGTCCCAGTTCTGCTGCATTTGAAGCTTTTCATGACTTCTGTCAGACACAGACCAAGAACATCACATGGACTTTAAACCTGCAGTCTGATTATGTAGTGAGGTGCTTGGGTTTTTTTCCACAGACTATTGTTCTGCATCAGCATAAGGGTCCCCATACCTGGATCTGCTTGCAGGAGGACAGCCTTACTGAACAATAGAATCAATGCTATAGAAAATGGGCTAAAATGTCTTTCAACAAACTTCCCCTAATTAGTGTGGTCTGTACTCTTCACCTTACCTGGCCCACAGCCCTTTCCTTGATGAAAGTGTGTAGGCTCTATTTCATGTAAGGAGTACAGGACCAGGCTCTCTGTTTGTGGCAGTAACCTTTAAATGAAGTTATTTATAAAAGAAATATAGATATTACTCATAGGAAATATCCTCTTACTAGTGATTAAACCCCTTCAGGGGATGTAACCATGGTAACTGAAGAGCATCCAATGAGAAAAAGGGAGCGAGGGAATTATATATCTTGTGACTGGCTTGTGTATGTGCATGAAGGGGGACGAATGAACAGAAACTTCCTCCCTGCATGGCCCATGTAAAAGCAGAGAAACGTAAAAAAAATAGGAAGACTGTTTTCTCTAGCATAAGCAGGAGGAAAGTGAGAACACAGCCCAACTTCTTCCTCCATACTTGTGGCTCATGGAGAGGTTTGAGTTCAGCACAAGATGCAAGCTTCAGCATTTATTCTGTATAACACTAGTCTCTGGGCCTTGAGAGCTTATAGAAGGCAACATTTCTCATCAGATGTTCCCATAGGGATAGTATTGCTTCCTCTACTCACGTCAGTGCTTACTGGGCACAATTTGTCCCTACATTGGCAATAAACAGGGAACAGGAACAGATTCAGCTGTGTTCTGGATGCACAGATAAATCAGCCATTCAAACATATGGTCAAGTGACATGGCTCACCATTTATTGAAGTATCAGCAGGCATTTTTCAATATATCTGTAGATTAACAAAGGTGCTTGGAACAGATAGCTGAGGCATACAATCCCCTCCTTCCCTCCCCTATGGTATAAAGACATTTGTATATACTTAGGAAAAATGGAAAGAAAGTTTATACTTTGAATTGTAATCATTATATTAGTGATTTTTTTAAAAAAAATTGCTTTAGTTGGGGGAAATGTGTGGTTATTATAAAATACTTGCTATTTACTTACAACTTTGCAAAATCATATTCAGCATGTGATTATGAGACTGACTATTGCTAGAGATTATTTCTGTATCGTAGTAATGAATTGAAAATTGAAGTGGACAGAACTTAAAAATGGGGGAGGTTAGAAGTAAATGAAGAATTAAGGCAGAACTGTTGAAAGCATAGTCTGTTGAACATATGAAAAAGGACAATTACAGTGTAAAGTTTAAGTGAATTTAGGAGATAGCTAGAATAATTTTCTGGAGAAGCAGAGTGCCTGAAGAGTCTATTTATGAAAACAAGAGTGGGATTAAAGATAAACTGGAAAAAAATGTCATTTTCAGCCAGATGGCCTTTTCTTAAAATATTCAGCTGTGTGTGTGTGTGTGTGTGTGTGTGTGTGCACACGCGCATTTTCTTTTCCTCCTAAAACTGCTTTAAGTACAATAGTACTCAATATTTGGTGTGGGGAGATGGGAATGAGAGAATTCTTTGTACATATTCTAATTCGTCTTGCATGCCTGTGTTACTTTAAATGTAGAATCAACTGTGCCTGCAGGCTCTTATTCTGCTGCTGTTCCAACTCTCTGCTAAAGTCAGTGTACCTTTCCTCAACTAGATGAGGCATGTAATTGATGGTGGATTTTATCACCAGCCATTTAATTTATTTATTTAAAAACAAACCCCAGATTTGTATTTATTATGCTGGCTCATGGCAGAATGGTGCCTGAATGTCAAACCAAGGAGTTCCCTGCATTAGTTTGGAGCATCACTTAGAATCATAGAATCAGAAAATGAGGGTTAAAATGGACCTCAGGAGGTCATCTAGTTCAATCCCCTGCTCAAAGCAGGACCATCCCTAACTAGATCATCCCAGGCAAAGCTTTGTCTAGCCAGGTTTTAAAAACCTCCAAGGATGGAGATTCCACAGCCGCTCTGGGTATCTGTTCCAGTGCTTTATTATCCTCCTCGTGAGAAAGTTTTTCATTATCTAACATACATTTCCCTTGCTGCAACTTGAGACCATTGCTTCTTTTTCTGTTATCTACCACCAGTGAGAACAGTCTAGATCTTTGTAATCACCCTTCAGGTGCTATTAAACCTCCCTTCGGTCTTCTCTTCTCCAGACTAAATAAGCCCAGTTCCCTCAGCCTCTCCTCAGAAGTCATGTGCCCCAACCCACAAACCATTTTTGTTGCCCTCTGCTGGACTTCAATTTGTTTACATCCTTTCTGCAGTGGGGGACCCAAAACTGGACATAGTACCCCAGATGTGGCCTCACCAGTGCTGAATAGAGGGAAAGAATCAATTCCATTGATCTGCTGGCAATGCTCCCACTAATGCAGCCAGAAGGCAGCAGCCGGCAGGTGCCTGATTAGGGCAGCCATTTTAGATTCAGGGCTGCCCATATAAACAGGACAGTTCTGAAGCTGGGGGTGAGGCAACAACGTTGCCTGTCTGGAGAGTTGCTGATATCTTCTGGAGGTAAGGGAGGAGCTGTAGGGGATGGATAGGAGGCTCCTGGTCCTGGATATGACTTAAAACTGCACCCTGCCAGGGATGGATGGCCTGGTGGGGCTCTCAGTGGTGCGGGAGCCCCCAGGAAATGCCAGGCCAGTTACCACCCCAGTGAAAGGCGGGTTGGGGTGCCTTAACCCCTAGCCTCCACAATCAGGTGGGTTATCCCTAGTTTGGAGGGCCCAGAAGGTGGACCCTGGGAGAGAGAAAAAGGGCCATAGACTCAAAGCCTGTCTGAGCTCCCCCTGACTGGCCCATGCTGGGGCCAGGACCAGAAGGGTTGAAGAGCCAGGATGCCCACTGTGAGCAATGCCCAAGAGCTGCTGAGGGCCTGGGGTTCCGACTGGCCTGGAGGTGGGCCAGGGCTAGTGAGCCGAAGGTCCTGGTGGGGGGGATCACACCTGAAGGGGGATCAGTTCAGGGAGCCATGTTGCCTGGTATGATGGTGGAAGAGTTCACCTGAAGGGAGGAATCCAGGTGGGGTTCAATAGTCGGGTTCTGGGGCCCAGTGTGGGGCCGGTGATGATGAGAACATCTAGATACCATCTGCGAGGCTTGGGCTGCAGTGTAGGGGAGGAATGGAGCCGCAGATAGCGCCCCCTGGCATCGGAGCAGAAAATGGGCAGCCTTTCACTTAGTAACATCTACTAATCAATAATAACAACAAGGCGTGGCGGGTGAGAATGCAGGCGGTTGGCCCAGGAACAGGTGGGTGGGCCACAGTGAGAGCAGCCCTGAGCAGGCCCCCTGTTACATGGTGCATGGGATTGTCCTGTCCTAAGTGCAGGACATTGCACTTGTCCTTTTGGAACCTCATGAGATTTCTTTTGTTCCAATCTTCCAATTTGTTGAGGTCACTCTGAATCCTAGCCCTCCAGTGTATCTATAACTCCCCACAACTTGGTGATATCTGTAGACTTCCTGAGGGTACACTCTATGCCATCTTCCAGGTCAGTGGGGAACGCCACTTGACACCGCCTGCCAACTAGACAACAAGCCATTGATTGCTACCCTCTGAGCCCGATGATCCAGCCAGTTTTCTATCCACTTTACCGTCCATTCATTCAACCCATACTTCCTTAGCTTGCTTGCAAGAATATTGTAAGAGACTGTATCAAAAGCCTTGCTAAAGTCAAAGTATATCACATTCACTGCTCTTCCCTCATCTACAGTGCTAGTGATCTCATCATAGAAGGCAATCAGGTTGGTCAGGCATGACATGCCATTGGTGAATCCATGCTGACTGTTCCTAGTCACCTTCTACTCCTCCAACTGCTTAGAAATGGATTCCTTGATGAAATGCTCCATGAGTTTTCCAGGATTGAGGTGAGACTAACTGGTCTGTAGTTCCCCAAATGCTCTTCCTTGTTTTTCTAAAAGATGTACACTATATTTGTCCATTTCCAATCATCCAGGACCTCTTCCAGTCACCATGAGTTTTCAAAGATAATGGCCAGCAGCTCTACAATCATATCGGCCAACTCCCTCAGCACCCTCAGGTGTATTGTGTTGGGGCCCGTGGACTTATACACATCCAGTTTTTCTAAATAGTCCCTAACCTGTTCTTTCACCACTGTTGGCGGTTCACCAACTTCCCAAACTGTGCTGTCCCAGGTGCTCTAGTCTGGGACCTGACCTTGCCTGTAAAGACTGAGGTAAAGAAGGCATTGAGTACTTCAGCCTTTGCTGTATCATATGTCACTAGGTTGCCTCCCCCATTCAGTAAGGGACCTACACTTTCCCTGATTTTCTTGTTGCTGACATATTTGTAGAAACCTTTCTTCTTACCTTTCATGTCCCTTGCTAGTGCAACTCCAAATGTGCTTTGGCCCTCCTGATTTCATCCCTGCATACCTGAGCAATACTCTTATACTAATCCCTAGTTGTTTATCCAAGTTTCCACATCTTGTAAGCATCCTTTTTGTGTGTTAGCACACTGAAGAGTTCCCTGCTAAGCCAAGCTGGTCTTCTGCCATACTTGCTAGTCTTCTTGCACATTGAGATAGTTTGCTCCTGCATCCTCTTTAAGTTTTCTTTAAAGAACAGCCAGCTCTCCTTTCCCCTTCAGACTGGCCTTCCAGGGGATCCTGCCCATCAGTTCCGTGAGTGAGTCAGAGTCCAATTTTCTGAAATGCTTCTCTTACTCTGCTTCTCTTCTTCCTTCCCTCCCTCAGGATTCAGAACTCAGTCGTCTTGTGGTCACTAGTGGTGAAGTTGCCATCTACTTCTACATTCCCCACCAATTCTTCCCTGCTTTTGAGCAGCAGGTCAAGAAGAGCACAGCTCCTAGTTGGCCTCTCCAACATTTGCACTAGGAGGTTGTCCCCAACACTCTCCAAAAACTAACTGGATTGCCTGTGCACTGCTGTATTACCCTCTTAGCAGATGGAGGGTGATTGAAGGTCCCCATGAGAACTAGGGCCTGTGACCTGGAAAATTCTGCTGGTTGTTTCTTCTGCTGGAAGAAAGTCTCATCCACCTCATCCTCCTGATCTGGTGGTCTATAGCAGACACCCACCACGACATCACCCTTGGTGTTCTCCCCTATGAACCTAACCCAGAGACTTTCAGCAGGCCTATCTCCAGTTTCATACTGAAGCTCTGAGCAATCATATCGCTCTTTTACATAAAGCTCAACTCCTCCTTCTCTTCTTCCCTGCTTGTCCTTCCTGAACAGTTCATACCCATCTATAACAGTGATCCAGTCATGTGAGCTATACCACCAAGTCTTTGTTTTTCCAATCATGTCATAGTTCTGTGATTGTGCAAGGACTTCCAATTATTTTTGTTTGTATTCCAAGCTCTGTGCATTTGTGTACAGACACCTGAGGTAATTAGCCAATTACCCTACTTTCTCAGGAAGAATGAGAAGGCCTCCCCTGTTAATCCCTCCTACTTGTGCTTCCTGCAGGTCACCTGCTTCCTCACTTCCTTCAGGGCTTTGGTCTCCATCCACTGTTGAACCTAGTTCATTTCTTTATTAGAAGTAAAAGAAAGGAAAATGTAAGGATGTTTGTGATTTATCAAAATATTTAGGTCTTTAAAGAAATGTTTGAGGAACTCCTTAGGGCTGAAAATCAGCCATAAAATAGTATCACCTGGATAACAACCCTCCTGAAGATCTTTTTTTCCACTCATCAGACTTTTACTACATCTCTTGTCTGTTGGCTACCTGATAATTTCTTTCATACATCAAGATTTGGGTGGGGGTCATAAGTTTTTTACATATGGAGTATTACACAAGCTTTTTTTCCATCTGCTATTTTGCTCTGCTGTGCCTGCTTCTTTCCTAGAGACCCAAAAAAGGGTACTATGTTACCCAAAAATCTGAATGCCTCACATCATTTTGATTCCCAATCAAATCTATCCCAATCATTCAGTTGTTCCAGGAAATATGCAAGAGTTTTTGTGGGTGATATCTTTTATTGAACCATCATAGCTGCATCACTTCAACAGTACCACAAAGGTATTGTACTTTCTGGGTAAGTGTTAGATAAATCTTCCTCACTTTTAGAATAGTAATGCAGAGCACTAGACTGCCCAGGAAAGTTGTGGACTCTCCATCACTGCAGGTGTTTAAGAAGAGGTTGGGCAGCCACTGGTAAGGGATGGTCTGGATGTAGCTATGCCTATGTTCTACTATGGGTATTTTCCATGCTTCTGGGTGTTGCTGATTGTTTCATGAGTATGGAAGGAAATTTCCCCATCCTCTCCTCTTGCTACATGTGACAGGGATTTTGTTAAACCTTCTTCAGAGGTATTGGCTGCAACCAAGGCTGGAGATTTTGACTGGGCTTTGCCATAACTCTTGCTTGAACTTAAAGCAGAGGTTTCTGGCTAGAGGGTCTTGCCCTCCAGTCAGGGTCAGACTGATTGCAATCTTTGGGGTCAGGAAGAAAATTTACCCCATGGTCAAATTGGTTTGGACTGTGTGTGTGAGGGGGGTGGGGGGGGGGTTGCCTTCATCTATAGCAGTGGGGTAAGACCCTCTTCCTGGGATCTCTTGAGCATATATTAACAAACTGAAGGTCATATGAAGCCACTGTGGTTCCCTTGCTTTATCTGTGGTAGATTAGGGTGTTATGTCTTGTGGTTTGTCAAGGTTGATGGTGTAGTTTTACTAAGAGGTCAGATTATAGATTTATATAAGCTGGTCCGGATAGGGATGATCCTGCCTCAGGCAGGGGTTGGACTAGATGACCCATGGAGGTCCCTTCAAGCCCTACTTGTCTATATTCCTATGATTAACTTACAGTTACTCGTGGGTCAGACCACCCAAAATAACTGAAAGATTCTAAACAACCTCAGCTCCTCTTGGATTCATTGATAACTGAGGATGCTCAGTACCTGACAGGGGCTGATCCTCCATCTTCTAGTAAAGAATTTACTCATTTGTCCATAGTGTTGTCGTTTCCTTGCTATAGCTTCTGGTAAGATTGTGAACCAATGGATTGTACAAATATATAACATTCAAAAGACTAGTATTCAAACCTTTAAAAGCTTGTTTCTGTCTTGAAGTACAAAAGGTGCAATATCAAACTGTTCCAAGCTCTCTGAAATAACATTTTTGTCATTCTAACAATAACATGGCCAGTCAACCCTCAAGAAAGAAGTTTTTGTGAGATAAGTAATGCAAATTATAGGTGGGAGAATACTTGCTTATAAAAAGTTGCAAACCAAATATGCATCACTATTGTGCATCTGTATATTTTTCTTAGTGTTATTTTATGTGCTTTAAAATTATCATTATGGTTTTACTTATTGCTTTGGTCCTTGTCCTTTTCCAAGATTACTTTCTGACCTTATGAAAATTATGATAGTTCTCCATGTTTAGTTGTGTGAAATCATTTTTCCCAGGCCAGCCAGTATGGTTGTAAGAAAAATTGCAGAAAAAAGAGTCATTCAGTGACCTACATTTTAGAAGCTATCACTGTATTTTATGTGGATCCAAATGTTCAATTGCATTCTGCTGTCTTATTCTCCATAGTCCATTTTGGTGGATAAGAATGTATCTGGTAGTACTGAATCAAAGAAATTGGAATGAGTTCCATCTGTGTGCTATGTTGCTTTTAAAGAGGAGATATTCAGTATCTCTGTAGCCTTGTTTACCAGGCATTGTGGTAGGAGCAGTAGCTGATATGCATGTTTAATGCTAATAGCAGAGAAAGGCAGGTATGTAAACACTGTGTATCTTAGTAGTGTCACTTTTGTAGACATTTGGTCCATGCCCATAGCATATACATAGTTGTAGTAAATGTAAACATCTGTAGGTTTTATATAGATGGTTCAGAATTTAAGTTACAGCACACTTAATAATGGATGTACATGCTCTACTGGAAGCATGAAAACATTGGGTTTTCTGAAACTAAAATGAGCTCTACAAGAACACTGCTCAGTAAATAAGATAGCATAAAATGAAGGCTAGTTTTGGCCACATCTGCTCAAAATCAGTAGAACAGATTATGACATTCATAAATTGTGGGGGTGGAGGGAAGGGAGTGGGAATCTGTTTTCTGGAGATTATATAGGTTCAGACCTGTTAGGTCATGTTCTCCATCCTCTTGCATATACAAGAGTACATCTTCTTGTTTTTGTCCTGTCCAGCTGCCCCATATGACAGGTATCATTCTTGTTAGGAGAATATCCCATTGTTTATTACAGATCACTTAGATTGTTTTCCTGCTCTCCAGATTGTAATTTTCACTTTTATAACCCCCTCATTTTTCATAATTATAGCTCTTGCCCTAGTCTAAGCTATTCCTTTTCCCTTGTTGGGAAGGATGTTTTCATCCTTGCCCTTTGTAACATAACCAGGGTCTTTTGAATCTTTTTCACACATGCCATTACCCAGAAATGAACAACAATGGGTGAGATCCAATTGTTGGTATCTCTACTTAGTTATGGAGTGATCCTACATAATCATTCCTATACAGTGAATGGGAACACCTCAGTACCCACCAAGGGTGGTTTAAAGTGCCTAAGTGCTGAGCAGGAAAGTGTCTACAGTTAGCCAATAAGGAATTGGTGGCAGCCTATAAGTATATTAGGGGCGCCCATCGGGGCCTGAGGAAAGCATCTGTTCACCAAGGCACCCTAGGGGAAGACAAGAAACAATGGACACAAACTGATTGTAGATCACTTCAGATTGGACATAAGGAAAAACTTCTTTACAAGTTGAGTGCTGACCCACCCTGGCCCTACAGCCACCCACCCTGGCAATCTTCAAAAAGTGTTTTGATGCCCACCTTGCTGGGGTCTTCTGACCCTAGCAGTCTTTCCTGCTGAAGTGCAGGGAAGCTATACCCAATGGTCTAGTAATGTCCCTTCCAGCCCCTAACAACTATGAATATATGAACATTCTAGATGCAGAGGTATAGCTATATTTCCCACTCCTCAAAGCTCAGGCAACTAACTCAGGACTGTTCATAAGATGACTCTGACATCTCAGGTTCAAGAATGCTCTAGCCACAATGCTATGTGCTAAACTGGATGCGGGGGGGGGGGGGGGGTTCCATTACTGCTGTTAAAGCTGGCCACTGAGAAGACAAGTGTATACAGTTCATAGGACCAGAAAGAAAGGGCCCCCCCCCTTTCTTGGGGGGGGTGTCTTTATTCCAGTGGAGAGGCATTCTCTTGATGGGGTGAAGGGGAGTTTGGGATCTCGGCCCACACTGCCAGGCTGTTTCTGTTTTTTGTATTATATGCTTATTGGTTTAAAAGCACCAGCACCAGAAACTATGACCCAGGACTTTCCCCTCCTGGGAGATTGCCTTAACCATTAGGCTACCAAGTCACACTCTCTTTTGCTTGCTGCCTGGACTGTTTATGCTTTGACTAATGAGCCAGCATCCTCTCCACCATAAAATTGAAAGGAATGCAATTCTTTGACCTTTTGTGCCTGCTAGATCCTGAAGCAGAATCTGTCACTGTGGAGAAGGACTTATTAGCTCTGCATAAGAGAGCTTTTTGGCCCAAGCACAGTGCCTTGTAAATGTTGCTACACTGATCTCACTTTGGGAGCTAGTGCAGTTATGTCCACCATGGCTTTGTGCCCAGTGCAATTGCACCACATGAACAAGGTGTTGTATGGTTTTGTTGCCCTGTGGGGTCAGGCCAACTCTCAGGATCTCAATATTGCATTGTTAGACAGGAGGATGTGACACAATTGCACATATACAAACACACAAATCAACGAGGTACACACACACACACACACACACACACACACAACCAACTCAGGCACATACACATCCAAACCAGCCTAGGCACATGCATACCTATTACCAATTCAAGCACATACACCATACACCCCAAAAGTTAGACACAGATCGCTAATTAGTATATCATGCACACAATGACATATATATATATATATATATATATATATATACACACACACACACACACTCACCAGTTCAAACACATACAACCTACCTACACATACACACAGGTAAGTTCCTAACTTGGATGGTACAGTGTGTGTGTGTGTGCTTGGGGTCCCTGGGATACTTGGGGGAAGGTTAAGGTGAGAGAGAGAGTTAAAGTGTAGAGAGTGAAAGTTGCCAGAACCAGGATTAGAACTAGTGGACTACAGAGAAGCTAGCTGAGGAACTGAGACTTGGGTTTTCTTAAGGTAGACTGGGGCTGAAAACTGAGGCAGGTAGCTGAGATATTGGGGGGGGGGGTGGCAGATAAGTGCTGGCAAGGAGGAGACAGCCAGGAAAGAAACTGAGGCAGAAACCTGGTTGTTCAGGGGAAAAGGAAAGGCAGTGGGGATAAGACAGTGGCAAAGAAACAGTGGGTTTGCAGGCAGAGAGGAGCTCAGGACAGATGCTGGAGGTGGCAGTGAGCCAGAAGCAGGAGAGGGAGAAATGAGACAGAAGTTAGAGGGGCAAGGAGCAGAGTTTGGAGCAGGGCTGAACCATAGTAAAGCAAAACCCAACTTAGGGGTCCAAATAACAGTTTTATTAAACAGACAACACACTACACAGCCCCATGAAGTTAATGTTTCTCTTTCTCTCACACACACACACACACACACACACACAATGGCAGCAGGAGAAAGACTCAGTGGAAGGGTTGGAGTCCATTTAGGGAAGAGAAACAGATTCCAAGTCCTTGGTTGAAGAGGGGGTGGGGGTGATAGCTACCTATCCAGGCTGGAAAGGTGTCCTTGCCTAGTAAGTATTGTCCAGAGGGAGGTCACCAGCAGGGCCTCTGGGTGGATAGGTGGTGTGGCATGGTGCTGGTCCAGATGGTGAGGGCATCCCAAGGAGTCAGTCTTCACTACCCCTTTTTATGGGGCAGACTACCTCTGATCTCCTATGGGGAGGGCCTGTCCAGGCAAGGTCAATCCTGTTCCAGAGGGCTCCTGGTGTTCATACTGAGCATATGCAGCCTGGCACAATGGTGGTTTGCCTCATTTTTTGTTTCTTGAATGCTGAGGGTGGTTCCAAGGGCTGGGTCATTCGTCCAGGTATTGGTGTTGATGGTTCGGTCATTCAGAGGGAGCTATGTTTAGACCTACTGCCATTGTCTCTCAAGCACCCTCATTCATCCCCATTCATTCAGGAGCCAAGTTACGTAGGAGCGGTAGGTGTGAGTCATGGGTTACACAACCAGGCCTGGGGACAGGATGGAGACTTGACAAACAAAATGGAAACTTGTCATGACTTATGCTAACTTACATATGTAGGCCTAAATCATATAGTACCAGTAAAATAGTAATATAGGACTGTAAAAATCAATATAAACATAATAATTATACAATATAAAGAAGGAGAAAAAACAAAACAAATATAACTTGCTACCAAAATAAAATGCTGAAGCTTATCCTGTCTTAGCTCACTTATACTTATCTATAAGGAATAGGGAGGGAAAGAAAAAGTCAGAAATGGTTGGGGAAGGGGAGGGAATGCATTTTAAAAGAAAAAAAATAAAGACGAACTGGGAGTTTTGCTACAGTTTTGTACAAGCCCCGCTAAGCCCTGCTTTGTGATCTGAATATGACCATTTGTATCTTCCTTGTAAATTTACATTTGACTTTTGTGCTGACATACTGGAGTGCAAAATCCTGTTTAATTTTCTTTTCACTATTGTCTCCAGTTGTCCTGAGGCATTAGTGCAATGCATCTATCTCTTTTCTACTGAAAAGGTTTTAGATTATTTTTTTCCAGGTCAAATCTATTTCTTTAATTATTACCAGTGTTTCAATTGTCTAAGTCTCTTTGCTTTATTTTCTCTTCCCTGGTGTGCTGTTTCTCCTTCTAGTTTAGTTTAATCTACATATATCATTCACTGCAGTTTACTACCTCATTGTAATGATTAATGAACATGACAAATAGCATTGTACCTAATATTGATCCTTTTGAAACAGCCACCTTTTTTGCTTTCCTATCCAGCTTAAACTGCTCACGTTATAGGTCTCTGAGCTGTGAATCTAGCAGGTGTGACTGTACTGTTTAAATGAAAGCTATTTATTACAGAATCAATCCAAGTCCATTAGTTTTGTTTTGTTTTTTTTTCCCCGTGTTGAATCGGAGTACTTAGAAATAAGGGAAAACACTAAGCATGAAACCTCCTTCTGCTAGTGACAAAATTCTCTTTTCCCCCCATTTCCTTTCCCACTCTATGACTCATATACAAATCGTTCACCCAATTTAGTTTAAAATTACCCATATACTGAGGATCCCACTATCAGGTAATGGTAAGAAAAAGCTATCAGTAACAGTTAGTGTTTTGACAAAATAAAATGTGAAGCAACTTAGAAAAGGCCTCAGAGGCACAAGTGCTTACATTTTCTCCTATCCCTCTTGGTCTATTGATAACTGTATTTCCTTATCCATTGGATTGCTTCCTCTTGACACTATCAAAAGCATGTAACAGATTTGCAAGATGGGACATTGAAAACTTCCTTATGTACTAGCATTGGCCTTCAGCACCATTGCACCTCAGTGCTCCCTGACATTTAGGTAACTATGGAAGTACTATTACCCATATTTTGCACACAAGGGTCATGTCTACATGTATGCTTGACTGCACAGTAACCAATATTACTGCAAATTTCTGACCCTATTGCACAGTAGCATCAGCCTCATGTTTCATGCCTGCCAGTGCTGTGTCACCATAGTGACAAGCTACTTCGCCGTAGCTCATAGCTACGGTGATGTACTGTCTCGTGTAGATGTGCCCAAGGAGACCAAGGAACAAAAAATGGCTTGTACAAAGTTCTAGGACATCTGCAGCAAAGTAAATATTGAAATCAGGCTACAATCTTTAATTGTTTTCCTGCTACAGTTCTTTAACAAAAGACTATTCTTCCTCTCTAAAGAAATTGTGCTATAGTAATCACAGATTTTATGGCACTCAAATTCCCTTGTTTCATACCCATGTCTTCAGCAAGGCAATGCAAGACATAACAGGTATTACAGCACAAAACACCACCACTTGAGAGTGTTCATTATGTCTTCCCTTTCCTGAAGAACTGGTTTTCCCTTTCCAGATGGAAAATGTTAGACAAATAAGAGTTCATGCACTCAACTTTACTGCTACTTTATTGCAGTCCATATACCTTCAATTTTAAAATATAGAGGCCAAATTCCTTTTTTCTAATGCTACTTCTCCCTAGATGGAGGAACATCATTTTGATAGAATCAATGTGGTTATATTCAGTAAATCTTTGTTAAAATGACCCTTTTGAAGAGGAAAGTGTTCGGTGTTGAGGGGAGGGGCTAATTCAATTTATGGGTGACTCTTTGGTTTTGTATACACACAACTGTAATTGTGCTAAAGGAAACATGGAAAAACATTTTTCTAAAAACTCCTAGCCTCCTATCAGAAAGGAAGGTCTTGCTATGGGATCCAGCTTTCAATCCAGGCCTTTCAATGCCTAGTACTTCTTTATATTTAGCATCAATGTACCACTAGATAGATTCTGAGTGCACCCTACATGGATGCACTGATCAAACCAACCTATATCTATGAGAAAGAAAAAGATGCTTTGAAGATGTGAATCTGTTGTTAATCTATTCATTATGTTTGTTGGGACAGATACACTTGATAGTACCTTTATTTGCTACTACATGACTTACTTTTTGGATAACTTCAAATATTACTTATATATAACAGTCTTCATTTTTACTAAGTACAGCAATTTTTCTCACTATTTTAGTGTTGCTACTTTCAGCTGGTACCTGAAAGAGATGACTTGCTGCCTATCAGGTAGGCTGACCTTTGTATCAAAGCAGATGGAGTTTTTATAATAGATTTTTCATGTACACTTTTTGAACTATTGTACTATACCTCAAGATAATGTGTGAAAGATACACTGAACCTCAAAGGATAAGGTTATGCTTCAGTCTATACTACTAACGGTGGTAATTGCATTATCCTTTCTAAATTTGAATTTCTGTTGACATTTTGCCATTTGTACCTTTACTCATTTCCCCATAGTGTTTTACATTTGGTTTATACATGGCATATGCACAAAGCTATGCCATGGTCTTAGAAGAGGATGGAAAAAAAATCTAAGATTAAGCCCTAAAGGCATCTGTTCAGTAACCTGTATCTAAGAGTGAAGCAACCATGCTGCCATCTGTTATATTTTCTGTATGATGGCTGTTGCCCTCATTGTAGGTTATTGCAGGTCTCAAAGGGCTATGCTTGCTTTGCCTTTGAGCCATTCTCTAGCAAAATAAAAAATGCCTTGCATTTCCTCCTGTCACTGCACAAGCTGTATTGTAAAGATTGCTTCAATTACTAGATCACTTATGTTATTTTTAAGCAGAATTGATTTTGATTTTCTATTGTATAAATGAAAGTCAGCTCCGTAAAAACCTTTTAAAGTACTATGTTGTTTTACTTTCAAGTACCTGAATGCCTCACATCATTTTGATTTTGCATAATGATAATGACATTATTTACTATTTATTTCAGATATTTAGACAGAAAAGTCTTCTGAGATACCATCTGGCATCAACGTACTACAAAGGGCTGCATTCTGTAGCATGAATATTACAAATTAAAAGAAGACATATAGTTGTTCTTTCACACACTTCTAGCACACCAGTTTCTCTAATCTTCCATTATATCTGTCAATGAGAATAATATTTTTCCCATGTATAAAAGGAAAAGTCCTTTCAATCAGTGTTCCTAATTAGTGTGAAAGGTGTAATACCATACCAGGATTTCTTTTCAAATACTTGTCTCAGTTTTTGAGGAAAACATTTTACCTGCCAATATCAGGATTCAAAGTTTTCTGTTTCTTATGCAGCAATGATGTTATTACTAGCTGCATTCTCCACACAACTTTAGGACCAAGCAAAAATTGCTTTTATATCAATAAGGGTCAGGCTCACTTTTCCTTTTCTGTTATTTCAAAAGAGATGGTGCATTCTCAGAAACATGCAAGTTTCATTGAAACAAATATGTTTGCAAGCTAAGAGAGGAACAAATATATTGGAGTAGATACAAACATAACTTTCTTCTTAAATTTCCTGCAGGCAGATACAGTCTGGTAAAAATCTGTGGATGTGGGGCACTAAGCTCAGTGGGGGAAGGATAGGAAACATTCAGAGTGCATTGCATCATAAAAAAAGCGATTGTCTCAGGGATCAGCTCCACTGTCAAATAAAGTTCCTGTGACAATTATAGATAACAATTGCTCCCATGGAGCACTAATATGGGGAAGCATTTAATGTACTATTTACATCTTTTAATGTGATTTAACAGCTGGGAACAAGAAGGACAATCAACTTCATGTCATCAGCCAGTTAGTGCTGGCTGTTATGGACCAGTTACAGACAAGTCTGAAAAATACTAACGAGTACTTTGTGGACTCTAGTTTGGCAACTGCTAATTTAATCTATTTTCTTGTACTATTTGCTTTATAACATTCTACCTCAGGAAATGAGTTGTAAATATGCTGAGAACATTGTAATAGCTTGTGTAAGTAAGATGGAATGGGAAGGAATGTGGCAACGACTGGAATTTCATTAACTAAGATCTGCAACTTTTCTGAGGTGCATAATTGATTAGATTAATCATTGGCTTATTCCAGACATAAACACTCTCTCGCCTCATTTTATGTATTGGAAAATATCTTTCTCTAATTTCCAATTGTCATTCAGCATTCATTTTAGAATCCTTGCAACCTCAAAAAGGCTAAGGAAACTCTTTGGACTGGTGAGAAAGAAAAGGTGGTTTCTTTGAGGTCCTCCCATCATGGGTTGGGAGGGGAAGCATATAGGACATGAGAGGTATTATTTAAGAGGATGGTCTAGGGATACTTGACTGGCATATTAACCTATGTGCATGTAGGGGAGTACACACTAATTTTCAGCCCCCTCTCAATGCTCAGAGTTAGGCTGGGATTTTTCCCAGTCATAGCAGTAGAGGTTTCTGTAGTAAAGGCTACTGGTGACAGACCACTCTTTCATTCAAGAGAAGACAGTTACTTCCATACTGAGGCCTTCTAATATCTGTTATAGAAAGGAGACAACCCCTATTTCTCAGCATTCCAACTCACATAATAAGGGAGGACCCCTTGCAGTAGACTGGAAACAAGCTGGGAAAGGGTTGGGGGGGGGGGAAGCAACCCTCTATCAGGTGCAAATGATTAAGAGAGGAATTATGACCCACACTGTGTAAGGTGTTGCCAGATAGTTTCAGATAAGTTGATGGTGTTTTGGTCTAACTGAAACCCTAACCCTTGCAGCTTATTTGACCTCCTATCTAGACTAATGTCTCCATTTCCCCCGCTCCCCCCTTTCCCCTCCCCCCCAGCAGCAAAAACTTTGTTTGACTTGATTTTCCCTACTCCATTGGAGGAGTCTCACTCAAGTTGAGGATGTCCACTTCTGGTGGAGAAGTGCTAAAAGTATAAATGTTAGATTTCTAGATCTATTATTAACATAGGTGGAGCCAGGACTGTAGCCATGGGGGTGCAGCCACCCCCCCCTTCAGCTGTGTGTTGAATGCTCAGTGAAGAGAGATCATTGCAAATGTGCCACATTGCTGAAGAGGGTGGAGCTGCAGCCTCTTGCTGTGATATTTTGTGCCAGTGAGCTCTTAGAGGTAGGTCTGTACAGCTCCTGCCAGAGCTTCACAAGTACCATGAGCTTGATGAGCTCACCAGCTGCTCAGTCTGGTGTCACTGCTATCCAACAGCTCTGGAGCCTACTGTTGCTTGCTCTTCCCCCTCCATCTGCCCCTCCCCCTCCAATTTAGCAGCAGGAGAAAGGAAAGGATGAGTATGGTGGCTTGCTAGAGTGGCCATCGTAGAGGGCATTCCAGTTTTCTGCTACTTTGTCCTCTATTGATACAAAACCCAATGCCTTTATGTCCTCTATTTTTCTCTTCAAGATTTCTAGATCTATTAGTAACATGGGTGGATCCAGGACTGTAGCAATGGGGGTGCAGCTACACCTACTTCAGCTGTGTGTTGAATGCTCAGTGAAGAGAGATCATTGCAAATGTGCCACATTGCTGAAGAGGGTGGGGCTGTAGCCTCTTGCTGTGATGTCTGTTTTCACATCAATAGAGGACAGAGGGCAACTTGACTGTCCTCTATGATGGCCACCCTATGGCTTGCAGCACCTAGGCTCCATGAAGGTAAGGGCTGAGCATTGCACCTGAATTTGTTTGGTGGGGAGGATGAGGAGGAAAAGTGAACAGCAGCAGGCTCTGAAGCTACTTGAAAACACAAACTCTGGGCAGACCCTATGCCAACCAACCAATGAGCTCATAGAGCTCTCAGCACACGTGGAGCTCCCAGCAGGAGTTGTGCTGACATTCCAATGAGCTCTGAAAGCAAACTGTGCGTGCAGTGTATAGCCAAAGGGGGGAATGTGACCGTGCTGCCACACCCCCCAGGGATCTACCACTGACCAGTATTTAGAATACATAAGAAAGGTAGTGCATTTTAAGTGTTATATATAAAGAACATGCTAGCAAGTACATTATTGGAGGGAAAGTGACAAAATGAAAAGAAGGCAAGAAGAGTGGAAAATAAAAAGGCAGAAAGCAAGGAAGGAACAGAAAAGAGATCAGAGATGGCCAGGTGGCAAAGAGGAAAGGGATAGGACATATATCCTTATTTGTCAGCAGATTTCACTGTATCCACTATTGTAACTAGAGCTAGTGAGAAATTTTCACTGAAATATTTTTATTGGAAAATGTTATTTCCATGAAATTTTGTTTGGAAAATGGTTTCAATTTTATGTTAAAACAGAATAACACTTTGTTTTGGGTTGTGTCATTTACATAGAAAAATTGTTTTTGTTGAACTGAATAAACTGTTTTGATGCAAGTCAGTTTGACAGTAATTTGTGGCCATGCCCCCATTCTCTCCTAGCTTCACTTAATTTCATGAGATTCACTACAGTGGCCCCTCTAGATGAACCACTGTGATGCAGAAAGAAAAATATAGTCCAGTGAAGTAATATGGCCCATATGGGCATGAAGCACCTGACCTACAATTTCTATGAGGCCTTGTGGCAGAACAGGCAAATGTAGTTTTCTATTGAATACAGCCCGTCAAAATGAAATGCTTCTGTTTTGTTCAACAAGTCAAAGTTATAGCATTTCCAAATCAAAATGTTTAGCATTTCATTTTAATTGAAAATGGTTAAATAAAACACTTCAACTCTTTTTAATAGAAGTTTTTCCATTTTTTTTCTTTCTATTTCTGGAATCAGTACCTCTTGTTTTTCTTTCCAGTTTGGAGCAAAGACAAATGTCACTGGAATTTTCACTAGAAATGTTTTAATTTTTGACTGTTTCTAAATGTGATCCATTCAAATCAGGAAGTGTCTTGTCCCATAGGTTTTGTCAATGATGAGATACAGTTCCATTCTGCCAAATAACTGAAATGAATCTTGGTATTTCAGACTGATACTCTTAACATGACACTATAAACCTATTGTTCCCAGCAATGGTGTCCTCAGACACACTGTACTACTTTAGGAAAGTTGCTTATTTACCCAGAAGTTATGTAATTGCATTCATATAACACTACAGGTTGGTTAATTAGAACTGCTGAACAACTGAAGCAGTTAGCCTACCTCAGGGATTAAATTAGCCCTCTTCCAAAGCTACATGATTTTAACATACTTGCTTTCATTTTAGGAGGCAATACACAGAATAGTGTGGCATGCTTATGGGCACCATTTCTGGACCCAGTACACTTACTGTGTAGACCAGATCTGGCCTTTTCCCCTGAATGTCTTTCCAGAATAAAGCAAAATACAAAAAAAATAAAAATAAAAATCTAACTTGTCTATTTTCAGTGGTCTAATGCCTTTTGAAGTATGAGCTGAAGGAGCTGGCAAGAAGCCCAAGTGAGCAGTTCTCGCTCAGGGACACAACATGCTCTTCAGGAGAGAGCAGCTGAGTACAAAATCTGTTTGCCTACAATTTTTGTGCTATACATGTTTTTTTTTTTGGCTTTGCGCAATCATGATGTGTTGAGTACCCCAAAAGTGAGAGCCAGAGTTAGTAATGCAGATGCTTAACTAATATTTATGTATATTTGACAAAGATTAGAAAAAATGGATTAAAATCTATTGTTTAATAAGATGACACAATTGATAACGCTCTACAGTTTCAATTAAAAATATGTCTTAGATATAGGCCCAATAAGCTATGACATGAACAATGAGTTAGCTTCTTAGCAATACTTCTCTGTGGGTGTGTCTACACAAGATGTTTCATTGCACAGTAGACTAATCTACTGCATAGTAAAGCATTACATGTGTTCAGCATTTACTGTGTAGTAGATTAGTCTATTGTGTAGTTACTTACTACCTGTAAATACAGCTGGTAGATTAAACACGCAGTAATTACTGCACAGGAGCTCATGTGTAGACTGCTGACTGGGAGCAAATTACTCCTGGTTAGCCTGTACAGCAGGAGGTGGGGAACTGTCCCTTCCCCTGGGCAGCTGCTTCCCAGCTCAGGGTAGGGTACATTTTCTCAGCCCCAAGTCCTGATCTGCTGATCAGGGCATGGGGCTGGGAAGCAGCAGCTGGTGGAGGGGAACTTTTCCCAGATCTGTGCCCTGATCTGCAGATTGGGGCTAGGAGGCAGCTGCCCTGGAGTTGAGACAGCTTCCCTCCTGCCACCCTGGAGACCAGGGCCTGACTTGGGTGCCCTCTGCCAGCCTCCTGCCCTCTGGAGCTCCTCCTGGCTGCTGTAGGGGTGGACACAGCAGGGCTGGAGTAGCTCTGTACTGAACTGCTCCCCTTGCTAGCAAATTTGCTCCTATTGGGCACATGTGTAGATGTTCTGTTCATGAAAGCTTACTGGGAACCTCTACAGGAGGTAAAGCATTGCTGGACCTGGTACTGGCCAAAGGGGATGACCTAGTTAGTGACCTAAAAATCGATGGGAAGCTGGGTGATAGTGACCACAAGCTGATCACCTTTACTATCCATCGCAAAGCTGGCAAGTCAGTCAGCAATATAGAAGTCCTTGACTTTGGGAAAACTGACTTTGACAAGCTCAGGAGGCTCATTGTTGAGGCCCTAAGGGACCATGACTCAACAGGAAGCGGAGTCCAAGAGGAGTGGTTGCTCCTCAAGGGAGCGATCCCAACAGCACAAGGGATGGCCATCCCATCTTAGAGGAAGGGTAGCAAAAGGGCAGAGCAACCCCCATGGCTCAGCAGGAAACTGGAGGACCTCCTACACCTCAAAAGAGAGACTTATAAAGGATGGAAGGCTGGAATTATCACCAAGGAGGAGTACTCAGCACTGGTCCGTACCTGCAGGGAGCGGATCAGGAAAGCCAAGGCTCCACCTGACATATCAAGGACAAGAAAATGTCCTTTTTCAGATATGTAGGGAGTCAGAAAAAAAAGAGAGGGTTACATTGGACCCCTGCTGAATCAAACAGGACAGCTGCTAACTGACACCCAGGAAAAGGCCAATCAACTTAATGGGTAGTTTGTGTCGGTCTTTCATTGGTCCAATGGGACTGCCCTGACTAGCAAGACATAGGACGGCCAGGGTGAGGGCGTATTTATACCCAGCATCAGTGTTGATCTAGTAAAGGATCACCTTGAGAGGCTGGACACCTTCAAGTCAGTTGGTCCTGATAAATTACGCCCTAGAGTACTCAAGGAGCTGGCAGGTGTCATAGCCCAACCATTGGCAAAAATATTTGAAAATTCATGGTGCTCAGGTGAAGTACGTGAAGACTGGAAGAAGGCCAACGTGGTACCCATATTCAAGAAAGGGCGGAAAGTAGATCCCAGGAATTACAGGCTAATCATCTTGACCTCAATCCCTGGTAAGATTCTGGAGAAAATTATGAAAGAGACTTTTCTGGATAGGCTGGCTGAGGGCAACATCCTAAGGGATAGCCAGCATGGGTTTGCCATGGGAAGGTCTTGCCTGACCAATTTCATCTCCTTCTATGACCAGGTGATGTATCACCTGGACAAGGGAGAAGAGATTGATGTCATATACCTGGACTTTAAAAAAGCCTTTGATCTGGTGTCGCACGACCTCCTCTTGGAAAAATTGGCCAACTGTGGCTTCGGCTACACCACAGTCTAATGGCTGGGAAATTGACTCTGAGGTCGGACCCAAAGAGTAGTGGTCGATGGCAGCGAGTCATTATGGCACTCCATGACCTGTGGTGTCCCCCAAGGCTCTGACCTTGGACTGGTTCTCTTCAACATCTTTATCAATGATGTGGACTTTGGTGTCAGAAGCGCAGCGGTGAAGTTCACTGATGACACTAAACTTTGGGGCATAGCGTCCACACCTGAGGACAGGCTAGTGATCCAGGCTGACTTGGATAAGCTTAATAAGTGGGTCGACACAAACCTGATGATATTCAATAAATAAATGCAAGGTACTCCACCTTGGGGGGAATCTGCAGCATACTTATAGACTTGGCAGTGCTACGCTTGCTAGCACCACTGCTGAAAGAGACTTGGGGGTCATGATTGACCACAAGATGAACATGAGACACCAATGCGATGTCGCAGCTGATAAAACAAAAAAAACCTCTGGCTTACATCTATAGATGCTTCTCAAGTAAATCTCAGGATGTCACTCTCCCACTGTACTTGGCTTTGGTGAGGCCGCAGCTAGAGTACTGCATCCAATTCTGGGCTCTGCAATTCAAGAAGGATGTTGAGAAGTTTGCGAGAGTCCAGAGGAGAGCCACACGCATGATCAGAGGGCAAGATAATAGGTCTTATGAAGAGAAGCTGAGAGCCATGGGACTCTTCAGCCTGGAAAAGCGCAGGCTCAGGGGGGACCTGATGGCTGCCTGTAAGTAAACAAGGGGTGTTCATCAGGATCTGGGAGAATGTCTCTTCACCAGAGTGCCCCAAGGAAAAACAAGGACCAACGGTCATAAACTCCTACAAGACCATTTTAGGCTGGACATATGAAAACATTTCTTTACTGTCCAAGCCTCCAAGACCTGGAATAGACTGCCTCCAAATGTGATGCAGGCACCTACTCTGGACTCATTCAAGAAACACTTGGATGCTTATCTTGCTGGGGTCCTTTGACCCTAGCTGACTTCCTGCCCCTGGGGCAGGGGACTGGACTTGATGATCCTTGAGGTCCCTTCCAGCCCTAATGTCTATGAATCTATGAAACTACACATGCCTATGCTGTGGGGTGAGTTTACTCTAGAGTAGTTTACTCTAGAGTAAACCCACCGTAGGCAGGTGTTTACATGTGTGTGGATTTGGGAGCAGATTTACTGCTCCTGGAAACAGTCTGTTCTTGCCCCCTCTGGCTCTGCACTGCCCCACTACAGCAGAGCTGTAGACTTTAGATTCCCCCATGTATTAGCCGATGGCCTGGCAGGGAGCATGGTGCCATAGTGCTTGAAAACAGCTGCAGGGACACAGCCAGGGATTGATGCCAGCTGCTCCACCAGCAGATTGGGGCATGAGACCAGGACCTGCCCCCCTCCCGAAGCTCTTTCCAGGCCCCATGCCTCAATCACCGAAAAAACTGAGTGGCTGGGACTTGCCCCTGATCAGAACAGTTCCCAGTCAGCCTGGGCTGCACAGAAAAGTCTGCACATGCAGCCCAGAGCTGGCTGGGGACTGCCTGGAAAATCTCTAGGCTAGGTAGGGAACTCTCTTCATGCAGGGAGCTCCCAGCCCCCACTCCATGATTGGGATCACAGAGCAGGGACTGGGAGCTCCCTGCTGCTGGGGAAGGGGGACACTGTTTCTGCCTGGGCACTAGTGGCAGAGCCTGCCCCAGTAGCAGGCAGCTCCTGGGGACAGGGAGCAATCTCCAGCCCCCTGCTGCCCAGTTGACCAGTTGCAAATTTGCTCCTGGTCAGCCATCTACATGTGCTGTATTGCAGAGTAATTACTTGGCAGTTAATTTGCTACTTGCATTTGCAGGTAGAAACTTAATGGCTGAGTAGAGCAAATTACTGTGTATAAGGGTCAGCATGTGTAGACAGTGATGCTTACTATGCAGTAATTAACTCTACTGCACAGTAATGTCTCATGCAGATTTGCCCACTGTGCAGTATTTTACTGCACAGTAAGCGTTCAGCACATTAATAGCATAGTGTCTTGTGTATGCTCTTACACCATGGAAAATTTAAGACAGCTTACTGTACTTTTATTGAGGTCCATCCCTTGCTAGAGAAGGATTTTGCCAAAATCTATAACAGGAACAGGGGACTACAGATACATAAAAGAGCTTAAAGTGTACATAAAGCATTAGCTATGGAACTTGACATGAAGATAAAGTAGTTCAGGGTTAAGCAGACAGGACAGGTCGCAACCAGTGGGACAGCTAGCAGCCAGCCCCTGGCTGGGTGGGTAATTCATGCTCAGGCTCTCCATTATGTTCCTTCTCCAGCTCCTGCCCCACAATTGCAGAGTAGGGGCTGGGAACTGTCCTGGTCAGAGGCAGGTCCCAGCCCCTTGCCCTGATTGGGTGATTGAGGTACAGGGGTTGGAAAGAGCTGCAGGGGTGGAGCAGGTTCAAACCCCTGCCCCAATCCACTCATGGGGTTGGGGATGTTTGCTGTAGAGCTGCCTGATTAGGTCCTCAGTAGTCTCAGTGTCTACATGTGTGCTGTTAATTCTAAGTAAATTAATAAACACTGATGGAGGTTAGTACTTCTAAATGCAAGTACTATTGTGCAGCAGCATTGTTTACTGCACAGCAATGCATATGTAGATTCTGATGGGGTTTGCTGGGGCACGAGGGTGCTTCAGTGCAAGGACTGCCTGGTGGCTAGCCCCACCCTGGAGCACCTTCGTGCCCCAGCCAGCCTCTCTGTACTACACTGGGCCAGGTCAGAGCAGCTAAGGGCTGGCAGGCTGACCCCCCAGGCCCTCTGCCAGCTGGGGCTGCTCCAAACCAGCTCAACATGCAGTGGTCCCAGGTGCATGTGTAAATGCGGCACCAGGGAGCAAAAAACTCTGGTGCAATATGCTCCGAAGTTCATTGTGTTGCATTAATTTTGTGTGTAGACACACCCTTGTGTCTCTGATAGAAAACTATACATTACTAAACTAAAAGTGTCTCATACAACTGGTTCCAAAAAGCTTAATGGATTTTAAATAAATTTCTCTTTTCTTGTCTCCATTGATTTTCCATTCTTTAGAAGAGTGATTGTTAATACATATTTACAATATATTTTAGAAAGAAAAAAGCCTTATATTTCCATCTGCCTGAAATCTTAAGCTGTATTTTCAGCTGTCATCATTTGTTTCATTGTCTAACTAGGTTTCACTAACAAACTGAAATGACTTCCAGTAATAATATGAAATCCTAGCCATACATGTTAGTAAAATCACACACTGAGGTAGCTAGTTCAATGCCAGATTTTTGACATCTATAAATATGCTAACAGAAGTAAATAATGGGGGAAAATAATGTGTTTCTGTAGTCAGTATCATTAATATAAGTTGCTTACTTTAAAGACCACATTAAACACCTGCAACTATACTTTCCCTGCAGAATATGCATGTGCAAATAGGTAAGACAACAACAAATTGCATTGTGTATTCACCAGGATAAAGCTAGAAGAAATCTAGAGGAAACAGACTATTTGAACGAAACATGAAGTTATTTTAAAAATTGATCCTATGGATTTGCTCTACAATAAAGATGTACTTTCTCTACTGTATCTATCATTTTTCTTGTTTTCTGTTCTTTCACTCCATTTCAGCGTGAAACAATGATAGTTCTTTGAGTGTAAGGAAAGAGGCAATAAACATAAGGCTGGAAAACACTGAAATGGGGGAGGAGGGCCAGATTTGAATATTTTTTGGGGGGAGGGGAGCTTTTCAAATGGAAGGCAACATCCAGTTTTTAGACATGATCTGCTGTTTATTTGTGCAGGTGTTAGTGAGAACAGAAATTAAACATTTAAAATCTCAGACCATTTCCAGTATTTTTCCTTACTGTTGTGCTGCCTGGCTCCTTTTCTGCCAAATGGCTTTCCGGCTTCACCTTCTTTCAGCTTGACAGGAGCAGGAGAGCATGTCCATGGTATATTTTGAAATGTATTCCTCAAGGATCCCTATGGATTTACTGCATGCATTTTTCCTTGGATATGGCATCTTGGGCAGCTGTCTCATACCATCAAGACAGTGTACATTCTATGTCCATTTTTGCTATTGAAAAAAGCTCTGAAAGCACAACTTCAGGCATATCTAAATGCTGACATCCCTGTTTAACATTAGCCTAGAACATGTGGGGACTTTTATGACTGTTTAAAAAAATTATTTTCTAAAATAAAAAGCAATTCTTTCAGTGCAGTCTTAAAAATCTAGATTGAAAAGATCTTTAAGCTAGTTTCAGCTAATTTATTCATAAGAAAGAAAAAAAAGTCTTTATTTTATTAAAAATGTCATTAAATAAATGTATTGGAAATGATATGCTGCTAGAACAAGGGACTCCAAGGATCATTATCTCCCCTAGCCTCTGATATGATTTCAGGCAAATACTTTTGGCAATGAATTGCCTAATCTCTTCATCTGAATACAGCCTCTTGAAACTTTTCAGTCTGCTCAATTCTCTACCCTTTTACTTTTGAGAGAATAGGCAGATTGTGTTGTGGTTCCTTGGTTCCCCATAATCCTATTTCTCTCAAGGGGCTAACTCATTTCCTTTCAGTTTTGCCTCCTGGTTTCCCCTTTTACCTGACACGTACAGTTTTCTGTTATTCTCAAAAAAAACTTCCTGGCTTCAGGGCTTAACCAGACATTAGAAAGTATTGGAGAACTGTCCTGTAGAGGGGCAGACTGTGAGAGCAGAGCTGAATAACAGCTATCTGCTTTTATGCAGATGGTGCATGCCGCAGAGCTGAGTAGAGATGTCCTTCAAGAAACTTCTTTTTCTGGTCCATAGCACCACTGAATCCATGAAGTAAACTCCAATCTGGCCAGGGAGATTTGAGAAACAATGGATCATTCTCAGAAAGGTGTTGCGCCAAGTTGTTCCAATGACAGGTCCAAAAGAAAAAAGGAAATACGATGACAAATATTGATATATAGTTTCCTATTGACTGACTCAACACCACGGCCTATAGTGCATCCTGATGTTGCAGCTGCTGAGAGTGGGAAGCCTTCAGAGCTGTCGCAACATTTAGTAACATTTGTCATAAAATAAGCCTGAGGAATTTTTTCTGAGAAAAAAATAAAGCCTTGAAAAATCCACAAACTTGATTACTCAGACTGGCAATGCCAACACAAATATCCTTCAGGTGTCAGTTTATCTGGTACGTCTATATATCACAGGGAAGTGAAACACAGAGAGCATTGCAGAAAATCTTAACCTACTGCATACGACAGAAAAGATTTCAAAAGTTAGAGAACTTGAAGCTGCCACACAACTGAAAATAGGGCTTTTGTCAAAGGATACTGTTTTGTGCCATGCTGTTGATGTAGTTGCTGGTGACTCAGAGCAACTACTTTCAAATCTCAGGAACAGCAACTATTGAACAATTCAACCTGATGAATGAAGTGATGCAGCTAATACTAGAGAGCTTCTAGGTTTTATTAAAGAAAGATTGCTTTGCTGTAAAGCCATGACAAGGCAGACAACAGGAGAATGCTCGTTTAAGATATTTCAGGAAGCTGTCAAACATTTCCACACTCAGAGGGTGTGGCATTTTTTAATCCACACAGATGGTGCCAACACAATGACAAGAAAGAATAATAGTGAAATCTCACACTTCCAGCACACGGTTCCCAACACATTGTGTCCTCTTTGTTCTACACACTACTCAGCTCTTGCTGCTTTGCAGATGTCTAAATTTTGGTGCTAGGTCCTCCATCAAGTAGCTTATGGAGTAAGTGTAATTTAAAGCTGTCAAGTGAATTAAATCTCAATGTTTAGCATTACTTTATGATTATGTGGCTGCTTAGCAGCTCCTCTCCTACGCTGAAGTAAGGTGGTTCTTGTGAGAAAATGTGTTAATTTGGAGAGAGAAGCTAAGAGCAAAACTGGGAGGTTTCCTGATGAGCCAGCAATCTTTCCTTGCTGACACCTTGAATAATTCACATTTGTGGCATGTTTAGCCTACCTTGCTGACATCTTTGGGCAGCTAAATGAACCAAACTGTTCTCTCCAAGGATGCAATATGCATGACAGAGCAGAAGCATTCATCAGAAAACTTGGAAATTGGTCTTCCTGGGAGCAAAGGTAGAACTGGAAGTCATTTCTTGGGTTTTTTTACTTTGTTTTAGGAATTGTTGAGCTGTTCAAGAGTCATCAGGAATTTATAAGTAGCCTCTGAGGCAATATAATTCCCAGCCATGAAACTATTTCCCTTGATACCCAGAGAGGGGAGAGGATGGATCACACTCTCAGATAAGATATTGTTGACTTCACAGCATTGAAGAAAAAAAAAAAATTGTGCCAGGAACCTGCAACTGCCTTTTCCTAACCAGAAGCTATGAGATGTTTGCACATTCTTCTTTCAGATAAAGCTCTTTTTATTGCAGAAGCCTTGATATTTCTTATCTCATTTTTATCCTCCCATTTCAGATTTGGTTTTCTAATTAGCAAAGCAGTAAATGGTTTGAAAATTACTTGAACATGTGTGTTTCTCTAGCTCAGTGTCATATGCAACACCTTGGACCCCTGACAGATGTTCAGTTAAAGACACAATGGGATCTGATCCATGATCCCAACAACGATGCCTTCTGCCATGCCACACTTGTATGAGTTTGGGACTGGGGATCAGATCCCAGTGGCATCTTATTGCTGGTGCAGGGAGAGCCTGGGATGAAGATCCTGGGCTCCTCCTGCACTTGCAATTAGCAAGCTGGGGGCCTGGTTTAACTGTGCCTGGGAGCTCCATCCAGTGTTCCCCTGAGACTAGGAGCACTGGTCTACTGACTGGTGCTCCCAGCACCAGTTAGAGTGGCCTTCAAGACTCTGGTGCACACCGGAGACTGGGAACCAGTGCCAATCAGCTGATAGGCACTTATCAGGTGTTCAGTTTAAGGCATGGAGAAACCAGCCACAAAGGGAACCTGGTTTTCTCTGTTAAAAAATCCAGAATTCTCTAATACCCCCCCCCCCAATTCTATGATTAAAAAACCTAAAATCTGCATTTTTCTGTGATTAAAATGAAACACCTCTCGCTCTCGCTCTCTCTGTATATATATACAACCTTGGAAATACACTTACAATAGATCAGGCTTCCTTACTTATACCAAGGCCCCAGCTAATCAAGTCTTTAGCAGTAACATGGCCACACATTAAATTAAGGGTACCAAAAACAGGGAATAAGCCTCTCTCTCTCTCTCTCTCTCTCTCTCTCTCTCTCTCTCTCTCTCTCTGTCTTTCTGTGTGTGTGTGTGTGTGTGTGTGTGTGTGAGTGTATGTATATAGAGAGAGAGAGAGAGAGAGAAAGAGAGAGACCCTTAATTTAATGTGTGGCCATGTTACTGCTAAAGACTTGATTAACCGGGGCCTTGGTATAAGTAAGGAAGCCTGATCTATTGTAAGTGTATTTCTAATGTTGTTAGTTCCTTATAAGTTAAGTTTGTTTTTGAGAACGTCATAATTAGTAGGTTATGGTACAATTGCAATACATCTATATCTATATCTATATACAGAGAGAGAGAGAGCGGTGTTTCATTTTCATCACAGAAAAATGCAGACCCAGCACTAAAGTTAATTCCAGGTCATGCCTACACATGTGTTAAAGTGCATTAATTCATTGTTCCTAAATTTGATACCTGCTAATGCATGATTAGCCCAAGTTAATGTGCGTTAAATATGCACATGTGTAGACACACACCTGTAATGCACATTAACTTAGGCTAATGTTCATTAATGTGTCTCATGTAGATGCACCCTATGTATCATAAATTTGTGGCTTATTCTCTTTTTTTGGCACCCTTAATTGTATGAATGTGTTGGCCATGTTACTGCTAAAGACTTGATTAACTTCATATAAGTAAGGAAATGTAAGTGTATTTCCAACATTGTCATTTCCTTGTAAGTTGTTTGTTTTTGAGAACTGCTTCTCAGCCCCTGGCTTTCCTTCAGAAAAAGTAAGATCAGTAGGTTGGATCTCTCTGTCACCATTCTTTCTCTAGCTCATATCTTGAAGAAGTGGTAAACAGGTGCTCTGTTCCTTTTAAGAGGAGGAGCCCAGGGCTATGAATGGGCAACCTGCTATATTGAAAGGCAATGTGATTATTCTAGAATAGACAAATATGACTATTTCTTGTTATATAAAGTGCTACACATCTTCAGATTGTTCCTGTATGCTTAAAAATGTTGTTGATTTGACATATTGAACTGTATTGCTCTTTACACATAGTACTTACTGACATAAACAAGGGACAAAAGAAAAAAGATGGAGATTATGGCATTAGAAAATATATAGTTTTATTTCATGATAAGATAGTAGATGCTGATACCAAATGACCCAGATAAATTAATTTAGGGCTCAGTTTGAGGGGAAACAATTAAAAATAGTTGGTTTTAGGTGTGTATTAGAATAACTTGGAGAGTTATTCCTCTGCTTTCTTCCTCTTCTTATGTAGTTTGAGTGTCAAGAAATATCTGGATAACTTGTTCTCTGGAAAAAAATCTATAAAACATGGTGTTGTTGAGGCTATCTTTTGTCTCATGCTCAACAGACAATGTACGTTCTCTATCCAGTACTTCTTTGTACATTTTCCTCTGCATGTCACAATTCTGTTGCAGTAAATAGCAATTCTGTTTCTCAAAGGTGACCTCTTGTAAGGTTTATTTTTTTTTATGTCAAGCATCCTATTATGTGTAGCTGTATTCAGTTTGGTTTCTCTTACATGTCCTGAGTGCTTCCACTTCATGCCTTTAATATCTAGATGTTCCATGTATTAGAGTTACTGCTTTTAAGGTGCAATACAGATTCATTGTTGTATGTGAATGTCTGTCACCTTTACCTTGCCCTTCATAGCATGACTTTGTGACTAATTGGAATCCATCTGAAATACAGATTTATCAGTTGGAATTGAATCAGCCTCTGCCCTGTGCTTGAGTTACTGCAGCTTCTCTTTATAGAAATTGTGAACAAACACCAGGAAAATCCTGCAGTTAAGAAGGAAGTTTTAAAAGGGGTTTGAAGCCAGGTGAAGACTGAGAAAGTCTTGAATACTGATATGAGGGCAGGAGGAGACACCTGCAACCCAGTGGAAGGACTTAAATGTTCAACAGATGCTAGGCAGAGAGTGCACAGAAAACAAGAGATTCTCTTAGGTAATCACTTGGCTTGTTTAAGACTTCATTCATCTAAGGTATGAACAACCATTCATTTCTAGCACTGCAAATTTCTGGAAAATTTCCAGTGCTAGAAATCTTTTCAGGAGAGGGAGTGTACAGGTTTTTCACCCGGCAACTGCCCCTTCCTTTGTTCCTCAGGCTTTTCCCAGATCAGATATAAGGGAGGGTGGACACTGGGGGATATAGGGAGGATGCCCCAGTCTGGGGGCCAATGGGCAGCAGCAGCTGCTCCTCTCTTCCCTTCCTGGAAGCTGCTGCTCCCTGCACCTTCTCCAGATCAAAATCCCATAGTGTGACCCAGGGGGCAGGGGAAGCTGTAGCTGGTGGGCTTATGCGAGTCAGCAGCGATCCGATCCAGCTTCGGATCTGGCCGCTTTGGATGGCCATGATCCGATCCAGAGCTCCAGACTGGGTTTCTGCCTCGATCAGGCTGAAGCGGCTCTGAAGCTTCAGAGCCACCTTGGAGATCCGGCCATAGGGTATAATGGGGGAATCAATGAAATATCTATAACTTTGTTGTTTTTTGACTAATTTGGATTAACCTTGCAGAGATTGTAGACTCTGCTGAGAGTATGAAACCTGCTAAGTTTCAAGGAGATCGGTGCAGGGGTTTGGGAGCAACTGTACCCCAAATTCTTAAAAGCGAAACTCATGTCACGGCTGTGTGTTACACCACAGGGGGGTGAAAACTGCAGGGATGGTAGCTCTTGCTGAGGCCACAAATCCTGCCAAGTTTCAAGAAGATCGGTGCAGGGGTTTGGGGGAAACTGCATCTCAAGCTGCGGACAAGCAAAACTCGTGCCATGGGTGACACTACGCGTGTTAAGGCGCAGCAGGGTGACAGCTGCAGCGATGGTGGCCCCTGCTGTGATGCCTGCCAGCTGTCGAGGAGATCAGTGCAGGGCAGTTTTGGGGCCCTGCACCCCTAGCTGCTGACAGACAAAACTCTTGCCAAGACTGTGTCTGTCTTGGGGCAGTTGATTGTCTGCATTAATTCTTTCCTCTCAGCCTGGTTTTGTAGGTGCTAATTGAAGCTTGTTAAGTCGTTACGTAGTAGCTAGGTTCTCTGTATTGAGCTGGTGTCAGAATAACTGCGATATGACCTTTGACATGCAAAATAATAGGCTAGCTCATTTTGCATGTCAAAGGTCATATCGCAGTTATTCTGACGCCATTCTAAAAACTGTTCTTTCTCACCGGACATCATATTTTCAACGCCATAGTACTCCCCCTTTGGGAGAGGCCCCACATAATTTTGGTTTTCTGCTGTGTTAAAAAAATGTGGGAAATAACCTTTGCATCCTTCAAACCCCATTGCCTGTGGAAGCCTGCTAAGTTTCATTGGCAAAAAGTTTAAAGAATCTATGAAATGGATGCCTAGTCTGGTCACTTCAATGCACATGAGTTTACCTCCCTGGGTGATTAGTTTCACACCCATTTTTTCCTTCAGTAACTGACTAACAATGAAGTAACCATTGTAGCCTTTGGCGCTATGAGCTATGAAGGTGTAGTCCTTGAACTTTTTATCTATAAAGGCATCTCTGGCCCCTCTACATTTCGTAACAGCCAATAGACTGCCTGCAAAGCACAGGTTAGTATCTTATGTATTCAAGTCGATTAAATACTTCAACTTTTTAGCAATGATCTGGGAATAGGGGACAGAGCTTATAACTCTATGGCTCCCACCACCCCGGCCTCTCACAATGACCACAACCAGCCAAAATATTGAAATGAGCAATATTTCTCTCTGGCTTTGTAACAGGTTACTGAACCACTCTAAAAACAGCTCTGGAGTCATCTGATTTAAATTAATAGATTGAGAGTATAAACAGTTTGCCATGCTATCTGCCTGAATACGTAACTGGGCATAATCATTGCCAGTGAATCTCTGGCAGAGTTTTGCTACAATTTCTTCTACCCCTCTGCTTATGGCTTTGTATGCCACGTGTAATAGCACACACTCCAGATTCACAAAACGGAACTCCTCAGTGTACCTCATGCCTCCAAACCTGGCTGCAGGCCACTCTTGCCTTCTCACCTGCACCAGTAAAACATCCTCTTCTGACTCAGGAGACCAGGGAGCACTTGAGGGGTCCTCTAAACTATCTTCTACACCAGATTCACTATCCAGGCTCTCTGACTCTTCAGGTCTTGGTGGTGGGCCAGGTCTGGGAGGCCGGGGAACATTTGAGGGACCCTCTAAAGGGTTTCCTAAATCATAGTCACCATCTCCCCTCTCTGGCCTGTGGGTCCTGGTGAAGGGTCAGGCCTGGGAGGCTGGGGTACACTTAAGGGGCCCTCCAAAGGGCTTCCTAAATCATATTCTCCACCCCCTCTCTCTGGCTCCATGGGTCCTGGTGGAGGGTCAGCCCTGGGACGAGGGGAAGCATTTGAGGGGCCTTCTAAAGCGCCATTACTAGGGGATCTCTTATTTTTTCTCAACGGGCGTTTAGCCTTCCCCACGCTCCTCTTTAACCAGGCCTTTACTTTTTGCCCCGTGAGCCACTTGCTTGTTAGCCACCCATTCTTACCCCCACATTTACCATGACTCCTCCTCTTATAATACAGGCCATGACTACTGTCCGAGTTACACAGACTACCTCCACTGTGAGTAAAATTTACCCTTTTACTCTGGTAGCAATCATGATCTTTCAAAGCGCTCTGTACACTTTTTCTGAGATGTATACACATGCCAGCACCACCCCAACTACCCCCTCTTTTTAAACAATAATCGTGATCTTAAAGACAATGTGGTTACCCCTACCCCGAAAATCTACCTTCTTTTTTCACAATAATCATGATCTTTCAAAAAAGGAGAAAGATTCTCCTATTTAAGTTCATCACGAGGGCACAGAAGGGAATTGGTGAGTTTTTATTCACCAAGGCACCCCCGGGGGTTACAAGAAATAATGGCCACAAGCTAGCAGAGAGCAGATTTAGATTGGACATTAGGAAGAACTTCTTCACAGTTCGAGTGGCCAGGGTCTGGAACGGGCTGCCAAGAGAGGTGGTGCTCTCCCCTACCCTGGGGGTCTTCAAGAGGAGGTTAGATAAGCATCTAGCTGGGGTCATCTAGACCCAGCACTCTTTCCTGCCTATGCAGGGGTTCGGACTCGATGATCTATTGAGGTCCCTTCCGACTCTAACATCTATGAATCTATGAATCTATTTCTCTAAATTTTGTGAGCAACCAGTCCTGGGTTTCTTATTCACGGGGCCCAGATCACCTGTTTTGGGGGGTGTGAATCCTTGTGTTTTTACATATAATTTTCTCAGAGGTAGGTGGCTTATTTTCCTCTGAGGAACCATGCCCTTCTGTTCTGTCCTGATGGTCTTCTGATCTTTGGGTGTTGTGATCTGCAGGCTGAGCATTTCTGTGTTTTTTTAATTGTGCTTTTAGAGGTCTCTGCCATGGCCCCTGCTCTTCTTCAGGAGTGGTGCATGTGATCACTTAGGAAATATAACATTTACATCTCAGCATTGAGAATTCACTTTCCTCACACACTACAAATTTAAAATTTGCTTAACCCCACCCTCTATATTCACAGGGGACTCATTCATACACACACAACTTCTCTCACAAGAAACACATAAAGTTTCAAAAGCTGATTTAGGAAAAATTACCTTTTACTACTGGATAAAAACATGACTGTATGTGTTTGTTCTGCTTTTCTATTTTAGAAGAAGAGGTTCTGTTGGAAAACAAACAGTTACAAACAGTTGTTATAACTTAGTGTGATTATATTAACACAGCCACAAATAACCCACCATTTAAAAATATTTTTTACCTTGTTGTGGTAAAATTGCATGGGGCTTCCTCACTAGATAAGCTCTCTGTAATATAAATGAAATGATACAATAAGTAAGTCCTCTGTATTAAAAATTAAATAATACAGTAAGGAAAATAGTGTATGTATAAAGTAAAATATAACTTTTAAAACAGTCAAAACTAAAAAATAACTCCACCCCTTTAGTCTTAAAATATGTGGAGATCTGGACACAGGTCAGTTGTTCGTTTGTTTTTTTTTGTGGTTGGGTTTATCTTTACAATACACACCCCACCACCCCATACCATACAAAAAATCTGTGAGCTTTTTTGTGGTCTGGTTTATCTTTGTAACACCTGACCACCACCCCATACCATACAAAATCTGTGAGAATATATATTTTTAAATTCAGTCTTTACTTGCATCAAAAACGTTTACAATATTCACTAGTTTATTTTGTTACCCCCTTCTCCTAAGAAGGGTTTTCTATCATTTCTAGTGACCATTAAGTCTCATTGGATTTATCTTTACAAAAAACTCTATATGTATGTGATTAGAGATCCAAGACACTAAAGCAAATGCTAATCTACATTAAATGTAGAAAACTGTTGATGTGCTTTACGACCCCACACCCCCAGACTCCCACCATTAGCAAAAGATATAAACACCCCATTTTAAACTGTTTTTGCTAAACCCTTCTCTTAAGCAGGATTTTATAATCTCTAGTACCAATTAAGCATTCAATATGGGGTATGAGAGTTGTATCTTCCTCAGTGATCAAATCATGAAGGGCAGCATTAGGATCTTCTGCAGAATACACAACACTTAGCTCTCTAACCTGAATTAAATGTTTCTCAGTAATTCTGAAAATGTTCCTGGCAAACCCAATGGCTAGAACAGCATTGAAAATGCTATCAAGACATATTTCCTGGCAAAGTTCCTGAATTGTTTGATTTATGTCTTCATCTAACCAAGTAACACAATCATGCACTTCCTGACCACCTTGATCATGTGTGCAACCCCAGCAGTTATCAAAAAGTCTCCTCCTCAAGCAGTATTTCATTATGCCATAAAAGGAAACATGCACAAGAGACTCCATGAAGATTTTATGTTCTTGACTTGAAACAGGACCTGATGATTCAATGCCTAATTGTCTTCTGAACTCTTCAGCCTCATCTTGTCTCTGTTCTCTGCAGAAGTGTATGCTTTCTTCTGGTGTCAGCTGTATGGGTGTACTGGTGAGTAGGCTTTCTGGAGTTATTAAAAAGACTTCATCTAACTGCACAGGAGTTCAAATAAAGGACTTAGTTAGCTGCTGTTTAATCAGTCCTTAGCTACTTCCAAACACACACGTGCTATGAAGTGCACCCACACCACCACCATCAAAATCTAAGTGCCCCCACAACCATACTCCAGGTCTCTTACCAGCCTCTCCTCTGTGATAACCTCTACTTCACATATAGGCTCTGGCACAAAGATACCATCTTCTAAATTCTCAACATCTACTTCAGGGGCCTGGGTCTCCTCTGTATGCCTGTTCATTGGGTCTTCCTGAACAGGGTCAGGCATCTCAAAGAGTCTTTGGGCTAGGGGCCTGGCCCTCTCAAAACTATTTCTACAGTAACACTTTCTATGAGGCCATCTTGAGGTTGTGGTGAGTGGGCCTACAGGCATTGTGAAAGAATCCATATCCACCCCTGCTTGCCTTGGCATGGTCTCAGATAAACAGAGGGGTCATTTGGGAAAGCAGCTATACCTGGTGGTCTTTAAGCCTAAATCCCATCCCTCTACTCGCTCCAGTTGGTTCAGTGTCATTCATGGGGAGGTCCAAGGCCTCTGAAACCCCTGCCAATTGATGAGGGGTGGTCAAGCATACAGAAAGTTTCTACCAGGATAAAAGCAGTTCTCCCATTAGAAATGTAATGCCTCTACATGGCCTTAGAAGATGCAGACTTTTTTTTTTTTACTCTTGTCTCATAGAATGAAAGCATTAAAGTCCTGATCAACTTAAGGAAAGTTTCCTCTAGACTGATAAGAACTGAAGGTGCAAACAGAAGTGCAGCTCCCTGTTATAACTCATGGCACTTCATAGGAAATATCATGAGTTACAAAGATACCCCACACCCAACAGAAGTTTGCTTTTGGGTCCCCGGGTTTGGGGAATCCAGTGAGTGTTTCGAGCAGTTGCAAGCCTGCAGCTACTCTTCCCTCCCCCCTCCTATACCTGGCTCTGTTTTCAGAATGGGAGGGGGGAAAGGGAGTGGAGGGAGATCATTCTGGGGGTTCCCCAGCTGGCACTGCAGGGTGAGGTGGGTGGATTGGAGCCCCCTACCTCAGGAGGGCTCCAATAAACCCACAACACCCTCCAGTGCTGGCTGGGGAACCCCTAGAATGAGCTGTAAGTATTAGGTACCCTGCAGGTATTAGGCCTTAAGTAGAAAAAAATGTGCACAAAAATATGGGGCTTGTTTGCTTTGTCTGTTTCTCACACCTGCCTCAGTGGGCTGCTTTGCTCCAAGCCATATTCTGTTTTGCTTCTCACCCTCTCAGGCTGTCACACTACTTCCCAACTGATTTTGAAAAGTGGGGTACAGACGGTGTGATTCATCATCCCTTATAATACAACACATATTTTTCTCCAGGTAAAAGGAAACCAGAAGCTTTATTACTATGGCCTAGAGCTATAGTATTCAGCTTAATATTTTTTTTTGCTCCACCTTGCCTTGATTGGGATGAGATAAAAACAGTCTTTTAGATGTGAAATAGAAGCATCATTACCAGGAGTGGCTAACAGACAACAGAATTATAGAAGAAAGCCTAGCTTGATTACTGGAACATTAAGCCCATTGATGCCTATGGAATGAAGAGTTCAGAAGGATGTAGGTAGATTTTAATGAGCCATAAATTCAAGTGACTCTCTTCCTGTTGCTGCCAAATAGAAAACCTGCTCCCACTGCCAGTCAGTTGGTTTTAAAGTTTGGGTGGAGCAGGAAGTAAAAGGGGGTGCAACTTCACTAGTGTACCCTTTCTGGATCCACCCCTGTTGCAGCCTGCCTGATTCTTCTGTTTTTTTTCATGCCCCCTGTCTGATCATCAGGGTGCCACAAAAAGCAGCTGTATGTGCTACCTGTAGCATGCAAGCTACAGATTGGCCACCCCTATTTTATGTGTTAAAATGGCATTTTTCCCCTTATAACTAAAATGAAGAAATGCTAAGGATACTTTTCTACTTCTTTTGTAAATGTATCATGGTCTGGATGAATAGTCAGTATATTCTGAAGCTGAATCTTAGCATATCTTTGTTTCTTCAGCTGTTTAGCTTACTACTCAAACTAAAGAAGCACAAAGTGCCCCTGAATGATATTTGGGAAAGTGAAAGTGTGGCGTACAAAAAATTAAAAATAAATTGTTGTGTCAGTCCTGTATTTGCTGTAAGATATTTAGGGCCCAATCCAAAGCTCATTGATCAATGGAAAGGCTTTAATGGGATTCAATTAGCTTTGAATCATAAGAGTTAATAATGTTGGTTTCTTCATACCCAGTACTAGTTACTTGCTATCTGTGTCACTTGTAAACTATATGAATAAATTACTCGCCTCTTTTGTAATAACATATCCCATGTTGTGCTTCTTACACCTGTCTGCACCCCAAGATAATGCATATTGTGTTGTTTGCATCCTGTATTCTTGGAACATTAACAAAGTATTGGTTGATAAGAATTCCATTTCTGCAAGACTATAGACTATAGCAGATGTTGAAAGGTGAAAAACATATTAATTTCTATAGCAACCTTAATATTGAAGGGTAATTCTAATGCGCTATTCCATAAACATTAAAAAACGAGGTAATATAACCAACTTGTATATTTTAGAGGTGTACCCCAAAGTCTTAAGTAATTTAAAAATGATCTCAAGATACAGCATCTGTCTTTTTCTGTGAGCTACATTTTGTTTCTTTTTATTGAGAAGATATCATCTTATTGAAATTCAGTTTCATATTAATTTTGGAAACCCTGTCACTTGGTTTATCTTACAAACCTACATACAATATTAATAAAATAACACATACCTAAAATATGTGAGTTGCTAAAATTACCTTATTTACTTTTGGTTATGGAAACTTATATGCACACTTTATTTTTAATAGTGTTGCATTTGCAAAGCACATAGAAAATGACTGTACACTAAATATTTCCATGTTAGGAACAAAAGGCCTAAAAAGCTTGTTCTTAGCTGCGATTATTCAGTCATAAATGCTAAAGATATATACATTCCTTTTTTTCTTTGAGCCTCTATTATTCTTGTATAAATGACCACAGAAAAAAATGGAATGCTAAGTACTGTGCGTATGAATTCTCTCAGTCCCATTACTGATGTTAGAAAACCCACTAACAATTTTGTTAATAATAGTACTACTGTAAGCCATGTTTTTTCTATTTTATTACTAGATTCTTCATCTGAGCACCTTTTATTGCCTCTGTTATATGTGGAAAAGATTGCTCCCTGATGAAGCTTCATTGTTACAAACAAGAGATTTGCCTTCATTGTTAATAGCATGAGCTAGAAACCACTAGAGATTTTGTTGTAATAACAGTGATAGCTTTGTGTTCTATGGTTTAGTGCTAACAACTTTGTACTGTACTTTGCTGAAATTGGGCCTGAGTGAACCAATTCTTAATAATAAATTAATACATTTGAAGTCTTTTGATGTTTACCCTTTCTACTGAAGCAATCTTAATTATTTCTAAAAATTTAGATTAGAAATGGATAAGAGACACAAAATTCAAATCTAGTTTCAAGTCTCTATTTAGTAGGGCTTTGCGAAGCTTCAGTCACTGATTTGATTTGGCCCGATTCAGTGGCTGAATCTCCAAATCCAAATTGAATTACGAGACCCTTTAATATCTCTGAATCAAATCGGAACCCTCTGAATGTGCAGTATGTGGTGCCACAGACATGTTTGAATGCCACGTACCACATGGTTACACTCATCTGGACATGGCCATAATGTCTTATTTAACCTAATATTAAGAGCCGGGCAGATCATGAATATTTTTAGGTCGCTGGCAATTACCAAAAAATAAAAATAAATTCAGGGTTAACCCGATATAACATTTCTTGAAATATTTGATATATTTGAAGTAAGAAATATTTGGATTTGAAATTTGTAAATTTTAATTTAAAACCAAAAAGGAAATATTGTGTCAACTTTTAAAGAACCATACTTTGTTTTGCATTTTCTTTTCTGAAAGATTTGGGGGGGGGGGGGAGGAGGGGAAGGAGGATGCTGTTTGAAACGAGTTGACAAAATGACCATGAATTCATAAAATACTTCACTGTCACCACATCCACATCTTTTGGTTAAGCAAAACATTTATCTGAAAAGCTTTTTCTCAGTTGTCCTTAATACTACTGTAGCATATATGTACAATGCTACCTCCTGAAGTTTAACTTGATTCTGAATGTAGTCTATCATCTTTCAGAAGACAGTATTAATGTACAATTGTAGACAGTGTTTACATCTTGCAGCTCTCACCGTTAGCATTTGTACTTTTGGGGGTAACTGCTATGTTTACTCCCTCTCTTTTTCAGCATTATATGACTCAGAGGTTATTTTAACTGCAACCATGTAAAGGTAAGAGAGAGAATTCTATACCTGGCTTCTTCCTGTAACTTTCTAACCTTTTTTTCCTTTGATTATATATATTTTTCTCTTGTAAACTCTCTTTGTATTTGGAGACATGCATTGACCTTGTTGCTTAAATCAGATTGTGGAAGTTGGCTGAATATGTAGCTTAGTATGACAATTGTTAATTTTTGATAAATCAAGCTTTCTGATTGTAGCTACAAATTTTATTCTTTCCCCAGTTTTTTTAAACCCTGTTGGATCACTCTGATAGTGCTCTACTGATACTGTGATATCATATCTTGCTGGCTTTTGGGGAGTTATGTCTAGAGTGATAGAGAGAGGGAGACAAATCACTGCAGTGTTTGGGTTTGGTACAAGAGTGCATGTAGGGCAGTGGGATGCCAACCTTTTGGCAGATGTGCCACAAATGAGGTCCACACTCTCCCCAATGCCACTTCCTTCCCTTGTTGCTCTTTCTGCCCCCTGCCCTGTGTTCCCTACCCAATCTACTGATCTGTTTTCTGCTCCCTTATCCACCACTGTGTTGCCTGTCCCCTATCCAATTCACCATGGTGTACACACCGGGGTTGTCCATGACACTTGTGGCATGCATGCCACAGGTTAACCACTCTTGATGTAGGGAATGTACTTTGAAATTGACATGCTATTCTTGGATTTTCCTACAGGAACTACCATCCTACCATCTAAGACAGAGTTTCCAGTTGTTTTTTACAGTGTGAAATTAGGAAAAAACTTTACTTTCCCAAATGTAATAGAAGGCTGTCTCATTGTCTACTAAACTATCCATAGGCAGATTTGAAAGGGGGAGGGCGTGTAACAGAGCTCCTGTTTATTTAAGAAGAAGGCTACAGGCAGCAGAGCTCAGCCCGGAAGGGGATGGCAGACTGGTCATCAGGCCCAAAGTGGGAACCTCTGTGAGTGGTGGCAGTCTGGCCATGCAGGCAGAAGGCAGTAGGAGAGTAACTGCCTGGCACCCAAGCTGCCTCAAAGAACTGTAAGGGAAAAGCCAAGGGGGACTTATAGTTTGTGGGGAAGTACTGAACCAGTGTGGGGAGGATTTTTGTTATACAGTCATTGTGCTAGTGTTTGTGTTTTGATTAACTTTACCAGTGAACTGAGTTGTGACTGACAGGGGAGGAGAAGGTCCTAGAGTGCCAGAGAGGCATGTGGGAGCCTGGAGCCTGCCAGGAGCAGGGTGCATGCCTCAGTCATATTTACTGTATGATTAACATACTTTAAAATTTGTGTGTGTCCTTACTAGATAATTGAGTGAAAATTAATTTCTTGATCTCCTCTTACCATTTCATGATTTAAAGTATAGTGCAGTCATGGTGTGGTGTATAAATATATTCATATACAGTGAGTCCCCTTCGAAGATGACCTGTCAAGGGATCTGCACATTTGTTTGCTTAATGCAGGTTCTCTTCTTACAAAGATGGAGCAAAGATATTGTCAATACATTTGGGGAATCTTTGGGCAACGTCTTGAAACTGGAGTTTGTTTAAGAATGGTGGTTTCATTTTAGGATGTACAGTGGGTCTACAGTTCATTAAGAATGTGGCTTGCAAAAGTGAGATTAACCCTGAATAATTAAGAGGTCTTTAATAATCTTACCATAACTGTTTGGATACTCAATCAAACAATGGTAAACAAAATATCACTTAGGATGTCCTCCAGTCCCATTAGTTGTCTAATGTTTTATAATAAATTATATATGTTATGTTTGATTATTTGTTGATAAAATGTCTGTTTCAGTAATCTGAATATTGCTAGATAGGTAGGGCAAATTTACTTCTTCAAACTATCTCCACATCATGGAGATTTTGCAGTTATGTCATTTCTCCCCCTTCTTGATTGCAGTGTATATGCAGCCAGGGATGGCTTTTGGGCAGAGCATAGCTAGGTGTGTCTGGTTGGGCACCCTGAGCCAATAACTTTTACTCACTGTTGGCTTTAGCTAAGGACCCACTATTCAGAGTCCCCCAAGCTAGGCTATAGCTCCATGGGGCCACCCTTCAATTGTAAGAAATGCAAACCAAAAATAAAGTTCAACAAATAAAATGCTACTTAATTTTCTGAGCAATCACCTGTTTGTTCCACATGTCTCTGTCTCCTTAAGCTTCCTGGGGCTTCACAACTTTCCAGGCTCTTCTTATCTCTCAGAGGGCTTTAAGGAAGCATGTACAGCTTCCATGCAAACAACATAAATGAACAGAAAAAAGTCCTCACAGCCCCTCCAGATTGCTGCTTGACCTCTGCTGGTCTCAAGCTCAGTGGAGCGATATTTAGTGCTTTGCTGATGCTGCAACTGCCCTAAGGGGCTGCTGCGGGTGCTTTTTATTTCCCCCTCCTGGTCCATGTGGGCCCGCTTCTCCTAATTCCCTATACCTGGGTGAGTTTCCTTGCTGAAAGGCTTGCTGCCCAGACCCATACTAAGAGGGCACAGCCCGGTTACACAGTGATATATTAGGGATGAAGTCCTTCAAGTAAGCTCAGCCCATATAGGCTGTAGACATCAAGCTTCAAAAATACAACTCCTCATAAGATAAGGCAGCACAAAGAAAATTCAGTTTGACATTTTTCTTGAACTGCTTGAACTATAATGCTGTGGGTCCATTCAAAAAATGAATGTTCCAATTAATGTTAAACTGGCATTCCAAAAAATGTTCAATTTAGATTTTTCCTAGTAAAAAAAATAAAATGTAATACATAAATCAAAAGTTTCCTGAAGAAACATTTTGCTTTCACATAGACTATGTTTGCTACTGGATAATCATCTCAAAAGAAAATTCCCTTTTCAGTTACTGATGTTACATCTAATTTTAAAGACAGGTAAACCACCAGAGCTAGGGATATAAATTGCATATAAACCAGTTTAAGTGATGAGAAACTGGTTTAAACCCGTAAGAGAACAGAAGCTCAGTGCACATAAACCAGTTTCAAAATGGTTGAAACTGGTTTAAGATAAACCTGGTTGAATGTAGAATCAGACTTAAGCAATCTGGGTGAAACCAGTTTATGAAACTTATGTCCCAGACCCCTTCCTGGTTCAAGTTAAAGCACAGGCCCCCAGCATACTTTCCAGGCCTGTGCTGTGCTGTCTGCTCCAGAGAGCAGTGTTGGCCCTCCCCTTCTGCTCCCTAGCTGGAGCAGTGAGGGTTAGCTGACAAAGGGGGGGGAGGAAGCCCAGCTGGGGATGCAGCTCAGTCTGTGGGGGGGAGGATTGCTCCCCTCCACAGACAAACCCCAGCTAGGGTGGAGCCAGGGAGGAAGTTAAACACCCCTTCTCCAGCTCAATCTTGCTCCTGGCTGCAACTGTGGACTACAAATCCCAGAGGCACCTGGAAGCAGGAAGAGGAAATGATGAATAACCCTCCAGAGTCCTGCTGCTGTAATTCTGGACAGCAAATCCCAGAGACCTAAGGGGTGGCAGGCAGAGGAAGTGAACATACAGCCAGAGAGCCATGCTCTAGCACCCCCTGGTGCCTGGCCTGAGCTACTGCAGGCATATGGCTGCATTTCCTGAATCAAAGGATTCTATCTGTTCACTTCTGTTTCAATTTAATCTGTACAGTTTAGACTGACCTGCAAATACGAAATCAATTCAGCCTTGGGTTTTTTGACTATCTGTATTTAGCCCAAGACAACTTGCTTCATACTAGTGCCATATCCTGCTAGGACTAACTTCTAGCCTCCTGGCTCTGCCCAAACAGCAGGACTGTGCCTGGTACAAACTTTCCTTATATTTTCTCTTTAGCTATTAATGTACTTTAAGTTGATTTTCTCTGACTTGTTTAGTTTGGTCTTTTGTAAATGTCAAGGTTGCATACTGACAAGGGGTCATATTTCAGGAAACTTTAGCTTGACATTGTGTAAAATATGACACCCTTAAGGCATCCGGCATTTCACACTGTCTTGTGGGTCTGACACACATGCATAATCAAAGTACAAACTAAGCTGCCATGGTTATTTTCACCATGCTTGTCTTACAGTGTTTAACTATGGAAGTTGATATTGTCTTTTCTTATTACTAACGTTGGGGAGTTTTAAAAAACACTGCAGTGAGATTAAGAGATTCAACCTTGGGTATGTTTGTGTGATGACAAACTACACAGCTTTCTAAGATCAGAATTAAAGAATATCTACGTAAGTACAATCTCTCAATATGTTCTTTCCCACATCTTTCACTAATTATATATATTTAGAACCTAATAAAACTATACACGCACATAAAATTGTATTCTCCATGTTGTTGTAGGGTTTGAGCAACATTTTAGTTGTGATAGTCCAGGAAATATATGAAGCAAGGACTTGTTTGTGATTTTTTTTATTAGATCAACTGCATCATTGGGAGAGATGTTAGATTGAAGAATTTTGTTTTGAGTAAATAAATAGACTGATTATGAGAACTACAATATGTAAGATGAGAGGGTAGTTTCAGTGTCCATAAAATGTGATAGTTAAACTGAGAAGTCACCAGAAAAAAATGGGATTGTTACTCACCTAAGCCATGAATCAGCAATTGAATTCACAGGTAAAAGGACTATAGGTAGGTATCCTGAACACCTGTGTAGATCCATCTCTAGGATCATGGCATTTAGGAGCTTGTTTATTATGGCTGATCCACAAACAGTGTAGATTTAGAATCATAGAAATTTAGAGTTGGAAGAGATGTCAGGAGGGCACCTAGTTCAACCCCCAATTTCTGATGGGTTAAACATTCAACTAAGTCTGTTCCCATTAAAATCAATGAGAATTTACCAAACAAGAATTTAGGTTAAGTGTCTCTGTGGAGATTTATTGAAATCCGCCCATGATGTTATCCACTGATTAAAAAGCAGAAAGAAATCAGACCTTTAAGGGGAAAAAAATCATATGAATATATAGAAACATAGCATTATAAGGGATCTCCTGGGTTGTTAAGTTCTGGTCCTGTTCATTGTACCACTTGATATAATCTCTTTTAATAAGCTTATCAAGCTCCTTGAAGGTGGCTAAGATTTCTGCTAGTGTCTAGGAACTTTCTTCTAAATTTCAGCCTATATTTATTCATGGTTGGCATATATCCATTAGTTTTTGTGTCATGATTATCCTTTCACTTCTGTAGCTCCTCTTTCGCATTGGTTGTCACCCCTTTGATGTAATTATACACAGCAATCATACCCTCTTGGGGTTCATGTTGTTAGGCTAAAGATGTCAATCTGTCCTATTGGAAAACAAGTTTTTTGTATTCTATTGTGGTAAAACCCCCAGTTTTTCTTTTGTTTTTGTCTCTTTTAAAATGTATTCCCTCCCCTTCCCCAACCATTTCTGACTTTTTCTTTCCCTCTCTGTTCCCTATAGATAAGAATAAGTGAGCTAAGACAGGATAAGCTTCAGCATTTTATTTTGGTAACAAGTTGTATTTGTTTTGTTTTTTCTCCTTCTTTATATTGTATAATTATTATATTTATATTGATTTTTACTGTTCTATATTACTGTTTTACTGGTACTATATAATTTAGGCCTACATATGTAAGTTAGCATAAGTCATGTCAAGTTTCCATTTTGTTTGTCAAGTCTCCATCCTGTCCCCAGGCCTGGTTGTGTAACCCATGACTCACACCTACCGCTCCTACGTAACTTGGCTCCTGAATGAATGGGGATGAATGAGGGTGCTTGAGAGACAATGGCAGTAGGTCTAAACATAGCTCCCTCTGAATGACCGAACCATCAACACCAATACCTGGACGAATGACCCAGCCCTTGAAACCACCCATCAGCATTCAAGAAACAAAAGATGAGGCAAGCCACCATTGTGCCAGGCTGCATATGCTCAGTATGAACACCTGGAGACCTCTGGAACAGGACTGACCTTGCCTGGACAGGCCCTCCCCATAGGAGATCAGAGGTAGTCTGCCCCATAAAAAGGGATAGTGAAGACTGACTCTTTGGGATGCCCTCTCCATCTGGACCAGCACCATGCCACACCACCTATCCACTCAGAGGCCCTGCCGGTGACCCCCCTCTGGACAATACCTGCTCAACAAGGATACCTTTCCAGCCTGGATAGGTAGCTATCACCCCCCTCCCCCTCTTCAACCAAGGACTTGGACTCTGTTTCTCTTCCCTACCTGGACTCCAACCCTTCCACTGAGTCTCTTTCTCCTGCTGCCATTGTGAGTGCTTGTGTGTGTGTGAACCAATAACTTCATGGGGCTGTGTAGTGTGTTGTCTGTTTAATAAACCTGTTATTTTGAAACCCCAAATTGGGTTTTTGTCTGTTTCCTGACTGTTTCCTCCTTGCCACCACTTATCTGCCCCCCCAATATCTCATCTGTCTGCCTCAGTTTCCAGCCCCAATCCACCTTAATTAACCCCAGGCCTCAGTTCCTCAGCCAGCTTCTCTCTAGTCTACCAGTTCTAATCTCAATTCTGGCAACTTTCACTTCCTACACTTTAACTCTCTCTCTCTCACCTTAACCTTCCCCTAAGTATCCCAGGTACCCCAAGCACACACATATATACTGTGCCATCCAAGTTAGGAACTTACCTATGTGTAGGTGGGTTGTATGTGTGTGAACTGGTGAGTGTGTGTATGTGTATATATCTATATATATATAGATATGTCACTGTGTTTATGATATATGAATTAGTGATCTGTGTATGTGTACTGAGTGTGCGGGTATGGACAATTGATTTTTGTGTAACTTTTGGGATGTATAGTGTATGTGCTTGAATTAGTGATAGGCATGTGCCTAGGCTAGTTTGGAATTGTATGTGCCTGAGTTGGTAGTGTGTGTGTGTGTGTGTGTGTGTGTGTGTATGCATCCAATTGATTTTTGTGTTTGTATATGTGCAATTGTGTCACACCCTCCTGTCTAACAGCGCAATATTGAGATCCTGAGAGTTGGCCTGACCCCACAGGGCAACACTATTATCATAGTAATTCCCCCATGCCTGTTGTAGATTCAATTAATCTTTTTTTTAAGTTGGTTGACCACAACTGTATACAACATTACAGAAGAGGCCTCACCAGGTGATGCTATAACTGCCCTCTCTTTACTGGAAACACCTTTCCTGATGCATCCCAATATCACAGTTGCCTTTTTTTTGACTATCACACTGGTGACTCAAGGCTAGAGACAGACATCTTCTGTGGAGTGTGGCACATCTGATTGCAATCCACAGACATTGATAGACATTGCTGGGTGCTGCATTGCAAGTCCCTGATGCACATATCTATGCCCCAGCCCAGGTCATACGTCTGCAAGGTGGAAGCGGGGAACTTAGGAGGTCCCCCCTCTGCACTTGCAGACATGCTCAAAGAAATCCCCTGCAGGGGATTCCCCTGTGTGTGTGCGTATCTGTGTCCTGACTCAGGGCATGTGTCTGCAAGTAGAGAGGGGAGAAATCCCACTTTCAGATGCATGCAGTGAAATTCCCTGCAGGGGATTCCTTCACTTCCCAACATCTGCAGGTAGGGTTTGCATAGTGGGGAACTCTGATTTTCCCACTTATGGAAAGACACCCCAGGATTCTCTGGGGTGCTTTCTTATAAGCAGGGAAACTCAGGTAGGTGTTTCATAGGCTTAAGTGATGCCCAGAGACCCTACCAGGGGTGGCTGGAGAGTGTGAGCAGCTCAGACAACTTGTATTGTCCAACCACCGAGCTACAGACATCTGTTGAAATAAAGTATCAGAGTTTATTACTACCTTTTGCCACAAAAGGAAAATCAGTGATGCAACACATGACAGAGGGTAGCAGCATCTATTAGCTCACCATTTGTGCCAAATGAGATGTTAGGCAATGTCTGTTCCCACCCTTAGATTCATCCTGTGTACAATAAGTATATTCAGTCATAGGTGTGCACCCCACAATTTGATAGGCACTTGCTAGTGAACCTGCATGTTCATCTACTAGGATTTCTGAACTCTGGGATGAAAATTGAGTCTACCTGTCTTGAGTACATGAAGCTCCTTGATTTTGTTTTCTACTTAACGTGTGGTCATTTCCATTTCAATCATATGCTTTGCTTTTGCTTTCATGAAATCATAATATGTATAGAAAGTTGAAGCCAAGTGTAAATTTAATTTTTGGGCCGCACCTAAATTATCCTAAGTCTCTGTGAGATCCTTACTGCCTAACGGCACAACTACTTTCCTTGCACTCTTTTTTTTATTGATATATTTAATGAACCCTTTGCTATTTTATGTCATTTGCAAAGTGAAATCCATCTTGACTTTTTGCAGTTTTCACTTTATCTCTGCATTTCTTGACCTTAAAGATGTAGCTTTCTTTGCTGATCAGTCCTTTTTCTATTCCTTTTAGTCATTTTGCTTATTTCTAATACCAGTATCTTCCTTTGGGTGATTGTTCATCCAGTTTTGTCTGGAACTCGTTCCAATATTTTGGTTCTGCTTGGTACAGAAATTAATGTTCACTTTGGCAACTTTTTCTTAAAGAAATTTGGATCATATTACATATTCATAAATGACTTTCCTGAGATCCTTTACCCAGTTGTCTGCACTAGCCAGTTCTCCTAGTTCATCAGAGTCTGCCTTTGGAAATCTGAAATCTAAGTAACGTTTAATTCGATTAAATTTAAATTCAATGGGATTGAATGTAATTGGATCAGCCTGTGATCACTCAGTTTGGGGATGTTTTCTATAACCAACACTTCTGTAATGTCCTTATTACTTACCTAAATCAAGTTGAAAATATTAGTTCTTCTTGATTCTATGACCGTTTGTTGAAGAAAACTGTTAGCTATCATACGTATCATCATTAATAGTAGCTTTTCTTCTCCAGTCTGTATCTGTGAAGTTAAAGATACCATAATGACACAATTGCCAAGAATACGCAGCTTTTCAATGGAAAGGATTTTTGTAGGTGATTGATCTCTTTTATTGGACAACTGCATAGTTAGGCACATATACAAGATGTTGGGTATCACTGTATGCTTCGTCAAGTCCCTCTCAGCTATACAATTGGTCCAACAAAAGCTATCACTCCCAAAGTCCTTACCTGTCACATTTTCTGGCCCTTCACAGCTATGACATCACCTGACATTACCATCTTTCCAGTCATATTTTAGAGATATCTATACAGATCCAGATCCAACTGTGGGAATCTATCGGTAGCAGACTTTCACACAGCCTCAACAGAAACTCTTTTACCATCCTCTATAATGTGATTTTGAACCCAATGGACTTTGTATCATCCTTGTTTTTTTCCTCATTTCTTTGCAGCCCAGCACATTATTAATATACAATTCTATCCTCCTACCTTTACCTTTATTTCTGTCTTTTCTGGTAGAAGTGATGGATAGCATGCTTCTCAGTACTTGTGTTCTATTCAAGCTGGCTATTCCACTGAGTTTCTGTTATCCCTATACTGTCTGGTTTCACATCCTGGAAGTTAAATTCCTCCATTTTGTTGACCTGGCCCCTAGGAATTTGATACAAATTCTGAAGGTGTGCTTACTGACCATACCCTGTACCCAAGCCACATTAAAATAAGTCCTGTTGCAGCAACCCTTCATTCCCCAATTGATGATCTTGTAATCAATTATGCAGGTCTCAAATCTAGAAGGCTATTCAACTAACATACATCTTTTGAAGAGTCCTTTTTCAGTGAATATATCCCAGGGGTCAAACATCTCCAAACCCACATTATAGTTCCAGTCTTTGAACTCTCTGCTCATTTTCATTTTTCTGTCATGCCTTTTTCTCTAGGAACTGGAAGCACTTTGCTAAGAATCACCTGAAACTTCACATTTTTTCAGAATCTTCTCCAGTCTTGTAGTCCCTCTTGACCCTTTCCAGGGGGAATCTTGAAGTATCACTTTTCCCTTAATGAATAACTATTGGAAATTATTCCTTATTCTTTTCAGGATTTGTCCAACCACCATTTCATCCTTGCTTCTGGCATGTAATCAACCATTTTTTTTTCTAAATCTGTACTGGTGACAAGCCTATCAATTGTTCTTAACAAGGAAGAAATAACACATTAGCACAAATTGAATTAAAAAAAAAATCAAAATCTCAGCCTGTGATGAAAGATAGACGTATACAGATAAATATTACAGTGAAACAATGCAACAGAAACTTCTCTATATAGTAGTTTGACACATATCTTAATGTCCATCGGATACATTTTGGCAGCAGCACTTTAATCAAAGAAACGTTTTCTTTTTTCTAATTGGCCATTTTCCTCCCACAGGCACAACATAAATCAGTAATCTCCACAGTCATATTGCTAAAGTAACTTTTTCTTACTGAATTCTAACAATGAAAAAATGCTTGCACTGGATTTTACCAGCTAGAGTTCTGAATCCCTACTGTAGCAGTTACAAGATACATAATTAGTCTGGACCAAAAATTGGAAGAAAAATTAAACAAAAAAAGCAGGTAACAAAAATGGACTCTGATACATTAGCACTAAACACAGATTGTTCCATTAGTCCATCAATCACATCGAGGGGGTACTTCAGTCTTTAATGGCATTATAATGAGGAAAAGCTTATTATTTAACTCTCCAGCAACTTATAATGCCTGCAGAGAAATTTTAATGTATTACAAAGTGCTACGTTCTGAAAATACATATGGTAAGAACCAACTTCTATTAGGTTTGTATCACAGCTATGTATTAATGTATTTTTGATAGAGCTAATAAATGCCAGAGAACAATAAATTCACAGGTACTTAAAGCCCATTTACAAGGTATATATCCATTAGTTTGCTGCTGTGGGATCCACTGGAGCCTGAAAGTGTTGAATAAGCCTTATGCCACTTTTGGCTGTTTCATGATAATATAGCAAAAGATGATATTTAGGTTCACCTGATTAGTTTGTACAGTATTTTCTCCTAAATTAAGCCAAGGTACTGAAATTTTCTCCATTTCATTATGGTGGACAAAGAAATATCTTAAACTTTATTTTTAGGCAGAGAAAGTCCAAAAACATGTTTTATATTCCATTCATGTTCCATTTACATTCCATGCAGTGTGACTATAAATCTATTAACTAAAGAGTTAAATGTGTCCTGAAACTGTCACATGCACTAAATTAACTTTATTGTCAATGCCTGTGTTTCTGTTGGTTGAAAGTGCTCAGAGCAATATATGGTGATGTATCACTCATGTTTAATTAGTCTGGAGATAAAACTGGAATTAGTCAGGAGAGTCACAGAATAAATGCTTAGTAGGTGTGCACTGGTAGAGATTTTTGGGCTGACACTGATATCCAATTTTTAAGGAGGCAAATCGACTGAAACTGATCCAATTTCTGATATGCAGTCAGGCAGCTTGAAGAACAGTGTCCAGCTGGTAAGTCTATTATGCTGGAAGGGTAGGGGGAAAGAAAGGGGTGGGGGGGGGGGCAGTTCAAGGCCCCTCTGATGAAGGAGGGAGTGGGGCTGGGCCAGCACTGCCTAGCCAGGGTGGGGTGGGGTGTGGGATGGAGCCACCACTTTTCCAGAGTGCACGGTGGAGGGGGGCGGGGGGCAGCTCCCACCACTGCATGCACCCCAGGAGGACATGGGGGAGTGTGGCTCCTGGATCTGCACAGGGTGAGGCGGGCTGCCACTGCAGGCTAGAGTTGGGGCTGGGCCTGTGTCAGGCTCTCCCCAGCAGGGGACTGGGCCAGGCTGCGCTTGGGGTGGCCAGTGGCAGCATTGGGAGAGGGGCTACAGAGGGGGCTGCAGCTACCCCAAAATTTGCTGCAGTCATCCCTCCCAGCACCGCTACCCACCCCTCCTCGAATGCAGTCTGACTCAGCCCCTTCCGGGAAAATCCCGGTGTAGCCCAGGCCCCAGTCCACAGCTGCAGCCCATCCCACCCCACGCAGATGCAGGGGCACATGCTTCCTCTGCCTTCTGAGGGAGCACACAGTGGTGGGAGCTGCCCCCTCCCCCCCCATGTCCCCTGGATGAACTGCAGCTCCATCCCATACCTGCCCCACCCCAGCTGGGCAGTGCCTGCCCTAGCCCCAGCCCCACTCCCTCCCTCACCACAGGGGCCTTGATCTGCCTCGCCACACTCTTTCCCTCTCCCCTCCCCTTGTACCACAACAGACTTGTCAGCTGAACACAGCTCTCCAAGCTGCTGGTCTGTGCTCCTCACTGCCTACATGCTGTGCTGCAGCTGCATGCATGCACGGGCCATTTATCAGCCACATTGGACCAATTTCTGATACAGTCAATTTTCTTTATATTGGTGCCGATCCGACACCGGACCAATGTATCGGTGCATGTCTACTGCTTAGATTGTTGTTTCTAATGCTGAGCTCTTTAGATTATTCTTCTGTGTTAAAATGAAAATAAAGCAATATTGATGAAAGAAATTTAAGTTAGGCATGGTGATGCTCATGGTCCACAGAGGTGTCTAAATTCTCTCTACTGAATGGTGCAACTTAGGTACTAAAAACATTTGGCATCAAGCAGAGTGGCAGAATGCCTGAACCAGACAATAGGAAATCCTTAAAAGAGGGTCAGTCTGAAAACCTGTCTCCTGGGTTTATTTGCAGTTCTGAATTAGGTTCAAATGTGAGATGAATTCACAAGAATCACTTCCTGGACTTCAGAATCTGAGTTGCCTATTTGGATATTCACAGCTAGCTTTATTTTCAGCCTTTTGAAAACATGATGTCAGAAACCCTAACAAGCAACCTCACCTAGCCTGATTGGCCAGCTGGGATGAGTAAGGCTGGTTACACCTGTCTGTCCCTTGATTGTCTGAAAGAGCCCTTAGTTAAGCCCACCTCTGGCAAAGGTCTGCAGGCTACTCAACACAAATGATTCTTTTGTGATGGCTGCCCAACTCCAGAGCTCCTAGTTTCTGACTTTGGCTCTTGCATTTTGGATTGTGACATCTGACCCTTAGGTCCGGTTTTTGCTCTTACCAGCTGGTTTGCAATGCCAATCATTCTCATCCCAACTCTTGTCACTGATGTCATATTCTGAGGTGCTCCTGATCAGTAGCAGATCCCGGATGGGAGAGAAGGGGGTGCAGTTGTGCCCCCTGGTCCTGTTCAACTCAAAGTTTAAAAGAAATTGGTGGGGAGTGGCAGCAGCATTCGTATTCAGACAGCAGGGAAGGAGTCACTTGACTTCTTGACTCATCATAATCTACCTGATTCCTTCTAAACTCTTCATTCCACAGGTGTTAATGACCCTTTCTCCTTTTTAATAGTCTTAATGTTCCACTACTTAAGCTACTCTTTCTTATACAAATCCACTGCCTTTTAGCTGCTACTTATAATGTAGTTCCTGTTTCATAGCCCTTCAGACTCTAGCTAAAAAAATTAACTCAGATATGGAAACATGACTCAGGTGTGGAAATAACTTTCAGTGAAGCATTAGATATATTCTCAGGATGCTCAAGAAGGCTTGAGATTTTGCTTTATTAATCTGAAAAAGATGTGCATTTAATTCTAATAACTGCAGGACTAAGGAAAAAACATCTTTTGAATATTTTTGCCTAGTTTGTTCTGTTTTTAAATACTTAATATATAGGAAATTAATGCATGTTCCAATAAAATAATATATTAATTTTTGCTTGAATTTTAGGGTCACCATATGTCCTGATTTGGCTGGGACACACATATTTCAGAGGCTGGTCCTGGTGTGCTAATGAAGATTAAAATGAGCCCCAGGTTTGGAGCTTGGGGAGGGGAGGTGGAGCAGCATGAGCTTGAAATAGGAAGCCCTAACAGACAGTGAAACTGTCGTAAAATAGGTTTGTTTTATTAACGGAATACCCATTAAAAAGAAGAGATGATTGTCAACACCTGTGAAGTAAAGAACAATGTGTCATTAATGGGGCACTGACTTCCTTAGCTGCCTGAATAGTTACCAAAGCTGCACCAAGCAGTGCCACTGACTTGAGAGCAGGAGGCGGAGGGAAGTATTCCAGATTTCACATTATCCTGAATAACACATAGTCCCATGTGGTTACCTCAATCAGTTTTAAATGGAATAATATAACCCTAGATTCTTGCATATGAATAATCCTTCCAGCTTCTTTTTACCTGGAGAAAAATGTGTGTTGTGTTTCATATAATGATGCACCATACCATCTGCACCTCCCTTTTCAAAATCCTGGATCTGTCCATGCTCCTGACTCTTAGCATTTACCATTTGGTTGGATGGATCAAGTCTGATTACATAATATAGGATCAGTAACAGCAGTGTTGGGCTCTGTTTTTTGCGTATTTCTCTAGCTGTTGGCATACTTGCCATGAAGAAGGAAGCATGTTTCTGTGCCTTCCTCAACCAGAAGAGGTTCAAACTCACATTTCTTGTAACCCAGAAGAGTACCCTAATAACTAGGCCTGAGGGAGGCCTTCTGCTTCATAGGTGAGTGCTCTAACCAGTAGGTAATTACAAAAAAGAAAGGTACTTCCACCATGATTTAAAATTAATGTATCCATTGCTGCTATATTTTGGGGTGTGTTAGGCATGGCATGGGCATTATTAGACTCCCATGTAGTTAGGCATAAGAACATCTTTTTTGTGAATCTCAGATAGTATGAGATAGGTACTGAGATGCTTAGTTCCTACTAGGGTGGAGCAAGAGTGGCCCCAGCTTTGGGTGCTGACTTAGAAGGGATGCCAGCTTGGGCTCCACCCTCCCAAGAATCTTCCCCATGGTAGGCACAGCTAGGTATGAGCAGTGCCATGGCCAGCAGTGCATCTGGTGGAGAAGGGGTGCATATTGATATCTATCCCCAGAGGCTTTGCCATGCTAAGTGCAATCCTATCCCAGTGGGTGGGGGCAAACCAAGAGTATCCCTTGGGTTGGGAGTCTAAGCTCATGTTGCTAAGAGATGAACAGCTGCCACTCAAATGCAAGTAACTCTCTCTTTCTCTGCTCCAACAGTCAGCACAATTTCCTATTTTCCTTTGCTTAGGTCAGACAGAATGGTAGTGCTCCTGAGCATTTATGGTAGCAGAACTCTAAGCACATAAGTAACTTCTCAGATAAAAATATAAGCATGTATAGACCCCCACACACCCAGATGATTAAGTGGGGACCTTTATGAATTGCCCTCTTGACTGTAGTCATCTAAATTCTACTTACATTTCACTTTATATGCCCAATGTTTTTTAGGGTTTGGTCCTGAGAAGGTATAGTTTATGCTACTCGAATGCTGGGGTTTCCTGGAGTTTGCTTTACTACAGCAGAGAAACTACAAATAAAGCCTGCTGTGTTTGGGGTGACACCTTTTAAAGGCAAGGGCTCCAGGTGAAAGGCTGATGACCTGGAGTCAAATTCCTAGCTTTGATGCTGGAAAGCAGAGAAAGAAAATGAAATAGGGCAGATAGGGGTGAGAAAAGAAATGATGAACCTGAGATAAGTAGGATAAGATGCAACAAGTAATAGAACAAAGAGAAAGAGATTAGATTTATTGATTTGGGGAAGAAAGATGAGCACAGATAACCAAAATATTCTTTACTCAGGACACTAGTTCACCCAGGGAGGTTCTGTTTTATCTGTTTGATAACAATTCTTTTAGTTCCTCATAAATATCAAGGCAGAATATGGACCAAAATTAATAGAAATATTGGATCCAGTTGAGCATGCAGTCCTATATATCTGAAGGCAGAAAGAGATTTTCCCATATTACAATGGAGGTAGCTAGCTTGCATGTATCTACCATTTTCTTATAGAGCTTTCAGGAGAGAACAAATGCAGAATAACAGAATTTCTTCCATGCCTTCCTTAAGTCTAACTCTCTGTAGGTTGAAGAGTTTGTAAATTTACTTTAGGGGGGTCATCCATTAGATTCCACCTAGGGAATTGAAATATAGCATGCATCAGAGGAAATGACATATCCTGAATATAGCCTTAAAAGAGAAGCTTTTAAACTGATTGCATCTTACCTTTTCTACAAGTTTAAATGTGCCAGACACAAGCCTACTGTGAAGTATGTTTTTAATATTTTATTATCAAATATACAACTTTATCTTCAAATGGTTTCAATTAATGTTTTGATTTGATTTCCCCATTAACCAAAATACAAGTTTGTAATATTTAAGATGTAACAATAAGCTAAACCTTACTTTAAGTCTTTGTAACTATAAACGTCACATTCTTCTACCTATTTTTAGCTTTGCTTGGCAAAGCTGTTACTGAACTGAACTGATATGTTTGTCCAAGGGAGAAAATGATTGTCCTGAATGGTCTGTGAAAAATGATACATAGAACTGTATAGTTATCAGCCACCATTAAGAAAGTGGCAGGATGCCAATAAAGCACTCAGCAAAGTGGCCTGTCTACTTCTGCTCTGTAAAATACAGAGTTTCAGGGCCTGATTTTTCTTCATCCCTTCTTCAGTATCAAGCAAGGGCAACTTCATAGAATTATCTAGTCAGAAGCTATAACCAGCTAAAACACAATGGCTGATACTTTCAAAGCTGACTAAAGAATTTAGTTGCACGTTTACCATTCATTTCAATGAGTCTTATGGCTGAATCTTGTCACTCTTGACAATATGAGACAATATCTTAAATGGTTATAATTACCATAGTTTAGTTCTGTCCACATAATTGTGGTAGAGTTATTTTACCAAGATTACATCCTCACCTACTACTGAAATAAACTGCTATTGTATCAGCGTACTTCAAGATAGTATAAAACATCTCTATAGACTATCTCAGCTTCTAGGACTCAAGGGCAATGTTGAACATTGCAACATCACAGAGAACTGAGAGAAAAATAGGGACCAACCAGACTGGTTATAGAAGCATGTTCAGGAATACTGAACACTGAATCTTTAGAGGAAGACAACCGCTTGCTATCCTCAGCCCTGAAACTGTGCTAGCTGCTGAAATTATTAAAATATAACCACGCGATATACAGATGCAAACTATGTCAAAAGCCAACCATTTTTGTTAAAGGCTTTGGTATGGATAGCACTGTGATATAAACAGTGCAAGTGAAAAAAGAATTTGGACTTTTGTTTTAAGTATTTAACTATCCTTAATAAAAGAGAATGGGAAGGGTTTTTTTATCACTTCTGATCACTCAAAATACATTTGTAATATTGATTTCATTGATAGTGAAACAGACATGTAGTTTGGTAGTATAAGGACATGGACAATCTTAGAGAAGTATAATAGTCTCATTGTTTATACCTCAGTTGTTAGGACACTCACCTAAAATGTGAGAGGCTTGGGTTCAAATCCTTTATTTTCCTTGATTCAGAATATTTTTTGTTTTGGCCACAGTACTGAAAAATCAGTTATTCACGTCTAAATGTGGAACTTGCAAAAGAGACATAAAGGGATGGTGCTTTGAAGAGAGAAATATTATTCAGTATAATATTCCCTAGCATTGTTCTCTATATCAGAGGGTATCACTGTAGGTTTAATACAGAAACATATTAAAGGAAGTTTCTTAGTAAATTTCAGGTGACAGGTATGTAATTTATTCTTTGGATAAAGAGTATAATAATGTGACAGTATTTCTGTGCAATTTCTCAGTAAGTATCAAGGAGCAATAGCTAATTTAGTACATTCAGTCTTGTTTTGCTTTACATCACAGCTAAAAGCATTTGTATTAATAACTCCAGCATGCTTACCTATTCTCATTACTTTCAGTCTTCATATTCTAAATCCATTCGTAGACAATATAGACTAAATGCATATAAAGTCCTCACCTTCACTCAAGGACTGGTGCCAATGGATGAATTATAATGGGTTACATGTGTACACCTTCAAAACTGACATTCATTTAGAGAATTTGGCTAGGTACCGACATTAAACTTTTATCGCATAAATGATCAGAAACTGATCTATACCCATAACAGAAGTTCAGTATACATAGACTGATTTAAAAATAGAAAAAAAGAGCCAGATCTAAGGTTGCTCCCTACCCCACCCCCTTCCCCACTTCCCACCAAAGGGCAAATGTGTATTTTGTTTGATACCAATCTAATCTATGCTGCTTACAGAAAAACATATAATTTAGATTGATTCCACCTCAGGCTTTTTGAGTGTCTCCCCTTGGCTAAGAGGAGGTGATTGTGGTATGATTTTATGACATGGTGACTTGTGATAGCAGGGACTGAACTCAGTGGTTCATGGGGTCCCTCTTAATCATTTGTTCCTATGTTAGGTTTATCACAAGGTGTACAGAAGTTGGAGGAACAGTGATTAGGAGACTTAGGAGGTATTATAAACATAGGGATGTAATTCAATATTAGGTTTGAGACTTTAGCTTTACACACCATATAATATTAAAAAGTTGAGGCACTCATAGCAATGTGGCTCTCTTTCAGCTCCGTGACACTTTGGACATTAGCATTTTAGAAACTGTTTATGAACACCATCAGGTCTCAGGGACCTTACTGGAAATTGCAGGTATTCACCTCCTTCCAAGATAAGGTCTTGAGACTGTCTGATGAAAAAAATCTGAGGGAGAAATCCTTTCAAGTCAATACAGGGGTTTAGGTTGTAGCAGTGTTGGTCTAAGGACATAGGCAGACAAGTTTCCTTGGGTGAATTTGATATCTTTTATTAGACCAACCCAAATGGTTGGAGAATAGTTATTAAGCAAGCTTTTGGGTTCAAAAACCCTTCATCAGGCTAAGGAAGCTTCAGCAGCTGGTGTGTGAGCTTCCTGGATGGAATGAAAAGTAAAGAAGCCAGGGGCTGGGCTGGGCTGGGGAGTCAGTTGCCAGGCAGATTATAATGTATCAAAAATCCAATGTCTATGTTTAGTCCATGATCTCTAGTATCCAGCAGGTTGATGAAATGGAGTTCATAGGCTCGTCTCTGGGAAGTGTTGTGTAAGTTTCCTTTGAGGATCAGGACTGAGAGATTGGAGAGAGAGTGGCCCTCCTGTGAGAAATGTGCCCCCACCGGTAATTGAGTGTTTCTGTCTTTGATGGATTTCCGGTGTGCGTTCATTCTGGTGCACAGTTGTTGTCTGGTCTCTCCTACATATGTTCCATCAGGGCATTTGGTGCATTGGATGAGGTATATTACATTATATAGGTTGACCTTCCAACCTCAGACTTGATGAAACTGCAAGCAGCAACCAACCCACAAATATTATCAATCTCTCCACACACACGCTTACCAAAACTGAAAAATCTGTCCTTTCTAAAGGCCTAAATTTCTGTCCAGAAAAATACCCTAATAAAATACTTCCATGTGGAGAACTAGAAGAATTCTTCCGACGCCTGCGCCTCAAAGAATATTTCCACGACCAAACTGAACCCACTCCCAACAACTCATCCTCTGACAAGATTCAGGAAAGGATCAATGCCAAAAAGCCCAAAAAAACATCAGATTGGACACCTCGCAGTGGACGAAACCCTAACCTTGACCACTACATTGATTACTTCAGGGAAAGAATGAACAATGAAATAATCAGCAACACACGCCACCACAACAACCTCTCTCTACCAGAGAAAAAGAACATAGAATCTCTAAGATCTAAACACCAAATAGTAATAAAACTAGCAGATAAAGGAGAAGCCATAGTCATCCTAAACCATGAGGATTACATAAAGGAAGCCAAGAGACAGCTCTCTGACACCACCTACTACAAAGAACTACAAGAAGATCCTAATCCCCTTTTCACCAAAAAACTCAACAATACCATCAAATCATTTCCATCAAGATTACAAGAAAAACTACAGACCTTGATCCCCCCACTACCTAACCCGGGGACTTTTTACATGCTCCCTAAAATCCACAAACAAGGGAACCCTGGCAGACCTATCATATCCAACCATGGGACCCTAACTGAGGAAATATCAGGTTTTGTTGAATCCATCCTAAAACCGCTTGTCACCCACAGAGCAAGTTTTGTCCAAGACACCACAGACTTGCTACGGAAAATTAAAAACATAGACCACCTTCCCAGCAACACACTCCTAGCCACCATGGACGTTACCAGCCTATATACCAACATCCCACACCAGGATGGCATCCAAGCCTGCCTTACATATCTACAGGAACAAGATTACAACCCAGAATACAGACCCAAAGATATTACTGAGTTTATACACTTCATCCTCACACACAACAATTTCACTTTTAATAATCAACACTTCCTCCAGATGATGGGAACAGCTATGGGCGCTAAAATGGCCCCACAGTATGCCAACCTTTTTATAAGCCACCTGGAAGAAGACTTCCTCAAGAACTGCACCACCAAACCCTTACTATACCTAAGATACATCGATGACATCTTCATCATTTGGAGTGAGAACCTGCAATCTCTGATTGAGTTCCACCAGAAATTCAACAGTCACCATCCCTCCATCCGACTTTCTTTAGAATACTCCAGCACCAACGTCCCCTTTTTAGACACAATGATCAGTATCCAGAAGGGTAAAATACAGACCACAGTATACAAGAAACCCACAGACCAACATACATATCTGTACAGAAACAGTAATCACCCTAAACATACCAAACAAGCTGTGATATACAGCCAAGCCCTCAGATACCACCGCATCTGTACTGAAGAGAACACCCGGGATTGCCACCTCACCAATCTTAAAAAGGCTTTTACCCAACAAGGACACTCCTCCAGAGAGGTAGATTGCACGTTTGAAAGAGCCACCTGGATACCGCATGAAGAACTGCTGCAGTACAGAAGAAAAACACCCACAAATCGCACACCGCTGGTTATGACGTATCACCCCTACCTTGAACCTGTATGGAAAATCCTTAAAAAATTGCAACCCATATTAGAAAGAGACCCTATTCTTAAAAAAATCTTCCCAGAGCCACCCACCCTAACATTCAGACAAGCACCGAACCTCGCCAACCTCATCACCAGAAGCAAACTTCCTCAAGCCCAGAACACACCAAAAGGATCCAGACCGTGCCAGGACAAGAAATGCAAAACCTGCCAACACATCTCCACCACCCCCACTATTACTACACCCCACAACAGAGCCATCAGCATCCCAGGATCTTACAACTGCACCTCCAGAAATGTAATATACCTCATCCAATGCACCAAATGCCCTGATGGAAGATATGTAGGAGAGACCAGACAACAACTGCGCACCAGAATGAATGCACACCGGAAATCCATCAAAGACAGAAACACTCAATTACTGGTGGGGGCACATTTCTCACAGGAGGGCCACTCCCTCTCCAATCTCTCAGTCCTGATCCTCAAGTGAAACTTACACAACACTTCCCAGAGACGAGCCTATGAACTCCATTTCATCAACCTGCTGGATACTAGAGATCATGGACTAAACATAGACATTGGATTTTTGATACATTATAATCTGCCTGGCAACTGACTCCCCAGCCCAGCCCAGCCCAGCCCCTGGCTTCTTTACTTTTCATTCCATCCAGGAAGTGCACACAACAACTGCTGCAGCGTCCTTAGCCTGACGAAGGGTTTTTGAACCCGAAAGCTTGCTTAATAACTATTCTCCAACCATTTGAGTTGGTCTAATAAAAGATATCAAATTCACCCAAGGAACCTTGTCTTTCAAGTCAATGGGCTTTTTTTAATATAAATTTTAGGAGGGCTAGGATTTCACTCAGTCTGCTTTCAAAGGGCATCCATTATACTGTGTACCCATAAAAATAGTTATTTAGTAAGAATAAGATAAAATTAGACCTGATGCTGTAAAATACATATTATGCTTTAGTGTACAGTATAAATGCAGCTTTGGCAGCTGAGTTAGTTTTCTGAGAAAATCACACATTTTTAAATTTTTCTGTTTAAGTTAGCACTCTTAAGGTGGCATTAAAATGTTTTTTCAGATTCAGTTCTTGCAGGATTTTACCACTGGTTCCTGATGCAGCAGCGTTATCATAGCTAGACGGTGTGTCTACACAAGGCGCTACTGCACACAGTAGCAACTAGCTACTGTGTGCAGTAGCAATGGTGGGCACTAACTGTGATGCGCCACTACTGTGCAGTAGTAACAAGCTACCATGAATAATGTGTGCCCCTGGTGGCTGGTGGGGGGGAGGGGGCATGTCTGCGCTGGCAGCAGGGGGAGCACTGTGGCGGGAGCACAGCAGCAGTAAGCAGGGGGGCTCCACAGATGCCACCGGTACTGTGGGCAGCGGGGGGAGGTGGTGGGGTGTTATATGATGAGTGCCAACCAAGGGTGATGAGCACCGACCAAGCTGGTGACTTTTTGTAGGGGGTGCACTGCCACGCTCAGGGGATGCATGTGCACCTGCGTGCACCTCTTACATTTCACCCCTGCAAGCTACTGTACAGTAGCTTGTTGCTACTGCACTGTAGCATCTGAAAAAAACCATGAGGGCATGGTACTGCACAGTAACTCTGGTCACTATACAGTCATGTAGGACTTGCTTATGCAAGTCCTACATGACTGTGCAGCAACAACTGTGCAGTCCACCACTAATGTATATGTAGCCAGAGAGTATCAAGTTCAGTATTGCCAATTCCACTGTGTCAAAAATCATGAGACAAACTCTTAAAAATAAAGATAACTTGTATGCAAATCATGAGATGCTATTTTTGAAGTGTGTGCATGGGGGGGGGGTTATTTGTGAAGGTGCGGGGAGGCTGTGGGTGTGCATGGCGTTTGGAGCCAGGGAAGCGGGGAGTCCCTGCACATCCTGGAAGGATGCAGGGTACTGTGGGTCAGGAGTGAGGGGCAACAGCAGGACTGAGCGGGCTGTAGCTTGGGAGTGAGGGGCAGGCACACTGACACACACACACACACACACACACACACACGTGCACACAGCACCCAGCTGATGTGGAGGGGAAGGGGCAGTGCAGGGCAGATCAAGGCCCCCACAGTGAAGGAGAGAGTGGGGCAGTGGCTGGGGTGAATGGGCCCTGGGGCTGTGGTGAGTCATGCACAGAGCTGTGGGCAGCTTGGCCAGAGGCTGTTTTGGCTGCTTGCACCCACAAGAGAGATATGGGGAGCATGTGCCCTCCACAGGGTAGAGGTAGGCTTTCCACTGTGACCTGGGGCTCTGCACCCTGCTGCCTTTGCCCTGGGAGCTGTGTGACACCATTGCCACCTACCAGGTGGGCAGAGGACATGTGGCACAGCCAGTGCATGGTTCCTGGGGCAAAGACAGCAGGGCACAGAGCCCCAGCCCACAGCAGGCAGCCCATTTCTGCCCCACAGGCGGCACATGCCTCCCATCCTCCCCTGGGGATGCATGCAGCTGCAGGGAGCCACACCCCTCTGGACAAGTTGCCTGTGGCTCTGTTGCATGACCTGCTCTAGCCCTGGAGCCCGTTCACCCGAGCCACTGCCCCACTCCCTCCCTCATCGTGGGGGCCTCGACCTGGCCCCCCCACCCCTTCCCTTCCACAAGTTTACCAGCTGGGTGCTCTCTACATGCACAAGAAGAAAAAATCCTGAGATCTGAGGGTTCTGTCATGAGATCAGGAGTCAGAGATAGTTTGACTTGGAAATCATGAGTCTTGCAATTTTTTCAAAAGTGTTGGTATTACTGCATGTTGTCAGGCAGCACTGAACCAGGCAGCATTGAGAGAGGGTACTTGAGGGTATCTCTGGGAGACTGATTAGATTTAGGTTAAGGTCACTGCAGGGTATGAGGACTGAAAGTGGAGGGGGCTGGATTAGGCACTAGAGGAAGACCTAGGGGGAAGCAAGGTCAAGCTCTACATAGATTGGGTAGCAAATCAGGGAGCAGGAATAAAGTACACCAAGACAGGTAGTACTGGGAGGCAAGGGAGAACTCTGTTGTTTACTGCTTAATAGGAAAAATACAGATGTTAATTTTAACAATAATGCAAAAAGGCATCCCTGAGAGTAGCATGTTATGAGTTAGTGCATCAGGGTGTAGTTTTCAATAGCATAATGGTCACTGGTTTATAACTAAATAATGTTGAGTTTCATGCAATCCCTATTGTCATTTCTGTGCTTGCTGTATATTTGCATTTCCCACTAAGGCTATATTTATCAAAGATGCTGAGAAGCAACACTCATCATTTTTATCAAAAAAGCATTTCCTCTGGTTCTGATATGAAGCTTAGAGTATCATGGGAAAATGGGAACGATTGCAATCACTGTTAAAAGATATAGGAATGCAGAAAAGAAGGCAATGAGATATGCAGCTGCATGCATAGATATGGAAGTTTGGTTGTGATGAAAGTTAGATCAATTCTGCCTCAGGTTTTTTGAATGTCTCTACCTAGCCAATATGGGTACAATAAGCTAAGTTGCATGGGTTTTTGCAAGCAACATTGTTTAGATTGGTTATGTACAAAACAAACATGATCTTAGTTGCTAGTTGGGAAATGTTTATTGATTTTTCAGAAAAAAAGTTTCTGAAAATAAAATGATTCAAAGAGTTTGTTTCATAAACCAGATACCTTCTTTACTGAAGTTGTATGTCTTTGTTGTGACAAGGAATACATAGCTACATTTGTAGTGTCATGTTTGTTACCAGTGTATCTTAGCTTGATGTGCCACTTCAAGGAGAAAACACAGTAGGAGATCTAGAAAACAACAAATGTGCCCTTCATAAACGACTCTTAAAAAGTTTATTTCATATTTAAAGTTTTGCAGAAGTTCTGACTTTTAAATCCTGGAAGAGCAGAGAAACCCCGAATCATTAGTGAGAGACCACTTGGCACAGAACAACCACTCCATCTTTGATCTCACAGACCTTGCGCTCTAGGCAAAACTACTTTTAGAACAGGGCTGTCAAACTCATCAGGCCTCATGGGCTACACAAACACTGATCCATGGGCTGGATGAGTGGCACAGGGCCAGTTCATGACCCAGGTTGGGATGGCGAATGTGTCCTATGCACCAGATCTAGTACATGAGGCTGGTCTGGCATAGATACTGAAGGTAGTGTGTGCCCCAGACCAGACCTTCATGCCACACTCAGCATGCATCCCATATGTGGCCATGGTATTCAGACCAGTCTGAGACCCACAGGCAGCACTGCAAGATGAATGATAGAGTTTGTGGGCCAGATCTGGCCAATGGGCCCTATCTTTGATATCCCTACCTTAAGGAAGAGCAAAAATTCCTAATTTTACTGGACCCTAATGACATTAGACTTGAAACAGGCAATGGTTTATGGCTTGTTACACTTTAACTGCTCCCTTTTTCCTCTGTTAACATTTCCATACATCCCAAGTAATGCCAGTTTTCTTTCCCTTTGAATAGCTTTATTTATTTACATAATTAGGTTTATCTACTTAAGTATTCTTTACTTAGTCTACAGCTACTCCTGATGACTTTTCTTTTATCCATGTTAACTGCCTTCCTCCTTTATTTTAAGTGGCTATTTCACTTGCATAATGGAGTTAATCTAAAGAAATTATTTTACATGGTGTTTAGCTTAAGCTGTTTCTGTGTCTTTTCCCAGACCTGAGAGAGGTCATTTTGTGCCAAAAACGTGGTCTAATCTCTCTCCCTACTATTTAGTTTGTCCATTGAAAGACTTCTTCAACTGTGGTGTCATGACCAAGGATCCAGGTTTTGCATTTGATTTGGAAAAATGCAGCAAAACATGAATATTCTGCATTAAAGGAGAACTACCCAGGAAACTGTGCGATTTCCTTTGCAAGCTGATAGAGTTCCAGTTTGCAAGGAGCTGCTTGGGGCTGAGGAAACCGGGATGTAGGGGGCAGGGAGAGCCATATGCATATGCGTGTGCCCACAGGCACATGGCAGCCAGGCAGCATGGTGGAGAGCAACTCCTGTATTTCCTCCAGGTAAGTTTATGGGGGTGGGGGGCATATGCAATATGTGTGTGTTGGGAGTGGGGAAGGAATATGTAACACATGGGAGGTAGCAGGAGGGGCACAGGCAATGTGTTGGGTGTTGGAAGGCATAGGCTGTGTGTTGTGGGGCATGTGCTTCCCCCCCCCCCAGTTTCCTCACCTACAGTAGGGCATGAGGCTGCAACCTGACTGGGCCAGGTCTGGGCAGGACCACCTCCATGGCCCAGGAAGCAGGACCTGGCATGGGAGGGAACACCATGTCACCATAACTGCCAAGATAAGATGCCTTCTGCCTGCCCAGCAGCAGTGGAGGGTACAACTCCATGCCACCATTGGGTCTCACCTTGGTGGCCATGATGGTGTGGTACTCCCTCCTGTGCTGGATCCCACCTGCTGGGCCACAGAGTCAGCTCTTCCTAGGAGCTGACTTGGCCAGGCTGCAGCCTTGTGTCCCATGCCCCACAATCTGCACCTTGCACCTCATTGTGGGTGAAGAAATCTGGGGGGGGGGGATGTGCCCCCCTGACATGTAGCCCGTGACCCCTGCCCTCCCAATGCATCTGAAAATATGGGAGTTTTTTAAATCAGAGCATTTTGGATTTTTAAACAGAGAAAACCAGGATCTCTGACTATGACTCATGGGCTCACCTGCTGGTACAACTGCCACAGCTGCTGTTCTCCATTAGGAGAGTGTCCACAATATGAAAGGGATGTACACAAGTCAATACTGACTCATTATCACTTAGCCTTAATGTGGGTTCCCTTGGATTGCTTGCATTCCCTTCACTTGCTCTGCCCTTAGAGTTCAAGGAGGGGCTTTCATGAAGTCCATGACCAGAAAAGACTTCTGTACCTTCTGCTTGAGGAACCAAGGGAGTTAAGGAGGTGGAGTTAATTATTCAGTTTCCAAATTCTTGCTGTCTACTATGGAAGGACACCATTATTTTAATTAAAATTTGGCTCTTTTGCTATGTAAAAACCTAAATAGAGACCATTATTTTGAGGACTTTTCTCTGTGAATAGAACTCTCATCAAGTTCAGTAAGAGTTTTTATGCATAATAAGGATGGTTGACGGCCATTTGTCCTGAACATGGAGTTGAAGTAGGCACACAAGGAAATATTGCCAGATATATTTAGAAAAGCTGGCATAATTTACATTGGTATTATTATAGGTATAATGATTGGTAATTGATCGATTTAGAAAGCTGGAAAGCTGTTCTTTGTGTTTCTAAAAAGAACATACAATTTTATATTTTAGCAGTATTCTTCCCTCTCTTATGTGGGTTGGAAACCTGTGATAAATAAGGAAATAAAAGCATTGTCTTCTGTTCTGACTTCACATTTTAATCTCTTTTAAAAAAGATCCGGAGGCACAGAGCTGTTGTAATTACAAGATGGTCTTAGGCTAACTTTGAAAAATAGAGATGTTGATGTTAATTTTTTTTCGAAATAGAAGAACACAAAGGGTTAAATACTTATACCTTTGTTGAAAATGAAATGACTGAAGTCATCATTTGTCTTCTTTAAGTTTCCATTAAACTGTGATTTGTACTATTTAGATATGTCTTCTAAAAAAGAAGCTAGTCTTTAGACAGATAAAATAAATGTTGGTCTTTGTAATGAACAATGGAACTAAACTGTGTTTTGTTTCAAACACATTCCTGAAATATGAGACAGCCCTGCAAATGTCCACTTTCTCATTGTGAAAAGTGCTGAATGCAGGCAGATGTTGCTGACTTCCATGGGAGATTTTGTTGCTCAGCATTTTTGAAAATCAAGTCACAGTTATATTGCAAATTAGGAACACTTTAAAACTATTGCTTAGTCCTATCTATCTATGAGTCTGACCAGAGTGAAGAACGTCTGAGTATAACAATGACATGTGGCTCAGCAAATCAGGAATCAGAATAGATGGGAAATGAAATGTAGTCTCTGTTGTGATTTATGGATGCTGTTAAATGTACCCAGTGACTCTAACTAAACTGAATTCTTTCTTCTGAACTCCCTAATAAATACACACAATCAAAAGCTTTTATTTAACACAAACATGTAGGTAAATTGCAACCATTTTTTTTCCTCATATCTTATTTCTTAAATGATGGAAATGTTAATTACCAACTAAAAGGCTCTCTGCTGAGAAAACTCTTTAACTTCCCCCGGCTGAATACAGCCAATACCTGCTAACAGAAAATAAATTGAATGGGCAATAGTCAAAGATGCATGCTTTTTAGCATAATCTGGATAATTATTGTTATCAGTCATTACTGTGGCTAGTTGTAGCTTCTTTCTTGGGCAGAAGGAGAGCGCCTACTTCACTTGTGGTCAGCTCTGAAGACTGGAATACAAGTGTAACAGATTACACCTGGCTGGTGAATAAAATGTCTTCCTTTTTCTGGTGGAAACATTAGATATGATACAAGATAAGCAAAGGCAAAATATCAGATGACTACGGTATTTTGACAAACCTGAGAAATAGCATAGTAGGAGATTCAGGAAACCTAATAGACATTAAAGCCCTAAATTAGATCTGATTCAAAGCCCTTTCAAGTCAGTCAAAGCTTTCTAATCACACAATGAGACTGATTCAAAACTAAGTAAAAAAAAGAAAAAAAACCTAAATACAGTTTATATATAACTGATTTGAAAGGGCTTTGAATCAGATCTAATTTAGGGGCTTAATGTCTATTAGGTGTGTGTGTGTGTGTGTGTGTGTATATGTATATGTGTGTGTGTGTATACATACATACATACATACATATATATATATATATATAAAAATAGCAGCTTTTTAAAAAATGGTGGCATTTTTATTTATGTTTTTAAAATGTAAGTAGTGCTAAAGATCAAGAAACAAAGGTAGAGCAAATAAAACTTGAAAAATAACATATTTCTATGGCTGTTGTGATTTGATGGTCCATGAAAAAGTACCTTCCCTATAAAGATTTCTCTTTTCTTTTATTTCTTTTTTTGGGTATGTTGTTACCCCCAGAAATCTTTGCAGATAATTTCTGAAAGTGCTGTTAAGGATTTTTTTTATAAGTAAAATCTACTTCTCATTGTAATATTTTTTTTCATGTGCAAGATGGCTTTCTAAACCTTCCAGTAAGTACCAGAAATGAAATACAGAAATAGGGAATATTGAGACATTTCACTTGGCCTACATTTCACGTAGCTTTTTAAATCGATTCCTCTGTATACTTTTGTTTTATTCCCACCCAGGAACCACAGCAGACCTACTTACATGGCATATAGGAAGGGCTCAGTATCTTACTTCTTTGAAGGCTTACTTTATCAGCCAGGTTCACGGCCATTAAAGGGTTCTGTCTGTGCATTAATTTTGATTTGTGGTCTTTCTTCTATTCACATTTCTTTTGCCAAATTCATAGCTCTCTGAGCAGATGTTTACAATTACTTCGAAGATTTGGCTTTTATTTGTGATCACTGATAAGCAAGATGACTCTGATTATTCTTTGCTTTGACCAGCTAGTGTTCATCTGGCCAAATTCTCACAGTCTTCATTTTAACTGTGGAAATTGCCTTGATTCTTTCTTGTAATATTTTCTTTGCTACATTTTTTCTGAGTATCACAAATTTATTAGTGATCCTTTGTTCTTGTCAAATATCTGAAAATCATGTATTTTGATGTCTCTTTCAGAGGAAACTACATCAGGTGATATCTTCCATTTCACTGGGGTAGTTCTATAGCTGTACAATGCTAAGTAGGGAAGCTTCTCTTTCATCTAATTCTTTTTCTAAGCAAATTTTTTGCTATATACATTCACCTAACCCCAGGACTACATGCTTCATGATGATATGTCCATATTTTTAACAAAGTTCAGGAATTCCATGTTCCTGAATTTGACTGAGGTTCTACAGCAAGTATCTTTATTCCACATTTTCATATTTTAATGAAACCATTCATCTAACTCTGACAGTAACAGTAGTTTTTTCAGTTTTGCTCATATAGGATATGCATACTCTGTGGTCATAGCAGGGGATAATTTACCCTGGTTCTGAGCTCCAGATTGATGCACCTAGACTGCTTGGGTACCTGAGCTAGTTTTGTGCACTGTTGTAAAGTGGCTTCAGTGTAGGCTTACCTTTAGATTTGGAGAAGTATGAAATGGCTGAAATGCTGCACTGAAAGAAAAAAAAAGTACTTGGGTCCTGTTCCTTGTTACCTGTCGATAATGAGATTTTGAAGTCTATAATGCAGGCAATTTTTATTTGTCTATAATTCAAGATCTGAACCATAGTGTGTCCAAGGGAGTCATATGCTCATAATAGGCATACGAAAAAATATGTTTACATGTGGTGTTTATTGACAAAATTGTATTTTATTGTTTTTATTTTTGACAACTATTTGGAGAAACACTACAACTTAGGTTAAGGAAAAAAAGTTTAATTCCCTCTCACTGAATTTGCTGTTTTTTCTGGATTCAGTTAGACCCTTAGTGGTAAAGCTTTAATGTGATACATAGAGATTTAGCATCACAATTTCCACTTAGCACTAATAGGACTTTTATAGCTAATTCCCTGTGCATGAATTGGAAAATATGCTACTTAATATTATCTGAACATGGATTTGTAGCATAATTATTCTCAAGCATTATACAAATGCAACATTACTTATGTCTATATCTTTTAAAAATGGAAACAATAAGCCATTTGAATATCTAATATAAAACATCAGCATTTAATGGTGTCCTATAATACCATGCAACATTTTGTCCTTGAAGAAGATATTTGGGAAAGATTTTGTTTTGATTTTGAGTTTAAAAAGCCAAGATAAATCTGGTTAGCTTAAATGCTCAGAGCTATAAAAGAACAATGTGTATTAAAAACATATCAATCAATTGAGGAAAAATATTTGGAATGCTGTGATTGAAAAACAAAATTAGAAAGATATTTAGTGCATGAATATACAATATATATATTTGCACACAATAAAGAATTATCAAGTTGGTTAGGACCAGACCTAACAGAAGACCTTGGCTGTGTACACACATTCAAATAATCTGGGACAGTTCTTCCAGGTTTGTTCTCCTAGTAGAATAACTTCAGAGCCATGTGTACAGACATTTGAGATTTTGAGAGTAGCAAGCTTGCAGTGCTAACACTGTACATGCAGGGGCCCCTGTGCACACATCTCAGCATGCAATGCAGACTCCCTTTGTCTGCCTGGCAACAGGTGGGAGCAGGGAACAAGGAACAGCCTGATTGGATGACCCAGACTGCCCATGGTTGTTCCCAGGTTATTTTTATCTTGGAGCATTTTTACTTTGGGAAAAAAAGCCTGGACATCTATTTACTCATGATTTCTCCTGGGGAAGCAATAACTCTCCCAAGAGAAACTGAATATCTATACAAGGCCTTAGTCACAGATTTTATTTTGCCTCCTAAGCATACTAGTGGTAGACCATGTTTAGCTGCCTGTCATTTTGTGCTATCCTATTTCTCCCTCTGTAAGTCCCTCAATATGACTTAGTAGTTTGTTATATGTTTGCCACTTACCTGAAATTAGCAGGGCATAGAATACTTACTATTTGTATGCATGCCCAGGTCTCATCCTCTATGTTCACTTAGTTCTCGTATAGACATTCTATTTCTCCTGGAAGAATCTCTGCTCTCAGGAGCAATGTACACCTCGTGTACATCTCATCCTATTTTGCCTATGAATGCCAGAACTCACTAGGCGTGATCACAACATGTCCCCACATCTTCACTTCTTACCTTAAGTGAGAGTACCAGACAGATATAGGGCAAGTTTTAGTCTGAATGAGCATGAGCCAAACAGAGAGAGAGAGAAGGGTAATTTCAAGGCATACTAGACAGATGAGTGGTAGGACTCATGAAGGAGGATAATGTTAGTAGGGACAGAAAGTGTCTTAGAGGAGGTAGGGTAGAGGGGGGATATAGAGTGGGGTACATTTGTCTGCATTAGTCAGACAAGGGCAGGGAAAGGGGAAAAGAGACTCTCTAGTTTTATCTAAAGCTCTATCTAGAGCTTGGTGGCTGGGAGGAATTCCTGTGGATGGCAACAGGTGGTTAGGCATGGGGTTAGAGAACAGAGAAAAATTGGCATGGGTGGAGTGGAGGTGTAGGGCCACAGAATGCTTACACAACATTGTAGAAGCAGTGCTGTCACTAGGCTGACTGGAGCTCCACTGGTATTTACGTATGGGCTTCCAGAGTCTGTGTGTGCAAGTCTATCCAGCAATGCTGACTCATGGCCAAGGCTCTCTAGTACCTATGTGACATGCTTTATGCTCTCCATCCCAAAGAAGTTCTGCACAGGTTTTAGAAGCTTGATTTTAGGTTCCTTTCAGCAGGTTGCTATACAAACCACTTGCCACTAATGACCTCAGCCAATTTGCGGATGTCCTTATCCAGAATACAACTAGATATGTGGCATTTCCCAATGCCATCAGTGCCCAGACAAAGAGCATGCTGGGATTTCATCAACTTGTGAACTTCCCTTGAGTTCTGACTACTGTGTTGGATACTGGTGTGAGCTTTAGGAAATCCATAGGCAATCCTTACTTATTTATCAACAGATTTATCAGACATATGCTGTGAACATGATGATTGACTTTACTGACATCATCACAAGGGTCCTAGGGACCAGGCACTATTCCTCTGTTTGGAATTGTGGTTGGATCTCCTCAGGCATTTCCAGTACCTGCCCCATCCATCTTTAGAGAGCTTATGGCCCGCAAAGTGGACACATACCAGGCAACAGGGACTTCAGATTTTCTCTAGGGTTTCCACTGACAGATATGTAGCCAGGTACAAGCCAGATTCTTTTTAAATATCATGGGGGATAAAATTATGGAAAAGCTGGGATATCCCAGGCCTATGATTGTTGTGTACAGATCAGGGTTCAAGCCCTTCATCTGAGGGATGTCAGACTTATAAAATGACTCACTGTCCTGCTGGTACCCTTACCAGTTTGTTGATCTTTGGGTTCCTCATATTAATTGCTCAGATAACCAATCATGGGGAGTCAGGTTTAGCTACCTCTTGGTCATGGTGGGCTTGGCTAAGATCATGTGAATCTGCCCCAGGAGAAGCTGTTTTAACATCGGGAAAGTGACAAAATATTGTTTTGTTATATAGAGCTCTTCACAGATCTAATATGAAGTTTATTATGGTCCATTGGGTCTGCACGGGTCTTTTTTGCTATTAAAGCCACCCCCTGAAGGCATTCAGACAATGAAGAAGTTCCCTGCTTCATCCTGCATGTTTAGTTTGTGTAGGTTTATTTTAATAATCTCTGTTGCTGTTCGTCCATTAATTCAAGATGGTAATTCCAAACATTTTCCCCCCTTTATTATATATCAACACCAGATGAATTTGCCTCACAAGTGTGACCATTCCACAATTCAAATCTCAGATTTAGGAAGGAAATATCTCATCAAGTTTGCTGTGTGTCAGAAAAAAAACCCTTCACTTACTGATGTTCTTTTTCTTTTCTTAACAGCTGTTAAAAAGAAAATAAACAAAAATCTTGATACTATTGAGAAAATACAAGGACATGTTTTTTTCATTAGCCTAGATTGCTCAGTGTCTTGGGAAATAAGTTGGCTTGATTAGAAATAAGATGTCTCTGCCAGTGAGACCCTTGGGCTCTGGTAACTCAATGCTAATGTTAGTCTAGCATTTGTAGTTTCCTTTTAGTTGTAACATAAACTTTTAATTACCATAACTAGATTTTGTTGCCTGTCTTTGCATGAAAAAATATACATTTAGCATCATAGCCCATAAAAATAATTAGGACTGGATCTATTTTACTGTGAAAGATAGAAAACCGTATCATGTTCTTGGTGTTCACATTTGGGGATTCTGTGCTAGAGGTAGTGGGCCTTGCCAGGACTCCCTATAAAATTTGCTTTCAGAAATAAAGCTTTGCTACTTTTACTTTTGACCAAACTTTCCCTGAAAGTAATACTGTACAGGATTTAAAGCTCTTAAACATGTACATGTTCACTAATGTGTGCATATCTGAAAATAATTTCAGAACATATATTGAAACTTCCACTTGAAACTTTCTAACAAGTTAGATCCAATTCAAGAAGAAATTAAAGAGTCTTGCTTCTTTGTATTTCTAATCCTAATTGTGTAAATGTGTTGGAGAGAGACTGTGATATGTATAGCAGAAATTACCTATATTAAGTATAACAAAAACATAGCCGATGGTATATTGAGGAAATAAAAAGCAATAAATACCACCTAAAGAATGGCTCATAATTTGCATATTATATCAGGGTAGAGGGGTTAAAAAGTCCCTCAAAATTAACTTACTAACTCAAATTTAAAAAATGGCTTTGGTGTCTGAAAATGGTGTCAGATTAGCTTTCTCTTTAGAAAAAAAGGCTACTGCAAACATGAATAATTGGAGTGCCATCTGCTTGAGGGATATAATCTTACAATATTGTACAATTGCTTAACGTGGATTAATATTGACAATACTCTATGCCAACAAAGGAAGCTGAGACTGACATTCAGTAATTTATCTTCATGTTCCTTTTATATAGGAGTTACATGATTAAGGTTACAAGATTAATCAAGGTTAGTTTGACCACATCTCCTAATTCAGATTGCAGCCACAACATTATAAAGGCGGCAGCTTGTTTCTAGAATGATGTCTAAATTGTTATGGAGCTAGAGAGAAAGAAACCTCTTTTATATCACAATGGAATACAATGCCCACCACCACTGGCAATGTGTAGGGTGTGCACATAGGTGCACATGCACCCCGAGCGTGGCAGTGCACCCCCTGCAAAAAGGCACTGCCGGCAGTGCCTGTGGGCAGTCACTATTTGCCACCACCGGCGGCATCTGCGGGTGGTCCCCAACCACTGGTCGATGCTTGCCAAACCCCCCACCACTGACAGCACTGCAGCTGTCTGCAGGAGCTCCCTGCTTGCCAACTCCACGCTCCTGCCACCACCAGCATCATCGCCGCCTGCGGGAGCTCATCGTACTCCCCAGCCTCCGGGGGCATGTGCTGTTCATGCCCAGTACCATTCCTTTAACCATGTTTCACATTTAAGTTTTATATGATCCACAGTTAAGTTTTTATATAATTTACACAAATCTTTAGTACAAGATGCAACTTTCACGTAATATATCGTATTTCATTAAGGGAACTATACCTTTATTTATATCTTTGGATCTGACTGTAGGACACTGTAGGTTGATTTCATTAAAATAGAGCTATCGGGAAATTCAGTTGAGCTGACGGGTAGCCATATTATCTACTAAGTAGAACACTAGCCTACTTTTCTTTGTCTTCTCTATGAGCTTCCCCATCTTTCCGATTCTTAATCACATTTTCATCTGAGGCTTTAACACAGCATGTTGTCAGTGCAGCAGAGGTTTCTTGGTTCAAATCTATACTTGTAGTGTCTCAATTAAATAAATAATATTCTCTTCTTGCCTTTACAAAAGAACTGTGTTAAGAAGAGAATGTACTAGTCAACCCTAGACTAGTGGAACTCTGTAAAATTTGATACAGAAACTTCTGGTATCAGAGAAGATAGCCATGACCTCTAGATTGTCTAATCTAATATGCATAAACACACAAGTAACTTAGTTTTACTAAGTTAGTAGATAGATAGATAGATGGGTAGATAGATAGGTAGATGGGAGAGAGAAGGAAGAAGGCCCAAAAGAAAGAGGTTAGAGTAGTTAATTAGGGAGATACTTAGGGATTTAGCAATTGGATCACAAAGGAAAGATATGCATTTACAGAGAAAGTGATAGGATTTGTTTAGATTGTTAGGAGAGCAGCAAAACTGGTCCAAAGATGAGAAAGTAGGTATTTAGCTTGGGTTACAGAGGGATTGGTAGAGCTGTCAGTAGTGTGCAAGAAGGCAAAGTATGGTCAAAGGACAGATATCTCAAGGGGTGCACATGCACCTGCATGCACCCTCTAGGTGTTGCCAATGCTTGTGGCTTTAAATTAGGAACAGAAGGATCTCATCTCTTTTTGCTTTTTGTTTCCAAATATCATGCAGAATATTATTGCTGAGACTATTCTTATTGTGGTCCTGCTTGGAACTGCAGTCACAGACCCTATCATGTTAAGCCCAGTACAAATGGAACAAATTAGTTTGTTCCCAGTCCCAAAAAGCTTACAATGTAATATAATAGCTAAGGCAGTGGATACGACTATCTATAGAAAAAAGTTATAGAACAAGAAGAAGTAGGAACTCTGGTCAGAATCATGAGGATGACAACACAAGGTGGGAGAGAAGATGAAGACAAATACTCAAAAAGATATTTAGAGAAGTAGCCAACAAATTAAGAGGTTATGGGAGACTTTTAAAAAAATGATTTTAAAGGGGCTATTTTCAGTATTAAAGCCTCCACTGAGATCAAGAAAAATCAGAATGGATAGAGGCTCTTAAATCCATTCATTTTTATGGGTCTGCAAACCTTACAAATGTGCGTTTATCCCCCACTTCCTGAACTTTAAGTCTTGGGCTTAAGAGTGATGATTTTTTAATAGGAAATAGATTTTGTGGCTATGGGCAACTAGTGCCTCCAGAGTCGGGGGAGGGAGGGCACCAGATCACCAACCAGGAGGGGGAGTCCCCCAGCAGCCCATCACTGAGCCAGAAGCATAACCGGTGACACTTCCAGTTTCGCAGCTGGTGCTTCTTAAGGGGTGCACATGTACCTGCATGCACCCTCTACACATTGCAATGCTTGTGGCTTTCAATTAGGAACAGAAGGATCTCATCTCTTTTTGGTAACAGCTAGACTGGGACACAAATGTGCCTTGTATTTGGTTTGCACATTCTTGGACTGTTTTTTGCTACCCTAATTGGATACAATTCGATAAACTTCATTCAGGTACATCTTTCTCCTTTTTTGTGCTCCTTTTTCCAAGCTACTGCCTTATTTGTTGCTACTTCTCTTGCTGCTTCTTCCATTTTTCACTTTGTTTTTTTACTATATTTTTTTTCCTTCTGAGTTAGTTTCATTTTACTTTCTCCATTTTGATTTTATTTTTAGTGGATCTCTCTATTCTCTCCCTTCACTTTTATCACAATAATTCAAAGCACAATATTACAGACCAGTGGTACCCACAGGACTGGGACCAGCACTACCCCTCAGATTAAGTCCCAGAGCCTGCTCCCCTCTGCCCAGCTGAAGCCTGATCTTGGCTGGACAGGGGCAGTAGATTACATGGTGCCAGGGGCTGGGATTTGAGCATCTCTGCCATAAGCTACCACTTGTGATTTCCCTGGGCCCAATACCATTTGAAATAGAGTCCATAGACAAAAGTAGAGTCAAACTTCTGAAGCCCATAACTGAGGCAAAAAAATGTTATGTTCATTAGTACAGGTCAGCTGGAAACTTGTAAAGTTTTGCAATGGTACATAATGATTCTTCAAAAGTAGAATTTCACAACTGAGCTATCACTAGGGCAGCTGCATTTCGGGGTCTGTTTCTCTCCAACTGCTGCTTGGTCCTCAATCATTTCCAACCTGAATACATAGAAAAAGATTGTAACAAGGCCTTTTTACACATTACACTTAGAACATGCTAAATGTAATGTAAAAATGAGCACGTGCTTTGAGAAGTCACATGTTAAGGGTTAATACCCCCTATAACATGCACTACTTTGACCTGTCCTTAGGAGGAATGGTGAGCAGGGGCAGGGCTAGGAGCCCAGTTAGCTTTGTGCCTACTCAGCTTGCCTGATATCAAAGGCAGGGTAAGTGACCCATATTTGTTGGCAGCTGGGGGTTGGGAGGGTCCCATTGGGCCTGCCAGCTCCTGCCTGCCCTGACTGGATCCCTGCTGACTCCCATACCCCCAGATCTATGCCCCCCGCCATCCCACATTCAGCTGGCCACTTCCCCTCCACAACCAGAGCTCCCTCCTTGCCCCTCAGGATTCTCCCTATGCCCCCTGGCCATTATAGCTCATACATGACCCCATGTCCTCTGCCTTATCTGCACTGCCAGCCAGCTCTGTCTGAGGGGAAAAGACATGGAAGGGGGAACCTGCCCAGATACCACCACCACCACTGCCACTACTGCTGGGTTACTACTGGTCTCTGGGGTGAGCCCATTCCAGTGATCAGCAGCAGCAGCACCGGCAGCAGGTAGGCTCCTCTTCCTAGATTGCCAGGACATTGCCAGGAGTTGCACACGAGCCAGGAACTGCTGGGAGCTGAGGCCAGTGTTCAGGTAACTGTGCTGTAGGGGTGGGAGTGGGTCTAATTTAGGGTTGTGGCAGCAGGGGTGGGTAGCATGGTGAGTCTAATCTGGGAGGGGAGGGCAGGTCCCACTTAATCTAGGGGCTAGGCCAATGCAGGCTGATGGAGGAAGGTGGGCACCACCCCCCTACTCAAATTGGTCCCACTGTACTGCCCAGTCTCCCCCTGTCAGCCTGGATTGAACCCACTCTGCCATGCCACCTGCCTCCCCTTGCTGACCCAGCCTCCCCCTCCATATCCCAGAATTGAGCCAGTGTTGCCCCCTCCCCCACCCCCACAACTGCACTCCCAGAGCAGGCCATCTTTCCCTGTACCCCTGATCCCCACTCACTGACCTCTGGCAATTTCTGGATCACTTGAAGCTCTTGGCACTATGTCAGGGAAGCAGGAAAGATGAACTCATCTGCCACCAATGCTGCTGCCACTCTCTGGGCTGGGCTCAGCTTGGGAAACAGTAGCAGCCTAGTGGCAGTAGTGTTGGTGGCAGTGGCCAGGTAGAAGAGGTCCTTTTCCTGCCTGTTCCCCCAGAAAGTGCTGGGAGTGAAGGTAAACTGAAGGACACAAGGGGTGGGGAGCCTTGAGGGGCAAGAAGGAGCTCTAGGGCAGGAGAGGCAGAGACAGAGTAGGAGTTCTGAGGGGGCAGGGGATGAACTCAGGGGTGGAGGCATGGGATGGGGGGGATCCTCAGGGAATGGAAAGAGCCCGAAATAGGAGGGAGGTAAGATTCTTACCTTTAGGTGTTCCCTTGCTGTCACTGTAGAGGAAGGTAGTACAGCTGGGATTGGTGCCTCCTGGGTTACTGGAGGACTACTTCCTACTGGCTTGGGGCCTGTGGATCAGTTGCACATGACTGTAACATGAGCTGCCAAAAAATGGTTAGAGATAATTCTTGATGGAAAAGTATTATTTATAAAACACTCACAGGCTCCTTAGCACACATTTCCCTGCCCTAATGTATGGACACTCCTGGTTTAAGGGGCTTTAACATGTATTTTTGTTCAAGTGTAACAACAACCTTATTTACATCAATTGCTTGTTCTTATTCCATTGTAAAAGCACAGCTAGAAGGAGGAGTGGAAATGCATGCTATTTTCTTTAATGTGAAGTTCAGTCATACATCATTTTCCTTACCAATATAATCATCATTAGAAATTATTATATGAGTGAAGCTTACAGGATATGGCTCCTAGTGGTCACAAAAAATGGTAAGGATTGCTACATAGCAAATAATGCGATAGGGCTCTTGGCAATTATTAGGTCCCATTGATTTGAGGTGGATGCACTATGTAATTGACAAGTTTACTCAGTTTTAGCCTGGATTATTTCAGAGTAATGATGAACTAGAATGTTATATCTGCAACAGCTGCAACGTTTCAAAATATAATAATTAAGAGAGAGGGACGAATGCCAAATTTTCACCTTCAGAAGAGGTTACAAAAAGCACCAAAAATAAATACTTGAATATGGCTCAATATTAAAGTGTTAAGGTGTTGTTACACTGGAACAGATCCTCAAGGAATCCATTTCTAAGCACTTGGACAAGAAGAAGGTGATTAGGAACAGTCACCAAGGGCAAGTCATTCCCAAGCCGATTACCTTCTATGACGAGATGACTGGCTCTGTGGCTGTCGGGAGACTGGTGGATGTGATATACCTTGATTTTGATACAGTTTACCACAACATTCTCATAGCCAAGCTCAGGAAGTACAGGCTGGATGAATGGACTATAAGGTGGATAGAAAACTGGCTGGAGCATCAGGCTCAGAGTAATTAATGGATTGATGTCTAGTTGGCAGCCAGTATCAAGTGGAGTGCCCCAGGGGTCAGTCCTGCAGCTGGTTTTGTTCAATGTCTTTATCAATAATCCAGAAGATAGCATAGTCTGCAGATGACACCAAGATGGGGGGAGTAGTAGATATGCTGGAAGGTAGGGCTAGGATTCAGAGTGACCCAGAAAAAATAGAGGACTGGGGCAAAAGGAATCTCATGAGATTCAACAAGGACAAGTGCAAAGTCCTCCACTTAGGATGTAGCAATACTTTGCATCAGTACACGCTGGGGGCTGACTGGCTAGGCAGCCACTCTGCAGAAAAGGACCTGGAGGCTACAGTGGACAATAAGCTGAATATGAGCCAGCAATGTGCCCTTGTTGTGAAGAAGGGTAATGGCATACTGGGCTGTATCAATAAGTGTGTTGCCAGCACATCAAGGGAAGGGATTAATCCCTTCTATTCAGCACTGGTGAGACCACATCTGGATTACTGTGTTCAGTTTTGGGCTCCCTACTATAGAAAGGATGTGGACAAATTGGAGAGGGTCCAGCAGAGGGCAACAAAAATGGTGAGGGGGCTGGGGGATATGACTTATGAGGAAAGACTGAGGGAACTTCGCTTATTTAATCTAGAGAAGAGGAGACTCTGAGAGGGGATATAATAGCAGCCTTCAACTACCTGAAGGGGGGTTCAAAAGAGGATAGAGCTAAACTTCTCAGTGGTGGCAGATGACAGAACAAGGAGCTATGGTCTTAAGTTGCAGCAAGGGAAGTTTAGGTTAGTTATTAGGAAGAATTTTCTTACTGGAAGGGTAGTATAACACTGGATCAGGTTACCCAGAGAGGTGGTGGATCTCCATCCTTGGTGATTTTAAGACCCAGCTAGACAAAGCTTTTGCTAGGATGATCTAGTTGGGGATGGTCCTACCTTGAGCAGAGGGTTGGATTAGATGACCTCCTGAGGTTCCTTCCGACCCTAATTTTTCTATGATTCTATGATTAATAATCTCAAAGAATGGAGTAATTAGTGATGTGACAAAACTTGCATATATCACACAATTATTTAAATTAGACACATCTGAAAAGGACAGTGAGAAACTTCAGAACTACCCAAGAAATTCAGCCAATATGGTAGTAATGGAAAAAATTCAATGCAGGGTATTTTGCATTCAATGGAACAACTTCTGGCTATAAAAACTCAGGAAAAAGATGTGTTTATCAAGTGGTTTGATAGAAACCTTTGCTTTTAGCATGACAAATGTGTGTAATGGGAGGCCCTTGGACTCATTACAAAAAGACAGAAGAAAAGGGGTATGGGCCTTTAAGACAGCAGGGCTGCCTTAGCTGAATTGGACTGGTGCTGGGGGATATATAAGTCCATCTGCTACGAGCTGGACAGACTGGCCCTGGAACTGGAAGGGAGAGGAGATTCTGCTGATTAGAGCTAAGCAAAGCTAGGATCCGCAGACAGAACAGGTAAGTAGGCCTTGGTACAGGCCAGAGCTGGAAGAAAGCCCAGCTGCAATAGAGGAAAGTGCTAAGGAAAGGCCAGAGCTAAGAGAAATTTAGCAGAGGGAGACTGAGCCTAGAGGCAACCTGACAACAGGAGGCTAGGCCATATGGCATGGACTGTATGGATAGGAGCTAGGAAGCCACTGAGGGCCACTGAGTACTTTGTGTGGTTATTATTTGCTGGACATTAGGGTCAGCAAGCCTTGGGAAATTGAGATGGTGTATGCCACTTTGTGGGGAGGGATGGGGAGAAGGGAAATGCCCTGCAGACTGATCAGGAGATACAGGGCCCTGGGAATTGTTGATTTGTTCAGAGGGCCCTAAAGAGACTGGGTAATAACTGTTGACCTAGAGCATCTGATTGGACTGGTAAACCCAAGAATCTAATAAGTGGGTGGTGTTGAGCCACAAACAGTAAACATTGTATGGACCAGACCAGGGGTGGCTCTGTGATGTGAACCTTGGGAGAGAGGCATTTAAAGTTGCCCTCTGGCAGGACTGAGGGTCTACTTCTTAACTGTCATTAATAACAAAGATGGCGAAGAAGAGAGGTAGTTAGTTCACTGGGACACCAGATGGGTAGGCAGGTGAGGGCTGACCACTGTGGAGCATCAGATCACACCAGAGGCATTTGGATCTACTACAATCTAATCCTATCACAATTATAGTTCAATTGTCTTTGAAGATGTTCTGCCTTACAAAGGATACATAAAAAACCCAGTTTTTGTTGTTCCCACAATACATGAGTTTCTTTCATTCCTTTCTCTCTCTTTAATGAGATACCAGATTGGCACTGGCTTGAATAAAATTCCCCTGTATTCTGACACACTGGGTACGTCTACATGTGTCACTATGTTGAAGTTGTTACTGCCTTGTGGCTTTATTACTTCATTATGGAAGTACTAAATCATGGTGCAGTAACAGCCCATACTGTGCTGTACACATGGTGCATGGTTATTAGCAGCTACTTCGCCATAGTGGAATGCACTGGTGGAGCATATTACTATGGCAAAGTAGCTGCTGGTCATGTGTAGATGCCTGTGGATGTTATGCCACTGCAGCACATTGCTACAGTAACATAGTGTTGTGTGTAGATGTGTCCACTACTTATGTAAGTGCTAACTGATATCCATTGGCCTTTTCATCTTAAATAGAATTTATTGGACTCAGTTTTCATGGGTACATCTTTTTAAAAAAAAACCCCAGCAATATGCATGAATGAATAACTATTGCATCTTTCTCTTTTGAAAAAAAAATGTTTAAACTCAGGAGAGTAGCAATATAGACTAGGTCTGTTCTCAGAACTTTGCCTCTCTGTCCTTTACTTTTCCCTTCCACTTCTTACCTGCCTTAGATTGTTAGCTCTTTGGAATAGGAACTCTTTACATTTTCATATTGCTTATCGTGATGAATTCCATCTTAGTTGTGGCCTTTAGTTTCTGCTGCAGTACAAATAATAAATAACAATTGTAGCCTGGGTGGTATGCGGCTGGTACCCCCTCTTCAACTGAAAGGATGTTAGAGGGTGTGAGTGTGCTGTGGGGGCGTGATTGCCTAACTTTAGGTCAGCTCACCTCCTTCCCCTAGAGAGCAGACCAGAACAGAGATCAGAGACACCCAGTGATGTCTAACTATTTACAGATTTAATTTACAGTGCAGTATCAATAAACATATAAAACAAGTACACACACACACACACACACACACACAAACTCTTATTAAATGTATATCCAGGTAATCTCACCTGGGTATGGCAGACAAAGGCGCTATAGCCACATAGGCCTTGAGCCTCAGTGCTCTTCCAGTTAGTGTACAGCCTGTACCTGCAGCAGGCCCTCCAGGTGGAAGGCAAGGGAGCAATTGATAGTAAAACACAGGTTAAACAATAGGTCAATGGATTAAACCCAGCAGAGATAAAACAGTAGTCTAAACTCTAAACATACATAAGTGAGATTACATTCATAAGATTCAGTACATAAGGACAACAAATACAATGAAAGCAAATGTTGAATAAGGGATGCTTTAGTAGGCCCTTAAACAACTGAACTGCTAGCAGGCTAAACAAAGCAGCACATAATCATCTCATAACACAACATTAAAGTATGCAAGTTTACAGCGAAGGTCCCAACAATACAAGGAACAAGGACAACAGCAATGGTACAGCAATTGCACCCAAAAGAAAGGAATAATGCCAGAGAAAAAGAACAGGTTACCTTAAAGAAACTCTATCACCCTCCCCTAGACCACATGACTAGTGTGGCTCAGTGACCATGAAGCCACCCCCTGACAAACAGGGCCCTTAACTCCCCCTGCCACAAAGGGGCCATTTCCCTCCATCTGGGGCTTCCCTTGGATCACCAAAAGGGGAGGGCCCCTCTTCCCCTATGGAAATCCTCATCTCTTTCCCTCCTTGGGACTGCAATCCTGGGTAACTCAACACTCCCAGCAGTTCTGGTGGGCTAGGCTCCATCTCTCTCTCTCTCTCTCTGTGGGTTGGCTGTGGAGCTTCCCTCCCTTGCTGACATGGTCACTCCATCCTGCTGCCACTTGCTGCAGGAAGGCCCAAGCTGCCTCATGCAGCTACCTGGCCTGTCATCACTTTCAAGCCCCGTGCACCACTCTGTGCACTGAGGGGCTCCTACCTCTTGCAGGGATGGGGACCTGTGCTGCCTCATGAAGCTGTGGGGTCCCTTCAGCTCTCCCCAGGCCCTGTGCACCACTCTGTGGACCACTCTGTGCACTGTGGGGCTCCCTTCTGGGCCCGTGCACTATTCTGTGCACCATAGATCTCCTGCCACTTGTAGCGTTGGGGACCCACACTGCCTCGTGCAGCCATGGAGTTCCTGCCGCTTCCTCTGGCCCCTCCGTGCACTGATCTGCGCATTGATGCTGTGGCTCCCTACACGGCGGGGCTGGAACACAGTTACTTGCTGCTTCCTGCTTGGTGGAGGCATCTTCAGGGCACTTCTGGGGCAACTGTTCTGCTCTACTGGTGCGCTCCACCAGCTGTTCTGCAGCCCTTCTTTGCCATCCCTCCTCGAAGCTACCCATGTGCTGGGCACGTGGGCTTTTATCCCTTCTGGAGGTTCCGCCTCCAGACTGAAAACAGATCAATGGGAAAGCCTGAAGGGTTAATTTTCTCTCAGGTTCTCTTCTTCACCTTGCCCCTGGGTCAGGGTGGGGCAAGCCTACCTCTTGCCTTTTCCCAATTGGTGGAGAAGGGTTATGCCCCCACCAATTGACCTGAGCCATTCAGGCTCAAGCCAACCAGCTGGGCTGCCGGTGAGTCTGCCAGCCAGCCTGCCACACAATTAGTAAGCACTCTCTTAGTGGTCAGAGGAGAATCCAGAAGTTTGAAATCGAAAATCACTGACCTATCCAACCCACCAGAGCCCTACTTTTCCTTAATCCTCTGTCTCTTGGGAAGAGAGTTCCTCATTTCTTTGAAATGCCTTTGAAATGCTGGTATCACTGTGGTATGTGGCTAGAAGGTATACTCCTTTGAGGGGCAGAGGGAAGACAGCTGCTGTGACTCAGTTCAGAGTGTTGTGGTTCCAGTTGCACATGTAAACATTGTGCCTAGAAGCAATAAACTCCAGTGTGATGTGTGCTGGAATGTATTGGTTTGAATTAATATGCTCATGTAGATGAGTCCCTTGACCGTACTTCCCAGTCTTTCTAACATCACACTCCACCACCAATTAAATCTCTTCCGTCCCCAATCCAAAAGTCGCCTACCCCATTTCATCCTTCTGTCTCAGTTTTTCCAAATCGTTTCTCCAAAAGACATAATAATAGTTAAACATCAAACACAAGTGTGACTACTGGTCAATTAGTTAACATATATGCAGTGCTTTGCATATATGTTACATACAAGTATGTACATATTCAGAAATTACATAAAAGTATGTAATTGCTGAATATTATTTCTAGCTATTCACATTCTGATTTCACCCCTTCCCAAAAAATAAAATCAGTATTGTACATACATTTCCTTTCTCCACCATCCAGTGGTGAGGAAAAAAGTAGAGAAGTGATAAAACTAGGTTTAATCTAAGCTGGAAACTTCTCTCTTGAGTTTCTTGACAGGTTAAATATACAAGGAGGAAGTTTTTAGCACAGAAGCAGCTTCTACCCAGTCTGCAAGGTTGAAAGTTCTTATTCCTCTCTTTTCCCAGTATATTTTTTCTTCTCTGCCTTTGCTTGAATAGGTAGGAAATAATAAATTATACCTGACCAGAAAAATAGATTAGTCATTTCCCCATACCTGTTCTATTTCTAAAGGGCCTTTTCCCACTTCTATTCATAGTGGATGTGTCTACATATGCATTAATGCACTTTAGTTAATGTACATTAAATCTAGTACCTCTGGGCACGTTTGCACATGCTTTGGGGGTGCTGCAAGGGGGTGGTGTTGCTTTAATTAAAGCAGCCCCAGGAGCTGCTTTGACAAAAGCACAGCAACATCTTGTGTATCAGTATTCCTGTGCTTCAAAATGGCTGTGTGGGCACTTGAACTAAGCTCATTCGACAAGCTTTTGTTCAAGTGCTCCCACTGCCATTTTGAACTGTGGAGACACTGATACATGAGACACAGGAAGCTGCTAGAGAGCAGTAATTACCATGCTCCAGCAGACTCGATTAATTGAATCTGCTCCTATATGCTGTAATTACAGCACATCAGAGCAGCCTCTGAGCTTGCGTATAGACACCCTCCATTGTGATGTACTCGGAAAATGCACATTACCCTGGCTTAAGGTGCATTAACTAAAGAGCATGCTTTTAAAATGATGCTCAATGTGCATTAGCCTATTTTAATACACACTAAGTAAAAAGCAGAGGGCGTTTATAGACATTCGCTGGGAGGCATGTGTGTGTGTGTGTGCGGGGGGGGGGGGGATTGCTTTAAATAGAGTGGCTCTGACGGCCACTATAACTTAAGCACCTGGAACATCAAATTTATCAGCATCCCCCTGCTAAAAAATGGTGGTAGGGGTGCTTTAACTAAAGCTTGAATGAGTTTTAGTTAAAGCTCCTCTGCCACCATTTTTCAGCAGGGGGATGCTGGTACATGTGATGCTGTAGTATGGTAATTACCATATTCCAGCAGACTCAATTAATCGAGTCTGCTCCAATACATTGTAATTACAGCACATTGGAACAGCCTCTCTGCATGTATAGATTCATAAATGTTAGGGTTAGAAGGGACCTCAGTAGATCACCGAGTCCAACCTCCTGCCTTGGACAGGAAAGAGCGCTGGGGCCAGATGACCCCAGCGAGGTGTTTGTCCAGTCTCCTCTTGAAGACCCCCAAGGTAGCGGAGAGCATCACCTCCCTTGGAAGCCCATTCCAGGTTCTGGCAGCCCTTACTGTGAAGTTCTTTCTTATATCCATCCTAAATCTGGACTCTGTTAATTTGTGGCCATTGTTTCTAGTTACTCCAGGGGGTGCCCTAGTAAATAGAGCATCTCCTATTCCCTGCCACCTTCCCCTGATGAATTTATGGGCAGCCACAAGATCACCTTTCAGTCTTCTCATGCAAAGGCTGAAGAGATCTAGGTCCCTCAGTCTCTCTTCATAGGGCCTTGCCTGCAGGCCTCTGACCATATGAGCGGCCTCCTCTGAACCCTCTCAAGATTCTCCGCATCCTTCTTAAAGTGTGGCGCCCAAAACTGGATGCAGTACTCCAACTGCAGCCTGAACAGTGCACTCACAGTTTGTACATGACACTTTAATGCACATTAAAATAGGCTAATGAACATTAAAGTGCATGTGTAGATGCACCCATTTTCTTCCTGAAACTCATGAAACTTCACTACATGAGTGCTTTTGTATCAGAATCTGGTTCTCTATTATACAGACAGGAAGACACCTTAAGTTATCATTTGTTCTTGAATTATTATAACTTCAGCTACAACTACATACCTAATACTTACTTCTTGTGAAGGACATTGTATTTTTTTTTAAATAATACTTGTGTCTGTAATTTTCAATAATAAAAACCCAATAGACATGTTGCAGGTGGCCCCAAAAATCTCACAGGAAGATGCATTAAGTGACACTCATTGTCATAAAATGTTTTTTCTCTTGTTTAGATTAATGCAAACTGAAGTTACTGAGTGTTCCTTTACCATGAACTGCAAGTCTCTTTAAAGGTCAAGAGCAATCTTATTTTTTTTTTTAAATGGAAGAAAACTGAATAGCATTTAATTTGTTTATACCTTTCATATTTATATATTTAATTAATTCTAACATTATAAAAAGTGTAGTTACCAAGCACTCAATCTTTGAAGTCATCATTAAGATTTTCTAGTCTGACAAATAAAAACACCAGTTGTCATGGTGTTGCCCTTGACCTGTACTTAATAGTGGCATTTAATATTACTTACAATTTTTTATATGAAAATAACAGTTGTGTTGCATTGACTGAGGTGAAGGTACATGTAAGAAATCTTTGATTGTCCCTATTGAATCCTTATGTACTAAACCATGTGATTTTTTTAACAAAGAGAGTAACTGTCCTATCCTAAAACCCCAACCAATATGATACAGCTAATGAAGAGCTACGGAAACTCAGTGAAGGCCACGATCACATGCTATTTAGCTCACACTGAAGTTGTATAACTAGTTGGAAAAAAAATATTAAACTTTTTTTCCATTGAACTGTTAATTTTTTGACTTTACATCACATTAGGATGTAAAGCTTAAAGTCATGTCAGAAACATTGGTTGACCTCTCCTTCACACCTGCTCAATGCCTTCCACAATTTATTCCCCTCTTCTAATATACCTTCTTTTTTTCCACTAGCTTTGATACAATATGCATAAACTCTATAGAGAGGAGAAAATGAAAGAAAATACACAACAAACAACAGTCAATAATAGAAGCTCATTTGCATATTGGCTTTGTGTTCTTTAACAAGTCAATTTTCCTTTGCCTTTCCTTCCTGGCTCCACAAGGCAACCTGCAATGCCCAGAAGCATGGGAAATACCCATAGTAGAACATAGGAATACCTATGTCTAAATCACCCGTGACTAATCCAGCCTCTTTTTGAATACCTCCAATGACAAAGTTTCCATAACTTCCTTAGGCAGTAGGGCTGTGCAAAATTTCACCGACTGTTTCATTTCAACACTGTTTCAGCTCATTTTGAGCTCAAAATAGTGCAATCAAAACAAAACAAAGGGCTTTGAAACAGCCTCAAAATGAAACGAGGGCAGTTGAAGCATTTTGAAAGTTTCAAAACGTTTTGAGTTTTGAAACTGAAGCAGGGTTTGCCTGCAGGGAAAAGGAAAGAAAGGAGAGGGAGGGGGAAGGACTGCTCTCATATTGACTGTGTAGTTAGTCAGTGACTGTGGTCCTTCCCCGAGGTCTCTTCCAGTCCCAATGTTCTGGGGAAGGGATGAAAAAACAGCATAAAAAGGCAGCATTGTTTGAACTGGCCTGCTTTCTGTCACCCATGTCATGAGTTTTGCTTGTCAGCAGCCTGAGGTGCAGTTTCCCAGAAACCCCTGCACCACTCTCCTTGAAAGCTTGCAGGCTTCATGACCTCAGCAGGGGCTACCATCCCTGCAGTTTTCACCCCGCTGCGCCTTAACTCACTCAGAGTGTCACCCATTTCATGACTTTTGCTTGTCAGCAGCCTGAGGTACAGTTTCTCAGAAACCCCTGCACCTAACTCCTTGAAACTTGGCAGACTTTGTGATGTCATCAGGTGCTACCATCTCTGCAGTTTTCACCCTGCTGTGCCTTAACAGATACATGTGACACAAGTTTTGCTTTCAAGAATTTGGGGTCCATCTATGTCATTACATCTATGTCCTTGAAACTTGGCAGGCTTCATGGCCTCAGAAAGAGCTACTGTCTCTGCAAGATCCATCTGAATCAGGCAACAACTGACAAAGTTATAGGCAGTTTTGTGGTTCCCCATTATAGCTTATGGGTGAAACATTGAAAGAGTGTCAAAACAGCGAAACAGTTTTGACAAAATAAAACAAAATAGTGGTTTCGAAACAAAACTCAAAATGAAACACTGTCCCATCAAAACAGAAGTCAAAATGAAATGGTGCTGTTTCACACGGCCCTATTAGGCAGTCTATTCCACTCCCTCACTATTCTAAAAGTGAAGAAGTTTTCCTGATGTTTAATTTCAACCTATTTTGCTGCAACTTCAAGCCATTGGTCTGTATCTTGTTCTCTGCAGCAAGAGATAAAAGGTGTTTTTTCTCTTGCTTATGGCAGCCCTTCAGATATGATGTAATGAAGTAAAAATAAATAAATACCACTGAGCATGTGGAACATGCCTTGGAGCTGATGTTGTTCCATAGCTAAAGTGCTATTTAGAACCCAAGCTCATGCTGAAGTCTTGCATCTGTATCTTCATACTGTCTGCCTGCACAGTCAGCTCCTGTAGGCATGCAAAGATATGAATGCAGCCTGCATAAAAAGAAAAGATAGCTTAGAACAATGTGATGGCTGAGGACGTTGGCTCTTCAGCACCAAGACCTCTAAGCATGAAGACAGTATAAGCAAAGGATCTTCAGAAACCAGAAGAGTAAAGGCCATGCTAGGAATGAAGCAGCTGACTTTACTAGAGCTAGATACCTTATTCCATTCTGGATTATGAGTTTTTAATACCCTCCTGGAGATAGACACCATTCTGAAAACAAACTAGAGAGCTCCCCCATAGAACATCCAGTAACCTAGTACTTAAAACATAAGCGTATTATATGAGAAAACCAGGTTCAAATCTATGCTGTCTCTGATTTAAAGCAGGAAATTAAACTTTAGGCTCCCACATCCCTGATCCATGGACTACAGATTTTGGCTGAAATACTTTGACCCAATAACTATTTTATTATTTTTACAAAATAGAGTAACTCCAGTAGGAGAAACAGAGATACTGGCATGGAAACTTTCCTTTTCCTTTTACTCCCAGTTAGCCTGTGCAGTTTCCACTCAGCTGTTTTCTTAGATGCCTGACTTTTCCCATGCTTCTCACAGAACCTGAGTGCCACTCAGCAACTTAGCACTCAAGAGGCCACTAGCTGGTTGGATTTAGGTGTCATAGTACCCAAGTCCTGTGGTCCAACCCTGAGTACATACTCAGAAGCTAACTTCTGTGGGAGCTATTCAGTTTGCAGAAGGTTGGTCTTTAAGTCCATAGATTCATAGATTGTAAGGCTGGAAGGGACCTCAGAAGATCATTGGGTCCAGCCCCCTGCACCAAGCAGGAAAGACAACTGGGGGCAGGTGACCCAGCAACGTGCTTGTCCAGTCTCCTTTCATAATTGCAGAAAGCTTGGGTGTTATTTTTGTTGCAGTATAGGTAATCATAATAATCAGCAATCCTTCAGTCCAAGGATGATCTCTACTGTAACTCACTGAGTGTTGAAGTTACTTAATAGTCTAGTCCTTGAGCTATAGACCTGTCTGCAGAAGTTGCAAGTCTTTCCATAGGGGAGAGTAGGCCATAGGCCAGGATTTTTCTTATTTTCCTTCTGCTCTTTCTTCTGTGTTTTGAGGGCAAGATGCTTTAGCATGACATGAGCTGCCACTTGGTTGAAGCTGTGGTGACATTGGAGTTGGTTAGCAGGTAGGCTCTCCCAGCTCTTAATATCAGTACCCATTTTCTTGAGGTATGCCTTCAATGTGACTTTGCAGTATTTCCTCTGGACATTGTTAGTTCAGACTAAGCTAGTTATCGAACATTTATTTTGGGAGTCAAGAGTTGGTCATCCACATACAATATCTGGTCCAGTGAAATTGGTGCTTGAGGATCAGCAACTCAATGCTGGTATCGTTACCTTCATGAAGGATGTTGTCATTTGTTCAGTGATCTTCTTATCTGATGTGGAGGATTTTCTGAAGGCATCATTGATGATACCTCTCCAAGTACTTGAGATGACAATGGATCACATCCATAAAGGAAGGTGGGGTTGATGAATAATTATAGACCTGGATCTTGGTGTCTTTCTAGAGATTGTGATGAATAAAGACACACCAAAGAAATTTCCCAAAGGAGGCAGTGCACCGCAGATTCTGCGCTAGATCTCTTCATCGATGTTCATTCTCTGAGAGAGGTGGCTACCAAAGTAGAGGAAGTGCTTGACTACCTCCACGGTCTTTCCCTCAATGGTAATTTGGGGAGGAAGTCACATTCATTGGTGATGCATGGGGGGGCTGCAACATGGGTGTGGGTGCATGTGTACCCCCTGAGATTGGTGGTGCACACCCTGCAAAAAGCACCATGGACACAGCCAGCGGTGGCCACTCACCACCCCTTGCACCCCCCACTGCCAACACTGCCGGCGGCATCTGCAGGCAGTCCCCTATCGCTGGTGGCTGCCACTGACCACTGGTCAGTGCTTGCCACCTCCCCACCCCCTGCTGCTGACACTGCTGTAACTGCCTGCAGGAGCTCACCACTCACCTCTACCATGCCCCTGCTGCTGACAGTGCTGCCACCACCTGTGGGAACTCACCATGCACCCCCAGCCTCTGTGGGGATAAGGTGTTCATGGTCACATTCATAGCCCAGAGCAGACTGGTAGACTACTTGAGTCTTCTTAATGCTGAAAGACAGGTCCAAAGATCAGTAAGCTTCTCCAAAAAGGTCCATCACAGTCTGAAGTTATTCAGAAAAGATGGCACAGTCATCAGAGTACTGAAGGTCAAGGATTGTTGTTTTGAGTACTTTGGTCTTTGAGCACAAACAGACCAGATTAAAAATCCCTCCATTCATTAAGGATGGTATTCAATGTGAATTCTGGAAGGAAGGCAGTCCTTAATGACAGCTAAGAGGACTGTCAAAAAAAATGAACAGATTTGGGGTGATGACACATCCTTGCTTGACCCCAGTTCAGATGACAAATGGATTTTTCTGATCTTCTATGAAGAACAGTCACGGTCATCTGGGTTATAGAGAAGGCTCAGTACCTTGATGTACAGCCAAATCTAGCCAGTACTTTCAACAAGGCTTTGCAATTGCTGAAATCAAAGGCCTTAGTGAGGTCAGTGAAGGCCATATACAAGTCCTGATGTTGTTCCCAATACTTTTCTAGGACTTGGTGGGCAACATGTCAGTCCTGAACCATGAGGGGGTGGTCTGAAACCACACTGGGATTCTGGCAGGGCTCCTCAGCAAGAGGAAGAAGTGGGAGGATGTGGGAGAGGATTTTTCTTTTTGTGGAAAGGGGAGAGATACCTCAAAAGTTCCCATACGCAGACATCTCTTTTCCTGAAGATTCTTAGGATCATTTGCATTTATCAGGTCCTCAGGAATCTCTTAGTTGTTCCAAACTTGTAGAATAAATTTGTAGAGTCTAAGTACCAGTTCCTTGCTGCCAGCCTTATAGATTTCAACAGGTATGCCATCTGGTCCAGTAGCCTTGTTGTTCTTGGTTTCCTTGATGGAAGATTTCTTCCTAGATAGGAGAGTTGGTGAGGAATACTTTTGCAAGGTGTTGGAAAGGGACTTGATGGTGGTATCCGCTACACTTGACTCATGGTTCAGGACTGCCTCAAAGTACTCATTTCATCTAGCTTGGATAGATTTATCATCTTAGAGGAGCATTGTGCTATCCTGCAATCACAGGACAGTAAGACCATGGGAAGCTTGTCCTGTCAAACCAACCTGGTGGCCTTCTATGACCAGGTCACAAAAGCCTTGGACACAGGTGTTGCGGTGGATGTAGTCTTCCTGGACTTTAGGAAGGCCTTCAACACTGTCTCTCACCCCATCCTCATTAAAAAATTAGGCATCTGTGGTGTCAATACACAGTCAGATGGGTCACAAATTGGCTAGAAGGCTGCACCTGGTGCGTGGTGGTGGATGAATCATTTTCAACCTGGAGAGATGTGGGCAGGTAGGTTCCCCAGGGCTCAGTCCTTGGGCCCACACTATTCAATATCTTCGTCAGCGACTTGGATGAGGGGGTGAAAAGCACCTTGTTCAAGTTCACAGATGACACTAAGATGTGGGGACAAGTGAGCACAATAGAAGAGAGCGACAGGCTACAACTAGATCTTGACAGGTTACAGAGGTGGGCAGATGAGAATAGGATGGGTTTTAATATGGACAAGTGCAAGGTGTTGCACCTGGGGAGGAAGAACCAGCAGTATACATGCTGGGGAACTCCCTTCTCATCAGCACAGAGGCAGAGAAGGATCTTGGAATCACTATTGATTCCAAGATGAACATGGGCTGCCAATGTGGGGGTGCGGTCAGGAAGGCTAACTGCACTTTGTCATGCATCCATAGATGCATCATGAGCAGGTCCAAGGAGATGATACTATGTGATGTTGGTACTGCAGTTGGAGTACTGCATCCAGTTCTGGGCACCACACTTCAGGAGGGATGTGGACAGAATTGAGAGGATCCAGAGGAGGGCCACTCGCATGATTAGGGGTCAGCAGGGCAGGCCCTACAAGGAGAGGCTAAGGCACCTGAACCTGTTCAGCCTCCACAAGAGAAGGCTGAGAGGGGATCTCGTGGCCACCTACAAACTTGCCAAGGGGGACCAGCAGGCAATGGGAGAGTCCCGGTTCCCCTGATCACCACTGGGGGTAACAAGGAACAATGGCCGTAAGTTTACAGAGAGTAGATTCAGGCTAGATATCAGGAGGCACTACTTCACTGTCAGGGCAGCTAGGAGCTGGACCCAACTTTCAAGGGTCTTCAAAAGGAGGCTAGAGAGCCACCTAGCTGGGGTCATCTGACCCCAGCATCCTTTCCTGCCCTTGGCAGGGGGTCAGATTACATGATCTGCTTAGGTCCCTTCTGACCCTACCAGCTATGAAACTATGGATGGCTTTCATTGCCTGGAAAAAGCTATGTATGTCATACTTGTCAGCATACAGATGGATTTCCTTGGCTTTACCTTTCAACCATTGTTTTTTGATTTTCCAGATCCTTCTTTGAGTTTTGGCTTTGAGGAGCTGATAAGTTTCCTTCTGCTGAGATAAGGTATTATTTTGTCATACAGAATGAGCCCTTCTCTTCTGGTCAAGGACTCCTTGGATCTTGGCATCACTCTTATCAAGCTTGTCAGTGTTAACAGGTGGTATAGCCAACGGACTCAGCACAGGTCATATGGATGGCAGTTTTAAACTCCTTCCAGAATTCCTCAGTGTTGCCTTTGTTTGTGGGCAGGACAGAGAACGTTTCATGGAGACACTTGTAACCTGGGTGGTATGCAGCTGGTACCCCCCTCTTCAGTTGAAGGGATGTCAGCAGATGCATGTATGCTGTGGGAGCATGACGGCCTCGCTGCAGGCCAGCTCACCTTTCCCTACAGAGCAGAGCAGAGCAGAGCAGAGCAGAGACCAGGGACACCCAGTGATATTTAACTATTTACAGGTTTAATTATATAACATTGCATAAAACTTATAAACATATACTTATATACATACTTACTTGCACCCACCCCCACCCACCCACACACTTATTTATATATATATGTATGTATGTATTTGTGTGTGTATATAAGTATATGTTTATAAGTTTTATGCAATGTTGTATAATTAAACCTGTAAATAGTTAAGTATCAGTGGGTGTATATGTATGTATGTATGTATATAAGTATATGTTAATAAGTTTTATACAATGTTGTATCATTGAACGTGTAAATAGTTAAGTATCATTGGGTGTCCCTGGTCATATGCTATTTACAAATATAGGTTTACAAAGATAATAACTCTTGTCAACCCTGAACTCAGGCACAGGCCTCAATCCTCTGTGACCTTCCAGTTAGTATGCACCTCCTGGCCTCAACAGGGCCCTCCAGGCAGCAAGCATGGGGACACTCAATGATAAAACACAGGTTAGACAACAAATCAACAGAGGAAAATCTGGCAGTGATGGAACAATAACAGAACATGCACAGTGATAGTACATCAAATGGGATAGCAATACACAATGATAATAAATATAGTAAATTCAGGTATAGAGTCAGGGTTGCACTAGCAAAGCTTGCTAGCAGGCTAAATAGAGCAGCTTACAATCCTCTCATAATGCAACATTAAAGATGCAAGTTTACAATGAAAATCCCAACAACATGAGGAACCAGAACATAACAATGGCACAGAAGATGTGCCCCAAAAAGAAATGGTACCATGGGAAGAAAACCTTTACCTGAAAAATAGAAAAAAAGAACTAGGTTTGCTTCCTTCCCACCCACCCCTATACACTCCCCACCAAAGGACAACCGTGTGTTTTGTTTGCTACCAAGCTAAACTATGCTGCTTACAGAAAAATATATAACTTAGGTTGATTCCACCTCAGGCTTTTCGAATATCTGTATCTAACCTTTGGATAAGAGGAGGTGATTGTGGCATGATTGTATGACATGGTGACTTGTGATAGCAGGGACTAAACTCAGTGGTTCATGGGGTCCTTCTTAATCATTTGTTCCTATGTTAGGTTTATCACAAGGGGTACAGAAGTTGGAGGAATGGTGATTAGGAGACTTAGGAGGTGTTATAAACATAGGGATATAATTCAATATTAGGTTTGAGACTTTAGCTCTGCACACCATGTAATATTAAAAAGTTGAGGCACTGATAACAATGCGACTCTCTCACAGCTCCATGACACTTTGGATATTAGCATTTTAGAAACTGTTCATGAACACCATCAGGTCTCAGAGACCTCACTGGAAATTGCAGGTATTCACCTTCTTCCAAGATCAGGTCCTGAGACTGCCTTAGGAAAAAAATCTGAGGGAGAAATACTTTAAAGTCAATGGGCTTTTTTAATATTAATTTCAGCAGGGCTAGGATTTCACTCAGGCTGCTTTCAAAGGGCAGCCATTACACTGCATACCCATAAAAATATCTATCTGGTAAAAATATGATAAAATTAGACCTGATGCTACTTTAAAGGAACACCATCACCCTCCCCTAGGCCACAGCTAGGAGGGGCCCCATAACAATAGAACCCACCCTTAACGAACAGGTGAGGCCCTAGGTTTCTCTCTACTCCCAAAGGGAAGTTGTTCCCTCTCCTTGTCAGGGACTTTCCTTTGATCACCCAAAGGGGGAGAGCCCCTCCTCCCCTGTAGAAATCTCCTTCCTGGGTCACTCACCACTCCCAGCAGCTTTGGAAAGCTAGACTGGTCTCTATCTGTAGGGTGAATGCAGGGCTGGGGTGGTCAACCTGCCCGGTCGCCTCTCGCTGCTGAAAAGCCTGAGCTGACTTGTGCTGCCGAGGGCGCCTGTCAGCCCTCCCTCAGCCCCCGTTGCACTGCCTTGTGCACTGAAGGGGTGCCTGCCTCATGAAGGGATGGGGACCCTCCCTGCCCCATGCACCACTCTGTGCACCAATCTGCACATCGAGGGCTCCTGCCTCATAAGAGGTTGGGAACCCATGCTGCCTTGTGCAGCCGCTGAGGTCCAGTCTGCTCCTAGACCCTCTGTGCACCAATGCCATGGCTCCCTCCATGGGCTATCTCTACTAGCATGATTTTTATTCTGCCTTGGAAACTTAGTATTGAGAATAAAGATCACTGGAGTAGATATAATAAGAAAGGAATATGGCCACAAGATATTTTAATGGTAAATTAATGTATATTCTTTTTGAGCTATATCTGACATTTTTATACACTATAGCTGTTTGCAAATGTTAAACTCCCTCCCCCCCCCCCCCAATGGCGCTTTACTTTAAACTCGGCATGCTCCCATGCTGAGTCCAGCACGTGCCCAGAAGAAGCAACATGTTAATTGGATGTAGCTCATCTGACATCTATATAGATTAGGCACTTTTATCTAATAGCTGTTGAAGCAGCTTTAGATGAAAATACCAGAAAGCCCTGCTGAAGTGTTCAATGTATATAGATGCTGCAGAGCTGGGTCAAAGTAATGCAATGCTTTTTCCAGTAGGGCATGGTTTGTTTGGGGTTTTTTTTCAACATCTGCAAGAAGCCTATATGGCATTTTGCTTACTATGTTCACTGCCTTTTTTTAAAGGAATATAAGCTCTATGCATTGCAGGCTGAGACTAAAGATTCATCCAATTTATGGTGCAATTTGTTTTTAATAAAAAAACTGACAAACCTGTGATTGTTACGGAAATACAATAATGCTTCTTTCTACAGTGTGGCTTACTTCATGTCTGTTAGTGGTGCATTAACTTAAACACCTAATACATTTCTATGTTTATGGCCTGAAAATCTGGAGAGAGAACTGCACCTGGTCCATTTGTTTTATATAAAACAAATCAGAAATACATAAGAATAGACCTTCATCAAAGAATTTTTGTACAGAACCACCGTGTCTGGTCCAGGCTGAAACCCCAGAGTGGAGAGGCACACAGAAATAAAAGAATGGAACTGTAAAAGGTCATGCCATTTAGTGGAGAGAACATTGATCTAGGACCTGTCTGTTCTTTTCCTGGCTGTGCTGTTGACTTGCATAATTTTGACAGAAACATTTGTATCTCTCCATGTCTTCCTTTTCTTGTCTTTGAAATGGAGGTATTGTAATACATATAGGATTAAATAAATTAATTCAGTAATAGTGTGATATGCTTCTTGTTCTTAAAATGTAAATCAGATATTATCTGCAAATGGTTATTAACAATCTAGTTCATTCTAAGTTAATTTTGATTCTTTGGTGAAGGCTGTGAGCCTGTTTCTAGTTTTCCCAGTCAGTTACCCTTTATGTAATGTCAACAGCATTAGTCTTGCACATTAACTTACTGCAAAATCCCTTCCTCCCCCTCCATTTCAAATTTTCCAGTGAAGCTTCTTAAAACGCTCTAGTGGCTTGTTTTATTGTCTGACTGTGGAGTTACAAGATGATATTAAGCATGTCATGTTTCAGTTCTGTAGCTCTCTGATCAATCATTCAGTGGTTGCTGTTACATGCCATAAAAGTTACGTGTCATCAAAGAAATTTGGCAAACTTTATTTTGGGGTTTAATGAAAAATAGCCCCTTTCTTAAATGAGAGCCCTCTACACATAAATTCATCAGGACATTGCAGACATTCTTAGCCCTCAGAGTGTAGAAAACACTGATCTATTCAGTTTCAACTCTGCCTCACTAGATCTAAACAATTGAGGCATTTGAATATTAATTTTCTTAATTTCCCAATTGTTCCTGATGGGTCAGTTGGGAAGGGATAGAACTGCTGCTCATTATGTACAATTATCATTCTGTATTTGTGTTTATGGGATGTGCACAGTTGCTATGCTGATGGATGCATTTTATGATGTACTTTCTGGGTCCAAGATATTATGTAATATCAGGATTCTTCCTTCATCACAGTGTCAGTTTGTCCCACAGGACAACCATATTTGCCAGGTATGAAAAAATTGGCTCCAAAACCTATTTTAGCAAGATTATTAGCTAAAAGAAACAAGTACTGACTAAAGGACTTATTTTCCTTTAGGCCTTACTTTAAAGACCTAAGACTAAAGGCCGAAACAAATCTAGGTTTTTCATGGCCTTTACTCAGCCTTACCAGTGAATATGGGAGAGTAAGACATCCATTGCTTTGTTTGGTTCAGATTGCAATTCTGGACTCAGGAGTAGACCAGAACTATTTGCCTCTACACCCTTGCCTTGACCTAACCGGGTGCAAAAGAAGTGGTAGGAAGAGAGAATATGAAGAGCCCAGTTTCTACCCATCTTACTCACCAGCTTCAGTAGCATGGGTAGATAGGGTAGGGTGAGGTGGGAAAAAGGGGTGAAGGAGAATAAGCTGCTCTTAGAAAACAGTGAAATAATTTATTTTCTTTTAAAACTATGGGTAACTTGCTCCTTGGTTTGGTCCTGGAACAGTGCACTTATATACTACTAGTTCCTCAGAACAAATTTTAGAGCTACAATCTAGATCATAATGACTATACACATAGATAAAATATTGAAGATGAAGTACTAGAAAACAATGAATAGAAACATAGAGAAAACTATCAAGATGAAGATGAAGTATTTTCATTGACTAAAGTTTGGACATAAGTGATGGCTTAGAATGGTATTTAAAGGTTTGCTTTTTGGAAATTGGCTTATAGGTATATGTATATGCATTTGAATGGTTTAGGATGGGCAGCAGGGGCAACTGCTTTCTAAAAAGCCTGGTCTCACAGATTCACACAGCTTTCCAGGCAGACAGGCTGTCTAACACAACAAGGCCAGAGGATACACACACAGCCTGGGGAAGTGGAGGCATGTATCACACTCTTTCATAACATGAGATGAGGTGGCATGAGCTTGCAAGGCCAGAGAAGGAGGCCTAAAATTCCTGTTTTGGGAAGACTATGCATGTGATGGGCTTGGAATGTGTTGGCAACACAGGATGTAGACAGTGTGACAACTACACAGACAGACCAATCAGTGATAGCTACAGATGAAGAGTCATCAGGAGGGAAAGAGAATACAAAAGAAGGCCTTTGGAGCAGTAAATGGTTCCTGCCCCCATCCCCAGGTCTCCTCTTCCCCTAGAGAGGCTCCAAGAAGCAGCCTGGGTTTAAAGTCTGTGAAAAGGGTCCCCATTCCCAGGAGGGGTCCTTGAGGCCACCATGGACAGAAGACACCACCAGCCCATATCATCCACTCCACTGACATCCCACCTCCAGGCTGCTGACATCTAACACCTAAGAGAAAGCCTCAGAGTGAAGCCTGCATCCTGGCCTGATGTATCCTGACTCTGATGACAGACCTAGGATTGGAATTATATAGAATTACTTGTTTGTTTGTATTGTTTCTTTTCTGTTATCACTATGTATCAATATATTTGCCTATTATCAACTAGAAAAATCGTGGCTGGTCTGAGGGCGGTCCCTGGAACAAGGCATTTGGGTCCTAAGTCCAGAGCCAACAATAAGCTCAGGACTGATAAAAATAATATGGGACATCCTACAATAGCAAATTATTATCCATCCAGAAGTATTTTCCTTCGAACTGCATTGTAATATTAATCATTATATATGAATACATAGAAAGTAATTATATTAAACAGTTCATCATCATCAACATCCATCATTTATTTATTTATTTGAAGAGCCTAGGCGCCTTATCACGGATCAGATCCCTATATGTTGACTTCTCTACAAACACAGAACAAAAAAGACAGCTCTCACCCCAAGGAGCCTGAGAGATAACAGAGGGATACAGACAGACAGAGGAAGGAGTAGAAAGAAAAAAATATGGGTCAGTACAATAGGCAGGGTAAGAAAACATCAAAGGTTTTTCTTACCCCTTGTCAATAAGTTAAGGGAACAGGAAGTCACATCATTTATCACTTCTCTATCTTGGGAGATTCTTTTTCCTCTGCAGGCTGTAGCTTGAAGAATCAGCAGGTGGGAAGGAAGAGGAAATAGGATGCCTGCTTTTCTTTAAGCTGATTTATAATGTTCCCAGCCAAGAAGATAATATATATGATGGATATGCTCTTTAATTAGACTGTTGTAAAAGCTGTAGTTACAGTTACTAAGTGCACTTTTATGTCTGCATACATAAGTGATTTCAGGATTGTCACTGAAACTCCATGAGGAAATCATTTGGTTTCTAGAACATGCTTTTGTGTGTGTTTAGTTGTTTGTTTCATAATCAATAATGTCTTCTGAATTATATGTTCTGTAAGGAACAAGTTTGTGTTTTTTTAAAGCAGACAACCCAAAGAAAATGCTTAATATTAGCTGGCTTTTTTTCCTAATGTCAGTCTTTTTTTAATTATTACAAATTATTAAACAATAAGAGAATCATCGTAACAATATTTTTCAATATCTTTCATAAATAAAAATATCTAGGCAATTTCTTTCATAGTTCAGCCTACTGAATGATTTATTATGTTGGGAATGACAATGAAATTATAAGAACAATTGATTCTACAACATGCAACCAAGAAAAACAATTCAGCAGCATTTGCTGTGTCTCCTTGTGATCTAATAGCAAATAGCATATCTTTGTTGTGTTGAATTAAAGTGATTTTGTGTTTCCTATTATTCTTGGACTCATGCTGCATCTTCAGCTCTTATCTAGAGATTGTACCCAAAAGATTGTTATTCACACAAGGAAACCAATGAAAAACATTTGCTGGAAGGCAAAGGAAAATTGACTTGTTAAAGAACACAAAACCAATATGCAAATGAGCTGCTATTATTGACTGTTGTTTCTTGTGTATTTTCTTTCATTTTCTCCTCTCTATAGAGTTTATGCATATTGTATCAAAGCTAGTGGAAAAAAGAGGGTATATTAGAAGAGGGGGATAGATTGTGGCAGGCATTGGGCAGGTGTGAAGGAGAGGTCAACCAATGTTTCTCGAGCCACTGTGTGGATGCTAGGCACCTATCACACCGTAAAAAGCTCCAACCAGTTATGAATTTAGACATTGGAAATGTGTACTAACATTATAGCTGGTTGCTATCAATCTTTAATGTCCACATGCAACAGGGTCTTCCATGCAGATGGGAGCCCTGTCAGCAGACAGGACTTCCAGCTACACAGGTGCACCATGACCAGCTGGGGCTGGGAGTCCTGCAATTGAGAGTAGTTTCAGCCCCAGCAGCTGCCAGTGTAGTATGAATTTTTGCTTTATTTATTGTGTTTAAATGATAATAGTATCGAATTTATCAACCTCTATGATTGTATGAACAACTAAAACTCCATTTTGTGCTTGTTTCCTTGCTTGATATGAGTAGATGAACTTCATATGCCCTGTGTACGTGAGTCTGTGTGAGAGGGTGAATGGTGAAAGAATGGTAACTATTTGCATGAAAACAGAAGAAGACTTGATTGATTGTGTAAACAACAAGGTGCCAATCTATAAGTTACCAGACACTAAACTAATTAATGGATGGCTGAAGAACTTGTCTGTGATCAGGTGCAGAGAAGAAGGAATTTTGCATATCCTGCCACTTGAACTACACAATGCTTCAAGATGGAGATTAAGGACACAGTGCTTCAGCGGAGATAGCCAACTTTACTGGAATGACCTCAAGCTGAGATAACAAGAAGAAACAGCCTCTAATTAAAGACTGAGCATGGAAAAACCCCAATGCTGAACAAAGACTTGAATTCCCTATAAAAGTGAGATGGAAATAAGCCAAGATGGGGAATCCACTCTCTGCAACCTCATGGAGCACAGGCATGCATGCCTGTATATCCCCACTCATATCCTCAATAAGCCTGACCCGGCCATCCAGTGCTAATACTGAGTAACATCTGCTAGTAATGATAATATCTTCCTGGAGTGGTTTTGTCCGTATGTCTGTCTATGCCTGTTTGTATGTATGCTTGTGTATGTCTGTTTGTACGACTTGTGTGTCCAAGCTTATGTATCTGCTTCATGTAATTCTAATAAACATGACATTTTGCCTTATTCCCCTTTTTAAGGTCTCGCTCTTAATTTGAGCTATTGGCAATTTTAAGTAACATCAGGACCCAGCTGAGTTCTGGTAGGACATGGCTGCCCTGGGTGTGCGTGACAGCCCCAGGGATGGAAAATTGTGGCAGCTGTGATTTCTGAGCCTCAAGGGTGTATGAAACCCCTGGGCCTGGAAGATCACAGCTGCTATGATACCCCAGTTTTGGGGGAGCATAGGGTGTCCCCATGGCTGGGAGCCTCTCAACTGAAAGGGCTCCCAGCTGCTGGAACTTGCTTTTTGCTGGTGCAAGGGGAGCCCAGGATCAAGTTCTCCTTGCCCTGGCAAAAAGGCATGGTGGGATATGATGTGTGATGCCACAATCACACCTCCTGTTATGCACACGTGGCATGGCAGGAGGTGTGATTGTTCAGCTCATGCATTACATACCATCACCCTGAGGGGCCCTGAGTTACCAAATTATTTTTTCTACTAGGTTCCTAAGCAGGATGCAGGTGGGATTTAGGTGTTTTCATCATAAAAATGATCCAAATTAACCCTCCTCCAGGCAGGGGTGACTGGTACCTCCTGAGTCTGGGGGGGCACAATTTGTGGGTGGGCCTGGGGACAGACCAAAAGCTCCATATCCACTCCTATACTTCTGTGCTGTGGCTTAGTACCCCCCCCTCCCCAAATGCTGCTGACCCACACAGCAAAAAACCTGCCCTGTCCTGAGTAGTGCCGAGTCTCGTGCTCCCCTGTGCCCCTCCTACCAGTTGCCTGTGTCTCCAGGAGCAGGAAAATTGCTTAGGCAGATGGGCTTATTAGACACCTCCAATTTGGCTTATATGATCTTTATGTATGTCTTCATGCTCAGAGAGTATCTAACTTAGATTAACTTCCATTGTGATGCAAACTGGTGTTGGGAGGTACCTAAATTGTGACGAAGTTGCTATTCCTCAGGCAGATGTAGAATGTTTCTAGTGACCACTTGAAGCTAACTGCACATGAAACTTATTACATGCAGCTTAGTATTCTCTTTGTCCTCATCTGCATACAGATACCTTTTCCCATTGATTTTAGGTGTTTTTATGCTCCCTTTCTAGTATCTATAAGTTTAAAAAACAGTAACAAACTTATTCTCACATCACCCCTTTCAAGTATAGAAGTACTGTCATCCAAAGCTGATGGACAATGGAACTGAAGTAGGGAGAAAATTAAGTGACTTTTCCAATGTTGGGCAAGAAATCCGTAAGGACAGAATGTGCATGTCTTTTCTCTTACAGATCTTCCTTATCTAGTACTTCTGCCTACCTTAGTATTCCTTCTAGTCTGTTCTGTAAGAAATATGGAACATATTTTGCAAATCAAATTACTGGAAATGTTTTTTTCTGAATAACTACCAGTGAGAAACAGATGTTACATTCCATTACTAAGGAGTTTTTATTTTCAGTTCTGTTCAATTGTTGGAATCCTAGCAGTACTGAAGCCAGTAACAAAATTCTCACTTAGTGTCCAGAATTTATCTAATGACATTTTCTTCATGGTAACATTGAAACCTTATGGGAGATCCCCAGCTGGCATAAACTGTTATAATCCAAATGAAGTCAAGGAAGCTCAGATTCAGGAAAGGCATAGATTTCTTTTGTTTGTGAATTATCTCCTTGACAGCAGGTCTCCTATTTCCCATCTTTTTTTCTGTACTGTATTGGCCATACTGGCAATGCTCACCAAATAATGATATGTTTTGGGGGTTTTTTTGTGGAAAAGACCTTTCAATTTATTTAGCCTTTGTCTTATTGTGTATTTGCCACTGGGAAGATTTGACAAAAGACTAAAACTAGGCAAGATATTCATAACATTGGTGTTTATTTTGATCTTTTGCAGTACTGATAAATATTTGCATATGATGTGAGAATTTTTTACAAAATGAAATAAACATGTAAGGAAACTGCAATAAAATATAAAATGGTCCTATGGATAATTCTATGGAAAAATTTAACAGGAGATTAGTTCCATATTTCAGTATGGGCAGGCTGGGTTGTAGTTGAAGAGATGTCAGAAGGGGTTTGTCTGATTTCCACCAGGTCCGTGGTTAGTTTGGCATGTGTTTGAATTTTGTTTGTTTCATTTTGTTATAATGTGATTTCAAAAGCACAGTCATTAAATAGTCATTAACAAATAGTCATGGGCCACGTCCACACATGCAGGGGCACGTGCTTGTAGCAGCACAAATAGAAGTGGCACAAATTTGTGCTGGTAATTTATGCCTCAGCGCATGTGCCCAAATGTGTACTTTGTTACGGGACAAATTGTGCCACTTTGGGCAAACTGCCCTTGCCCAGTGACTCCTAGCTCTGCAGGGCCTCACCTGGAAGGATCCTTCTGGAGACAATCATCACAGCCAGCTCAGTCTCCTGCACCCAGCTTCATGCCAGGATAGATGTGGCATTCCATGACCCCCAGGCCATTAGCTAGTGGCTCCAGTGGATGCAGAACTGCTGCCCAACAGGCATGTGAGCCTGGTAATGTGCCCCGCCCCCCCCATGGTCAGGATCATCTCTATCCAGCTTGAAGTCCTGGCAAAGTGGGGAGGTTGTTTTGCCACCACTGGGAAGGAGGCCCCTTCACAGCAGAGGAGTGAGGGTTGGGAGAGGAGGGAGGGAGGGAGATGGCAGAGATGGACTTGGGGCACATGCCAGGGACAACGAGGAGCAGTGCAGGAGAAAAGAAAGGAGGCAGGGAGAGGCTCCCCATTTTCCACACCCTGCGTGGGACTTACCAGGCTGTGGTGACAGGTGATTGCTGTGGCTGGGAGACTGTGGTTCCTGGGCCCTGGGTTGCAGTGGGGAGCCGGAACCGGACTGGCCTTAGATAGGGGTGAGTGTGGCCTCTGCTGACATGTGTGACACCCCAGACCACTCCTTGGGCTCCTCCTTTCTCCTAATGGTGCCAAGCAGGAGCTGGGGGATCTGCCACTCCAGCATTGCCTCAGGGCTGGCTGTGGCAGTGGGTCCTGGCTGTGGTGTGAGTCTGTCCTCCTTGTCACTCCCTATATGGCTGGGTGGTTGTATTGTAGCAGATCTGGAAGAGGAACTTGCCTCTGGGAACTCCAGCTGGGTCACAGGGCTGGTTGCTGCAGGCTTCGTTCCTCTCCTGTGCAATGCTTTGGCTTTGCTCCTGCTCTGCTGTCATATTTTGGCATACGTCCGCTTGGTTTTCCGTGTAGCAATTGCCTGGTAAATATGCCCATTCTGGTGTCCCTGGGCAGTGTAGCCTCTTGGCCACAAATGGCCCAGAGGTCAGTAACCTCTTCAGGTCACCAGCTGAGTTTCTGGTGCCTGGCCTGGGCAGACTCCTATGGCTGGGTCCTCCCACCTGCCTCCCCACAGTCACTCATGCTGCCTGCAGTGGATTCTGGTGCCTCCTGCTACTCAGTGCTGCCTGTAGCTGTGGCCTGGGTGGCCCTCGTGCAGAGGTCCTGGGGCTGATTGCCAGGGTCCAGGCCTCGGTGGTCAGGCCTCTGGAGCAGTGGCACAGCTGCCTCATGTGCCCAGCTCTAAGGTAGCCCAGCTGGCCCTCGGTGCCTCTGTGGTGCCAGAACAGGCCCTAGATGCCCTGTAGACTCAGCAGCAGGCAGCTGCGAGCCCTGCCATGATTTTGGTTGCTTCCTACACACCATACAGCACGCTGGAGCAGCAGGGGCACAAATGGAGCAGCAGGGATGCCTGGCCAGTAGCCAGATCATTGCACTAGAGCAGGGGTGGTCAACCTGTGGCTCCAGAGCCACATGCATCTCTTCAGAAGTTAATATGTGTCTCCTTAAATCTTTGCAAAAGCACATGGTGACCAGCTTCCATAGCCATTATGTCATGTCGTGTACATGTGCAAAGATTCAAGGAGATGCATATTAACTTCTGAAGAGCCATGCATGGCTCTGGAGCCGCAGGTTGGGCACCTCTGCACTAGAGGACCAGGACTCCTTTTGTCCTGGTGTACACTATATTGGTATGATTTTTGCCACTTTTTTTCCCCAGCATTTTTTTTTTGCTACCAAATTTTGGTAGCAAATTTTGCAGCTTCACTGCAAATTAGAAGCAAATTAGCACCTGCATGTGTGGATGAGGCTATAGAGTCATAGAGAAATAGGGCTGGAAGGCACCTCCAGAGGTCATCTAGTCCAACCCTCTGCCTGAGATAGGGTCACTCCTACCCAAATTATCCAATAGAACCATAATCTAAACGTTACGTACGATTACCCGCAACCCTGACATAACATAAACCTAACACCCTAACTAGCCACAGGTAAAGTAGGGGAACCATGTCAGCCAATGTCCTGCTCCTATAAAATGTTGTCAATATGTGCTTAAGAGGTCCTAGGTAGAAAGCCATGCCCCTACTACAGAGGAAGACAAAAACCCCTGCAGTCCATATCAATTTGATCATGGAGTAAAATTCCTTCCTGACCCCAATTATGGTGATTGGTTGGACCCTGAGTAGAGGTTATTAGGTTTATGTGCATGAACAGACAACACTGAGGAGTTTGTGTTATATTCATTCAGTGCACTGTATGTGTGAGAAGAGCGGAGCTTTTTAGTTATTAACAATCAAAACTAGTTTAATTTTTTTAACAATAGTTCTGTGTTTGATGTTAGGAAGAATGAAAATGACTTTATGAGGCAGGTCAGATATACAAGTAGGAAGCAAATTATTAAGGGGAAAATGAAATTTAATTTATCTTAATGAGCTCAGCCATAGTGTGAAAAATTAGAAAAAAGATATTTTTTTCATACAGAGCTTTTATTCAGAAAAAAAGTCATTGGATTATTCTTTGAAGAAACACACTTGGATGATCCAGGGTATCAAAGACATTGTTGAGTAATGAGATATGAGAGTCTACTCTCCTTGTAGTTCTCCTTGTTGAAAGAAATAAAAATAACAGAGAAAACTACATTTCTAATCATTCTAGACAGGATAGTATAAGTCCTGATCAAATAATATTTTTGCTGAAGATCAGGATGTTTGTTGTCTCATTGTTCACAGTTGCTTAGAGGACAAAAAGATTATGGTTAATTTTAGATTCCCTTCTTATTGATAAAACACTGCCCATTTCTCTGTTCAATTTTTAGGTATCTTCATGATGCCCAACATCCTGGTATGTTTTCTATATGAATGGTAATGTTGGGGTTCTGGCATAACTTTTTCTAATACTACCTTTCAGATTAGAGATCTCAGGAATATATAAGGAATAATATGATTTTCTTCCCACGTTGTTTTATGCTAGTATAGTACAATTGACTTATGCAGCTGAGATTTATGTTGTTATAATTGCAGTTAAAGCTAATGAAGTTAAAAGTTTAATGGAGTAAAATGGCTTAAGTGAAAGGAGAACCAGGCCTGGGGCTTTACACTGCAAAACACACACCAGAAATATGTTATCACCCAAAGAACTGAAACCTCAAGGCCAGACCATGTCTTCTGCATCTCATCCTATTTCAGTTTTTCCATCTTTTTGCCACTTTTTGACTATTTCCTTGTTTTCCTAGCTTTATAAGTAGAATCATTCAGGGAGTAAACCAGGGTTGCCAACTGACAATCTGCAAACTTTTTATTAATGTCCAAACTTATTTTACTTACATATGTTTTTACTAATCTATATTTTACATGATGTAAATGTTTGCCAGGCTCCATCCTGCTTCCAGACTTGCTTAGAAGGGCTGGGTTCAAATTTAAGGGTTTAACTCAATCCATAGTAAAAAAGTAAGAAAAGTTTGGTTGTTGGTAAAAATTTTGCAGTAAAAAAAATCGTGGCTTGGTAACCCTGTCTGACTAAAGCAATGATTTTACAGCATGCTGCCCCCTTCCCCAAGGGGTCCCCTACTCATCCTCACACACTGATGCCAGTCGCACCCCGGACCATGATGTTCCCCCCCTTCCAGGCTTATTCCCACTGGCCCCACTCCTTCTGTCCCTGCACAGACCTCAGAGAAGTCTACCTGTGACCTAACAGTATTACAGGCAGCTGGCAGAACTCAGAAAGCAGCAGCAGTAGCAGCACATGGCTGTTGGGGAGGAGTCTACAGGGCACTGAGAGAACTCTCTGCAGGGTGCTTTACTTCTAATCAGACATCAGGTGGTGCCACTGTACTGTCTGTCCTGCAATATGGCACCAAACTTCCTTCCAACCAGTAATCTTCAAACAAGCTCTGACTGCTTAGAGTTTTTACAGGGTAAATTTCCATGTCTATTTTTGGCTCCTAGCCTAGGTTTTCTGACATGAGCTGGGTTGTCTTCCATCTTACAGGTCAACAGCTTGTCCTAGGCCAAACTACTAGCACCACCGAAATTTCTTTCCTGCCACGACTTGGATGACACTTCACGCCACCCTTCAGCACAAGCTGGGAGACCCAAGAATGAACTCTCTCTGCTGCCATTCCCCCTTCCGATTCTGAAAATAGGGAGCACGGGCAGAGATCCTTCGCCATTGCTATAGGAACCTGGCTGCAGGCTCCCAGTCACAGCTTGATTCCTCTTTCCCTGGAACCAACAGTGAACTTCTGTTTGGTCTGGGGTAACGCTTTTCAGAAATCATTCTGAGTTACATCTGGGAGCTGCACTTCTGCCTACACCCTTAGGGTATGGGTTAGCACTATTTGCATCTAAATCTTGATTACTTAGACCAACCAGATATAGTTCAAGGTCATTGTGCTATCAATGCACACTTCCAGAGAACACAAGGGAATTTGTGCTGCCAAATGAAAGTTCAATGGTGAGGGGATAGTGTTTGGTTCTGTTGAATTAAATTGATTGCAGCTCCTAGAATAATTTATGCTTTCTGCCTGAGAGAGGTTGAGAGTAGGAAAGAAGTGATTATAGTGCTGACAATATGGCAGGCAGATCCCAGGACAGACCACTTAGTGTAGCTTGGGCCTGGGACCAGTTACAGCAAAAAAATGTTGAATTGAATAGATAGCAAAAGACAGAAGCCTTTTGGTGAGGTTTCTGCTTGCTGCCAGGAGAGAGAAAGAGGAAATGCTGGGCAGTGTGCCAACCAAACTGTGTTAGGACCTTGGGGTCAAGGCTTTCAGCAAGGTTGGAGCTTTGCGATATTCACAGCATGGTTCTGTGTAAATGATTTGAGAACTGAATATGCAGAAGCCTTTTGGCCAGATTTCTTCTTGTTCTGAGGGGAGGGAGTGTTGCAGAAAGACAGACAGTTGCAAAGCCAACCATCTGGCCCTGATGGGTGGGGCCCAGTAGTATTTCCAGTAGGGATCTGTGTAAATGATTTGATAATTGAACATGCCTTTTGAATAGATTTATCTTTGCTGCCTACGGGTTCAAGGAAATACTTCCACGGTCCCAAGAAAGCTGACATTGAGGGTGGGCCAAGGAGCACTCACAGCAGGTCTCTAATGATGTGATTTAACAGGGGTTGACAATGTAAACACTTTCCCTCTATGCACTAAACAGACGTAGTCTTTCTGGACTTTAGGAAGGCCTTCGACACTGTCTCTCATCCCATTCTCATTAAAAAATTAGGGGACTGTGGCATCAACACCTACACAGTCAAATGGGTCACTAGTTGGCTGGAGCGCCACACCCAGAGAGTGGTGGTGGACAGGTCATTTTCGACCTGGGGGGATGTGAGCAGTGGGGTTCCGCAAGGCTTGGTCCTTGGGCCCGCACTGTTCAACATCTTCATCGGTGACTTGGATGAGGGTGTGAAAAGCACTCTGTTCAAATTCGCAGATGACACTAAGATGTGGGGGGAAGTGGGCATGCTAGAAGTGGGGAATAGGCTACAATCAGACCTAGACAGGTTACAGGGGTGGGTGGATGAGAACAGGATGGGTTTCAACACTGACAAGTGCAAGGTACTGCACCAGGGGAGGAGGAACCAGCATCATACCTACATGCTGGGGAACTCCCTTCTTGTCAGTGCAGAGGCAGAAAAAGATCTTGGAGTCATTATTGATGCCAAAATGAACATGGGCCGACAGTGTGGGGAAGTGGTCAGGAAGGCCAACTGCACCTTGTCATGCATCCACAGATGCATCATGAGCAGGTCCGAGGAGGTGATCCTCCCCCTCTATGAGACACTGGTTAGGCTGCAGTTGGAGTACTGTGTTCAGTTCTGGGCGCCACGCTTCAGGAGGGATGTGGAGAACATGGAGAGGGTCCAGAGGAGGGCCACCCGCATGATCAGGGGTCAGCAAGACAGGCCCTACAAGGAGAGGTTAAGGGACCTGAACCTGTTCAGCCTCCAAAAGAGAAGGCTGAGGGGGGACCTAGTGGCCATTTACAAACTGGTTGGGGGGAGCAACAGGCATTGGGGGAGTTCCTGTTCCCCTGAGCACTCCCAAGAGTGACTAGAAATAATGGTCACAAGCTGGCAGAGGGTAGATTTAGACTAGACATCAGGAGGCGCTACTTCACTGTCAGGGTGGCTAGGATCTGGAACCAACTTCCAAGAGAAGTGGTGCTGGCTCCTACCCTGGGATCTTTAAAAGGAGGCTGGATGAACAGCTCACCAGGGTCGTTTGACCCCAGTACTCTTCTTGCCATGGCAGGGGGTTGGGTGATCTGCTCAGGTCCCTTCTGACCCTACCAACTATGAAACTAAATTGAAAGTGCTCCTGAGGTTAAGGCACTTGCAGATGGGAGCAGCCAAACCTGGGTCTCTCTCACAGCCATCCAGGGAAGGCATGGTGGTCCTTTTAGAGAAGCGGTTCAATGTTGGGATTAAATCAATAGCCCTGCTGCATGCCCAGAGGTGCGCAATAGCTGATATTATTCTTCTCATTACATGAGGAGCTCTCATCAGTAGCTTGGGTTCCCCAGTACCCTCACCCTCATTCTGGCTCTTCTCCATGCTACTAACATTGGTATTATCAATATTGTGCCCCGAGTTTCTGGGCATGATCTGGATCACCAACAGTGTGCTGTAGAGCAGGCATAGGCACCATCTGGCACCTAAGTCACAGTTAGCATCCCTTCAATTTTTCCAGCTGTATTTCAGGTCCTTTCCCTTGACCCAATGCTACTTACTGACTGACTTTCAGCTCTTGGAAGTTCACCTCAACAAAACGATTGAAGGCATTGGTTGTACTAATGTTGTGAAGGGACCTCTGCTTTAGAACAGGGGTGGGCAACATACAGCCTGGAGGCTCATGAAGGGACTTTGTTCAGCCTGTGGCAGGTCCCTTGGTCCTACCCGGTCCAGCACTATCTGGCTGTGGCATGTACTGCTGTCCTCTGGGCATGCAGCAGGGCTGGGGCAGCTTCACAGCTGGACTGCCTTTCTAGGCAGACCAGGCAGTGGCAGCTTCTTCCATCTGCCACCACTGCTGGCTCCAGCCCCATGGAACTGGTGGGGACCCATGCCACATGTCTGCTCTGGACTTGCCTGCTCATACTAAACAGTGGCAGCCGCAGTGCTGACTGGGCAGAAATTGTTGCTCAGCACAGGGGAAAAGCAGTCTTTTCCCCTCACTGCTGGCTGGTGTTCCGTACTACAGCCACCCAGAGCCCATGCTGGGCTGCCCAGTGGCTCCTCTATGCTGCCACCACTGCCCCATGGGGCAGCCCAGATGTGGTGGTGACAGCAGTGGAGACACAGGGCAGCCCTGTGTGGGCTTCAGGCACCTGTAGCAGGGAGCAGTGAGGGGGAGGGGGAGTTTTTGCTTGGCTGCTGTTTAGCATGAGCAGGCAAGTCAAGAGCAGACACTAGGTGCACCAGGTTGTGGGGCTGTGGCATGGGTTCCTGCTGATGCCCTCCCACTAGGGTGAGTCCAGAGTGAGCATGGGGAAAGCTGGGGCTGAGCACTATTGACAGTGGTGGGAAAGCACCACAGGGCATGTGGGCTCTGGGCTGTTGCAGGGCAGGGCTGGGTATTGACCGGCTCAGGGGAACCCATGTGGGAGGCTCCCATGCACACCCCACCATACTCACAAACCCTCCCCTGCAAACCCTGCAATCACACCCTTCCCCACACATAATCACACACCCCACAAACACCGCATTCACCCATAACCTCTCCTACACTCCCACAAACCCCATAACCCACCACACACTCCCCCACGCACCTCTTGCTCACTGCTACATGCACACACCCCACCACACATGGACCCACACCCACCAATGCACATCCCACACCCACACACACACCCCTAAACACCCTCCCCCTCCACACACCCCACAAACCCCATACCCACCTACACTCATACACCCACACATTCCCACAAAGACCCTTCCACAAGCCTCCATACCTACCTACCCACATGAACACATACCCCCACACCCCACATACACACACATCCACAGCCCCTCACGAATTCCATACACACCCACCCATACCCCCCACACCTACCACATCACCGCAATATATAGAAGTAAGACTTCATTTCAAGCTACTATGCAATCACCTCTATATACATGATACAAACATAGACAAATCAGGAGAAAAATATAAAAAAAAATAAAATTAAAATATGTTATTGTGGATGTTTGATTTTTAGTATACAATTTGGGGTTTTTTCCAGTTCCAAGATGGGAAACCCCCTTCTCAAATGGAGTATTTCTAGGGTGAGGGGAGGGACTTCCAGTGGCTAAGGTCAGGGGTTAGGGGGCAGGACTTCTGATCCCTAATTGATGACCAGGAGACGGGGCATCTGTCAAGGGGTGGGGCTACCCCTACAGCCCTCTACAGCTTGCTAAAACTCATTAAGCGGCCCTCCAGTTGAAATAATTGCCTGTCGCTGCCTGAGAGGGCAATGATATTGAGGGTATCCTTGAGTTTCCTTCCCAACATCTCACTCACTGAATAAGGCATGGTGCTTTGTCAAGGGGTTTATGAGCTGGTAAACTGCTGTATGATGAGTAATCAAAGAAAGAAGGGGGCACTTGCTCCTCAAAACTTATTTTCACTAGAATGAGTGCACATGAACCTTCTCCCAGGTACCCCAAGCACACACACATACATACTTTCAAACAGTCTTTGAAAAAATTATCAAGGCTCACATTTGCGAGAGCCCGGCAGGACAAATCATGCTGAGGGGAAACCAGCACAGGTTCGTAGTAGGCAGATCATGCCTGACTAATCTAGTCTCTTTTTATGACCAGGTTACGAAATGCCTGGACACAGGAGTAGGGGTGGATGTCGCATACTTAGACTTCAGGAAGGCCTTCGATACGGTATCCCACCCCATACTGGTGAACAAGTTAAGAGGCTGTGACTTGGATGACTACACAGTCTGGTGGGTGGCAAATTGGCTAGAGGGTCACACCCAGAGAGTCGTGGTGGATGGGTCGGTTTTGACCTGGAAGGGTGTGGACAGTGGGGTCCCGCAGGGCTCGGTCCTTGGACCAATACTCTTTAACGTCTTCATCAGCGACTTGGACAAGGGAGTGAAGTGTACTCTGTCCAAGTTTGCGGATGACACAAAACTGTGGGGAGAAGTGGACACACCAGAGGGCAGGGAACAGCTGCAAGCAGACCTGGATAGGATGGACAAGTGGGCAGAAAACAACAGAATGCAGTTCTTCAACAAGGAGAAATGCAAAGTGCTGCACCTAGGGAGGAAAAATGTCCAGCATACCTACCGCCTAGGAAATGACCTGCTGGGTGGCACGGAAGTAGAAAGGGATCTTGGAGTCCTAGTGGACTCCAAGATGAACATGAGTCAGCAGTGTGACGAAGCCATCAGAAAAGCTAATGGCACCTTATCATGCATCAGCAGATGCATGATGAATAGATCCAAAGAGTTGATACTTCCCCTCTATCGGGCGCTGGTCAGACCTCAGTTGGAGTACTGCATGCAATTCTGGGCACCGCACTTCAAGAGGGATGCGGATAACCTGGAGAGGGTCCAGAGAAGGGCCACTCATATAGTTAAGGGCTTGCAGGCCAAGCCCTACGAGGAGAGACTAGAGAACCTGGACGTTTTCAGCCTCCGCAAGAGAAGGTTGAGAAGCGACTTTGTGGCTGCCTATAAGTTCATCACGGGGGCACAGAAGGGAATTGGTGAGGTTTTACTCACCAAGGCACCCCCAGGGGTTACAAGAAATAATGGCCACAAGCTAGCAGAGAGCAGATTTAGATTGGACATTAGGAAGAACTTCTTGACAGTTAGAATGGCCAAAGTCTGGAATGGGCTCCCAGGGAGGTGGTGCTCTCCCCTACCCTGGGGGTCTTCAAGAGGAGGTTGGATATGCATCTAGCTGGGGTCATCTAGACCCAGCACTCTTTCCTGCCTATGCAGGGGGTCGGACTCGATGATCTATTGAGGTCCCTTCCGACCCTAGCATCTATGAATCTATGCATCTATGAATCTATGATTCCAGAGCAATCAAAGTCAGAGAGGTGGCCAGAATAGCCACTTCATGGGTACCTGTAAGGTAGTGTAAGATTATGTTTGTCTGATCACTTGCCTAAACTGGTGACATAGAAAGATATATTCTAGGTCATAGTCTATATGCATATGGTTTTAGTCATGAATCATTCAGGGTCAAATTTGTCACTGACTGGTCAGAGTTATACTTATTTAGGGCTGTGAGTCATCTGTCTGCAGCTTTTTTCACCTGGTTAAAAGCCACTTAAGATTATATATATATATATATATATATATATATATGTGTGTGTGTGTGTGTGTGTGTGTGTGTGTGTGTGTGTATGACATCATATATAAAAAAATTATAATATAAGTATATATAATTTATATTTATATGCACCTGCTATTAGTCTTAGGTTTTCAGCCATGTAACTTTCTCTGCTGTTTCTAGCATCCCTTTCTTATTTATATTAAGTACTTTCTGTTTCTCATTTTTCACTTGCTTGCTTATTCCTAATTGTTGTTATCTCTTCATTGATAAACCAGAATGAGTACTTCGGTTGCCCTCTTTCTTGATTGGGAAATTTTAGTTCCATGGTCATCTAATACATTCTTATGATAACACTCTCATTTTTCATTCAAATTTTTTTGTGTGTAAATTTTGCCACCCAATTTAATTTTACCCTCAGTTTTCTACACTTTTGGATGATTAGTCCTGTTGAAACACCAACTGTGTATATTGCTGGTTGGCATTGTCTTCTGTTGTCCCATGTTGAATATGATAAGGCCAGGATCACTGGTTCCTTGGCAACCACAAGCCATTGGTTTTCTAACTTTACCTGACATAAAAGTTACCTCATATTACATGCAATACCTTTTTGTTAGAATACTGTCTATGATTTTTTAGAAACTCTAATTATGTTTTAGTATTATTGGCTATAGGAAACTTTGACCATAAGTCTCCCAAAACTGAGGTTTTCCAGAATACATTTTAAAATTTATGTACAATACAACTGGGTTCCTAAAGAATAACTCAGTTTGTTCTTTGGTTTGACATGGTGGTCTGAAACAGAACTATTTTAAACGTTTTTAGTTAGCACATTTATATATGTGTGTGTGTATATATATATATATATATATATATGTATATATATATATATATATATACATGTATATATATATATATATATACATATATATATATATATATATATATGCATTGATACCTTGTGGCCCTGGCTTAAGATATCAAAAGCACTAAAAGAAGCAGTGGTTTAAAATACTGTTTCTCTTCTTCCCCCTCTATACTTTATTTACTCGCTCTTTCTTTTCTAAACAAGAATAACCAATGATTGTGTTCCACCATGTTATCCATCATGTAAATGTATGAAATGTCTTCTCGTCAAATCCTTTTGCCTATTTCCCGAGGCTGTTAGGAAACTTATATAAGCAACAGAAAAAAAATCTCTATGATTCTATTTTTATGTACAGTAATCACTTATATCACCCTAAATGCAGTTCTGGGTGAGATTTGCAGCTTCCATTTGTGCCCAGAAACATATGTGCTCTGACTTCATAAAACCCAGGTACGTATAGCTTTAACATTTATAAGTGTGTGTACCCATGCTTGCAGCTATAATACATGGGACATTTCTTAGAGAGTGTGCACATTTTTGTACAAGTGGTGACTAGATGGGGCCCATGTGAAAGTATTTGCATATATCTTACAGCCTGTTTTCATTTAAGATAATGTAAAAAAATGAAGCAATTGAAAATGGTAATCCAAAAAGAGACAAAGGAGTGAGGAGTAACGACTTTGCTGAGATAGAGGTAGTATGTTTTCCAATAAAGCTCTGGACTCAGTCTTCTTCTGATATTGGGCTCTTTGGCTCCATTTGTACTGAAAGAGATTAGTGTTTGGTCCTGGATGCACTTTCTGGGGTGATGAAGCCTGTAGTACTGACTGTTTCAAAGGTGAGTAGCAGAGTCCTGTATAGCATGTACATATAAAAAGGTAGTATCAGTAGTCTGTGTTCCAAACCAGCATATGATAAACATATTTACCAGTTGCTTTGGGAATTACAGCCGGAGATTATTTTACAACCTAATTTCATCTTCCTTCTACTTACTCAAATATGATTTAGTTCTGAGGTTTCTTCTGAAAGCACTAATTAAGTCTTCAAGCTTTTAAATCTCAATTAAAATATCACTATGATTCCTTAGTGACAAAGTTAAATGTTCAATGTTATTAACCAAAGTGAATGATATATGATATACAGTCTGTGTCTGAGTCCCTTTCCTGAAAGTGTTTTGTATTTTAAATTAAATCAAATATAAATAGGACAATGGTAATCTGTAGTATGATAAAATATAATCTTTCAAAACAGTGTTTCATTAGTGACTTTAATTTGCAAAATAATGAAACTAGATAGATCCACACACTGCTTAAGCAAGGGTACATATTTGAGATACTATGGTTGTCAGATGTGATTTTAATGCTACTGCTAATAGATTTTGGGATATGCTTAATAATAAATGTTATTCATTATGACAATTGACCATTCCTGCCAATTTTTATCTAAAATTGGTGTTTTGAAAGCATGAAGTTTTCTATGGATAGTGTTTTTGCTGAAAACTTTTTTTTTTCTTCTTTATTAAGAAGCTAAAACTTTCTGTAAATGGAAAATAATCCCATCAGCTGAAAAACAGGTTTTAAAATGTTGTCTGTCCTGCTAAAGATTTCTTTGGTAAAGCTGTTGAGATAGAGAAAACATCAAGTATGTATGTACCAAACTAGTCAGAGGAGATGTTCAAATACCAGATGACTACTGGTCCCACTAAAGTCAATGGTAAACTTTAGTTGACTTAGGCCACGTACAAACATTGAATTTCTACTGGGAGAGTCGGTAGAAACTTGCTCTTCCAGTAGAAACCATGACTGTACAGATATTCAGGATTTTTCTTCCAGAGCAAAAATTGCTGCCCCAGGAGAAAAATAACCAGGGAACAACAAGGGTTGCTCTTTTGGGAGCATGAACTTCTATATATGTGCCTTCTGAAAGAAGCTGCCTCACATCCCAGCATAATTTGCTCCCTGTCCTGTTCCTATCCCCCTTCCTCTCCCCCTCCCTACCAGGTACTGAAAGACAGGGTGTTTTTACATGCAGTCCAGGAGTGGAGCACTTTAATTATAGTTTCATAGTTTCATAGCTGGTAGGGTCGGAAGGGACTTGAGCAGATCATCAAGTCCAAACCCCTGCCATGGCGGGAAAGAGTACTGGGGTCAAACGACCCCGGTGAGGTGTTCATCCAGCCTCCTCTTAAAGACCCCCAGGGTAGGAGCCAGCACCACTTCTCTTGGAAGTTGGTTCCAGATCCTAGCCGCCCTGACTGTGGAGTAGCATCTCCTGATGTCTAGCCTGAATCTACCCTCTGCCAGCTTGTGACCATTATTTCTAGTCACTCCTCGTAGCGCTCGGGGGAACAGGGACTCCCCCAATGCCTGCTGGTCCCCTCTGACTAGTTTGTAAACAGCCACTAGATCACCCCTCAGCCTTCTCTTGTGGAGGCTGAACAGGTTTAGGCCCTTTAGCCTCTCCTTGTAGGGCCTGCCCTGCTGTCCCCTGATCATGTGGGTGGTTCTCCTCTGGACCCTCTCCATGTTGTCCACATCCCTCCTGAAGTGCGGCGTCCAGAACTGGACGCAGTACTCCAACTGCAGCCTGACCAGTGTCGCATAGAGGGGAAGGATCACCTCCTTGAATCTGCTTGAGCTGCATCTGTGGATCCATGACAACGTACAGTTGGCCCTCCTGACTGTGTCCCCACACTGTCGGCCCATGTTTAGTTTGGCATCAATAATGACTCCAACATCTTTTTCTGCCACTGCACTGACAAGAAGGGAGTTCCCCAGCCTGTAGGTATGCTGCTGGTTCTTCCTCCCCAGGTGCAGTACCTTGTACTTGTCAGTGTTGAAACCCATCCTGTTCTTATCCGCCCACCTCTGTAACCTGTCTAGGTCTGATTGCAGCCTATTCCTCCCTTCTAGTGTGCCCACTTCCCCCCACATCTTAGTGTCATCTGCAAATTGGAACAGGGTGCTTTTTACCCCCTTATCCAAGTTGCTGATGAAGATGTTGAACAGTGTGGGCCCAAGGACCGAATCCTTGGGAACCCCACTGCCCACATCCCTCCAGGTCAAAAATGGCCCATCCACCACCACTCTCTGGATGAGGCCCTCCAGCCAGTTAGTGACCCATTTGACTGTGTAGGTGTTGATGCCACAGTTCCCTAGTTTTTTAATGAGAATGGGGTGAGAGACAGTGTTGAAGGCCTTCTTAAAGTCCAGAAAGACTATGTCCACTGCTACACCTGCATCTAAGGCTTTTGTGACCTGGTCATAGAAGGCCACCAGGTTGGTCTGACAGGACCTACCTTTAATGAACCCATGTTGGTTTCCCCTAAGCAGAATCTCCCCTGCTGGCCCCTCATGGACATGTGCCAGGATAATTCTTTCAAAAAGCTTACCCAGGATCAAGGTAAGACTAACAGGCCTATAGTTTCCTGGGTCCTCCTTTCTCCCTTTTTTGAAAATGAGAAAATTGGCCCTTTTCCAGTCCTCTGGCATCATGCCACAGCATCATGAATGCTCATAAAACTATGCCAGTGGTCCCGCAATGACCTCTGCTAATTCCCTCAGCTCTCCAAGATCCCCTCTAGTTAAAGCACCCACAGCAGCTCATGTATCAGCACCCCTGCACTTCAAAATGGTGTTGGGGGCACTTTAACTAAAGCTTGTCTAATAAGCTTTAGTTAAAGTGCTCCTGCCACCATTTGGAAGTGCAGGGAAGCTGATACACAAGATGTAGAGGCTGCTGGAGTACACTAATTACCATGCTCCACCAGACTTGATTAATCGAGTCTTCTCTGATGTGCTGTAATTACAGCACATCAGAGCAGTCTCCCTGCACATCTGCAGGCACCCAACTGTGGCTAGTCTCTACTGCTCCAAGTGATCAGGGTGCCACTTCATATTCCCCTCATTGTGCTGCGGGGAGATATAGTTTTTGAAGCAGTCTGGGTCAGCCAATCAGGGCCACCCCATGTGCTTGTGTTATCTGTTGCTAGACAGACTTGGGAGCCTATAGACCAAGCTGAAACGTATGCACTGGCCTCCCCTGGGTGCACAGCAGCTCAGCCGTCTGTTCAGGGCTCTCTGGCTAAATATGTATCAGAAAAAGAAAAGAAGAATTATCTCAGCTCACTTGAACATGTGTACAGAGCCTTTGATGAAACTTGGATTTGATCTGTATCTTCCATTTATCCAGTACTCTGACAGAAGAAACTTTCTTGTAAAGAAACTGGAATTTGACTTGTCATTTTTTGTATAGTTACACTAGATTTGCATTAGTTGTTTAAAGAGAGGGGTACAAGCTTTTCCAGTGCCTTTAATGGAACCAGGATTTTACTCAGATTTTTTTCGAGGTATAAGAAAATTCGCAGGGTGTTACGCATTCCTGATCCTATGTCTCGATGAGGAAGCTTGTTATTAGGACTGGCAACACTTTGTGCAATAGAAAAACTTAACTTGATGACATGCAAAGAGCAGTGAAGCCATTTGTGTACAACACATTGACAGAATTTCTCAGTAGCCATGCTACACTCAGTGCTTATACATCCACACTGCATGAGTAATAGAATCACAAACTGTGCATAAGTGCCAAAAATGCTACTTACGTGGCTGGAAAGAGCCATTTGGGCTCAAATAATGAAATAGAATTCTACCTGTTAACATTATCGTTTTGGTGCTTGCAAGGTAATGATTGGTAAAATTGATTATACTTCCTAAATAAGAAACTAATAAGAGAACATTACCTTGTGCTGAGAGCACAGCAGGCAGCACTTCACAATACTGTCTTGTGATTATCTGGCTGAAATGCAGGGCAGCTCTGCCAAGCAAAGAAGTGTCAGGCTGAGTCCTTAGCACGAGTGAGGTGTGGGGATATCACCAACACATGGCAAGAGTAAAAACAGGGAAATAAATTATTCTTGGAAGTGAAAAAAAAAATCTGAGCTAGATTTAAAATAAAGTGTCCCAGAGTCAATGGGAATGAGATTAATAGGAATATTTTTTGTATAATTCCAAATTGTGAATGCAGCTCATTCATTATGTTCTAACTTTCCTATTGTACAGGGCTGAGGAAATAGTCTAGTGAGACCATGGTTCTTGAATGTGTACAAAGGCTTGGAGCACTATGTGAGCCTAAAATTCACTTACATATTTTTTTGGTGTAGAGATGGGAGACCAGTCATTACTTTCCATAAAGCGTAACTTGTAATGCTTGCCTTGAGTCAGGAGGTGCAGTGTGAGGTTCAGGATTTTTGCTCTTTGAGAAAATATATAATTTTGGTACAAAAAATTAGCTGATAATAATATCACTTTAGGATCTTGTTTTATAATAACATTTAAATCAGGGGTAAGCAACGTTTTTTGGCCAGAGTGCTGAAAAAAACACAAAGTCTACCTTGGAAGGTGCCAGAGTGCCGGCATGCCAGAAAAACAAAACAAGGGCAGGGGGTACATGGCAGCATGTACTGCATATTAGTATAGCTAATAATCATAAATGCTGGCCTTTTTTCAGTAAATACCAGATTTTCTAAAAATTGTAAACCTGGTCACAATAAATATAACTTCTGATACTACCTTTGATCTTGTGTATTTGTTTTGTGTAGGTCCCCCCCACAACAGCCCCCCCAGACCTGCTTGTGCCCCTTCCCCCCCCGCTCTGCTCCTGCCCCTTGCCCTCCCACTCAAAGCCCCTGCCCCCAGCCCTGCCAGAGGGGGGTCCCCAGCTGCCAGAGCTATGGGGCCAGGGACACAGGTCCGCAGCTCTCTGCCCCCAACAGAAGTCAGTGGTTGCTGCAGCAGGAGCAGGACTCCCAGGGGCACTCCCAGGTGGGCAGGGGGGACCTGTGCCCCACAGATCTGTGTGAGGAGCAGGGGCAGGGCAGGTGTGCACTGCAGACTCGTGCTCCCCGTTGTGCTGCCCTCTCCCGCCGCCTCTGCAAAGCAGCAAATGGAACCCAGCACTGCAGGGCACAGCAGGAAGGCGCAGAAAGATGTCTGCTGCTCTGAGCTCCCTGCTGCCCTGGCCACACTTTCCCTGCAGGTGGGGGCAGCACTGCAGGGAGGGGTACAACCCTGCACTGCTGCCCTTGCTTCTCCTGTGCACACAGGGGAAGTATGACCAGGGCATGCAGAGCTTGCAGCGGCAGGCAGCTTCCTTGTGTGGCCCCTCTGTGTGCATGTTGCTACAGCGATGTAGTGGCTAAAAATAACGGTGAACCTCTGGCACAGCATAGTATGGGCCGTTACTGTGCCATCATTTAGTACTTCCAAAAGCAGGGGGTCCCCAGCTGCCAAAAGGAAGTACTAAATGATGGCACAATAACAACGGTGCCGTAGGGGCATGTGTAGATGCACCCCATAGACACACGCAGACAGAGGGAGGCTAACACCGAAATGTGGTGTATTTTATAAAAAAGAAATATCTGCCAAGAATTCCAGTAATTAGTAACCTGTTAGGGTTAATGATTACTGCTAAAATTGGAAGTCCCCAAATTCTTCCTGTTAACAGCAATCTATAAACTTAATATATTGAAATGAGTTTCTGGGTAATAACATATTGCCAAATCCTCAACTCTTATAGCATTGAAGGATTTAAGGATCCAGCCCATAATACATAATTTAAATCATATTCAGTGTTTAATTAACAACAATTCTATAGTTATCCCAGTAGAAAGTGTTTGCAACCCTGTTTTATAAAAGTTAAAACAGGCAGTATGAACAAAGATATTAATCAATAATTAAAGGATTCTATTCTCTTTGCTGGTACAACTGGTATTACTATAAAGGATAGTGACATGCGGGTGGACAGAACACTTGTCCCAAAAATGAACAATTTTTCTCTATCTACTTACATGAAATAAAAAGTCTATAACTTGAGATTTATGCCTTTTTATAGTTCCCTGATTGGCACAAAGACTGTTGAAGTCACTAAATCTTTTATTAAACCTTAGCTTGTTAGGTTCATAGGGAAGCAAATCATAAACCAATCTTCATTCATTTTAAATTATTCAGCAAGAAATGAGACCCAGTAGAGTGCTTCTGGCCTCTGAGTCCTGCAAAAAGGTAGTGAGAAAACATTATGTTTAGCTCAAAATGGCCTTGAAACTTATTTGAACTATCAAATAAAGTGAACCTCTCATTTATTATTGCTCACATATTAATGTATATCATAAGCATGGCTTGGTTTTACAGATACATTTCAAATACATACAGATACATGTAATTGAACAGCACAAAGACAAGTATTTCAGTAAAACTGCCATAAAAACAAACCCATTGCTGATTATCGATGCATGTAACATTGGGAACATTTTATTTTAATGAGTTTATTGTGTACTACTCATCCCAGACTGCAAAGTAGATGACAGTGATGTATAACTCACAAAGCAGTAGCCTTGATAGGATGATGAAGGATTGTTTCTCCTCATTATGCCAACAGAGCTTCTTTTCATTCCTTCTTGCATTCTCTGTTCATTGTTTACCATTGGCATCATCAGTCACTGGGCAGTACAGTTTACAAATACTGTTGTGACAGGTGGAAAAAAATGTTCAGCCAATGATGTGAAATCTATCAAAATCCTGCCAGGGTGCAGCTTGAAACCTCTATTCAAGCTCTCATCTGAGTCTGATCCATGGTTTAGATAACATTTTGCTTATAAAAGACATTCTTTCCTTCTTGGTAGTTACTCAGAGCAATACGCCATTCATTTTCCTTATTCTTTCTTTATACAGACACAGGCAGGCCAATTTCTTAGAGCTGGTGAAGACTGAATCAATTATACCTGGGTCTCTTTTTGTTACAGAACTTGCATACATAGTTTTATGGTGGGAGCAAATATCAATACTTGGCACTTGGATATACTGACTATGAATAGCCTCCAGCATAGAAAATAAGCAACCAAACACTGACCTCAAAAAATATGAAAACACAGAGGGGGGAAAAAGTATCAAAAATGTGATTTATCTAAGACTGCACAAAGGTTTCCAACCACTTGGTAGCATCTGCATAAAACTTGTACAGAATGAAGCAGCATTTCTATGAGTGTTTTAGGATGCTTTAGGAGTACTTTCTTCAGCGCTGTCTCCACAAAATTTTAGCTTCTTAATAAAGAAGATCTGCTGGCAGGATTATGTCACCAAAGTGCAGGGAAATAGGGAAGAAGACTTCATACCAATTCAAACTGTTGAACTGGGAATTGCACTTGAATTACTGGTGAAGTTAGAATTTGTACATTTTATCCAAAAATGTTGAAAGGGTAGATCAGTGATTAGCAACCAGTATACTGTGGCACCCAGGGTGTGCCTTGAGATCAAGGGGTGCCTGTACATGAGCGCAGAGGCTGCTCCAATATACTGTAATTACAGTGAGCATTGGAGCAGACTCGATTAATCAAGTCTGCTGGAGCGTGGTAATTAACACGCTCCAGCCAGTCTCCGCATCTCATGTATCAGCATTCCTGCATTCATAGGTGATGCATAGGGGGGATGTGTCCCCCGATATTGGCCTTCACTGGCTGGGGAGTGTGGAGCGCTGGCTGGTACCCCCCGAGAAGCACCAGTGGCATTTCCGGTTTTGCTGCCGGAGCTTCTGGGGTAAGCGATCGGCCGCTGGGGGGACCCCCCCCCCAGTCAGCAATAGGCCGTTGGTGCCCCCCCCAGAGTCAGGAGGCACTAGTTGCCCATGCCCACACTTCAAAGTGACAATGGGGGCATTTGAACTAAAGTTCATATGACAAGCTTTAGATAAAATACCCCTGCTGCCATTTTGAAGACATTCTGGGTGCTTTATTTAGAGTGGCTCTGAGAGCAGCATTAATTAAAGCACCCCTCCCCCCTGCCCCTGGAACACATGTAAAAATATCCAAGGGTGCTGTAGGGAGCCATGCAACATTAGCACTGGTAGGTGCACAAACATTATTCACAAAATTGATTCCAAATAGATATCCACAGTGCTAAAAACATTCTGACCTGTTGTGATTTTCTGAGTTCTTTGCAACAGAAAAAATTCTCTATTATTTTCACATAGTTAAAACAATGAGTTAAAACTAAGAGCTGGAATTTTCTTAAGGGTGCCTTGAGCCTAGCAAGGCTGAAAACCACTGGGCTAGATAGTGGCTTGGATAACAACCCTGGGCAGAAAAGGAAGGAGAAGCAAGACCTACAACTTTCCAGTCCTCAGTCTGTTGTTCAGTTTGTCCCCTGAGTGTGTTACCTAAATAATCCAAACAATCATCTAAGAAAGATGTGTCATCTAAGAATATTGGTCCATCTTCTTCAATGTCCTCAATCCAGGACCAAAGTTTTCTGCAACCTGTCTGCGTTGATTAGTTCCAGATGAAACACATTAGATGCCCTGGTTGTATTTACTAATGGTATTTTTACATACTACTACACTGATGAGTTGGAGAAGAAGGGTTTAACAGGAATTCCCATACTCAGAACTGTAGCAACAAGTAAGAGAAAAGGAACTTTTGTAGTATTTTTTTTTTCAGATATTGTTCCTTTAAAGTAACATATGAGAGAGGCTTTTTGTGCTATATTACAATTCAATTAGGCTTTGTATAATACTCCTCTCATTCCTTTTCCTCTTAGTCATTTGATTGTTAAAACTTTTAGAAAGATGGATGGCAAGCTGTCTAAGTCATTTGCATTCTAACAAATTAATTTGTACCCTGACATACTCCTCAGGCTATTGGGTTATGTTGGTGGTTTTGAAATTGCTGCTGGGATCCTCACTTGGCTGGATGCTGATGGGCTATGTAAAAGTTGCCTTTTATCTTGCTTACATTATGTTTTGGTTCATCTCTGAGAAATTTGTCCTGGTCCTTTTATCTTTCTATTCTGTGTTGGGGTCAATAGCTGCATCTATAGACTTTCTCTATTTTGAGCTCCTCCGTATTCAATCACAAGTAATATAATAATCAACTGTCCTGTCTGATACTAGTATAGATTAACCCTTTTGTTTTTCAGTGTTGCAAATAACTTACTCCCTGAGTTGATATGACTTTCATATCTCTAGGGCATTATAATTTGGTGTTAAAGCAGGGAGCTAAAAGAAGGACCAGAGTTTGAAATATATTGAAAACAACAGGAATTCTAATGTTATTAGACCATTATTAGATGGAACTAGTGGACTTGTTGTTAACAATGTGGAAATGACAGAAGGATTCAGTACATATTCTGTTTCTAGATTTTGGGGAAAATATTAGAAAATATATTAATGTCTGATGATGAGAAAACAGTTTTCATTCTAGCAGTAAGTAAGCATCTACTAAAATAAGACGTTTGAACATAAACCAATCTGGATATCTTGCATCCAAGAGCTTGAAAGGACCTGTTGAAATGCTGTAGATCACTGAAATTCATATGAAATAAGACTTGAAATGCTGGTAAAGGTCCAAGAGGCCAGAAGACAACAACTGTTGTACTACTATTAAAAAGGAGAAATAGGTCGACTGAGGTAATTTTCAGTCTGATTCTAGGCAAAATTAATTGAATTTTTGTCATGGGACTTCTCTAATAAGGATCTTAAAAAGGTAATATAATTAATGCCAATCAACATGGGTTTATGCAAAATAGTTCTTGCTGAACTAACTTGGTCTTTTATTAATGACATTATACTGTTGGTTGATAAAGGTGCCAGTGTGGATATACTAGACAGAGTGGATATCCACTATTTGTGGCCTTGCCAGATTGTTTTGTTAGGAGAAGTAATAGTTGAAGAGTTAGATATTTCTTTGGAACAATACTATTAGTATGAAAGTAATGTATACAAAACCTGTTTTCCTGAGTACTGTAGAAACAAACAGCAGGGAATAGTAGCTGTGCAATCGACTGGCAAAATGTGTAACTTATTGTCTTTTACTACTGGTCCTTTTAGAGATGACACTCTTGCTACCAGCTACTCTGTTAGCTCAATTAAAAGAGGCCTGTGAATATGGATATCAATATGATGCCACATTTTTCTCTTTACTGTTTTAAAAAGCTAGGAATTTACACACATTGATATGAGCAAAGCTTTCTTAAATTTGCAAAGTCAAACAATGAAAAGTTAGAAATTACCAGAATTAAGGTTGCTTGAGGAATCTTAATTCATCCTTTTGGGCATATGCATTGCGATATAGTCTTTAATTATATGGAAACACACTATTGTTTCTATAGGACACAATAACTGCTTCATTCTGTTCAAACAATGGATCCACTCTGGAGATGAAATAGGGCTGTGTAATAAAACAAACTGTTCTTTGTAGGATCCCTTGCCTCATTTTTTGTTGAAATTGGAAGGTGTGTAGTATATGAGGCATGGATCTGCACAAAGAGAAAGAACTGGTTTCTGAGACTGGTGAATTCTGCTCTAGATGACTGGATTCTTCCCATGCCACTGATACAGAGTTCCTGTGTGATATTGACAAGTCATGTAGACCAAACCTTTTATACATGTTACCTGGGGCTGGAGAACTGGTGAGTTCTCACAACTACAAATGAATTCAATTGGGCTGTGCAAGTTGTATAGCACAAAAAATGAGGTGCCAAGCACTGCAAACAGAGCACCAAAAATTGGTGGTTACTTTATCTGTCTTACTCCCCGATCTGTAAAAAAGGAGAAAATACCCCCCCCCCCCACCTCACAGTGGGTTTATGAAGTACTCAGATATTATAGTGAGGAGTTTCATAAAAGGCCCATAAGAAAATCTATCTTGTAGGGTAAGACAAGAGTTCAGTAAAAAAAGTACAGGCCACTTATTGAAAAATGCAATTAATACAAAATATTGACTGACTTCACATTTATTGAATATTATCCATGCTGTGTACTGTATGTGACAGGAAAGCTATCAGAACATATGGAATGATGTAATTAAAGACTGCAATATACAAAGAAAGAATGTAACTATATGCTGATAATGGAGACACCAGATGCTTCTATGAAGCACTGAAATCTGCCTATGGCTCCACCTTCCTGATTCAAAGCCCACTGAGGAGCTCTGATGGCCGGACCCTACACACTGACAAAGACTCTGTCATGGACCAATGGTCTGAGCACTTTCAAACTCTCTTTGGCACTGAAGGCACAGTACATGAATCTGCCATCAACTGAGTCAAGCAACTGCCTGTTAAGGAGAAACTAGATGAATGGCCTACACTGGAAGAAACCTTGACAACTATTGACCAGATAAAAATCAATGAAGCCCCTGGAATTGATGGAATTCCACCTGAAGCCCTGAAATACAGTGGTCCTGCCCTTCATTCCCAGCTCCATGAACTCTTTATAGCCTGCTGGGAGCATGGGAACATTCCACAAGATCTGTGTGACGCTGTAACCAACACCTGTACAAGAATAAACGTGACAAGTCAGACTGTTTCAATCACTGAGCGATCACCCTTTTGTCCATCGCTGGGAAGATTCTAGCTAGAATCCTCATCAACAGGCTGGTGCCGGCTGTAGCAGAAGAAGCCCTCCCAGAGAGCCAGTGTGGCTTCAGAGCAAACAAAGGCACAATAGATATGGTATTTCTGCTCATACAAATACAGAAAAAGTGCCAGGAGCAGAACATGGTGGCTATACATCATTTTCATCCACTTTAATAAGGCATTTGACACCGAAATGGCCTCTGGAAGAGTCTCAAGAAGCTTGGATGCCCAACTTAGTTCCTCACTATGGTCAGGCAACTCCATGACAGTCAGTGTGGACAAGTCAAGTACAACAGCAACCTCTTGGGTCCCTTCCTGATCTCCAATGGAGTTAAGCAAGGCTATGTACTCACCCCTACTTTGTTCACCATTTTCTTTGCCATGATGCTACACCAAGCATTGGACTATCTTGAGGAAAGTGAGGAAGATGTTTATATCTGCTTCTGGGCAGACGGAAACCTCTTCAACCTCAGACAGCTACAGGTTCACACAAAGACCTTGCAACAACTCATCCTTGAACTTCTGTTTGCAGATGATTGTGGGACACGCCTAACACAATCTGCAGCACATGACCACTTGCTTTACTACTGCAGCACAACTCTTTGGAAGACTGAAGTTCTTCATCAGCCAGCTCCATACCAAGCTTATGTCCCACCAAAGATGACTATCAAAGGAACTGAGCTAAATGCTGTTGAGCAGTTCACCTACCTGGGGAGTGTCATCTTGTATGATGCCACAATTGACAAGGAGATAGACAACAGACTGTCAAAAGCTAGCAGTGCCTTCTGTAGACTCTACAAGTGTAGTATTGCAGTGACTATAATTGCGTTGACTGTTTATTTTGTTATTTCTCTTTTTATATAAGGAAAAGATTTAACCATTAAGATAAAGTGCATCTGGTTACGATTTACTTTTTACTATAATTTGATCAGTCATTACTAGTGCTTGGAATTAATCATCTATTTTAAATTTCTTATTGCCTAACATAAATGTATTTGACTTATTGGTCTCATGACTTTAGAACTTAAATTTAGTATAAGGGAAACACGTGTGTAAGTGTTTGTGGTATGTCTGGTGTGTTTGGATATGTCTGGTTTATGTAGAAAGAGGTAACAAAAGAATAAATGATGGACACATGTGCCAGTGACACAGACAGACAGGTCTCTTGTAGCAGGTGAAAATAGCCTTCTGTGGTTTGATGGTTAAGAGTTGCAGTGACCTAGAGTCAGCACTAAAGGATTACCAAACACTTAATCATGCTCCATCCTGATGGCTGAAGACTGCAAGTGATGGCCCTTGAAGACTGAAGACCACAAAGCCAGAAGATCATGACCTACCAATCCCAGCCTGCCAACAGGACAAAAAGGGTGGCCCTCACATCTGACTCAGCAGAATCCATAGGGTCTGTGGACATCTATTACTATAAAGAATGAACACAAAGACAAGGCTTTGGGTCTCTTCCACCTGCAAGGAGTTTTGGGCATGTCCAACAAGACCTGACTCCAACTCTCTTGGTCAGCCTGGCTGGCCACCAGACTGACCTTGAGCAACTTTGAAACTTGGTAACACCTTAACCTTTGCAGGACTGTCTAACTTCTGTGTGTGTGTGTTTGTTTCTTTGTATGAATGAATGAATGAATGAATGAGTGAATGATTATGCATGGGAATGAGTGAAGCAAATAACCTTATTGTTCTTTACTCTTTTTATGTTGTATGTTTTATGTTTTATGTTCCAATAAATACGGCATTGTGCCTTATCCCCTGATAAGATTCCAGCTTATTCTTAATTCACGCTGTACACCCTGTGCGTACAACACTAGCAGGTCTGTAATAGTCACAGCCTACAGGCACAAACCAAAGTCAAGGTGTACAGAGCTGTTGTTATCTCCACCCTACTGTACGCTGCTGAGTCATGGGTCTTATATCACTGCCATGTACACCTCGTTGAGCACTTTCATCAGTGCTTCCTCCACACCAGTCTCAAGATATGCTGGCAGGATTATGTCACCAAAGTGGAGGTGCTACAAAGAGCCAATACCACCAGTATTGAGGTGATTCTCCTGCAGACTCAGCTGTGGTGAGCAGGCCACATGGGCTGGATGGATGACAACTGCCTATCAAAGGCTGTGCTATATGGGGAACTGACGTCAGGGAAATATGACAAAGGGGTCCCACACAAGAAGTTCAAGGACACTCTGATGAGGTCCTTTTCTGCCTGTGGTATTGACCACAAACTGTGGGAAACATAGGCTGCAGATTGTAATGCCTGGTGGCTCCAAATCAAAAAGGCAACAGACTTCTTTGAATGTCAGTACAGAGCCAGCATCGAGGAGAAGAGGAGTAGGAAGAAAGATATACCCGCATCTAGCAGCAATCAGCTATATACATATAACCTTTGCAGTAGGATTTGCCTCTCTGAAATTGGACTGATCAGTCACCAGTGGGCCTGCAGCCAGTGTGGGCAGTCAATTGGACTTCATAATTTTTTTAATGAAGTTGTGGGTTGGTAGATGGGGGATGACATTAAAATTCTATAAATCTTTCCTTGGGTATCTTTTTTATTTTTTATTTTTCCTTTAAAAAGCCAGTAAAAAATATTAGTTTTTCTTAAGAAGATGTACCTCCCAGTACTGGAACATATAAGTTTGCACCCCTGCTCCTCTTATAAAGAGTTTAATATATTATGACTTAGGGGTAAATGATACACGTGTTACTATAAAATGCAAATCATATCCATACAGTATTCCAAATTCTCAAGCCACATTTATACATATCATCTGTATCCTTTGAAAGTGGAACAAGTACTTAGTCCTCCAACCCATTTACATAAATGGAAGTCAAGTCGATATACTATCCAAGAAATACTTTATAACATATTTCTTTTTGTCTTAGCTGTCTTGCCAATAGTTCTCATAAACAGATCCCACACTAAGGAAACAACTGATTTTACAGACCTTCACCTGTTTCTCCATAGACACTAAGTGGTGGTGGCAGCTTAGCAGCACACACAGATGTGTATAACTGCCTGATAGATGTTACTGAACAATTTTGCAGCTGTTTTTTATTCTCCAACAATCCTTTCACAGGAAGTCTGGCTGTGGTTAGCATCTATTGTTCTTTTTTGTGAAGTAGCTATTGTGTTGCTCCATTTCTTTGTACTGAAGGAGAATCAGAATCAGCTTTTTAGCTTCCTTTGTAGAAGCACTTCTTGTAGATTTTTTTTATTTATTTGTGCATCAGAATCCTTCATCAAATGACTCAGTGCAAGCACTCAACTTCCTAAATCTTATTCTTATTTTTATTGAAAAAAATCCTGAAGTATTGACTTGGTTTTTACTTAACCTTTACTTAGTTGAAGTTCTTGTTTAAGTGAAAGGGAATGTTTCTTTCTATTGTAAGGACTAAAAGAAAAATGCGAACTTCAGTATTTGGACTGTAATTTGTTGGGTGACAACAATGTACTGGGAACTTTATAAATAAACACCAGTATTCTTGTTGTGTAGTTTTGTATATTACATCCTATTTTGAATGCAACCGGGATTGTTTAGACGCAAGGAATATTTACTTTGTATGGCATACTTAGGTAAAAAAGATGGAAATGGAAGGATATTTGTCCAGTATCTCTACATGCTTTTTTGTTATCTTACTAGAATATTCAAGGAGTATATTTTGACCTGTCATATAGGGGTTTAGATCTGTTGAGAACAGGGTGATAAGGCATATTTTGGGACTAGAGAAAAGAATAAATGCAATCACCAGGTGGTTCTGTAAAGAACTACAGAATGACCTGCTATGATCCCTCATTCAGTTAATCTTCTCACACTATATAGTCAAGATGTCTGCAGGAATTGGACAACCATACATTCTAAGAATTAACTCTGTATCTTCCTTTCTTAAGACCTTGGAAATGTTTTTTTCTTAAAGGATATACTCAATTGTAATAATTTAAAATCATCTTCAAAAGGAGGCTAGATAATCACCTAGCCGGGGTCATTTGACGCCAACATTCTTCCTGCCCATGGCAGGGGGTTGGATTTGATGGTCTGTTCAGGTCCCTTCCAACCCTACCAGCTATGAAACTATGCAAATAAAATCTACACTGATAGTAACAACAGATTATTTCAAAACTCTTTACACTTACTACATTGATAGATAATCCTTAATACATACACTCACAACATACAGGTCTGGGATTTTCAAATGGCCCTAAAGGAGCTTCATGCCACATTTTCTTTACTTTCAGTTTAAAGACCTATCTACATTACAAGACTTCTACTGGAAAACAGTAGCTACACACCTGTGTGGTTTCTAGTGGCTGTACTACAGTATCTTTACTAGCTTTAGTTCTTTCATAGGTTCTTTTGAAAACACTATCCAAGGTCATTAGCAGGCAAAACATAAGTCTTCTTGGCTTCAACCTCATACCCACTTACATAATAATCAGCCTTGGTTTTACTGGGCAGTGTTAGCTACTAAAAGAAATGTTGAAGGAAGTGAATCCATGGTTTCAGGATTTTCTTTCCCTGTCCCTTGGCTTGTATAGACTGAGAGAAGCAAGAAATGTAGCATCCATTATAAAGGTGGTTGAGGCTCATGAACTTGTCACAATCCACAAAAGTAAATTTGCCAGAATCAACACAAGCTCCTCTGGAAGCCTTCTGCTGCAGCATGGTCTCTCTGGATCCCCAAGGTAGACATTAGTTTACATATTATGGTTATGTTACAAGAATATAACGTGTAATATTTTTAAATGGATGAATTTCCTTCTGAGGAGGCTTTTGTCTTTTTTCAATTTCTGTTTGGTCTGTTTTTATTTCTTCTTATGTAAGTATCTGGAAATAATAGCTCCAATAGATGTTTCAGTTTACCTGAACAGGAGGTGTTCAAGAAGCATGTCAAGGAGAAACTGGAGAAAACCAGGGTATTAGGTGGGATAAGGAAGAAAAGCAGCAGCAAGCTGTATTTTTAACAATATTTTGTAAGAGGTCCAGTCAATGATGTCAATTATTTATTGTCATGAGTGAAACTGTGATATGAATTTTTCTTGTTGGCCTTGAGTCATCAACATTTCTTGTCTGGCTTACTTTGAGAGTCTTTCTGCTCATAGATTATGTGATGTATAATAGATACTGTGACTGGAATATTTTGTTTACTGTTTGTTCTGGGAATGTATCCATAAGAAGTTGACAAAAGCCAAATGACTAGACAGTAATCCTTACCTGCTAATTTGATCTAAGACTTTCTTTCAAAAGCACTATTTACTTAGCTTATTATTATTTTTAAAATATAAATGTGTCTTGAAGAATGTACAGTGTTCCTCAGATAACTATGTTTCTCTGATAACTTTGATATCTTTGAACTGATAGATTCCATTGACCTAAATTTATGTTTCAAGCTCACTCATTACTAAATATATTGGTGGCACCAAGTACATCCCTGCCTATGTGGAAATGAAAACAAAGCATCTATCTAATTCTGTAACATTTCAGTGTTTATTCATTTTTGTTCAGATGATCTTTAAAATCCTAACATTACATTTATATTTCAGCTATTTGAAATATAATACATATAACACATATAATGCCTGCTAATGATTCTAATATGTTGGGCAGCTTTGGTCCCTGGCAGATTTCCATCCAACAGGTAAAGTCACTCAATGCAAATATCATGCCATGTAACCTGCTTCATGTTCACAGGGGAAGATATGTATGGGGCAAAGGGTGGTGTCCTGGGAACTTACTCTGTCAGAGCTTGCCAGCAAGATGAACTGGAGAGCTGTTGGCAGGGGCTGTCATCCCCCTTACCTGCTCCAGCTTGAACTGTGCTGCTAATGAGAAGTGAACTCTGAGATTACCAGCTTGTCAGTTGGGCTCTGTCTGCGTGAAGAAGCTGCTTCCTTCATCCTGGTACACAACAGGGGAAACCCATATAGGGGGGATGGGGTGGGAAACAGCAGGCTCAGACTCTCCAGGTTCACCTTATGATGTGCTTTTGTAAATGTGCCTTTCCTCTCTCTCCTCATCTTGGCCTGCCTGAAGCTTTCCCAATAAATTTCTTCCCCCTCTCTCATATTCATGCTCTGTGCAAGTAAATTATGCCTCTCCAAGTAAACTATGTCATGTTATGTATTTCTTTCCATTCAGGCCCTCACACGGTGCTAAATGTCTTCTTAAAGAAGTAGCCTTGAAGGCTGATTGAGGAAAAGGAGGAGGGATGGTTAGACATGACGTCTCCTGCTGCTGAACCCTGGAGCAGCAGAGCTCAACTTGAATCATAGAGAATCCCTTGCAGGAAGGAACTTGGGGGAGGACCTTCCCAAGCAGTATCTATTAGGGCTGTGCGAAACAGCACCATTCCACTTCGACTTCCGTTTCGACAGAACAGTGTTTCATTTCATTTGGAAAGTGCTGTTCTGTTTTGTTTCATCAAAACTGTTTTGCTGTTTCTATGCTGTTTTGATATTTTTCCCATAGGCTATTCTGCAGCCAGTGCCAGGAAGATCAGTGCTGCCACTGACCCCACTGATCTTCCTGGTGCTGGGTGCAGGCTCCCAGGCAGCAGCACCACCCTCCTGTCATCCAGCAGGCAGATCAGGGGCTTGCCCACACGCCCAGGAGGCTGTGGGGGCTGGGCCAGACTGCTCCCAGGGGTGCAGGCCCCCAATCTGCTTTCTGGATCACAGGAAGCTGGTGCTGCTGCCTGGGAGTCCGCACCCAGTGCCAGGAAGATTGGTGCTGCTGCCGGTCCCAGCCAGGAGCACCAGGCTCCTATCTTCTGGCAGGCAGATTTGGGGCTTGCCTGCACCCCCGGGAAGGCTGCAGGGGCTGTGCCGGACTGCTTCCGGGGGTGTAGGTCCCTGATCTGCCTCCCAGACCACAGGAGGCTGCTGCTGCTGCCTGGGAGACTGCACCCAGTGCCAGGAAGATTGGTGTTGCGCTGGCCCCAGCTGGCAGCATCAGGCTTCTGTAATCTGACAGGCAGATTGGGGGCTCACCCGCACTCCCGGGAGGGCTGCAGGGGCTCTGCCAGACTGCTCCTGGGGGTGTGGGCCATCAGTCTGCCTCCTAGATCACAGGAGGATGGTGCTGCTACCTGGGAGCCTGCAGCCAGTGCTAGGAAGATTGGTGCTGCTGCTGGCCCCAGCTGGCAGCACCAGCCTCCTGTGATCTGTGCGGCACATCAGGGGCCACACCCCCAGGAGCAGTTCAGCACAGCCCCTGCAGCCCTCCCAGGAGTGTGGGCAAGTTCCAGATCTGACTGCTGGATGACAGGAGCCTGATGCTGCCAGCTGGAGCCAGTAGCAACACCGATCTTCCTGGCATGGGCTGCACCCAGCCAGTGGCACCAGGCTCCTGTCATCTGGCAGGCAGATTGGGGCTCACCTGCACCCCCAGGAGGCTTTGGGGGCTGTGCTGGACTGCTCTCAGGGGTGTGAGCCCCTGGTTTGCCTGGAGGAGGATAGTTCTGCTGCCTGGGTCCAGCTGCAGGCGAGCCCAGGCAAATCAGCTCATGCAGGGGCCTGCACTTCTGGAACCTCCCAGGGGTGCAGGAAAACCCCTGATCTGCCTGCTGGTTGACAGGAGCTTGGTGTTGTTAGTTGAGGCCAGCAGCAGCACTGATCTTCCTGGCGCTGGGTGTGGGCTCCCAGGCAGCAGCACCAGCTTCCTGTGGTCCGGGAGGCAGATCAGGAGCCTGCATCTTTGGGGGCAGTCTGGCACAGCCCCTGCAGCCCTCCCAGGGGTGTTGGCAAGCCCCCTATCTGCTACCAGATGACAGGAGGCTGGTGCTGCTGGCTGGTACCCGCGCCGAAGCCAAGTAAGCCTGGCTTCGAAACTCAAAACGTTTTGAACCTTTCAAAACATTTCAAGTACCCTTGTTTCATTTCAAACCTTTTTTGAAGGCTTTTGTTTCATTTTGATTGCATTGTTTTGAGCCTGAAATGCATTGAAACAGCTTTGAAATGAAACAGTGGGCAAAATTTTGAACAGCCCTACTATCTATGTGTATGCAACACATTCAAATTAAAGTGCAATACAAATGAGTTGTAAAGATAGAATTTTTTTAGTAGATGTTTAGGATAATGAATCCAAAGAAAGGACAAAGCCAGTAGGGAAATACAAATTGCCCGAGCAAGAGACTAACATAGGAGGGATGGGGGTGAGGAGGGGAATGCAACTAGGTTACAGAAAATACAATGTTAGCTAACTAAGCCTGAGTGTGGGGGAAGGGGAGGGAGGGGGTTCGCAACGCTGAGAGAGAAAGAAGATAGATACACACAAATCTGTACAATGGTCCACAATGGTGGAGGAAGTAGGTAGAAGAAATTGTCTCAGTCCATATAGAGTCTCATCACAGGGGTCCTCTTCGGGTGGATCAGGGTGGTTCGTTGCTGAAGAATCTTCTCAAAGTGAAGTCCATCTGGTGCAGAGGTGGGGTTCAGGCAGTCCCCTCTGGGTCTGGTCCAGCGGCAATTTGTCTGGTGGGGTCGGAGTATTGGTGGTGGCCTGTAATGTGTTCCACGTAGATATCACGGGACCAGTGGATGGTGTCGGACACCGTGAGGCAGCACACCAGCTTGCCACAGTGGCAGGAAATGTGGCAGGCACACAGAATGCTCTCGTTGCTGGGGTCCCAGGCTCTGAGCATTCCCACAATGAGCGCGTTGACCGTCACATCATAGCCATGGCTCCTCAGGATGTTGGCCAGTGGGGCGTACTTCTCTCGTGTGTCAGTCCGGGCATCAGTGAAGGCTTGGCACCAGTTCTCGAAGGGGATAGTCACGTCCGTGATCACAACCTTCTTGGCCTCTTTGTTTGTGATCACTATGTCGGGTCACATCTGGCTCTCGCAGCCCGGGATGGTGCGGTTCACAGAGATCTCCCCCGCTGCAGCCAGGATGGCCCTCACCAGGTGGTCCTGGACAGCATTGTGGCAGAGCTGCCAGGCTCTGGCACGTGGCCTGCAGCTGCACAGCATGTGGGGGAGGGTCTCTACCACATAGCCATATTGTCAGCACCTCTTGTCCTGGTGGCTCAAGTGGACGGCCCCATTCAGAGGCAGACAACTGAGGCAGGCGTGGTGGAGGAAGCACCAGTCCATGAAGCACGTGAAACTCCCGCTGGGCATGAAGTGGTTGCTGGAATCCTGCTTCGAGGTGACGTCGAAGACCTTGCCCTGGTCAGGTTTGGCCCTCAGGTCGCTGGTGTACTTGTTTCAGATGGCATCCTTCAGGAACTGCTGCAGGAAGGTCCTTGTGCGGGGCGTCATGGTGACGTGGTTGGTGTGTGGGCCAGGTCCAGGAGCAGCCAATGAGCTTCCTGAGGCGGAACATGGCATTGCGGGCTTGGCTCCACAGTGAGGCAAAGTCCCCGCCATCTCTGCTGAACTCGCCCTCGAGTGAGCCACTTGTCACAACCCAAAGTTGTGATTTTTTGTTTGTGTGTGCGCTTCGTCACCGCTAAATTATTTCCCGCCAAATTTGTCACTTTCTTTGCACGGTAGAGTTCTCTGCCGCTAGAGAGAACTCTGGTGCAGCGGGGGATTTCCCGCCGGAATGCAGCTTCTTTGCAGTGTGCATCTCTTTCTTGCACCATAGTGATACACGTTGTAAAGAAGTTCCCGCCATTTGTATTAGGATCCGCGCCATGTTATTGGCCAATTCCTAATTTAGGCACACGTGGCGGCTAGCGATTGGCTTGCTAGCCGTACAAAAGGCTTGGGTAGTTTCTGCCCAAGCCGGAGGAGGGAGGAAAAGAGAGAGAGATTCTGTGTGAAGATCTCTAAGCGCTGTGGACCCTCGCGGACCCGACGCGCCTCCCCTAAGCAGGCAAGAGAGGCAATAGAACCGAGCCTAAGGAGCTTTCGCTTCTCGCCTCTCCCCGTCGCCGAGTGCAATCCTAGACATATCCCTTTCCTGTAATTTCGGACCCCGCGGAGCCTAGCAAACTCCGTGGGAGCAATCGTTTTGTCAGAATCCTCCAACGAGGGTTCAAGCGGGAGCTGTGCCTGGAAACTTGTCCAGCCTACACCGATACCATCTTTGGGTGTAAGTAAACAATCTTTTCAGTCAACCATTACGCCTCCGTGACTAATTCTAACTCACATGTGCAAAACCGCTTCGCGGCTCTCTCCCACCCCGCATGTCTGGGCTGCCAGCCACAGCCTGCGTGCACCGGAGATGGGTCCAGTACGACCCCGGTTCACCCCCGGCTTGCCCATGGCGGCCAGAATGGGATCAGAATCACCGCCGCGCATGGCGACGAGGGCGGGCTCGGGGCCCGGCCCGCACACGACTAAGGAAGGTGGCCAAGTCACGTCTAGTTGGCTGTCTTGTGATCCTCTTGTGGGTGGTCTCCTCGAGGGAGCTGGCAGTGATGATACTTACCATGGTGCCTAGGCAGGTCAGGAGGTGGAAGGTGTGGGTGACCACTGCGATGTTGCAGAGGTCACCCATGCGGAGGACGTTGGCACCTCCCTGCCAGTAGGGGATGTGCAGGATCTCATTGCTTAGCAGCAGGTGTAGCCACTTCTTCAGCAGCCGCCGAATCTCAGCGTCCGCCTTCTTGAGGCGGGTCTTGGGGACTGCCGAGCCTCTCAGGATGAATACGAAGTGGGGGAAGAGGAAAGTGTTCACTACGTCTATTTTCTGCCAGGGGGCCAGCAGGGATGAGTCCAGCTTGTGGGCGTCCTACACACTCCCATTGATGGTCTCTTCTGGAGTCTGCTTGGCCCCGTGGCGAGTGGGCATCCCCAGTTGGCAGTAGGCCTTGCCTCATAAAGATATTCTACATTTAACAAGTGACATCTCTGAGGCTGCATCATCATTATTGTGGATTGTTATCAGGTGTTAAGTTGCTTAAACTGTGGTACGTTAAAATTTATTATATGATTAACATATGAATCACAGGATAAATGTAATGCCAGCCAGGAGCCTTCAAGTCATCCTTGCAGCATTGCTCTGACCCCTAGTAACAAAACAATTAAAAAGAAAGAACACCTGATTCATATTCTGGCATCTTCATAGCCAATTGCTTACCAGATCAGAAAACTGTCTTGACTGAAATTAGACCAAGTCCTGATTAACTTACTCCAGTAAGTAGGGTTTGGCATTTTTAATTTCTCCAGAGCTTTTATTCTATTCTTTAACTCTGTATTTGTTCAGTGCTTAGCACTCAGCAGGTTTTTCACTAAATTGGGCCTTTAATACGGTATAATAATGATGATGATTTGAAATGTATATAGCTCATCTGTATAATTTCCACCAAAAACTCATGTAAACAGTATTTTACATAAGGTTAAATGAAATACACATGTTCATGGTTTAAAAAGCTTTATGGAATTATTAAAAAAAAGATATGAAATATAACAACAGAATATTATTTGGGAAATATATGATCATATCATTAAAGATGGTAGCCAAAGTTGGCAAATATGGGTGCTTAAATTCTGCTCCTACCTGCATATACAGGCAACTGGAAGAGCCCTGGTATGATTTTCAGTGTTGAGCACTCTGCATTTTAAACTGGAATTCATGGAAGTTTTGGTGTGCTCAGAAACTCTGAAAACAAAGCTGTTTTTGTTTAGATGCATTTGGAAATGTAACTTCACATAACCTTGTTTGAAAGTTCTGTCTTTCTTTATAATGCATAATTGCAAAGGGGAACAATTAAGGTGGCACATACAGACTTTTTTTTTACTTGTGTGTGTCTAATTGGGCAACCATAATGTTCTTTTAATATAGAAGATTTTTAAAAATGGAATATAGTCTAAAAGTTCAACAGAACATGAAAATAATCCCTGAAGTTTTTTGCACAAAAGATTTCATCTAATTACAAAAAAATTGAAACAAAAAAATCTGGTCCCATTGGTCACTCACTCCTCATGCTTATATATTTTGTTTGTATTTTATTACTCTGCATAATACTGATGTCTTTACTTTTGCTGCAATGCTGCATTTTGGTCTGAGTTAACTGATGTAAATTCCTGTTGTAAAAACTAATAAAAAAGACTTCTTACCATGTCTAGTTTAATTCCATCCTTTATTTGTTCTTAACATAACCTTCAGCATGGACTTTTGTTAACCTCATTTCCAAAATCACCTACTCCCTGGGAAGCTGTTTGAAAAAAGAGCATAATTTTTTTAAGCTATACATGCTATATTATGTTGGAATAGAAAAATGTAGCTTATCTTAAAATAATTGAAATAATAGCTTATTCTCTCAGTTTTTATCTTTGCTGTAAAAGTAGATAGAAACTAACAATAAAAACAGTAAATTGCAAAAACAAACACTTTACTGTGTATCTTTTCATTATCTTCTCTAAATAAGGAAACGAGTCTGATAATGTGTGCATACTACATATCTGAGTGAATCTTTCCTCAGTGCTTGATCTCTTCTTCATTAAGTAGTCTTATATCCATACGGTAATAGCCAGTTGAGGTCACCCATAAGTAGACCCCTTTTATCAGATCTGTGGACACTCCATTAATACAGAAAAATAGACTTTTGCTGCAGAAAAGCTTTCACTCACCATAGAGTGCATTTCATAAATCCTTCATTCTTAGATGGAACTGTCAGCTTGCACTATACTTAACTAGTCTACTTTATATGCATATTCATTAGAGACTCCTAATAAATGACTGCCAAGCTAAATCTGAGAAAGAGTTTTCATCAGTGATCTGTCATAATGGAATACAAATTGACTCTCAATATTCACTAGTTCCCATCATGAAAATCACCACTTTGGGCTCATTTATTTGTTTTGCTTGGTTTTCCTGGCAAAAAGGATCTTTGTTCAACAAGATGCTTCTGGGACTGCCAGCTTGATTTAAATTGAATTTAAATTTGATTTGATTTAAGCCAAGCTCCTCTTACAGCCATATAACCTAATTCTTTGTAGAAGGGCAGACACCCAAATCTTCATAAGATGCCACCAGTTTCCTTTTTTAAAATTCACTACCATTCCCCAATATACATTAGTTGAGATTTCAGCCTTTAGTCTCTACTGCTGCCTCAGAATGAATTGAGATATTGGTGAAAACAAATCACTTATGAAAAAATGACCTCTTTTTGTACAGTTTCAAACCCAAAAAGTTTATCGGAGTTTGTCCACTCATTTAAAATGACTTCTAATTTAAAATGGTGTTTCAGCGCATGCCATGTTTAAATACATTCTTTTTTGTGTGAGGTTTTCCACTGTCAAAGTGTTAAATATCATCAAAGTATCTAGTGTAATATAATTATTTCATCTGATAAAATATGTTTTCATGCTAATGTAGTGGGAAGAGTTATAGCTACATTTGAAATGCTTTTTGTTATATTCATGGCCTTTATTATATATTTCACCTATTTTTTCATCATGCAGAGCTGATGGGCAAAATCTGCTCTTAGTTACAGACCTGATAATGTGGACTTCAGCAGGGTTGTTCCAGGTATAGCCTGATGTAGCTGATCAGGCTGTGGCCACTAGGAAAATATAAGGTTTAAGCTGTAATGCGTTATGTTGTTTTCTTTGTTAAAACACAGTTTAATCTGTGCAATATTTTAAATGAAAAAAAAAAAGCATTTCTATTGTATTGCAGCCTCATAAAAAGACCACGCATGCATATATACGAGAAGGGAGTTCCCCAGCATGTAGGTAGGCTGCTGGTTCTTCCCCCCCAGGTGCAGCACCTTGCACTTGTCAGTGCTGAAACCCATCCTGTTCTCATCCGCCCACCTCTGTAACCTGTCTAGGTCTGATTGCAGCCTGTTCCTCCCTTCTAGTGTGTCCACTTCTCCCCACATCTTAGTGTCGTCTGCAAATTTGGACAGGGTGCTTTTTACACTCCCGTCCAAGTTGCTGATGAAGATGTTGAACAGTGCGGGTCCGAGGACCGAGCCCTGAGGAACCCCACTGCCCACATCCCTCCAGGTCGAAAATAACCCGTCCACCACCACTCTGGATGTGGCCCTCCAGCCAACAAGCGACCCATTTGACTGTCTAGGTGTCGACGCCACAGTCCCCTATTTTTTTAATGAGAATGGGGTGAGATACAGTGTCGAAGGCCTTCCTAAAGTCCAGAAAGACTACATCCACTGCAACACCTGTGTCTAAGGATTTTGTGACCTGGTCATAGAAGGCTACCAGGTTGGTCCGACAGGACCTGCCTCTAATGAACCCATGTTGGTTGGTTTGAAGGGACTTCAGGAGTTCATCTAGTCCAACCCCCTACTTAAAGCAGGAGCATTCCCAACTAGATCATCCCAGCCATGGCTTTGTTTATCCAGGTGTAAAAAACCTCCAAGGTTGGAGATTCCACAACATCCCTGGGTAGCCTGTTCCAGTGCCTCACTACCCTCCTTGTGAGAGTTTTTTTTAATATCTAACCTAAACTTCCGTTGCTGCAACTTGAGACCATTGTTCCTTGTTCGGTCGTCTGCCACCACTGAGAACAGTCTGGTTCAATCATCTTTGGAACCCCACTTTAGGTAGTTAAAGGTTGCTATTAAATCCCCCTTAAATCTTCTCTTCTCCAGACTAAATGGCCAAATTCAGACATGCAAGCACATGAGGTTTGTGATGCCACAAACCTCTTTGTGGTGCTATAAACTGCACACATTGCACATTAAACCATGTGTGGCAGTGCTAATTTGCAGTGCTGGGGAAAAATTAGCCACTAGGATTTCCTCGTAACAAAAAAAATGCAGAAGAAAAAAGTGGTGCAAAGCATGCCAAAGTGGCATGTGCCGAGACAAAGAAGGCGACGGGGAAGCAGACAGCCCAGGGCTCCGCACACTGTGGAGACCCTGCACTGAGGCACCCTGCACCCCAGCCAGCTGCTCCCCTCTGTTGCTCCTCTCCTCTCTCCAGCCAGCTGCTCTCCTCTGTTGCTAGGGCTCCATATCTTCTCCAGGAAAACCACTGCAGATGGGGATGAAGATTTTCCTTGCTATCATGGGTCACAAGCTTCCAGCTTCCAAACTGTGTTCTTTCTTCTCCAGCGCCACCTCTGGCAGTCTTTCCTCTGCAGCCCTAGAGGTCTCCAGCATCAAATCAATGAACTCCTCATGACTGATGATGATTCAGATCCTGGCCACCTCCTGTAGTCTCTTGCCTGTTCCCTGAGGGACACCACTAGGAAGCATTACTCACATTGCAGGCACTCTCTCACTTGGCTGTCACTGGAAAGGACCTGCAAGGACTCCACAACACCAAACCAAGACCTGGGTGGAGGCCTCAATGGTAAGTGGTCCTGCCTGGACAGATACCTCATAACTGCATGCAGAAGAAAACCTGGCAGTGGCTCTGGCATTGCAATGCCTTCCAACCATCTCTTTGGATCTCTTAAATTCACTATTTACCTCTTCCTGCTCCTCTTTCCAAGCAGACCTTCCCTAGCAAGATCCCCTGTAATTTGGCCTGTTCACTGCTCCTTGATTCTGAAAGGTTCCCTTTTCCCTGCTACCCTGATTCTTTTCACTGAGCTTACAGTGAAGGAAGGTATGAGGAGAGTTTCTGGGGAAACTCCCTAGTGAACTCCTCACCCTCTCTGGTCTCTAGTTAAACCAGGACTTAAGTATTGATCTAACTGCTGAGTTTTAGCTACTCAAAATATCTTGATTAGTTACTCTTAATTAAAGAAGTTACCTTAAAGGCTCCCCTTCAAAAAGAGAGCGGAAAACTGACCTGCAAACTGACTCACAAATTGCTTGCAAACTGTCCTGCTTGCTGTCCCTGTTCACTTACTCCCTGGTTATTCGGGGAGTCTCTTTTTACACTGTCTTAGGCCTGGACTGGCTTTGCCCTTTTGTTAGGGCTTTTGTCAGACAAAGGCAGCAATCAATTAGCACTCACTCAGAGCACAGGCCCAAGCACCTAGCCAAACCAACAGACACTCACCAAGCCAGACATAGACAGCCTTGTCTCATTTACCTTCCAGGGGCAGGATCTGGTGCCTGTTGCCTGGCTTCTCTTCTTCTTCCTCTTCCTCTTCTTGCTTCCAGAAAACTGCTGGCAAACTGCCCTGTTTGCTCTCCCTGTTCTCTTGCTGCGTGTGTGCATGCGTGTATGTTTATATACTAGCTGAAACCTGCAAAACTTTTGCAATTTAAATTTTTATTGCGAAAGTATATCTTTATAAATACAGGATTTTTAGTTAGCCTTTGACCAAATATTTTAACAGAATCTGAACTTTTCACCCTCAAAAAGGCTACATAAAGCTGTCCATGTGTAAACACAGGCATAGAAATATAAACACATATTTTGTCAAAGGTCTTGTTCATAGTCATAGAATAAGAGGGCCCTTGTATACATGACTAAGGGCTCTCGCACATGTGAGGAAATTGCCCCTTTTAGTGGTCTAATTGCCCTTTTTAACAATTTAATTGCATAACAGTGTATACGTTCGGCAGTGTATTTTGATTTAAATGCCTTTTTTATGTAGCAAACTAAAACACATCCCATGTACTTTAGTTTGCTACATAACAAATCACAGTGATATTCCTCATGTGACAAGGGCCCTATCTGGAGAAGATGGTGGGGATGGTGTATGGCGTGCTGGAAGCCAGAGCATGCTTAGGGAAGCTTGGGCTTGGAGGTCTTCCAGTGCCCTATGAACTGTCCCTGTCACCTTTTCCAGCTGCCAGCACATTCAGCCACCCTCCTGCCACCTTCCCAGGGCAGCCAGCCTGTTCCTGGGTGGTCCCAGGTGTTGGGAAGGTGGCAGGGATGGTGCATGGGGTGCTGGAAGCCTGCCAAGACTCAGCTCCCCTGAGCACGCCTGGGCTTCCAGTGCCCCATGCACCGTTGGATCCGGTGGGTGCTGCCTGTGAGCTGGGGCTGCACCCGCACAACTAGCACCCTGCCCAGAAGCAGAGGGTTGTGCAACCCAGTGGCAGCTCACCCAGGCAGGCTCCATTAAGGAAAGACAAAAAAGCAGCGAAGGGCCTGATTTTTTTTTTTCTCCCAGAGCCTCCCTGCATTTCCCATGGCCAGGCAGTAAGCTGCGCAGCCCCTGAGCTGCAGGGAACCCCGGTGCTTCCCTGAATGGTGGTAGCACCCTTTGGGCAGCACCAACCCGCTGACACCCCACCCAGGTGGTCCTAGGAGGCCCACCAGCAGCTTACCCCCCAGCCACGGGAGAGATGGGAAGACTCCACGAAAAAAGTTAAAGGATCGGGTCCCTCCCTGCTTTTTTTTTTTCTTCCGCGGCACCTGTCCATTCCACAGCAGGGGGCGCAGTGCTTCATTTTAGCTCTGACTTGCCTGAATATCCATTTGAAATTCCTCAGGATCTATAATAATAACATACTTCTTCTGTCTGTCCAGAGCACTGTCTGTCCGGAGCACTCTGATTGGTTGTTTCAGTAAGCATTGTGATTGGCTGCCAAGACAACCAATCAGGGTCCTCCCAACAAACAAAATAAGACTGTTATTAGTATAGATGTCTGTTTGTGTGTGTGTGTGTGTGTATACATATATGCACTTACACATATAACTATGTATCTTATAATAAGCATGAAACTTCAATAAGGACCATATATCCTGATGGTTATAGCTTCAAGGACGGCTACTTTCTCGCGCTTCCTTACTCCTCTACCTTCCTGTTTAATCGGAAGAAAAAATAATTAAAAAAAATGTATTTCTCCTTGGGTATCTCCAAGCACCTTGTTCTAAAAAACTAGATTCCCTCAGCAGTATAAGTCCAAAGTAGTATATAATTGTATTTATTTGTAACTCTTTTTATTAGAAATAAAACTCTTTTTAGAGAGTTTTTTGATGACTTTGTTATAAAATGATTGTATTCATTCTGGAAAAACCTTTCAAGTATCTTAGAAAAAAACCTACAATTTACATTCTGGTGAAAGATGACAATTCTCCAACACAGTAAGGTTTAGTTAAATTTGCTATTATTAAAAAAAGAGAGAGAGAGGAGGTTTGACTTGATCCTTTACTATAAGAGTAAGGTGAGATGCAAAGAAACCTGTTTCAGAAATATTGGATGCAACATAATGGAGTTTGGTTGGACAGCAGCAGGTGTGCAAGGGGGTCTATCAAACCAGTGTCTTCTCATGTCCTCAAAATGGTAAAAAAAGGCTCTGTTGGAGTGAAGTTGTAGCCAAGATGGTCCAAGAAATATATGGGAAGCAGGGATTTTTGTGGGTGGTATTTTTTTTATTGGACCAACTGTATAGTTGGAAGGGATGTAAACAAGCTTTTGGACACCAAATACCCTTCTTCAAGTCTGAGAAGAAAGCAGGAACAGCTTGAGTTAAATATCAGGTAGAACAAAGGCCTCTGTAAAACACCCTATGTAAAAAAAAGGCGGGATATAGAAGACATAGGCAGACAAAAGAAATGCAGTAGAAAGGAAAACCTGTTAAGTGCAAAAGCAAGACCATTCAAGAGGGTTATCACCTGTGCAGTGCAGAGAGATTAGCTGGGAATCAGGTAGATTATCATGAGCCATGAAGACAATGTCTTTGTTACATACCTGATTCTTGGTCCCTAGTTCTTGGTCCCTGGTTCTTGGTGCCTAGTAAGCTAATGAATTTTTGTTCCCAGGACATTCTTTTGAAAGTGATTTGTAAATGTCCCTTGAACATGAAGACTGTGAGTTCAGAAAGAGAGTTGTTGTTCTATGAAAAATGTTCTCTTGTCTGTGTTAGTGTGCCATCTCTGTATTTCTTTGAAAATTCATTCTGGTGCATACTTTTTGTCTAGTTTTACTGACATAGTTGCCATCCGGGCATATGGCCCATTGGATGAGATATGCCACATTCTAGGATAGACGTGTGTAGGAATCATGGATTCCAATAGATCCACTGCAGGTGTTGCTGGGAAAACAAAGGTCTGATTTAGCCATTCCTAGGGTAGGACTACTTTTATTATATATGAGTACTGGCGTACTCTTGGCAAAGTGCTTCTAATTTGAATGCAGCTTTTACTGGCATTTTTGCCATTATACTGACTGCCTTTTTACTGGCACAGCTTATTCCCCTTCATTCTGTCTTCAAATGAGACAAACTATGACTTTGTCACCACAGGAGACTTTTCAATCACAGTGCATTGGTAACATGCATGCCTAACATAGCAGCAATGGATGCATTAATTCCCACAGCTCCCTGATGCCACTTACCCTACTGCCACTGGAGGTGAGTCTGGATCCATGAGTATTGCATCCCTGCCTAGGCTATTTCACTTCGCAATGCATTTTCCCTTGTCTTCCTTTTTTTAAGCCAGTTGTCCTGAAGAACAAACAGATGATATGCATTTCTAAACAGCCAGAAATCTCTTTATCCAGTGATCCTTTGAACATTCTTGGGGAATATATTTAGATCTCTTTGGTACCTGGTCAGGGTGTTGTTAAATTGGTTTTGGTGGTAAAGGCAAGATTTTCTATTCATGTTGCATTCCCTTATATCCAAATTGGTGCTGCTACATAAAAGAAATTCTGAAGCTATTGTCCATATTTATTCTGTTAAAATTCTTGTTTGCTTTAATGCATGTTTTTTTACTTGGAAATTTATTCCAGAATGATTATTTCAGTATATATTGCTGTGTGCACACTTTAGTTGTAGAGCAGTTTCACTTGGTCCACTTTGGAAGTGGACTAAACTTTTTTGGAAGTCTGAATTTGGAAATTTACTGAATTAGCTGATCTGCAATCATTGTTACAGAAAAAATATTGTTATTGTGATCCACTTTGTAAGAGGAGCAATTTAAATCAGAAAAAAGTATTTTGGACCATGTGTTCAAACAAAGACTAACATAAATGTAAGCATTTCAGAATAATTCCAGAACATCTATTGCAATATATTTCATCATGTAGGTTGGCCCTAAATAAGGACTGAGGAAAAATGAAAAATGTTATTTGGTCCATAAGGTATAACTTGATTTATTTCATGATTTGAGTAATACAAATGTCAAATTCACTGGTTATTGTTGTAATTTTCATAAATTAAGTGAAACTAGATTTTGATTTGCCAGATGTATCCAAGGATTAATAATTTTAATTAAATGACTTGAAGACAATGAATATGAACAGAACTTTTTGGGTTTTTTACCCCTTCTCCTATATAATTTCACAACTGCTGCAAGACACTACTAGAATTACATTGCTGGAGGGTAATATATTACATTTCTTTAGCAATTAAAAAATCACTCAGCCTTCAGTTCTATAGGTAATTTAAAAATGAGTTCCCAAGCATTCAGTAATTTAATGGGATAACTCATGTGCCCCAAATTAAGGAATCATAGGATAAATGGCTACAAAACTGAACTTTTATGGCTCAACTCTATGTTGAGTTGCATTGCCACAAAGGGAGCAGTAGAAAGTCATCAGCTTTTGCCAGGTTTCCCTTTAACAGATTCCTCGCTGCCTGCAAGGTCTCTCTGGGGTCATCTGGAGCAGCTTGTGCAATAGGGGTGTGTGAAGCAGGTCCTATTTGATTTGGATTTGAATTTGGCCCGAATAAGGGACAGTGATTCGATTAATTGATTTGGATCACTGTCTCTGATTTGATTCAGCTGAATCCGAATCTGAAGATTTGATGCTGGTTTGGAGAATCAGCAATTTGGACATAGATACAGCTTTAAAAGTTTTTTCTACATACCTTGAGGTAGTAGGAGCGGTTTGTGAACGCTGCAATGCTGGGGTGCATGGAGCATCCCACAGGATTGGGGGGGGGGGCCTCCACGTGCTAGGCAGCAAACCTCTAAGTGGACTGGAAGTACTTCCAGTCCACTTTTGAGTCTGCTGGGGAGCACGCGGGGGGCGGGGGGGAGGGTCTTGTGACCCCCCGGCTCAGCGATCAGCCACAGGGGGACCCCAGGTACCTCTCCCAGGAGGCACCAGTCACTGAGCTAATGGGGTGCTGGGGGGGGCCAGAAGTGCTTCTGGTTCACTTCCAGGTCTGCTGCTGAGTGTGCTGGGGAGCCCCCCTGAGCTTCTGTGGGACACTCCATGCTCCCCAGCATCGCAGCATTCTTGAGCCCCTGCTACTTAGACCTATGTAGAAAAAACATTTAAAGTTGTCTCTATGTCCAAATCTCCGAATCTTTCCAAATCAATTTGGAGGGTTCTGAGTCAATTTAGAGACAAAACAAGGGTCCTCTGATTTGATTCGGATTTGGAGATTTGGCCACCGAATTGGGCTGAATCTCCACTGAATCAAATCAGGGACCGAAGCTTCACACAGCCCTACTGCACACCCCTCACTGGCATTCCCTTTAGAGGGAGCTGTCTTAATAAAATTGTCTCCAGTTGCACTTTCAGGGCCTAGTTGGGTGGCAACCTCAGGATCCCTGTTAGTGTCATGGGCTCTTAAGGTACCGCCTCACAAGGTCCTGAAGATTATAGAATCATAGAAAACTAGGGCTGGAAGGGACCTTGAGAGGTCATCTAGTCCAACCCTCTGCCTGAGGCAGGACCATCCCTTTTCAAAGCATCCTATACAAATCCAATTTATCTAATCCCTTAGGAAAACTACACAGTCAACCCTGACACAACACAAAACATAACACCCTAATCTTCCACGAATAAAGCAAGGGGACCATGGTGACCACTGTCCCTTTCCCTACTGTCCATACCAGTCTGGCCATGGGGTAAAATTCCTTCCTGACCACAAATATTTTAGTCAGTTTGAGCTTGAGCAAAGGGGCCAAGACCCATTAGCCAAGGATGTCTGGGTTTATATTCTGGCAGGAGAACTGGCACACCCCAGTCACAATCCCTAGCCTTGGATGCAGCCAACACCCAATGCCTCTGAGAAAGGCTTTAAAAAAACTAGGCACATGCAGGGAAAAATTCTTTCCTGGCCCCCTGTAGCAACCAGCAAAGCCCAGAAGCATGAGAAATACCTATAATAGAACATAAACATAGTTGTGCCTAGATCATCCCTGGCCAGTGCTTGTCCAATCTCCTGTTGAACACCAATGATGGAGAGTCCACAACTTCCCTAGGCAGTCTATTCCGCTGCCTCACTGTTTAAACAGTGAAGAAATTTTTCCTGATATCCAGTCTAAACCGACTTTGCGGCACTTAAAGCTATTGGTCCCTGCCCTATTCTTTGCAGAAAGAGAAAGAGAAAAGGTGTTTTACTCTCTTCTTTATGGCAGTCCTTCAGGTATTTGAAGACTGCTATTATGTCCCCTCTAAGTGCCTTTTCTGCAAGCTGAACGTGCCTACCTCTTTCAATTTCTCTTCATATGACTTGCCAGAGTGTTCATTTGTGCCCAGGCATGCAGGTACCAGCTGGTAGAGGGAATCTGGTGCTGAAGGCAGTACCCTGCAAGAGGACAAGGCCTTGCTTGTTTTGTCCTAAGGGAAGTGCATGCCCTGAAGCTGTCTGTGGGCGCATGACAAACCCATCACTGAAACTCTCTTTAGTTGCACCTTCAGAAGGTGCCCTAACCAAGGCTGTCACAGGGTAAAGATACACATAACATCAGTGGCCAGAAAATAAATCTATTGCAGCTTATAAGGAACATTGAACACCCTAGCCCTGACACTCCCTTGCCAAAGACCCCATGCATGACTAGTGAACAGCAGTGTTTTTCCACACCCCTTTAAAATGTTTACAAGAAATGTTTTTGTTTTATTTTTCTTCTTATTTCTCAGCCCAAAGCAATAAAACTGGGATGGCCAATTTGCATCATGTGTCCTGATATGGGAAACATGTGAGCCCCTGGGGATCAGTAAATGAGGTGCCAGAATGCAGGCAGGGGGGCTCAAGCCTCCACATGGAGTCCATGTGGAATGGAGAGGCAGCAGGATGCTTCTGCAAGAAGAGGTATCACTGCCAAGAGCCAGGTTAAGATTTCCCTAGCCCTGTAGTTGCTGCCAAATTAAGGGCTCCTTGATCACCATATGAAGTGACAGTTGCTGCAGGGCCAGGGAAAGGCTAACTTGCTGGTGACACCTCCAGTATCCTGTTGCTGCTCCTCTCTGTGATGCCAGAGACTTGAGCCCCTCTATATGATGAATGGTTTTTGTGCCCAAAAGAAGAATTTGTTCCAACTATTTGAAAGATATCTGATTTACCCAAAGAACTTTGTCTGCCCATGTCCTTGGACCAACACGGCTACAACCTACACCCCTCTAACTCCATTCTGGTACTCCAAGGTGCAAGTTCAATAAGGTTTGCGTGTGAAGGGTGGGGACCAGAGTGACATGCAGAGAAAGTGGAGCTTATGTTGTGGCACACCTGCTAAAAAGGTGAGCCACCATGGTATTAGTTTATTTTTCAGGGAACTTGAGCATGATGGAATAGGATCACATTTAGGCTCCAAACTCCATTAAGTGCCTAAAGGTTGGAATGGGATCTGGCCCTTACAGTCTGAGTTGGATTTTTTGGGCTGATATAAACAAAGAGTGACATTACTGAAGTCTGTGAAATTACTCTGGTGTGAAAGCAATGCAAATGAGATCAGTATCAGCACCTAAATATATTTAATTTGCTGTGCAACTCTACTGATTAACAAAGGTGAGCATTTTAGAAAAAAGCAACACAAATAAACATATTCTTTACAATCATGCATTTTAAGCCAATAGAATATTGCATTTCTCTCTATTTTTCAGCTGAATATGTGTCTTAATTACTTGAGTTATGATCCTTCCACCCTTTCTCTTTCAAGTAGTCTCATTCAACTCTGGCGAGGTCCAGATATCCAGGTATGTGAAATTTGTGGCACTGCAAACCTCTTTGCGATGCCACAAACCACAGGCCTGGCACATTAAAATGTGACCCATCCTGCAAATTTTCAATGTGAGGACAAAATTTGCTACTGGGAAATCCTGGTAGCAAAAAAAAAATGCTGTGAAAAATGCAGAATGGCACATGCTACAGAACATGCATCAGCAGACACAAAAGCTTGGAGCATCTCCCTTCTCATTCCAATCAAGACCCTTCAGGATGCTGGGAAATGGGAGGAGCGGGGAAACAGTTTCCCTGAAGCACAGTATTTTGCCCTGTACAAAGTGCATGTGTATGGGCATGCAAGGTGGCAAAAAGTAGTGGTGTAAATTTTTTTTTTTTGCTGCTGCAAGTGAACACCCCTGCAAGTGGGGACACACCTTATAATATTTCTGGGGATGATAATGGACTAGGATCTTGGCTAATATGATTTAGCCTTAAAGAAATCCCTAATTTAAACTAAACCCCATCAGCAAAAAAAAGTCATGCCTTCATCTTGTTTGATTATTTGTTGTTGTTTTTAAAAAAGAAATTGAAGTCTCTTTCCTTTTTCAATAATAGTTGGTAAGAACCCTAGTATATAAACTATTTCACTTTGTGAGGCTTTTAATACACTTACAAAAGTTTCAAGCACCACTATGCCAGCTAAGTATTTCTTTATTTCTCTATTAGAGATGTAGATAAATTCTGGTAAATACCTTGTGAATCTTTTTATTCTCTGATTCTTTCTTCTTCGGCAGTCTCTCACAGTTGAAGATGACTGTCTTCCATTATTATCTAATCTGTGAGTCCAAAGATGACTGACAAGTTCAATCTGGGATTGACAGACTCTGTTGCAACTTGAGCACATGTTTCTGTGTGGGGTGGGTGACTCCAGAGTCTTGATTCAGTCCTGTTTGCTGCTCCCACTTTTCCATCTCCTGTTGTTGTAAAGTGCTAAAGTACTGAGATCCTTGCAGCAGACCCTTCCTCTGTTTTGGGTGGTCCTGGGCAATAGTGTCCCACAAGCTGGTGTTGATGTTGCATTTTTTCAAGTTGGCCATGAAGATGTCCTTGAATCACTTTCTCTGCCCTCCTCTTGAGCATACACTTTGGCTGAGCTGGGAGAATAAAACTTGCTTTGGGAGTCTGGGTCAGACGTCTGGATGATGTGGCTGGCCCAGCGAAGTTGATGTCAGATGAATTCTCTGATTAGCAACCAATGAATAAACTAGATGAAAGTTTTCTACTTTTGTTTAGAAGTAGGTTGAAAGTCACCGAAAGAAAAAAACAGCCCTTTATTTTCTTTTTAAATTGCATCAGGTCACATTGGTGTCAACTCACATCACACAGTATAATATATTGTCACGTCACCTCAAACACATAGGGAAAGGATTTGGCATGTTGTCACCTGAGATGCATTATGGCTTAGACAGGCCCAGATCTAGCTATGAAAAATGGGAAGTCTGTGGGGAAACTTTGAAAAGAAAAAAAAAATTAAAAAGAGCTTGGAGAATATCTGAAGTCCACCTTGGAAAAATAGTGGCACATCAAAGGCTATTTATTACACTTTAGATGTTTTAAAAAAAATGTTTTAATTTAAAAATCTCATTTAAAAATGCAAGCAAATGAATTTAAATGCATTCAAAGTCTTCTTAAAGAGTTAATTGTGTGGCTAAAATCTTTATTTTAAAAACGGTACAAATTTACCAAACTCAACAACATCCAAAGTTATGAAATTATAACAGTCACTCATATTTCCCAACAGAGAGAGAGAGAAATATTATGGTCTGGGCTAAAGATCACTAAAAAAGCTAGGGGATAAGTCTTCTACCCTTCATGTAAGAAAATTGCAAGAAAGAGTTTCATTATCTTATGGAATTTGATAGCGGAAAAAAATCAGAATGCTCCAACCCAAATGTTATTACATGCCACCCAAAGCAGGCAAATACAAGGCATATGTGAAGGAAGGTTTTCTGCTGGCTATTGCTCTGTGAAGGCTTGTCTATATATCACAAGGGTAAAAAAAAGGGCAAAACCGAGAAAAAGGACAGCAAGCAAGCACTCAACAGAGCATGATAAAACATTGGAAGCAGGGACCTGAGAAATACCTTGGAGAGAGCTTTTTTGGTTGAGTGCTGCATGAAATAGATTTGGAACTGTGATCAAAGAGCGTGTCTTGTTTGATTCTGCCTCAGGAAACACAGGAGACCATATATTATTTGTAAATAACCAAGAATGGATTGAAGAAACACCTGACTTAAGCACTGGTTACTCCTAACTGGAACAACATACATGGCACTGAACTTCTGGCTACCTGGACGAAGACACTCTCAATACAAAATAGATAGTGTGAGCATTATTTCATAGAATCATATAAAATAAAGCTGAAAGAGACTTTGACAGGTACATCTACCCTGTCATAGATTGTATCATACAGGCCTAAATCGTTTTTGACAGATCTTTGTCTAAACTCTTCTAAAAAATCTCTACTGATGGAGATTCCACAGCCTCTCTAGGTAATATATTTCAGCACTTTAAAATCCTTACAGGGTGCAAACAAGCATTTAGGTTTTAGGTGGCTTGCTTTAAGCAGCCTTATTGTCAACCAAGAGTGCTGTATGCAGCCACCATTCACTGCTGCCAAAAGTGGGGAGCCAGAGGTAAGAAACAGGGCAGGGGGAGAGGCTAATAGGTCCATGGGGTGGGGAGCTGATGGGTTTGTGGTGGGGTGGCAAGTTGGTGGCTTGGGGGTGGATTGTCTGCTTATGGGGGAGGAGCTGGGGGCTAAAAATAGCCTAGTTGGGGTTGGTGGGTAAGAACAGCACAGCCCTGGGGCTGCAGTGGGCAGCTGGGCCTTCCCAGCCATGGGACTGTGTTGCAAATGCATGCAGACATTTGCTATATTGGGCCAACCCCTTCCTAGATCAGATTAACCCTTTTGGGCATTTATATATGTACCTTTGTTTTCTCTGAGGCATCAGAAATACAGTGTGTCAAAGCCGACTCAATTAATTGTATGTGCTGCAGCACCAGGCTCTTTTAAAAGTGCCCAGTGCTTCAGTACATGCATGTGTACAAATGCCTGAATTAGTACACTTCTTGAGGTGAACTAACTTAGACTGGGCATGGCATTTTTTGACTGATTTAAACTCAAGTGGGCATTTAGGGGGAATGTCTGTGCAGTTGCAAACCAGTTCAACCTAGGCAAGTTAGACTAACTTGCAAAGATTGAGTCAATTCAGGCTCAGGCTTTTTGAATGCCTGTCCCTAATTTTTGCTTCTTGCCTTATCACTCATTGAAACAAGAGCACTTTATTACCTTCCCTTTTTTATTGACCTTTTACTTTTTTGAAGATGATTACATCTTGTCTTAATTTAGTTTTTACTAAATTAAACAACCCATTTTTTTTCAGTCTTTCCTTACAGATTATGCATTTTGATTGCTTTCCTGACTCTCCTTTACAGTCTCTCAAATTAGTTCACAAATATTATTTCATGGGTCTACACATATGCCAATCCTGTTTATAAATTCCAGTATATTATTTGCTTTTTTTCCTAGCACTGTTGACTCATGATCAGTTTGTGATTCACTATGCCCCCCCCCCATTACTGTTTCTGCAGAGCATCTGATTAATCATTTGTGGCTTTAATCAAAGAAAGAAAGAAGGACCGGAGGGGACCTGTAGGATCACCAAGTCCAGTCCCCTGCCATGGGCAGGAGGTAATTGGTCTCAAATAAGCTCAATGAGGTGCTTGTCCAGCCTCCTGTTGAACACCAGGGATGGTGACTGTACCACCTCTGCTGGAAGTGTGTTCCACATTCTAGTTGCCTATATGGAAAATAAGTTTTCCTTATGTCTAGACGAAACTTTTCCTTAACTAGTTTGTGCCCATTGGTCCTCGTACTCCAGGGGGTGCTTTTCTGAAAAGTTGCCCTCCCAGATCCTGGTGTTCTCCCTTGACATATTTGTAGGTAACTATCAAGTCACCCCTCAGGCTTCTTTTACCCAGACTGAACAAACCCAGATCCTGAAGTCTCTCCTCATAAGGCCTATCCCCTAGGCCCTTGATCATGCAGGTGGCTCTTCTCTGCATCCTCCTTGTCCACTTCCTTCTTGAAGTGTGGTGCCCAGAACTGGACACCTCACTTCAATTATTCCTACCTAAAGTGAAATAGTTTTCACTTTACCTTTGTGAATTTATTTCTATTTTTTTTTGCAGTCTATTTCTTCTATTTGCCAAAATCATTTTGAATTCTAATTTTGATGTAGTGCTTGCAACCTGTCTGAGCTTTGTTTCCTATAACTTCGAATAGTGTACTTCTAGTCTGTCACTCAAAGCAATAAGATGTTGATTAGTACTGGGCCCAGGATAGGTGCCCATGGAATTTATTTCATTCCTTTTTTCAGTATTATAATGAACTACTGATAATTATTCTTTGAATATGGTTTTCAAAACCTACAGTAGTTTTGTCTAAACCAGACTTCCCTAGCTTCCTTATAAGAATGTGATTTGCAGCTCTACTAAAAACCGTATTAAAGCCAATTACATCTCTGCTCTTTTCTACATTATTAAATGAAATAATTTCTAATCTAACTTTAGTGGGTTATAAGCAATCTGGACCAATGGTATACAGGAAACCCACATTATTCTGTTAATTATGCTACAGACCTCAATTTGCAAGTGCTGGTGGTTCTAACTGCCTGATTTGGGCTAGAATTTGTATCCTTTTTATGATCTTTCTGAAACCTTCTTAGATGAAGGTGAGACTACTGCTATGAAACTAGTTCTCACTAATGTTAACTGTATCTTAATACTGAAAAATTAATAGAATTTCTTGGAAGAGATGAATTAACAGCAGAGTTGGTCTGTAGGCTTGTGTGAAGCGGGCCGTATTTGATTTGGATTCAGATTCGGCCCAAATCAGGGACAGTGATTCAATTAATTGATTTGGATCACTGTCCCTGATTCGATTTGGCCAAATTCAAATCTGGAGATTCGATGCTGATTTGGAGAATCAGTAATTTGGACACTGACACTGCTTTAAAAGTTTTTCCTACATACCTTGAGGTAGCAGGTGCGGCTTGTGATCACTGTGATGCTGGGGCACATGGAGCATCCCACAGGAGTGCAGGGGGCCCCTCCATGTGCTCAGTGGTGAACCCGGAAGTGGACCGGAAGTACTTTCAGTCCACTTCTTGGTCTACCGGGAAGCATACTTGGGTGGCTTCCCTATGCCCTCTGGCTTAGACATCTGCCACAGGGGGAACATGGCTGCCCCCTCCAGACCCAGGAGGCACCAGTTGCCAAGCCAGGGGGGGTCCAGGAGGGTGGGCCCTAGCGTGCTCCCTGGCAGACCCAGAAGTGGACCAGAAGTGTTTCTGGTCCATTTTCAGGTCTGCTGCTGAGCGCTCTGGGGATCCCCCAATGCTTCTGTGGGATATTCCATGCATCCCAGCATCACAGTGATAATGAGCACCCCTGCTACCTAGAGGTATGTAGAAAAAACATCTAAAGCTGTGTCTATGTCCAAATCTCCGAAACTTTCCGGATTGATTCAGAGGGTACGGATTTGATTTGTTGAGATTAAAAGGTCCTCTGATTCAATTTGGATTCAGAGATTTGTCCACCGAACTGGGCCAAATCTTTGCCAAACTGAATCAGGGACTGAAGCTTTGTACCGCCCTATTGGTCAGTGCTACAGTATAAATATAGCAGCAGAAAGGGATTGTGAGACTTTTGACTAAAAATCAATAGATATGATAATTGATGATGATAAAATAATGATGATTATCTCCAGTTGTTAACAGAACATACTGAGGGACAAAATAGGCTATGAAAAGATCTGACCACCCTGGAAGTTGACCATTATGAGAAATGGAGGAGCATTGATGCAAACAGCTCGAAGCTTAATGAAACTGTAGCCAAACTAGAACAAACTTTAGCCAAAGCTACTATCCCAGTGCTACTACAGTTAAAGAATTAACCATCCTAGGGAATCTGTATTCAGGGATGGAAAAAGCAAAGGAAAAGTAAGGTGACTTGTAAGAAGCCACTTAGTAGGTCAGGAACAAGTTAGACAGCTAGGAAATTCTTACGGATAAACTCTCTTCGTAGCTGTCCAGCATTTCCTTGTTCTTTTCTATTAGGCTCTTGGATATCACTACTTGTGCCTCTTCTCTACCTTGAATAACAGCATGGCTCGATTAGAATCTTTGCAGGATACTAAATGAGTGAACCCAATACGTAACACAAGGGCCCTTTTTTGTCCTCCAACTTTTGAAACATTTCTCTTTCCTGGAACCAGTTTTGAACTGAATCTGCTTGCTCCCATGCTTTTGTGCTCATTATTTTCCATTTGCATGCTTTGCTGAATCCATGAATTTTGGCAGGGTTTGGAACCAGAAATAAATAAAGCCCTGCAGTGGGTCATTCTTGCTGTATTTCCTGCAAAAACAGAAATACTGAAAGAAGTATCCGAAACCTTAGAGCCAACTGTTGTTATATTATTGCCAGATTTTGCATAGTCAATTGTTAGGATATCATTGGAGCTATTCAGTTGCTTACAGAAAGCAAATGCTAAAACTTCTAGGTTGGCCCATGATTTAGTGGAACTCACAGTGCTAATAATGTGGCAAGCTATACAACCATTCCACAGTTTAGGGGTATACTCTCAGGCACATTATTTTATATTATTTTTATTTTGGGGTCTCCATTCTTTGGTTCTGACCATTTTGCTTTGGGCTTTGTTGCAGAGCAGCCATAAATATAGGCAACCAACTAAAACTACTTAGGTGGCACTAGTGGTATGGGGCTTTTTCTATTATGCCTGTACTTCATATAAATGTAGTCTGATATAGTGGACAACATTGAAATAAACTTGTTTTTTCACAAGTAACTTCTTCCTAGTACAGTACAAACAGTATGAAACAGGTAACAACATCTTTTGCTACAATGCATTCTTCTCAACAGTTCAAACTAAACCTGATATCATCTGTTCACAATATGCCAACAAACTGGAAGTTTTTTAGGTTAATCCGATATGTTAATGACTTCAGTACAACATTTTTGTTTCTGGTATACAAACAAGAGAAGGCCATTAGGAGGTCCTATGGCATTTTTCCTTAATCATTTTACAGTATAAATAATATTGTCTTTTTAGAACTTCATTTAATCCTCAAGTCTTACAGAACAAAAAACCCCACTTTGATTACTGTATACTGCAGCTATGGTTTATGGTAAAGACAGCAAGAACAGCAGCAAATATTATGAGCTTATTTCAGTGTGAGATAATTTGCCCAAGTTGCTGATAACGCTGCCAGAAGTATTTACAGTTCAGCAGGTAGAAACAGGGAAAGAGGCCAGCGTTTCCATGTTCAGCTGAATGTGTCGGTTTTTTTTTTTTAACAGAACTTTTTTCTCTTGGTGTTGAATCATTCTGCATCTAATGCACAAACATATTTAATTTTTAAATATGTGTCTAAATTAATCTTTAATAAGACTGTACTCCTTGGTGAACAAGAACGTTCTTTTCTGTGAAATCAAAGATAGTCTAAATGATAGTTACAGAGATCAACAGATAAATGCTGATTACCATTCACATATTATTCTTAAATGTAACTCCTTTATCAGTAGAATTTAAATTATACAATATTTTAATACATACAAATCATATGTATAATACTTAAAATGTATTGTTCTTCTGGGCAAAGTCTTATGGTGTATTTACAAATATATCAGCATTGAATAGTTTACTGTAATGCAGTGTGCATTTGTGATATCTGGATTTTAGAGATTCCTTCAAATTATTGCACACACAGATCTGGCAGGGACCTCTTGGGCTCTGACAGACAATCATTTACTCAAGGATTGCCCAAATAACCACTTGAAACACTCATACAAAAGCATTAGACACAATACATGAAACACTGATACTATCATACAATATAGGCAAAAGCAGGGGAGATGAGGGCACTGCCAGTGTATTGACCACTGTAATGACCAAGTGCCACTGTAATAACCAAGAAGTAACTGGTCAATATATGCTCAGAAGATCCTAAGGAAAGTGCTGTGCCCCATGCTACAATGGAAGGCAAAACACTCCACAATTTGTGGCAGTCTGGTCTAAGGGAAAAAAAAATCCTGTGTCCTCAGATTGGGCAATCAGTATGACTCTAAGCAGAAGAGCAAGACACTCTAGGCATGAACCTCTGTGTTGTGTAAGTAGCAGTAGGAGCTTTGGCACACCTCAATCAGAAAATCATCAACCTTAGCTGTGGCCAGTGCTCCAGTCATTGCCTCAGAGGAAGATGAAGAAAACTTTGAAAAGTCCGTAGCATTCATGAGATGAGTATATTTCTTCCAAGTCTGAACTGACAATGATCAAAAGTCTTGAGGCACTCCAAAAGCTCTACTGTGGTACCCGAACCTATACCCCACATATTGTGCCAATGACTGTTGAGCCAAACTCCCATGATTAGACCATCCCTCCCAAAAGCTTACCCGGTTTAGCCTTGGAAGACAATTCAAAAAATTAACTCTTCTTCTAATTAGAAATATTCTCATGTACAATCTAGATTTGCTTATAGGCAGTTTGTTTGCATTCAGTCTTCTGCTGATAATGTTTTTTAGCTTAAAAATGCTGTTCTTCTTCCCTTATATTCATCCCAAAAACATACCTATAAAAATGATCATATTCCCTCTCAATCTCCATTGTTGCTGAACTAAACAAACCAAGGAGGACTTTTAATCTTATTTCATAAGAAAAAGGGTCACTATGCCCCTACCCATCATAATGTACATTGCATTACAGTAAACTATTCAATACTGAAATATTTTTAAATATGCCATAAGTACTCGTCATGGTGACCATTCTTTGAACTCACTCCAGTTCAAGTAGGGTTAGCAAGCCATTCAATTTACCAGTCAAATGTTGTCAACTGACTGGTCAACTGACTGCATATTTTTGATCTGTCAAAGATTATAGTAATTTTACCAAAAACCCCCCTATATTTTTGTTTTTTTTGACAGAAATATGATTTTTTATTGTTTTTTGAAATATTAGTTAACATAAAAATTGTAGTTTTTCTAGGTATTATTTGGACCTATTTGCAATTTTTTACAATTCTGAATGATAGTTGGCCAGTCAATTGACTGAACTTTATTTGACCAGTCAAATACCCAACCCTAAGTTCAAGATCATCTTTTTGAATATTAGTAACCAGAACTACACACAGTATTTTAAGTGGGGTCTTATCAGTGCCTTGTATAATCATACTAGTATTTCTTTGTTTCTACTAAATATACCTGGCCTAATAAACCCTTGAATTGCTTTTTACAAGCATGTTTCACCAGTGATTTATAACTTCTATGGTTATCCAATATATTCAGATCCCACTCTGGAAGATTACATAATCTTAGGTGGTTGTCTATCTTCAGCCAAATGTTTCTGGAAAATATCATTTTTTTCTGAGAACCAGGCCAGGAACATGTATATTGTTTTGCTACTATTTAAACAATTCTTAAAGCCACTGCTGTAAGAGATCTCTTGATTTTTCTCAGGGTAAATTTATAGGCTATGGAACAGAGCTGTGCTGAGACAGACTGTGCCTGCTCCATGAATGCTTCCTCCCCATATGGAAACAGTGTAGCCAGGGAAGTGTGGTATTGAGCAGGCACAAATACGTTTTACCTCAGTTTAGTTCTTCAAAGAACATTTAATCCCTGTTATGGGCATATTTTTCATGCCGAGACTCTGTGGGCAGGTCTACATGGGATGCATTACTTAGATGCATTACATACTTACTGAGCAGTAAATGACGCTACTCATAAGTAAATTTGCTAACTGCAAATGCAAGTATCAAATTTACTTATGAGTATTTACTGCACAGTAAGACACATGTAGATGCCAACCAGGAGCAAATCTACTGCTGATCAGCTGTGCCACAAGGGGGCTAGCAGCTCGGGGAGCCTGGGCCAGCACCGCCTCAACAGCTCCACAGCCTCAGCCCCAGCCACAAGGCATGGCTGGCCATGTCACTGCCAGCTGCCAGCAGCACCAGCTCTTCCCTGGCGGGGGGCCCCAGCTAGGCATCCACACATCCTGCTGTCAGAGGACACCACCTGGAGCTGCATGCTGCTCCCACCAGCTGGGCCTGAGTGGAGCCTCTGGCCATGACAGCCCAGGCCATGTGGTAAGTGGGGGGAGGTTTTTGTCCCTTCCCTGCCCCTAGCTGGCCCATGCCCAGCCCACTGCACTCCCTTGTTTCCCCCCAACAGCATGCAGGGAGGCAGGATACAGTGCAGAACTTTACTGAGCAGCCTGTGCCCCTACAGCTGGGTGGGAACAGGCCACTCATGCCAAGGAACATGTCGATGCTAGTGACAATGTCCTCCTCAGCTGTGGGGGGCAGGTTCATATAGCACAGCAACAGGTAGCCCTCTAGGCAGTAGCAGAGTTTGCAGTGCAGTCTGGGATTGCCCCCCATGCTGTCGAAGCTCAGGGTCCTGTGCCAGTTGTGCAGGTGCACCCAGAGCACCATGGAAATCAGCAGCAACAGGGCACAGTGGGTTGGGTACCCCTTAGTTCATGCACACACTTTGCAGTGCCTGTGACATGCACAGCAGGGGCATGCTCAGAGCACAGTGATGGCATGGGGGGGGGAGGCTGGCCCCAGGGTGCCTCCCTGTGGGGAGGTTGAGGGCGTGGGCAGCTCCTCATCCTAGTTGTCCAGGAGTCCCACGCTCCCCCAGCCTGTGTACCATGGGCTTGGAGGCAGCACAGGAGAGTGACTGGCCTGCAGGAGAGCGGGGCAGCAGGATCTGGAGCTGTGGCAGCAGGTGCTGCCAGGAACCTGGCATCTCTCTCTGCGGGAATGGGGCTGGGGAGCAAGCAGGGATGAGGGACTTGGTCAGTGGCCACCTGGGCCTGGCAGTGCCCAACTGACTTACCATGGTCCCAGGGCACCTGTGCATGACTGATCTCGATCTGAGGCCAGGCAATGCACAACCCTGGTACAGAGCATCTTATCTGACAAATGTTGCAAACAGTCATTAAATAGCTACTTTCTCATGGCTCTGCAGGTCCTGCAGCTGCATGCAGGGGAAGAGGCCACAGTTGGTAGCTGGGTTGCAGGCTCAGAGTTGCTGTTGCCAACATCCAGAGCCCTGCAGATGTCCCAGCTTTGGCAGAGGTGGACCCAGGACTACACCATCCTCCTGGACTGGCTGATGATGGCATCAGAGGACCAGCTGGTGAACACATGGGCCTGGTGGGTGAAGAACATGGCCCATCAGGATATGCTGGACCAGGTAGACCAGGAGTTCCAGATGCAGCTCCTGGTCCTGGAGCGTGAGCAGGTGGAGGCTCTGTGGAAGCAGACTGTGGTCCTAGCCAGGGAAATGCAGGCCACAGATGATGAATGCCAGGTGCTAGAGACTGTCCTGGCCCTGGCAGTCATCTTTGTGCCACCCACTGCCCAGCCCCAAACCCTAGCCCTGCCTGGCCCTTGGCAGGCCACCCACTGCCCAGCAGCAGGCTGCCTCCATCAACTATGTACTCCTGTCCCAGGCCCCACCCTAGGTCCCAATCACCTAGCCCTCCTGCCTGGCCCCAGGCCTACCATTCACTCTAGCTCCATGCGGGTGCAGAGCCAAAGCTGTCTGCAGCAGGGCCAGGACTGCATGCTGGCCCTGCTGGCCCTGGATACTGGCTGCCAGAGAGGGAAGCCACCAGAGCAAGGGGACCACCAGCTGCCATCACCCCTGGGTGAGCCCACCTTATGCTGGGCTTGCCACACTGTATGTACCTGCGGGGGAAAAGCCAGAGCCTGGAGTGCTGGCTGCCTGTCCCTGGGCTCTGCCCCGGAGGTGCCCCCACACCACAGTTCCCTGCCCCAGGATGGCACACAAAGCACATTGTTGTAAATAGCTTGCACAGGGAAGAGGGTGTTTTATTGTTGGTGGGTGGGGTTGGTGGTGGAAGGGATCTCTTTGTTGGCGAGAGTGTTACTTGTCAGCAATGTCGTCCTGAGGGAGGCCTGGCACCCAGCTTGCTGGACTTAGAATGGACTTTTTCTGTTCCCTCCCCCCCCCCCCACCACACACACACATACCTCATCTAACCAGAACTAAGCAGAAGAAAGGTTTACTAGGCATCTCGGGCTGTACACTCCCCAGTCCCACTATGGGAGGCCTATTTAAACTTGATTGACTAAAACTCGATTGCTGGGTTAGGGAATGCTGAGGCAGAAGACCAAGTCGGAGGGGGTATGGGTAACATTTGAACAATGGTTAAGGGTTTATCACAGCGTCCAGCCCTTTGGAGCCCTGACCACAAATGCTGTTATACTTTTCCCGGGATGACTGGTGGAAGTCCTTCCCACAAAGTTTATGACCACTCATGCTAAACTGAGGCTTATTCACAACAGGTAAAAATACAAAACCCTGATGCTGCAAGCATAGCTAAGCCATCTGACAAGAAACAATGAGGTATCCCATCCAGTATATCTGCTATCCATAAGGATTTCAAGCTGGCTCCTAAGGGTCTGGTTACCCCTTAACCTTATGTTTTTCCTGGTTATTAATCAGTTTCTTGAGATGTTCCAAACCAGATAACCTCTTGTCAATAGAAAAGACAATTATTTACACAATTAAAAGAATGCTTTGAAGAAGCTACACTGAGGGTATAGAAAAGCTGTAAAAGCAGCAAACAGTGTGCTTCAAGAGAGAAATCTCTCTGACACCATCCATTGTTGTTCCTGAGAAGCTGGAAGAAACAGATCATCTCCCTTCAAGGATTGTGCTAAGAACTTTACCTCTCAGCATTGGAACCCAGGTGCCTTGGACTGGTGAGACCCCAGCTCTCTCTCTCTCTCTCTCTCTCTCTTTCTCTTCTTCTCTCTAGGCATAGATTTCTGAACCTGAATTGTATTAGTTAAGCTTGAGCTAAGTTTCCCCAAATACTTAGTGAACCCAGGGTAGTATTTTAATTGTTTTGATTGTTTTCCCTTGTATGTCTATTATTACTAGTACCATTATACATTTCATATATTCAGCAATAAATAACTTTTATAGTCAAACTGGTAGTAACTGGGTATATTTTTCCTTCTCTACTTCTCCTTCCCCACTTGCTCTGCAGCAATGCTTGTCTTACCTAAGCTAAAGATCCCTGTGAAGTCCAGAAATACTGTAGGTTCTGCTCATCAAGAGGCTACCACTACTAGGACAGTTAGGGCAAAAGATTGGGACGTGCTGAGTTTGAAACACATAAGGGGATCAGCTTGTACAGGCTGATTGACCCAGTTTGACTCAGATGTGCCCTTATGAACTGAATGCTGGCCCATGAGGGTGTCAGCTGGACACCCAGCTGGATTCAGAAGTATTCTGTTTATCTGTGTGCTTGTGCCTGACTTCATTTTATTGTTACCATAATGAGCTGATTCCTGGCATATGAGGGTGTCAGCCTGTCCATGCTGATCAACCCAGCCAGGTCAGGCATGTCACATTAATCTGTGTATGTTTGTGTGTCTGACTGATTTGGTGGCTGGAGGAACCCAGTCCTATTGAAACAGAGTCCTGCAAGATAACACCATTGGGGGTGAGGACTTGCAGAAGGGAGAGATACAGCTCCGTATAGAAACACCAGTACACAAGCAGCACATTGCAGAATTACAAAGACCCTAGAAATGTATCCCTAATAAATGAGTGCACCCCAGAGTGATGGGCAAATCTGGTAACAAGACAGGGTGAAGGGGAGATCTGTCTGATGTGAGGGGAATAAAAACTTATTCTTCTGAGACGTATCTGCAGTAAGCGTGGTGTTTGGGGTGGGCAGGGGGTGGAGGGGTCTGTGGGATGGGGGTCCAGGTAGGCTAAGTGGGGAGTGCAGGAGGAGTTTGTTGGCCAGCACCTGTCACACTGGGTGCTCTGGCCTCTGGTATGGGTGTGTAGTTTTCTGGGGGAATGAGAGAGTGGGGAACATACTGCTGTTGCTGCTTCCGTAGGTGGTGCTCCTGCTGCCAGGTGTCAACCCACCATGCCTCCTCCATCCAGGCCTTGCAGATGTTATGCACCATGCAGGCTGCAACAGTGACCCAGGGGAGGTTGTCCTCGGTGCCCTCCCTGTGGACACATCTACACATGAAATTAATACAATGTAATTTATTGCTCCCAGGTGCTGCATCTTTACATGCTCCTGGGACTATAGCATGTTGAGCCATGTCCAAGCAGGGGGCCCCTGAGGTCAGCCTTCCAGCCCAGGGCTGCTCTAAACTGGCTTAACATGCTGTGGGGGAGCTGGCTTGGGCACAAGAGTGCTCTAGTGCAGGGCTAGCTAGCAGGCAGCCCCTGCACTGAAGCACTGTCATGCCCCAGCCAGCCTTGTCAGCTTCTACATGTGCATTGCAATGCCCTAAATAATGCTGCCAAAGGATAGTACTTCTGTGTACAAGTACTAACCTACAGCAGTTAATTAGTTTCCTGTGGCCTAATAGGTCATGTGTGTAGATGCTGAGACTACTGTGGAGCTAATTCAGCAACTACAGTAAACGTCTCATGTATATGTGCCCAATGAGAAACCTTTCATTTCCTCCTGGTAAATCTTTTTCTCTCTTCAGTTTCAGAATTTGCAGCTGCAATGAAACACATTCTGTCCCTGGTATATTTTGTTTCACCCTTGATTGTTATCCCTGGGAAAGCCAGCTTTATGTGCTTTGAAACAAGAACATAGGGTGTTAGCTAAAACAGGAAAATTAATCTAATATAGGGGAAAACAAAGACAGTAGGATAGAACGTCTCCATCTAAGCTAACATTAATTAATGTTTGTAATTACCTTTTTATGTAAAGTAGCCAGTAAAGAGTGAAAAAATATGCGCAATGTCCTACTGTGGATTGTGTGCATGCCAATTTTTTTTAGTTTCTGTAAATCCAGCAAATAATATTTCAGCATTTCCAGCAGCGTTCTTTTTTCATTTTCTTTAAAGTAGTTCTAGCAAGTAATTCTTAATATAGTGCCCCTATTTTTCCAACATACATTTAAATCATTTAGGCTTCCTCTGTAGGATTTTGTTTTTGCTTTTTGTTTTTAAAGTAACTTTTTTATACCAGCTGATAATAATAGCAGTGTTTTCTTTTCAACACAATGAAAAGTATTGGTTTCTTTTAAAGCAAATTAATGTTTACTTATTGCATCAAAAACCTGAACTCAACACTGTTGTGTCTGGAATGAAACTTGAATGAACTTCAGTAAAAAAACAGCAGAGCCAGCAAAAATAATGTTTTTTATTTTCTTAAAAATGAAAAACTAAAAATCTTCCCTATCACATAATTCACAGTTATAAAGTTATAATGATTTGCTTTTATTTTGCTGTGAACTTAACCACAGAAGTGTGCTTAGCATTTTATAGATTTTGGATTTGCAGACATATTTACTGTATTCAATAATTGTTGTTGTTATTTAGGGAATATACATAATATCAGAAATAAGGGGAAACAGAAGTAGAAGAATCCCATTGATAATAAATATCCAGAATTCTGGAAAAATGGGGATTTAGGAACAAAGGAAAAGTATAACTAGTCTTCCAAATAGGAAAGAAGTGTGATCTTGGCAACTATCTTGGGCATATCTACAGTCTAACTACATTAAATTATTGAAACAAACATTCAGAAAAATCACTTTTTATAATCCCTTAAATTTTTTGCAAAAATCTAGTTGCTCTAATAAGAGTAATCCCCTCTACCATGAGCCCTGATTGCTTTTTCTTCCAAACTAATATGGCTACAACCTGGATACCGAATCACAAAGGTACTTTCATGGTTGGGATCTTGTTGGAAGTATCAACAAAAATGGGTATGAAAACTAAGCTACCTTTTCTTCCTGAGACAATTGTTCAGTTCCATGTTATGGGTGAAATTCATTTACTCAGCAGCAGAGGATATCTTTCAGTGACAGTACTTTCTGTGCCAGTTGGATTCACAAACAGAAATGGCTGATTTTCCATGTTGTTTTTGGATAAATATTATTAGTCATTCAGTTGTTTTTTGGGGGTTTTTTTTTTTTATAGGGTTGATGGCACTCAGAATGGTCTACCATACTGACTACCTCAGAGTTAGGTCTACAGTATTTCCAAGGTCCATATTGTGGAGTCTGGAAGCTTTATTCAGCTGAGCGTTGCAGGGCTTCCAAACTTTCAGCTGTACAGTCAGAAGACTGGCTGTCCTAGAAAGCCCTGGGAGTCCTGTTCAAGCTGGGTTCTCAGGGATCCTTGATGGACCTTGATTCCTGGGAGGCCTGGTACAAATTAAAGCAAACTGAGAAATCCTCTTGAGTTAAGGGCAAACTGGGAATGGGGAACAGTCTGGTGAGACCCTCAGAGTCAGTGGCAGGCTGAGAAAGCCCTTTAGATTGGGAAGCTACTTCTCCATTTTGTTTAGAAAAAAATTATCATCAAAAACACTTTAGCTTTTTTCCCTAAGGCATAATTATAGGATTTCCCTTTGCATATAAAATGCCTATTTGTAATTGTGATGCCAAAAAGCTGAATTTCCTATGAAGTGAGAACTCTGCATTTTGACCAGCTTTAGCTGTAATATTTGCTATAGGCCATAGAGTAACATACCTGCCTCCATTTGACCATTCTTTAAGATCTATTTTGAATTGTGTACTCACAAGATAATTGTGAATGCATATTGGTAGTCATTTCCCTTGACTTCTCATTTTGAATGAAACAATCACATTTTGTGCTGAATAAAACTAGAAGTAAAACAGAATATTTTTGGTAGACAACTAATGAAGGTATCTGTTTGGCCTCTATGAACACTAGTTGCTACTCTGTGAGGCACTGATTGCTTCTGTCTTTGCACTACTGTGCAGTGTAAATAATTTATGTGAACTATGTCTGGCAAAATAGATAAAGTGTTCTAGGAAATCATCTACAAAGAAGAGGATAGAAGGAGAAGGGAGAAATGCTTCTCATAACTCTCACAACAGCTACTCCAAAACTACCCTTTTCCAGTTAGTCCCATTAAAAAAGTGATGCAAGTCACAGGATTTCAGTATAGCATAATACTGCTAGGCTCTTGGAAACCAGAGAGCTTGGACAACAGTACCATTAAGGGATGTGAAATCCTATGACATTTCCAAATAATCATAATCACTAGATAGTGGAAGATTGCCATTTTAGCAGTCTTCCAAGAACACTGCACACTAGGTTAAATTTTAAAGTGGGGAACTTGCAGCCAGCTGTTCAGTCAGAAACAGTATTATACAGAACAGAAGAAAGGACATTTTGTTGCTTAATCCAAGGTTAGCTGTAGACACAAGCAGTATTAAGCATGATTTGGGACCTACCTAACTCACAGTAAGACAAAATAATTTGATTTCCTGGCTCTCTCGCAGGCAATCTCTTGACCTACATATGGAATCCAGTGCATATTGGCTCTTCACCCTTGGGCTGGATATTACTGAAACAGGATATTGAATAGCTGTTACCAAAACATTGCTCTTTGGTGTTTGGTATCCCTGCACAAATATAGTAAGCAATGAAATCTGGTTCATCCTGAAGATTCCGGAATTCTCTCTGTTTTCAATGCATCCTGGGAAAACAATTGACACAACTACACCAGACTTCCAATGAGTTAATAATAGAGTACAGTTATTGAATCATAGAGTTGGAAGGGATCTGAAGAGTTATTTAATCCATATTCCTTCATGTATAGAGGATTCGCTATTCCTAAATCATCCCATATCAATGCCTATACAACCTCTTCCTGGAAAGAAGCCTCTAAGGTGATCCTAGAACTTCCCTAGGCATCTTGTTCCTACTGTTTTTGTCCTACTATATTTAGAGTTTCTCTACATCCTTCTTAAATGACATTTGCCCCAAACTAGACAGAATACTCCAACTGAGGCTAGCCAGAACAAGGTAGCATGGTACTATTCCTTCCCATGTCCTGCATATATAATCATCTCTTCTTTACTATAATTAATGCTTTTAGCCCAAACACTCCCCACCTCTACCCTCCCAAACACCGGGCAAATTCATGGACAAATTGCAGAAGACTGTATGGAAGGAAAAAATATTTGTAAATCTTCCACAATATAGATAATATAAACAATATTTACTGCGCTACTACAAAGAAAGCAAAATGAACCATTTTTTCTGTACAATTAACAGAATCATGACCAGTAGATCAACTTTGGGCTAATTAGTCAATTATTTATTCCAGCACTAGATCCAAGTAACAACTGCTATGGGTTGTCAGGAACATTATAATAATAACATCTGGAGCTATCTAGGAAAGAAAAGTCCACATCTGACCAAATTGTACTATCTGGCTTGCCCCTCTAAGTTTGCTTCACCCATTATACCTAAATAATATTAAATCCATAGCTTGTAAAACTGATTAGTTCTATTTTTGCCAATGTTCTCTAATAATGGAAATAGTCAACGTTTGGCTCAGGAAACGACACCTTGTATACTTCTGGAAAATTGTAGTTCACCCAATTCTCCAGAAATCAACATTGCCTCCTACTAGCTCTTCAACCACCATTTCCAACTGCCCATTCCTGGACAAAATATAGTAAATACCAAGTTCTAATGAAATGACATCAGCCAGCCTTCTGAGATACTTCACTATCTCTAAACTTCTTCACGGACATGAGCACGATAAGACCTTATGCTCATGCTGTCAAACAATCTCTCTTTTCTTTCACACTGTGGACCACAAGGTGCTTCTAACACATCCATATAACACAGGAGGACAAGAAGTCTTAAAATCTTTTCAGAACTTTGATAACAGTGCCAGATAACTCCTCCTTACCAAAGACTCTCACCTGCAGGTCCCAAAAGGTTCAATCGTTCTCTTCAGTATCAATATAAGACCACTGAGAGACTGGCATAGTATGCCAGAGGCAATCATGTACCTAGTTTATTTTCAGCTAATGAAACTTCTGCCACTACAAATTGTCAAAAGGCTTACAGGAAGTTAACTGTTGGATGAAGAGTACCTGCCACTAATAGACACCTAAGACTGATCCTTTGATTCTATGAAATGAAGCCTTTAATGGTAGATAAAAACAATTTCTTGGTTAACTCTCCAAAGTTTCCATTTTTGATCCTGTAATCCACACATTTGTTGGCTCCAATTGAATTACTATAATTGATTTGCATCTGAGCTGTATGTGAAGATGATAATAGAATCATAGAATCGAAGGACCGGAAGGCACCTGCCAGATCATCAAGTCTGGTCCCCTGCCATGGGCAGAAAGTTATTGGGCTCAGATGAGTTCAACAAGGTGGTTGCCTGGCCTCATCTTGAACACCTCTAAGGATGGTGATTTGCACCACCTCTGCTGGGACTGTGTTCCAGATTCTGGTGACCCTTACAGAGAAAAAGTTCTTCCTTATGTCCAGCCTCAGTTTACCATCTATTAGCTTATGACCATTGGTTCTTGTCCTCCCTTGAGGTGCCTTCCTGAACAGTTGCTCCCCAAGATCTTGATGCTCACCCCTGATATACTTGTAGGTGGCTATCAAATGACCTCTCAGCCTTCTCTTACTCAGCCTGAACAGGCCCAGTTCCCAGAGTGTCTCCTCATAGGGCCTGTCTGCCATGCCTCTAATCATACAGGTGGCCCTTCTTTGTACCCTTTCAAACTTATCCACATCCTTCTTGAAGTGTGGTGCTCAGAACTGGACACACTACTCCAGCTGTGGCCTCACCAACACCAAATACAGAGGGAGAAGCACCTCCCTGGATCTATTGGCAACACATTGGCTGATGCACGCCAGAGTTCTATTTTCCCTTCTGGCAACCTCATTGCACTGTTGGCTGATGTTCATCTTTTGTTCAACCGTGACCCCCAGGTTTTGTTCAGATGCTGTGCCAGCCAGTGGACCACCGCCCATTGTGTAGTTATGGTGAAGGTATACCTTACCCACATAAAAAAACCCTGCTCTTCTCCTTGTTAAATCTAATCTGATTTCATTGTGCCCATAAAACCAGTCTGTCAAGGTCATCCTAGATCTTTACCCCATCCTCTGAGGTGCCTGTGTTTCCTCACAGCCTGGTATCATTCGCAAATGTAATCATTGAGCTTTCCACCCTCTCATCCAAGTCATTAATAAATATATTAAAAAGTATGGGCCTAAGCACTGGGGGACACCGAGACAGGATGAGCCCATCCCATTGATTACAGCTCTCTGAGATTGGTCTCTAAGCCAGTTGTCCACCCACTTCACTGTAGGCTGGTCCAGCCCAGTACCCTCAAGTTTGGTTGAGACAATCACAAGGGAAACAGAATCAAAGGGTTTACTAAAGTCTAAGTAAATGACATTACCCTCATGTCCCTCTTCCAAATGGTTATTTACCTGGTTGTAGAAGGACACCAGGTTTGTCAGGCACCATCTATCCTCAACAAAGCCATGCTGGTTTCTTCTTAACACCCCATCAGTTACCAGCTTGTAATTGATGGCCTCCTTAACAAATTTTTCAAAAATTTTACCCAAGTCCAAAGTCAGACTGATTATTCTACAGTTTGCAGGATCATCCCTCTTCCCTTTCTTAAGGATAGGCACCATGTTGTTCATCTTCCAGTCATCTGGGACAGCTCCTGAGTTCCACAATTCTTTGAACAACTTTGCCAGTCGCTCTGCTATAATCTCAGCCAGTTCTTTCAGGACTCTCAGATGCATGTCATCTGGGCCAGCTGACTTGAAAACATACAAGTGTTGTAGGAGATCCCTCGCGTGCTCAGGACTGATTTGATGTAGTCTGTTGTCCTCCCCATATTTCCTGGGCCTCTGGTTAGTTGAACCACCCCCATTTGATTTCAGGAATACTAACATAAAGTATGTATTCAGGAGTTTTTCCTTTTCGTGGGGATCAAATGTGGGCTGCATCTCCATATTCAGTAGGGAACCCACAGTGGAGCCTGATTTTTTCTTGCTCCCTATGTATCTATAGAAGGACTTTATATTGCACAGGCCCTGGCTGGAACAGAAAATGGCTGACCGCCATTGGCTTGGTTCAGGTCACTGTAAGCACATCAAGCTGATAATGTTTCTTCAGAAATTCCTGTTCACCCTCAGGTAGTAGTTTAAGGTTATGGTCCTATATTTTACAGCATTTAATGGATCAAACCTCAGTTACATGACACTGAATTTTGGTCTATGAACGTCCAAGCAGTGGTGGTCCTTTAAAACAAAGCAAATTGTGGAACCTAAGACAATGTATTTTCTAATGATATAGAACAATCTGGCAGAGAAGATCAGGAAAATCTAGATTATGACCATCTTTAGGAAGCACTAAAACCCTCCTTCTTTAAGACAGACTTTCTAAAATAATAATGCTTACTTTTCTGATTTTTTATTCCAAAACCTCTCTAAGTCACCCATTCCTCATACCAAAAAAAAAAAAAAAAATCTTACTCCAGCAGAGTTTTGACAATCAGACAAGGTGGGGGTGGGGAGTGGGGGAGTACCAGATACTCCATGAAATCCAGCAGGGGCATACTGATTTACTTTTATTATACTGTTATTAATTTTAGGGGAAAAGTGTATCATGAGGCCATATGAACAGTATAAAACCTTCAGATAGATAATACATATACTTAATAAGTAGCTTATAGAGCTACACAAAACTAATAATAACGGTAACACCAATAATAATATGAAGCTAATAACAATAAGAATTCTTATTGCTACTGCTAAAGTTTCAAGAACTGCTTCTGAGTCAACAGTCTATATGCATCTCTCATTACAAAGCATAGACACTTGAGTTCTGCAGTGACCTTAAAAGGTTGGGAAAATGCATAGACTAGTAACTTAAGTTCAAGGTTTTTGGGGAAAATCATAAGTATCTATTATCCTCAGTCTAATCATAGTGAGGTAGTAAATAAAACTCTCCATATCTCTATGGCAATCTTTGTTGATGAGCATCATAGTACCTGGAACAAAGGACTGAATGAATCATTGTACACACTCTTCCCCAGGAAAGGCACTAGAACATATTAATAACTAACTATTCATCCTTCAGGTTGCCTCTGTGAACCTCATTGTTCATTTAGGAGATATCTCAGAGGGGAAAATAAAAAGGAGGAAGATAAAGGCATATTGAAGCAGAAACTTGTGTTACAAAGTAAAAGTACTTTGTTACCAGCTTTTGTAGTACTTCAGATAAAACTTTAAAATAAGCTTAAGAAAAAATGTTGCATAATAATTATATGACACTGAATATCCACTTCTAAAACAAAAGACATAACAGAAATAGAAAATGTACCCAAACTTATTGCATCACAAAAAAAGAAAAATCTAAGTATACTGGATCACAGAGAATAATATAGGTTACCTATGAAAACAGGTTGAGGTAAATCTCAGACCTCATTGTCACAGAATTATTATATATTTTATGACCTCTTACAAGGGTAGATCTGAGTGATCTCTGAAACTGAATCAGGACAAGTAATACGAAAGGTAGTACTTGCTTGATTCCCAAGGACAAAGAAGCCAACACAGAGAATCTAATTACATCTTGTAATGGAATAAAATAAATATCAACTAGAGTGTTTCATTCTAAAAAACCATCATGAATTAGAAGAAGAGGCTGGATGGACAACACCTTTCTAACTGTCATTACTTATATTGGTAAATTACACCATGATCCAGCATGGATAGACAAACAATAAAGTTATCCTAGGGTAGCTGAGTTGCATCTAGTAGGTGGCTTTCACAGTGTCTTAGCGGGTCCCCAGCCAGATTCATCTATAACATGGTGATTAAAGCACACATCTGGGAGGTTTGTGATTGATACCTATCAGCCTAAGGAAGGAACAGAACCCAGGTCTCACTTCCTGAGCATGTTTACACGAGACGCTTAATGTTGAATTAGCATAGTTTACTGTGAAATAAGCAGGTGGGTCTCAAGTGCACATGGTTACTTCACAGTAAATCTCCCTAATCCCAAGTAAGTTTGCTACCTGCAAATGTAAGTAGCAAATTTACTCAGCATTAGTAATGGCGCCATAACACCCTTGTAGACACCTGGCTGGGAGCTAAATCTGCTTCCAGTCAGCCATCCACCAGGGGCAGGAGATAGCTCCCTGCCCCCAGGACCTGCCTACTGCAGGGGTGGGCCTCTGATCTCCCAGACTGAGCCCCACAGTCACAGGGCTTGGACTGGGAGACCCTTATCTCCCAGTAATGGCTCTGCCACTGTGGGGATGCTTCTGGGAGATGCTTATGTCCCAGCCTGAGATCCTTATCTCTGTGAGCATGGAGCTGGTGGGGGGAACAGGTGGGGGAGTTTGTTCCCCCACACCAGCTCCACAAGTGCACAGCTGGGGGTGGGGAATAAACTCTTCTGGCCTGTTCCCCCACAACTCTGCATTCATGGACCTGGGTGGGGAAAAACCTCCCCAGCCCCTGCTCTGTGATTGCAACTGTAATCACAGAGCAGGGGATGGGAGCTCCCTGCATGAGGACAGTTCCTTGCTCAACCCCAGGCTGTGTGGGGAAGCACATAAAACCTATAGGTGACTGGGGACTGTCCTGTTTTGGACAGACCCCAGCCAGCTCCAGGCTGCACACACAGACTTCCCTGTGCAGCCCAGGCTGGCCGGGAACCATCGCAGTCAGGGGCAGGTCCTAGCCTCTTACTCCCATCAGATGACTGAGGCATAGGGCTTAGAAAGAGCTGCAGGAGTAGGTCTCAGGCCCCTACCATGATCTGCCAGTGGGGCAGCTAGCAGTGAGCTAGCTGCTCGCTACCCCATCAGCAGATCAAGATAGGGGCTGGGACCTGCCCCTACCCTGCAGCTCTTTCCAAGCCTCATGCCCCTGACTGGGGAGCCAAGGCCAGGGCTCCCTGCTGCCAGGGCAGGGGGACACTGTCCCTCTCTGGCAGCAGGCAGCCCCTCAGGGGCCAAGAGACAGCTGTCTCCTGACCCAGTGCTCCCTCCCAGCCTCTGGGCTAGCACCCAGGAGAAGCTGGTAGTTCCCCCTGGTGGCCACAGGGGCCAATTGCAGGGCTGCAGGGAACTGGGAGCAGCTACCCAAAAATCCTTACTAGGCATGTCTACACATCACCATACGGCGACAATGCTATGGCACTGTGCTTTAGTACTTCCTTTTGGGAGAACTAAAGCACAATGCAGCATGCGTCGCTACTGCACTGTGCGCGCGGCACATGGTTAAATTTCACTGCTATGTTGTTGTAGCAGTGCACTATACCCAGAGAATGCAACACTTTGGTGACATAGCTGACAATTATGTGAAGATACACATGATCAGTACATCAATGTAGCACACCATATGGCAACATAGCACTTTGCTATATTGCCATGTGGCAGGGTGGGCAAAATGCAGCACGCAGGCTGGACGTGGCCCACCAGGCCATTGTATCCGGCCAGTGGGGCCCCTAAAAATTTAGAAAATTAATATTTATCTGCCCCTGGCTGCCTGTCATGTGGCCCTTGATGGCTTGCCAAAACTCAATAAGCAGCCCTGCACCCGAAGTAATTGCCTGCTTCTGCCATAGAGTGACATGTAGATGCACAGTACCTACTGGATTAGGATTCTTGTTGTGATTTAGGTGCACAAATGCCTAATTTTTAGATCTGTAACAGGCTCACTATTGGCCAGCCAGTAGTAAGGCAGCATAGTTCTGCAACCTAGAACTATGAACTGCCAATAAGGTAAGATTCAGTGGTATACAATTTTGCAGAGATAGCAAGGTATTGTTATCTGTTAGCTCTGTCTTTCTGAGGGAGGCCTGGCACCCAGTTCGCTGGACTTACAACGGACTTTTTCTATTTTTCCCCTGGTCACACACACACATACCTCATCTAACTAGAACTAAGCAGAAGAAAAGTTTACTAGGCATCTCGGGCCGTACATTCCCCGGTCCCACTATGGGAAGCCTATTTAAACTTGGTAGACTAAATCTCAGTTGCCGGGTTAGGGAATGCTGAAGCAAGAAACTGAGTCAGAGTGGGTCTGGGCAACATTTGGACAATGGTTAAGGGTTCATTACAGCATCCAGCCTGTTGGAGCCCTGACCACAAATGCTGTCATACTTTTCCCGGGACGACTGGTGGAAGTCCTCCCCACAAAGTTTATGAACACTCCAATAATCCCCTTAAGTCTGTCAAAAGACTACAGTAAAATCTGAGAGTCATGCTAAACTGAGGCTTATTCACAACAGGTAAAATACAAAACCCTGATGCTGCAAGCACAGCTAAGGCATCTGAGAAGAAACAATGTAGTATCCTATCCAGTATATCTTCTATTCATAATAATTTCAAGATAGTTCCTAGGTGACTGGCTACTCCTTAAAACTTAATGTTTTTCCTAGTTGTTAATCAGTTTCTTGAGATGTTCCAAACCAGATAACCCCTTGTCACTGAAAAAGGTAATGCATTTCAATTTAAATTGCTTATATAACAGGATTTTCCCTGTCAATTATGGCTTGGGACCCTCTTGATTTACACAATTAAAATAATGCTTTGAAGAGGTTAAATTAGGGGTAAAAGAAAGGTGTAAAAGTAGCAAGCAGTGTGCTTCAAGACAGAAATCTCTCTGACACCATCTGCTGTTGTTCTCGAGAAGCTGGATGAAACAGATCATCTCCCTTCAAGGATTGTGCTAAGAACTTTACCTCTCAGCATTGGAACCCAAGTGCCTTGGACTGGTGAGACCCCAGCTCTCGCTCTCTCTTTCTCTTTCTCTTCCTCTCTCTAGGTATAGATTTCTGAACCTGAATTGTATTAGTTAAGCTTGAGCTAAGTTTCCCCAAATACTTAGTGAACCCAGGGTAGTATTTTAATTATTTTGATTTTTTTCCCTTGTATGTCTATTATTACTAGTACCATTATACATTTCATATATTCAGCAATAAATAACTTTTATAGTCAAACTGGTAGTAACTGGGTATATTTTTCCTTCTCTACTTCTCCTTCCCTACTTGCTCTGAAGCAATGCTTCTCTTACCTAACCTAAAGATCCCTGTGAAGCCCACAAAAAAACTGTGGGTTCTGCTCATCAAGAGGCTACCACTACTAGGACAGTTAGGGCAAAAGATTGGAACGTGCTGAGTTTGAAACACATAAGGGGATCAGCTTGTATGGGCTGGTTGACCCAGTTTGACTCAGATGTGCTCTTATCAACTGAATGCTGGCCCATGAGGGTGTCAGCTGGACACCCAGCTGGATTTAGAGGTATTCTGTTCACCTGTGTGCTTGTGTCTGGCTGCATTTTATTGTTACCATAATGAGCTGATTTCTGGCATATGAGGGTGTCAGCCTGTCCATGCTGATCGACCCAGCTGGGTCAGGCATGTCACATTAATCTGTATGTTTGTGCGTCTGACTGATTTGGTGGCTGGAGGAACCCAGCCCCATTGAAACGGAGTCCTGCAAGAGAGTGCCACTGGGGGTGAGGACTTGCAGAAGGGAGAGATACAGCTCCATATAGAAACACAAGTAACACAAGCAACACATTGATATAATTATAAAGACCCTAGAAATGTATCCCTAATAAATGAGTGCACCCCAAAGTGATTGGCAAATCTGGTAACAGTGTACATTTTCTTCTTGTTGACTTGTCCATAAGCCTACAGTCTACACATTATTTTCTGAATGTTTGCATTCTACCATTTTTTTACAACTGGTCTGTGCTTTAGCTCTCTGTGCTCTCTTTTTTCCTATTGAGAATTGTTGACACATTTTTAGAACTTTTTTATTAGCTCCTGTGTTGTCTCATTTTATTTGTTCAGCAAGATCATCATATATTTTACCTGTGAGAATTGTGGTATATACCTTTAAGAGACTCTTTAAGCCTAGCTTATTGTAAAATGAGGGATATATGGGTGTTTTACTCCAAAAAGGTGAATTTCTTCTGAATATAAAAACATACATATAGTAAATTTAAATGTTTATAATGAAACCTAAGCTGAATGCATATACTGTTGGTAGAGGTTTATATTTTCATTGCATTATTCATACTGGTTGCTGCAATTTTCTCTACCCTTCTTTGTTCCAGCTCTCTCAAGTGACCAACAATAAGGTTTGTTGATACTTAGGAAGCTTTAAATGGCCTGGGCTCTATATGCCTAAAGGACTACCTCCTTCCTTGTGTTCCATAGGATGATTTACTTTGGTTTTGGTGTAAGCCACCATCAGCCTGTTTGGGGAGGTTGGCATAGAAATGTATTAATACATATGATATTGCTATTACAAATACATGATAGTGATTGAAAGACTGATTCCATGGCACCACTGTCATGATCTCAGTTGTGCACTGTAGCTCCCTTCTAATATGAGGACAAAAAACACCTTATCTTTTTACTGTTTAAAATTCATACAGTGTAATATAAAAAAGAATTTGGCTAAAATCATTAGCCAAAAATATGTTCTTTTGCTATGAATCCTGTCTAACCTTACCTAGCTTGTCAAACCAAAAATTATGAGCTACACAGTTAAGCTGGAAGAGAGCAGCACAAAACACTTGCAAGCTCACAGATATTGTGATCAGCAGCATCAGGGCACAGAGTCACTAGCTCTGGGTGATCTCATGTGCACCTAGATGTGTGCTTTTTGCCAAAATACCTTATCCTTATTTTACATGTGCCCATGGTATCTGATTCAGAATGGCAAACAGTGCAAGAATTCACAATAGCTAAGTGTACCAGACTAAGTGACAAGAACTTGTGGTGCTCAGGCGAAGTGCCCAAAGATTGGAAGAAGGCCAATGTGGTGCCTATCTTCAAGAAAGAAAGGAAAGTAGATCCGGGGAACTACAGGCCCATCAGCCTGACCTCTATTCCAGGGAAGATCTTGGAAAAAATCATCAAAGAGACCATTCTTGACAAAGTGGCTGAAGGCAACTTCCTGAGGGATAGCCAGCATAGGTTTATTGTGAGTAGGTCTTGCCTGACCAATCTCATCTCCTTCTATGACCAGGTGACATATCACCTCGACAAGGGGGAAGTGATTGACGTCATATATCTTGACTTTGAAAAAGCTTTTCATCTGGTATCCCACAATAGTCTTATAGAAAAACTGGACAACTGCGGCCTTAGCTACATCACAGTCTGCTGGCTGGGGAATTGGCTTTGAGGTCAAACCCAGAGAGTGGTAGTCGACGGAAGTCAATCATCATGGTGCGCTGTGACCAGTGGGGTCCCCCAAGGCTCCATTCTTGGGCCTGTCCTTTTCAACATCTTCGTTAACAATGTGGACACTGGTGTCAGAAGTGGACTGGCCAAATTTGTTGATGACACCAAACTTTGGGGTAAAGCGTCCACACCCGAGGATAGGATAGTAAACCAGGCTGACCTTGACAGGCTTGGAAAATGGGCTAACAAAAACCTGATGGCCTTCAATGCTGAAAAATGCAAGGTACTCCACCTTGGGAAGAAAAACCCGCAGCATGCTTAAAAGCTTGGCAGGGCTACACTTGCTAGCACCACAGCCAAAAGTGACTTGGGGGTAGTAATTGACCACAAGATGAATATGAACCACCAATGTGATGTTGCAGCTGGCAAACTGAGCATAACTCTGGCTTGCATCCATAGATGCTTCTCTAGCAAATCCCAGGATGTCATCCTCCTGTTGTACTTGGACTTGGCAAGGCCACAGCTAGAGTACTGTATCCAATTCTGGGCTCCACAATTCAAAAAGGATGTGGAGAATCTTGAGAGAGTCCAGAGGAGAGCTGTGTGCATGATCAGAGGGCAGAAAAACAGACCTTATGATGAGAGGCTGAGAGCTATGGGACTCTTCAGCCTGGGAAAGTGCAGGCTCAGGGGGGGGACCTGGTGGCGGCCTATAAGTATATTAGGGGTGTACATCAGGATCTGGAGGAACACCTGCTCACCAGAGCACCCCAAGGGATGACAAGGTCAAACAGTCACAAACTTCTCCAAGACCGTTTCAGGCTGGACACAAGGAAGAACTTCTTTACTGTCTATGCGTAGATTCATAGATCGGAAGGGACCTCAATAGATCATCGAGTCCGACCCCCTGCATAAGCAGGAAAGAGTGCTGGGTCTAGATGACCCCAGCTAGATACTCATGTAACCTCCTCTTGAAGACCCCCAGGGTAGGGGAGAGCACCACCTCCCTTGGGAGCCTGTTCCAGACCTTGGCCACTCGAACTGTGAAGAAGTTCTTCCTAATGTCTAATCTAAATCTGCTCTCTGCTAGCTTGTGGCCATTGTTTCTTGTAACCCCCGGGGGCACCTTGGTGAATAAATACTCACCAATTCCCTTCTGTGCCCCGTGATGAACTTAAAGGCAGCCACAAGGTCGCCTCTCAACCTTCTCTTGCGGAGGCTGAAAAGGTCCAGTTTCTCTAGTCTCTCCTCCTAGGGCTTGGTCTGCAGGCCCTTGACCATACGAGTTGCCCTCCTCTGGACCCTCTCCAGGTTATCCGCATCCTTCTTGAAGTGTGGCGCCCAGAATTGCACGCAGTATTCCAACTGCGGTCTGACCAGCGCCCGATAGAGGGGAAGTATCACCTCCTTGGACCTATTCGTCATGCATCTGCCGATGCACGATAAAGTGCCATTGGCTTTTCTGATGGCTTCGTCACACTGCCGGCTCATGTTCATCTTGGAGTCCACTAGGACTCCAAGATCCCTTTCCACCTCTGTGCCACCCAGCAGGTCATTCCCCAGGCTGTAGGTGTGCTGGACATTTTTCCTCCCTAGGTGCAGCACTTTGCATTTCTCCTTGTTGAACTGCATCCTGTTGTTTTCTGCCCACTTGTCCAACCTATCCAGGTCTGCCTGCAGCTGTTCCCTGCCCTCCGGCATGTCCACTTCTCCCCATAGCTTTGTGTCATCTGCAAACTTGGACAAAGTACATTTGACTCCCTCATCCAAGTCACTGATGAAGACATTAAAGAGTATCAGTCCAAGGACCAAGCCCTGCGGGACCCCACTGCCCACACCCTTCCAGGTCGAGACCAACCCATCCACCACAACTCTTTGGGTGCGACCCTCTAGCCAATTCGCCACCCACCGGACTGTGTAGTCATCCACATCACAGCCTCTTAATTTGTTCACCAGTATGGGGTGGGATACTGTATCGAAGGCCTTCCTGAAGTCTAAGTATACGACATCCACCCCTTCTCCTGTGTCCAGCCATTTTGTAACCTGGTCATAGAAAGAGACTAGATTGGTCAGGCACGATCTGCCTGCCACAAACCCGTGCTGGTTTCCCCTCAGCATAATTTGCCCTGCCGGGCTCTCACAAATGTGAGCCTTGATAATTTTTTCAAAGACTTTACCAAGGATGGAGGTGAGACTGACTGGCCTATAGTTGCCCGGGTCCTCCTTCCTCCCCTTTTTGAAAATGGGGACCACGTTATCTCTTTTCCAGTCCTCCGGGACTTGGCCCGTGCGCCACGAGCGTTCGAATATTCCCGCCAGTGGCTCTGCAATGATGTCGGCCAGTGCCTTCAGCACCCTCAGATGGAGCTCATCCGGGCCTGCCAACTTAAAGGCATCCAGTTCTTCCAAGTGACTCTGCACCACCTCAGGATCTACGTATGGAAGTCTGGTGCCTTGCTGCTGCCTCTCTACAACCCCAGTGAGAGACTTGTCTTGCCCCTCACTTAGGAACACTGAGGCAAAGAACTTGTTGAGGAGTTCAGCCTTGTCCCCCCTGTCTGTCACCAATTGTTTTTGCCCATTTAGCAGGGGTCCTATTCCTCCCTGGGCCTTCCTTTTACTGCTTCAAGGCCTGGAACAGATTGCCGCCAGAGATGGTGCAAGCACCTACTCTGGACTCCTTTTAGAGTCAATTGGATATTTATCTTGCTGGGATCCTGTGACCCCAGCTGACTTCCTGCCCCTAGGGCAGGGGGGCTGGACTCGATGATTTTCTGAGGTCCCTTCCAGCCCTAATGTCTATGAATTTAAGTATGGACATTGAAAAGCTCCTGGCAGAAGCACTCTAACTTATCATACTTTATTCAAAGTGTAATAAGTTAGAGCAGGAGCCAACTGACCAGATGTTCACTGTTTGGTAGGGGAGTACACAGCCTGCCCACACTGGTTGCTATTGGGGGCACTCCCACATGCCTCCCTGAAGGCTGACAAACCAGCCCCTCTCCCCATTCCCATCCCTATGCTAGCTGGTGACTGTCAGCAGCTTCTGAGGTGGAGAGGAGGGGGGGAGAATGGGGTCCCCCCACTGTGAGGGCCCCCTCAAGCTTGCTGGGTGGGGTGTTGTGGGAGCCAGACTGGGTCTGCATGGGGGAGTTCCCTTTTCGACCCCAGCCCCTTGACAGACTACTCTATTTCTTAATATCAGTCTGTACCAATGCTGTATTAATAATTATAATTTTATGTCACAATAAAATCTCAATAAACATCACAGTAAAACCCACAGTCTGTCACAGAGTGATCCATGGGAGCTGATCAAATGTCTAATAATGATCTTTATCCTGTAATGCAGGGGTTCTTAAAATTTGTGATGTCGCAACACCGTAAAATAATATATGTGCTGATTAGAATGTTCCAGCAGACTTGATTAATATAATTCTAATCAGAACACATCAGAGCACACGTAAAAATGCCCTGTGTGGCCACATGACTTCAGTTTTTTGTCACTTACTCAGTTTGAAGTCTGCTTCCAACTTCAGTGAAATAGGATTGCATTACACAAGTGTTTAACCAAAGAAATATGACCAAGAAGGGAGGGGCATTTAACCTTCCATATTTTAGCACAAGAGCCAGGATTCTAGGCCTCCTCCTTACTAAGATGGGGCTTGAACCAATTATTCCTACTTTACAGCAAAGTGCTTTAAACTTTGGCTAGGCTTTGCTCAGGTTTCTCTTCAGATCTCCTTTTGAAGCTGTCCTACTGAACCTTACCTTTTAAATAGATAAACAGCAGTGGGATAATTTTTATTCATTTTATGGCAGTGAGCAAAGGTCAGAACCCAGGGCCTCCTTCCTACCAGTGTAGCATCAATCTTACTTAGTCATCTTTTCTCTACATAGCACTCCTCCTTCTTCCTTTGTCTCTTCCTTCTCTATCAAAAGTTACACAGAGCCTATCTGGGTGCAGAAGTCACTGGAATTACTCAGGGATGCACAAAAAGTGTTTGTGGCCCCAAGTGCCATTTATGCAGCTAAGATTAGCTGTATAAGTGCTACTTACTGCCAAAAGAGAAGTTAGATTTGGATCATAATGCTTTCATGTAATTGTGTATTGACATGATGATTGTAGTTTACTGAATGATGCATGAAGTTTGGATTAATAATAACTGATGACAATTGCTTTATCTACCAGTGAAGGGTTACAACATCCTTTGAGTACTTGGAGAGTAGGATCGTAAAAGGAACATGGAAATGGTGATGCTGAGCTTTTCTAACATTTAGGTACCTTGTTTCAGGAGTGGGAGTCACGCGACGTTAGATGCCTAGAAAAGGAATTCACAACACTCAGAATATTGAGTGGGGGAAGGGAGAGAGGGAAGAGGGGTACCCAAACTGACCAATAGGAAACACTCAATAGGAGTGTGTGCCTCAAATCCTACCTCTCTTCTGAACCTACATATATAAATTAAGGATGAAGATGGGTACCTATGTGACAGAAACTAGAATTCACAACATTAAAGCCTGGCCTATACTTAGACATTTATCGTTACCCCTTTGTGTACAGGGATGACATTTTTGAGATGTCATTGTTGTAGAAACAGTGCTGGTATCATGACTTCTGCGTGATATAGTGGTTAGCATGCTTGTCCACAAAGTGGAAGGCCTCCTCAACTTCTGTGGGTTAAACACACCTCCAGGAAAGTTCCCTAAACATCAAGTTAGGCCTAAATCCTCCCTAAACCTCTCATTTATGCTGGGACCCTGTCCAAAAAAAGATCCTAGGAGCAGAAGGAGCAGAAGGAAAGCAAGCAGAAGGAAGTGTGGCTTTGTGCCCAAGGAGGAGTCACTGAAGTATGAGAGTTCTATCAAATGAATGACACCATTAACTCTAACTTTACCTTTTGAATCTTCTAAAGTCCATAACCTAGTGAAATGCCTTCACCCCGTCCCACACAGAAATAGCAGATATACTACAATCTAATAAATTGTACCAGAATATGGATCATGATCAATAAAGACATGTTTAATAGAATTTTTTTTAAAAAATCTTGAGACAGGGTCAGTTATTCACTTGGAAAATGGATTGTTTTCTACAACTGTAGAGCTAATGAATCATGTCTGAAATCCTTTTTTGTATGACTAGTCCTTTTTCAAGTAGGTAATTTTTCATTACCTGAGGGCTCCTGGGAGTTTATTTTAGTCCTACTGGATTGTCAGTTACACAAAAGCAGAGTCTAATTGACATTGATTGCAGGGAAGAGACCTGTCTGCTCAATCACAAGGCATGGATCAAGTCAAGATCTGTATATAACACCTGATTTGTACAGGAAGGCATTCATCTGACAGCTCTTTTGCCAAGGGTAAATTGTCTATAACTGTAGAGGTCTAGAAACTTTGGAAAGTTTTTGGACTCTCCACAACTCCTTTTTGAAAATATGGCCTTTTTGAAAAAATATTTCTATTTTCTCATAAAAACTTTAATTATAAAGAAAAAAGTAATTGGACACAGGAAATAAAGCTTTATAAATTTCTATTGGAAGATGGAAAGCCCTTCAAACAGTAGTTTAGTTAAATCTGGGCATTGTGGTAACTTGGACTATGCTATCTATCTCTGGCTCACATCTACATGGACTAAGATTAAGAATGTTTTTACTTATTTCACATTGCTGTACCAAGCAGTAGAGGGTGAGATTAATTTCATTTCATTTGGGGCTGAGATTACATGAATGACTAATGTATCTAGAAAGAGTTAGTAGAAATGTAAATACCATGTTCCTAACTAACACTATGAGGGCAAACCTACATTAGTCAGGAGGAGGATATAGAAGGAAAGGTCTTTGTTACTTAGAGGACTCAAATTATCACCACAGAAAGTAATTAGCACAACAGATGGCATTGTACCTAAGGCCCTGGACTATAACTCAAGAGATGTGTGTCCATTTGCAGTTCTCCCACATTCTTTTTGACCTCAAGGAAGTCACCTGAAGCAAGGTTCACAAAGGATTTGCCTATTGTGACACTTGGAGAAGGAGGACATGTGATCATCATATGTAGGCCAGAAATGTGAAAAGGCAGCATAGTGGGAAGGGAGATTTCCACACACACAACACATCTGAACACCATACCATTTTCTACATGTCAATGCACTGTTATATTCCAACTACTGGACATTCTCCCAGTAATATTCCTAAATAATATTCCAGAATACAGTAGAAATGTTGAGTCTGAATCAGCTGGATCCCTACAGGTTTGTGTGCTAGAGCAAGGATTGGCAATCATTCATTAACAGTAGGCCAGATTAACACATGTTGTCCTCCTTGAGGCAGCCAGACATGGTGCATATTCATACAAATATGCTCAGGGGGGCATAACATCCCTTTGCAGGCTGACCCAGGGGCTATAGATTGCTTGCCTTTGTTAAAATTATTCAAATGCCTAGTATCTCCCAAATACATCCATCACTGGTGCGTACAATGAGGGAATAAACAAGGCTGCTTTGTTTCTAAGGATTTAGATTTTGCGAAAATGCCAGGGACCCAGTAGATTAGTGGGGAAAAAAATGACCCACAATAAACTGTTTTCACCTTGAACCATAGATGGCTCCCAATCAATATAGCAGTCTGGGTTCGGGCAGTAACCTTTTATGATAATTTCTAACACCTTTTGATCCCATAGGGTAACAGCTACAGGGCAAGATTGTGAGTGGCTCTAAAGCCAACAGATTAGCATAAGATAAGGCATAAAGGAATGCGCATGTCAAGTGACCAGTTAGAAGGACAGGACAAAAGGACCATCACTGTACCAAGCCTGGACCCTGGACTCCCAGTGTGAGCGAAGGACTGGATCCTGACCAATGGAACTTCCCCGTGACTCCTCGGACAGCATTGATCGAGGATGCCTAACTTCTCTGGAACAACTTGGCTCACACCTGGCATAGAGGGACTGCCGATAAGTTGCCAATCCCATGTGGGAACTCTTTGTCATTCTGTCTGTCTGTTGTTATTATTCACTATTAGGTCCTTATTACTGTACTGTCTGTTTGTCACATTAGCCTTTCTGTTAACTGTTGTATGCTAAGCTATAAGTAAATTTGCCTTTATTTCACTTCTGACTTGCCTCCTCAGTCCCGAACCCAGCAGCCTAACAGCTGATACACACACAGCACTTAGCCGGCCTGTGACACAGGTCTGAAGACACTCAGCCAAAAAGTAGTCAGATAAAGGTGCTGCAGCATCCTCTTAATGAATGATTGCTCTTAGAAAGCCTGGAGGGATTCAAACAGTTCTGCTGGATTTCAAATGTCCCAGGCTTTCCATACACTTTGGCTAGGGACAGAAGTTACACATAAACTGGGTTAAGTGATCAGAAACTGGTTTAAACCTGTTACAGAACATAAGTTCAGTGCACATAAACCAGGTTCAAAATGGCTGAAACTAGTTTAAGATAACCTTGGTTGAATGTAGTATCATGCTTAACTGATTTGGGTCAAACCAGTTTATGACACATTTGTCCCAGACCCCTTCCTGTTTCAAGTTAAAACACAGTCCCCCAGCATCCCATCATGCTTTTCAGCCCTGGCCTGGGCTGTGTTGTCTGTTCCACCCCCGCCCCCCATGAAAACTCTGGCTGGGGGCTGCGGCCAGGGAGGGAGGTTAAGCTCACGTTCTCCCAAGTACAGAGCTGCCCTGCTAACACTTAGTGTAGGCTATGACTGTGGACTACAAATCCCAGAGGCACCTGGAAGCAGAAAGAGGAAGTGATGAGCAACCCTGCAGAATCCTGCTCCTGTAGTTGTGGACTGCAAATCCCAGAGACCCAGGGCAGCAGGACAGGAAAAGTAAGGGAATACACAGCCAGGCTGAATTTCAGTTTTTACTTTTTTGGAGAAAGAACTATTCTTGTTCAATCTTTAATGAATGCAATGCCACTATCTTCTACCTCCCCTGCCGAGGCACAGCATAGGCTGGGGCCTGGCCAGGTAAAACCTGAGATCCTGCTTCTGCCTTTCAAGGTAATTTGCATCTTCAAAGATCCTCACAGGAGGTGACACCCTCTATTCCAGCTATGAACTGACTGCCCAGAGCAGTTTTCCATCTATTGACTCCTCTGTGAAATCCAATGAAATATGAACTTTCATTTCTACCCAGGAAAAGTTTTACAGTCTATTCTCCAATACCTGGTGAAGGGTGTTTGTACCCGAAAGCTTGCAATTAAAGACATTTTTTTGCAAAAATCTTGCTGGTCTAATAAAAGATATCATCTCTACTATGAGTCCTGACTGCCTTTTCCTCTAGACCAATATGGCTACAACCCAGATACCTATACCAGTTTAGAGTGCTGAGAGCACTCATTCCAAGTTCTCTGCAGGCTCACTTATCCGCATAGACAGCAGGCACAATCAGTTCATATTCACAGTAATAACAGCTAGAAATTTACTTTTTTTCAAATGAAAGCTGAAACTCTAGAGAAAATCAAAGCTTCAGTGAGCTATCAGAATGGCAAATGAATATATATTGGTAGTTTTGATCTCCAGTCCCTCAAACCTTTAAATAGCTTTATATTGGAAAAAAATATATTTTGTGACTCACAGACCACTTTTCCCTATGTAATGTAACTGAAGCTGGGTTTGAAAAATGTAGGTTGTCCATTTCTTTCTGAAATTGTATTCTTATTAATACTTAGCTTTTATAATAGTTCTTTATATGACAAAGGCATTGAAGAGATATTAAAGTCTGAACTTCAGTTTTGCCCACATGTTGCTTTGCTTGTTTCTTTGCAGACAAAAATATACTGTATTATCCACATCTAAAATGAAGTCCATGGGAGGCTTTCTATTCATTTCAACAGCCTTTAGATTAGATGTTGAGTAGAGTTTAAAGAATATGAGCCTCTAATTTATCTTACACTTAGCACTATCATTTTTGTGTAGCATACCAGTATCTATTATGCTATTAAAATGCTGAAACAGATGCTAAAAGTAGTAAGGGAATCATTGAAATGCATATACCACCCATTTGGGTAGCAAGCTTCATTTACTGTCTAATCAACTTATTCATAGGTTATCCTGTTCAAATGTTGACATTATGCACTTATAAAGAAGAATTTGGGATAGATCTCTAACTAGAATAAATCAATAAAAATATATTTTGAATCAGTGGAGCTATATCAAAAACACCATCAGAGGATCTGTTCCAGGATCTCCCGTTGACAATGTTTTGAACTCCTTATTCAAATTCCTATATTCTATAACATGAGAAAGATCCACTCTGTAGTGAATGTATCAGAGGACTGGCAAAATATCTTCCAGCAAAAGGGCAAATAGCCCCTCTCCCTCATTTTTTTTTATATCTTATATTATCATCACATCTGAGAAATACCATTTTTTATTTTGTCATGTCTCAGAGGCTGCAATTGTGAAAGTTTTAATTTTCTTCTTGAAGGCAAAATCAAAATGGGATCATTAAGAGCAAGATTAACTCAGGAGTACTCAGAAAAAAAATTGACATGAGAAAGGGAAATGGAATGGTTTTTTTATGTTACATCTATACTAGAACAAAGAACTTGGAAAAAAAGTTTCCCGGGGAGTAAGATTGGATTTTTAAAAACAAACAAACAAACAAACAAACAAACAAACAGCTACCAAGGTTAGTTTGGCTATAGAAAGCAATATATATTTATGGAAAATTTTGAAGTCAAAGGTGAGGAAGGAGAGCACTGCAGAGGAGTATGAAATCAAGAAACTTTTAGAAATAATAAAAATAAATTAAGAAACTAAGTAAAATCTGGAATAGATATCCCAGAGAGGTGGTGCAGTCCCCAACCTTGGAAGTCTTCAAGAGGAGACTGGACAGACACCTTGCTAGGATCATTTGATCTCAGCAGTATTCCTGCCCAGGGGGGTTGGACCCAATGATCTTTTGAGGTCCCTTCCAGCATTTAATTTCTATGATTCTATGAAAAACTGATAGTGTCGCCTGCTACTAGCCATTATTTGTATGAGAATGAATGTGGAAAGTTATTATATTCTGTATAATGTGATTGGAAGTGGCGTTGTGGTGTTGTGGTAATATATATTATTTAAAGTCCTTAAATGAGAGATTCACCTGCAAGGTCACAGAGAAGACTTAATATCAGGAGAGAAAAGTAACTTATATTAACAGTTATACAGTGTAACAGGAAAGAAAAAAATAGTGAATTCAGAGGAAAAGACAACAGCAGTAGTTCCTTAAGGGGACAACAGTTTATGTGGATGAGTCATAATACCAGTAAGTAGGAGAGCAAGAATATGGATGTACATTCTCCTTATCTTTAAGAAGAAAAAAAAAAAGATCAAATACAGAAGGGAAATTATTTTGCATAGGTAAAAAAAGATCCCAGCACTGACAGGAATGCATATATTGTTCAGGGAGGACAGCTTACATTCAAAATCACTGCCATCCAGTTGAGCTTTTTCTTTCATGGTGTCATTTTATGAAATGCAAGTGAGCAGCATGGTCTGGGAAATTTGGTATCATAAATATTGTAAAGATTAAAGTTAAAGATAACCTTGTTTTCTTACTCTGCTTCATCTCTGGCTTCCTAGATAATTATATTGTTCTCATCTGAAACCTTACCGAAATGTACTGTATCCACAGTAAAAAAATTTTGCTTGTATCTGGCTACCTGTCTTAGTTCCCTGAAGACTGACAGATAGAATGTGCATGACTCTTTGATTCGCTAATTTTCTTCTTAATTAATTTTCACACTCCCACTCCTTTCTTATCCTATCTTTTTTACTATCTTCTCTCTGTCTAGGCACTCATAAAATAATCTCATTACAAAAGCTACCCCTGTTATATATCTGTTTATGTAGTCATGGTAAAAACAAAAGGGAAAGAAATATTGCACTTCCACTGCACCTGTGGTTTCTATACTTTGGTTCTGATCCTTTATTTATATATATAGTGCTTAATTTTACACAGCACATAAAGTCAAGGTATAAAGCTAAGTATCTGTGCCAGTACCTTTATGAGATGTGCAAGAGAGAATTTGGGGAAGGAGTCCCTGTGGGAGTCATACGTTCAACAGAGGTGGGGTATCCATAGGGAGCTTGAGAGAGGTCAGTATTGTAAAGTACTTAAGCTATGTAGGGTACTAAACATAGGAAGATGTGTGAAAGAAACCCATTGAATTCCTCTGTTCTGTAATATTCTTGTGGCTGAGATCTCCTTTCTTGTCAGAACTTTTATTCTTCTTCACTAGTCAGTAAATCCTCTATGTAACCCAAGGGGAATGCTTACTCTAATAGCAGTAGTGGTATACTTCTGGCAATATGAAGACATGGGTTCCAATTTGGGAAACAAGTGTTACACAACTTTATTTTAGATTCTTAAGGCACATATGAGTTTTAAAAGTGGGAGCAGAAGACAGAGCTGAAACGTACACGCTCAATTTCTCCTTGTCTCCCTTGTGTTCCACTAGGCCATTAGGCCTGCCCAAAGAACTGTAGTTATCAGAATTAGACACAATCAAATTATTGGCTGCCTATGCACGTGCTCTTTGGTGTTCTAATTAGTTGCAGCATTGCCACAGCATCACATGTATTAAGGCCCAGCACATTTTAAAATGGCCTTGGGGTGCTTTAACTAAACCCCGTCAAATGAGGTTTTGATAAAGCGTCCTCTGGCCATTTTGAAATGTACAGGAACTTAATACACATGATAGTGAGGTGCTTTAATTAGAGCAGCTGCCTGGGAACCTCTCTAATGACCCCCCTCTCCTCCCCCCACACACACCCCTTGCCCAAACAGGTGTATAGAGAGCCACTATTATGATCCTAGAGTCTCTTTCCTGAATCATAATAGCTAGTTCAGAAGGTTATTTTTCTACATGTGCATTACCTCATATTTGTCAATACTGAACTTCACCTGCCACTTTTTGCCCACTCACTCAGTTTTGTGAGATCTTTCTGCAGCTCCTCTCTATTAATGGGATTTGACACACTATGCCACTATACAAATCCATGATGCACCCCATCTTGAATACTGTGTACAGTTCTGTTATGTGCATCTCAAAAAGGATTTAGTAGAATTAGAAAAGGAACAGAGAAGGAACAAAGGAACAAAGATGACCAAGCAGCTGCAATACCAGGAGTGGATAAACATGCTAGGACTCTTCATTTAGAAAAGGAGAAGAGGAGAATATGACAGAAGCAGGGGATATGAAGGATGGATATGGTAGAAATCCATAAAATTAGGAAGAGTGTGGAGAAAGTATACAGGGAACTGTTACTCGCCAAATCTCAGAATACTAAAAATAAGGGCCACCCACTGAAATTAGCTGGAGACAGCTTTAACAGCAAACAAGAGAAAGTACTTCTTTATGTGGCATGTAGTTAACTCATGGAGCTCATTGCCACAAAAGATTTTAGAAGCTGATTGTATAGTCAGGTTAAAAAAGGGACAAAATAAATTCATAAATGATACAGATCCATGAATGGCTGCTAAACAGGGATGTATCCTCTGACATCCTTAAACCAATGATGGTAACTGCCAGGCAAAGTATGCCAGAGGATAGATAACTCTAGAGATAAACTGTTTTTATGGTTTCTCTCTAAGAAACCCCATGTTTAGGGATGTAATGGGATGATCTACATAATGCGATAATCTACAATGGGCTCTAATGCACAATCCACACAATTGCACATCCTGTCATGGCACACATGCATAGCAGGAGTCATGACTGTAGGATTACACATTAGATCCATTGCGCCTCATTGCTGGTCCAGGCAGAGCTCAATCCTGGGTTCCCCTTATGCTGGCAAGAACATCACAGCTGCTGCAATCTCTGAGCCTTAGGGGTGTGTGAAACCCTCCGAGGCTGGGAGATTGCACCTGACCTTACCTTTCAACCTTTGGAGTCTCATGTACCCGTGGGCCCCACAGCTGCCGGGACCCAGCTGGGTCCTGGCACTGGGAAGCACGCTGGGGTTGGAGACTCAGTGCCAGCAGCTGAGAAACTCTGGGTCCCCAAATCATTTAAATAATAGCCAGTTAGAGTCTATATATTAATGCTTAAAAACATATTTTGGTTTAATAATATGATTGTATTATTTTTAGAGAGTTTTTGATCTATGTTAATTTTTGAATGAGTAAGATGTTTAAATACACAGATAACATTTATCTTAATGATGTCAAATATATTGCATATGAATATTAGTTTGTTGTTATTATATCATCAGTTATCTGACAATAATGTCAGTAAAAAGTACTGTTTTCCATTATTCCTCAGATAAGAGGCAGATGTAATTACATTATGAGAAATGATCGTTTTCTCTGAAGTTTGTTTATCATCTTCAAATCCCTTTCATGATTGGATCACTGAAGCAACATTCTTTTATATAATAGTTAATTGCAGCTTTCTCTGGATGTTCAGGCAGACCACAGATCATACTGACAACTTCAGGGCATTACAGCATATATATTCATGTTCCTGTATTATATGTGATGAGAAAATGTACATCCCTGAGAGTTGGTTTACCAGACCTTCGTTCAAATGGGGCTAACCTTGAATTTTAAGCAGGAATATCTCTTTTGTGTATTAATTACTGCTACATGATCTTAAGTATCAGTTACTGAACAGCATTGCTTTAAGATATTAATACAATGAACCATGAAACAGATAAAAGTAAAGAATTATGTATTAATCAGTTAGCTGATTTTGCTAACTGAATTAACTTCCTGCACATCGAGCTGAAATACAAAGAAACACTCAAATATAGTAAGGAATGGAAAAATAATTTGAAAAGATAGCTTTACTTTAATAAACAGATATTATATTTTAATGATTGTTAAATTGACTAAAGAGATAAATTTGACCAAGGCTAATCTTAGTGGTTACTAAAACATGAGATAAAGACATGCATTAGATATATTTAATATTTTGAAGAACTAATATTTTAATCAGGATATGAAACTACAGGTTGAGTCAGAAATTTTGCACATTTTTTTTTCTGATTGAAAATGTCATTTTTTTGTTGATTTTTTTTTTATTGTGCTTTCAAGAAAAATCCAACTATGTGGAAAATATATAATCATACATTTTAATAAAAACTAAAGTTTTCATTTTGTTGATGTTTATGCACAAAGAAAATGCCTTCCTAGGTACATAAGAAGTATCTTTTTTGGCATTTCTTGACTGTTCAGTGCTAAACTATACAAACATCATTTTAAAAATGTTTTGGCATAGGTAATATATAGTAGAGATGGAATTCGAAGGTGAAGGTGGAGCGGGAGACATAAAAATGCTCTAAAGTTAGAGACTTAAGGAGGTCAATTTGTTTAGCCTAGCATAATGAAGATCAATAAGTGACTTGATTAAGGTATACAAATACCTTTACAGGGAGAAAATACCTCATATGCAGAAAAGGCATAATATAAAACAATGTGTAGAAGTAAAAAACCAAAACCACACATATTCAAATAAAATCAAGACAATATTTTTTTAACAATGACAGTGATTTAACTACTGGAACAAAATACCTAGGGAAGCAATAGATACTTTATTCTTGGTGTTTTTATATTAAGGCTGGTTGCCTTTCTGGAAGATATGCTGTAATCAAACAATTATTAGTAGCCTCAGCGGAAGGCTAATTGAATTCTTTGCTTTGTATTGCAGAAGAGGTCAGACAGGTTAATCAAATGGTCCTTTGTAGCCTATGAATCTCCATATGGCAATAAAAAGTTAGTGTATTATCCTTCCAGTAGCATGACAAAATATTACCAAAGCTGATACTAAAAACTGCCATTTTTTCCCCTAATGCATAACCACTGCTATATTTCTCTCAATTGTCTATTTTCTATTAAGCTAGACAACAGCAAGTACTTTTCTCCTGTTTAATACAGCATGAATTCAGTTGTTCAGTCTCAGTAGGGTTTCATCAGTGAATCTTTTTCCCAGGTGTGTGTGTGTTTCAATTCTTGATCTTTCATTCCATTTATACCTCTCCTCACTGGCTGTGTATCCTTGATCTCTAAATCCATGAATGTATCTATCTCCCTCCTGAGTGGCTGTGTTTGGCACTTGTTCTCTTTTCATTAGTGCATCTCTCCTCTGGGTGGTTTCCCAGTGGGTTGACTATTACCTTTGATGAATGTGAACGTTTATCCTTAGCTGTGAAGTGCTCAGCTCAGGTAGGACGCAGTCTGTGCTATAATATTTACAATGTTGTCTAATTGCTAAAAGTCCCAGAAATAAAATATTAATGGTTCACAGCTCCTGGAGCATTAGAACTCCTGCAAGCTAGGGAGGAGCTTCCAAGAGCACACTGAAGAACAATAAATGTTGGGTGCAGGGAATGTACTGGTCAGGGGTTGCCTTATCTCAAGGTGTTTATTGTTATTATTCAGCAACGTGCTAATATGTTTAAAATATTCCTTTCTCTCCATGCTCACAGGGATACATAAGCTTTCAGTTTCCCAAATCTTTATGTTTAACATTAAAATTGAATCATATCTTTACACCTCCAGTTTCCCTCATCAGTACTAAGTAATCAGCAAGTTGTAACAACTTGCACCACAAAAAAGGAATGTCAAGAATCAATTTGGAAAGCTTCTCACTGTGGACTAAAAGATGTGCTATTGTAGCATCATGAACTAGAGACAGATATAAGGACACAATTCTGGCTGATTTGATAACCATGTAGATTCATATGTTGAGGTTGTTTCAGTGCTTATCCCAGTGCTACCTTTTTCCCCCCAGTTTTCCTTTACTCTACAGGCTGTTAGCCTCACTGCTCTCTTCATGACTAGCTAGATGGGTATCACTAATGTTGAGGCAAAAAACTTGATGATTATTGATTTAGAAATGAATTTAGGTGTCTAAAAATAGCACATTTTATGGAGGCACACTAAGTAAATCAGATGGTCTTCTGTAAATATGTTGGCTTGGTGGCAGTTCTAATTCATCAATTATATCTAATGGGCAATTTCTTTTTAATGCTACTTGTTCTAGAAGAAAAAAAAAATTCCCACATTGCACAAACACATAGCAAGAGAGATGTTCTGTCTTGAAGAGCTTAAAATATTCCTTCTTACAGCTGAATGGCTCAGAATGGATGAGTGATGAAAATTACCTACCTGACAGGCCTCAAAACATAAATGCCATCAAGTAAGTATAATTCCAGGTGTATTTCACAGCTTGTTAGGCTAAGGAAACAAGGCTGTAGTCACCTCTTAAAAATATAATTTTAATTCCTCTGACTATGCTGGTAACCCTCCTTTGTCCCTATTTCAATTTCAGTTCATATTTCCAGAACAGGAGTGACCAGAGCTGCATACAATATTCCTGATCAGGTCTCACCAGAGCCTTGTACAATACTTCCCTACTTGCCTCTGCTGGAAATGCCTCTTTTGATGCATACTAGGATCACAGTTTGTCTTCTTCACTGTTGCATTCTAAGAATGATATGACATCCAGATCCTTCTCTACTTCAAGAGTTTCCAAATGATATATTTCCAGCTCATAACACATTTTTTCAAATAATACACAAATACATGACTTCATATTTTGTACTACTGAATTTCATTCCATTTCTCCTTACAGTTATTAAGTTCCCTCTGACAATGCCTTCCAACTTTTTACCATTAGCCTATTTCATCAGTGTATTCCTACTATTTGTGTCAAGTCATTAATGAAAACACTAATACTGGATGATAACAATGAGTGTTAGAATTAAGGAATTTAAATCAATTGGGACTGGTGGAGGAGCCCTTATGAAACTGAAAACCCTATGTGGTAGGGTTTATTAGTTAATATAAGTATAATGTTTTGAAAAGTGAAATGGATTGTAACAGTACTAAGTAGGAGTGTTAAAATTAAGATTTTCTAGCCTGCTTAAAAAAAAAAGACATAACATTTTTCTCTTGGTTTGGAGAGAAGCTATGTTAAACAGTGTAGTTTGACAGGAAAAAAAACCCTGAAGAGTATATTCCCATTTTTGTAAAATAAAAAAATTATAAAAAGAGGGTAATTCAAAATCTGTAGAGAGATTACCAGAGAGAAAACATGAAGACAAGGCTACCTTCTTGCAAGTCTCACATTACTCATCTTATATATTTTTTCATTTTATGCTATGACCTCAACCCTATTGTTTCCCATACACTGAGCATCACAAAAAGTTTTGCTAAATCAGCAGTAAGGTTTAGACATTCAAATGCAATATGCCAAGATTCAAGATAATGCTTATTGCATATTAAATATCAGGCTCAAGTTTTAAATGTTAAATCTTCCTAGTGATAACAAAAAAAATCAAAGCTAGGAGTCTCTGTGTCTAATTTTAGTATATCCTTATCTTATTCAGTCATGAAAATTGATGGCTAGAAAATGGTATTTAGAGGTTTGCTTTTGGGAATTGGCTTGTAGGTAAAGTAGATATGCATCAGAACAATGGTCCAGGGCAACAGCAAGGGTGAACTGATTTCTTAAAGCCTGTTTGTGACGAAGTTTCCTTCATGTCTGCTGTGTCTGAAGCCAGCAGACACACAGGCTGGGAAGTTAAAGACATGTAGCACACTGTTCCATAACATGAGATAAGGTGACATTAGGTCACAGTGCCCAACTGTAGGGCTGGCCCTTGGGATTTTTTACTTTGGTGAACAGACCAAATTAGCAGGACTGGTAAATAACCAAATTAAGATGTGTGCATGTGACAAGTTTGTTAAAATGAAGAAATATGTTGACAGATTTCACAGCAGGAAAGGGTCCCTGAGAGGGGAACCTGAGGCCACCATGTACAGATGGCACACCACCAGCCTGTCTCACCCACCCCACTGGCCTTTGACCTCCAGGCTGCTGACATCTGACATTCAAGAAAGAACCTCAGGGTGAAGTTAACATATTGGCTAGACATACCTCCCTCTATGACAGCTCTAGGACTGGTAGATGTAGAATTGTTTACATTATTCTTATATGCTATCACTGTGTAACAATATAATTTGCCTGTTATTGAATGGAGAGCTTGTGGCCAGTCTGAGGGCTTGGGTCCACCAGGAACAAGGTATCCGAGTCATAAATCCAGTGCCAACACAAAGGTGCTAAGTAATATTTCTATTTGAACTGATAAATGTTATTTTTTTTACTGGAAACCTATTTATATGGTCCTAGTGAGTGAGTGATATTCTATATTTGCTTATATAAAACGTGTTATCTTTGGTACTTTTAGATGTACATTTTTAATATATGTAAAGGTTCAGTAATTATCACCATAACTGTTGTTAATAGTTAAAAAGTAGATTCAGCATTGGTGGAAGAGCAATGAGTTTAAAACTCGCATGGCTTGATTTTTGGTAGATCACTTGCTACCTGAGTGCCCAAGTGTAAACTGTGTAAAAAACTTGAGATCCACTGAAAATTCAGACAGTCTACCTTTTATTCCCACAGGACACTGACAGGAAGCACCATGAGTTACACCATGAGTTAAAGTGCATTTCCCAACACAACCAACATTTGTTGTTTGGTCAGGGGGAAGGGGAGGGATCAAGTTCCACTTTGGAGCCAATCCAACAGAAAGAAGCTGTGTCAAACGTGCTTCCCTCTCCCAGCTCCAATGCTGTCTTCAGGATGGGAGTGGGAAGAAGGCAGGGGAGCCTTTGGAGCTCCTTCATCTGAACCCTCATTAAATGACAAGTAATTTGTCATGCAATTGGGCATTTTTAAAGAACTCTGCAGCCATGCAGTTCTGTCAGGGCATAGCTATAGAGTGCTTTCAGGGGGCTGATCACATGACAAATATCACTTCTCTGAGCACCTACAGATTAATGGACAGATTTTCACAAGGTATTACTTTTCATAGCTCCATTTATTACCATGTACCTATGGCACATTAAAACACCTGAAGGTTTGCCACCTATACATTTCAGTGTGGAGGTCTATCATGGAAGGAGTTTGTAGCAAAAAAGAATGTACTTTGCATTAGCCACTTTGGATTTAGTTACTATCTTAATAACTCAATAACGATAACAATGAACACAATCCTGATTCATCATGATGAATACTAAATAGTTTTCATATTAAATCCATTGAACTCAAAGATCTTAATGAAGAGGATCAGGAGTTAGAGCTACCCTCATGTAGAGATAGGCACTGATCTCTAGCTCCCTGGAAACCCATGGTTATTCTAAAATCATTTTTCTGCCCAAAAGTCGACACTTGAATGTGGTTTTAAAGGAATCTATATTTCTCCTACAATTAAAAACAATTTCTTTTCTCTTTCAATAGAGACCCACTACAAATCAAACAGAGAATATCTTTCTGTTTTTTACTGCAGTGATCAGTTCCTATTTTATGCACTTTTACTTGGTTCTACAGCACCGGAACCTGAAGGCTGCCTGCCTAGGCAGTAAGGTGGATTAGTCTGGGGTGGAACTAAACCACTTTACTGCCTAAGCAGGCAGCCTCCAGATTCCTCCTTTCCTTTGCCCTTTAACTATACTGAGATGGGTGCTATTTCAACATTATTCTTATTAGATAAACTTTAGGGCTAGAACTGGGATCTTTGCTTTGCATACTCTCCTCCATGAATATTCCCATAAAATTGGTTCCTAGCTTCAGAATTTGATTTCTGATCAAAGACTTTTAGAAAACCCTCTCCTGACACTGACTGTATTCACATCTTTATCAGAGTATGCTGTCTGAAAAGTGAGAGTAAGAAGCATTTGCCAGAAGTCACCTGTGTATAAAGGGAATAACCACATAATCTCTCTCTCACACACATTTTCTCTTTCCTCCCTGAGACATTGGAATAAAGAGAAAAGTTTAACGGGTAAGAAAATGTCTCCACAGGAAGGGGGAAAAGTGAAGGAAGGAACAGATGACCCTATTCCTACCTGTCAAACCTTCTCTATTCCTAATTAGACACAGACCATCCCCATAAATGGTACCAAGACATTCATTTCCCTCCCAGCTGTCAAACTATTCCTAGTGGCAAAAAAAGCCCTTCTACCCTCCACCTGACTACCAAATGTTCCAGTTCCCTTTCCTTTTAACAACCTCTGAAGCAGTTTAAAGTAACTGTTAAGAGAAAATTCAACAACATTATTTACTGTGTTACTTGTTTTGATGTTGTATTGAACAAAACCATCTGTTTAGGAATGTTTTCCAACATTTTGGGTCAGCTGTAACATCTTGCAGATGGCAAACAGGAGGTGTGAGGGAGTTTAACTGCAGATATTCCATCCCAAGTATCACAAAAAAACTGTTAGACTATAAATAAAAAGAATAGTGAGAATACCACTGTTTCTTAACTGCCAAAAGAGAGAAACTGGCCTCGAGGTGTAAATGATTTAAAGTAGTTGCAAGTTTGCTTACTTTTTCTGGTTCCTTCTCCAACATGATGCTCTTTGGAAAGGTGGTGACCTAACATTCTTCTAAGGGATTGGACATCAGTGGTTGGACATCAGTGGTATTTCTGACAGATAATGAGATGCCTTTTAGAGTAGGTTTATGAGTCTGCTACCAAGATATGATTGGCATAAAAGTAACAAAGCCAAGTGACATTTTCATCTTTTGCTCCTATTTAAGTGAAAAAAATGAAAATGTTGTAAAATTATAATCATAAATTGTAGCCTACTCTTTGGCTTTTGAATTATTCATTGTCACTCTCTTGCTTTGAGGTGAACAAGGAGGAAGGTTCTAGTTTTAGTTAGAGTTTATTGGAAACTAAATACAAGCTTCCAGATAGGAGTGTTCATTTTTGCATGTTTAAATAGTGAACATAAGGACTTGGGTAATGCAGATGTCCAAATCTCTCACTTTTAGATGCACTTGGGGCCTTAATTTTCAACACAGCTTAAATAGTGCACTTATGGTTGCTTGAACAGAAAAGAGCTCCTTTGAAGGTTTAAGAAAAATTTAGACAAAAATATTCAAAAGCTTCTTCAAATAGACTTTGGGGCTCTCTCCAAATCCAGATTTTCCTTCAGCAGTACTACAAATAGATGTCATTTGTTCTGGGATCATCTCAAAAGCTTCTGCCATCAGAAACTCTGCCATCATCTGTATTAGAGATGAGTTTCTCAGTTCAAGACTTTTGAGAAAAAATCCTCAGTTTCTGATTGTACTTAAAAATATATTCAAAGTATTAACTTTGGACCCCTTTGAGAATGGGGCACTCAAAACCCCTTTGAGAACTGTTTGCTCACTTTTCTTGACGATTCTTCAGGCCAGTAACATAACTAATGCAAAGTAAGTGGGGCACCAGCTCCAGGAGCTGACATAAGGAGGTGCCAGTGTGGCTCCCTTTTCTCAGGGGTCTTTACACAGCAAGTATACTGCCCCCTGCCTGGCCATAGGAGCTGGGCAGATGCAGCCCTGCACTCAACATGGTATCTGAGGGGCAGGGGGACGGAAGAGGTAGAACAATGCCCTTACTTGGAGGTTTTGTCATTGGAGACATAGCCCTGAGCACAGGAGTTCAAAGGGGGAGAGAATGGGGCACTAGGAGGGGTTCCCTATATCTCAGCAGCAGCAGCACAAGCTTTTGCTTTTGCAGGAGCAACCACAGCAGAAGCAACTGCCATTTGAGTGAGCAGAGCTCCAGCAGGTAAGACTACACTCCCACCCCTCCTCTCCAATAGTCACCATAATCCCTTCCCCTACCTTTACCCTGCTATGCCCCAGCACTAAACGTGCTCCCTACACCTCTGCTTTGGACTTGAGAAATTATTCATCAGAATTGTTGCTTTACTTTCCATTACTAAGATATGCATGTTCACTTCCTTAGCTATCATCCAAACAGCTGCAATAATCTCTGAAATCCATAATGAACAGGGAGACACCAATCAGGTGTTTCTCCCACTTTCCCCACAGATTTGCATTGATGTGTGGTGCCAGCATGACTTCAGTTCCTGACAACTACACTATTCTATTTCAAATCACTTAAAAAAAAGCAAGCTGGAGTTTACTGAGCAAGCAGGAGTCACACACTGCTCATTCTGGGGTAGATGGCAACTGCCTTGTTGCTGGTATGTGTTTAGGTCACATTTAATATTTTTAAGATACATGCTGTCAATTTCAGGGGTTTGGGGGTTTGAGATTGAGTGGGGTTTTAAAATTAATTTAAAATGAATTTTAAAAAAAAGTGTAATGATAGGACATCCTTTCAATAGCATATCCTGACTTTGTCCCTCTCACATAATTCTTTCAAACTGATTTTAAGGGTTCTTCTTCTTCTCTGATGATGCCTCTAATTAAAGAGACCAACCTTTCAAAAGCAAAGTCAGGGAAACGGTTTGAATGCTTCAGAGACCTCCTGAACCAGAATTAGTGTGCACTACTTATGGTTCCTGTTAGTGTAGGGGCTTAGTAGGCAGGATAATTGGCCACATTCATTCTGCCTCTGCTGAAAGGCAGAACTAATTAGTTTGGGCAGAATACCATGTGCATGTGAAACTAGACAGTGTTGTGGTGTGTCTTCTCACCAGGACACGCTTGACACAAATCTGAGACATACATATACTGTATATATTTTAAATGAATGATAATATTTCTGATCCTGGGAGTCCTTGAAACAGCTTCAAAAATTGGGACTGTCCTAGAAGATCTACTGTGGTCAGTCACTTCATCTGTAATTATCTGTATGATAGGTTCAGAAACACCACCAGCATGCATACTCATCCTCCTCTTTCTGTGCTTGGGATTACTAAAAATACTGAGCACATTAACAGTGCACCACAAAATAAATAAGGACAGGAGTATACAATACTCTATGATAGTTGCCTACAGATGCATTCTCACTTCAGAGTATATGAAAGCTAACCACTAGTGGCTTAGCTCTCAATAAAAAGGAGGCAAGGTACCATGGTCTTTGCTTAATTTACTATGGGGTAAGGGCATGAAACATGAGGAATTTATGTGTAGTAGGTGATGCACTGATCCTTGCTGTTTACCACATAAAAGTGTGTCCATGTCCCCATGGTTAAGTGGATTAGAAGATGTTTCCATATGGACATAAATCATGAATGTGCTTTTGAAAATCACACCCTGTGCCCTCACCAATCTGCTATCTATTCTAATTTCAGCTTTGCTGCTGTTCTTACTGGAGAACACTCTCTTGATGGGCTTAAAGAAAAATATGCATATACTATTTCCTAGGGCTGTACGAAGCTTTGGCAGCCGATTTGATTCTGAGGAGATTTGGCCTGATTCAGCGACTGACTGGCCAGTGACTGTGATCTTTCCCTGAGTTCCCTTCCAATCACAGTGCTCTGGGGGAGGGATGTAGAAACAACATATAAGGCTGTGTGTGAAGTGCTCTGTGCCTTTTGTGAGCTGGCTCTCTTGGACCAGCAGTGTCTGAAAGGCTCTGGCTTGCTCTCTAGTCTCTTGGTAGCTACTATCTAGCTAGTCTTTCTTCTGCTGCATTTTCCCTGACAGCGTGTCATCACTGTGTACTGCAGGAAAGCATAACACATATTACAGAAACATACACATTTTTCAGCACATCAAGCATTATGAAGTGTACTGGAAAGGCAGGTGCCAGGTCTTTGTCGGGGGGGGCAGAGGGAGAGCTGCAAGTTCACCCCCCCAAACATAGATGCACCCTCTTTCCTGGCAGCGATGAGTCTTCTGCTGCCAGTGAAAGTGAGGAGGTGGGAGCAGTGTCTGCATCTGCATCACCTTCACTAACACCAGCAATAACCACCAGCACCTGCATGACAGTCTTCATCCCAGTTTCAGTTCCCAGCATAAGCCTTCCAGTGCAAGAAGAGGAGCTGGATCTGGAAGCAGTGGAGCTGAGTGCCATAGCAAAGGAAATTCTGGGGAGGGAGGGGGAATCTGAGTTTGTGCTCCACACCCCTCAAAGTTCCCCTAGAGGCAGGGCACTCTTCTGGAGGGCACTTTGGAGGAGGTTGTTGGGGCAGGTGGCTCAGCTCCTCCTGTTGTTGTGCCTGTGCCTGGTGAGAAGGGGGATAAGGCAGGATCCCCATGCACAACCCAGAAGCAGGTGGGTAGTGTAGTGTGAGATCATTTTGAGATGGCAGGTGATCCCAGGTATGCTACCTGCCAGCACTGCTGAAAGCAGATCAGCCAGGGCAAGGATGAGAAACACTTCACCACCACAGCGATGCTGCTGCATCTCAGGATGGAGCACCTTCTTGCCCTTGTTCCTCCTCAGCCTGGTGCCAGTGAGTGTGTGCCCAAAAAGAAGTCCCCTTCTCACTCCAAAGCCCCCATACCCCACAATAAGCAGTGGCACGCCACCCTGGACCAGTGGGGGAAAGGCGGAGACAAAGGAGGGTGCATTCCCAAGGCGAGCGAGGTCACCCAGAGCACTGGGGAGATGTTTGCTCTGGATGACCAGCCCTTCTCCTTTCTTGAGGGTCCAGGGTTCAGGCGGCTCATGGCGCTCATGGCTCTATCCCACCAAGTGCCCACATGCACCACCTTTAGCAGGATAGTGGTGCCTCCCCTGTATGAGGCATGCAGGGAGTACTTGAGAGAGGAGCTGCACAAGGCAGGGCCACAGATAGCTTTGCACTTTACCTCAGACATCTGGAGCAGCCTGGGTGGAGATCATGCCTACCTCTCCCTCACAGGGCACTGTGTGATCGGTCAGAGCATCGGTGGGGTCTCCTTCAAGCAGAGGTGATGAATGAGTCCCACACGGCAAGGGAGATCATAGTAGCCATGAACTTCATGGTGCAGGGGTAGCTCATTGGGCAGAGCAAGCACACCTGTGGGTTCATGGTCACAAACAACAAGGCCAATATGGTCAAGGTGTTGCGTGATGCTTACTTTGTTGGCATCCACTGTGTGGCATACAAGTTCTACCTCATAGTCTGGGATGCCTTGGAAGGGGACAGGGCTCCTGGTGATGGCACTGTCACTACCACTACCAGCCAGCTTATTTAAAAAATGCAGGAAGATGGTCGGCTACATCACCCCTAGACATCAGAGGCCTAAATGGGCAGCTTACCACCTGGGTAACATCTGAACCAGTTTTCCATCAAGGTGTGGCAGGAAAGAGGGGCAGGCGGTTGGCCCAGAAACAGGTGGGTGGGCCAAGATCTAACTGGCACCGGGAAGGACCTCTGTTACAGGCTACCATCCTTGCTGCATTCATTTCACTCTGCCTTAACACACACTTTTCACAGACAAGCCTATGAACTTCACTTCATCAACCTCCTAGGTACAAAAACTCATGGATTCAATATAGACATTGGATTTATGACACACTATAACTTGCCTGACATCTGACTCCTCAGGTACCTCTCCACTTTAACCTGCTACATCCACCTTCCCCCCTGCCCCCAGCCTCTCTCACCCTCTGGCACCTCAATTTACATTTTCACTGACTGGCTTTCCTGCATATCAGCCCAGCCCCTTGCTTCTTTATTATTCATTCCATCCAGGAAGAGCACACACACCAACTGCAGATGCTTCCGAAGCCTGACAAAGGGTTTTTAAACCTTAAAGCTTGCTAAGATATATTTCTCCAACTATTCAGTTTGTCTAATAAAAGATATCAGATTTACCCCAAAGAACCTTGTCCTTAGACCAACACGGCTACAACCTACACCCCTTAACACACACAAGTGATGCAAGTTTTGCTTTCAACAGTGTGAGGGGCACATTCACAGAAGCCCCAATACCTATCTCCTTCATGCCCTCAGAAGGGGCTACTGTTTCTCCTGTTTCCATCCAAATTGGCAAAAAAATGACAAAGTTATAGGTATTTTAGTGATTCCCCATTATAATATATGTTTGAATCTCCAAATTGGTGCCGCATCTCCAAATTTGATTCAGCCAAATAGAATCAGGACAGTGACAAATCCACTGTCCCTCTGAATTGGCTGAACTCAAATGGAACATGTGCCACTTTGCACAGGCCTACTATTTCCCTTAATAGCATTATGAGAATAATGTTGTCATACTAGGGCATAAGACAGGAAACTCAATTGCCCCTACAAGAGTGTTCAAATACACAGGAAGGGGGCAAATATGTAGCCTTTTAAGTTATACTAAACTTAAATTTACAAAAACTAGTAGCAGGTACAACATTTTGCATGAGAATGTGAAGTTGCTGGCATATCTTTAAAAGGTGCAATTATATGTTGCATACACATAACCAGTAAATGTTTTTTTCCTAATTAAAGAATTAGCAATGGTTGCCTACTGGCTTAAAAGTATTACCTAGGGTTTATACTAAAAAGAATTAAAATAGCATGCAACTTGCTACCAACAGAAAAATACATTATGTTTTATGTAGACTTAAGTACTTACTTTAATTCACACGTTAATCATTCTGTTAAGTTTGTGAACTAGCTGCTTAACTGTTGTATGCCTAGAGAACTTGCTTTTATTATGCAGGGGATTTTTTTGTCAAAAACTATTTAGGTCTGGAAAAGAAGCATTCTTTCCAACACAAACGTGATCTAAAATGAACCCTTACTATTCAAATTGTCTTCCTCCTATTAACATACTCAAAAGACATTACCAAATCTAAACAAATGCCAAATATAAGGAAAATGTGATTGGGATTCTTTCCATATTATTGAAAAATTAGTAACACCAGCACTGTAAATTGCCATTAGAATTTTGCTCGCATTTAACTTTAGTAGGAAATAAAGTATACTACAGAACAAATATCCTGTATCTATTAAATGCTATTTCTTCCCCTTAGAGCCATTCTTAATAAGAGACAGAAACTTGATCTCATGATTAGCATTTTTAGTGACAGGTAGCATCTTCTCAGAACTTCTGATTTTTGCATAGACAATCTTGTTTTGATAACACCTAGGCTATAAAATCTGGATTTCAAACCTGGTAACTCAACACTCTCTCATAAATTGGAATAAAAGGAAAGAAATAATACTGTTGTAGCACCTCCCCTACCAGGGAAGATTATAAATTATTCTACTCTATTATTTCATTATAATTTGAAAGTGTCACCTTGATTGACATAAAGACTCTTGACAAATTATGTGTTTTAAATCTCAGTGTTATTTCCTTAATATAGCTTGGGATTTAATAATCTTAAAATGTATTAAATATATGTAAAGGTTTTTTCATTAAATCTTTTATTAGGGAGGGTGTTAGACAAGCGTTCTAACTGGGAGAGGTGTCAGACAAGCTTTCAAACATAATGTACCCTTCTTTAGGTCTGAAGAATAGTCTTTCTATGTGCACTGACAGATGTGCAGCTTTCTGCTGTAACTCATGGCGCTTCACAAGAAGCACCACGAGTTGCAGTGATCCCTCCCTCCCTCCCTCCCCAACAGACATTTGCTGTTGGGGCCAAGGGATTGGGGAACTGAGCTCTAGTGTCTAGTCGCTGAGTGTCTGCAGTCTCTCTCCCCTAGCCCTCCCCACCCCACCTCTAGTGCTGTGTTCAGGATGTGAAGGGGGAAAAGGGATGGGGAAGGAGCTCAGAGTGGGGAGCCCCCCCCGCACCCCACACTACTGGATTGTTTAGTTTTGATCCTGTTGGCAATAGAAGGTCAAGAAATTCAGATGCTAAGAGTCCAACATCAAGTTTTCTAGAGCACAGATGAGCTGCATGCTGTCAAACTAGTTTTACATGCAACAATTTGTGTGAAAATATAAAAATTGAAGGAATTTAGGAAGCAGCAATAAATGTAAGACCCTCAAATATCTTTGGAGAAACTATGGCAGATTTCATTTAACGTTCTCTGTACATACATATTTCACATCTTTGTAGACAATTAGATACTACAGTAACATGAATGAGGGATATTCGGCTAGAGTACAATCAAAATTAGTCTGAAATTATACTGTTAGTTTGAGGGAAGCAAATAGAAAAAATAATGAAGTTTTCAACTGCAGCCTTGACTGTAGAAGCATGTGTACCATATGTGATATTGGCTTTTAACTACAGATATTTATTTTTGATGCTCTTCTCAGCCAATATCTTATTATGAAACAACAACAACAACAACAAAGGTTCTAATAATTAAATGTAAAATCAGTAACAGGACATAGAGACTTCAGTATTCAACATGGCATCTAACTTCCAGATATCATGCCACCTATTATAATAGAGGCCTAGCTTAGATTACTATTCTCGTATATGAGGCATGATGAGAGTTGGGCACCTAAGAATGAAATGCATGAAATAAAAAAAAATAAAAAAGAGCAGGGAATTGCCTAAGCTAGTTAAAGGGAAGCAAGAAGTGTCTGTGCTGGAGAAGGAGGTTTTCAAGTCTTCTTGAAAACCTTCAATCTTCACCCACTTTTCAAAGCAGGTTGCAAACTGAGAGATTAGGTTAAAATCTACCTGTTGGCTGTTTGGACTTGACTCCATATCTCTCAGGACAATGCCCTAATTGCAATGATATAAATAAATTAGGGTAGGTATTTCTTAATTATTGGAAGATGTTCCAATGTGCATAGGAATAATTAAAGATCTTTGGGCCAACAGAGAATAGTTCAGTAGTTAAATATTTGGAATACTCATCTGACTAGGAGATCTGTATTCCAGACTCAGGTCAATGAATGCTGAAAAACAGAACAGAGATGAGAACCCAGGTCCTGTTCTCAGCACAGCAGGCAAATTACTAATTTTAGTATCTTTACTTTCTTCTTCTCTGGCCAAATTAATAATTAATCTCTGCCAAATGAGAAAAGTGATTAGCAGTATTAGTCTGAATTCAAGCAAAAGGCATTGTAGAGTGGCACCTTTGGCCGCATCCACACATGAAGGCACATGTGCTTGCAGGAGCTCAAATAATAGTGGCACAAATTTGTGCTGGAGATTTGTGCCTCAACACACATGCCTGAACATGCACTTTGGTGTGGGGCAAATTATGCCACTTAGGGCAAAATGACCCTGCCCAGCTCCTCCTGGATCTTCAGCTAGGGGGAACTATAGGTTGGGACTAACATCTGTGCTGGCCCCAGCAGTATAAAAAGCTCCCCTGGTTAGAAGCTCATGTGTACTTGCCCTCAGGAGCTTCTGAGGCTGGGCCAGTTGGTATCTGGGGACTCTATCCCCTTGTGCCAGCTAGACTGCTGAAGCAGACCTAACCTACAGTGGCCCCAGCACCCTCTACCCACTGAAGCAGTCTGGCAATGGGGGCTGCTGCCTGGCTGTGACCTACTGCCATTTGTGCTAGCATCCACACCCTTGGACCTGAGGCCCAATGACTGTGTACCTGCCAGACCAGCAGGGGCACATGGCAGGCATAGAGACGCTCTGGCCATGTGTCAGAGCATCTCATTGGAGGATCCAGCCTTCAGTTGCCTCTAGGCATGCTCCAGGAGTGCACCCTGCACTGCTTTTTTCCTGCACATCTTTGTTGATACTGATTTCCTGTTATCAAATTTAGAGTCCGCGCTGCAAATATGCAGCATGGGGAACATTTTTCATTTGTGGCGTTCCTTCTGCAGCATCTCATTGTGCTTTGAGACACCACAACAAGTATATGGCTGCTCATCTGGATGCGGCCTTTAAGACCAACTGGTTCAAAGAGGCATAAGATTTTCTAGATGACAGTCTACTTTGTCAGATGCTAGGAACCAAGTAAAATAGCTTCAACTGGAGAGATTGCAAAAATTTAACCCAGTGTACCTTATTGCTTGATTGCAGGAACATTCAGCCAGGGATGTAGGTTTAAATCCTGTCAAGTAAAAATGTTATTGAGCATGAAGATACCATTTATATCGTCTTCCGTTCATGTTTGTGGGAGGTAGGTTTGGTAGCCATGCTGAGTGATTCAAACCCTGACCCATCTATGTTTGTCATAAACAAATTGGCATTTAGATTTCAAGCCACTGCTTACATTATATTTACTAATGATTATAAATAAATGCCTAAATGGAAGAAAAATGGTCTCCACATTGTCCAGTGAAGCTTAATGTGCTATTATTGCTGATTTTGTGGAGAGTAATCCTGAGGAGGATAACTGTTAAATTTTGGATATAAAGTGGAGGATGATGCTGAGGAAGGTGACAGTTAAATTTTGGACTAAACAAGAAATGAATTTTGCATTAGTCAAATAATATTTACAGTGAACAGTATTCATGAGTTCTTGCAGAAATGCTTCATTTTATCCTCAACAGATACAAATAGTATTCACGCTGAAGACAAATCTTGATTACAGATGCAGGGACAGATGGGCCCTGGGAAAGCAGAATGATGCAACTCATACTTTTTTCCTTTCCTGTTGAATTGTGGATTGAACCATACAGTGACAGATTTTAAGTCATACAGTAGTAGAGAGAGCAGAAATAATTTAATAACTGAGCCACAGACAGTGCAGAGCATGCAGAGCATAATCTGGTAAAGTCAAAGATATTTCTATGTACCTTGGGTTCAGGGAATTGTCAAAGTCAAAAAGAGTACATAAACACCAATTTTACATTGAAATTCAATGGAAGTTTGAGTGGAAAACTCTCAGCTGCCATTTGTGCTTTGGAAATCTCTCTCTTAATTTCTACAATGACTCAAAGATGCATATTTCTTTATTGACCTTCATTTCAAGTGATCTGTCTCAGTTCATTCCCAAATTTAACTGCATTTCACACAAATCTGGTGCTCCTCTTGCTAGTAGTGTTAAAAATATTTACTTCCAAAAGTATTGCAAGTTTCCTGCATGAATATTGTGTGCCTTTTTTTAGTCTCTGGATACATCTAACTGTAGCCACAGAAGCAAGGTCAATTAGTCTATGCAGTGCTCCACTACCAGTACACAAGCTGACAAGTTTAAAGTTAGCTGGGTATCCCTATCCTACACTGTAGTCACTTCTGTGACTGCAGAACAGTTATACAGTTTGTCACACTGAGTTTCGTGTTTGTCTCTTGACAGGTTAAGACATATGCAAAGACATATGATTGACAGCTGAGACTGCTGCAGCTACAGTAATAATTTTGTGGCTGATGATTTGGGCAGTCATCATGATCCCAGTGATAATCTACTCTGCTGAAACCAGTGTGAGGGGTGGTGATGAGGTACTCAAAGAGATTGAACTATAGCTTATTTCAGAGTTTGATATATATAGTGATGCTGAATCCATATAAATGTGGGGAATCTGGAGGCTGGAGCAGTTTTATTCTTGTCGTGCATCTCAACAATATTCTGCTAACAGATTACTGCTTTAGTAGAACCGCTGGTGCCAAACTGAATGCCTCAGAATTGACACCAATCTTCTATTTTTAGTAATTTACAAGTGATAAATTATTTTCACATATACTGTAGTTTCTCAGACCAACCTGAATTTTTCCACTCAGCAACTATATTGGCAATGGAATTCTGTAGGAATTCATTTTTAAGAGTTGAGTCTAATGATTATTCAAGCATTGTCTAAAACACAATAGTAGACATGAAACATGTGATACTATTGGACAAAACAGTGAAGATTAACCCTAAACAACATTAACCCCAAACAGTGACTAATTGAAAAACAAATTTCCTTTAATATTAGAGGACAATTAGAATGCAAAATATAGCAGCTAAAAAGATTTACTCCCACTGCCATAATCCAAATAAAGATCACTATAAAAAAAATTGAATGATAGCATTGATGCAGACCTGATAATATAATTATATAACATAGGAAAAATTAAGGCCTGAAATAGAAATTTAAGATGTTTGAGAAAGTTAACTATACATAGTACATTATCTTCAGAATACATCATCATGTATATGTGGAATGGTATTTGTTTCAGATATTTTAATTCATGTATACATGGGATAGGGTTTTTTTTTTTCATTTTACTCCTGACAAATTTGTTTTTAACATGTTAATCACTCATGTGGTTTTGGAGCCCACACCCAGGCTCCACTTTGCCACCATCACTGCCACCTCTGAGCCACCCAGGAGGGCAGTGGTGGCAGCACAGAGTTGCTGCAGGACAGCCGAAGTACGGGCTCCAGGCTACTGCAGCAGAAAGGCAGCAAGGAGGGTAAAGCACATGAACAGATGCACACACATGAGCAGCTGCAGCATGCATGTGGCCAGGAATGCAGCCTGGCAGTGTGTAGAGCAGGGCCCAGCAGGTAAGTCTGTGGAGGGGAAGAGGCAAAGGGGAAGAGGGAAGGGAGGGCAGATTGAGGCTCCCATGGTGAGGAAGGGAGTGGGGTAGGGCCAGGGGTGGGGTGAAAGGGGCCCCGGGGTTGGGGCTGAGGTTGTGGCTGGGCCAGGTTGTGGAACAGTTATGGGGGGGGAGCAGCTCCCCACCTCTGCATGCCTCCCCATGGGAGGCATGGGGGCCATATACCCCTTCAGATTTGTGCATGGGGCAGAGGTGGACTGCCTGCTGTGGGCTGGGGCTCAGCCCACCTTCACCCCACACACAGATTCAAGGGGCACATGCCTTCCCATACCTCCCCTGGGGGTGTGCACAGTGGTGGGGAGCTGTACCCCCTCATGCTTCTGGATGAGCTGCCGACAGCTCCGTTCCATGACCCACCCTGGCTCCAGGATCCCATTCCCCCTAGTTCCTGCCCCTGCCCCACTCCCTCCCCTACTGTGATGGCCTTGATCTGTCCCCACAACCTCTTCCATTTCCCTCCGCCCCTTCTCCTCCACAAACTTACCTGCTGGGTGCTGTTTTATATTCCGATGGGTTGTGTTCCTGTAGAGTTACCATATTTCCAGTTTCAAAAAAGAGGACACCTGTTGTGCAGAAATTCCCCCTCCCTGGGGCCCAAATCCCCACGCACACCCACACCCACAGCCACCCCCCAACCATACAAAGTACCTGGATAAATTTTGCATAATTTTGAGTTTTTACCTGTGTGACAAAATTCACAATTAATTGTGACTAATTTTTTAATTGAGCAACTATTTGCAATCAATTTGTTTAATCATTTGACATCCCTAATACACACACACATATACATACACATACACACACACTGCTGTAAAATATGTTGTTATATATATATATATATATATATATATATAAATATGTTGATATTTATATATATATGTACTTCAGGAGTTCTGAATATTGTCATTAACCCCTCCAGTGCTATGGTTCTAAACCAGTTTCTCTTCTCAAGTATTTTGTAAACTTGCAGCATATTCTAATTGATGCCATCTATAATAATGTTTCACTTGAGTCAATACCCAAGTGCTTTTTATAGGGAATAATTTGCTTAGATTATTTGAAAACAGTAAATCCTTGGTATTATTAAGCAGTGCATTGTCTGAACATGTGTTATTTAACAATGCTTTCTGAATTAATTGAGAGGAGGAGGTACACAACTTTATTGTTGTAAACAGCGTATATTTCCTCATATAATATGTCCTATATTTCCATGGACTGCATTACAGTAATATTATTGTTCTCTACAAAAAATACTCTACAATTTCCTACAAGAGCTCAGAAGGAATATATTATATTATATTATATTATATTATATTATATTATATTATATTATATTCCTTCTGAGCTCTTGTAGGAAATTGTACAGTATTTTTTGTAGAGAACAATAATATTACTGTAATGCAGTCCATGGAAATATAGGACATATTATATGAGGAAATATACATTCATCCATGACCTCCAATGTACTTTGAGACAGGTAGTCAGAACCCACTGAGCTGATAGTAACAGAAATTGGGTTTCAATAAAGAAAACATTATATGGCACTCAAAAAGACAATGTGCAGCCTTGAATGCATATGTATTAGTGAGATCCTGCCCATTTAAAGCAGTATTTTTTTTCTACAGTGCTCACTGCTTCTTTTCTAACAGTTGTGCCAGGAACTCAGCCTCATGAGAATCTATTCAGCATTGCTGTGTTGTAACCAGAAAGCTTTTCTGTTTTGTTTTGCTGGCAGCACATACGGATTTGAAGTTTTCTCTGGAGTGCCTTTCACATAGTATATAAGTTCTAATTACCTAGTATATAAGTTCTAATTAATTGTGTGTGCATTTGAATTTGGTGTTCATAAGAATGCAAAATGAATTCTCCTGCATATATGGCCAGTAGAAATATATGTTTTCTTTGCGAGCAAATGCTATAACTATTGTCAAAATATGATACAATTTCAAATGGGAAATGAGGTAGTCTCAACAATCCTGAATCAGGATGTTCAGTGAATATTCCACTAGACCCTCTAATAAGATGTGCTGCGCACAATGAAAAGAAGCTCTTCAATTTTGAACCTAGAGGCATCTACACACTGCTCCACATGTTGGAGCAGGCTCCATTAATTGAGTCTGCTGGAGCAGCTTCCCTGTAATGTGTATTCAGCATCCTCGCAGTTCAAAATGGCAGCAGGAGGTGCTTTAACTAAAGCTTGTCAAACAATCTTTCATTAAAGTGCCCCCACTGCCATTTTGAGGTGCAGGAGGCTGAACACACATGACACTGCATGTGCTTTAATTAAAGCGCCCCCTCCAAGCTGAAGCACATTTAAAGATGCCCTAAGGCCTAACGTTCATCTAAGTACTACTTAAGGTGACCAAACCTTGTTTGTTTTTTCTTTTTTTTTGTTTTTTTTGCATCTGGCCTTTATTAAACAGAAGCCAATAATTCACGGAACTATATGAAACAAACAAACCAATAAAAATTAAGAATATTACATTTCTAATTGAATTCTACTGTTTATGTCTGTTTACCAAGGTTAATCTATTTCTCTGTTCAGGAATAAATGGACTAAAAATATTTGGTGTTTCACAGGGAAAGCTGTTGGTTTCTCAACTCAAAATAGCATGTCAATATTGACATGATTAAAACAATCTAATTCCTTGGTAGTGCTCAAAACTTTATCTCACCCAGGAGGTTGCAGTCTTGATGATATCAACATATTACAGAGTACCAAATTGGACTTGTCCTTTGCAGTAGTTACCCTGGGGTTTTTTTGTTTTGTTCTGTTTTTTGTTTTATTTCTCCTTAGCTGTCTAGTTATTGCTTGCTTGTTTGCAGAAGTAAATAGGATGAGCTGTGATGAACAAAAAGTTAAGAAAGTTTTTGTAAACTTTCTCTTTCTATAGCTTCACGGAAGAAAGAAAACATACCTCTTCCAGATTTGGCTAGGTTCAAAACTAGCTGTTGCCATCCTTTTATTGTCTCAGCATCTTCTTCATGTGTTGTCTAATTAGAAGTTTCATCTTATGAATTGGGATGTGCTACCAAACCAGGCAGTATCATCATAATTCTTCCTCTACTGGATAGCTATATTGTCTTTGCGACAAGAATTTGTTAGAACAGCTTTAAAGTGAGAGTTGCAACTCTTTGCTTATACCAGTTTGCTTATTCATTACATTTTTAGTTTCATTAGGATTCACAAGTTAAAATTCTGGCTCAAATATGTGCATACACTTTTCATAGAAAACCTTCCTGCTCTCAAAATAGCAATTTACATGTAATTAATTTTTATAGTGTGTCTTTAAATTTAAATAGTTATTTGAGAAGGCATTACCTCTTCTTCTGAACAATTTTTGAAGAAGTGGCTCTTGTCTTTATGAGTTTGGTATAGGAAGTATATTAACAACTAGCATATCGCTAACTAATTCCCCAATCAACATCCATTTTTTACACTCAAGTGGTTTATTAGATTTGTAACCACTTGTAGCATTACAAGATTTTGCTATATTGTACATAAACTATCTCTTTAGTCACTTTAACAATGTCTCAGAAAGTTATTGTGTGATAGGCTTGTATAAAGATCCACTGTATAGGCAATGTTGCATCTCTAAAGAAGCAAGGAGGAAGAGTTCTACACCATTGAAAGGAAATATGAGTATTATGGAAGAAACCAGTCTCTCTTGTAAAACCAACAAATACTCTCTTTTTTCTAGAGTGCTCAGAAAAAAGTAATTGCCATGAGGAAATCTGTATTACCTTTGTGGTAGATTTTTAAAAATTATTATTTATTGCAAAGACAGGCAAGAGAAGGCCCATTTTATTGGTGGGGTTTAGGGGTTAAGGGCACAAGCCAAGGATACCAAAGTTGAAGGTCAATAAACTGAGAGATGGAGAGCCAAAAGGATCACAAGCCAAAGGGGTCACTATACCAGGAGTACAAGAGCTGAGGGTCACAGTATGGGGAATCTGAGAGCAAACTCCTGGATGAGTTGGGAAGTCCAAGTCAGGAACAGGAACAATCAGGAATAGGCAGGACACGAATGAAGCAATACAGAACAGGAAAAAGCATACATGGGAGTGGAAGCAGAGATAGGCAGGAACTGGGCAAGTGGGGGTAGGAAAAGCACAGCCTAAGGCCTCGGGCAAGCAGCTGGGCTTTCCAAGCCTTACCTTCCCCCCCAACCCTCCCACACTGACCTGGCTATTTTTAACCTTCTGCCTCCCACAACCCTGGTTGGACAACCCTTCTCCCTGGACCCACCAACCCATCTCTACAGACCTGTCAGCCCATCCCATGGATCGACTAGCCCCCCTGATCCTGCTGAATGCATACACAGATTTGGTTAGATTAAGCACAGCTTAGTCCAGTCTAATTAGTGCATCTCAGGTGAACTAAATTAGATCAGACTAGCTATTTTTTGCCCAAGCTAAACTCCCCAAATATACATTCAGTATGGTACTTAGACGGGCCTAATCATAGTTAGGTTCATCTAAATATAATGTCTGCATATATGCTTAGTTCCCTATGACCTGCCATTTGCAATATATTTGTGACAAAGGCACCTTCCAGGCCTGGTATTAGTATGGCCCCACCCTTGTCTCTGCAAAACCACCCACCTTGTTTTCCTGCCATGCCTTGTTGTTAAATGATTGTAACGTTAAATAGTTGGGAGGCTGTCCATCATGTGCCCAAATGACTGTGGGTGATAAGTACATGCTCCTACCATCCCTACACATGTCCCATGCCTCACTGATCTCTTACAGTGTGCTCCACCTCCGGTTCAAATCCAGGTCAAACTGGACACACAGTTGTGTCTCTTCCACACTGCCTTCTCAGGCCACGCACACACACACACACACACACACACCATCCCACTTCTCACCTGGTCTCTTGCATATTGCCTACCCAGGCCACGCTCACTCCACCCTACTTGAAGAGATCTTTTTGCTCCACCCTCTTTTTGAAGAGGCTTTTTGCTCCACCCCTCGGTCAGCCCTGGTCTTTTGGGCCTCTCCCATGACCTTCGCCCAAATGGAACTGAGCAACTGCTCAACTACAGGTCTACTTCACCCCTGGCCCCTCACCATACTACTACGCCCCTCTTTTGGGCCACAACTCTGCTCCTTACACTAGGGCCTGTGGTCTTCCACCCCTTAGGACTCAGCCACTCCTCCCTGACCTTGACTGGCTCCATAATTATGCCCTGCAACTCTCAGGACCTGGGGTCTTACACCCCTTTGGACTCAGGTGCTTCTCCTTGAGCATGCCTGGTCCACCTCCAGGGTCCAATGCCCCCACAGGACTCAGGCACTTCTTATAAGCTTACCTACTCTGCCCCATAACTCTCCTGGTAATCTACCCAAAGAGGGGGGCAGGGGTTTAGGCACCCCAACCTGCCTTATACTGGGGAGGTTCTCAGTCTTGGTATTTATATGGCTCTGCCCCTCCACAGGCAGGACCACCAGTCCTCCCTATCCTGGCAGGGTGCAGTTTTAGGTCATGCCTAAGACCAAATGAGGCCTCCTGCATCCCTATAACCTCACCCTTACCTACAAGCTGTTCTTGGAGCCAGAGCTCAGCAGGGCAACATTTTCTCCCTGCTGGCTGATCTCACACTGCTCTGCTCTTATAACAGGGCTCTTCACAATGGCCACTCTCCAAAATGGCCTCTCTCATCAGCCACCTGGCATCTTCCTGCTCCAGCCCTTAAAGTGAAGAAAGTTAAAGAATTGTCTTTGGAAAAATGAAACAGAAATCTCCATAGATTTCTTTATTAATTAGTGTGAACATCTCCTTTAATGAAATAAACAATGAAAGGATTAAAAGGTAAGAATGTATTTTTAAGTTACGTTATAATTCAATATAAGTCTCTGAACATCTCCTGATACCTCTTTCTCTAGGTATTAATGGAGTTTGTACAGATTTAAACTTATAAAACAACATTTATTATAATCTTCTTAGCCATTATTGCATCACTAGAAACTCTTCACATGGACTTCAGTCTCAGTCTCTTGTGGCAGAGGCTTGAAGAGAACCTGCTTCTCCAGGTCAGTGGTCAACTACCTTGACTATGTTTCCTTTTCCTCTGATCCCACGGATCATTTGCTTGGCATCTGCCAGCACCTGTAATAAATGAAACAGGGATTTCACAGACAACAGTATCATATACTGCCCTTATTAATCCCTACTTAATGTGCACTGAACTAGGCCAGGGTCCTATGAAAACATGGAATGAGATCCTGTAATTAGAAACTGTTCACTTAATGTATGCACAAGAAGATCAAATAAAAGGTTTCACTGGGCACATCTACACAAGACACCAAATGCAAAGTGATTAATTCTAGACTAATTCTACTGCACATTAGTGTGTCATGGCAAAAGCCATGCTATTGCATTAATGTGCAGTAGAATTAGTCTACTGCGCATTAGCATCACTTAAAAGGTGTGTGCCAGTGCTACTGCACACTAGCACTAGTTACTGCACATTTAGTTAGCACCTGTTATTACAGGTACTAAGTTTAATGCACCATAACTATGGTACATTAACACATGTGTTGATGTGCCTGCTGGCAACTTTGCTTGAAGCTTTTCTTAATTTGAGTGCTTGACCTTGCAATCTTCATAATGACCTTTTGATGTATTTTTATATGTCATTTCCTAGACTTTCAGAATGCCAACTTATAAATAGGGTCTAATAATGAGAAATGTCAGCCAATCAGAATTATAGGTGGTTCTTCAAACCCTATATCATTTATAATAGAGACAGATTTTTAAAACCAGAACCAAAGATTATTGTCTACTTAATCTTCTTCACAAATAGCAAAAACAGGTAGAGACAGGAACAGCTTGTATGTGTGTGTGTACGCATACATGCATGTTTACATCTTGTTTACCTGTGATTTTTTTCTTTTTTTTGGTGAAATAGCATCCTTCTAAAATTTTTCCTTATATTGACTTTATGATCTTGTTCCTGCTTGGAAAACAGAAGCTTTATGTGTCTGCAGTGAGTGAAATGAATATTAGCATCCTCATCCACTGATGTCTTCCTTTGAATCAATTGATAGTTTACAACTACCTGACTCATTTTTGCACAGCAGACATCAGTTTCCATGGCTACTGCAAACAACAGAGGGCAGCTGGATGCTGGTAAGTTTGAGAAGTACAACAGCTATATATATCACTTTATGATATATCATTTTCCTCAAAACTTGTAAAAAGGTTAGGATGCCAAAATCTGAAGTAGACTTTCTTCAAACAGATTTGAAGTTCATGAGGAAAAAAATATTTTAAAAATTGCTATACTTATTTTTCCTTTCTTTACATATATAAGGGTATGAAGCAGGGTATATAAAGCCTCAGAATATGAAAGTAGCATTACTAGCTACTTATATTCTTTCTTAGGGTAATGTGAAATTCTGCTAATCCATTTACTAAAACAGGACAAAGCTACACATGACTCTTGTCAGCTTTAAAAGCAGTGAGAAAAAGAAGAAAAGTAATAGTAAAAACTTACTTTGTTACTGATCTGCTCTTATAATACTACCTCTATTTCTTATCTCTGGCCAAGATGAATCCTAAGCCTTTTTTGCTCTTTCACTTTGCCTTCTCTTTTGAAACTCCCTTGAGTTTGTCTCATTTCCATTGCTTATTAACACAGCTACTTCAGCCCTTTTATTACAAAACTGAATCTTTTTTTAATGCTGTCCTATCTCTAGCTCCACTATCTCCTTAGCCTCTGACACCACAGTCATTTCTTTCCCAAATAATGTAGGCTAGTTTGCATTTTATATGGTGCTTGTATGTATTTAGTACCCACAAAATGGGCAGGTGTGTTAATTAATACTAAGGGTAGCAGTAATTGGCCATAAATGTATATGTAGTATTTTTATAGTAATAATCAGCTTTTGCTGGAGGGACATAATTTAGCCTTTTATGACTTTACTATGTTTTTCTTGAGTATATGGTACTAGTAGTAGAAGATCTACAATGGCTAGCGGTCAGTTTCCAGTTAGAGTTTAAGGTATTGACTTTGACCTATAAATGCTAAACATTTGCAAATTAGTGCTTCCTTGGGTTCAAACAGAAACTTCTAGCTGGATATTCTCCATGAGGGATCCTGAATTTTATAATTCATAACCCCCATCTGAAAATAGTACCAAATAGTTGACATTCACATCACATAACAAAGCCCATCTGTTTACAGAACCTTTGGGAAAGAGGGTGTGCCAGGGTGTTGGGACTATGTGATAAAAATAGTATTTGTAACTAGGATGAATTTTATTCTGTGCTGTCTCTCAAGAACGTAGCTGATTTCACACAAATCTATTCCCTCTTTTTATTAGATATAGAATTCCATCGCTTGCTGAAATTCATCATCCAGCACAGGGTGACAAGGGCCTGCAGCAAGGCGGTAGCCCTAGACTTCAAGAGAGCCAACTTCAACAAGTTGAGGAGATTGGTGGGAGAGACACTGGGGTGCTTGAGGGCAGGCAAGAGAACTCAATTCCCAAGATGAGTGGTCGTTCCTTAAGGAGACAATATTCAGGGCCCAAGGGGTGACGATCCCAACAAGAAGCAAGGGGGGCAAGAGTGCCCAAAAGCCTCCCTGGCTCACCATGGACATCTGGGAATGCCTGGTTGCCAAAAAGGCGGCATACACCTGGTGGAAGGCGGGGTCTATCTCCAAAGAAGAGTATACCTCCACTGCTCAGGCCTGTAGGGGGGCTGTTAGGAAAGCTAAGGTGGACATAGAGATAGGACTAGCATCCAAGATCAAAGATAATAAAAAGTCCTTTTTCAACTATATAGGGAGGATGAAGAAGGCACCAGGAAATGTGGGACCCCTGCAAGATACGCTGGGCAATCTGGTGGTTGCACCAGAGGAGAAAGCAGACCTCTTTAACAAATTCTTCACCTCTGTTTTCTTGTGCCGGGACCAGGACTCCCACACCGTGATTCAAGATGGACTCGAGGGGAACACCTCAAGACCTAAGGCTGAGGAGGACCGGGTTAGAGTGCTTCTGGAGGGGCTGGATGTGTTCAAATCAGCAGGTCCAGATGCTCTCCACCCCAGGGTGTTGAGGGAGCTAGCAGGGGTTATTGCAGGGCCCTTGGCATGGCTTTACAAGCGCTCATGGTGCCCAGGCCAGGTGCCAGATGATTGGAAGGTAGCCAATGTGGTCCCCATCTTTAAAAAAGGGAGGAGGGAGGACCCAGGCAACTATAGGCCCGTCAGTCTTACCTCAATACTGGGGAAACTTTTTGAGAAGATCATCAAGGAGCACATCTGTGATGGGCCGGCATCGGGGATGATGCTCAAGGGCAACCAGCATGGTTTCATTAGAGGCAGGTCATGTCAGACCAACCTGGTTGCCTTTTACAATCAGGTCACAAAAGCATTGGATGCAGGTGTCGCCACGGATGTAGTCTTTCTGGACTTCAGCAAGGCCTTTGACACTGTTGACCACCCCATCCTCATCAAAAAACTAGGCGACTGTGGCATCGATGCTTACACGGTCAAATGGATTGCAAATTGGCTGAAGGGTCATACTCAGAGGGTGGTGGTGGACAGGTCATATTCGACCTGGGGGGAAGTGGGCAGCGGAGTCCCCCAGGGCTCAGTCCTTGGGCCCGTGCTGTTCAATTTCTTTATCAGTGATTTGGACAACAGGGTGAAAAGCAACCTGTTCAAATTTGCTGATGATACCAAAATTTGGGGTGAGGTGGGCACGTTAGTAGGGAGGGAAAGGCTGCTGAAAGACCTGGATAGGTTGCAGGGGTGGGCTAACAAAAACAGGATGCGTTTCAATACTGACAAGTGCAGGGTGCTGTACTTGGGCAGTAGTAACCAGCAACACACTTATAAGATGGGAAACTCCCTTCTTGAGAGCACGGAGGCTGAGGGGGGACCTGGTGACCGTCTATAAACTCACTGGGGGGACCAGAAGGGTTTGGGGGAGACCTTGTTTCCCCTAGCGCCCCCTGGGATAACAAGGAATAACGGCCACAAGTTGTTGGAGAGTAGGTTTAGATTAGACATCCATAAGAACTACTTCACAGTAAGGGCGGCTAGGATCTGGAACCAACTTCCAAGGGAAGTGGTGCTGGCTCCTACCCTGGGCATCTTTAAGAAGCAGCTTGATGCCTACCTGGCTGGGGTCATTTGAGCCCAGTTTTCCTCCTGCCCAGGCAGGGGGTCGGACTTGAAGATCTACAAGGTCCCTTCCGAGCCTACTTCTATGATTCTATGATAAGAACATAAGAATTGCCATTTACTGGGTCAGACCACAGGTCCATCTTGCCCAGTATCCCGTGTCAAAAAGGGTGCATCTACACATACAACTTATTCAAAATAATAAACTCTGGAGCAGTTTGAGTGGGAGTAAACTCTTCCTGGGTGAAGCGCCCATACAGGTGCCTGGGACAGCAGCAATTTGAGTCAGGGCAGAGCAGTTTATGCTAGGGCAGGAAGTATGAATCAGCCCTAGGTTTTGAGTGGTGGCATCAGGCAACATTGGGGCTGGCTGGGGCATGAAGGTGCTGAAAGTGCTGAGCCATTTGGCTAGGCAGTAGGCAGATGTCTGGCCGCCTGCTGGCTGGGCTGACTAGGCACAATTTATGCCTGTGGTCAGTATTGTCCCATATGTTTAATAACAGTTAGTTCCCCTGCTTTAAGATAGTACTGTCCCCAACAGTATTATCTTACGGCAGCATTAATTACTTTATTGCAGTCTAAAAGTGTTGCATGTATAGACGGTGATGGTTTACTCCTCAACTAATTCGTCTACTGCACAGTTAAGTGCATGTGTAAATGAGGCCACAGTGGCAGAGAGTGGATTTTTACTTTCCTCGAAGTAGATGCTGGTTGAGACCTAGATGAAAACTTTTTACCTAAAAAGCAATCCAGATAAAAGGTGTCATACGAACCACACAGGAAATGTTTTGAAGATCTGATAGAGAATGTAACACTTTGAACCATTCAGGGATGTTTGACTCAAGCATTGCCAAAGTACTTCTCTATCTTAAAATCTTTCCATTGGTCTAGATTCCTTATGTGGATGGTCAATAACATATGATATCCAAGTGTGAGCAGATTTATCAGTTCTTCTAAACGCATGTATCCCATTAACCATTAGTGACTTTAATTCAGCCAAGCTAACACCTTTTCCTCTTACCTGTAGATTTCACCTCATCTCTGTTTTTGTTACAGCTAGATATGATTACCAGGAATTACACTGAGGGTGTTGTTACATGTTACAGTTAGGACCTTCTAAACCCTTTGCTTAGTTGTGGAATTCTAGAAGTATCTGAATTCACTAGATGGCTCTCTGTGTCACTGCAAATTTTTCTAGGCACTTATAGTTTTGTCTGTGTAGGCCCATAACTGTCCTAGTCTAAGCCCCTTGATACTTATCTCCTGACTGAGATCCAGGAATGTGGTGATTCTCTTACAAAGTTCCAGAGAAGTTCAATCTGGTAGGCATCCACAGAACATTCTTAACACACACGGCCTGGACCAGGCTCATCACAAAATGCATTTGCATCTTTTTAATTTAAAAGTTATCCGAAAGAGGGTGAAAACATTGTGGTACTGCCTACTTTTAATAAAATAACTTAGACATGACATCCCAGAAAGTGAGCTCAGTCCTTTTTCATATCTCAGGGACTCAGTCCACATTTCTTTCATCCCAGACAACTACCCTAACAGCTAGATTATAGTATTTTCTGGCTGGGGCACCCTTTCCCTCTCCATGTCCTTGCAAAGGAAGAAATTCAAGTTTCAGAGGGCCAGCTATTCAGCTTTTCTAAAAAACAGCAGCAATTTTCCCATACAAAATTGCAGTTTTAATGAATCAGTGTTTTCCAACAAAAAAAAAAAAATTGTTGAAAAACTTCAGACAATCTCTAATAATTTCAAAGGGTTTATTCCAAATTCTTCAGTGTTATCAATAGCTGTTAGTGTCCAAAGATATTTTGTAGTAGTATTTATTGCATTCAGCCTGGCAACAATGACTTCATCCTGTATTGTATTCATTCTGGCAAATATGTCTGAAAAATAAACTGCTCATTTTTGTGAGTAATGCAAAGAGCAACATCTAGAAGAGAAAATATTAGTACATCTGCCACTTATTTGGAAAGAGGCCAACAAAGACATTGGCATATGTTAGAAACTTGCTTTGGCAGTTTCTGTTTATAAGACAATAAGGACTAAGCTAAATCAACTTCATGTGTTTTAACAATGTCAATATGCACACCAGATCCAGTATTAATAGGAGTTCCTGAATTCTAATACATAATATCAAAATAGAAACCAGCTCAGGGTGTATATTTTTCTTTACAAGTGTACATTACAAGAATGACTCAGACAATCTTGAGAATTGTTTCCTATGCCTAGAATCATAAATTTGCTAGCCTGAAGGGCACTTAAGTCATCGATCAAGGACTGCAAGATTACTACTCCATCCATTACTGCCCTGTGTGCTTTCAGTCTTAAATACATAAATGGACACTTTAAGTATATGTATTTGTGTTTGTTCTAGAAAAGAGATCAGCCACTCACAGTAAGAATATTTCATCACTTCAACAGATTTTAGAGGCTATTAAACTGTTTGCTTAGAATATGTGTAGCAACATCCATCACCTTTTAATTTTTGTCTTTGTTAGGATGATGTTTAATCAAAGTAAATGTATCACAGCAAAATCACCCTGAATGCCTGGCTTCCTACCAATGTTAACACTGATGATAGAAAGCATAATTATCTAGGCTATGGCAAAAGCTTTCTTTTTCCTAAAGGCCATTAAGCTTTATCAATGTTATTTTTCAAAGGCAGTAATTCCTGAAACAAATAATCTGTGCAAATATAAAATTGAACTTGCATTTCCATTGCACCTGTCAGAGCCAAATAGCAAATACAATGAAGGGCTCCAACAATGCGTGAAGAGTGAAATTCAGCCAAATGTGGAAAGCTAGTTCATGGTCTTCCATACCACTTAAACAGTATGTTGAAGGTGTATGTGGATGATGCGGACAGAATGGCCTTTAGGGATGTGTCTGTAGTCATTGCCCTGCTGAATCACTGCCCACTCCACTGAAAAGGCAGTGCACCAGCCCTACATAGGCCTGAATGTCAGGTCCCTGACGCACATTACACTTAAGATATAACTGGTTAATTGCATCTTTAATTGTGACCTGGCCACACATTCATTCAATTAATTACATGATAAAACCAGAAATAAGCAACAAAGTTATTATACAAAATATGTATATTAATATTATTTCTGGTTCCTAGTACATCTTTAATTTCATAGATTTTTTTCCATAGATTTCATAGATTTCAGGGTCAGAAGGGACCTCAGTAGAGCATCAAGTCTGACCTCCTGCCCTGGGCAGGAAAGAGTGCTGGGGTCAGATGACCCCAGCCAGGTGTTTTGTCCAGTCTCTTCTTAAAGACTCCCAAGGTAGGGGAAAGCACCACCTCCCTTGGAAGCCCATTCCAAATTCTGATACCCCTTACCATAAAGACGTTCTTCCTAATGTATAGTCTAAATGCTCTCTGTCAGTTTGTGGTCATTGTTTCTAGTTACTGCAAGGGGCTCCCTGGTAAAAAGTATCTCCTATTCCTTGCTGTCCCTCCTGTTACAAATTTGTAGAAAATTTTTTTACAAATTTGTAGATGGCCACCAAATCCTCTCTCAGCCTTCTCTTATGGAGGCTGATGAGATCTAGGTCCCTCAACCTCTCCTCATGGCATCTATCCTACAGGCTCCTAATCTTATGAGTGGCCCTCCTCCGGACCCTCTCACGGTTATCCACATCCCTCTTGAAGTTCATGTTCAAAAAATTGAACGTGTTGCTAGCTCCCAACCTCTGGAGCACACTCCCATGCTGATCCAGGGACCCAGTGAGCTCTCCCAGCTGGGACTCCCAATTAGCTGACAGAGTTCCCAGCTGCAGAAACACTGGGTGCCTATTTGTGGCTGGGAGATCCATCAGTGTTCAGAGCTCCCAGCCACTGGGGCTGACTCTGAACTGCTGTGGCTGGGAGCTCTGTCAGCTGATTGGAGCTCCCAGCCATGGGGGTGAAGGGAGAGCCTATCAGTGCAGGGAAAGCCTGGAATTATGATTTTCCTCTGCACTAGAAATATGGTATGATGGAATCTGATGCTTGATCCTGAAATCATGCTTCCTGCCATGCACATGATGGGACCATGCATCAGATCCTATCACACCTTCTTTTTAATGTCGGTGTTTTCACTGATGATTTCAGTGGGAAAAAAAAGCAAGGAATCTACATTAATGTTAACTCAGTGGCTTCAACACACTAGGCAAGTAACCAAAAAGATGGAATAATGACTTCCATTGGGTGGGAATAAATGTCTGGCACTGCAAAATGGACTTTCCTGAGAGTATTACTACCTATTGAAGTGATTTTTCTCCCTGCTTTGCTAACAAGCAGGATTTTCTGTGTAAATGTTTCCTTTTTAATTTCAGAAAAACAGTGAATCAAGCCATCAAGAAATTTCAATATGATAAGGAAATTCATCATTCATTTATTTAAACAAGTTATTTGAGCTGTTGTATGACTGGTATTGCTAAATCAATTAATTAATACTTCAGTATAAACAAGAAACACAATTATATTAAAATAAATAGGCTTGATCTCAAACCATTAAATGCCCATATGGAGGAGAATTTGAGGTAATTTAATCTTTAAATGCTGTCCAAATAACTGAATTGTTTATGAAAGGTGCTCTGACTGCATATTTTTCATGTTATAAACTCACTTATACCGGTTTAAAAGAAAACAATTTATTCAGCTATCCTTTGTTACACTAGTGAATAAGGCTACCTTTCATATAAGGAAGCATGCCTAATATGATTCTCAATAATAATTTTAAATGTAAAATATAGTTATTGACAATAGATCATCATTATTCCATGGGAGAACATGTGTCTCCAAAGAAAAAAGTAGCTAGAGGGAATTGGGGAGATGATGAGTAGATAAACTCTTTACATGGGAAATGTCAATCTTTGTTAATACTTTACCCCAACAAAAATGTTAATTTGTAAATCTGTTGTAAATTTGGGGATATTCAATATGTAATCATCTATTAAGTAAATGATCTGAGTTGCTTCTTGCTATCTACCTAATTAAAAATAAAAATAACAGTGGTGACTGGATTCTAATTATTTTAAATAATTGCATTTTGCAGCCTCAAGGTTAAAGATGTCACTAAGAACCAGATAGCAAAAATTCCCTCAATAACCCATGTGTCCCTGTCCAACATTTGAGCACTAATGGCATTGTCAAGGCTAATGTTCACCTAATAAGTGTCTAAGTGCACATGCACAAAAAATACTTCAGGACCAGTGATGCCCAAATGTTGGACTGGGACACACAGGTTATTGCATGTGTTATTGCATGTGTCCCAGTCAAATACAAGAAAGGTTATCTAAGGCAAATAACCAGTCTTAGATCCTTATTTGAAGTAACTGATACAGAGGCTACCTGTCTTTCTAGAAAGGGTCTGGTCCTTACTCCTGAGATAGAGATAGGATAGAGATGAATGCCAAAAGCAGTATGTACAAAAAGATATCTAGGGCATACATGTGACATACCTCTGCTCTGACACATGCTAATTAGCACACTTCAGAGCAGGCTAGTTTAATCGAGTCTGCTAGAGCATGCTACTTAGTGTACTTGAGCAGCCTCCATGTCATGTGTATTCAGTGTCTCCATATTTGAAAATAGCAGTGGGGGCACTTTAACTAAAATGCCCCCTCCATCATTTTGAAGTATGGTATGCTGAATACATGTGACACTGCAGGTGCTATAATCAGGGCCTCTCTAATTAAAGTCCCTCCCCCTCTTCCCCACATCCCAGAGCACATGTATAGAAGCCCAATGTGTACTTGGAACAACACCTGGGTTTGATTTTCTATGCTACCTACTACCTTGGAACAGATAAATTAATCCACACGTCCCCTAGCTTAGGTGACTACTCTCACTACCAGGACACTGAGTATGTTGCAGTAGTTTTCATTTACTCAAGTTCTCTTTTTGGAGTTATTTCACGTTGTGGTTTTTCATGGATAAGAAACCAGTATTAACCCAGTTCCAGGAGAGGGTTCGTGATTGAGGTTCTTGGCTGAAGGGAAGTGTTCGCTTGATCAGAATTAGATTCACTCCTTGGTCTGGTCAGCAGCTCTAAATGCTTACAACTTCTTTGAAAATTTATAAAATATTTGCCTCAACAATATGTATCCATGTCAATGTTTTTGGTGATAGTGCCATAAGAACATTCAAACATTATTTATTTAATTTTGTTTTGTTGTGTGCCCGCCCCTGCTCAACCAGGTGCTCTCGGGCTGCTCTAGCCCGAGTGGCCATTCTCACTGGCCACGAGCTCACGAGAGGGCCCTGGGAGGTGCCTCGGGTGGTGACGGGAGGCCCCCTAACCTCGCCTGCCACGACTTTGAATGTAACCTCAGTGGTGGGGGTCTCCGTTAATGCTGCCTCCCGGGGTTGTCGCGCCTTCGGCGGGCACTCACGGGGCTCCAACCTCCCCTACACCCCGGCCAATCGCCACCTGCTGCTGCTGGTCTTCTAATGGCCTTCCTCCGGTGGCCCCGCTGCATTTCTGATCCTGAATCTCCCGGTGGTCCTTATTCCAGGGATCCAAACTACCCAGGCTGGAATCTGCCTAGGGGTCTCACCCCTCCTGGTTTCTCGGCTGCCCCTAGCCCGTATGGTCCCGAGGCCTCCGCAACACTACAACCACGAGCTAGCCCCCAAAAGGAAGCAAATACTAAAACTAAAACTCCCACTCCTATATCATGCCTAGCCCAGGCTCTGACCCGGGTGCCTAAGCCCCGACCAAAGAGCTCCCCCTGGCTACCGGCCTGTGAGGAGGCTTAAGGCCACTGACTTCCCCGGGTGCCTACTCCCTGGGCTTGTGGCTCCCTCTTTCTGGGAGTCTTGTTCCTGGTGTTCTCTCCCTCGCTGAGTCCACTGCCGGCTCCCCGCTGGCCCGTCTGTCACCTCTCTCTCGCGGGGTCCGTGCTCGGTTGCCTCACCGGTTCCGCCACCTGCACTCCTGCTACGACTGTAGCCAGTTCCTCCTCTCGTCATGCTGCCAATGTCCTCGTCCTTTTTATCCGCGGCTCCTTTAAGAGCATAGTCCTTACTGCTGTAGCCGCAGCTCTCTCTCCTGGCTCCTTTAACGCGGCGGCTCTCTCTGCCACTGCCGGTGCTGCTATCACCGCCGCTCTCCCGGCAGCTGCTGCAGTTAGCACTGCTGCCTCGGCTGGCCCTGTCGGGCCGGATGCATGTGCCCTGCTGGCATGGGTCCCGCTCTCGGGGTTCCCTGTGGGCTTCCCCCGCCTCTCTCCTGGCCCCGCTTCCAGGGCCACCTTTTATCTCTGCCGGGAGGCGTCTCCCGCCAGCATCACCCGGCCCCAGCTGGATATAAGCGCGGCTTACAAACCGTGCTGACGGTCTCCCCGCGCGTGTGTCCCTGCTTGCTCCGGCCTCTGTGTGGGGTAAGTAGGTAGTTACTTCCCCCCTGGTCCGGCCCCGGGGTACCCTTCTAACCCCGGCGTCCCTGAGACAGGTTGTTTTTTGGTTTTTGAGTGTATGTGAGCACAGACATCTATATGTTCTAGCAGTTGTCCTCATTTAGTTTCTCCAGTATTTGAACTCTTAAACCCAGCCCCTCTTTGTGTTACAAAAAAGGCAATGTTCAGCATAACACTGTAGGAAATCCACTGCAAAAGGCCTACAATTTTAAATTTATTACAGTTATTCCCATACTTTCTTGTCCAAGAACTCTTTCCTGGTTTTTCTTGGTGCAAAAGGTAAAAAAAAATTAGATAGAAAAACTGATGTAGATATGAAGTAAAACCAACACTTTCAAATTCAGTTCGCTTTTATACCTCCTTTAGTGTGTCCATTCCAGAAACATAAGTATATATGTTAAGCACCATTAGAAACTGCTAGATAAAATAACATTTCTACAGGTTAATCAATGACTATGAACCCCTGAGACTTTTTGAAAACTTAGGTGATATTATTTTCTCTTTCACAACATTAATAAATTAATAATAATCTTTCAGCAGATTTTTCTTTTAGGAGGAATTTTGTGAAAATTAGTCCATGTCTTTGTAGTGGTGCTATGACCATGGTTTGTGTTATAGTGTGCCATGACTAATTTATTCAGTCAAATTAATCCTTTTTCTATCTGCAAATTATTTTACTTTTATAATTCAGTTCATTTTAGCAACTGTTCAACTCTAGTTTTTTGCACATACATTTCAGCCAATAGAGTGAGCAATCACCAAGTACTCATGATTTGCCCTTGATGTTGAATAATTAGTTGCTTAACTCCTGTGGTATCGCTTATGTTCCCTAATTGAACAACATTATTTTAAACCACAGGCATGCCTGAGTAAATCAGAATTTTTCAGTGGGAAAGAGAAACATGGTAAGAAAAGAAGTAACAGGACTAGCTGCTTCTATAACACTTAATTGTATTCCTACTTTCTCATTGTGCATAGTTAGACCAGACATTCACAAGGAACTTGTACTTGAGTATTAATGTTAAGGACAGGATTTTTTATGACCCTTCCATACCATCAAGATGCAGTTATATTGTCATAACCAAAGTTTATTTTCTTTAGGAAACTGGTATAAATTATGCCACTGAACCCCTCTGTCCCTTTTTTAAAATTAATATTGGTTCTGTTTTAAGAAGGTATGCTACAGTAGCTGTGAAACGTCCACAGGTTATTTTAGGAAGACGCTTCTTTTTATTCAAGAATACAACCTGTCTAGGACCATTCTATACAAGGCTCTAGTCTCCTGTTGACTAATTTGAATTATCTGACACCGTGGTATCACCATCATCATCTCTTTCAGGAGGAAACTTTACCTAAGTGTAGCTTAAAGTATTAACCCTCATCTTTTCTGGTTCCTACGATTAACTTTTATCAGATCCTCTTTACTCAATATGGCTCCCAACCCCTAACTCCCTTTGAAAAAAACAATCAAGTTATGTGGTTTAGGAAAATGTTTCTATCCAGGATTTTGTGTGATCTGCTACTATCAGAAAAAGTGCCAGGTTAAACATATTTTGCAATTGTCCTAACAGGGATCTGAACCACTGCCAAGTCACTAAAGATGACAAATTACCCAAATATTTAATCAATTTGATGAACACAGCATGAAAACAATTTTTTCCATCAAATTATTTACATAAAACCATCATTAAGCACTTATGAATCATGAACACATTTTCATAAATCCAAGTCTCTTCTCAAAATCATGAACAGCAGAAAGAGAAAAAGTAACTGAATTTGGGGTTTGGGCATAGTTCTCCCAGTTCTAGTCATGAATGCTGGTTAATAAAATAAACATGACCTTTTTGTTGTATATCCTAGATATTGAAATGAAAGAATAGTAAAACAATTATGCCATGATTGCAAACTACTTTTATAAAGCTATTTCTCTTATAAGAATAATGAACTTACCAACCAGAATACAAGCAAGACTATTATTTTATACCTGTAGATGGAAAGCAGATCGATCACTTCTGCTTTTGCTGAAGATAAGATATATTATGACACACAAAGCAGTTCAGCTTTCATATTATTTTGAACAAAACTCATTTTCTTTTAAAAGATCTCTCTCACACACTAGATCAACAAAGGAATTGGATCCCCAAAGTTGTAAATATGGGAATGCTAAGTTCATTTTGTGATTAAAAAAAAAGAAAAATCCTGTCAAATCAATTTGATAAGGGTATTTAAAATAAAAACATCAAAACAAGGTTTCACACACACACACACACACACACACACACACACACACACCCCTCAAAATATTCAGAAAACACCAGTCTTTCCTGGTTGTATATTTGAAGAATAGCATTAATTTATTCTAAGATATGCTTTTTTCTTTCGGCACAACTGACAAATGCATGGTGAATTGGCCAGTTTTGCTGAAGTTAGTTTATTCAACCTGGACATTATTTTAACATCTTTGGGTGCGTCCACACATGCAACCATGTGCACTTGCAGCAGCTCAAATAGAAGTGGTGCAAATTTGAGCCAGGGCTTTTTGCTTCAGCGCACGTGCTCAGACATGCACTTTGTTGTGGAGCAAATTGTGCCACTTGGGGCAAAATAACCCTGCTTGGCTCCTCCCAGATCTGCAGCCAGGGGGAGCTAGAGCCTGGGGCCAGCACCTGTGCTGTCCCCAGCAGTATAAAAAGCTACCCTGTTCTGGCCCCAGCAGTATAAAAAGCCATCCTGGCAAGTAGCTCAGGGCTACTAGCTCTCAGGAGCTTCTGGGGCCCAGCCAATTGGTGACTGGGGACACTACCCCTTGTGCCAGCTGGACTGCTGAAGCAGCCCTGAGAGTTCCCTGCCCCCTCTACCCACTACAGTAGTTGGGCAGTGGGGGCTGCCGCCTGGCTATGACTGTGCACCTGCCAGAATCGGATGGGGACTGCAGAGCCAGTAGAGACATCTGCCCCTCTGGTCCAACTGCCAGTGGACTGTGGTTGCAGGGTTGGCCTCTGTGCAGCACTACTGCCATGTGTGCCACCTGCCTAGCCATCTGGGCAGCTATCGCCCAGAAGATGTTCCAGGTGTGGTGGCCTGCTTTGAACTGTCAAAGCAGGTCCTCCTGGCCCCATTTGGCCAGGATATTAGCCACAGCCAGCTGGGTCCAAGGTGCCAGCTCTGAGCAGGCAGGGTCCTGCCACGGGCCTCCCTAGCAGAAATTCTGATGTTCCCTACTGGAAAACTGAAAAATACCTGATAAAAAGAATCCCAAAGTCACTCTGTAAAATACCCCCAAATCCATGTTCCTCCACAAGTAAAACAAAAGACCGCTATAAAGAGAGAGAGAGAGAGAGAGCAAGACAGAGACAGAGACAGTGATTGGGCATTGTTGGACATTGTTTTATTGATATATCTACAGTGTTAAAGCAAGTCTCTTATCATAATAATAAAGTAAACTCTAAATACATGTTTCATGAATTCATGAATTCATATTTTATTGCCCTCCCACAGAGGCGATGGCTCCCACAAAACAGGTTCAGCCCTGACACAAGGGGTTTGGCCCCCCCAACAGAGGGTTCAGCCCTGACACAAGGGGTTCAGCCCCCCCCAACAGGGAGCTCGGCCCCCCAAAAGTGGTTCAGTTCCGACACAAGCGGTTTGCCCCCCCAACAGGGGGTTCAGCCCTGACACAAGTGGTTTGGCCCCCACACAAGGGCATTGGCCCCCCAACAGGGGATTTGGCCCCCACACAAGGTGTATGGCCCCTCCAAGGGGGGCTAAATGGCCCCAACAGGGACTACCACCCCCCCTGCAAGGCCCACATGCCCCACTCCAGCCCCCTGATTACTGTTCCACCTGGCTCCATCCCCCACCAGCTGCTGCAGCCCCCCCAATGGCTGGCCCACCCAGTCCCACCCCCCGCCCCCCCAGATCCCCAATGGCTGCTCCACCCAGCCTCACCCCACAACTTGAACCCCCAGGACCCCAGGGCTACTCCCACAACCCCAGGCACCATCTAAAGAAAAAAAACAGGAAAAAAAAACAGATAAAAAATGGAAAAAAAAGCATCTGCTTACCTTAGAAGCAGGGGTGGGGGGCTCCTGGGCCTCCTGGCAGAGCCCCCTGGGCAGCATAGAACAGCAGGAGGGCAGGAGGGCCCAGGCTGGAGCTCCTGGGGCTGTCACCCTGCCCCGCACTGTGCAGGCAGGGCCCCAGTCAGCCAGACAGCAGCCAGATGGCAGGTAAGTGCCTGGGTTTTTTTTGTTTTGTTTTTTAAAACTGTGGGGTGGGGTGGCAGGATCAGGGGGGCTTGGGGGGATGGGGCCAGCCAGGGCAGGGGAAGGGGGTTTTGGGGGGGCTGGCGGGGGGAGGGGCTGGCCGTGGCAGGGGTCAGGGGGGCTCGGGGAGCAAGCAGGGCCATCGGGGGTCATCCCATGGTCCCCTCCCCCCTCCTCTAGCCCCTCTGACCCCTTACTCACCAGCAATGGAGCCCGGGTGCTGAAACATGCGGCCTGGCTGGCCTCGTGTTTCAGCACCAGGGTGAGGGCCAACCATATATTTGCTGTGGCAGCCAGAGCATCTCCATGGAGGATCCAGCCTCCGGTTGCCTTCACTCTAGTTGCTTCACTTTTAAACTTAGATTTTTTTAGACCCCTGGATATCCTGGGTCTAATTTTCATATTCAGGGGTCTAATTTTCTCCCCACACTGCAAGCTTTCAGTGTGAGGAACATTTTTTCATTCCCTCATATGCCTGTTGCCCTGCCTCAAAGGGGTTTGAGGCTGGGCAAGAGGCACGTGCGCGCTTGTGTGGACATGCCCTTTCTGTTTTAATATTCTTTCCCTAAAGGTAATATGGCTTCAGTAGGTCACATGCAGTGACATGAAAATCAAATGACACAAGAAAAGAGAGCTAAACATTCAATGGTAGAAACTTCTGTGTCATAGCCAGTGCAAATTCCTTACAATGTCTGTGCACGAATAGGAGACATTTCCATTTGTCACAACATTAATGAGTTCAGTCTTATGGTCCGCATTAAGCTATACTTCTATTGATTTGGCAGTCTTATATCTGGCCCACTTTTCTTCGGGGGAAGAAATATATAGTAATGTGATCTATTTTAGGAGTTAGCTTGATGCTTCTGAAACATACTTGTATGTTGCTTTATTACTATGCAAGTGGCTTTATTTATGTTTATGTGTAAACAAATTATTGGTTAGAAGTGGCTCAAATAAAGGAGCTGGTTAAGTGCTGCTTTCTCTGAATTACAATATATAGTAGAAATGTACCACTAAGACACATTGCAAAATTGCCCATAAAAATAATATCATAACAGGAATAGGAGGAAACTATTCCTAATCATAAAAATTTAAAAATTATGGAATTTCAGATTCTTGTACATTTTTTCTGAATTCTGTAGTTTTATGCAAATCCTAATATTATGTATATTAAAAGTTAGGTATGTACTTTTATCCCTGATGAATATACCATCATGATATAAAGCCATACTCTACTGCTTTACAGAAAATTGCCTATTTCCAAACAATCCCATCAACAACAGTGCAGATTTACTGTTTACCATTCTACCCAGTTCTCATAGTAATATTCACTGAGTATAGTCTTTTTATACACATAAACTTTCATTGGTTTAACTGAATATCTCTTTTAAAAATGAGTTAGTTAAACCAGTACAAAGAAACCACCAGATTGCAAATAATCATAAACCACATTTAAATCAATTTAAGAGTATCCACACAGTGGTTTAAATAAGTTTAGCAAAGTTAATTTTAAAAAAGGTTAAATTTTACCAGTGCAATGTTTACCTGCAGATGAGTGCACTTTTTTTTATACATTATGGTCATTGTATTATAGCTTTACATTCTGCTTTATTATTCTGCCTTTCATAAACTTATATTAATTAACTTAGATTTTATAGAATTTGCATGTGATAAATTATAAGAGCAACATTTGAAAATGATTTGAAAATCATTTACTAGCAGAACTAAGTGAAAATACCAGATGTTTCTGATGGTGTTATATATTTATATTATTTATATAAATGTATTATACATAATATACTATATTATATTTCAGTTATTTGTTTATTTATTCTTATATTATAACTTGTGTGTAATATTATTTTTAAAAGCTATCAGTTCAAGTGGACTAAAACCAAGTCTTAAAGTTAAAATTACTTTCAGAACATTAACAGATTGCTTCCAAGTGACCAGTTCTTTCTAGCATGATTATAAGCCATAATCTTAAACACATGCAAACCGCTTAAAATGTCTATTGTTAGAGAATATTTTCAAAATAATATTAATTCATTGTAACAGCCCAGTTAAGTAGCCTAATCCTAAAGCATAAATGTGTTATATTACATAGAACTGTTTTTTTGGCTGGTGTTTTTTTTTAAATACAAAGCCATTAGCAATATGAACAATGGTTCTGCACTTACATTTTTCAGACTGAAGTGATTGCATTAGAAATTTCTCCAGGTAAGTAATTTGATTTTCAGTGCTGCTTACTTGCATGATGAAAAAAGATTTTTTGCCTTCGTTGTGTATTTTAACGGAGGTGTATTTTTTTTCTTTTTTTATGGGGACTAGAAGAGCTGAACTATAGCATGCCTTAAAAGTGAAATAGCTAGGATGATAAAAGGCAGAGCGCTTTCTTACTACAGCTATGCTTTTAATGTCTAGTTAAAATAATATCAGTCCATTAGTGAAGCTAGAGTGCATCTTCACCACTCCATAAAAGCAAGTCTCTTTACCTCAGAGCTCCATTTAGTAAGATACATCTGGAAAGAAAAAAAAAAAAGAGTTTATTCTGCTCTAACAGAAGACCGTCATCTCAAGGGTACCGACTGAGCTACCAAATTACTGTACTTTAAAAGGGTTTTCTTTTTTTTGTTCCTCCCCCTCTTTCCCATTCTTTCAAACCTACAAGTAAATTCCTTTAGTTATAGAATGGTAGAATAGAGAAAGTAGTTTATCAAAGACAATATACAGATTGTCTATAAAGCTGATTTTTTTTTTCAAAATAATTATCTTTCTACATTTCAATAAGGAGTGTTATATTTTCATAATATAATGTGTAAAAATAAAAACAATGGGTAGGTGTTCAATTTACAAAGGAGCTTTTGATATGGCAACATGAAGCATTTTAGGTTTCTAGCCCCCTAATAAAATTCACAACCAAGAGTTAGGCATGGAGGCCAGGTACAGAAGTTCCACTTATTGTGCAGTAAGTGCTCAGAAAGTGCTCTACAGCCATAACTGAACAGACAGTCAAGACACATATAGCACTGTAAAAATGGCAGATTTTGCTCTAAGGTAATCCTGGATGGATGTGGTATCAGAGTTCAGCACTGTAGGTTACAGTGCCATAATGAACATCTCTGCCAGATTCCATTGTGACTGGTGTTAGGTCACTTTCAACCTGCAACCCAAGGGGCTTTGTGTCCCCCCACACTTTGCCCTCCTTGCAGGTGGTGTTCTAGCCTCAGCCAGAGCTTAACTCCCCTGCCCAAGCACCAAGCTGGCCCTGTCCCAGGGCTGTCACTGACAAGAGTCAGCAAAGCCTCTGTCCCCAGGCCCCTGTCCTTTCTCTCCATCTGGTCTTGCTGACTCACCATGTAGGTGCTATCTTGGCCAGGATCGTTATTGATCTCACCCGATGTCTTCGCTTGATCCATTTTCCCCTTTGGGTTTACCTCTCTGCTCCCTCTGACCCTTCCAGTTAGCATAGATCCATGCACACAAGAAAAACTGCTTATTGCTGAATTTCTCATATTGTGTGTTGTCATTGGGGGAAGGTGAGCAAGTGCTGAATGTGCTTCAGCTCCAATCTCAAGATGAAAGGGGATGCTTCTGCTCACAGTTATTGTGTCTTAAGAACTGATTCATCTGGGCTGATTTCTGGCAATGGCCAAGCTCCCTAATGGAAGTAAAAAATATATTTGAACATGCCCAAAATCTACATCAGCAGAGCTATGCATGCTAATATGTAGCATCACTACTTTCCAACTTGTTGGGAATCCAAATGCACGCATAAAATGTAGATTGTGAGAAGCACTTATACTGTTTGTGCTCAATACAGGATGCAGGACCAGAAACCCATGAGTCCAGCTCACAGACATGAAATACTAGAAACCTTGGATGCATTCAATAGATCATAAAGAAACAGAGAGTGTTTCTCTTTTCTCATGTTTTAAAGCCAATTTTAATAATTCTGCTCATTCAAATAATGGTTTGGAGCCATGCACACTTGATAGAAAGCTGTTTCAGACAGTCTGTTACAGAGTTTGAGATATGATGCTGGGAGTCCCAGGGCTACTTATGTAGCAAGACTTTTTCTTACTGCCAGTGGTCATAAGCTTCCAAAATTCACCTTCCTGGGGTGGTATGAAGAGGAAAAATGGCTCCCACCATTCTTTTCATGTGAAGCTTATGACTCCTACCTTCCTGGGAGTCCACATCCTCTTTGTTTTCTAGTGCTTGAGGTATTTGTGCTTAGGCTCCAATCTCTCATGGAGTGCAGCATGGCCCTGCCACAAATGGCAAGGGCATGTGAATTAGGTAGATTTGTGATCACATTGAACAGGACATGCTCTCTTACGAATCCAAGAATGGGGGGGGTTAGAGGGTGGGTGGTAACTGGGCAATTCACTTTCACCCTATGCCCCAGCATTCCCACACCCTTCTCTGACCCCAACTCTTTTGTGGGCTTCTTAGCCATAATGGCCTGAGAGGGCTATGACTGCAGCGGTGGCCTGTGGTCATTTTGGCTACCCCTGCTGCCCCTTTCTTTTTCCCCCACCCTCTGGTGGCTCTGCATTTCCCCCAGGGCCTGGGTTCCCATCATGAAACAGGAGTGAACTTTATCATCATGGGTTGCACAGTGTCCTTGCACATGACCTACCTCATCAGGAGAAGAGTTAGAAGAACTGGGTATGGGTCTTGCAGGTCATTCCAGCACAGTGGCTGCTGTGCAGGTACTGGGGGGACTGGTATGTGCTCTGCACCTCTGGGAGGGGTGCTGAGATATGCGATAGGACTCACTGCAGAACAGCCGTGGCTCCTGTGTGGGGAATGACAGCCAGCATGGCTTTATCATAGAAAAGTCTTGTCTAACCATCCTCATCTACTTTTACAATCAGGTGACTCGCTACCTGGATAAGGGAGAAGTGGTGGATATTGTATACCTTGACTTCCAAAAAGCCCTTGATCTGGTATTGCACAATGTTCTCATGAGAAAATTGGAAGATAGAGGGTTTAACTGCAAGATGGTTAGGTGGTTACGAAGCTGGATGCAGGGTAGGACCCAGAGAATCCTAATGAACACATGTCATCTTGGCAAGAAGTGGGCAGTGGTGTGTCACAGGGATTGGTGCTTGATCCTGTACTTTTCAACATCTTCGTCAATGATTTGGATGAGGAAGTGAAGAGCTCACTGGCTAAGTTCACAGATGACACCAAGTTATGGAGAAGTGTGGTCATGCTTGAAGATCGGCTACAGATACAGGTGGATATAGACAGGCTAGCAAGTTAGGCGAGTCAGAACCAGGTGAAGTTCAACATCGAAAAATGTAAAGTGCTCGACCTGGGGATGAACAATCCCCTGTTTCCAGCAGAGCAAATAATACTCTGGCATACATCAATTGATTCATTTCCAGCAAGACCAAGGAGGTGGTTCTTCCACTCTACTTGGCACTGCTGATACCCCGACTGGAGTATTGTATCCAGTTCTGGGTGCCGCACTCTAACAAGGATGTGGTACAACTTGAGAGAGTCCAGAGAAGGGCCACCCATATGATTAGAGGCTTGCACAGCAAGCCATACAAGGGAAGGCTGAGGGACCAGGAACTCTTCAGTCTGAAAAAGAGAAGGCTGAGAGGGGACTTGGTAGCAGTTTACTGCTATATCAGGGGAGTACATCAGGGGCTCGGTGAACAACTATTCAAAAGGGCTCCCTTGTGGAGAACCAGGAGTAATGGCCACAAACTCCTGAAAGACCATTTCAGGCTCAACAGAGAGGGGGGTGGGAATGCTAAAGCATAATTGCTCCAAAACTCTTCTCAATATTCTTTACCATGATGCTACATCTGACCACCAAGTTTCTGGAGCTGAATGGCTGGTAAGCTATGAGAGTGAATTGCCCACTTACCACCCCCTCCACCCCAAAACACTTGGATGCTTGAGAGAGGATGTCCCATTCAATGTGATCACAAATCTGCCTAATTCACATGTCCTTGTCATTTGTGTCAGAGTCATGCTGCACTCCATGAGAGATTGGAGCCTAAGCATCAATACCTCAAGCACTTACATGTAAACAGTTTCTTGCCTGATGAACTCAATAAATGCCATCAATGCCTTTTCGTGAGTTCTTCAGGGGAGGTGGAGGGGAGAGTAAGGGGTCATGTGTGATGGAAGGATTCTTGGATGGAAACCTTTATCTCAGCCTCTCGGCTTTTGCTTCTAGGGTGACTTTCAGATTCCGCACCTGGATAGGCTGGCAAGTAATCCAACAGCACTTTTTCCCCTCCCCTCTGATCCAATCCATGGGTAAAGCCCAATGGGCGCCAGATGATTCCAATTCTCATGGCACAGGCACTCATTGTATTGACCCCTCAGGACCCAGGTATCCTGAATACACATGCACACACACATGTGCATGCGTGCGCACACACACATGTGCACACACACACAATCTAGGTGTCCTGAACACTCACATGCAGTAAGGTAGGGATCATGACTGCCTGATAAACCATGAGCTTGATTTCAAACCTGATGGGATGATCTTTGAACACCTGTTTCCTCAGGCATCTGAAGGCTGCACTTGCACTTCTGAGGTGATGTTGGATTTCTTTGTTGATGTCAGCCTTTTGCGAGAGATGGCTTCTGACATACAGGAAATACTCAAAATTCTCCAGAGCCTCACCATAAATCTGAATGCCCAGAGTTAGGGACTGCTCAAGCTTGTTGGTGGAGGACCTTAGTCTTCTGAATGTTGAGTCAGTCTGATTTTCTTATATGCCCCAGTAAAGTCATTGATGATAGCCTGAAGATCTGTCTCAGTGTGAACATGCATTACAGCATCATGAGCATACTGGAGCTCAATGATTGAAGTTGGGGTTGTCTTGGTTTTGGCTCAGAGTCAGATGAGATTAAACAGTTTACCAGCCATTCAGCTCCAGAAACTTGGTGGTCAGATGCAGCATCATGGTAAAGAATATTGAGAAGAGTTTGGGAGCAAATATGCAGCCTTACTTAAATCCCTTAACCTGAAAAGGATCTGTGATAGATCTGTTATTGAGAAGCACCACTTGCAAGCCATCATGGAGGAGGCAAAGAATGGTAATAAAATTCAGTGGGCATCCATACCTCAGAAGGATCCTCCACAGTGCTTCTTGGTTGACAGAGTGGAAGCCTTTTGTGAAGTCAAAGAAGGCCAGGTAGAGAGGTTTATGTTGTATGCAGCACTTCTGTTGCAACTGGTGAGCAGTAAAGATCATAGTAGGAGGTCTTCAGCAAGTGGAGGGAGACAGTTCAGGAGAGGTCTCACAATAATTTTTGTTGTGGTGGACAGCAATGCGGCAGAGCTGTGCTGCTACCAGTGTGTCCACAGGTGTCAGACAGTGGAAAGACCTTCAGGGAAGGTCAGCTGAGAAATTTGCAGAGGTAACTCTGACAAATAAGAAGTTGTGGACCAAGCAATGGCAGCATTATCAGGTTGTGGTGGAGGCAGCAGATGGCAATGCTCTCCCTCCTGAAAAGCCACATATATCCTTTAATGGTGCAGTGACATGGTAAGTACAGATTGCCACTATAATAAGTCTGTCCAGCCCCCAGTCATAGGTAAAGCAGGTAAATTTGCACCTTATAAACTAACTGAATCAGATGCATACATGAAAGATAGAACTAACCCATGAAAAAAGAAAATAAACAAAAGGATAGTCTAAAAAATGTTACATTAAAAGCGAAGATGGACAACCTTCTCCAGAATTAAGCTCATTATAAATAGAGTCCTTGTGCAAAATTGTGATGCAGACTTAAAGCACTATTCAGGAAATACCAAATCATGTTTTGGTCAAGGTCATCTCTAGTCAAAATCTTCAAGTTTAAATTTATTTCGTTTCCATAGTCCCCAATAGGAAAAAAAACCTCCCATATATATTACCTGAAGGGGATCAGGCCCCAAATACACAGTTGTGAAAATATGCATAGAAAAAACAGATAGAACAATTTCATTTCTATTTCTGAACCCAAAAAGAAAAGCACTGAAGAGGAAGAACTCATCGGAATAATGTTATGAAACAAAGAGATGGATTAATTATCTCTTAATCTGTGACTGTTCAGTAATGCATTAGAGAAAATGGGTTGTTGTAGCTGAATCTATTTGCTGGTGCCTAGGAATAGGAGGAAAAATACCTACCAAAGAAATATTCCAAAGAAAATTAACATATTGCCATTATTCCTATACCACTTCTGGATGGCAAAGTGCTGATGTGAATTATGCCATTTTTGCCAATAGCAAAGACAATCTGTTACTAGAGCTATATCTATAGGATTAGTACAAGTAGACCTTTTGCACTTGCGAATTGAGAATGTAGTAGGGTGTATCTAGCCATATTTAAGAAGTGTTGAGAAGAACCATAATAGCACAGGATAACAGCCCCTGATGAAGGAGAAGGCCAGAACTGAGAGAGGGAGGAGTTCAAACTTTCAAAGACATTAAAAAAAATCAGCTGTGAAGCAAACAGGCTGTTTAACTGCAAATTTTGAATTTTACCGTAGTAACATTTGTTTGAAGTTTCTAGTAACATAGGGCATGTACAGATGTTACACTTAGATCGACCTAACTAGGGTAAGTTGATCTAAGTGCTCAAGGTAGAGATGGAACTAGGCTAGCGTCCAGGATTAAGGACAACAAAAAGTCCTTTTTCAAGTGCACTGGGAGCAAGAAGAGGGCACCAGGCAATGTAGGGCCCCTGCAAGACCCAAAAGGTAAATGTAATCTTGTGGCTATGCCAGACAAGAAAGCTGATATTTTAAACAGTTTCTTTGCCTCTGTTTTCTTGAACAGGGACTGGGACATCCCACCTACCAGAGATAGGGACAATCTTGGGGATAGCTCTGTCAGGCCTTCAGTCAGTGCAGATGTAGTTAGGGATCTTCTGGAAGGGCTAGGCATTTTTAAATCTGCAGGTCCAGATGCCCTTCACCCAAGGGTGTTGAGGGAGCTGGCAGGGGTCATCGCTGAGCCCTTGGCCCAGCTGTACGAGCATTCGTGGTCATCTGGCTAATGTGGTCCCAATTTTCAAGAAGGGGAGGAAGGAGGACCCAAGTAACTATAGGCCTATAAGCCTCAGCTTGGTGCTTGGGAAGATCTTGGAGAGAATCATCAAGGAGCACATCTGTGGGGGGCCTGCAGGGGAGATCATGCTCAGGGGCAATCAGCATGGGTTCATCAAAGGCAGATCCTGCCTGACCAACCTGGTTGCCTTTTATGACCAAGTAACTAAATACTTGGATGATGGTGTTGTCATGGACGTAGTCTTTCTAGACTTAAAGAAGGCCTTTGACACTGTCTCTCACCCCACCCTCATTAATAAATTAAGCAACTGTGGCATTGATACCTACACAGTTGGATGGATAAAAAATTGGCTGATGGGGTGCGCCCAGAGAGTAGTGGTGGACGGGTTGTACTCAACCTGGCAAGATGTGAGCAGTGGGGTACCCCAAGGCTCAGTCCTTGGGCCCGCACTATTTAACATCTTCATCAGCGACTTGGATGAGGGGGTGGAAAGCACGCTGTCCAAGTTTGCTGATGACACTAAGATGTGGGGCGAGGTGGACACACTTGAAGGGAGAGAGAGGCTGCAACTAGATTTAGACAGACTACAAAAGTGGTCAGATGAGAATAGGATGGGGCTCAATGTAGACAAATGCAGGGTGCTGCACCTTGGGAGAAGAAATCCACAGCATACATACAGGCTGGGGAGTTCCCCTCTTGAAAGCACAGAGGCGGAAAGGGATCTTGGAGTCATTATTGACTCCAAGATGAACATGAGCCGCCAATGCCAGACCGCAGCCAGCAAGGCCAGCCTTACCTTGTCATGCATCCAAAGATGCATCTCAAGCCAGTCCAGAGAGGTGATACTCCTCCTCTATGCGACTTTGGTCAGGCTGCAGTTGAAGTACTGCGTCCAGTTCTGGGTGCCGCACTTCAAAAGGGATGTGGCCAGCCTGGAGAGGGTTCAGAGGAGGGCCACCTGCTTGGTGAGAGGGCAGCAGGACAGGCCCTATGAGGAGACACTGAGGGACCTGAATCTGTTCAGCCTCTGCAAGAGGAGGCTAAGGCGGGACCTGGTAGCTGCCTACAAACTCATCAGGGGAGATCAACAGCAAATAGGCAGAGCTCTTTTCTCCCCAGCACCACCTGGGGTGATGAGGAACAATGGTCATAAGGTGATGGAGAATAGGTTTAGGTTAGAGATCAGAAGGCAATATTTTACAGTTAGGGTAGCCAAAATCTGGAACCAACTTCACAGGGAAGTGGTCCTCGCCCCTACCTTGGGCAAATTCAAGAGCAGGTTGGACAATCACCTGTCTGGGGTTTTATGAACCCAGCATTCATTCCTGCCTGTGGCAGGGGGTCAGGCTAGATGATCTGATCAGGTACCTCCTGACCCTAGCTACTATGAAACAATGAAACTATGAAACTGCACACATGTTCAGAGAGGTTACATGTTCAGAGAGGCTATTGTATGTTTTATCTAAGCCTGGACAGATAACCTCTTCCCACTGCCCTCATGGACCCACTAACACCTCATAAGCCCACCAGCTCCCCCTGGACTCACCAGCTCCCCCCAGACCCATTAAGATCCCCTGTGGACCCATTAGCCCCCACCCACTCCAAATCATTTAGATCTCATTCTTGGCATGTCTTGTTCTCATTCCTGGCATCAGCAAACATGTGCACACACAGGACCTGATCTATGGTCACATGGCTTAAAATAAGCCTTGTAATTATAGGACTTATCCTGATAATGCCTGCATTTGACCTTAGGCTTTAAAGTAGTATTCTGGGTAATCACTATTTCAGAAATCCCTGTGTGGATAAAGCTATGATGACATTTTAATGACTGCTTCTCAAAAAGACAGCTTTAGGAAAATGCAGTGCTGCTAGTGGTTTAAATGCCTTTAGTTAAGCACCATGCAAGAGGCAAGGCTTTTTGGATATCTTACATTGAACCAACTGTATAGTTGAGAGAAATCTTAGGCAAGATTTTGGTCACTAGGGGAGCTTGTACATTTGACAGGGGTTTAGTCCTCAGGATTTTATTCTGTCCCCTAAATTGAAATGCTGGGTTTTTAATTGAAACACACCATTTCAATTCTTCTGCCACATGGTTTTTGCGGGGGGGGGGCGAAGGGGGGTTGGAGCTGCTAGTGGGCCGAGCAGCCCCTGAGCTCTGGGGGGTCCCAGTCCTTCCCTCCATGGCAGCAGCACCCCCCAACGTGCCCCAGTTTGGAGGCAGCACCTATCCCGATAGAACTATGCCCCGAGTCTGTCCGGCACCCGCTGAAGTCAGAAGTGGCATGGGTGTTACCTCTCAGCTCCATGTTCTTGGGGACCCTGGCACAGTACACAGCCTGTCTGACTCACAAAGAACTCTCCCCCTCCCCACCTCTGTCTGAACAAGAACTGGTTAGAGGAAGGACTTACAGAAGACAAGGAAGATGCAGTGGGAGACACCCCTAAAGCCATCCAGACAAGGGTGATAACAGTGAAGCAACCCCCCTGGTCTCATTTGCATCCGAGATGGAACCAGATGACAACTAATTTAAATGGGAGATGGAACAGGCATGCACCTTCATTAGCATTCAGGATGGAGAACAGAGATTCCAAGGCAAGGAATGCACTGAATTTTGGAATCAGAAAAGCATGATGGGGAATTCTTGCTCTAAATGCTAATCAACCCATATCTACACACATCCAGCTCAGCTTTTATCAGACCAATTCTAGTAATGACTCCCTCTATTGGTATCCAAAACACTGAATCTGCCTGTCTGTATTGTGAGCTCCCTCAGAGTAAGGCCATCCATGGCCAGGAGTGATCAGTTCCTATTATCCAGCACATGAGCCATTGTTTACCCCTAAACAAACCTAGTGTTCTCCCTTGACCCATTGTTAGTCCTCTACAAAACCCCTACCCAAGCTCAAGTTTCTGTCCTGGTGCTTGGATCCAAAGCTGCACCAGTTCCACTCCTTTTTTGCCTGGAATCTCTCCATTGATCGTGCTGAGATCCAACAACACCTGGGAACCTCGACTGGTTCAAGCTTCGCTGAGTGATGAAACTGCAACTCTCTCTGTCTCTGTCTCTGTCTCTGTCTCTCTCTCTCTCTCTCTCTCTCTCTGCCTCCAGGAACCTGACTTTTATTCTCTGACTCCAGGCACAGCTTTCTAAACCTGACTTTTGCTAATCAAACTCGAGCTAGACTTCCCCAAAAACCTAACTGAAACTGTAATACTGTAACTGTTTATTTGTCTCTCTCTTGTAGGGCTATTATCACTGGTATCATCATAAGTTCATATACCTGCCAATAAATAACTTTTATGGTCAAACTGGTTGCTATACTTTCTCTCTGAACCACACCTACTCCTCCTTTCCCTTGAAGCATTTGCTCTGCAAAGCTCCTTTCCCTTAGCATTTGCTAAGCCAAAGATCCCTGTAATGCCCAAAACCACAGTGGGGTCTACTCATCAAGGGGGTTACTACTAGGACCATTGTGACAAGAGATTTTGATGTGCTGAGTTTTGAGGTGCATGAGGGTATCAGCTGAAAGTGCTGATCAGACCCAGCCTGCTCAGATGTACTCTGTTAGCATGTGTGTATGTGTGTCTAACTGCATTTTTATTGTCCTAATGAACTGAGTTCAAGACACATGAGGGTATCAGCCTATGAATGCTGAATAGTCCAGCCTGACTCAGATGTGCTCTGGTAACCTGTGTGCTTGTGTCTGACTGCATTTTATTGTTGCCCTGATGAACTGAGTTCAAGGCATATGAGGGTGTTAGCCTGTCAATGCTAAATAACCCAGCCTGGCTTAGGTGTATCCTGTTGATCTGTGTGTGTAAGTGCGTACATGTGTTTGACTGATTTGGTGGCTGGAGAAACCCAGCCCCATTGAACTGATAGGTCCATTGGGGGTGAGGACTTGCAGAAGGGAGAGATACAACTCCATATATAAATACAAGTAACACAAGCAGCACACTGATAGAATTACAGAGACCCCCAGAAATGTACCCCTAATAAATTAGCACTCCCCAAAGTGATGGGCAAATCTGGTAACAAGGGGCCCAATCCTTTTTTTCTGTGGAACCAGCTCACCTATCCTGTAGCTAGGGGGCAAGCTGACAGCTACAGCATTGCAAGGGTGGATAACTGGAGGCCCTCTGGGTTAAAATCCATGGGGAACACAGCACAGGGGACACAATGGTGGGAGTCTACTACAGACCTCCCACCCAGAATCAAGAGCTTGACCAGAAGCTCACCAGGAAATTGGCTAAAGCTACATGCTCCCAGTGCATGGTTGTCATGGGAGACTTCAACTACCCAGACATCTCATGGGAAGAGCACTCAGACAAATCTGAACACTCGCAAAGCTTCCTCACGTGTGGATGAGCTCTATCTGATGCAAGAAGTCTACAGGACAATGAGAAGTAAAGCACTGCTCGACCTGGTACTGGCAACTGGGGATGATCTAATCAGTGACCTAACAATCAAAGGGAAGCTGGGTGACAGCGACCATGAGCTGATCACCTTCACCATCTGCTGTAAAGCTGGCAAGTCAGTCAGCAATACAGTAGTCCTTGACTTCAGGAAAGCTGACTTTGACAAGCTCAGGAGGCTTGTCGGTGAGGCCCTAAGGGACCATGACACAAAGGGGAGGGGAGTTCAGGAAGAGCGGTTGCTCCTCAAGGGAGCGATCCTGGATGCATAAGCAATGTCTATCCCGTCTCGGAAAAAAGGCAGCAAAAGGGCACAGCAGCCCCCTTGCCTCAGCAGGGAACTAGTGGACCTCCTGCATCTAAAAAGAAAGACCTACAAAGAATGGAGGATGGGATCCATCTCCAAAGAGGAATATTCTGCATTGGTCTGGACCTGCAGGAGTGAGCCAGGAAAGCCAAGGCTGTGACGGAACTCCAACTGACTACAAGTATCAAAGACAATAAAAAGTCCTTTTTTAGATATGTGGGGAGCTGGAGGAAAAGCAAGGGCAACATTGGATCCCTGCTAAGCCAGATGGGACAGCTGACAACTGACGCCCAGGAAAAAGCCAACTTGCAAAATGGGTACTTTGTGTAAATCTTTCAACAGTCCCATGGGATGCCCCTGCCCATTATGGGACAGGGAGGCCCAGGTAAGGGAGATTCCTTACCCTCCATCAATGCTGACCTCGTGAAGGAACACCTTGAGAGGCTGGACACCTTCAAGTCAGCCAACCCTGACAGTCTACACCCCAGGGTACTCAAGGAACTTGAAGCTCAGCCCTTGGCACAGATCTTCAAGAACTCCTGGTGCTCTGGTGAAGTACCCGAAGATTGGAAGAAGGCCAATATGATGCCTATTTTAAAGAAACGAAGAAAGGTGGATCCGGCAAACTACAGGCCCATCAGCCTGACCTCTACCCTGGGGAAGGTCTTAGAAAAGATTATCAAAGAGGTCATTCTTAACAGACTAGCCAATGGCGACATCCTGAGGGATTGCCAGCATGGGTTTGTTGTGGGTAGGTCTTGCTTGACCAATCTTATTTCCTTTTATGACCAGGTAACCTATCATCTGGACAAGGGAGAGGAGATTGACGTTGAATATCTTGACTTAAAAAAAGCCTTTGATCTGGTATCCCATGATCACCTCTTGGCAAAAATGGCCAACTGTGGACTTGGGTCCACCACGATCCGCTGACTGGGAAATTGGCTCCATGGTCATACCCAGAGGGTGGTGGTCGATGGAAGTCAATCATTGTGGTGCGCTGTGACCAGTGGGATCCCTCAAATCTCTGTTCTTGGACCTATATTATTCAACATCTTCATTAATGATGTGGACAATGGAGTCAGAAGCGGTCTGGCCAAGTTCGCCTATGACACCAAACTTTGGGGTAAAGCATCCACACCTGAAGACAGGAAGGCGATCCAGGCTGACCTGGACAGACTCAGAAAATGGGCGGATGACAACCTGATGGTGTTTAACACTGAAAAATGCAAGGTTCTTCACCTTGGAAAGAAAAACCTGCAGCATCCTTATAGGCTCGGCAGTGCTACACTGGCTAGCCCTATGGATGAAAGGGACTTGGGGATCATCATTGTCCACAAGATGAACATGAGCCATCATTGTGATGCTGCTGCTAGTAAAGTGAGCAAAACGCTGGCTTGCATCCATAGATGCTTCTCAAGCAAATCCCAGGACATCGTTCTCCCATTGTACTCAGCCTTGGCGAGGCCGTAGCTGGAGTACTACATCCAGTTTTGGGCTCCACAATTGAAAAAGGATGTGGAGAAGCTTGAGAGAGTCCAGCGGAGAGCCACGCGCATGATCAGAGGTCAGGAAAACAGACCTTATGATGAGAGGCTGAGAACTATGGGACTCTTCAGCCTGGAAAAGAGCAGGCTCAGGGGTGATCTGATGGCTGCCTATAAGATTTTAAGGGGTGCTCACCAGGATCTGGGGGAACATTTGTCAACCAGAGCACCCCAAGGGATGACAAGGTTGAATGGTCATAAACTTCTCCAAGACCATTTCAGGCTTGACATAAGAAAGAACTTCTTTTCTGTCCGAGCCCCCAAGGTCTGGAATAGCCTGCCTTTGGAGGTGGTTCAAGCATCTACTTTGAACACCTTCAAGAGAACTTTGGATATTTATCTTGCAGGGATCCTATGACCCCTGCTGACTTCCTGCCCCTGGGGCAGGGGGCTGGACACAATGATCTTCCAAGGTCCCCTAGAGTCGTAATGTCTATGAAATCTATGAAATCTATGAAATTTGTAACACTGCAAACTAAACTACATCTGGATGTAGTTTAGTTTGCAATAATACAAACTCATTAAACTCCCCAAAACTGGTGCGTGTTTAATATGTGATGCTGTTAAGCCACAGCAATGACATTTTCGTCATGTGTACATCATGATGAAAATCATGTGATGTACAAGTACCCAAAGGTGGCCTGCCTCAGGTCTAGGAAAGAAGCAGACATAGCTTAACTTAAGGTACCATGGTTTCTCTATATGGATTCTTAATCACATACTACAGTTATTTGCTAGCTGGTTCATATATTTTAAAATGATTCCTATCTCATTTAAAATCCTTTTTCAGTATCTCTAGAATATCTATCTGGAAAACATTGAGATGAATGCACCAGTGCAACATTGCATGAAAAAAATCAGGATACTAAATGAAGAAAAAAGATTATAATGGTGTAACTGTCTTCCAGGCATAGCAAACTTAATTTACATGTATATTCATGTCTGTAGAAGACTTCTAGGCAATTAACCATGATTATTAGATTTCTTTGTATAGAGCTGAATTAAATTACATACAGTTCCTAGAATAACATAATTCATAAAAATATTTTTGCAACACAATTTAAACTACATCAATTAATCAGATACGTTTTGCAAATTGGGGTATTAGGTAAGAGTTAGTGATATACTGAAAAAAAATCATTATTACATTTAAAAATTACTTTCAATTCTGGGACACAAATGCCAAAAGTGATTAGAATACAAACCAAGAAGTATTTCTTTCTACAACGTATGTTTTTTATAGTTGTAAATTGCTATGAAAAAATGCTATTCAAGATTTAATAATTAACTGATAACAGATTTAACTGTTTTGATATTTAAAAAATTTAAGATTTATTACTTGAGAAAGCAAGCTTAAGCCGGAAAGGCCAATTTTTCCTGGCATTTTTGTCAATTATTTATTCCATCTCACTTGTGTATATTTCTGGCTATAAGGCTCATACTGCTCTGCCAAACTAAAATTGGCTACAATAAGATATAAGTGATCACTGGGGATATATATTATGAAGTTTCTGGTCTTCAAGAAACATGTCTGGGATTTTCAAATATAAAGTAATTAATTTTTATGCTAGTCATAATTAAAGGAGTTAAAATTTAGGGCTTACAACATTTGAAGCACTCCAGTAACTTTACAGTGCATTTCTGTACACACCAGAAAACCAATCTTTTCTGAATTATGGCATTTATATCAGTGTAAAGAAATGTAATAAGCTGAAGTCATTTTTTCCATTGTAATGGGCCAGAGGATCAACCATTTCCAAACTGAAGAACTTTGAAAGATAGTGGAAATGTTGCAATTATTTTTAATTGCCACATTCAAGGTAGAGTAATTTAAAACTACTAGAGCTTCCATTTTTTTTAGCTCTTTAATTTAAAAGTGAGTCTAGTAATAGTCTGCCATACCAATTTAAGATATATTAAACCAATTTACAAATGGAGCATTTAGAGGAACTAATGAGGAAAAGAGTACATTAAAATGAAAAAAAACCCAATCATGCAAAAATATATTCTGAGAAACTGGCTGAGGAGTTTGAAGTTAGGTTATAGGCTCGTGTGTTTTGTGATTAAATCTGCTATGGACAGGAGGAGCATTCTTCATGAAAATGATGGTGATATGGCAGATGTCAGTTCTGATAAATGTAATGAAAATGATGTGGCAGAAAATGAAAGCTGCCATTAAGGATAACCTAAACATTATAAAAGGGTTGACTTTGTAAAGCTGATGTGCTACAGTGACCTCATATGCTAAGAATTATAGCCATATCTATTAGTTGCTAAATATCACAACACACACTTTTTTCTCAAATAGTATTACAAAAATAATATTTATATAAATGGCACCAAAGGCAATACAAATAAAGGTAATAAAAAGGTAATAAAAATAAAGAAGTTATTCAGTAAAGTCAGACAAAATGCAATAAAAAAAAAAAATCTGAGGTGGTACTTGACTCATTACCAGTGGTTGAACCCTTCCTGTGTGCTCTCTGATGTAAACAATTTATTTCCAAAAATCATTATGCTACCACTGGGCACGTCTACACATGGCCCTATGGTACCGTTGTTACTGCACCATTATTTAGTACTTTCTTTTGGAGGTACTTAAAAAAGGAAGTATTAAATGATGGTGCAGTAACAGCCTGTAGACATACCCACTGTGTAGTAACTGAAAAAAATAGTTGACATTTGTCTGATGTCCAATTTATATAAGTGTATGTTGCAGCAAATTTTATAATTTACATCAAGCCCATTCTAATTTGATATTGTAGACTGGATCGCGAGCACGTGTGTGTGTATGCGCACGTGCACGTGCGCACGCGTGCAAGAGAAAGAGATGCTAAGATAATGTTACATTTAATCATGCTTGCTAAACTTTGCTAAACTTCTCATACTTTTCTACTGGTACTGGATAATTTCTCACCTTACTGTATTTCTTCTTTTCAAGAGAGTTTGCACCTCAGTTGATTCCTGGATTTTTTCAGCTGATTCTGGGAGTGTTTTCTTCTCAAGAGCTCTTGTTACACTTTCTTTTATTACCCTGCTCTGGTTTTCCTTTAGTATTGTTTTGACACTTCCATGTATGATCTTTAGCAATTCTCTCCACTGAAGACGGTCACATCACAATGCAGATACGTGAAGTAGAAATGTTGAAATACAATTCTCACTCTGGGTTATTTGCTTCTTCCTGTTCATTCTTCAAGAGAAAGAAATTAAACTCGGAGAAAATGTATAAAATGAGAAAGTGAAAAATTGTATTTCTGGTTTCTTCATACTCTTAATATTTCTATCTGATACCACATCTACTATATTAGTAAGTTTAAAACATTTTACCAGTTTAGATTAACTGGAATAGCTTTATTTCAAGAAGCCCAAGTGAAAATAAAAGTAACTTTTAGTATGAAATGAATTTGTTGGGTTTCTTTTAAGAATGTTTTAAATGGCCTCTCTCAGGAGGGCTAAGCATTTATTTTCATTTGCAAATAGCAAAGCATGTAGGTCCTAATTATTCTCAATTATTATAAAGGCTTTCTAAAGAAAGACATAATAGTTTAGACTGGCAGTTTAAAGAGCCATTTGAAATATTGAAATGAAAGTGAGAATATGAAAAATATCTTTCATTACTCCCTGCTGCTTCAGTGTCTTGGGGCACTATGTTTCCACAGAGAAATATTGCAAACAAAGTAGCCTGCAGAGCAATTTTATGGTGGACACGTTCTCTTGGGAATATTGCAATTTGACAGACACTTCATCTACTTTTGTGCATACAGACCTGAAGCACATATGCCTGCTCGTTAGAGAAGGAAATGAGTGAAAACACACAGGGCTGGGCCTGCACATAGAGAACAGAGTGCAGGAGGCCTTGCTGTTAGAGAACCTGCAGCAGAGGTAGGGAGTACAATTTGGTGAGGCATCCTTCATTGCTGCCTATGGGTCCTACACAAGAAAGAATGTGGTGCTGCCACAGTTATTAAGCTATCACACTGGAATACCAAGTCTGGGTGGGGAGAGTGCAGGCAAAGATATAGCAATACTGCTGTTGTTCTCACAGCCCCCAGTATTCCTCGCAGCATTATGGTTCCAGTATATGCTGAAGGGAAATACTTCATTCCATGTACTTGGGGCTGCAGGTAGTGTCCTCTCTCTGCTACTATGGCACTATATACTGGCTCTTAGAACATCATTTGAGCCTACAATTTTAAAACATTGCTGTTACTTAAGGGAGAAAGTATACATACCTAGAGGTCTAGCTAATTTTGCCCAAAGTGCTTGTCCACAATTCAGTAGGTATACCCAGGGAAAATGCATATGAATATAAAGGCTTTGCTCATTTTGGGGTGAATTTAGGTTCTAGTAACAAGTGTTCTGTGATTAAGTGCGCTATGGACACAAAGAGCATGTACAGACATTACACTTATACCTGTCAAAGGGAACTTAGATTGAGCTAAACCTGTAAGCATACAGAACTTCAGTGTACATAATATTTTTAGTTCAGTTTCTAAAACTGGTGCAAGTGACCTAAGATAAACCTTATGTGATGTATACACAATTGAGATCAATTCAGGTTAGACTAATACAGGTTAGTACTATTCCCCAATTGATTCAAGTTAGATGGCTGTCTCCTGGCATCCCAGGCTACTTGATGCCCACCCCCCACCCCGTAGGGACATGCACTAACATGCAGCTAACATACAGCCAAGTGCCCAGAACGCACTGATCCCAAGCTATCTTAGTGCTGAATAAGCACAGCCCCTCTCCCCAGCACTGAAATGTCTCTCTTATAAAGAGGGAAGGATTGGGTGGGGTGGGAAGAGGGGAAGAGGTGGTGTAAGAGCTCCACCAGCATTCCCTGGAGAGGTCAGTCTCTGCCCACTCCGGGAATGGTCCAAGTCCAAGGGGGGACCCAGGTCCCTGGACCCTCTGAGGGAGTGGAGCAAGTTCCTATAAGGGACCCATCCCCTCTCTTCCCAGTAATCCACTACAGCACAACTGCAGGGTTGGCTGCCCACGAACATCACAGCTGGCACCCTGGTCTTTGTTGGGTCAAGTATACAGCAGCAGTTCAGCTCCCAGCCCTGGGCAGGAGTGAAAGGGCCAAGATAGAGGATTTACAATGGCTACCTTGCCATATCCATGTGAGTACCCAAGTGAGTGCTGGGAGGGTTCAAAACTGCCCTTACACTGAATTTTATCAGCAAGAGTTGCAGCTTCACACAAAGGCTCTGTGTCTGCAGAAACACCACCTGTGTGAGATAGGACAGTGCACAGAGTACATGATGGTGGTTCAAGGAAAAGGGGGCCACATACCTGCAGGCCTATAAAGGATGGCCATAGGAGGCATCAAAGAACCAAGGAGAAGATGCTGCAGGCCTTGGTCACTGTCTCTGAGTGCTGGGCACACACAGCTAACTCCTGGCACCAAGAGCTGCCTGAGTGGCACAAAGAGAGACTCCAGATGTGGAAGGTAGACATCTCAGGCTGGGGGATACCTACACCTGGGCTACTTAGGTGCAGGAATGGCAGCTCAATATGGCCACTTGCTGTCTTGATGAAGCAACTTACACCTTGGTGGAGCTGGCAGAGTCCCAGGCCCAGGAGAGGGAGTTTATGGGTGGGGTCCTAGACCACTTGGTGGCCACCTAAAACACTCCTGACTGGCACCAACAATGTCTCCCACAGAGATCCCAGAGACCCTAGGCCAGGGGTGGCAGGAGAGGCTGCTGCCCAAATAACATGCTGTGCCCCACTCCAGGGAGTCTTCCCAGGGGCAACAGGAATGGGGGTCCCATGCGAGGGACCCCTGGATGCCAGGTAGAGAGAAACAGTTGCCATCACACCCTGACTGGGAGCAAGAGAAGTGGAAGGCAGACCCAGGATAGGAGAAGTGGGGTGAGGGAGCTAATGACCTGTGATCTGGGGCAGCAGAAAGGCTCCTGATGTGGCGCACTTTGGTGGGTGGTGGTGGGCCAGAGGAGCCTGGATAATTGAGAAAATTATCCAGGAGCACATGTGCAAGGGCCCAGCAGGGGAGGTAATGCTTGGGGCAACCAACATGGGTTCATTGAGGGCAGGTCCTGCTGACTAACATAGTTTCTCTTTACGATCAGGTCACGAAGTCCCTGGACGGGGGTGTCAGGGTGGATGTCATCTTTCTTGACTTTAATAAGGCCTTTGACTTGGTTTCCCACCACATTCTCTTAAAAAAACTAGGTGACTGCAGCTTTGATGCCTAAACAGTCAGATGGGTCACAAACTAACTAGATGGTTGCACCCAGAGAGTGGTGGTGGATGGGTCATTTTTGACCTAGAGGGATGTGAGCAGTGGAGTCCCCCAGGGTTCGGTCCTGGAGCCTGCACTGTTCAACATCTTCATCAGTGATCTGGATGTGGGTGTGGAAAGCACACTGTCCAAATTCACTGACAACACCAAGTTGTGGGGCAAGGTGGGCACGCTGGAGGGGAGGGACAGAATCCAGCTAGATCTAGACAGGTTGCAGAGGTGGGCAGATGAGAATAGGATGGGGTTCAACACAGACAAGTGCAAGGTGCTGCATCTAGGGAGGAGGAACCTGCAACACACCTATGGGCTGGGAATGCCCTTCTTGTCAACACGGAGGCAGAAAGGGATCTTGAAGTCATTGTTGACTCCAGGGTGGACAAGAGCTGCCAATGCTAGGAAGCAGTCAGTAAGGCTAACTGCACCTTGTCGTGCATCCACAGATGCATCACAAGCAGGTCCGGCGAGGTGATCTTTCCTCTCTATGCGACACTGGTCAGGCCATAGTCGGAGTACTGTGTCCAGTTCTGGGCGCCGCACTGCAAGAGGGATGTGGCTAGCATTGAGAGGGTCCCGCATGGTCAAGGGGCAGTGGGGCAGGCCCTAAAAGAGAGGCTAAGGGGCCTGAACCTGTTCAGCCTCCACAAGAGAAAGCTGAGAGGGGATCTGATGGCTGTTTACAAACTCACCGGGGGAGACCAGCAAGAATTGGGGGAGGCTCTATTCCCCCAAGCACCATCTGGGATAACAGCCACAAATGGATTGAGAGCAGGTTCAGGCTGGACATGAGGAGATATTATTATACAGTCAGAGCTGCCAGGCTCTGGAATGGGCTCCCAAGGGAGGTGGTGCTCTCTCCGACCTTGGGAGTCTTCAAGAGGAGGCTGGACAGATATTTGGCTGGGGTGATATGACTGCAGCACCTGTTCCTGCCTGGGGCGGGGGGTCGGACCTGATGATCTGTTTAGGTCCCTTCCGACTCCAAGCACTATGATACTATGACCCCAGTTGACTTCCTGTCCCTGGGGCAGGGGGCTGGACTTGATGATCTTCGAGGTCCCTTCCAGCCCTGACATCTATGTGAGCTATGTGAGCAGGACTGGGGTGTCTGGGGCCTGAGGCCAAGACCATCCATAACCCTACCTTCCTCTCTGAGCCAATCAGTGACTCCCCCCAGCCCTTGTGGTTGCCCCATGTAGGTAGGCCCCCAAAGTGGCTCTAGGATAGTCCCATCAGGGCACAGGAACACTTGGAGCCAGGGGGAGAGTGTAGCACACCAGCCCACTGGGCCAGCCTATCTTTGGGACAGAAGTTGGCATCAAAGCCCACCTGCCTAAGTTCATCCATCCTCCAGGTGGGGGAGCCCAGGGAGAGATTTTCCCACTCCCTGTGACCCCTCTCTTGGCCTGGGTCCCACTGTAGGGGAGCACCCCAGTGACAGAGGGGAAAGGAAGCCTATTGGTTCTATCTTGCCATATGATGTGGGCCTAAGGCATGGTCAAGGGTCCTGGAATTAGGGTCCCCACAGAAGGAGACTGGGCCCTGAGAGTGGAGGGTGAGGGGCAGGGAGTCCTGTGAAGGAGCACCAGGAGTTCACGGCTCCTTTTGTGGTGATGCCTTCCACCCTGCAGCCTCCTCCTCTTCCCACCCTGAAGCCTTTTTAGGTGGAGAATGGGTCTAAGATCACCCACCTGCCCAGCTCCTACATGAAGGAGTCCCTGGTCTTTACTTCCGAATTTGGGAATTAGTGTACCAGCTCTAAAGCTCCCTTCCCTGTGTCTCCTCTCCAAGTTTTTGTGCTAAGTTCTGCCCCTGCAATGTTCCCCTTGACCCCAACCTCCTCCCCATTCCCCATCCTAATCTCCCCTTCAGGGTACTTCAACCCTTTCACAGACCTCCCCTGCCCCCTGCTTCTGCCTCCACTCCCCTCTAAAGGTTTTCTGGTTTGCATCATTGGGAAGAGGCACCAAGTGCTGTTATGGGCAACGTTCAACACAATTTCTTTTTTAAAGGAAGGACAGTTTGACTATGACAACATTGTAAACTAAGGCACATCTCTTCCTCGCACTGCATTTTCCTGCATCCTGGTGTATGCCCCTTGAGGGAGTGGAGTGAGGGAACAGCGTCCAGGCAGCCAAGGTTGTAGTTGGTGCCATCCAGGATGCAGGGCCAAGGATCTGGGGCAGGATATCCATCACCTAGGTGGTCAAAGACTCTGGTGGTCAAAGACTCCCTGCAGGATAATGGTGAAGTAACCTTTGAAGTTAATGAATGCCCAGGTGCCTCAGGATGGATGTTTTCAGGCATGTGTTATTTTTACCCTAGTCTTTCTTTGTGTGTTCCTCAGATAAATAAATCATATTTGTTTTGAAAAAGCTGTCCCAAATCATTGCAATTTCATACTGGCTATAAGCTCCTTGAGAAGACGCTAGAATATGGGGCACTCCCTGTGGGACCTACTAAACATTAAAAAAAGTATGCATTGTAAGGTAGTGACCCAGTTAAACTGCATAGTGAACTACAGGGTACTGTCTTGGCAGAATGATAGGTATAAGCATGGGAAATAATGCTTAAAGCAGAGTATATGAATAGGGTCCAAGTACTACATACTCCTGGAGTCTTATCACTATAGCACTGTGAAAGCATAAATCGGAATGAATATACTGTAATATGGAATTTTAAGAGCAAAGCGGATTGGCTCTATATAATGACCTTTATTTTTTTTAAAAGCCTAAACTAGGAACCAAAATATATACATTCTAAATATATTTTATTGAATCATTTCCTGTTTCACTTCTTCAAGCCTTTTACATGAACTATGAAAATAATTGATGTATAATATGCTTTACCAGCTACTCCTACAATATAGTCATAGAACATGGTCATTGATATTTATACTGCCATTTTTTCAGTGCCAATATCTTCAATTAATGTAATGATCTTAAATTACTCTTCTTTTCTCACTGTGAAGAATTAGTTGTTATTTTTTGCCCATGCAAATACCATTTCTATTAGTTTTTATTATTTCTTTGTGGCTTCTTCAGATATATGGAAAGGTCCCTGGGCATATTGTAATGCTGTCATTTTAACCATGACCTAAGATTTCTCTTACAATTTCTCTTTAAAAAAAGTCTCATTTCAGGAACAGGTAAACTGATACAAGGTAAAATAAGAACATTTTTGCCAGACTTTCCATTTCACAAAGGTAACTTTATCAGTAGATTTCAGCATGTGTATATGATTGTACATTGCAATGACTTCTGATGGTTATTGAAAGAGACATGTATTACAAAATTACTCTTTGAAAATGAGGCTGGGGACATGAATCTCATTATTCAGGGTGGAGGTTAATGCCAGATTCTCATTAAAAAATATCTTTAATTAGTTATTTTCTATAAGATGCATTTGCTATTATGGGATGCCTTTTTGTAATTTTTTTTCTTTCTGCTACTGTAACTAACATATTTTCTGGCTAACATAAACCCTGGTTCTATAGGTTCTCTAAACTGTGATGAGGATTTTATGCATCATTTATGCATTACACAGCAATCAAAGCAAGGGATTCTATTAGTTTCTGTGTACAATTCTTCTAAAATACCTTCTCTTCAATCCACATAATGTGCTGTGATTTTTGCTCATTACTTTTTCTGCAACCATTTCTTGAATACCTAGCTATTTCTTGCATGAGGTGGTGAGTTCCAGTGAATGTTGTCAGTTGTAAAAGCCATCTTTTGTGAAAATACATAAGTACAACTATGGATGAAAAAGATTTGCCTTTGACCACTTGACCACAACCACTTGCATTTGGGGAACCTTTTCAGCTGCTACCTTTCCCCTTCATTTTATCTCTCTCCATCCAAGTGTTATGACACATACTGTAAGTGGATATCAGGTGTAGGTACTACAGAGAAGTATATGGTGTCATTATAATAGACAGTCCTACTACATAAGCAGGTGCAACTTGCCTTATATATTTGGTCATGGATTTAGGATACTGCAGCATATTAATTGGAATCTTATAATAAAGTAAGATGTTGAACAGTGGCAACATGTAGGGGGAGCATGGGGGTGCATGTGCACCCCCTGACAGTGTTGGTGCACCCCCCTGTTAGGCCATGCTCCCCATTTAGGTGACAGTCAGGGGAGCAGGTGGAAGCACCGATGCCTTCCCCCACCCCATGAGTGCCGGCCAGGGAGCGGGGACGCCAGCAAAAGTGGCTGTGCCACTTCTGGAAGTGGTGAGTGAGATCGGCTGTAGAGGAACAGTGTGATTGGCTGCTGGAGGACCCCTCCCCCCGCCCCAGCCGGTGAGATCAGCTGTGGGGAGACCACCCTCCCCCCGGACTCAAGAGGCACCAGTCACCCATGATGTTGAATTCCTATAGCTGTGAGGAAACCTGTCAACGTAAGATGAATACTGCAGACAATTCTTTGGGTAAATCTGATATATTTTATTAGACCAACTAAAATAGTTGGAAATGGATACTTTTATAAAAGGAACAAGAAAACAGGCAGCAACAATACAAAAGGAGGAATGCACTTCCCTTAGTCACCTTACTGAGAGCTTAATTTGAAAACTAATTTCAATTATTTAGATAGCTGGTTTTCAATTCATGGTCAACCCACCATTGTTGATTCATGAGAAGGTGTGCTAGCTCTTCTTTTTGCTTACAACTTTTCAGTTACATTGAAAGATAGAAAAGTATACTTTTATAATGTTAATTTGACAAAAGAAACAATCTGTGTAACTGTGAGTAGGAGAGGAGGGATGTCATGAGAAAACTTCTCTATGAAGATGTGGTTCATAATATGCGCACACAAAAAAAATCAGAATCCTCAAATTAGATGTCAGCATATTTAAAACTGTCACCATTAAAATGACCAAGCAGAATGCAGCCAGCAAATGTGCTTGTCCAGTGTGCATGAATGCACCTAGCTGACACAGCCTGACATGAATAAACATTCCATCAGAAACTGCTGCTGGAAGATATGCAAGTTCAGACAAAAGCAGTTAAAAATAAATAACTAAAAATGCTGGGACATCTGGACTCAGGTTTTTGATTTGGGAAATTAAAAACACTAAGGCTAACTCTTAGTAGTTTGCTGAACATAACTATTTGTAGCATTATCTCAGGTTTTTGTTTTAAATTTAAAGACATATTGTACTAATGTTAATGTCCAGTTTAACCTGTCCCTAGCCCATTCCTTTAAAAAGAGGAAATTGTTTTTGCAGAAGATACATATTTGTGCCCACCTGTATGTTGTGTAGTATGTTTGAATGAGATGTACAATTTGTCCAGAACACTAGGTGATGTTGATGGCATTAGCATCACATTATTTTTTTAAAGTAGAATTAAATGTATTTTTAAATGATAGAAAATAGAAGAAAATATATCTTTAGATGATGGAATACAGCTGAATTATAGTACTGAGGACAAATGCATAATAAAGTCATGTAAAACTTGTAGACAAATAATTTCCCTGATTCCTTATGTGCAAAAAAATGTGTTTCTAAAAACAAAGTATGCCTGTTCAATATTTACATTAAAGTACCACTTACAAACGCAGAACTGGCGTGAGCTTCCTAGCCAATTATGTCTAAAATACCTGTGTTTGCAGCTAACCATTTATCCAAGGGTTCCCAAAATCACTTCAAACCAGTAAAGTTAACTAGGAGGCATAACAATCACAAACCTACAGCATAACATAGATAAAAGCAGGAGAAACAAAAGATACTGGCAATAGCTTGCTACTTTAATGGCACATAAATCATTGGTTAGCCTATTCTCAGTCTAGACCTCATACCTAACAGAGAGGCAAATAATCTCTGCAATCTTTACCAGTTGGATCTACTGACAAGAATCCTTCTTTAGCTGAGATTGGGCCATTGGTATGATTCTGAGAAGAAAAGTAAGACAAGCCAGTAGGGATAGTCTGAGTTTCTAAGTAGTGGCAGAAAGACTTGTGAACTTCAGTGAAAAAATTCCAGCCTTAGCTGTGGCCAATGTTTCACTGTTTCAAGGGACACTGAACCTCCCTGAGAAACCAATAACACTAATGAGGGGGAAAAAATCCTACCCTTTCTGGCCCCTGCAGGCAAGAAGCAAAATCACAAAGCATGTAATTCAGACATGTTCATGCTCTACTCAGATCGATCCAAAAATTATCTTCTCTGACAGAAATCTTCCTCAAACTTCGATCTAAATTGGTTTATAACTGGTTTGTAGCCATTTGATCTCATATGATGCTACTGTTTTTTAATCTGAAAAATCTTTTTCTTTCACCCTACTAATATGTGTGTGTGTGTGTGTGTGTGTGTGTGTGTGTGTGTGTGTGTTTGGGGGGGAGGGGGCGTTAAAGTGATCATATCCCCTCTCAGTCTCTGTCTTGGTAAGTCAAACATTCAAAGCTCCTTTAATCTTACTTCATAAGAAATGGTCTTTTTTATTTCATTCCCTTAGCTTTCTTAGTGATTCATCTTTATACCAGTTTAAGTTAACCTTCTTAAAATATCTGTGTCTTTGGTTTGCCATTTCATCATGATAAATTACGTATGTGTGTGGTATATTACAATTAATATGTTAGTCACAAGATAAACGTAATTGTAATGCCTGCCAGAGGCCTTAGTCCTGAGTTATATTATTCAGCATTGTTCATTAAAAACACTGCATGAATTTCTAAATATGGTGACTTACACAATGTCACATACAATGTCAGATGCAACTTGCATAGGGTGGTCATTTGTCCAGTTTTATAGAGGACAGTCTGGTTTTGGGATCCTCTGTCCTCTATTGATATGAAACCAGACGCCTTTATGTTATCTATTTTTCACCGTTCTGCACCCCCCCTCCTCATCCCCGCCCAGCCTCGGGAGACACACAACATTCATGGTGGTGGGGGCAGTTACACTAAATGCAACTGTCCTCTATTCCTGAGGTACCTTGATGGCCACCCTAAACTCACAACAGGAAAAATCTTATAAAGTCACACAAATAATAGTTTAGCTGTAGTGGAGATTAGTGTTCTGTTAATCGAGTATGATTTTTACATGATATTTCTTACAATAAAACTACTCAGTCACCTGATCAGAACAGAGTAAAGGAAGATATTGTATAACATTAAGCATTGGTTGCCCCCTGGCTGTACATTAAGAGACTATGTGCCAAATTTTAATAAATTAGCCATTTTATGACACAAAGAAAATTGCATAAGATAGATCTACATTTATATACAAATATAGAGATTACGGATACATTTAAAATACTCAAAACAGATTGACCCCACTTAATCAATGGTAGGGAATCACATATCACAAATCTCATTTGCAAGTAGAGAAATTAGCAAGACAGATAAAATGACGAAGACAACTTTTTTTGTCATATGGTAAAGTTCATTCAATGGAAAAAAATAAAATGTTCATAGTAATCTGAATATTAACAGTCAGACAGTGGCCATTTCCCCCCATTGATGAAGGGGGAGAGTACAAGGGGGCTTTTCATACCTCTTCGACAAGTTAGGAGTAAATAAAATCTCTTTACTTTTCAGAATACAGGGACTGATCCTGCAAGCATTGTGGGTTGCAAACTGCTCTAAAGAAAGACAGGGAAAACTATATGGTAACAAGTGCTAGTACAAACCCCCGTAAAAGACAGGCAGAGAAGAAACACCGACCAAACAAGTATATTCTGTCTCTTTTCAAGCAGTGGCAGAGAAGGTCCATTCCATGGGTGTACCAGGAAGCTTTGGAGGTAACAGAGCCTCAGTAACATTAAATGGGCCTGATTTTTGGTCACTTGCACTGGCTTTACATTAGTGTAACTCACTTTACTAAGATGCAGTTATTGTGATTTTAACTGATATAAATGAGAAGATAATCAGTCCCACTGAGTTTCCACAGCTTTCTCTGACAAATGGTACTGTTCAACAGTTTCCCCTGAGGATGAGCCCACAGTGAACCCTAATGGTGCAATTTACTTGCATTTTCAAACTGAACTGGAAACAAGCTAAATTCTAACTTTGGACTTGAAGCTCATTTCATTTCTTGTGGCTGAATGCTTCTTGGAATTGAATGAATGTACGGGTTAAAAATGAGACACCTCTTATACAAGTTAGGGGTCCATAGAGGGTCTTGGAATTGTATAATATCTTCCAAATTGCATAGCTTGTGTCAGATGTAAAAAGTCATCTAATAGCAGTAAAATTACTGACAAAAGGTTGATCTTGTTCCCATGAAACAGTTGGAATTTTACTGTTGATTTCAAAGAAAGCAGAATGAGGAACTAATGGCTCAGCGGGTGCCTTCTTCAGTTATAAACATTATTATGGCAACTAGCAGCCTGAATTCAACTTGTTGTGGCCAAATGACATTTATTAGTGCTTCAAACTCTGCCTGGGGGAAATGTGATGTGTGACTATAAGAGTGAAAGTTTGTGCACATGATCTCTCTCCCATGCTGCTTCCTTTAGTTTTAGAAGCAATTTTTTGTGTTTTTCGTATGTTTCAAATGAACATGCTTGTATTAGCTCAAGTGGTGAGAAAAATAATCTAATTAATTTGCCTTTTAACTAATAGCAAATATTTTGTCACACCAGATGACTATTACCTCATTCATATGCCTAGTATGTCCTGGTATGTAAAAGGTAAAGTGAAGAATGCCTTTAGTTTTACATTAGAAATCTCCAGTATGCTTTTCAAGTGCTTGATTGGACTCACTAGACTTAAGGTTTTTTTTACAGTTTCCCTTATCAGCTTCAGTTTCCCTATGCTCATAATTTTCAAAATGAAGCAAAAACAAGAAAATGTTTGCATCTATTTTTTCCTCATGCTTAGTTTTTAAACACAACCAGCACGCTCCTGCATACCCCTGTAAAAATCACGTCCTCCTTTAGCTGCAGGTATATTTAGACATGTTTACCCCGTAAACCTTCTGCTCAATCCTGTGTTCACAAGACAGAGCCCAATTTCTTCCCTACTTAATTTTTAGCATTTCTTCTCTTCTCATGTAGAAGCAGGTATCTGAAAGAGACTTAATGGGTCTATTTAGTTAATATACATTTATTGAATTCTTGGATGGCAGCAATTTTGTTTGACTTGTGACCTTAGAACTTCATGAATCAGAACCTGTCCTTCATTTCATAACACAGCCATTACTTCTGCTTCTCCACTTTTTCTTAACTCCACAACACATTTTCTCTTTGCTTTGGTACAATGGCATGAAATGTATTGTGTATGGAAATGTATGGCCCTTTCTTCCATGATTTTACATGATGTTTTCTTTCCTTCTCTTTGTGGAACTTTTGCAGGATATACAAGTTCTCTACTGTTTAGTCTGCACTGTTGTAGATGAAACCATATGCCAAATAACTATTGAGCCTACTATTTAAGTGAGAGAGATAAAGTTTCATTTTCATAAGACATATTGTTTATATTGGCTTTTAAACCATTTTTAGATATTAGCTCCTTTCAAGCCACATAAGCAGAATGGCTTCATGAGAATATAAGAACTGTCATTTGCTGGGTCTAGCCCAGGATCCATGGATGCTGAGAGGGGAGTGTGAACAGGGAATGTACAGAATCTTCCCCTGCTCCCCTCCCATTGCAGCTTCCAGCATTCAGAGGTTTTGGTATCTCTGATTTGCAGCCTTAGCTACTATATTCAATATGAACTAATGGGTCTTTCATCCAAGAACTGGTCCAGTCCCCTTTTGAACTGGGTTAAGCTTCCAGCCTCCATTACATTTTGTAGCAATAAGCGTCTCAAGTTAATTATGTGAGAGGGAAGAATTTTTTCAGGGTGATATCTTTTAATAGACCAACTTCATGGTTGGAATAAAGATAAGCAAGCTTCTGAATGCAATGCATTGTTTATCAGGTCATATAATTTTACAATGCAAAAAAGAACTTCCTTTCCTTATTTCTCTTTTTAAAACTTAACAATTATACACACTTGTCTTCTGTCCCTACACCTTCCCTTTAATCCCATGAACCTCCCCTCTAAATCTGTGACAACACAATTTCATTAAGAATCTTTGATGTGAGACTTTGTCAAATGCTTTTTTGAAAGTCCAGATATACCATATAAACTGGAGCACCTTGATCCACATTCTTGTTAACACCCTCAAACATAGGTAATACATAGTGAGGTATAACCTTCCTTCATGAAAGCTACACTGACATTTCCCCAGTAAGTCATGCTCATGTATATACTGAACAATTCTTTTTAAAAATATTGCAGGCTTGTCTATATGTGCTCTTTAATGCGCACTAGCCTATTTTAATGTGCAATAAACTATCACAGAAAAATGTGCGCTTTCACTAATGCACATTAAAATAGGTTAATGCACATTTTTTTAGTACATCACAATGCAGGGCGCATCTAAATGCACACTAGTGCACTTTAGTTAATGCACATTAAATCTAGTATGTCCATTGTGAGATACTAGAAAAATATGAATTAGCTTGTCTTAATTAATTAAAGAGTAAAGGGCATTTTTTGCATGTGTTATTGGGATGCAGCACTGGGCTGAAAAAATGGCAGCTGGATGCTTTGAACTAAAACTCATCAGATGTATTTTATCTCAAAGTGTACTGCCACCATTTTGTCAGCACGGAGACATGTGGTGACACTGATACACGTGATGTGCAAGGATGCCAGAGCGCATCAATTTCCATGCTGGATCAACCATAAGAATAAGTTAGTGTAGCCCATCTGAATAAGACATATCATAGTGCCCATTAAGTGCAATCTCCCTCACTGCCAACTCTTTTCCAATTCATCATGAGCCATAAAATTGCATATAGTGCACCCAGAATCTGTCTGTCACCCCCTCTCTCAGCCTGGTGCATATGATTAGTGGGACCCCACACTCCATGAGGTGAAGCCAGACCAGGTTTCCTTGCAGCTAACTTGCATATAAATTTTTAGAGCATCCTATAACTCACAACCAGAACACCTGCTTCCAGTCATGTGTGTGTGTGTGTGTGTGTGTGACGGGGGTGAGGGACACCAATTAGCAAATGGATCCTTTGTTGGAGGTATCTGGAGTATACACACATACTGAGCAGTGCTGAGCTGTCACTGTGGCTTGAAATGCTATTGATTCTGATGGTGCCCAGCCCAATGAACTTTGTGGTAAATCATTAGCCTTTGGACTAATATCATGCATAGTTTGCATTATATAAATAGCTGCTTAAGTGCTGCCCAAAAGTGTGTTTGATGGAGTACCTGGCTAAAACTTGCAGCATTTTCACACAAAGGTAACATACATCAATTTGGGATAAACTATAAATGCAGAGTTGTACTATATGCAAATTGCTACATTTTTAGTTTATAGGTTATTGTTTTCAAATTTGCTCCTCATTCCCATGTGCTTGGGGAGAGCAGGGTCTGACAGTAAGGAGTGGGGGAAGGGAATGTCAAGGAAAAAGGTTGGGAATGAGCAGAGAGCAAAGGGCTACCTGACCTCCCAAATTTATTTTTCCTTCTGTACCAGTGGGAGTGAGACAATTTCAAGGCAAACTTCCAATAATTAAATGTTATACCTAGAAATGTTTAATAAATGTATACATTTTCCATACATAGAATCTAATTGGGGGCGGGGGGGTTCTTTATAATCAGGGTCATCTTCAATTCAAATAAATATGGTATAAGTGTTTTGAACTTCAGTTATATAATGGCCTCATATTCTGTTTCTTTTTAAATGGTTTATTTGTTTTGACTGTAGCTGACAAAATAAGAAGCAAATGTGGACCAATTTAATTGGACTTTTAGTGAAACAAAAACTCTGGAAAACATATTCAAATTGCCTTCAGTTCTTAAACCACTCTACAGTTGGTAAATGGGTTATCAGAATCTGAAAAATTCATTACAAAAACGAATACTTAATCATTTCAAAATGCTACAGTTTGAAAATATGGAGGTAATTCTTGCAACTGTGGACACTTGACTCAATAGATAATTCTTCCATTTCCCTGACAGAATCTTTTAGTAATGCTAATGCATGCCACGTGCTAATGCATGCCACATGCCCGGGGTCATAAAAATCCATATCAGTCTCCTCTGAGTGCTCCTAGATGCCACATCCTTATATAAAAATATGTACCAATATACTGTTGACTGCTGCCAGACACATTTTCAAGTTGGTACAAAACCTATGGATACTCAAGCTCAAACAGATGGATAATTAAAGTCTGCAAGGACATATACTGATTATACTACCTTTGGGTGTGCAGTTCTCTGGTATGCATGCATAAATACAGGTACTTTTGGAAATTCAGGACATAGTAACACTCACTGTACAAGTTTAGACATCTGTTTGATGTTTGTTCCAGATTATTCAAAGCTACATTCTACTACTATAACACTATGCATTATTATAGAACTATCCTTTATGCTATAGCATGTAATTGTTTGGCATAAGGAGAGGAAGAGATGCAGTGGGAAGGAAACAAGTGTTTCAGTTGGAATAGTCCATGTTTCTGCAGAGGTAAAAATTGCAAAGTAGAAAGAAAGGCCAAGACAGATGCAGGGATAGGAGTCAAAGTCCCTGGTTAAAGTTAGCCATTCTGAGACAGTTTTCTGGTCCTGAGAAAGCATCTTTCAAAAAAGATGTCTATGTTTCCATTTCTCTTTAGGGAGGGAATCCTGTAATACGTCTCCTCTCCAATAGGTTCATCTCTCCAATTACTACCCATGATGTCTAGCAGAGCTAATAGGCTCGATCTTTGAAAGCATTTCCCTTCCAAGACCTTGTGCATAGTAACAGTCTGCAATGACAGAACAAAGGTCTTCAACACAAAATGGGATTGATTTGGCCAAAAGATAATGAACCCCTTAAAAATGAATATTTAAATAACATGTTATCAGAGGTGGGTCTGAAGAGTTACCTTGTAATGGATATGGGTTTGGCTGCTGTCTTTAATTTTCTGTTGGGTTGCTTTTTATATAGGTCATTGTTTTACCATTTTTTCTTTGGATCCTGTAGCAAACTCTTTATACTAACCAACCCCAAAACCAGTAAATCATCACAAACAGGGTTCTGGAGTGTTTGGAGAACTACAACAATAGCATTCTTTTCAAGCTCTGAGTCCAGGTGTCACCTGCTAGATACTATGGTTTCAGTACAAGATACTGAGAAATCATTTCTGAAAGAAGGTCAGAAAAAATGTGTGCTTGTATGTGTACTGAAAAATAGAAATCTGAATATTTCATTAAATCCTATATTTAAATATATGTAACAAAGTGGGGAAATCTATAAAAAGGAAACAAGTAGATTTACTGCCTTATAGCTTAAAACAATCATAGTATTTCCAGTATAATTTGTAATGTTTTATATTTATTTCATTTCCTGTATACATTAAATGTTTGTTTATTAAGAAACTGTATGGTGCTCTGTTCCTTTCTGAGGTTGACTAGGAACATATTTATCATTTTTTATCAGATATATGTTGGAAAATGATACCAGGACCGTGAAAAGATTATTTTAAATAACAGAGGCAAAGTGGGGTTTTTTTGTGATCTCTTTCATTGGATGAACTGTAATGTTGGAAGAGATGTTGGACACATTTTTGGATACAAAGCACCCTTCCCAAAAGTTTATCCAACATCTCTGGTTCAGAGCCATGAGCTTTCATACAGAACAACCTACTTTTTCAGATGCTATGATAAAGTAGGTTGTTATCTACAAAAAAGCTCATGCCTCTCAAAACCAGTTTGTCTGTAAGGGCACTTGTACACGTGATGATTGCTACCACGTACACGTGACAAAAATTTCCTTTGTGTGACTTAATAGCATCACACAGTACATATGCATGAGATTTGGGGGTTTCAAATGAGTGTGCAATTCATAGATCGTTAGGGGCTGGAGTGGACCTTGTAGATAATTGGGTCCAGTCCCCCTTGAGCTAGGCAGGAAGAGGCAACTGGGGTCAACTGACCCCAGTGAGGTGACTGACCAGTCTCCTTTTGAAGATTTATAGGAAACTGCACCACCACTGGAGACAGCTTATTCCATAGTCTAGACACCTTGACTGTGAAAAGGTTTTTCCTGGAATTGAGCCTGAAGCGGCCTTCCAGGAGTTTGTATCCATTGCTCCTGGTCTTCCTCAGGGGTGCCCTAGTGAACAGCTGTTCACCGAGTTCTTGATGTAGTCCCCTGATGTAGCAGTAAGCCACTACCAACTCCCCTCTCAATTTTCTATTCTGTCAGCTGAAAAGGCCCAAGTCCCTCAGCCTCTCCTTGTATGGCTTGTCTTACAAGTCCCTGATCGTATGGGTGACTCTTCTCTGGATGCTCTCAAGTTTTTCCACATCCTTGCTGAAATGTGACAGTCAGAACTGGACACAGTACTCCAGTACAGAATACAGTGGGAGTATCACTTCCTTAGTTTTGCATGAGATACAACAGTTAATGCATGCCAGCATGTTGTTTGCCCTGCTGGCCACAACATCACACTGCTAGCTCATGTTCATGCAACGATTGATCACTACCCCTAGGTCCCTTTTGGACGTGGTGCAAAGCAAATTGTCACCAAGCTTGTAGGTATGCTGGGGATTGTTTGCCTCTAGGTGGAACACCTTACACTTCTGAGTGTTGAACTTCATCTGGTTCCAGCCCACCCAGCTCCCCAGCCTGTCCAGGTCTGCCTGTATCTGCAGCCTATCTTCTGGCGTGGTCATGTGCCCCCATAATTTGGTGTCATCCGCAAACTTGGCCAGTGAGCTTTTATCAATGATATGGATATGGGGATGAAAAGTGTTGAAAAACACTGGTCCAAGCATGGACCCCTAAGGGATACCACTGGCCACTTCTCACCAGGATGACACAGATCCGTTCATGAGAACTCTCAGGGTCCTACCATGCAGCCAGTTTTCCACCCACTGAACTATTGAGCAGTTAAGCCCACAATCTTCCAATTTTTCCACACGGATATCGTGGGATACTAGATCAAAAGCCTTTTGGAAGCCTAGGTATATAATGTTGACCTTCTCTCCTATGTCCAGGTGATGAGAGACTTGTTTGTAAAAGGAGATAAGATTGGTAAGACAAGACCTCTCCATGACGAAGCCATCCTGGCTGCCACTCAGAAGCTTACCTCCAACAAGTGTATCACACATAGATTCTTTAATGAGATTTTCCAGGATTTTCCCTGGGATGGAGGTTAAGCTGATTGGCCTATAGTTGCTCGGGTCCTCCCTCTTCTTCTTGGAAGAGGGACAACATTGTGCCCATCTTCAATCCTCAGGGATCTTCCCTGTGTGCCACAATTTCTGAAAGAGTTTTGCCCGGGGTTCCACCATGACCTCAGTCAGCTCTATCAGCACTCTCAGATGAAGTCCACCTGGTCCTGTGACATATAAATGTCTATCTGTCCTAGTTGGTTTTGCAACAACGCAGCATCCACAGTGGGAAGGCCATCACTCCCACCTTGCCCCCTGTGATCCTTATCTTCCTTGTCTTTCCCCTTGGTCTGGTGAAATACCGAAGCAGTGGGCATTCAGGAGTTCATTTTTTTCCTGAGTGTCCAATATCAGCTGTCCCAAGGTGTTAAGCAGGGGCCCCACGCTTCCATTTGTTATCCTTCTGCTCCCTACATACCTAAAGAAGGACTTCTTATTGTCCTTGACTCCCTTGGCTAACTTAAAAACTCAGTCGCCGCCTTACCTAATCTAATCATTTCCTTACAAGTATGGACCAGTGTTGTATAGTCCTCCTTGAGGACTGTCCCCAACTTCCACTGTGTGTATGCCTCTTCTTTTTCAAGAGGTCCACAATGTCTCTATTGAGCTAGGCAGGCTTGCCAGCCCTTCTGCTACCTTTTCTCTTTATGGGAATGGTTTTCTTTTGTGCTTTGAGGATCGTGTCCTTGAGGAACAGCCACTCTGTGCACCCCATTCACGTTCCATTCCTGGCCCTGCATCGCCTCCCCTACTAATGCCTTGAGCCTGTTGAAGTCAGCATTTTTTAAATCCAAGACTTCAATCCTGATAATTGATTTGTCAACCTTGCAGCAGACAGTGAACCTGATAAGCTCATGGTCACTATTGCACAGGTTACCCTCAATGTTTAAGCTACACACCAGATCATCTCCCTTGCCCAAGACCAAGTTTAGGAGACCAGTATCTCTTGTTGGCCCTTGCACTTCCTGGGTCAGAAAAAGCTCCTCAATTACATTTAAGAAGCTACATGACCAATCTGACCTAGCCAAGTGTTCCTCCCAATCTATGTCTAGGTAATCGAAGTCGTCCATGACAACCAAGTTCCTTGCACGTGCAGCCTCTGTCAGTTCTCGAGAGGACTCCAGATCAAGCTCCTCCCCTTGGTTCAGTGGCCTCTAGTAAATGCTGACAGTTAAGTCTCTCTCACCTTGCTCCCCCACCCCACTGAAGTTTGACCCAGAAGGTTTCAAGCTGCTTATCTTTTCAGCCAATGTCAGCCTCCAGAGTGGTGTACTGCTTCCTCACATAGAGAGCTACTCCTCCCCTTTTTCTCCCTGCTCAGTCCCTTCTGTGCAGGGTGTAGCCCTCTATAGCTATGCTCCAATCATGCGAGGAGTCCCACCAGGTCTCTGTGATCTCTACCAGGTCATATTGCCTACTAGAGAGCAGGAGGGCTAGCTCTTCCTGTTTGTTCCCCATGCTCCTGGCAGCTGAGGCCCCCAACTGACACCCTCTATTTTCTGAGATGCTTTGGGAGAACTGTTCCATTAGCATTTTCAAAAACAGTTATCTTAGTGTCCTCCATGTGGGAGCTTTCCTGTGTGCCAGTCCCCAAGCATGCTCTACTCGGAGTTTCCCTCTGCCCCAGCAAAGTCAGTTTAAAGCCCTGTCTAGTAGATCAGCCATCCTGGCTGAGAACAGGGACTTACTTCTCCACGTAAGGTGGATGCCGTCTCATCCCAGGAGTCCTCTCTCCCTGAAGTGCATTCTCTGGTTGAAGAAACCAAAGCCCTCATGGTAGCACCACTGTCAGAGGTATCTGCTTACTTCTTCCATACAGCCTTCTCTCTTGGGTCCATGGCCTGCAACAGGGAGCACAGAGGAAAAAAACTACTTGAACCCTCAGTCCCTTGAGCCCAGCCCCCAGTGTCCTGTAGTTACTGTTGCAAACTAAGCCACAACCCCATGTAGTTTAGTTTGCAATGTTGCTACTTGTAACATGGCAGCTCAACCCCTGGCCATGGGAAAGGGAGGCAGGCTCTACCAAAAAAAGGAATGGGCCCCTGGCTGCTTCTCCCTTCAGCAGGTGCCTTGTAGCCACAGCTGCCTACTGAAAGTACAAGTGGCAAGGGGCCCAATCCTTTTTTTTTTTTTTTTGCAGAGCCTACCTCTCCCACAGCTGGACAGTGAGCTGCAGGTGGGCTGAGAGGCCCCTGAGCTTTGGGGATCCCCAGTCCTTTCCTCCATGGTGGCACCATCCCCTGGGGCTGCCTGGGTGGACAGCTAGCAGGCCTGTGCTGCATAAAATTGGAGGCAGCACCTGACTGGGTCCAACTGTTCCCCAAGTCCACCAGTGCTTCCAGCATCCCATACATCATTCCCACCAATTTTCTGCCACCTGGGACCACCCAGGAATGGGCTGGCTTGCCCCTGGGGCAGCACAGGGAGGTGGGAGGAAGAGGCTGGGTATGCTGGTGGCTGGAGAAGGCAGCAGGAATGGTGCATGGGGCACTGGAAGCCTGGGCAGGCTCAGGGAAGTTCAGGATTGGCAGGTTTCCAGAGCCCTATGAACCATCTCCACCACCAAAACACCCAGCTGCCCTCCTGTCACATCTCCACACTACCCCGGGAGCAAGCCGGCCTATTCCTTGGTGGTCCCAGGTCATGGAAAGGTGGCAGGGACAGTGTACGGGGTCTCAGAAACCTGGCCCCTCCCCATAACATGATGGAAAAATTGAAACAGGTTAGTCCTCAGGGTTTTATTCTATACCCTACAATTTCAATTCAGGGGAAATAAGTAAAACCTTGTGGATTAAATCCATGTTATGTGTACAAGTGCCCTAAGATGCTACTCTGCTCTACCTTCTACCTGACTTCATAATAACATGGATAACCACCTTTCTTCTGAGGGAAGAAGCAGCAATAGTGCTGCTTCAGCATTCCTTTCCTGTGGCTGAGTCATATTTGCTAGTACTACAGCCATATTAAATTCACCTCAAAGCATGAAAATTCCACAACCAACCTCAATACTATATAATCACACTGGCATTTTTATAATAGTAATAGACTGTCTTTTTATTTATTTTCCTTTTTCATGGGTTAGTTCCAGCTTTCACACGTGTGTCTGATTCAGTCAGTTTATAAGGTGCAAATCTACCTTACCTTCTACCTAACTTCAGACTAGCATAGCTAACTACATCTCTCAGGGTATGTACAGACATTACACTTAGACTGATCTAAGTGAACATACATTGATCTAAACACATAACTGTACAGAAGACCAGTCTGTGTGTGACAAACTTCTGTATGGTTACAGGTTTAGACCAAAGTATGTTTATTTAGACCAGTTTAAGTGCAAGTCAGGCAGAAGGTAGGGTAGATTTGGGCCTTATGCAAATCTCTTTAAAGAAGAGCAGTCAGAATAGCCTGAGTAGCTCATCAGACCAGGAAGGTTAAGGTATACCAATTCTCTATTTAGGGCTCTATATGGTAACACCATTAACCTGGTATGAAATTGGAGCAACTTGGTGCAAAAGTGGAAAATCAGGCCCTAATTTAACTTGTTGCAGTATCAAATTTTGGCTCAAATGAAATTTCAGATAAGTCACAGCAATACTTAACAGCCTGTAGTTTTGCAGTGATTAGATCTCCACTATGGCATGTAGTTGGTCATTGGTTGAAGGAGAAGGACATCAACAGAGGAGAGAAGACAGCTGGCTTGGAGCTAAAACATTGCATGGATTTATTAAGTTTAACAAACCAAACAATAAGGACATATTATTTTCTTAAGTACACAAGTTAATCTTATTGATATTAATGGGAACTGTGGGCATTTTCTAAAATGAGATTAGCTCTCTGTCATCAAAAGTGACAGAAGTTTTCCCAAAACACTAATGCAAATACATTTCTGTTATTTTTCTTTAGTTGAGAGTAGCTTCAGAGTTGCAGCTACTTCAAGGTTTCACACAAACCACAGTTCAAGCTGAAGCTAAACTGAGGACTGACTATAAATTTCAGCAAAAATGGGTGGTTTTAAGATTGTAGAGATTAAATAATTAAATAGCTTCAACCATTAGAAAAAATGCTGCATTTTTTCTTGCTTTGTGCTGAGATAATTGCAAGCTCTGCATCATTTATCATTTAATGTTTTCTATAAAGCGCCAAACATCATTTTTGTAATGCACTCCCCAAAATGTGTTTTTACATAATTAGCTATTTGATGCTGAAGTAAAGGTAATCTCTTCTCTGGCTTCAGTTTGCATGCCAACTGTTTGCTGTATGTTTGGAAGCTTCCCACTGCCTTTCACATGACTGAAGGTCCATTGAAATAAAAAGAAAGACTCTCACTGACTTAGTAGGATCTGGATCGGATCCATACAGATGGTTCCGAAATTACCTTTTCCTGGAGAATTAGATATTGGCCAATGCACAAACAGGAAATCAAGGCTGAGAGACTGCCTGCTCCCAGAGGCAATACATTTCATAGGTACAATCTACTAAATCTGTATTCCGTGTCTGTTACAAGATAACCAAGATGTCCTTTTAAGGTGCTATTTGAAGGCGGTCCACCTTCTGCTTTACTTTGCATCTGATCACATCAAAAGCATGTTGCTATCACATGGCGGCTGGTAACCTGTGCCAAGTGTTATGTTGCAATGAAGAAAATACATGTGGGGAAAAGAACCAGAAATATTGCTTTTATTCCATGAGGTTTACAGTTATGAATAAGAATTGAAAAAGGAGTGCTTTATGATATGTAGCAATTCATAATACATCCTTGAACTAAATTGTATTCAAGAAGTTAAAGGAAATGTATCTAAAGGTGATAGGGGAAAAGTGTTTTAGTTACAAATATGCCTTAGCAAATAACTTTTTGGTTATTAAAGCTGCAGGCAATATGTGCAACCTATCAGAGGGGTCATGACAAGAAATTTCTTAACTGGATTGATTGAAACATTAGAGCTTCTTAAAGAATGAAAGCAAAAGTTGGATTTATTTCCATCAATTAGAACAGCAGAAAAAAGTATGAAATAACCTACAGCTGCCTGATAATGAATAAACCCCATTTACATGTTTTTTCATTCCCAGATCTCTAAGAAAGGATTTATATTTGAATCTTTATAATAGACTTTTCAGTCACATTCTACATTTTCAGTTGGCAAAATGAGGGGAAAGTATTATTTCATTTCAAATACTGTATACATTAGGCACTTGATTTGAGTCATATCATTATTTTATATTCTAGGAATAACTTCTAATTAATTAAATGTCAGTGTAATTCTGAGTGATTTCAGCTCAAGCATAGGGCATTCATACTGTTCTACAAGGCAGCCTTAGCCAAAATGTAACACCAGAAACATGCTTAGCAACATTATTAAGTTGTCTTGATATCCTCTTCTAGAAGTAATAGAGCATCCCTTTCTGGTTCTAAGAAAGAGCACCTCCAAATGGTTTCAAAGTTCCAGCCTCTCTTGTCTATTTCAAGCAGAAATTGAGATCCGAAAATGGTAAAAACATGTTTCTTGTGATGTGAACAGTTACTTACCATCTTCTTTTATTTTATACCATGCATCTGCATTGCTATATTCCATTATTATTATTATTATTATTATTATTACTACTACTACTATACTAATATTATGATCACAATTAACATATTATTAAAGGTATGTAGAACTGCTTTTACCATGACAATAAAAAAGATTCTTTTTTTATAAAAAAAAGGATCTTTTCAATAAAAGATCCTTTCTGCTAATACTGATTAACAAGTATAATCCCTTGAGTTATCAAGCTGCTATTCCATGTCACTTCAGTTTCTTCAGCTGAGAAGAAAACTTAATCTATACACATGTGAGACATCTGCTCCAATGTGTGCTAATTAGCATGTGTTGGAGCAGACTCAATTAATCGAGTCTGCTGGAGCACACTAATTAACACACTCCAGGAGTCCCATGCTTCAAAATGTGGTGGAGGCAATGAACAACCTTTAGTTAAAGCACTCCCACAGCCATTTTGAAGTGAATGTATGGGATGCAGAATACATGAGATGCTCTCAGAGATCCTCCCCATCCCAGATCATGTGTATAGACACCCAATAAGACTACATAAGGCAAGGGGGGGCAAAATCCAGCCCACGGGCCAGATCCAGCCCGCCAGGCCATTCTATCCAGCTCACAGAGCCCCTAAAAATTTAGTAAATTAATATTTATTTGCCCTCGCTCCCTGTTAAAGCTGGCTGGAGCCAGGTGAAGTAAAACCCAGAGGGAGCCCTCAGCAGGCTTGAGCAGCCCAGTCCTTCCCACCCCCAGCCAGTTTCCTGCTTTCCTGCCCCTGCTCTGCTCCACCACCATGTGTCTATGGCTCCCAGCTGCATCTCTGGACCACAGAGCATGGGACCACGCTGGTAGGGGGGGTGGGGTGGGGGGGGGTGTGTGTGTGTGTGGCTTGTGCCCCAAATGCACACCCCTCCATACAGATGTATCTACGTCTCCCCTCGCACTGCTATGCACAAACCCCAACCACCCTCCCCCCCATACCCACCCACTCCCCACATACCCACACACCCACAGCCCCCACAACCCTATACCCACCCCCCACAATACACAAGAATAAGACTTAATTTTAAGCTATTGTGCAGTCACCTCTGTGGATGCTACACAAACACATGTAAATCAGGACAAAAATATTTTTTTTAAATCAAATTAATGAATGCTGTAGACGATCACTTTTTAGAATATAATTTGGTATTTTTCTGGTTCTGAGATAGCAAAACCCCTTGCTGAAAGGAGTACTTCCAGGGGCAAAGGGAGGGACTTCTGGTGGCAAAGGTCAGGGGTTAGGGGGTGGGACTTCTGGTCCCAAGAGGGCAACAAGGGGGTGAGACACCTGCCAAGGGGTAGGGCTACCTATGCGGCCCTTCACAGCTTGCTAAAACTCATTAAGTGGCCCTCCGCCTGAAATAATTGCCTGCCCCTGACATAAGGTCAGGAATTGTTTCTCTCTCCAACATCTGAATCTCACATTTTGCAATGAAAGTTGTCAGGGATTGTAACAGGGAGTCTTCTTGGGGCCAATTTGCCTTTAGCTCATCCACTTGTTTCTGGGCCAAGCACCCACCTTCTCACCTGCCATGCTTTGTTATTAATTAATTAACAATCTTAATTAGGTAGGAGGCTGCCCATTTCTTCCCCAATGCCAGAGGGCACTATCTGCAGCTCTGTACTTCCCCTTCACAGCAGCCCATGCCTCACGGATGGCATACACTGATGTTACTTTCACTGGCCCCACACTGGGCTGCAGAATCCTCCAATCAGGACTCCTCTAAGATCCCTCCATTCAGGTGGCCTACCCCACCTTTGTTCAGGCTAACTAGCTCCCTAAAACTATTGTCCCCTCTCGGGTGTGGTCCCCTGGGACCTTTGGCCATACAGGCCCTGGCCTCACCTCCAAGGCTAATCAGAAACCCCAGACCCTTTTAGCTCTGGGTGTCCGGGCACGATCCCAGACTTGAGCTGGGGCACAACAGTTTTTGGTGACCCAGATGGGACTGCCTTAGATAAGGCTTTGCCCGGACTAACTGATGACCAGACGACCGCTCCTCCAGAATGAATTTCAGGCGCGCCCCGGGATCTCTTTTCCCGGTAAGACTTTTGCTTCAGGGGGAGCTGGATCGCTGAGGCGGCAGTAGCCTAACGGTGCAACGCCATAGAGTGAAAGTACCAGTAACAGGCACTTGGGTGAAAGGGTAGAAAGGGCATAAGGCCTACCGTCAGTACGCCTACCTTTGATTATCTCTGTAAGTATTCTGTCTGGCCCGAGTCCAAGACCACTGATTTTTCCCCTGTGAGGACGAGGACTAAGAACAGATCCCTGGATCCCAGGTAAGTCGGACGGTCAGAACCGGGAAGGCAGCCCTGAGATGGGTACCATTAACAGTAAGGTTAGGGAATGTACCCCCCTGTCTTGTGTATTGGGACATTTGGCAGAATTCAGTGGGGATCCTTTGACTAAGAAGAAAGCTAAATTCTTCTGTGAATCTGCATGGCCACGCTATAAGCTAGATGATCAAGAACATTGGCCTCCGGAGGGAAGTGTTAATTATAATACTATCTTACAATTGATTTTGTTCTGCCGGCAGAATGGTAAATGGGAGGAATTGATGTATGCGCAAGCGTTTATGTCTCTCTGTAGGGATAGAAAGGTTTTGGATAAATGTGGATTAGGGGAGGGGGTTGGGATCTGTAAGGTGGCAGTGGCTCTACCAACTGAAAATCCTGTCCTGGAATGTCCAGAGCAAGAGGTTCCACTCCCTTTGCCACCTCTACCTTATCCTCCTCCTCTTCCCCCTCCTCCTCCTCATTCATCTGATTCCTCATTGGCATCCGCTCTTCTTCCTTCCTCCCCCCCCAAGGCGGAGGTTGAGAACACTCCCTGACCCAGGGATCTGGAACAGCACCGACCATGGCCGTCGGGTGCTTGGCAATCTCCAGAACCCCCGACTTCTCCTGATATAACCCCGGGAGGTGGGTGGAGAGTACAGTTAGGAGCAGACTCCAGGGTTAAGGGAAAACATCACAGGGAATCTGATCCTGGCCGTGGGAAGGGAAATGGGGTATTTCCCCTAAGAGAACAAGTGGTACCCGGGCCACTCAAAGATGATGGTGAGCCAACCTACCGTCGAACCTTTGTGCATGTTCCTTTCACTACCTCAGATTTGTATAACTGGCAGAACAATACCCCCCAGCTTGAGAGAGGATCCTGAAAAGGTACGAAACCTGTTTGAAACGATTTTCAAAACCCATAACCCAACCTGGGCAGATGTTCAGTCTCTTTTAGATGTCCTGTTGACACCAGAGGAAAAGAGGATGGTAATAAACAAAGCCCGTGAGTACGTGGAAAAGGAAATTACCACAGGGCATCTGCAAGGAAATAAGGACAATCATGTCCCCACCCAGGAGCCAGATTGGAGCCCAGACCAAGATATGACCTCCATCTGTGCCTATCGAGAATATATCCTCCGAGGACTGAGAGGTGCTGTGAAAAAACCTCAGAATCTCAGTAAGGTGTATGAGGTTCGACAGGAGACGAATGAGACCCCGAGTGCCTTCTTGGAAAGAATCTACACTACTTTCAGACAATACACCCGCGAGGACCCGGAGGATGCATCAAACGCTCGCATGGTAAATATGATCTTCATAGGTCAGAGTGCACCGGACATTAGGACGAAATTGCAGAAGACAGACGGAACAACAGGTATGCCTATTTCCCAACTAGTAGACATTGCTTACCAAGTATTTACTAACCGAGAAAGTGTTCAGGAAAAGAAACAGGACAAGAAAGAGGAGAGAAAGATGAAAATGCAGGCAGCCCTAGTGGTAGCTGCAATCACGGGAAAACCCAGAAATGAGGGATCCCGGAGACAGCCTCAGAAGCGGGGTCCATTAGAGAAAGATCAGTGTGCCTATTGCAAACAAAAGGGACACTGGAAGCGGGAATGCCCCAATCGGAAAGCAGGTGAAGGTGAAAAGAAAAGAGAGGAGAGCAGTGGACTGTTTGCTTTTGGAGGGGATTCAGATTGAAGGGGACCGGAGGCCCGGGAGGGAAAGATAACCCAGATCCCGGTGTCCCCTGATGAGCCCCTGGTTAAAATGCAACTAGGGGACAGAGATGAATTGGTAGAATTTCTCGTCAATACAGGTGCTACTCATTCCGTCTTAACTCAAAAACTGAAACCTTTAAGTAAAAAGACTGTGCCCATGGTAGGGGTCACAGGGAAGGCAGTAACACGACCCTTCCTACAGCCAATGGCCTGTAATCTAGGGCAGGCCGAAGTCACCCATCAATTCTTGTATATGCCAGACTGCCCCGTTCCCCTTTTAGGGAGAGACCTCCTCTGTAAACTGCAAGCTACGTTGTCATTTCAGGATGGGCAAATGTTCCTAACGGTGCCTCCTGAAAAGGGGTGGCACCTGCAGGCCTGCCTTCTAGGCCTTCTCCGAGAGGAAAGTACACCAGATATTCCTCAACCCCTGCTCGATGCTGTTGTTCCATGGGTATGGTCAGGTCACCGACCCGGGAAGGCTAAAAATGCTGACCCTGTAAAGATTCAACTTTTGCCAGGGGCCCAGCCTCCATGCGTGAAACAATATCCAATGCGGATGGAAGCCAGGAAAGGACTGAAGCCGTTAGTTGAATGGTTCCTGGAGTATGGCCTTCTCCATGAATACACATCAGCTTTTAACACACCCATCTTGCCCGTGAAGAAGCCTAAGAGTGACGAATATCATTTTGTTCAAGACCTGAGAGCTGTAAATAAAGTGGTCGTGAGTATACACCCGGTTGTCCCCAGCCCATACACCCTGCTGTCTGCCTTGAACCCAGCTCATAACTGGTTCACGGTTATTGATTTAAAAGATGCTTTCTTCTGTATACCGGTAGAGAGGCAATCTCAGGAAATATTTGCATTTGAATGGGAAGACCCAGATACTAGCATTAAGACTCAGTTTTGCTGGACTGTCTTACCCCAAGGGTTTAAAAACAGCCCAACCCTATTTGGCACTGTGTTAAGCAAGGATTTACATAGGCTAAAACTGCCACTGTCCTGTGCCCTTCTGCAATATGTGGATGACTTGTTTTTAACAGCCACCACTGAAGCAAGCTGCCTGGAAGGAACAATCTGCCTCCTTAATTTTCTGGTACAAGAAGGATATCAGGTGTCCAAAAGTAAGATGCAACCAATGTCCCAAAAGGTAACATATTTGGGATTTGAACTACAGCCTGGTCAGAGAGCCCTGTTGCCTGAAAGAAAAGAAGCTATATGCCGGCTAGCACCCCCAAAAACAAAGAAGCAACTATGGGGCTTCTTAGGTACAGTAGGTTTTTGCAGGATTTGGATTCCAAATTTTGGGGTTATTGCAAAACCTCTGTATGGAGCTACACAAGGTGATGAAAAGGTGCTCGAATGGACTGAAGAGTGTGAGCAAGCATTCTGCCAGTTAAAGCAGGCTCTTATTGAAGCACCCGCCTTAGGACTACTGGACATGAGTAAACCTTTTTCCCTTTTTATGCATGACCAAAGGGGGGTGGCTGTTGGAGTATTAACACAAAAATTAGGTAGCCGGCAGTGACCAGTGGCATATTTTTCCAAGCAATTAGACCTTGTGTCATCTGGATGGCCTGCTTGTCTCCGGGCCGTTGCTGCCACCTGTCTGCTAATACAAGAAGCCGAAAAGTTAACCCTAGGCCATGAAATGGTTGTATATGTGCCTCACACAGTGCTTACAGTCCTGGAGCAGAAAGGAGGGAACTGGTTAACCCCGGGACGAATGGCTCAATATCAGGCCATCCTCCTCGATAAGCCTGAAATAAAATTGGCCATTTCTCGCACTGTAAATCCAGCAACACTGTTGCCACCTATGGCAGACACACCAGATCTTGTACATGATTGCCTGCAAACATTGGAAGCTGTTTACTCCTCAAGACCAAACCTGAGAGACCGACCCCTTGACAATGCTGAACTGGAATTCTACACGGATGGCAGCTCGAGTATGGAGAATGGAATTCAAAAATCCGGATATGCTATCGTGACTACACAGAATGTGATAGAAGCAGGACCTTTAAACCCATCTGTTTCAGCTCAAAAGGCTGAACTCATTGCTATGACTCGGGCTTTGCAATTGGCGGCCAACAAAACTGTGAATATTTATACTGACTCTAAATATGTTTTCCTTGTTTTACATGCTCACGGAGCACTATGGAAAGAGCGGGGTCTACTTGATGCTAAAGGAGCAAGCATTAAGCATAGCAAGCAAATAAAAGCTCTCCTCAAGGCAGTCTGGGAACCGAAGGAGGTAGCGGTAATGCATTGTAAGGCACATCAGAAAGGGAACGACCCCTCCACAAAAGGTAATTGATTTGCTGACGCTATGGCAAAGAGAGCAGCTAAAAGACCTCAGAAAGACTTGCTGCCCGAAGTAAGTAATCTGTTACCTCTCCTCCCAGACCTATACCACCCTGTGACACCACAGTATGGGGAAAAAGACAAATGTCACGGCGGGGTCCTCACGGGGGGCCGTAATCTCCTTGAGGCCCTCTCGCCGCGCTACTCCGGCCTGAGGGCACCCTCCATTCTTGCCCGCCACGTCTTGATCGAATATGTAGTAGGGAGGCTGCCTTGTGTTTCCTCGGGCCTGTCAGCTCCTGGACCCCTCGTGGGTCTCCCTGTACAATGGCGCTACCTAAGCGCCCCAGCCTTATGGGCTATGCGTGGCTCCTACCTCCCCTGATACCACGCCCCAAGCCTCGCAGATGTAATAGATGTTGTCCGGTCTATACGCCCGCTTCCCAGGCCTCCTCTCTAATGTGGCCCACTCTGGGCTCCCTCTCTCATGCCCAGCCTCTTGCTGGGACTTTCGTCTGGCCCACTCTGGGCCTCCCCTGCCGGTGTGGTTCCGCTCCGGGACTCTCTAGCGGGCCTCCGGTCCTATGGGCCAACCGCACGGATACCCTCCCTGACTCTGGCTCCCCGCGCTGCTACTCCCTGTCTTCTCAGGGGCAACCGCAGTGCCCTGCCTTGGTCTGAGGGGGAGTGCCGCACTAGCCTGCGGCCGGGCTCGCTATGCCCGTGCGCCCACACTGGGCTACTCAACAAAGCACAATGGCGTTCCCCCTTTCTGGGGCTCGCCGCGCCCACACTGGGCTACTCAATAAAACACAATGGCGTTCCCCCTCTCTGGGGCTCGCCGCGCCCACACTGGGCTACTCAATAAAACACAATGGCGTTCCCCCTCTCTGGGGCTCGCCGCGCCCACACTGGGCTACTCAATAACGTACAAGGGTGTTCCTCCTCTCTGGGGGCTCGCCGCGCCCACCCTGGCCTACTCAGTATGGCCCTGCTCTCTAGGGCTGCTCAGTATGGCGCTCCCGCTTTCTCTGGGGCTCGCCGTGCCCACACTGGGCTACTCAGTAATACCGCCCCTTTCCTGGGGCCGGGGGGGTATGTTCCCCCACATGCAATCCGGGGTCTCGGTCCCCGTTCGCAACCTACGGGCTGCGCCCACGACCCACCGGCCGCGCTCCTTGCCGCCCGCTGCTCGCGCAGTGGCGTGCAAGCTGTGCCTTCCCTGGCGCTATACAGGGGCTATGTTCCCCCACACGCAATCCGGGGTCTCGGTCCCCGTCTGCAACCTACGGGTTGCGCCCGCAACCCACTGGCCACGCTCCTCGCCGCCAGTTGCTCACGCCCTGGCGTGCGAGCTGCGCCTTCCCTGGCGCTATGCAGATAATGCGTCCTCTTGGCGCTAGGGCACCCCACACTCTCTGGGGCCCCTATAGTTGAGGCCTCCTCCAACCCCTACAGCCTCACCCAAGCCTCTGGGTGTAATAACACAAACACAAAGCAAAACCACAAGCCCTGTAACACAAATGCAAGACGCATGGCCATAACTCATCCTCATAGCTCAAGCCTCCAGGGCTATCATGAGCTGCACTTGCGACTTAGGCTCCTTCCCATATCTCAGCCAAGGGAGCTCCTGCCTCTCCGGCTGCTGGCAGGGAACTGCCAGCCTGGCCTCAGCCCTGAGCTTTATAAGGGCCAGGCCCTGCCCCCTACAGGCAGCTGGCTCCGCTTGGTTGCTCCGGCAACCCGCAGCTGCGCTCATTACCTGAGCAAGCCTCAGCTGGGCTTGTTATGTCAGGCCAGGGTGCGCTCACTTGCTCCCTGGCAGTTCCTCCTTTCTAGGAGCAGGGGTACCGAGGTGCCCTGTGACACTGAGCAAGCCTCAGCTGGGCTTGTTATGTCAGGCCAGGGCACGCTCACTCGCTCCCTGGCAGTTCCTCCTTTCTAGGAGCAGGGGTACCAAGGTGCCCTGCGACAACAAACAATTAATAAAAGAGTTTCAAGCAAAGAAGGGGGAGCACGGGTGGCTAGTAGCAAAGGATGGCTGCATTATCATCCCAGCTGCCTGGGTTCATGCAGTAGTAAAGAGCGCTCATCATGGCATCCACTACGGACCCAGGGCCCTGGTAAGGTGGATCAGTCACTATGTAACTGGAGTGGGATTAAAAGAGGCTGCCAAGAAGGTATCAGAGACATGTGAGGTCTGCCAGAGAAATAACCCAAAAGGAGGGAAAAAAGAAACTCCAGGACATCAGAGAATAGGCAATGGGCCAGGAGAAGAATGGCAGGTGGATTTTACCAAGTTGCCCCGGCAACAAGGGATGAGATATCTCCTTGTCTTTGTGGACACTTTCTCTAATTGGGTTGAGTGCTTCCCATGTCGGACTGCCCAAGCCCGAGAGGTGGTTAAGGCGCTCCTACGAGAAATCATACCTTGCTTCGGACTTCCAAAAGGAATAGGGTCAGACAATGTCCCACATTTCATTGCACAAATTACTCAGAAAGTTTCTGAGTTCCTGGGAATCAGCTGGCATTTATATACCCCTTGGAGACCCCAGTCCAGTGGAAAGGTGGAACGTATGAATCAGACTTTAAAAAGACACCTTGCAAAGATTTGCCAAGAACCTCGACTCAAATGGCCAGAGGCCCTACCCTTGGCCCTGTTACGAGTAAGGGTCGCACCACATTCTAAATTGGGATTAAGCCCATTTGAGATAATGTATGGTAAGCCTTTCCCTCTGAGTCTGCCCCTGGGTACTGAACAACAGTTACATGTTTTAGGGGAGGGAATGATTAGAGAATATGTATGGTCCTTGGTTTATGTTTTGTCTTCCATCCATCAGCAGGTACGGGACGTGCTGCAGTCACAGGATCAGTCTCCTACCCCGGAAAACTGACTATGACTTGGGAGTTACGCCCTTGTGAAAGACTGGAATGAGGAACCACTTCGAACCAGATGGGAGGGCCCATATAGGGTGCTTTTGATGACCCCGACCGCAGCAAAGCTCGAAGGAATCAAGACTTGGATACATTCCAGTCGCCTAAAGCCGGTGGCTGGACCAGAACAAGAAGGAACCCCTGCAGCCTCCAGGACTGGAGGCAGAGAACAGTGGAAGGTGGAGCCAATAAGAGACTTAAAATTCCTATTCAGAAGAAGGGAACTTTAAATAATTTGTCAATTTTTGATCAAGTTTTACAGCCCTTATAATGAAATTGGTCAAGGTTTTATTGTGGGGCATCCTGATCTGTCCACTCCTTCTCATAAGAGGGGAAAACCTTTTACAACAAAAATTTGACCCTCAGGAAAATGTCTGGATTTATCTGGCCTGGGAAATTTTAAATAGAACGGACTTCTGCTTAGCGGGAGGGATCAATGCTCACCTGGTTTTTACCTCATGCTTAATCGCAGTACCAACCCCTTTGAAAATTTTACAAAATTATACTATGCTGAAAGATATAGATAAGGAAAGTACATGTCAGAATATATATAAGTGGGGGACTATTGTAAAAGATAAAAGCAGAAACATGTTCTCCTTACGGATTCAGGCAACAGCTAATGTTTCCGAATGTTTCCTAATGGTTAATTGTACTGGTAATTGCCTTAAATTGAACCAAGGTAAAAATGTCCTCTGTAATGAGACCAGTCAAATATCCTATGCATACGCACATACCATCCTTCCTCGAGGATGGTTTCTAGCCTGTGGGAGAATAATATATTCATACCTCCCAGCGAATGCTACTGGAGGACCATGCACCATTGCCCGGGTAACTGCAGTTCTTCCAAGGAAATCTGACCTAATGCACACTGACCAAACCCCTCTCGGTGGGAGGTATAAGAGGGCATACACTACTCTTACCACCAATTGTGATGAGAATGATTCCCCTGGACTAATATCTAAGGCTGAATACGTAGCATTAGCTGTATCTATGGTCGGGGTTCCGGGCCTCACTGTAAGTAATAGCAGAAATCTTAATGCAGTGGCCTGTGTTCTAGCAAAAGGACTAAATGCTACATCTCGAGCTCTTTCAGCCCTGAATGCTGAACAAAAACAATTAAGGGACGCTGTCTTGGAGAATAGAGCCGCTATTGATTATCTCTTATTATGACACAATCTTGGGTGTGAAGTTTTAGAAGGAATGTGTTGTTTCAACCTCACCGATAATTCTGTGCTGATTGAAGACAAAATTGGTGCCTTACAACAATTGGCACAGATGTTAAAAGAATCAACTGGCTTAGATTTTTCCTGGTTAAATTCCTGGCTTCCCAGTTTTGGATGGTTGAGACAGTTATTTAGTATAGTTGTCTTTTTCTGTATTATGGGAATCATGGTTTGCTGCTGTATCCAATGCTTACCTGCTTTTATATCTATCTTCAGGCCTAAGGTAAATCAAATGATTTTACAAACAAGGAAAGCTGATGATACTAGATTTGTGTTAAACCAAATTGGATGGAGCAATTATAATAATAATAATTAAAAATGCTCCAAAGGGGGGAAATGTAAGGAGTGACCTAGAAACCTCTACTCGAAGATGAAGCAGAAGAGAATGCTATATGAAGAATGCCCATCTGCAATGATAAGGAGGAGACAGTCCTAGATAAAGGGGGCTTGAAAACAAAAGAAGAAACAGAGTACTGGGTTAAAGGGCTCATTAAAATACTAAAAATCACACCCCTAGGTGGGGAAGAAGTATGCTAATGAAACACATATGTATGTAAATGAGATACATGGATAAAACACAGGTATAGAGAAATGCCAGTAAAGAACTTCTTGCGTCACTCACTTATAACCAATCATTAAACAAGCACGCTTCCGAAGGCTTGAAAACTCCTGTATAAAAGATGCTTAGAAATAGTGATCTGGTGTGCTTGTTACGTGAATTATTCCGCTTGCACCTTTTATTGCTAGCAATAAACCTTCTTTGTACTTTCACCCCTGGTATCTTTATTGGCCTTTGCATACCGGGCATAATCCCAGACTTGAGCTGGGGCACAACAAAGGGTACTCTCTCAATCAGGTATGAGCCTCTAGCCCCACTCTCTACCCTGGGGTCTGCCCTCTGGTCCCTAGTAGCAAGTGACCCACCCAGTTGTGGGGGCTGTGGTTAAGGTGCCCCGACCTGCCTTCCACTGGGGTGGTAACTGGCCTGGCATTTCCTGGTGGTTCCCACACCACTAAAAGCCCCACCAGGCCACCCATTCCCAGCAGGGTGCAGTTTTAGGTCATGCCTAGGACCAGGAGCCTCCTAAACTATCTCCTCCCTTACCTCCAGAATATTCCATGAAGCCTTGCAGCCAGGCAATATTGCTGCCTGGCCAGCCAGCAGGGAACTGAAATATTTATACAGGTAGCCAGGATCAAAATGGCTTCCAAAATCAAGCACCTGCTGGCTGCTTGGCTCTGGTCTTAAAGTGGCAGGCACAAATAGTGTCCTAACACAGGGAACCAAGGGGACATTTTCTAATCCTCTATAAAGGCTCATGTTTTTAACAATTTTCCCATTCTTCATCTCATTAAAACAGAGACATTTCAAAGATTTTAAATGAAGAGAGAGAGATCCACTCTAAAACAGCCATGATCCAGTAGTTAAGACACTTTTTGAAAGATGTGCATATGTGTGTGTGACAGTGAAAGACTAAGATGCAGAGAGATATACCCAACATAAAGTAGTCAGTGGTCCAATAGTTAGGGTACTTACTTTAGATGCGAGTGATCTTTTGGTTTCCACTCCTCCTGATCCAGAAGAGGGACTTAAACCTTAATTTTTCACATCTCATGTTTAATTCCTTGGTCATCAGACTATTGACTATTGACTTTTGGCCCACTTTCCAGTCTCTATTGTTATAGATGTTCAGTTTTGTATAGATGATTGAATATTCCCCAAGGTGAGGATGTCAGTTTATCACATCTAGTTGAATGCTGAAATTACTGACCTATAAAGTCAAGTTAGAGTCACAGAAAAAGTTAGGTACCACAATGGTGAGTATTGTGGCATTTAAACTTGAGGTGCCTAAATCCAACCTACTGTCCACAAATCTGAATTAGGTGCCTCAGCTCTCTGAGTAATGCAATAAGAAAGTATATCTGGGACTAGGATACAAAAAAGCCAGCAGGCAGAGTAAGAAGCCATGTAAAGGAGTCAGTAGGAAATGTGGAAAACAAAGTGGTGTCATATCTCAGGTTTTAGGTGCCATCTTTCTCCACTTGTGATTCATAGGACAGGAACTTTTCCTTTAGTTATAGGCCTAAGGTCTTGTTTTCAAAAACTGAGGAGGTGTCATTCCACTCTTTGAAACAACCAGTGAAAAGACTTTTCCCATGCCTCCTTTGATCAATAGAACATCAATTAAATCAGTCACACAGGATGTGAAAAACCTAGGTAGGTTTAATTCCCTCTTTTGTTTGAGGGACATGAACCTATATCTCCAAGGAGAGCTCCCATGCCTTTCAGAGAGTGGAGTCACCACATTCTGGAGAAGGCATGAAGGTAGCTATTCCCACTCCTCCTGTAGCCTGGGGAGGAGGAGAGGAGCAGCTCCAGCTGCTCCCCAGTAGCTGCTCACATACCAGAATTCTTGGTGTAAGAAGTGGACAGGAAAGCTTTGGCATGCAACTCCATCCCCATGGGAATTGGAGGACTGGAGCAGCCCATGCTTTCCCCAGACTGTGATCACCTATGTCTCAGGAAAGTGCAACGATCAGGGGAGAGCACACTGAGCAATTCTACTACTCCCTTTTCTGGAATCATTTCTAGCAGTGGAAGTTTTCCACTGCTAGAAAGGAATATTTGTATGCAGCTACAGTTTAGGCTTTCCTATGTCACACTATCCAGTAGATATTTTCAGAACACATCTAGTTGATTATCCTTTGTGGATAGACTGGTGGTTTAAACACTCTTCTTGGAAAGCATGGGCTCCAGTCCTCCCATTCCCAGGGGAATAGGGAATGGAGTATCATGGCAAAGATTTCATGCCCTTTTCTTACACCAAAGATTCTGGTGCATGAGGAGCTGGTGGGGAGCAGCTGGGGCTGTTTGTCTCTTCCTCCCCAGCCTCCAGGCTACAAGAGGAGTGGGAGTAGCTGCCTTTATGCTTTCTCCAGAATAGGGTGACTCTAGTCTCTGAAAGACATGGGAGGTTTTCCCCATGGCTCCAGGCCTCCTGGTCCTTGGGTGGTATTAAACTGTGGGAAAGTGCAGACGTTCATTCTCCCAGGAGAAACTCTTCCAGGAGTGACTTCTACCTTGTCAGAGTTGGGTTATTTTTCTGCCAGAATGGCCATTTTTTATTTGGGAGAAACACATCTTTACACATGTGGTTCCTACCAGGGGATCAGTGATTCTCATGATAGAAATTAAATGTCTGTATGTGGTCTATGAATCCCTATATGGAGCTGAAGCATGCCATAGTTACTTACTTGCTCAGAATTATCAATATATAGGTGCCACTGGCCATGTCTACACAAGATGCTGACTGTACAGTAGCCCAGTACAACTGTGCAGTAGTGTTGCATGGCAAGAACCATGACATGACATTATTACACAGTAGTATTAGGCTACTGTGCAGTAGCATCACAAAAAAAGATGTTCACTACTGCTACTGCACAGTAATTTAGGCTGCTGTGAATCATTTAGTACTTACCTGTACAAAAACTAAATGACTGAGCAGTAACAACTGTGCAGCCAGCATCTTGTGTAGATGCAGCCAATGTTAAGTATTTGGGGAACTTAAGGTACAAAAACTTAGGCACCTACAAACTTTTGGTGATGCCAGGGATAGGTGACAATTGAGCAGGGGTTTTAAGGATCAGAAGTTTGGACTTGGGCATCTAAGATAAGAATTAGGTGAGGCTTAGGCCTCTAAATCCATTTGTGGATCTAGCTTCCAGTCTTACTCTTTCCGACTGATTCTATGAATATTTAATAATATATAAGTGGAATATCTCCATCAAGAGAGATAGTACAACTCTAAAATAAGCACTGATCCAGGCAGAGCAAGGACATGACCCTTGCTGTACAACATTCTAGGCAAACTCCTTGATGACTGCCCATAATTCTCATTTTATTGCAGTGTTGAAGGTAATGCTACATTCCCAAATCGTTAGCTAGAAGAGAGTCAGATCATTCTGATAGCCATTAATGAGTGCGTCCCAGGACTATCAGTGTTTTAGAGTTGTGACTCATAGTTAAACTTCAAACTAACAATATTTTACTCATTTATTATTATTTTTGAAGGATGTATTTAATTGGAAAATGGTACATAAACATTGTCTTTTCTAAATAAAAACATACATTCAATATGATTAAATTAAAATGTGTGTTATCTCATCAATATTGTCAATACTATACTCTGCATCATATTTTAAATTTAATTATATTGATAGTATTACATATATAATATTTCAGGCTGCCTGACTTGGTCATACCTAAAAGGAAATTGTTAAGGTTGGTAGGTCAAACATTTGATTACATCTGTTTTCAAAGTCTATCCAATTTTTTATAGCATTCCCCCCTATAACAAATGGTCGGATGCTGTTTTTGTGTAAAAGAATTGTTAATGCTAGCACTCAAGGACAAACCAACAAAATAAAGTATGCTGTGAGTAGGATGGAAGAGAGGAAAATTTCCACTTAGAAGCTTCTAACAGAGAAGAAAATATAAATGTAATGTTAAATACCTTAACAGTATCCTAGCAAATGGTAACAATTTTCTTCATTTGGCTTACAAACAGAGCTGATCTATAGCAGCTAGAAAGTATGTGGTTGCATTCTTTATGTGCCAAGAGGTGATTCATATAGATGCTATCCTATGATGTCCTGGGCACCTTCAATTCATGGTTACATTACCATTTCAGAACTTGAACACTGTAGGAGATGCTTAACGTATTGGATGTGTCCCCATGAGCATACACATGCAGTTTGCGGCACCTCAAAGCCATCTGAGGCACTGCAAACCACACATGGTGCAAATGCAACAATGCACCGTGCTGCTAATTTATGGTACAGTGGGGGGGGTTTACACCAGGAGATCCTGGTGTTAAAAAAAAAAATGACACTAAAAAAGCAAAGCAGCACTTGCATCAGCACTGTGCGCCACCAGAAACTGGAGCCTGGTTGGCCAGAGACACAGTCTGGCTGCTGGCCAGGCTCTGACTAACTGGTTCAGTACCACTGCTGCACTGGGAGGCCCCCAAGACTCCAGATAAAGTTGCTGGGGCCAGCCTCCTCTTCCCCACCCAGCTGCCTTTACTGGATGCTGGAGCACGCATGCAGGGGCATCCCCAAGGACAAATAGCAGTGGCACATATTTGTCCCATGGTACATATTTGTCCTGTGTGCTGCTATTTTTCCCATGGGAAATACACGCCCCTGCACATGCACACTCATGGGAATGCACCCATTGTGGCTTCTGATCCATGATCTCCAGCAATTGGCCAGAAAAAGAAAATCAATTAGATTCATCAATATGTATAAATATCAAATAAGCAATACATGGAAATATAAGAAAAAATCAGCTGGAGGCTTTTTCCCTCCAACTGCTGCCAATGGAACACTTTGACTAGTATTCCAAAAAAGTTACTTCTATTTTAGGAGTATGAGATTAGAGTTTCTGAATTAGCACATATGCTTATATATATATTTTACTCATTAAGAACCGCCCCCCCCACAATATTTCCAAAAAAATATTACTTTTCAATAATATAAAATAAAACAACTTGCTTTCACTTTGCTGTCATTTACTCAAATAGTGCATGGCCTATAATTTAGCCAACCATATACTCCAACTATCAAATATATACATTTAAAAGGTTGTTATATATTTTGTGGTGATTTGAGTTGAAATTAGCCCTTGAGTAGATAGCAAGCCATAGGAGGCATGTCATTGGGACCTTGTGAGATCATTGGGTCCAGGCCCCCTTCTCTTGCATTCATCTTTGTTTGAATAATTCATTTTTCACACAGGCAAAACTCTCAGTGTGTGTGAATTTCTGGCCTTTTAATGCTTCTTTAAACTTATTTAATGGTAAAAAAGGGTCTTAAACTATATGGAAATGACTTTTGACAAATATCTCCTGTATAAAGGGCTGATGTCTTATGTAAAACTGTGCCTGTGCAATAGAAGAGCTCCCAGCTTCACCAAATGGCAGAAGTTCTGTTAGCTGAGCTTGTCAACAAGGGCTTTTGCCAGCAGACCTGAATTGACTATGGGGTGTGATCTTTTAACACCCTTAACTGAGGTCATTCTGCCAGCAGAATTTGATAAGGTAGAACAATATGCATGTTGATGAAATTTTATACTGGCCACATTGCCAGCTCCAGAAATTGAGAATCAGGAAGTAAGGTTGGGGTTAAAGTGAAATGTACTTCAAGTGCACACTCTTGGAATTGTCCTGCTGACTTTAGGGCTAGGGACAGACATTACACATAAACCCATTTAAGTGATCAGAAACTGGTTTAAACCTATAATAGAACAGATGTTCAGTGCACATAAACCACTTTGGGAATGACTGAAACCAGTCTCAGATAAACCTGGTTGAATGTAGTATCAGACATAACTGATTTCACTCAAACCAATTTATGCAGTGTCTGTCCCAGACCCTTGATGGTTTAAGATGAAACCAGACACCCCCAGCATCCTGACATGCTCTCTGTGCTTGGCAGGGTTCTCTGCTCCACAGTGGGGCTGTGTGAAATTTTGCCACCAGTTTTCTTTCGACACTGTTTCGACCTGTTTCGAGGTCAAAACAGCAAAATCAAAACAAAATAGATATAGCCGAACAGCCTCAAAACAAAATGAGGCAAGTCGAAGTGTTTCGCCGTTTCAATGCTGTTTTGATGTTTCACCCATAGGCTATAATGGGGAAGGTTGAAACAGCCTATACCTTTGTCATTTCTGGCTAGATTTGGATAAAGCTTACAGAAATGGTAGCCCCTTCTGAGGGCATGAAGTGTGCCAAGTTTCAAGAAGATAGGTGCAGGGGGTTTGGAGAAACTGCACCCCAAAGTCTTGAGAGCCAAATTGTGTCATGTATATGTGTTAAGCCACAGCAGGGTCAAAACTGCAGGCATGATAGCCCCTGTGGAGACCACAACCCATGCTAAGTTTCAAGGAGATAGGTATATGGGGTTTGGGGAAACTGCACCCCAAAATCTTGAAAACAAAACTCATGTCACGTCTATGTGTTAAGCCACAGCAGGGTCAACACTTCAGGCTTGCTAGGCCCTGCTGAGGCCACAAAGCCTGCCAAACTTCAAGGAGATATATGCAGGGGTTTGGGGAAACTGCATCACAAGCTGCAGAGAAGCAAAACTTGTGACATGGGTGACTCTGTTCGTGTTAAGGTGCAGCAGGATGAAAGCTGCAGGCCTGCTAACCCCTGCTGAGGCCACAAAGCCTGTCAGCTGTCAATGAGATAGGTGCATGGGTTCTGGGGCCCTGCACCTCTGGCTGCTGACAGGCAAAACTTGTGTCATGGGTGCTTGTGCAACTGTGTCTGTCTTGGGGCGGGGGAAACCACTGCAGGCCTGGCTGCTAGGCCCTGCTGTTGCCACTAAGCCTACTAGCTGTCAAGGAGATAGGTGCAGGGGGGTTCTGTGGCCCTGCACCTCTTCCTGCTGACAGGCAAAACTCATGACATGGGTGCTTGTGCAACTGCTGCCTTTCATCAGGCAGCAGGACTGAAGATCTCCCATCACTTGTCACCAAGACCTGAGGGTAATAATTGACCACAGTATGAATATGAGCCAGCAGTGCGATGCTGTAGCCAGCAGGGCCAACAATATGCTGGCATACATCAATTGATGCATCTCCAGCAAAACCATTGCAAAGAAGTGATTCTCTTGCTCTACTCAGCTGTTCTCAGCATTGGTGAGACTGCAGCTGGAGTACTGTGTCCAGTACTGGACTCTGCACCTTAACAAGGACATGGTAAAGCTTGAGAGAGTCCAGAGAAGGGCTAAACATATGATCAGAGACTTGCACAGCAAGCCATACAAGGAAAGGCTGAGTGACCCAGGACTCTTCAGCCTGAAAAAGAGAAGGCTGAGAGGGGACTTGGTCACAGCTTACCGCTACATCAGAAGCATACATCTAGGGCTTGGTGAATAACTGTTTACCAGAGCACCCTTGGGGAAAAGTAGGAGTAATGGTCACAGTCTGGACACCCTAGTTGTGAAGTAGTTTTTCCTAATGTTGAGCCTGAAACGAGCCTGAAATTATCTTCCAGGAGTTTATGATCATCCAAATCTGGCCAAAGTTATAGCCTGTTTCGACCTTCCCCATTATATCCTATGGGCAAAACATTGAACATTGAAACAGGGTCGAAATGCTAAAATGTTTTGACAGAACGAAACGGAACAGCCGTTTTGACTTGAAACAAAAGTTGAAATGAAACACTGTTCTGTCAAAACATCAAAACGCTGGTCGAAATGGAATGCTTCCGTTTCCCACAGCCCTACTCCACAGCAAGTCTGGCCCCTTCCCTCTGCTCCCTGGCTTCAGCTCCCCACTCCCCCTCCCCACTCCCTGTTAAGCAGGAATTCCCCTCTCCCCTCTACCTTGCTGAGGAGGTGTCTGTGTATTAGCTAGCAGACTACATATTGGCTACCCTCTGTGCTGAATCAACAGGCAGAATCAATAAGTATCTGGTAATGTCCTGCTGTTTTATAAATTGGGTGATAAACACTGTTATCAAATCCCTGCCAGGCTAATCACAGCATCCTGCCAGAGCCAGGCCATACCCCCCTCAGCTCCATGTTGTAGAAGGAAGGGAGGGCTGCTCTAGTGCTCCCTGGCTTCTAGCCTGAGCCACTGCATTTCTCGGATGTCTGTCCAATTACAAAACTGATTTAACCTAGCCAGCAGTGCCAGATTTAGGCACAAGCTAAGCAAGCTATAGCTTAGGGCCTCACATTATGAGGGACCTTTAAGCATCAGCTGCCGGACTGAAAGTGATTGTGGACCGACAAACTGTGGCCCTGCAGAGCTAGGCAGAGAGGCCGCAATTCCTCCTGCAGTTGAGGTTTGGCCCACCCCACCACCCAGGGGGTGAAAGTACCTTTACCTGTGTTCCAGCCAGAAATTTGGGCCACAGGGCTCTGCATGGTCATCCGCAGTTTGCCAGGCCGCAGCCAAAGCCGCTTCCGGTCCACAGTTTTCCAGGTATGTGACATAGAAAGGTTGGGAACCCCAAAATTAGGGCCTCACCCTGTCATAATCTGGCCCTACAAGTCAGGTTAGACTAACCTGAAAAGATTGAATCAATTCAGGCTCAGGCTTTTTGAATGTCCCTAGCTTAACAATAACAGAATTGGACCATTGTCTACACCTGAGAGTGAAGTTACGTGTTATACTTAGACCATACTAAATCTTTGGAATTTTAACCACAGTTAGTAGAACATTGTGTGAACAGTTACACATTAAGGGTAATTATTGCTTCTTGCCTCCACACCTCTGATTGCCACTAAAGGGGTGGCAAGCAGGGGCCTGGCTGGGAGCCAGGACTCCTGGGGCATGTCCAAACAAGCATGGCCATGCAGTATGTGGCATCACAAACATGTCTGCAGTGCCACATACTGCACAGTCTGGTGTTCTCTGCACTGCAAGGGCATGCTGCCCATGTGTGTGCTGCTGGGGTTTTTTTTCCCCATGGGTTTTTTGACCCCTGAGAAAAGAAAAACTGGAGCAGTGCATGCATAGGCAGTGAGCACTGCAGAAAAGTGGAGCCAGGCCACCTGGAGCCATGATCCAGTTGCCATCCAGGCTCCACCTGGCAGGATCACTGCTGCTGCAGCCCTGGGAGGCTCTCAGGATGCCAGGTAAGGCTTCTGGGGTCAGCACAGTGCTGGCCCTAGGTCTCCCCTACCCCCCCCCCCCCCCAAGGTAACTTGCTACTTGCCAAAGCTCATGTGGCATGGACATTCCCCAGGAACAAGTAGCTATGGTGCAAGGTGCACCACTGCTACTTGTCCCTGGGGAACCAAACATTTGTGTTCATCTGGACACAAATCTAGCTCTATCCCTTCTGTGGGATGGGAAGACTGAGAATGGTGCATCCTGGAATGCTGGAGGACTGAAAATTGCTCGTTTTATTTCTGTGGAACAGAGTGAAGTTACCCTGAGCTAGGTAGCACAGGCCAGAGTTAAACTTCTCCAGAAGTGGATTAACTTTGAGATGCTCAGAGAACATTTGGCACAAGTTAATGAGTTTTAACATGTGGATGCTTGCATGCTAAGTGCTATTAGGATGGTCTAAGTGTGATGTGTAACTTTATCCTGAGTTAATTTCTGAAGTTCAAATCCTAGTTCTTCCAGACTCCTTAAAACAATACACTTTATTAAAGTAGTTTGGTTCTGTTCCATTTACATAGCAAACTACAAACCCTATACAATATAATAGTATTCCCACACAGTGAAATACCCAAAGTTATATCTCAAGAAAGATAATGAGAGATTGGCCAATAAATTTAAAGAATAGTAAACTGAAAGAAGAGCGTGGCTAGAAAAAAGTCCCATGGTGTGGCAAGCTTTTACTATGTCTTGCTGAGTTGTTTGTTAAACAACTTGGTAGGGCTGCAGTAGGTCTCAGAAGCCTTTCCTTAGTGGGTACTAAATTTTGTGATTTTAGAATGAGGTTTAAAAAGCAGTACTAGGCTTTTTATGGTTCACTTTTTCTCTCATATAAAATGCAGATGAAGTATTTTTATAAAGCTTCCAGCAGCTGCATTGGGACTACATGTGACTTCTAACTATACAGAGCAGCATCACTCAGTTCTGCACATAGCAGGCTGTGCATAATGGCTAGCCAATGACAATACGCTATCTTGGGGCTTGGAAATGTCAGAATTTACAGATAGCAAAGGAAATCACAAGCTTTTGATGGGTTTTGGAATGCTCTATTTGCTTTATCAATTATCAGACCACTCTCATTAGCTTAATATTTGCCAGGTGCTTGTACGATTTACCATTTCTGTAGCTTCTTGCAGGCAAAGCACTTTGCAAACATTAATTAAACGTTTATAACCCCTCCTGAAGTAGGTTAGAATTATGATCCTCATTACTGAATGGCAAAGTGAGGTCTCTGGCAGATCTCCTACATGTATTTAACAAGGCAAGAGCACTATTTGTTAATTATCCTAACCCCTGAATTCATAGAGAGAATACTCGTAAGTGACCATCTTGTATTCTGCAATGGAAACTTAGTCACACATTACAGCCTATTTGATTATCATAAAAAAATCACTCTATGTTAAGAAAATGCAGACATCAGGGAGGCACTTGTATTTTTTTTTTAACCTTAATTCCACCTTTGTCGACATTGCACTCAGGAGGTAAGATTACATCATGTGAGGACATCCCCACGCTGACTTTAATTCAAGGGTCTAACTGGCCACTCCTTTTCCCTGAACAAGAGCATTGGCTGGAGGTTCACTGTTACTAGGGTGGGTTGGGGGGGGAGGGGGGATCCTTTTTGGCTGCTAATTTTCAGTGGCAAAAAAGGAGGTGACGTTTTCCCATGCAGCAACAAACCTCTGACCACTGCTCTGGAACCACCAATGTACCTCTACTCTCCTTGCTTCAACACTGCTTCAGGGAATGCATAAGGTATGGGAAGAAAGGGAATGCAGGGTTAGGCATCTCCTACCTCCATTCCAGCACCCTTCCAGAACTCACAGCTTATGCCCATCTCACCCACCCATTTTTATACTACTGCTTTAATTTAGCTATTTTAGGTACCAGGCGCAGTGAAACCAAAGCTGCATAGTCTTAGGCTGCCAAGTAAGTACTCAGAATCTTAGGAAGACTCATAAACCATGTGTTGTGGCCAAGGCTGTCACAGCTTCACTGCTACTGGTCCCTGAACTAGGTAGATTTTAGCTAATTAGGTATTCTGTTGGAGGCATTATCTCTCTCTCAAAAACAATGGGGCTTAGACTGGAGTGGGTATGTGCTTACATTTTACAAAACAATCTGAAACAAAATTATGCCTACCCCCCACCAAGGGATTAATGAGCACAAAACATTCCTGACTGCCTTGCATGGTTTTCTATACTGTTCGTCTCAGCAGAAGAGAAGAGCAGTGTTTGTGGCAATACAGATAGGCAAGAAGCAAACAGAAAGGGTACAGAATATATATGGTATATGGAGTGGGAGTAGAGTGCTAAATATAACCATGGGGACAGGTCAGTCACGGAGCAATCTGGATCTCATCATAAGGTGGTATCACTCAACAAAAGGCATTGAAATGCAGCCAAATACATTAAAGAAAAGAAATGCAACACAACGCAACGCAATGAAAAGAAACAAAATGCAATGCAACAGAATGAAAAGAAACAAAATGCAACGCAACACAATGCAGTGAAAAGAAAAGAAACAAAATGCAATGCAACAAAAAGAAAAGAAACAAAACGCAACGCAAAGAAACAAAATGCAATGCAAAGAATAGAAAAACATGAGGATCAACTGAGCATGAACTCCCAGTGTGATAAAGCCCAACTAGTGATCCTAACTTTCCAACTAGCCATACATGGGCCACATCCAACCTGATAAGGGTTCATGTGTGGCCTGCAGGATCATGCTCAGCTGCCATTCCCCCCATTGCTTCTACTGGAGTGTGGACTGAGGTCTCTGGGGCAGAAGAGGGGCTGGGGGCTATCTGTCTGCATGGCCTTAGCAGCATGGCAGTTCAAACTGCCCATGCATCAGTGCCAATGTGGGGGTTGAGGGCGTACTGCCCACATTGTGGAAATAAAAGTGTGGGTCACTTGTGCTGCCCATGTGGCAGCAACAATGGTGACAGTGAGGGGTCTTGCGCTGTTTGTGTGGTCCCAGGGAGTCAGCATGGCACATAGCCCACGCAGCATGCAGCCCAAGGGCCTTGACTGGGGTGAGATGCAGCCTTCAGCCCCTCAGAAGTTGACTAGTCCTGGTGCAGTCCAAAGTGTGACTGTAATCCTCACAAGGAATATCAAAGTGAAGGGACGTGGCCAAGCATGGAATGCTGGATCTACTTCTTGTATCTTCACATTAAAAAGAATGGGGAGAACTTTGCAAGGGCTCAAGAAAGAGCTATAAAAGTGATCAGCGAGCCTGAAATACATGCCTTACAGTGAGAGACTAAAGATACCAATCTGTTTAGCATATCAAAGAGAAAAGTGGTAACTTGCTCAGTCTTCAAATATTTACTTGGGGAAGAGATTTCTGATAGTATCTAGTATAAAAGCTAAAACGATGCAGCTTTGAAATAAGATGCAAAATTTTAATAATGAGGATAATTAGTCACTAGGAAAACTTATGTATAGACAAAATAAATTCTCCCTCTTTTGAAGCAAGAAGTCTGGATATCTAACAGAAATATATTATTGTATATATGATGACTATACTATTTCAGAAAAATATGCTGTAGCTCAGGCAGAAGCTTAGCCTTAAAAAGAATGAATGAGAATGGTCCCATACAACACATCAGTAAGCATTATGCCAGGGGCTGATTGTTTCAACACTGAGCAAAGGGGCAGTCAGGGAGAGAATTATGACTTGAAGAATCAAGGTTCTCTCTCTAGTTTGCTTATGGGGAAATGCTGTTATGCAATGCCCTTTGCTAAGGGCAGACTGTAAATTTAAAATCTAGACCATAATATTTCTTATAAATGTGTACTGAATTCCCTCAAGATAATATAAAATAGGTGCTGCATTACATAGGCCATAACATCTGGCTCTTTATGGAGAGGTTGCTGACAAGACATCACATTTAGTGCTACTTCCTTCTATAGCTGTCATTTCAGCATTTCAGGAATCTGTGGTGTATTATAAACATAATAGGTTTTATATCCTTTTGTTCCCATGATGATATAGTCTTTCTATTACTCCTCTTCTGGTAACCACTGTTCACTGCCATAATACTACAGCTAATACTGATATATTGGAAAGTAGTGTGTACTGTGTATGCCCTGTTGAGAGAGATGTTGATTTTGCCAGCCTGTGCTTTTGCCAAATTCATCTGTTTACTTTCTCTCTCTTCCTCTCACTCACTTATATACACACACATCACTAAACATATACAAAAAGAAAGCTCTTTATGTAACATTAGAGCATTGTGTAGAGACAACTGCCGGATTTGATTACTATTCTTTTCAACCAACCCAAGAGCCAGATCATCCCTGATGAGATAAAAATGCATAGAAAAGCAGCTCTAAAATGTACTTTGAGCAAAACATTAAATTTCACTGTTTCATTTAATCAAACACATAGAAATGTAACAGCAGTTTACATGTGCAAAAACTAAGGTGTTAGTTCCAATGTGAGGGAACGATCCTATAAACAATATTATCAACACCAACATTTAAAAACCGTGAGTACAACCTCAAAACTTCAGGAGATTGTGTGGGTTGGGGGGGAATACATATTTAACTTTTAGGCTACATACAGATGTTACACATCATTTGGATTAAGTGATTGGAAATCAAACCAAACCCATAACCATACAGAAGTTTAGGGCACATAGATCAGAGTAAAAATGGTGGAACCCAGTCTAAGATAGTCTTGGATTGATCTGCACTCAAACTTACGTGAATTAGGTTAGTCCAGTGCATCACACTTCTGTACCAGCACCCCTATCAAATCAAGCTAGGTTGCTGTCTGCTGGCAACCCAGGCCCTGGCTAGCCCCCGCTCACAGGGAGGCATGCTGAAACTCAGCTCAGGCACAATTGTTCCAGCCCAGCACCCAGCAGGCCCTGCCCTGCCCTCTCCAAGACCCAAGCTAGCACAGGCCCTTTCTGCAGCCCCAACTTTTGCCTCTGGCCAGCTGTCAGCCACAGGCAGGACAGAAGTGGTGGGAGCAGGACTCATGAGCAGCCACGGGGAAGTGGTGCCAGTGGTGCACTCTGAATTCCTGACCCAGGTTGGTGAGGCATAAAGTGTCCCACCCCTGTCCTGGTTCTGTCTGAGCCTGGAGGGGCTCCAGGAAGGACCTGGAGGATTTCCCCCCTGAGCCAGCACCGAGTTTCTGGCAGAAGCCTCTCCCCCTGCAGCTACAGGGTTTCAGTCCCTGGAGAGGGCAGGGGTGATGGGGCAACCACACCCTTGCAGCACCTGATGGGGGATGATCCCAGTATAGTCACAGGGGTGGCAGCCTGGGGAGCCAGGTGAATGCCCTGCCTGCTGCTCAAGCACCAACTGTTGCTGCCTGGGCTGGCTCAGCTCAGGCAGATTCATTTCCAGCATGATCTCATCAGCAGCCTCACCAATTGCTCTCCCCTGACCTTGGTGGTGGGGCAGCTGGCAACAGAGCAAATCAGTGCAATAAAGAACAAAACCCCAGCTGCAGCTAAACAAACACCTCTCCCCACCAGCCATGGGCTCTGGGCAGCTGCTTGTCCCTTCCCACTCTGCTCCTGGAGACACCACAGTTCATATTGGAGATCCAAAGCTCCCTGCAGTGTGTGGCAGCTGCCTGGAGAGTCCCAAGTCAAAGCCCTGACTGGGGAGCATGAAATGAGTGTGATTCTTTGATTCTATGAGTGTGTGTGAGTGGGAGGGTGCATGTGCCAGAGCCTTTCCTGGGGTGTTTTACAGACCCTTGGCACTGCAGCCCAGCTCTGCCCCCTGAACTCACCCCTCTTGACATAGCTGTGGATCTGTCTTTGTCTCTGTCAGTCCCCCCAAAAGTCCTCCTCTCTGTGCTGTGACACCACTCTCTCGAGTCATGGGGACAGGGCAGCTTCCAACTCAGCACAGCTGCCCCCCCATTTCAGTGTTAGAATCATTCCCCACCAGGCACTGCAGATATAAGGGCCAGGGTGCATCCCCTCCGTCTCCAGGGACCAGAGCACCATGGCTGCAGATGAAGGGGCTTCAGCTGGAAAATAGGGATGCTGGTACATGAGCATGGAGGCTGCTCTGACATGCTGTAATTACCATGTATCGAAGCAGACTCAATTAATTCAGTCTGCTGGAGTGTGAGTATTACTGCTCTCCAGTCAGCCTCTACATCTCATGTATCAGTGTCCACATGCTTCAAAATGGTGGCAGGGGCACTTTAACTAAAGCTCACTGAACAAGCTTTAATTCAAGTGCCCCCACCACTATTTTGAAGCATGGGGCTGCTGATGCATGAGACACTGCAGTGCTTTAATTAGAGAAGCTCTCAGAGCCGCACTAATTAAAGCACTCCCCCCCCCCCCAACCCTCCACCCCTGAAGCATATTAAAAGTGCCCTTGGTACTGAATCCAGGGTGGGGGTAATCCTTCAAGCCCTTCCTGGAGCTGCTCCAGCACAAGTGTCCCAGGACTTGGAAGGAACCACCGGCCCAGGATGGGAATGTGGGGAGTGCTGCTGGCACCAACTCCCTCCCAGCAGCTCACGAACCCCTTCCCGCCTCTGTTCTGCCTGTGACAGAACCCTGTGCCCCTACCCAGACAAAGCCCAGGGACTGCCACGCTGCTGTAAGCCAAAGCCTGCAGATGACAAATGCCTGACAGATGACATGACAGTAGGGAGAGTCATGTGCCTAACAGTCAATCAGGGGTGGCCTGGATGCTTGGCTATGCTCACCACTGTTCAGCAGTATGGGGAGATATTCAGGAGCACCCCCAACCTGTTGGCCTCATCCAGCACAGGCAGCATGCATACCACCCAGGCACCAAAGAGCAAACGTGTGTTCTGTTTGCTCCCAATCTAACTTAGGGCTGTTAGAGAAAACCATGTAACTTAGATCAATTCTTTCTCAGGCTTTTAGAATCCATGTACCTAGCGTTAGTATTTGGGCCACATTTTCAAATTTTTCTTTGTAACCATTAGGGATAAGACTAAATGGAAAAAAAAAGAGATGAGATGCTCATGTACCCACCAAAAGAAATGAAATAGGACTTTAAGAAAAAAAGAAAAAACAGACACCAAGATTCATAACATGTGAGGACACTGTGAGGTGTCAATACCCTGTAAAGGATAGGGTTTGTGTAAATGCATATGATCCCAGGACACAAGAGAATAGGAATAACCTCACATGGGAAATTAGTTACATACACCATAGTTGTATAAAGGTGTTGGAAACTCATAACATTTGTTGAGGTGAATTTATAGTATATAGGAATAATGGGAATATAGCCTGTAATCCCAGGAGAAATAATTATCCATAACAGCTGAGACAACTCAGAAGCTTATTATAAGAAAGGTGTGCCTAACTTCTACATGAATATATCCTCTATATCCAGAAAGACAGTGTGTGTAGTGCATACCAGTGCATGTTGGCACTGAATTTAAGACCCAGATACCTTGTTCCAGGTGAACCCAAACCCTCAGACTGACCACGACCTCTCCATTTGGAAATAGGTGGATTTTATTGATACACAGTGATAGCAGATAAGAATAATGAAAACAATTCTACATTTATCAGTCCTAGAGCTGCCACGAGAGTCAAGTTACATCTAGCCACTATGCAAGCTTCACTCTGAGGTTCTCTCTTGAATGTCAAATGTAAGCAGCCTAGAGGTCAGAGGCCAAGGCCGAGGCTGAGGCCACCCCCCCGCCACACACACACACACACACACACACACACAACCACACACATACAGGCTGGTGGTGTGCCCTTTATCTATGATGGCCTTGAGCTCCCCTCACGGGGACCCTTTGCTGCTCTGAAATCCCTTCTTTTGTATTCTTCCCTATTCTGATGACTCTTCATTTCTGGCCATCACTAATTGGTCTCTCTGTAGTCATCATACTGCCTGTGAACATTCTGTCCTATCAGCATATTCCTTTATTTCACAAACCCATCACAAATCCTAATTTGGGTGTTACCAGATCTCCTCCTAATTTAGTCTGTTCCCCAAAAACTAGGAATGCACCTGGGCACTGTGTCCTGGTGATACCTTATCTCATGTTATGGAACAGTATGGTACATGCCTTCAATTTCCCAGCCTGAGTGTCTGCTCACTGCTTGTGGGCAAGTAATGCAGGGTGCAGTGTGGTAGTGCCCACCATATGTGGGCTCACACATGCCACCTGGCCACCTGCCTAGGGGAGGGGGAGAGGGAGGCTTGCATGCGGCCCGAGCACATTTCTATGGGTGGCTCTGCAGCCACAGTGAGGGATGGGGGCGGGGTGGGGGGGCTTGCATGCAGCGGCCACTGACGCTTACCTGGAGAGCTGTGCCAGCGGTGACAGCCACTGCCTACAAAACCTCCCGCTACTGCCGTGAAGCCATGCCCGGAGCTGTGCGGCCGGCCACCGGGCAGCAGCAGCAGTGTGGTGGTGGCTGGGCGGCACGCAGCCATCCCCACGACCATCCCCGCCATGCTGCACTGCTGCTGCCAGCTGCACAGCTCCAAGCATGGCTCCACAGCAGCAGCGGGAGGTTTTGTAGGCAATGGCAGTCACCGCTGGCACAGGCAGCCACTGCTGCTTACCTGTGGGGCCGCCCATGCCAGTGGTGACTACTGCTGCCTACAAAATCTCCTGCTGCCACTGAGGAGCTGTGCTCAGAGCTGTGTGGCATCAGTGCAGCACGGGGTGGTGATGGGGATGTCTGCATGCCTCCCAGCCACCACCACACTGCTGCTGCCACCTGCCAGCTGGCTGCAGAGCTCCGGGCATGGCTCCACAGTGGCAGCGGGAGGTTTTGAAGGCAGTGGCTATCACTGTTGGCACGGCAGTGGCAGCATTGGCAGTGGCCACTGTGTGCAAGCCCCCCCCACCACCTCCCCCAGCCACCATCCCTCACTGCGGCTACAGAGCCGGCCACGGACCTGTGCTCAGGCCACATCCAAGCCTCCCTCTCCCCCTCCCCTGGGCAGGTGGCCAGGCGGCATGTGTGCAACCTGCATATGATGGGTACCACCACACTGCACCCTGCATCACTTGCCCATAAAGCGCCCTGCAGAGGGGCACCCTGACTTCAACCCCTGGCCCTGCTCCCAGCTATAGTGTGCCAACTGGGACTGGCAGCACCCCCCACTCCCTCAGCCCCCAACCATCTTCCTCAGCCCTGCCCCACAGCCCCAAGCCCTACTTACCTTTACTCTCCAGGGGCGAAGAGCAAGTCTGATCCTGAGCCCAGCCTTGGCTTCCTCCGAGGCTCAGGACCTACCCTTCCCCCTCTCCCTCCCACTCCAGGTAGGGCTGGGGATTTCTTGCCCTTTCTGCAGTTGGGTCTTGCAGGCTGGAGCCGTGCCATCCTGCAAGAGCTCTTTGCAAAAGCGGAGAATCCGCAGATTTCTCTGCTAAAAAGGGAAATCTGCATTTTCTCTGATAAAAACAGGGAATCTGTGGTTTTCTCCATTTTTCCATGGGAAATGGAAAACCCAGCTCCCTGGTGATCATGCATTTCTGGGCTTCTGCAGTGGAGGCAGCAGGAGGTGCTGGACACCTGGTGGTGGGCACCAGCAACAGCAAGCCTTAGATATTTACCATATATATATATTATTTAATGTAGTTTCAATTGCGTAGTTTAGACTGCCCTAGTCTGCATTATCTTTAATCCTCATTCAATGAGGATTAGATAATTCAGACTGGAGTCAATTTTAATTTGGACTACAGACATCCATCTGTATACAGTGACAGCTGTAGTCTGGATTAAACCTTGAAAAAAAGGAATACCTATAAACCACCTGGAGTATTATGCCCAGATTTGGGCTCCCCACTACAGAAAGGATATGAACAAATTGGAGAGAGTCCAATGGAGGGCAGCAAAAATGGTTTGGGGTTTGGTGCACATGACTTCTGAGGAGAGGCTGGGGGAACTTGGCTTATTTGGTCTGCAGAAGAGAAGACTGAAGGGGGATTTAATAGCAGCCTTCAACTACATGAACGGTGGTTTCAAAGAGGATAGACCTAGGCTGTTCTCAGTAGTAGCAGAAGACAGAACAAGGAGCAATGGTCTCAAGTTGCAGCAAAGGAAGTTTAGGTTAAGTATCAGTAAAAACTCTTACACTAGGAGGGTAATAAAGCACTGGAACAGGCTACCCTGAGAGGTTGTAGAATCTCCATCCTTGGAGGTCTTAAAGACATGGGTAAACAAAGCCTTGGCTGGGATGATATGTTGGGGATAGTTCTGCTTTGAGCAGGGGGGTTGGACTAGATGGCCTCCTGAGGTCCCTTCCAACCCTAATTTTCTACGACTCTATGATTCTGTAATAATTGTAGGCACTGCACGCTACTTAAACCCACATGGTTGTTAAGTTATTCTAATGCCCTCAGGGATGTTAACTTCACTTTATAAGGAGCTGACCATCCTCAAAGAAGTAAGTTTTATCTTTCTAAACTGTAGCATAGCAATAATATTATATAAGAAGTCTCAGAAACAAAATTGTCCTGGATTTCCCTTTGGGATGGAAGCTCTGTATTACTTCTAAATCCATCCTCACTCTAGTAGGCACAATCACTGTGAAAAAAATCACTATGAAATCACACACGCATCATAGAATGCATTTCTCGTAGGTAGTCCTTGACTCTCTCCTGATATCACCTGATATCATATCCAAGTCCACTGTGAAGTGGAATGGGAAACTTTAATATGTTCCCTTTGTATTTCCTTATGGACATTATTTTTACAGAGGAACAGAGAGAGTAAGAAGTTTGGTCATAATCAAATTTGTACCTCAGAGGACCACATTCCATTTTCCAGCTGTGCAAATCCCTTTCTCCCACTGAGAGGGATGAAACTTGTACCATTTCTTATGCAGAAAACAGGGTGCTCAATCCCAGACTGAATTAAGTTATTATTTCCCCATACTTCTTTTTCCATCTTCAGGATAGTAGTACATATAATAGTATCAATACAAACATGAATACATCTATATACATGTTGATATGTACATGCATACTGATCTCACATCAGTATTTCCGTATCATTGTTTTGTCTGCATAGGAATACACATGGACTTGCAGGAGTATTTGACTATGAATTCATTCAATTCTAGTTGTAATGGAGACCTAACAATAGACATCACTCGAGGGAGATAAGATTTAAGTTATATGCTGATTAGCATAAAGTCAAATAATTCTCCAGATGACACAACCAACTAATCCTCATATACCTCAGAAGCTAGATACATTAAGAAAGGTCTGGTAGAGTTTATCATAACTTTCTGGCTACTTTGCTAAAACACTTTTGGCATTTGAAATGTTAATCAGCTAAAAAAAAAGATGAACAATTCTGTGAAGAACGTTTCCCTTTGGTAATCAGGAAACTGAAGATATACATCTGAGGCCTTCTTGGAGTTTAGTCTAGTATTGCTCATTTGTTGGTTGTAATGAGAGGCTTAGATTAGTATTTTGTTAACAGCTGCATGCGATTCTAAGTTCATTTTTTCTTGTATTTCTGAAGGGAGTTTATGGATAATGACTGAATTAAGGGCAAAGGTCCTATTTTTTCTTCTACTATGAGGACCTTTGACTCAATAGCAACAGAAAACTTCCAGTTGTCCTGTATATTAATATAGTTTATATTGACAAACAATCTGTCACCAGCAAAATAGTCTGTCATGATGATAATACATAGTGCATATGGGAAAAATAATTGCTGAATGTTTAATATCCCTCACTGCTATAGGTTATAGTGATGTTATAGTGGCCATGTTCACCAGTGGCTTCTTTGTCTTTGTTGTATAGGGTGGTTCCTGCCACTAAAACAACTTCGTTGTTTGAACAACAAATGCAGTATGGCCTACATGTAGGTTTGGTCTCTGCCATATTTTGGATTCTAATCCTGTCCTCCAAAGTGTGTTCAATCCATTGCAGTTTGTTAATATCTGCATATCTTATAAGCAAACTCTTTAGTCAGTTATCCATTTGTTAATGAAAATACTGAAAACAATCAGAATAAGGACAGATTGCACTTGAAATACTCTTAAAGTTTGACAGAGAACCATTTATAACTCCTCTTTGAGGACTGTTCTTCAACCAAGTGTGCACCAGCCTTTTAAGTATTTCATATAGACAATAGTTCTCTAATTTCCATGTGAGAATGTCAAGTAGCATAGTGTCAAATCCGTATAAAATTTAGGATATAGCACATCTATTTTTCCCTTGTATCTGCTTAGCCAGTTACCCTTTCAAGAAAATTAGATTCCTAATTTTTTGTCCTGAAAAAAATACTAGAAGTCAGTATCCACCAGTATATTGGTTTAAATAGTATGATCACAACCAATGCAAAATACAAATATTGATGACCACAGAAAGGTTATGTTCTATAACGGATTTATTTGGCAAATATATCTGACTGGTACAAGCAACTCAACTCCACTCTGGTAGCAGTAATTGGAGTCTTAGCAAAAACAGAGCTCCATGTGGCTAACAATATTTTAAGCAATATACAGTCCAGCTCTGCTCCGAGAAGTCTCTATAACCTATAAAACACTCGCAGCTCCCCTTACCTGGTCTATAATGGGGCTTCTGTACTTGATCTCAGTTAAAGCTGTTGCTATTTATTACTTTGGAAACATTGGCTATTTATTTAGCTGCCTTAAGTTTAAATTTAAGAGCTGTATCTTAAACTCCTTTAAAAAAAAATCTTGGAATACAGTTGACAGGAACTTAGTGTCTATTAGCAGAGAAATTTAAGGAATGGCATTTCTGTGTGTTAAATTAAAGTAGCATAACAACATATTTTTGTAAGGCTAATATTACACCACGATCAGAGGTTAATAGTGCTGGTTTTTCTGCTAAACTGCTTTACTCAAATTTTTGCCCTGTGACATTGAGCAAAGTCCAAAAGTGAAGAAAATTGTAAGGCTATGAGCATGGACCCATCACCATCACCAATGGAGAGTCTGATGGAAACAGTGAGTAAATATCAAAGTGGGTGAGAAGTGAAATTGGTATATGTGTTGTAAAGCCAAGTTTAATAATGCACATATTAGGTATAACAAAAAACTAGCTCATCAAAGAAAGTCATCTGTGGTTGTGATTGAAAATTCTCTTATACATTACAGGGTAGAAACAAGCATGGAAGAATGTAAACGTGTAATTCATTGTAAGAGAAAGAGAAAAATGACCTATGAGCTGTTTTGGAGTTGGTATTAATAGGTACTTTTGTTAGTAGTGTTTACTTATCACAAAATCTCAACTGATATAAAAAAATTGGGACTGTAAAGCCAGGTCTACACTATAAACTTCCCCTGGCAGAGCTCTTTCAATCACCTGTCAGTCACTGTAGTGAAGATCTCTAATCCCTGCCTGATAAGTAGTGTTGACAGAAGGCCTAAGCATCGATAAGTATATTAGCAGATGGTTATATTGAAAAAAATCACAAAAATCACTAATTCAGTAACGGACACCTGATCCATCCAAAGACAAATTTGCTATAGGTGGAATGCCTCTATATTCAAGTATATACACAGTGTCACCAAATGATATGTGCCCTGTTGTATACAGATTCTATTATGTGTATATATTAACACTGTGAGCATGTCTACATATGCCTCTTTTAAGTGGGCTTAACCTAACATCGTCATTTTTAAGGGGCATTAAGGGCACGTGTTTACACATTCATGCTCTTAATGTGCCTTTAAAATGGTGATTTAAAACTATATAGCATAAAACAGGTATCAAATTCGGCACAAATAGCTAAGTCACAGTAGTGCACATGTAGATGTGCTAATGCAGTATGGATCAATGGAGAAACACCATGTTAATGTGCATTAGCATGTCTGCACATGTGCTAATGCAACTTAGCTATTCATGCCTAAATTTAATGCCTTTTAATGCACATTATCACGTCCATGTGTAGACATGTACCGAAATCACCTTAATGTGCCTTAAGCAAAGGTGCGTTAAGTTTAGGTGCACGTAAATACACATGTAGACATGAACTGTTTCTCATAGTGCTTCTTTAGCTTTTTGGAGTAGCATTAGTGTACTTTACCAGTACATATATCTGCATCCATATGAGAACAAGCTTTCAGTGCAATGTAGTGGCCAAAAGAACTATTGCCATCGTTAGATACATTTACCTCCATCAAATAATGGTATTCTATTAGGGGTATTCTATTACCGCTATACTTTGCACTGGCATAACAGCTTCTGGTATTATGCATCCAGTTCTGGTGTTTACAGTTCATGGAGAATGGTGATAAACTTGGAGAGAGTTTAAATAAGAGCCATGAAAATGATGCATATTAAAATCCTGCTCCCTTTCACTCCATGGTAAATAGATCATATGTCCAAATCATAGTGTAACATTGGCTGCCAAAACATTGTTCACTCTACTGTTATAAGGTCATTAGGAGAAACTTTTATTTCTTCAAGTTGTACTTTTTTTCTTTGATTATTGATAGCTGTCTAACTACAGACAACCTTAAACCTATTGACTGCTATGAATGGTCAAAGTATATCACTTCCTGGAGCTGGAATTTCAGTGGAATTTCATGTTCAAACCATTAAAGCTCTCAACAATTTTAATATGTATCACAAATCATGCATTCCACCCCCAACCATTATATTCAGCTTCTTAAAAAAAACCACATTTAAATCAGAATTTTTTCACTGAACTCTGTGGCTATCAAGAGGAATTCTACAGATGGAACAAGAGCAGTTGGATTGCTACAAATCCAGAACAGAAAAAAAATAATCAGCAATATTCAGGACTATGTTCCGTACATTTGTGACAGAATACTGTTGTAAATCAAAGATTTTATCCCATTCAAGAGGTTTATGGGTGAGAGCAAGGATGAGAATCTATTAAATTAACATACTTTGAATAAAAAGCATCTTCAGAAACTCTTTAGTGATTGATGTCTATCATACATTTTTGGGACAGCCTGTCACTAGCAGATTAAAATACCTTAACACAGTTTTTTTTCTCTCTCTTATGTAATAAAATCAGATGTCAGGAAATCTGAAAGTGCATTTTCTTTTCAAATTCATATCTTTTTTAATTTTAATCAGATACCTAGAAGGAGCACAGCTGGGAATCTCTAGCCACATTCTACCAAACGTATTCTAGACGGTAGATGAGGCTCCACTTAGTGCTGTGCAATAATACATTTCAGTTTCCTGCAGAATTGAGCACACAGGTAGAGTGTAGAAATGGTAATTTCCCCTTGTAATATACTCTTCTCTGTGCAATTCAAATGTTGGTGGGACTATTAATTTAAGGGTTGTGGGCCTGTTCTGTTTGGTTTGTTTGTTTTTGTTTAATACATCAGTGGCCCTGGGGTGCATCTTCTGTGATACTGAAGTGAGGAAAGCCACACCAATCGCCAATTGCATTAGGACTTTAAACAGAAAGAGGGGAAAGTTTCAAAAAGCACATACGCGCATTGTGGTCCTAATACATGGATGCACATTTTAGGGACCGCCCCCCGCTTGCAAAACTAAGTGTTTTGGGGAATTTAAAACTCTCCCCCTTTGTGCCTTTAATCCTAATGTAATTGGAGATCACTCTGGAACACTACCCCTACTATTGCAGTACCATAGAAGATGCATGGGGTCATTAACACACACACACACACACACACACACACACACACACACACACACACACACACACGACCAAATTAAAGGTCTTATCTACTTAAAGTCAGGAGTAACTTGTGCCACTGACAATTTAATTTGTATAGAATAGGGTTGTCCAAGGGGTGGCCTGTTGGCCACATCGATCTGGGAGGGGTTAATGTGGGGTCCCTGCCTGACCACCAGTGCTCTCATTGCTGCCCCGGATAGGGCAGGGGTCAAATCCTGCTCATGTTACAGCAGAGTGGGTGTGCTTGCCCATGCAGTGATGGCACCAGGGTTTTTGCAAAGCAGTGACAGTGGATGGGCTTATGTTTCCTAAGTGACAAAGGGGGCTTAATGTGAAGGGGAACCTTGGGAAGCCTGTGCAGTCCTGCATCATACAGCCTGCATCATGTGTGGCTTGGTGCCTGCAACCTGTGATATGTGCAGTCCCTGGCCACTCTTAAGTTGGACAGCCAACTTATGGAATATCCAACTTAATACATAGAATCATTATTTTAGATATGAAGGCAGTTTTAATTCAGTTCTATACTGGTCACACCATAACATTCTTTAATCTGCAGTATGTGACTTGTGTTTCTGAATTACCAGGTACTGTTGAAATTATTGACAATTTTTTTAGGGTAAAATGAAAATTCTCATCCCTGGTGCCATAGAGAAATGTATACGATCTCATGTGCTGGCTGAGAAAACCATGCTCATCATTAATTAAGTACCCTCTATTATTGTTTTCCACCTGGTTCTGCAAACATTTGCATAAATGCTAACATGCTTCAAGTTAAATATTTGCATACATGTGGTACCCAGGCCCAAGATTTGCAATTTAGTAATTGCTCCACACACACACACACACACGCATGCATGCATGCACGCACGCACGTATGCACACTAAAATGGAAAAAATATCTGTGACATTATACTGGCACATGTATGTCATTTATGTTATTTATTTACTTATATGTTGAAGTGTTAACTATTGGCTTCTAAAAACAAAAACTCCAAAAAAGAAAGGTTTTTTTTCCTTTCTGATTTTTTTTTCAATATTTGGTCCAGAGATTTGTTAAGAGAACATAAGAAGAATACAGCAATTTAAAGCTTTCTAAACTTGTTGTCTAGACAACCAGATGAACATTCAAAAGACAAAAACTGGCACTGCTTAAACCCCAATAATGAAAAGATTTACTGCGCACATGCTTAATTTTGCTAACACAATGGCCCTACTGATGTGATTGCAGCTATTTGTACACACAAAGTTAAGCCTGGACACAGTTATTTGGAAGAAAGGCTTAAGTCTGTAATATTACATTGCAACTTTGTTTTTCAGTTTTCATGTATAACATACTGACAGTAACTGACTCTAATATAAATCTTCTTCTATTCACACACTAGATAGCAATTTGCTTCCAAAGCTACAGCACTATAAATGGATGCCTAGCAGTATAGCATGAGATTGTTTAGGCCCCTTTTATTGGTTTAAAAAAGAACATTTAAATCATTAAAAAATGCCCTAAAAAGTCCTCCAGTAATCACACATTGGTTAGGTACATAATGATCATAGACAGGCACCACATCTGCCTTTGGAGAAATCTGCAGGTTTTCCATATTGTACTTAAAGTTAATCTTTGTATAGCATTAGAAAACATTTCAATATCTTTTAATATTTATGCTCAATGTCATGTTCTGCCAGTGATTATGGTAGTATTAGGGATGCTGAGCAAAGAGGAGAATGCATACTCAATATTAAATGGCATTAGATCATTAACATGCAGGTAACATGATTAAACTCTTCAGAAAGAGAACATATTGCTATTAAATAAAATGATAAACATAACCAAGAAAAGCAATAAGATATACAACTCTATTCTGCTCAATAGCTCTCAGTGAAGCAAATTAACTGTTCCCATATATTTATAAAATTCTTCCAAGAAACTTTTCTGTTTGATGCCCTTAATTTCCACATGTTCCTTTATATTTTAATCTTTCTTAACTTTACCTTTCTATCAATTTATCTCTCCTGTATGTCCTATCTTCTTCTTTTCTCTCCAGAGTCTACCAGCAGTCTTACAATCTGTTTCACCATTTTTGTTGTTGTTTCTAGCTTCTTTATTTCCCTCTGTGCATCCCTATTTTTAGTGCTTTCTGAAAGTGGGGGTGTTTTTCCTATGACAATATAATGAAGACCGCTGTTCTGACAAGATACTTCCACATCACATTAGAGACCCAGAAGAGATCAAGATGGCAACAAAAATATAAACTTCAAAGTCAGCTGTTAAATAGCAGGTGAAAAATACACTGAATCCAGAATGTCAAAAATAATGTTCTAGCCAGGTCTATTTTCAGGGAACTGCACAGATTTATGATTATAACATAGCAACACATTTCTGTTATAGCATCTCACATCAATGTTAATAACAAATATACAAGTACACAGTGATTAGCATATTTTAATGTGCATTACAGTGTCACAAAAATTTCCTCTTTAGCTAATGCACATTAAAATAGGCTAATATGCGTTTTTCTAGTACCTCACAATGGAGGTACTGAATTTAATGTGCATTACCTAAAACACATTAATGAACATGCAAACACACCCAGAAAGGGTGCGTCCAGATGTGCATAGACGTTTGGTTCCCTAGGGACAATTAGCAGTAGCACACCTTGCGCCACAGCTACTTGTTCCCGGGGAATGCCTGTACCACGAATGCTTTGGCACATGTCAAGTTACCCCAGAGCCAGTAAGGGAGGCTGGGGCCAGCACTGTGCTGGCCCCAGAAGCCTTACCTGGGGTCCTGGTGATTCTGCCACACAGAGCCTGGCTGGCAAAGGAACACAGCTCTGGGCAGCCTGGCTCCACTTTTCAGGACCGCTTGCTGCCCAACTATGTGCTGCCCCTGGGTTTTTTTCCTCAGGGTTTTTTGACCCCTGGCAGCAAGTGCTTGCAGCATGAAGAACACCAGACTGTGCAGTATGTGGCACTGCAAACATGTTTGCGGTGCCACATACTGCATGACTGCACTTGTCTGCACGCGCCCTATCTGTTTAAATGTTTCTCATGGCCTGCACTGGAAGCATTTTTATATTAATATATGCTCCAGCACTGATTGACACACATTGGGAGAGTCCTAAGTGGTCAAGTTTTGTTCTTCTAAAACAAAGGCAGTATAAACTCAGATACATTTTTGTCCAACTACTCTGTTCCTGGAATTAATACATCAGCCCCACTCTGGAACTGGTTTTTATTCAGCTGCCTCAGTTCAACTCTGCAACAATATGTACCTAAAGCAAGTCACTACCTATCACAGAGTAGTACCATTTTAGCTCATAGCAATCCCCTGAGCTAACTAGCCTAAGGACTTTTCCTTGAAGAACTTCTCATTCCTCCTTGAAGCTGTCACACCTTAGAGGTATGTTCAGCTGTTTTCCTTGCTAAGAAGGAAATAAGTGATACTGCTCTTGTTTAGATGCTTAGCTCAGGGAGCACATTAAGCAAACTTCCTGTCACAAATTTTAACTTGACCAAATTGTCTCTTAGGATGTTACCACCATCAACCAAGCACAAGCTTAGATTCAATACCCTTTGAAAATCCACACTAGATCCAAACAATCCACAGGTCTATGAGAGAAGGTGATTATTTAGCCACTAGGTATATTACCAGAAATGAGCCTAAGGCAAAAAGTTGTCTGGATATGTACATTGTTTCTAGCCTACAAGGAGGGAAAGAATACTTAAAGCTTACTTTAAAATGATTAAAATAAGTTGTCTGTCCTCTACAACTAATACATATTCCCATGAAGGAGTTTCCCACAACTACTATCATTGGTATTAGTGATGAAAGGAACTGGTAAAATTAGGTGTAATACTGGCAGTATAACAGACTCATATACTGAAATAAAATGAAAATCGCTCTAAATCCAGAAGGGTAGGACACTGAAATTCCTTCTAGAATTGTAAGTTGCAGTACAGTGGATGTTGACACATATGCAGCTCTGCGCCATGAGTTACAACTATTCCTGGGACCCAACAGACATTCACTGTTAGGTCCCAGGGATTGGGAGATGAACTGCAGTTTAGAGTTGCTGCATCTTTGCAGCCACTCTCCCCCTAGCCCTGCTTCCTCCCCCCTTCAAGCCCTGGCACTATTTATGGAATGAGAGATAGGGAGGGAGCAGAGGGAGCTTGTTCTGGGTGCTGTCCAACCAGTGCTGGAGGGTGGGGCAGGTGCACTGGAGCCTGGCATTCCTTTTGTGCTGGGAGAAAAGCCTTTCTCCAGACACAGAAAGACAGCTGCATAGCCACTCAAGAGCTTTCTTGCAGAAGAGAACTGGCTGTGTAGAGAGAAGGTTGGGGGAGGAGGGAGAGGCATGAGAACAGCTGGCGGGGGGAGTAGCTGCGCCACACCTGCAAGTGTCCCTGCACTGATAGGCGACATGTAGGGGGCCACAGTGGGGCACGTATACCCCTTGAGATTAGCCTTCACTGGCTGGGCAGTGGAAGCACTGAGTGAAGCACTGGCTGGTGCCCACCCCCCTCCCCAAGATTGGAGATGGCGGCACTGAAAGAAGTGCTAGTGGCCAGAGACAACCTGAGCAGGGTACGGGGCCTGGTGCAAATCAGCCTGCGTGGGGCCTGCCCCCAGACATGAGGAAGCCAGCTGCAGATTCAGCAGCAGAAGGCGGGGGAGGGGGGGGTGCCAAGCGGCCAGATGCATCAGATTCAGAGGTGGAGGGGTGTGCCAAGTGGCTAGACATGAAGCCAGAGGCAGTGCAGAGTCGCCGTGCCACTTTGCCCAGTTCCACAGGGCCCCCCAAAGTGAAGGGCCTAGGGCAGTTTTCCCCATTTGCCCCCTCTAGGGATGGCCCTGCCAGTGGCACTTCTGGTTTTGCCAACAGCACTGTGATAGGCTGCTGAGGGAACCCCCCCCCCATCTGGTTGGCGATCAGCCACTAGTGCCCCCGCAGACTCTGGAGGCACCAGTCACCCATGCCTGCACTTGGAGAAGCTTGCCACTGTGGCAGAATGCTCCTGTCCTGAGCAGTACAAGAAGCACAAGCTATTCTCATGCTGGGGGAACCAGAAGGGTTCCCACCATGGGAGACTAGCTCCTGTCCCACCATCAGCTGACGGCAGGATGGAAGTGGACATTCCTTTGGGCCTGGAACCTCCTAAGGGCTGTTGGTGGTAGCTGCTGTTTTTCAGCCCCTGCCAATTGCTAATTGATAACCTGTCCCCTTCCCAAGCAGGAGAGAGGTCAGGAGGCCAATTAATGGGCTTTCCTAAGAGCAGGGGTGGCCCAGGGAGCAGCTGTCTAATGTCCCTGGCTGAAGAGCTCACCTGGGCACCTCTCCAGCTAGGGGTAGTTTTCATGTGGGTAGGTCTCCAGCCAGGGATGAAGTTTCTGGGCTATTTTTCAGAGAAATTCTTACTAGTAGGAATAAATGTCTGTCAGTGACCACTATCAAACAACCCCTTTCAGGACTTTTAACAAACTAAAAATATAGCTTTTATCAAAAAAAAAAAAAAAAATGCTTAAAGCTACTGAATAAGTTTCTGCATATTCTTTTTCCAGGTAGTGGTATTATGTAGTCAGTTTTCTTATAGACATGTGTCATCCCTGATGTCTGCGGAGCCACATTAAAAGATCTCATGGTAATTCTTCAGTTGCTATCTTCTCTAATTAATTTTTGTTTCAAAGTTTCCTTTGGTTTATTTATTTTTAACAGGGAGTTAAAGAAGCCTCAAAATTAAAACAAAACTTTCAAACTTTCAGCATATTACAAAACAAGTTTTGATTTTGTTTTTCTTTTAAAGGGTTTGTATTGATTTGGTTTTTTGGGTTTTTTGTTTGGGGGGGGATTGGAGAAAAATTCAACAATATATTTTTTTCACTCGATCACCTTCCTGCCTCTGCTTCTTATGTCATGGAACTACTAACCAACTGAAAAATCAGGTACTTTTCATTAAAAAGTACCTGAGAAACAGTACTGAAAAACAGTACTTTTCATTAAGCCTCACCACAGCCTATATTTATATGAAATTCAGTTATTAAAACCTTTGATTAATTGACAGGGAACGCAAATATTATTTACATAAAGATAACAGTTCAGAAAGCTCAGCCCACTTGATTTATCTGCTATACACCAGGCAAATTAGAATTATTAAGAATGATGAGTTTTCAATGGAAGAAAACAGTAGGGACTCAGTGAAAGAAAGCAGTTTACTCTCAGTACCCCTAACTACACAAAAAACAATGACATCTATAGTTCAGAATTACCTTAATATATTCCTGTGTGAGAGAAGGAAAGAGCTGTTGCTGGAAGTAATTTAATTAATTTAAACAAAAAATACTTTTTACAGAGCAATTTTTTCATGACAATTTGGATTAAATGAACTGATCTATGCGAATATGTATAAGCTTAATGTTCAATTAAAGGCATTTTACTATCTTAAGTTCAAGAATATGATAATGAACTGAAGGAATAAGTGGGCTCCTTTTAGCATAATGATTTTGTAAACTTGCTGCTGGATATGAATGTGTAGTCATTGCATGAGTTATGACTGTTCTTAGCCCAAAGATAAAGCCACAGCTCCAGAATATAGGATAAAATTCTCTGAAATAGATGAAAGCAAAGCAGAACATAGTGCTGAACAGTGAGAATTAAGGCCTAAATTATGCAATGAGTTTTATTGATGAGAATCTCATTCAGTATCATGGTCCACAATATTAAATTATGAGCTTAATCTTGCAAACTAACAGCACTCAATACACTCTCACTAGCTATCATTCAAATGCCACATACAGAAGACTCAGGAAGTCAGGCTCAGTCTTCCCCACTATAAAAAATCATCCCTACTCATGTAAAGTGCTTTTCTAAACAGAGATGGGTTGAAGCGCATGCTTTTCTGAACCACTGAGAGCTAGAGTTACAATTAAAGAAAAAATTAGTTGATGAGCTTATCCTAGCTGCAGCTTCAGAAAGGGTTATTCACATGAATTTCTCTAAATAAAATAGTGTCATTTATTATTGAAAATAGTTAAGACTGTCTCATCTTTTGGTTGCAATCTCATAGTTTGTCATCAAGAATGGCTCAGCTGTAAACATTTGCTTTTGGCTAGAAGATGCAGCGTAGGAGCTAATTAATTCTACTTTGTTTTGTAGATGATTACAAACAGTGAACAAAATTGCTTTAGATATTATTAATTGATGTAACAAGTGACAAAAACAATTATCTTAGAATCCAGCTAGGGACTTAAACACACAAGGCGATCCAACCAAAGTATTGAAGTCAATGCTCAAAGTGCTGTAAATGAAGCCTGTGCTCCAGCAGCTTACTGAATCAGAGTCTTGATCCCCAAATATTTACATAGTTAAAAAATATTTATTTATTTGTCTGCTGCCAATGTGAATGCCTATTTTTATCTAAAAGAAACATGAACAAAGAATAGATCAAGATGAAAGGATCTGTAGAAAACTCTTAAAGTTAATGGGGATTCATGAAGTGTTTGAAGCTACTTTGATTTTCATATGTACAGGATTAGAGTGCTCAGCATCCTTGAGAAGTGAGCCCTAAAGGTATAGTAGGTGGCTCAATAGCCATATGATTTCTGCCCTTAATTTTCAAAGAATTTTAGCTTCACTATTTCCAGGAACATGAACTGAATCAAAGTGGCTGCCTTTCTCTGAATAGCTTTATAGAAGTATAGTATGATTCATGTTTGTTCAATTTTTGTTTATACTTCAGTGGTACCTGTAGTATCACATTTCGTGATATTTTGGTATATTAACATGTTTAGTGCTGCAGAGGTGTTACAGCCTTGTACACAATATTAATTAATTGTGTTGTATACTTTGGGAGTTGATATTACATTACAAGTGGGGACATCTTGTGGCCTTCTTCATACTTTACAGCTGTACATTGTTTACTGCAGTGATAAATACTGATTTTTGTTTTGAATCATTTTTACTCAGTCCTATTCTAACATGCATGTAGCTTCATGGGCAGGCCATCAAAATTCCCAATGTCTTTCCTCCCTTTCTCTGAGACCTCAGAAGTTTACCATCATATCAAAAAACAATTTATACAATTCCTTCTTTCTTTTTAACAGTGATGCATCAAAATTGTTGGGCTCAGCTCTTTGAAGTTTCCTTCTCAATCAGTCTGACAAACATTTTCACAATAACACATACTTCTGAAGTATGTTTTGAAGTCCTTTTCAGTTACTTCCAACTGTTTGAAAAAATGGTTTCAAACACAAGATTTATGCATTAGAAATATATTGAAAAAAATAATGTCTGTCTTTGATGTGCACATAATCTGATTTAATTTAAAAGGCTGGAATGGTACTAATATGAGGGGCATGTTAGAAGTGTCATTGATAGATTAGATTGGAACTAGAATGCAAAGCAAGAAGAGTGAAGGGTCTGTGGAATTTCTCTTTGGCATAACTTAATTCAAGAAGGAGATTTCTTGGCAAAGCAAATTTTTGTGGTGTTTCCATCTCTCCCTCCAACCAGTTACTAAGATCCCCCCCCCTGCCCTTACTTCCACCTGTTCTGGATGTGCTACAGGGTACTTCACCATAACATGACTTGCTGGTTTTTATAATGAACACTCAAAGTCATCTTCATGGAAATTTTGAACAAGATAGTGCCTTTCTCTGATGTCAGTGGGATAGCAAGCCTCTTTCAGCAAATTTACGTAAGCTGGCTAACATTAGTAGACAATCAAGATGTTATACGGTGAGAAAAGGTGACTTACCAGAAACCCCACAGGAAAAGTATAGTAAAATTATGAATGAATCAAAAAATCAATTCAAAGTTATGTAGTTTAGTAGCAGTCAATCTATTACCTCTTGTTTAGTACAAAGTTTTAGGACACTGCAACTAGAAATTTTGGGGGGCTCTATTTATTCCATACAAATGTAACTACATTACTGCATTGCAGTTAATACTTCCTGTATTTTAAGCAAACCTGAAAAGCATTGTAGATACAGAAAGACCAGACTGGAGCCCACAGCAGGTGCCAGAATAAAAGAGTAAGGAGGTATTGGGCATTCTCTTTCTGCTTTGCACAGATGACCTAGATCATAAGCAGTAGTAGCATGAGGAAAGCAGGTGCAAATACATAGATGGAGCCTGGGTTCTTCTTCTTAAGCACTAGGGAAAATACTCTAGCAAGAGACAGGACTGATGGTGCATGGTACTTCAACAGGCAGGTTGTGATGCTCAGTGTCATTATTTGGGATATGGTGTGGGGCCGGTACTGTAGTAAATTGCATCACAGAACCCAAAACAATGTCTATTTTGTCTCCTGTTAAGCAGACCAAACAGGGATCTTAATGCATGGGTGACAAAACAAAGAAATTTAATTGGCTTCATTACCATGAAACTAGCAATGGTTCAAATCAGTCATTTGTTTCTAAGATTTTTTCATTAATTCAGTGTTCCCAATAGTCCTTTGATAAAATGCATAAACAGGTCTTGGGCTGAAGCACAGAGCAAGAACTGGAACACAAGGTGATTGCTCTGAGGCTATAGAGTCACACTCACTCTTGCTCTTTCTTCCTTTGTCCCAGTGAATCTTGAAAGGCATTTCTGTACAGTGTGAAATAGCTTCAGCAGGAGGGTAGAGAACATACCTCCCATCTTGTAATATTCTTTAATTTGGCAGTTAGGGCCCCCTGCTGCCAAGTGTAAGGTGTGTCTTTGAGCCCCTCGGGCAGAGGTGGAAGTTAGCAACACATCATGCAAACTGGACAAATGATCTAACTACTTGGTAACTGTGCATAGGGAGCACACATACTCCTCCTTTGACCCTGTTTTAAAGGAAAAGATTACCTGTATTCGGTTTCTGAAAGAAAGGGTGTTGGAGCCTGCCTTGAGGGCCATGGACAGAAATGACATATAAACTGGTATAAGTGATTGGAAACCAGTTGTAACACAACAGAAGTTTGGTGCACATAAACTGCTTTCAAAATGGCTGAAACTGGTTTAAGACAAACATAGATTGATGTAGTATCAGATTTAAATGATTTAGGTTAAATCGGTTTATTGAACTTGTGTCCCAGATCCCCTCCAGATTCAAATTAACTCTCAGTCCCTCAGCATGCCAGGATGCTTTGCACTTCCCCTGCTAACTCCCCTTGTATGGTGGGTAGGCTAGCCTTGGTCCAAATGTTCTGTTCCAGCTGAGCAGGGAGGCAGGCTATAGAACCCCTTGGCTTCTGGCTAGGGCCATTGGAGACATGAGGCTGCATTTCCAGAATCAAAAGTGTGTCTGTTCCTTTGCTCATTGGTTCAATCTTTGCTTAGATTAACCTGTGAAGATTGAATCAATTCAGCCTTGGGCTTTTTGATGGTCTGTACTTAGCCCAGGGGATGGTTCTGACAGAGATGTAAATTGAACCCTGGAGGCAGCTGCCCATCTGTTAGCACAGGGGTAGGCAAAATGGCAGAACTGGCCTGTAGCTTGACTCCATTTCCCAGCAGCCCCCACCCATGTGGCTAGGGCTGGTTTCTATGGAGACCCCAGCAGCAACCATGCTATGATATTGTGGGGCCGGGGTATTACCTTTCAGCTCTGTGCTCTTGGGGAACCCTGACACAGGATGCAGCCTATCTGACTCACAAAAAATTCCCACCCACTTCTACCTGAACAAGACTTGGTTACAAAAGACAATGAAGATGCAGTGGGAGACACACCTAAAGCCCTGCAGATAAGGGTGACAAGAATGAAGAGCTCCCCTAGGTCTCATCTGCATCCAAGATGGAACCAGATGACAACTCATTTAAACGGGTGATGGGACGGGAATGCACCTTCATTAGCATTCAGGATGGAGAACAGAGATTCCAAGGCACGGACCGTACTGAATTCTGGGATCAGAAAAGCAGGGGAGCACTGCATGATGGGGAATCTGTGCTCCAAATGCTAAGCAACCCATATTTACACACACCGAGTTCAGCATTTATCAGACCAAATTTAATCTGGATTTACAAAGGACTCCCCCCAGCCCCCACACACACCTCATCTAACCAGAACTAAGCAGAAGTTTAATAGGCATCTCGGGCCGTACATTCCTTGGTCCCAGTATGGGAGGCCTATTTAAACTTGATTGACTAAAACTCGGTTGCCCAGTTAGGGAATGCTGAGGCAAGAGACCAAGTCAGAGGAGGTATGGTTAACATTTGAACAATGGTAAAGTGTTCATCACAGCATCCAACTCGTTGGAGTCCTAACCACAAATGCTGTCATACTTTTCCTGGGATTACTGGTGGAAGTCCTCCCCACAAAGTTTATGAACACTCCAAGTAATCAATCCCTTTTACCAAGATCTGGAAAAAAGTCATACTAAGCTGAGGCTTATTCACAACAGGTAAAAATACAAAACCCTGAAGCTGCAAGCTATCTATTGTTTCTGAAGAAACAATGAGGTATCCCATCCAGTATATCTGCTAACCATGAGAATTATTAGCTGGCTCCTAAGTGTCTGGTTACTCCTTAACTGTATGTTTATCCTGGTTATTGATCAGTTTCTTGAGATGTTCCAAACCAGATAACCCCTTGTCAATAGAAAAGACAATCATTTACACTATTAAAAGAATACACTTTGAAGAAGCTGAACTGAGTGTATAAAAGCAGCAAAGTTGTGCTTCAAGAAAAAATCTCTCTGACACCATCCACTGTTGTTCCTGGGAAGCTGGAAGAAACAGATCGTCTCCCTTCAAGGACTGTGCTAAGAACTTTACCTGTCAGCCTTGGAACCCGAGTGCCTTGGACTGGTGAGACCCCAGCTCTCGCTCTCTCTCTCTTTTCTCTTTTCTCTCTAGGCATAGATTTCTGAACCTGAATTGTATTAGTTAAACTTGAGCTAAATTTCCCCAAATACTTAGTGAAACCAGGGTAGTATTGTAATTGTTTGTGTTTGCTTTCCTTTGCATATCTATTATTACTAGTACCATTATATATTTCATATACTCAGGAATAAATAACTTTTATAGTCAAACTGATAGTAAATGGGTATATTTTTCCTTCTCTACTTCTCCTTCCCCACTTGCTCTGCAGCAACATTTCTTTTACCTAAGCCAAAGATCCCTGTGGGGTTTGCTTATCAAGAGGCTACCACTACTAGGACAGTTAGGGCAAAAGATTGGGACGTGCTGAGATTGAAACACATAAGGGGATCAGCTTGTACAGGCTGATTGACCCAGTTTAGCTCAGATGTGCCCTTATGAACTGAATGCTGGCCCATGAGGGTGTCAGCTGGACACCCAACTGGATTCAGAGGTATTCTGTTAACCTGTGTGCTTGTGTCTGACTGCATTTAATTGTTACCTTAATTAACTGATTCCTGGCATACGAGGGTGTCAGCTTGTCCATGCTGATCAACCCAGCCAGGTCAGGCGTGTCACATTAATCTGTGTGTTTGTGTGTATGACTGATTTGGTGACTGGAGGAACCCAGCCCCATTGAAACTGAGTCCTGCAAGATAGCTCCATTGCGGGTGAGGACTTGCAGAAGGGAGATATGCAGCTCCGTATAGAAACACCAGTACACAAGCAGCACATTGACAGAATTACAAAGACCCTAGAAACGTAACCCTAATAAATGAGTGCACCCCAAAGTGATAGGCAAATCTTGTAACAGGGGTTTCTGTGGAGATTGGCTCTAGCAGCACTGGCAGAGCATGCAGCAGAGCATGGAGCTGCTTTGGGGCCAGGCTGGGATGTTGCAGCAGTAACAGTGTGGTACAGAGTTGGGGCAGAGCTGTGATCTGCAGCCTGCATGAACCAGGCAGGGGCATGCAGGCTGCAGATGCAGATTGTGGCTCTGCCCTGGCTCTGGACGATGCTGTTACTGCTGTTGTCATGACCCAAAGGTCTGATTTTTGTGTGTGCTTCGGCACTAGAATTATCCCTGTAGGTTTACAGCTTCATTGCATGGTGGAGTTTTGCTGCACAGAGAACCCGCGTGCAAAGGAGAGAGTTCCTGCCACTTTGCAGCTGTCTTTGCAGGGTGCATTTTCTTTGCAACACAGAAATGCACGGTGCAAAGAGTTCCCGCTCTTCGAATGCAAATTCGTGTCCCGCTATTGGCTAGTTCTAAATTATTCCCATGTGGCGGCTAGCGATTGGCCTGCTAGCCGTATAAGAGGCTTGAGCAGTTTCCACCCAAGCGAAAGAGGACTCCACATCCATCTCGTGGGGACTCTGGGTGTACGCGGCAGGGTCATCGAAGCCCTGTGTATTACTCAGAGGAGTTTGGCGGCCTGATCCACCACCCACCTCTTCCCGTCTTCGAGCGGTAACTTTCTATAAGACGTATCGACGAGTTTTCTATTTTGAGGTGCGCTTGTCCTGGACATCCAGAGTTCTGTCTGTGTGGAGCCTAGCAAACTGCACGTGATTGTTCGTGTTCTTTCTGTTTGTAACCGCAACTCAAGCAAGTTTTCAGCCTGCACCGCGACCATCTCGGTGTAAGTAAACAATCTTAAAATCAACCGTTAAGTGTCTGTGCCTAATTCTAGCTCAGCGCCCGCCCTCTCCGACCCGGCGTGCCCGGGCTGCCGGCCACAGCCTGCGTGCAGCGCAACAAAGGGCCCGGGTTCGCGCCCGGCCTGCACATGGTGATGAGGATGGGATCAGGAGAGGGCTCAATAGAGTTAAAATTAGTTGAGAACTGCCCTTGGAAAAGTGGGAGACGCAACGTAGCAAGTGTTGCGGAACTGGAGGCACATATCGCATACCACCAGGCGGGCGGAACGGGCAGGAGATGTATCCGTGGACACCTTTCGCTAAAGGGAGAAGAGGGAGCTTCCAAAATTGGAGCCCTGGAAGGGAAAGAAGCATATCTTCACCCTGCAGCGTTTGGGTGTATCATGAGCGACGAGCGGGTCCTGTACAGGCCCCTCGATGCTGTAACCTTCACCGAACTGGACCCGGCGAGCGCAGTAAGCCCGACCCCCACCCGGGAGTGTGTCCGTTGCTCGCGGTGTGCCCAGGAGATGGGAGAGCCGATGCCAATCGGATGGCTCTCCCCTTGCATGATAATACCCAGACTGAGGGGTCGCGATCGTCTGTCCGAGCTCCGCGAAAACCCGGAGACGGAGGACCGTGCCGTAGATGAGAGAGTGGTCCTACGGTGCGACAAGGGGGGAGAATTGAATGCAACTTTTCAGACTATGACAGATCTAATGAATAAAACTTTAAGTTTGAAGACCCAGCTGCGTATGGCCGTTTGGGCGGTCGGAGAAGCAGCTGAGAAAGGGGATCTTAAACTGCCCCGACAAGATGGCGCTGAGCGGAGAGAAGACCGCATGGAGGAGCCGGAAGAGAGGGATGGAGCTTCGGAAGAGCCCGCAAGGGTTCGGCCGGTGACTCTGCCCAGCGACGTAACGCCGCTTCTGCCGACCATGCCCCTCTGCTGATGGGAGGGGGATCCAAGCGGAGGAGTGCATCTGCCCCTCCCGCCTGAAACAGCAACAACCCCCACTGTAACAATGACTACAGCTCCAACAGAGACAGCAACAACGACAACTCACAAAGAAATTGATCAGCCTGCAGCATCAAGCAGCCAAGTCATCGGTCCGCAGAGTGCAGTTCATGCTACTACCTATTACGCTCGCTCCAGAGCTGAACTGCAGAATTTGTGTAGAGAATCCAGGATCCGACCCGAAGAAACTCTGGCTGTGTGGTTGGGACGTCTGGTCGTGGAGCTTGGGTCCGACCTCCTGGACCAGGAAGAACCAAGCTTCTTGGTGAGACAAGCTTCATGGAGTAGAGGACATGTCACTGACATCGACATGGTGGCATTTAGCGTCCACTGGCCTATTCCAATTCCAGCGCTTCTGGCACGAGTGATCGAACAGAAGGCCCACGTATGGCATGATGGACGACCAGAGCATACCGGTGCAGAACAGCTTGTACTGGCTATCATAGAAGTTTCATATTGCGCCTGGAACCCAAGAGCATGTACGTGGGACTGACACCGCTCCAACGAATGCGACCATGGCCTCATCGTCACCTGCGAGACCCTGGAACCGTTCCAGTGACTCTCGACAGCATAGACAGTTGTCTTAAAGTCTATGGGCAAAGAAACATCGTGGTTTTGCGAATTGTGCTGAACCCACTGGTCGATCATCCTGTGAGTAGTCTCCTTCATCAGTTGCCAAGACTGCGCATCCTAATGGAGCCAAGACTGTCCAGTGATCGGGAATGTCAACGCCCAACTGAGGCTCAGAACACAAGACGCCACGAATCCGAACGTCCAGTATTACGCCAGAGAACGCAAGAGGAGCGATACATGTTTGGATTCCTCCTGCAGCGTTCTGGACTTAATAAGCAACAGCTTCGGATTTTGGGGGACGCGGGACAATGGCAGCTAGCCTACGAGTTAGGTTTTCATTATCTAGAAGAAGGCGACGACGACTCCTCGACAATTTCGTCGAGTTGCTGAGTCTGAAAAGAGAGAGAGCTGTCCAGTATAGAATCGTGTTTACATATTTGTATTTAATGGTGATAATAACTTTAATCGACTGCATTATCGTGCGGTCCCGTGTGATTTTGTAAATAATAGTAAAGTAACCATTTTAAGAGAGTTCTTTTATAGATCTGGGATTCGGACTGCGTGGTGGAGAGAGGCCCCGAGAGGGACAACATCACTGAAAGGAACGAAGGCCTGACGCGCGATTCCACCATGACACCCACTGAAGCCATGATCGTCCAGTTTTTTGTTATGGATGTAATTTTATGTATATGTGTGTGTGCCAGCTATTATTTGATTTGATCCCTTGAGGACGAACTTTTATTGTTAACTGATTTTGTTTTTGTTCGTTTAGTTTCACGAACCGTTGACAGAGCTATTAATAACCCGGATAATCGGTTTGAAGTATAATTCTATTGTGCCTTCAGCAAGGGGGGATGTCATTACCCAAAGGTCTGATTTTTGTGTGTGCTTCGGCACTAGAATTATCCCCGTAGGTTTACAGCTTCATTGCACGGTGGAGTTTTGCTGCACAGAGAACCCGCGTGCAAAGGAGAGAGTTCCCGCCACTTTGCAGCTGTCTTTGCAGGGTGCATTTTCTTTGCAACACAGAAATGCACGGTGCAAAGAGTTCCCGCTCTTCGAATGCAAATTCGTGTCCCGCTATTGGCTAGTTCTAAATTATTCCCACGTGGCGGCTAGCGATTGGCCTGCTAGCCGTATAAGAGGCTTGAGCAGTTTCCGCCCAAGCAAAAGAGGACTCCACATCCATCTCGTGGGGACTCTGGGTGCACGGCAGGGTCATCAAAGCCCTGTGTGTTACTCAGAGGAGTTTGGCGGCCTGATCCACCACCCACCTCTTCCCGTCTTCGAGCGGTAACTTTCTATAAGACGTATCGATGAGTTTTCTATTTTGAGGCGCGCTTGTCCTGGACATCCGGAGTTCTGTCTGCGTGGAGCCTAGCAAACTGCACGTGATTGTTCGTGTTCTTTCTGTTTGTAACCGCAACTCAAGCAAGTTTTCAGCCTGCACCGCGACCATCTCGGTGTAAGTAAACAATCTTAAAATCAACCGTTAAGTGTCTGTGCCTAATTCTAGCTCAGCGCCCGCCCTCTCCGACCCGGCGTGCCCAGGCTGCCGGCCACAGCCCGCGTGCAGCGCGACAAAGGGCCCGGGTTCACGCCCGGCCCGCACAGCTGTAAGATCCCAGCCCAGCCCCAGAGCAGCTCCCTGCCCTGCCACACACCCTGCCAGCACAGCTGAGGCCAGTCTCTGCAGAAAACCCGGACCTGCGCTATCATGGCAGGACTGCTGCTGGGATCTCCATGGAAACCAGCCCCAGCCATGCAGGCAATGGCTGCTGGGAAATGGAGTCCACTGCCAGCTAGCAGGTCAGACTTTGCCCACCCCTGTGTTAGCATTAGAGGCTGTGTTTCCATCAACACAATGGCATCAATGCCTACAGTGCAGCTGCTGGTTTTTTTGTAACCCCTTCTCCCCAAAGGGTAGGCTAGTGCCCCAGTTGCTGCCCCAGCCCCATCTTCGTTACATTGTTAGGCTCTGAACATGGCATGCTGAGGAGATAGAAGTGTCTTCGAGTAGCCTTATCCAGGGGAAGGTCAGAGTTTAAGACACACACATGTTTTCAGCAACACCTACTGGGAAATCTAAGCAGTTAATTACCAACTATGCCAATTCTAAGCAGCAACATGCTCCGTGTCCCGAATCATGGTGAAGTACCCAATTCTCTCTATGCACTGGACAAGGAAATACAGGCATTTAATGCTCCATTGAAAAGCCAAGAAGCCTAATAAGTAACACCTATATCCATTTTTGCCTCAATCACCTTTCCTGCTTTGAAAATGTTCATCATCAACCATACAACGAGAGCAGTTTTCAGAAAATACTGTTACGTGCTGCCTAAGAAAACAGGTTCACAACATACATTTTTCTTTCTCCATTGTAATACATTCAAATAAGTTTACATTATTTATAACACTTTATAGTAAATGTGCTGCCCTATATATTTTAAAAATATATGATTATGTGCACAATTTAGCAAGGTTTTGTATAAATATTCCGCATATGAAATGTATATATATTTGTGATGATGTGAGATAATTACTTATAATTTTGATTTGACACTGATAAGAATTGTACTGTTACTTAAACAGTGAGATTTTTTTTTTTAACTTAAAGCATATACATATAGATTGATTAAAACTGAGCTTTCAGCTGGATCATAATTATATTTAGGATGTAGATCATATTTCAAACCAAATCAGAGCTGGGAGTCAAATTTATATTATAAAGGTGCTCTTGCAAGATTTTAGCCACCCAAGAATCAAATGGAAAAAATAGGCCCATTTTGATGTTGAGTTTGAAATGGAGTTCATCATGAATCTAATCTTTCTGATCTTAATGTAGGATTCCCAGCAATGTTCAGAAAAATAACTTTAAGCTTCTGTATCAATAGAATTTAAGGTTCCAAAAGGGTTCAACTATAGGTTCAAAATCTGGATCCTCAAAATCTCCTCTTTTTTGCTGGATTCCTTGGTCAAAAGCTGATTAGCTTCATAAAAGGCTTTTCATAGTTCAGCTCTACCCCTTACTCTCAACAGTTAACAATCTATCATCTATGATCAAAGGCAGAAATCAACTGCAAGGCCTTTGTCTTGCTTACAATACACAGCATGTAAACAGCTTCTGCAAACTATAGATGAGAATCAAACAGCATACCCTACAAACTGCAACCAAGCAAACCACCTAGCAACAGAAAACAACACTTTATTCAGCTAGGCTGGTTAGTATTTTTATTTTAGTGAATCTGCTGTATGTGAATGTTGTCAAGAAAAAACTTTTCTGCTCTATAAATTTACCATGTACCTGACTTGGTGGGACATCTACCACATGAGCTTCCAGTTTCTGTATTCATTCAGTCATGCAATATATGACATCTCTTTTGTGTCTCCAATATATATGGTCATTAAAACCAATGTTGATGGTAGGTGTTTATGGGGAATGGTGTGTGGGAATGTTTTAACTGTTAAGAACCAAACTCAGAGAAGAATACCAGTCCATTTCACATTGGTCAATGAATAGTTGAATAATGCTGCTTATTTCTGTCCCTTCTGACATGACTATTGTTATCAACAGCAAGAAAATTAAATAAAGCTGTCATCTCATGGCCAGACTTGTGGTATGAAAAATATATGCCATTTTAACACTTGAAATGGAAATCATGCATATTCCTAAGCAATGAGCTCCCTAAAGTTATATAGAATGGTGTTTAGACAAAAGCAAGCCAAAAGAGAAACCTCAAGGGCACCACATTCAAAATAAAATCTTATTAAAGAGCCAAAAAGCCAGAATTCTGAAATATTTTTATTTATTCAAATGATTTTGAGTGGTTGGAGCAGCAGAAGCTCTTGGCATCTCTTTGGTCACAGCAGGATGTTGGCAAATCATTAGTATTCACTTCTATTAGCAGTGGATATATTGGCACAAAAAGAGGCTTCTCTTTTTGCTGGTGATGTGACTGCTGCATTGTTTCTACTTGCACATATTCTTTTCCAGCTTTAATGAATGTATTTAACTGTTGGCAGGTGCATAAGAGTATTGTTGGTCTGAATGTGCGATTGATTGTTCCTTTTTTCATGAGAATAAATTGAATGCTTGTGAGTGCGTGTATTCGTTTAGAGTGTAAGTTTTTGGAGTAAATATTTTGTGATTGTATTACTTTTGTATCACTTTGAAAAAACTTTACGTTTCATATTGTGACTGAATTTTTAACTTGCAACTATCTGTCAGATGTTTTAAGGAAAAAAATGTTCTGTAAAATAACTGGCCCCTAAAATGGTTACAATGTTGGTTTTAACTTAAGAGCTGTTATATGCACAGACAGAGGAAGCAAAATGGAAGTAATGCAATCATTGCATACCAGTAATTAACAATGAAACATTTTTGTCTACAAATCTGTGATTGAGTGCACATTTTCTAAAGTTAACATTATCATAAGTGTTGTTCATCAGACTTTGGATCCAGCAGAAGAAATGAGGCTGCTGGAAAATGCAGACTGATATATAAGAAAGCTTTCATGACTCCGGCATGAATTGCACTGTGGTTTATTGCTACTTGTTAATTGTATGTGTAGATGCATCCACTGAAGTCAAGGAGAGTTTTTTAAACTGATTTCAGCAGACAAGGTTCTTTGGGTAGATGTGATCTCTTTTATTAGACCAACTAAATAATAAGCGATATCACATCTCTTGACCTCTAATCAAGAGCCACGTGCATACTTTGAGGTCAAGAGAGCAGGCCTTCTGAGGAGAGGCTGAGAGGCATGGGACTCTTCAGCCTGAAGAAGTGAAGGATCAGGGGTGACTTGGTGGAAGCCTATAAGGTGTGCGCATCAGAAACTGTGAATACATCTGTTCACCAGAGCACCCCAAGGGAAGACAAGTTCTTACAGTCACAAACTGCTGGAAGACTGTTTTAGACTGGACATAAGGAAAAACTTCTTCACCATCTGAGTCTCCAGAGTCTAGAATAGACTCCCCCCAGGAGTGGTGCATGCACCTACTCTGGATACCTTTAAGAAATGCTTGGATTCTGATCTTGCTGGGGTGATCTGACCACAGCTGACTTCCTACCCCTGGGGCAGGGGGCTAGACCTGATGATCTCATCAAGTCCCTTCCATCCCTAAAGTCTATGAAATCTACATCACCCAAAAAACCTTGTCTGCCTGTGTTCTTAGACCAACACAGCTACAACCAACAACACTTACACTGATTTCAGTAGAAACAGGATCACACCCTGGCTGGGGACAGAAGTTACACATAAACAGGTATAAATGATCAGAAAATGGTTTAAACCTATAACAGAAATACAGCACACACAAACCAGTTTCAAAATGGCCAAACCCAGTTTAAGATAAACCTGGATGGATGTAGTATCAGACTTAATTGATTTAGGGTAATTGGCCTGTGGATCTTCTATCCTGAATCCCCTCCCAATGCAATTTATGGGAGAATTCCAGGAAGCACTGTGGCCCCACTAATCTCTGTCACAGGGCTGTGCAGCTGTGCTGTCTGCTGTGGCTAAGCCAGGGTGCACCAACTCCATTACTATCACAGAGCTGAGGCAGCAATGCCTCTGCTCCTCATCCTGCTCCTGCCTGCACCTGTCAGCCTTGTGGGACAGTGAGGGGAGGAGGACGGGGAGGAACAGAGCCTTCTGGCCCCAACCCTGGTGTGTGAGGGTTGCCTCCCCTCCCAGGACAGGTTGGTGCAAGTCACTGACCCAGTGAGGGGAGGGGGAAAGGAGTCAGCTCTCCAGAGCCGGCTCTGATCTGGGTGTCTTCCCATATGGGGGGAGCCCCAACCTCTGGGGGCTTTCCTTAGCTGGCCCGGATCCCCCAAAACCTGGTTTGCCCTGGCACAAGGAGGGGATCCCCCTCTGACATACAGCCAGGCCAGCGTGAGTCACTGATGTGCAGGGAAGAGTGGGGAACAAAGCCCTGCATGTCAGTCTTGGCCCACTGAGCTGGTCCAGGCCCTTGGGGGGGGGGGGGCAGGGGAGGTTCCCTGCCCACCCCACTGAGCAGACTCCATAGAAAAACGGATGGGGCCCTGCCACCCAGCATAAGCCCCAAGGGCTGCCCAGCATATCTTGCCAGCTGCTGTTGGTAACAGGCTCTGGTGGGACACTTGTGCTGGAGGTGGGCTCCATAGAGGGAAGGATTCAGTCCCAGAGCCTAGCATAAGCCCCTGGGCCAACCAGCTTGTCTTGCTGATGCCTGGCACTAGGAGCAGCTGGAAAGACATGCTGGGTAGTTCCAGGGACCTGTGACAGGCAGTGGGGCCTGATCTTTCTATCTATGGAGCTGGCTTAGCTATGTGGGGATAGGGAATCCCCCCAGGGCCTGAAGACCTCAGCTTGAGAGAAGGGGCAAGACTGGGGTGGGGTGATTGTTCCCCCTTTCCCCCTGTCTCCTGGCACATCAGTGATTTGTGGTAAACCAGGGCTCAGGGGATCCCCAGCATGGGGCTTCCCCCATGTGGGCAGACACCGGGCTTAGGACTTGCCCCAGGAGAGGGTACACTTTTCTCCCTCTTCCCTGTGCATCAAGGACTTATGCTGGCCTGGCCCTGCATTGGGGAAATTGCCTTCACCCACCCCCACAGCTGGACACATCCTTCACCCAACTGGGGAGATCGCATGGCCAGACACTTGACTCAGGGGGCCAGTACCAGAAACGAGGCTCTTTCCCCCATCACCCTCTGGGGATAGGTTGGGAGGTATGATCTAAGCTGTAGCAGCTTAGCACAGCACCAGCACTGGTGGCTGCGTGGTAGATTTTCTGCCTACCACACAGGAGATCTGAGTTCAAGTCTGTCCCAGCTGGGGTGAGTGAAGTAACAGGGAGAAATTCTTGTATCATGGGGGCACAGAAGGGAATTGGTGAGGTTTTATTCACCAAGCCACCCCCGGGGGTTACAAGAAATAATGGCCACAAGCTAGCAGAGAGCAGATTTAGACTGGACATTAGGAAGAACTTCTTCACAGTTCGAGTGGCCAAGGTCTGGAACGGGCTCCCAAGGGAGGTGGTGCTCTCCCCTACCCTGGGGGTCTTCAAGAGGAGGTTGGATATGCATCTAGCTGGGGTCATCTAGACCCAGCACTCTTTCCTGCCTCTGCAGGGGGTCGGACTCGATGATCTATTGAGGTCCCTTCCGACCCTAACATCTATGAATCTATGAAAACCCTCTCCCCCTGCCCACTTATGCCCTGGGTCAGTGCGGGCCTCCACCTGCCTTTCACAATACTGAATATCAGTTACATTTATTATCAGTTCACTCTATGCAGCTTAGAGAAACCTAAAAAAGATCAAATCAATTCGGCCTCAGGCTTTTTGACTGTCTGTACTTAGCCCCTATGGCATAAAACCTGCTTTTGCCTCCGTGATGGTGGGATTGATATTATCCCACAACATAAGGGAAATAAATCCACATTATCTGCTAGTGGGGGTTGGACAGTCAGGGTAAAAGGTTGTATATTACTAAGAAAACCTCACAAACCTAACTTCCTCCTGCTCTAAGGGAGAAGTCCCATAAAAATGTCATTGACCTTGCCTTCCCTAACATATGTAACAACATGTATATATTAAAAAAAGACTAGCAAAATAAAACTTTTCACAGCATGCATAATATTCCCCTGATCAGAGGAATGAGATCAAGAAAATGCTACACGTATTAGCCATGTCATATGATAGGCATGTCATACAGTCCCAGAAGTGACTTAGGTGATACAGTCATGAAAGTGTTGTAAAAACTTGTACAGGATAGAAAGTTTCATTAAAAGCACCTCTTCCTTAGAAAAGGCCTACCTATATAGTAAAATTCTCTGGGATCACAGTTATCAATGACAATAAGGCCCACTCTACATATTGCACAATTAGCTGAGACCAACTACATGTGCACCCTTATATCATGCTATAAAAAGGGCCAACCAGGTATAAAGCTAGACCTGGAAAATATGTACTAACTTTATAGCTGGTTGCTATCCAGCTTCAATTTGCATGTATAGCAGAGTCTTCATGCATCTCCTCAGCTGGGAGATTGCAGCAGTTCTCCATGAACCAGCAGTAAGGCATGACAGGATCTAATAAATGATCTCACAATCAGGCCTTCTGCCATGCATGTGTGGCATGGAAGGAGGTGCAATTGTGTGCATCATGCATTAGATCCCATCATACTTTTACCTACACATGTAGAGGGGCCCTACTTCTGCTTCATACCAGATCCCCAGTGGTCTAATTGATGGGTAAACAAATTCATGTCAGGTGCTAATTCTCAATGATCACTTCTTCCATTTGTGAATAGGTGAGGATGACTTAACGTAATTGCTGCTCCAATAAACAGTTGTGACTAAAACATATAAATCTAATTTTGATTTGTTTTGATCAAATACCACAATTTTGTAAACATAAGCACGATAAAGCTAAAAACAACTTGACATTACCTATATGTAAAGATTACGCTTGCCATATTAGTAAAACAAACTCAAAAACATGCATGACATTCCACAAACATCTCAAATATTGTGGAGTTCATGACAACCCTCTTATCCTTATGTAAAGATCATCTCATCCCTAGTGAGATGAGAAATATTCCAAAGGCACCTCAGACTTGAAAGTGTGTCCCAAAATCAGTTGAAAATATTCAAGTCATCATTGGGTTATTAGGGAAAACGTATTTGTTGATACTGTATTTCAGAACGTAAAGTTGCAAAATTTTAAATCTCCATATAGTTAAGTGAATGTGAATTAAGAACATGATTCTTCTTTAAAAATGTACATAAACCTTAATGGCCATAGATGCAAACTATTTATGCTGATTGCTAAATGAACACATATGCTGATGTCAAACAAACTTCTTTTACTAAGAAGCAGCAAGCCTTCCTGAACCTCAATTATAGTTTAATTTATGGCTTTCATTATAACCAGTGAGATTTTACGTGTTCAAAATAGCTGATATACAGTATGTCTTTTTACCATTTTAATGTGTTACTACATTTTTCTGTCATATTAATTCTAGTTCTTATTAGTGCTATAGTTATATAATCATTTTTTTAATTCTAGCTAATAGAATATCTTGATTTTTTTATGTAAGGACTTATTTGAAAGCAAATGTCAAATGGTGACAACAGACAAGGTTCCTTGGGTGAATCTGATATCTTTTATTAGACCAACCCAAATAGTTGGAAAATAATTATTAAGCAAGCTTTCGGGTTCAAAACTCCTTCGTCAGGCAAAGGAAGTTTCAGCAGTTGGTGTGTGCTCTTCCTAGATGGAATTAAAAGTAAAGAAGCCAGCGGCTGGGCTGGTATGCATGCAAGACAGGTAGTCAGTGAAAATGTAGATTGAGGAGTCAATGGGTGAGAGACAGGCTGGGGGCGGGGAGGGAAGAGAGAAAGAGAGAGATGGTGACAACAGTTATTTGGCACACTGCAATAATATACCACTGTGATTCATGTAACCAAAATCGTGGGTCTTGGTTCTCTCTGGTGGCTAGTCTATATGAAAGATTGATTAGTCTGCTACAGCTGTCATCTATGAGCTAGTCTCTTAAAGTATATCTACAGTCATAGTGAGAGTTGACCTTAAGTTTTCCCTAAACCCATTCTTGCTCACTGCGTATTTGCTACGCTCAACCCCTAAAAGTAGTCCAGCTTAAGCCTAGAAGCTCTATTAAACTTCTAACCTGGTTAAAACCACTCTGAAATATTGATGACCCACAATGATAAGATGTCCTAGGAGAAAGTTAGTAACGTATTTGTATTTATGAAACTGATTATTGGATCTAGTGAAACAGTAACTGAAGAGAAACGGTACAAGAAGACAAAGTTTGCATCTACATGGCTATTACTATATATGAATAAATTGCAAAACTTATTGCTTCACACTTTATTACTCCTGGGCATGCTGTTTAAACATGCACCTGAGAGCAATTAACTCCAGAGCAATAAGCTCCGCAGTTTATTCATATGCAACATGTGGAGCTGGGTTGGAGCAGCTCTGGCTGTCAGGGGGCTCCGGGGGGCCTTGTACTATCCTGTGTCAGATTAAATTAGTTTGTTCCATCGTAATAGACACGTGTGTAGATGCTGAGACATTTACTGCAAAGCTAATTAGTGAACTGCGCAGTAAACATCTCATGTAGACGCAACTCCTGATTCCCAGGACTACCAGGATCTGATTTAGCTCCTGGCTTAATATAAGGCAACATAAGGGCTGTTCTAAGATCCATTAGACAGGAAGTGCTTTGAGAAATTGAAACACTAAATGGAAAACAGCCACAGCACAGTAACTCCTTGGGGTAAAAAAAACCTTTGAATTTGAGGTGGTGCTGACTGATCTCATCCAAAACCTGGGAGCAGCTCCTTCTGGAATTAATAGCAATAAGTCAAGTAAACTGCAACTGTCCCAGGAAAAAGTGTTCTTCCATATTCTTGACAGGTGCTTAAAAGGAGACAAAGGGCTTCTGCATTAAGTAGATGTAGGATAAAAGGTTTTGTGTCAGGAGAAATCTAAAGTTTGTTTTACTCCTAGTTATATCCTCTTCCTTTTTACACAACCTTGACATACCAGTGACTGTGAGACCTGGCATAAAGCATGCCAATGGAGTCCTCCCCTGCCTAGCTTTGGGATGCAGTAGAGGCAAGAATATGACTGATATTTTAAATATTTTTGTAAATGGACCCACTTGGCGCACAAAGCAATAGCAATGTTCTGCCAAATAAGCAATATGCTTTGATGAATGGTGCTGGTTGGGAGATTAGAATAAAAATAAGCACAATTATTTACTTTTCCTGTTTCAAAATTAACCTCACACTGATTGCAATAAAGAGCAATAACATTATACCTGGGTATTCTGTTTTTTCCTTGCTGATATTCACAACAAATGAGGTTTTAAATTTATTATATGTGTTTTTTTACAAAAGAAAAATCTTATCTGTACCAGGGACTGATGGTGTTTTTTTAGATCATCAACTGGCTGTCCATTAAGGAACATGTATTTATTTATTAATTAACATTCATGAGAGTATGTCTTATATTGTTATTCCTTGGTGCATGTGCAATATCAAAACCTGCAAAGCACTTATTAAAGTCAATATAACTGACTCTGATCTCGTAAAGTATGACTACTATATCGCAACTTTCAGGCACAGGCCTAGGAATATAAATGGACCTTGTGAATACCTAGGGAAACACCCAAACCTAGTAGGACTTTATAGATCAGCAGCAACATTTTGAATTGCAGTTGAAATACAGTGCTGACTCTGAAAATGGGCCTAATATTCTTCATGTGACTAACCCATCTTGATGTCCCAAATCTTGGGTGGAAGAAATATTTTTTGTTGTTTGAATTACTTTGTACTCTCATTTTAAAATCCAAATAAATAGCAAAAAGGATGTTCTTGGCACTAGAGAAAGTTGCAGTAAACATTTAAGGTTATTGACTGCTTCACCTTAACATTTAATCTCCTACAAGTCATGTACTGCTCCATATACTCCTCTGTCACAAATATGAATATTAATTATTATTTTATGTTCCGTCCTGATTTTCTGTTTTGACATTCATAACTAATGAAGACATCTGCAAACTTAATTTTTCTTTATATTGCATCCATCCTGTCTGTCTAATATCAAAGGATCAACTAAATGTTATATAGGGAAACTGGCTTTGTACTTGATCTTAAAATAAAGATTAAAAAAAATGTAATAGTGATTCTTGAAGAAATATTAGAAAAATTCCCAGGTATATTTGGGCTAAAGAATCTTTTAAATTGCTTATAGATTTTTTCAATTTCTTAGGTTTCTGGAAGCAATAATTCCATGTTTGTTCCAAAACCAACACCTGATTTTCTCTGTGTTAACAATGTACAAAAATATCCTGCCCCTTAGATTATAATGAAGATACCCCCCCACCATTTTTGCCATTATAACAAAAGTATGTATCAGCCAACTAGTTCACCAAAATAGTTATATATACTTAACTGAAAGCATCAAACTGGCCAAAGGCTTTCTTGAACCTCGTTGAGTTAATAAACACCAGTTTCTAGAGCTAATAACACATCAGGGATTGATGTGGCTAACTTCATGAGGATTGAACCTAAACTAATGAGGATTGAACTCACATTTGTGGAGCCATGAGATCATTAAATCACTCCACTGCCAGACCCCTTATGTTCAGAAGATCCCTCTGGCTTTTCCAGAGATGTTAATGGTCTCGTATGGTCTATTTAAGAAATTAATTACACAAATGCTAGTCAAACATATAACTTTGACTAAAGGTGAAATACCTCCAGGAGAAATATACAACAAATAATCTGGAAAATAGATGTTAGGCAGAAATTGTTTTATTGTTATGGTCATGCCACACACTCTAATGGGGAGGTCTAAGTGCTATATTGATAAGTAAAGTATGTTCTTAGTTTTCTTCCCAAGTTTCTCCATAATTTGAATAGGACCCAATATTCAGTTTTGTGGCAGAGAAAAGGCTCACAGTCTCAGGGCTAAACAGGAAATAATACAAATAGTAAACAGTTGTTTAAATGTGACTGTTGCTACCAGAAAAGCATAGATTCATAGATTCATAGATATAGGGTTGGAAGCGACCTTGCAGATCTTCTAGTCCAACCCCCTGACCTGGGCAGGAGAAAAAACTGGGCTTAAATGACCCCAGCTAGGTAATCATCAAGCCTTCTCTTAAAGACCCCCAAGGTAGGAGCCATCACTACTTCCCTTGGAAGTTAGTTCCAGATCCTAGCCGCCCTAACTGTAAAGTAGTGCCTCCTGATGTCTAGTCTGAACCTACTCTCTAACAACTTATGGCCGTTATTCCTTGTTACTCCGGGAGGAGCTCAGATGAACAGGGTCTCTCCCATTCCCCGCTGGTCCCCCCAGTAAGTTTATAGACGACCACCAGGTCCCCTCTCAGCCTTCTCTTGTGAAGGCTGAACAGGTTAAGGTCCTGTCGCCCCTCCTTAACCAGAGAGGAATGCAATACAATTCACTTAATGCTTTCCTAATTATCATCTTGTACTGTTGAAAGAAAATCTAACTAATGGAATAAAACAAATCTTAGAGTTTTATAATAATAATAAAGCAGTTTAGTTTTGGGAGGAAATTAATATTGAGCAAGATATCTGGTACCTTTTCCTCCACTACTGACCAACAAGTCCAACAAAATGTAACAAAACAGAAGCAGAGATTAGGCAGCCATTTCAAAGCCTAAGATGAGTTCTGATCAATAACAGTATCAAATTTGTGCAATAGAGAAAATTAAACTCAATCTAAAATATTTAAGCATGCTTTCTAGAGAGACAGCCTTCTAATTAAAACTATAATTAATTTGTGGTTAAGCAAACAATTTTACCAAACATATATATGGATTAATCCTTTGGCCTGTTACATGGTAAGATTCAGATTTCCACATTAAACAGCTTGATGCAACATACATATACATAACATAAACATTGTATATACAGATTATATTCATGATGGTATATCAAGCTACATATGTACACACACATATACATACATACATACACACATATATATATATGTATATACAAACATATACGTACATACACACACATACACACACACACACATATATACATATATATATACACACACAAATACAGGCACACACACAGGTTGCATATTAATTTGCTATAAACTCTTGGGGCCTGATACTATTTTATTTATGAGGCAGCTTGTTGGACTTGAGTATCTAAGTATGATTCTATTCCACCCTGTTTAAGTACCTAAAAAAACTGTTAATACTACCACATCATGGGTTTTTTTGATGACTTAGTCAAAAGGCTAGGATGACAGCATGCTCCAGAAGTAGATATATTAACTTTAGGGGCTTGATCAGAATGGCATAAGATCACACTTATAGGCACTTAAGTGTACTTAGGTGCATAGGAGGTGGACTAGGATCTAGTTCCAAAACATTAAACCTACCCTGGTGGAAATGGCTAAACTAATTTCTTCTATACCGTTCACTTCTCACATAAAGACTGTACAGAGGGTCAGCCCACTAACTGGCAATAGACATGTGCCTGGATAGCTCAGAAACTGGTTTTATGATGATTTATACAAGAGCCCAACTACTCCAGCTTCATGTAACTCAACTGAATTTGGCTCTTAAAAGAGAAAGGTAGAGTTCTTGCATATCCACACTTGTCTCTAGTCCTCATCCAAGGCCTCCTCTAAACATTACAAGTATTGTGCAATTAATTGATTAATTGTGCAATTATCTTAAGATGAGCTACATGTGCAAAGTACATAACACATGATAAAAAAACTGCAACCAGCTATAAAGTCAGACCTTGAAGATGTGTACTAATGTTGTAGCTGGTTGCTATCAAGCTTTAATTTGCACACATACCAGGGTTTCACACCACCCCCAAGCCCTGGGGATAAGAGTTGCCTCGATCCCCAGTGCCTGGGAGCTTCACGCATTCCTGAGCCTGGGAGATCACAGCTACCATGGTCCCCTAGCCCCAGGGGTGAATGGGGCACCTCTCTGGCTGGGAGTCCTTCAACTGAGGGGTCTCCCAACCATGGGAGCTTGCTTCTAGCTGGCTTAGGGGGAGCCTAGGATCAAGCTTCTCCTGCACTGGAAGTAAGGTGCAATAGGATCCAATGTATAATCCTATAATTGTGCCTCCTGCCATGCACATGTAGCATGGCAGGAGGGGCAATTGCGTGGATTCTTCATGAGGTCCCATCACACCTTTACCTGCATGTGTACAGAAGCCTAAATGTGGTTAGAAAGTTGAAAGCCTACTTTTTTTCTGTTTTGCTTGAAACTATTTTACAGAATAAATGCTATTTCATTTCTGAAATTATAAAAATCCACAGGAAAGGGAGCCTGCCCAGATAAGTTAATTCCTCACGCTTTTACTTCAGTCTCTTAGAACCAGATCTCTGAGACAGCTGAGAAATTACTATATTCCTGGTAGGTAACCTACCTAAAAATAAATGCAAAAGGAAATCAATAGTAACTTCAACAAATTAGGGAGTATTTATAAAGTGCAATGGAGGATACTGCTTGAAAATATTGCTAGTGACCCCTGGATAAGGTTGAGAAAGAAGACAAAAGCCTTTAATTAAATGAAGACAGATGTCAAAGGCTTAATGATATTGATATAGCAGCTATTGTGTCCCTTCAGAAGCTGGACAGGTTCTTGAAAGGCTACTGTGGTTAGTCCAACCATCCCATAGAATGATCTCTAATATTGAATGATCTCCTACATACAGGTAAGTCAGAAATCTGTTGAAAGTCCCAAGTCTCAGAGTAGTTCACTACATTTTCATTATACTATGCATAGGGTAATTAAATTATGAATGCTGCGTCATATCTATAGGACTTTATCTAAAGCCTGTTTCAAGATCATGAAATTACTGGCACTGACCTAGGTCTAAATCCTGCTAATACCTGTGCACAGGAACCCTACCATTTATCTCAGTGGCAATAAAGACTATGCGTACCATTATATATGTATAAAGATCTTTACAAGATTAAGGATTTAGGGGAGGTTTTGTATTCCTGCTTTTCCTGCTTTAGTTTATACAGTAATTGAATTATCCAAATAATTATACCTCTAAGGGCTAGATCCATAAATGACTTAGGCTAGATCCACCTACTTTTAACTTTAGGCACCTGAGTTCAGAACTCTTGCTTAACTGTTGCCTAACCCTACAGACACAGAAAATCCCCAAACTATAAATTTCACAGGTACCCAGGCATATAGCTCTGCATGTGCTAACGATGATACTGAAGGCAATATAAACAATCACATTAGTGTCATTGTGTGTTCAGGCTAACAAGCCTGTTTCCAAGATAGCTAATTGGCCTAGGTGCACCACTATGTTAACATAACTATATTTCTTTAAGGTTTGGAGCTCTAAGGTGCAGAGCTAGCTCAGGAACATCTCTTCATGGCACAGTCTTGAACTATGTAGACATGCCCAGAAACTCATTAGTGTGCTGAGCAGCTATAACACTAAGATGTCTTTACCTCAATTGCAGGATCTGTAAGGCATTTTCCAAATGTTTCTAACAAATCTTGCTCCCCTTAAAAAGCAGGAAGAGGAGGGGGTGATGATTTCTTCCTTATCCATTATAACCCAAGGGGTGAATCTACATAAGAAGTTTACAGCAGAGCTGCCTAATTAGCTTCACAGTAAAGTCTCAGCACCTACACGTGGCCCTATTAAGCTTCAGTAAACTAATTAACTCTGCCATAGGTTAGTACTTGTAAACACAAATACTATTCTGTGGTAGCATTTTTATTGCACAGCAATGCACACGTAGACACCGATGGGGCTGCATGGGGCACAAGGGTGTTTCAGTACAGGGGCCGCCTGCTCACTATCCACACACATGGGCATCCTCATGCCCCAACCAGCTTCTCCGTGGCATGTTGAGCCAGGTCAGAGCAACCCCGGGTTTGTCTGCTGATCCCCCATGTTCTGTGCTATCCATGGCTGCTCTGACCCAGCGCAGTGTACTACAGTCCCGGGTGCATGTGTAAACACAGCACTCAGGCACAATAAGCTCTGATTCAATATACACCAGAGTTTATTGCATAACATTAATTTCACATGTAGAGATGCCCAAGATGTAGGAGATCTAGATTTAATTCCTTTCTCTGTTTAAGGGTCCTATATATACATCGTTCATCTTTCCTGATGGTACACTAGTTACCATGTCATAGAGTATACTGGAGGACGTTAAGGCTCTCATTCAGCCATTGGGCCAGAAAGCAAGTATCTAGACTTAGTAGCCTTCAAAGTATGGCATTCACCTGGGAAGGGGGATGAGCTGTATTTTCGTCCCTGCTCTAATGAGTACTGATGCATGTTATATTTAGCATTCAGTGAAGTAAGTACTATAACCCAAAACTCTCTCCTCCTGCAGGGGTGTGGGGGAAGAGATACAGGGCAAGAAGTTTTACATATTTTATTTCTCTTAACATAACAGGAAGTAGGCAAGGAGAACTCAACATTTAGTAAGCTATTTCCAAGAAGACAGGAAGCTTAGTATCTGTACAGAAATAGTCTTTAAATATGTATTTTTCTTTACATATGTTAAATAATAGTGTGCTATACAATTTGACTATTTGAAAAACAAGGCATTACTCATTGTGAACAAAAATTTCATAATTCAGCAGTACCCAGCTATAAATCAGCTCCAAGGATATACAACAAGGGGAAGGATCTCATCATCTGCTACCCAGAAAATTTTGAAATGGGATGCGTATCCACGTGTTATGAATTAAATATGCGATATGTATTGCTTTTTATACTCTTAGTGGCACCAGAAAATCTGAAATACTTCTTTTACAGAATCATATCGACCAACACATTTACCATTAGTTCATTATGAATAATCACACAATATATTTATGAAGTGTGAGGAGGAACTATAATAAGCCATAGAAAAAGCCCTACAACATTAACACATCCCAAAACAATATCACATAGCTTTATTATAAGCACCACACTGGGAAGAAATAAATGCAGATGGAATTGAGAAAGTGTTGGAAGATGCTTAATGTTATTTCTTTCTAAACTATAAAAAGAGATACATTTCTATACTAATTCCTAAAAAATATTAATTCATAAAAAATCATAAACTGCATTCCAGTTTATCCAGATTTGGAGAGTTAATGAAACAAAAAAGTTTCGAAAGACAGATTTTACATCAAAATTAATCTTCAAATACATATAAATTTCCAATCCTAGAAAGTCAGAATTCTTGAAGGATATTGTAACATTCTGCTTTTAAACCATATTTAGCAAAGCACTTAAGCAGGGTTTGAAGTTAAACTAAACCTAATGTTTAGTTTCTGCTTAATGGCTTGCTGCAAAATAAAATCTTCTTTCCTAATAATTCATTAAAAATGCATTTAAAACCAAGTTATTTTATGGTAAATAATCATAGGAATTTAGGGTTGGAAGGGACCACAGGAGGTCATCTAGTCCAACCCCCAGCTTAAAACAGGACCATCCCCAAGTAGATCATCACAGCTGGGTTTTAAAAATCTCAAAGGATGGAGCTTCCACCGCCTCTCTGGGTAATCTATTCCAGTGTTTCACTATCCTTCTAGTGAGAAAATTCTCCCTAATACCTAACCTAAACTTCCCTTGCTGAAGCTTGAGACCATGTGTCCTAGTTCTGTCATTTTCCATCACTGGGTGTGTCCAGACAAGTGCAGCCATGCAGTATGTGATTCTGCAAACACATTTGGATATCCACAGGTCAAAATAATCCACTGGATATCCAGAGGTCAAAAAAACCTGGAGAAAAAAAAAACAAAAAACAAGCAGCACATGCATGGGTAGCATGCACTGCTGAAAAGCAGAGCAGGGCTGCCCAGAGCCAGCCAGGCTCCACCCATCAGGATCGTCACTTCTGTAGCTCCAGGAGGCCCCAGGTAAGGCTGCTGGCTCCTGCCTCCAGTACAGTCCCTGGAGTAACTTGCCACATGCCAAAGTGAGCATGGTATAGACATTCCCTAGGGACAAGTAGCTGTGGCGCAAGGTGCATCACTCCTAGCTGTCCCCAGGGAGCCAAGCATCCACATTCATCTGGATGCAGCCACTGAAAACAGCTTAGCTCTATCCTCTTTCAAACCTCCCTTCTGGTAGTTGAAGGCTGCTGTAAGTCCCCTCTCAGTCTCCTCTTCTCTAGTCTAAATAAGCCCAGTTCTCTCAATCTTGCCTCATAAGTCATGTCCCCCAGGCCCCTCACCTTTTTTCTCACCCTCTGCTGGACTTTCTCCAATTTTTCGCCATCCTTTCTGTAGTGGTGGGCTCAAAACTGAACACAGTACTCCAGATGTGGCCTCACCAGTGCCGAATAAAGGGAAAGAATCACTTCCCTTGACCTACTGGCAACACAGCTACCAATGCAGCCCAGTATGCTGTTAGCCTTCGTGGCAACAAAGGCACGCTGCTGGCTCATATTCTGCTTGTTGTCCACTATAACCCTCAGGTCCTTTTCTGCAGAGCTGTGGCCCTTCCAGTCAGTCCCCAGCCAGTTTTCTATCTGCCTTACAGTTCATTCATCCAGCCCAAGGGTAGGCAAAATACAGCTCATAGTCTGAATCTGGCCCACAGAGGGGCTTTGTCTGATCTGCAGAGGGTTTCTTGGTTCTGCCTGGCCCAGGCACCACCTGGCTATGGCACGTCCTGCTGTCCCTGGGCATGCAACAAAGCTGGGGAAGCTCCAAGGCAGGACTGCCCTTCTAGGCAGCCCAGGTGGTGGCAGCTCCTTCCGGCTGCTGCCACCACTGGCCCCAGCCCTGCAGTACTGGCAGGGACTCGTGCTTGCAGCCCCAAACTGGCATACCCTGCATCTGCTCCAGAATCACCCTTCTAGGCTGAGCATTGACAGTGGTGGCTGGGCAGAAACTGTTGTCAGCATGGGTGAAAAATGGCCTCTCCCTCTCACAGGTGCTGGAGCTTCCTGGTGCAGCTGGTGGAGCCAATGCCCTGCTCCACTGCTCTGCATCTCTGCCACCATCACCACTGCCTCTGGGCTGCCCAGCGTGGCAGCACTGACAGTGCAGAGTGGCTGCTGGGCAGCCCAGAGGCAGCAGTGATATCATAGGAAATGCACAGAAGCCCAGCAGGGTTGGGCTCCACCACCTCCACCAGGAAACACTGGAAGCACTGAAGGAGAAGGTCCATTTTACCCCCATTCTGAGCAACAGTTCCTGCCCAGCCACCACTGCCACTGTTCAGCCTGGATGGGTTAGTCCAGGGTGCACTGGGTTGGGGTTGTGCATGTTGGGGTTGTGCAGTACCACAGGGCTGGGGCCAGAGGTGGTGGCAGCTGGAAGGAGCTGCTGGCACCTGGCTGCCTAGAAAGGCAGTCCCACTGTGGAGCCTCCACAGTCACACTTCATGCCTGGGGACAGCAGGAACCACCACAGCTGGGTGGTGTGGAGTGGGCGGGCAGTACACTGGGACTGTATGCTGTTGGTTGTGGTGAGGCAGCACAGGGCATGTGCACTTCAGTCTGTTGTGGGGCTCAGGCTGTTGCTGAGTGGCTCAGGGGGGCATGCACAGGGGACTGCTATGCACACCCCACCATACCAACAAACCCTCCTCCACGAACCCCACAACCACACCCTCCCCCACACACACATCCACACATTTCTTGGTGGAGCCCCACTTACTGCTCTGTGCACATGCTCCACTATGCCTACACACACAAACACCCCCAGCCACCTTCCCCCTCCTCACACCCCACAACCTCCTACAAAAGCCATACCCACCCACCCACACCCCACATACACACACATCCACACACACACCCCCACACCCTCCCACAAATTCCATATCCACCCATACCCCCCCACACTCCTCCACACCCCCTGAATATAAAGGAGTAAAACTTTATTTTGAGCTATTATGCAATAACCTCTATATACACAATGCAAACACAAACAAATCAGGACAAACATTTTTTTTTTAAATAAAATTAAAATATGTTATTGTGGATGTTTGATTTTTAGTATATAATTTGGGGGGGGGGGGTTTCCAGGTCCAAGATGGCAAATCTTCCCAAAAGGAGTACGTCTGGTGGTAACGGGAGGGACTTCCAGTGGCAAAGGTAAGGGGTTAGAGGGTGAGACTTCTGGTCCCAAGATCGTGACCAGGGGGAGGTGTCTGTCAAGGTGTAGGGCTACCCTTGCAGCTCTTGACAGCTCACCAAAACTTGTTAAGCGGCCCTCTAGCCAAAATAATTGCCTGCTCATGATCCAGCCCATGCTTCCTTAGCTTGCCTGGGAGAATGTTGTGGGAGATTGTATCAAAAGCCTTGCTCATATCAATGTATACCACATCCACTGGTCTTCCTGCATGCACAGAGCCAGTCACCTCATCATAGAAGGCAATGAGGTTGGTCAGGCATGACTTTTAGGCCTGTGTGAGTAGGCAGGTATTTGATTCTGCCACTTCAGATGTCAGCAATCTGATATGGAGCTCCAAATCTGTTTGCCGCTTTAATCTGGCCGAAGTGGCTCCAAAGCTTCAGAGCCGCCTCGGAGACCCGGCCACAGGGTATAATGGGGGATCAATGAAATATCTATAATGTTGTTGTTTTGTCTCTGATTTGGATGATACTTTCAGAGATATTAGTCTCTGCTATTAAAATGAACCCTCCCACATTTCAAGAAGATGGGTGCAGGGGTTTGGGGGGAACTGCACTTCAAGCTGCTGACAGGCAAAACTCATGACATAGATGACCCTGTGTGTGTTAAGGTGCAGTGGGCTGAAAACTGCAGGGATGGTGGCCCCTCCTGAGGCCACAAAGCCTGCTAGATGTGTGTGTGTCTCACTGGGGGAGTCTGTCTTCTGGGGCCCTGCACCTCTGGCTGCTAACAGGCAAAATTCATGATGTGGGTAGGTGCTTGGGTGACTACGTGCATCTTGGGGCACAGGGGGGTGAAATCTACTGCAGGCCTGAGTGCTGGGCCCTGCCAGACCATGAAGCCTGCCAGCTGTGTGTGTCTCACTGGGGCAATCTGTCTTCCGGGGCCCTGCACCTCAAGCTGCTGACAGGCAAAACTCATGATGTGGGTGGGTGCTTGGGTTGACTGCATCTGTCTTGGGGCACAGGGAGGTGAAATCTACTTCAGGCCTGGGTGCTGGGCCCTGCCAGGCCATGAAGCCTGTCAGCTGTGTGTGTGTCTCACTGGGGGAGTGTCTTCTGGGGCCCTGCACCTCAGGCTGCTGACAGGCAAACTCATGATGTGGGTGGGTGACACTGTGTGTGTGTTAAGGTGTGCCATTCCTGGTGCCGGGGCCTCTGCACAACACAGCAGCGTGCCCCAGTAAGGCCTCCTTCTCTCCTCCAGCCTCACGTCTGGTCCTCCACTTTATGTAACAGGTAAAATAACTTAGCTGGATCAACACCAGTAGCATCAGCAGCAGCATCAAAGGTACCCAAACAGAACTGTCACAGAGCCTTTCTTTTTATAAAGGAAATGACAGCAAGAAGTAAAGGTGTTGTGTTGCGTTGCATTGCATTGCGTTGTGTTGCATTGCATTGCATTGGACATATGATGTTACTCATGGTGTGTGATGGCTTATCTTGTGTTTTTATGTGTATATGTTTATTTTGAAAAAAAAGGAGTACTTGGAAAAAAAAAAAAGTATCTTTGGAAGCTTTAGGGTTGAAAACCCCTTTGTCAGGCTGAGGAAGTTGGTCCTGGATGCAAGGAACAGTAAAGAAGCCAGAGGCTGGCCTGGCCTGCAATGCAGGCAATAAAACCAGTCAGTGAAAATGGAAATGGAGGTGTCAGGGGGTGAGGGACAGGCTGGGGTGGGGTGATAGGGGGGAAAGGGGGATGTAGCAGCGCAGGTAAAAGTGAAGCGGTGCCTGGGGAGGTCAGATGTCCAGCAGGTCTCAGTGTGCCAGAACTCCACTGTGTATATTGAGTCCATGAGTTACTATACCTACTACCTAGGAGGCTGATGAAGTGCAGTTCATAGGCTCAGCTCTGAAAAGTGGTTTGTACATTCAAACAAGCGCCTAACCTCATCACCAGAACTGGAGCCAACTTCCTACAGCTCAAAACACAAAACCTGCCAACAGAATCTATCCAAGACAACAAAACCCAACTACCTGTGGGGGCACATTCCTCAGGAAAAAAACACTGCCTCCAGTCTCTCAGGCCTGATCCTGAGAGAGAACAAATTACAACGCAAACCACTTTTCAGAGCTGGGCCTATGAACGGGATGCTCAGCTCTGCCTGTTTCTCCTGCAGCATCTTGCCCCCATTGATGCTGCGGTGGAAGTAGCCTGCCATCTTCCTGCATTTTGAAATCAGCTGGCTTGTAGCAGTAGTGGTAGCAGTGCCATCACCGGCAGTCCTGTGCCCTTCCAAGGCATTCCTCACTATTAGGTGCAGCCTGTGTGCTACACAGTGGATGCCAACAAAGTTGGCATTATGGACAGCCTTCACCATGTTGGTCCCGTTGTCAGTGACCATGAACCCACGGGTGAGCTTGGCCTGCCCAATGAGCCACCGCTGCACCATGTGGTTCATGGCCCCCATGTGAGACTCATCCAGCACCTCGGCTTGCAGTAGAGCCCACCGACGGCCTGACTGATCGCACCAGTGCCCTGTGAGGGAGAGGTAGATGTGATCGCCACCCCGACTGCTCCAGATGTCGGAGGTGAAGTGCAAGGCTACCTGTGGCCCTGCCTTGCACAGCTCCTCCCTCCAGTACTCCCTGCATGCCTGATACAGGGAGGGCACCACCTCCCTGCTAAAGGTGGTGCATGCGGGCACTTTGTAAAATGGGGCCAGAAGTGTTATGAACTGCCTGAACCCTGGTGCAAAATTGTCTTACATCCTTGCCATAGCTTATGTGCCTTTGACAGTGCTGGCAGATGGCAAACCTGGGATCATCTGCCACCTCAAAATGCTCCCACACTACACTACTCCCCCACTTCTGGGTTGGGGCTGAGGATTCTGCCTTTATCCTGTCGGGACCGAGGGTTGGTCTAAGGCTATGGCCAGTAGCCCGGACCGTCAGGTGTGGTTTTTCCATGACGGAGTAGAGTTAGGCACGGAAGCGTATTGGTTTTATAAAGAAAGCTTTACTTACACTGCCGATGGTCACAGTGCAGGGAGGAAACTTGCTTGAGTTGCAGTTGCAGACAGACAAACACAAGTGAGATCTCTTCCGAACCGTACCGAACTGAGATGAGTCGTCGATATACGACTCCACGAGCGCTTCTTCACACGGGGGATACGTCAAATTACACTATGACAGGGAGTGGCTAAGAGCTGATCAGGCCTCTCTGTCCTCCTCCAAGACACACGCGGAGTTTGCTAGGCTCCACAGTGTGCTCAGAGTTCTCCACGAGGTGGTTGTGGAGTCCTTCAACTTGGGCGGAAATTGCTCTAACCTTTTATACGGCTAACGAGCCAATTGCTAGCTGCCACGTAGGAATAATTTAGAATCAGCCAATAATGGGGTACGAATTTGCATACGTGTGGCGGGAACTCTTTTGCACCGGGGATTTCTCTCTGCAGCTGAGAAATCCACCGTGCAAAGAAAGCTCCATGTGGTGGGAAAATTCCAATGTGCCGAGGCACTAAGAATCATTGGGTTATGACATATCCCACTCCTCAGCAGGCTGAGGCTCAACAGCAGGAGGAGCTGCCTCAGCTGAGCTACTTGCCTCCACAACCTCAGCTTCCTCTGAGGAGACCTGGCTCTAGGGGAAATTTGAGGGGTGTGGAGCACAAACTCTGATTCCCCCTCAGTCCCCAGAATTGCTTGAGCCAGTGCACTCATCATCCCTGGTTCCAGCTCCAGCTCCTCCTCCGGCAGTGGGAGGCTCACACTGAGAGATGACATTGGGGTGGAGGAGACAGGGATTCCACTGCTGGTGCCCATTTCTGGACTGAGGGGAGGTGGTGCAGGTGCAGGAATGTCAGGTGCAGACACCGCTCCCACCTCCTTGCTTCCACTGGCAGCACCGATGTCATGGTTGCTTGGGAAGAGAATACATTTGTGTTGCGGGGTGGGGACTTCCAGCTCTAGCTCTCCTCCTACCCCCTCTCCCTCCTCTGCCAGAAGACCTGGCACCTGCCTTTCCAGCATGCTTCATAATAATCTTTCCTGTGCTGCAAAAGGTCTCTGTGTGCATGTCACTCCTTTTGTGTTGTGTGTTTTATTCCCCCTGTTGCGTGCGTGCACTGGCCTCTTCTTTGATTGTTTGCTTCAGTGTTAAGACCTATGTAAAAATCGTGTGCTGTCTGTCTGTCTGTCGTCTTCTCCTATGAATATCTGATTTTTCTTCTTTATACTCTGTGTGTGTGTGTGTGTGTGTGTGTGTGTGTGTGTGTGTGTGTGTGTGCATGTGAGCATGTGTGCAATCTGTGTGCCTCCCTGCATAATGGTGAATCATGCTGGCAGGGAAAACACATCTTTCTTTTTTCAAAGTTTGCACACCAAAAAAGAGCAAATATAAATTGAAAGCAATTAATTGAATAGTACTAAGAGATTCTAAGCTAAGCTAAGCTAAATCCTACCCAATCCTTTCTAACAACAAAAAGGAGCAGGCAAGTTCAACTACTGAGTAAAGAAACCCAGCTGAGATGCCTTTCTCAGCTGGGTACCTTTCTCACTCAGTTCCTGAGAGGGAACAAGCTAGCAAAAGGCACAGCACGCCTCCACAGGCTTTTATGCTGTTTCTAGGTCCCCCCCCCAGACACTATCATTGGAAAGGCAGCCAGAGAGAAATCCTTCTCACTGGCCACCTGCACATGTCAGTCTTCCCTCCCACTCCCCTCCCTCCCCCCCCTTCTAACTTTCACTTTTAGAGTCGAAAGCATCCAAAGCTTTTCTAAAGTGCTTCGGACACTCCGAACTGCTTCGGACAGCTTGAATGAGCCCATGCTTAATTCCGGGCATGCTGCTTCGGATCCGAAGTGTGATCTGAAGCCTCGCATAGCCCTAATGACTTTCCCTTGGTAAATCCATGCTGAATATTCCTAATCACCTTCTTCTTCTCCTGCAAGTGCTTAGAAATGGATTCCTTGAGGATCTGCTCCATGATTATTCCAGGGACTGAGGTGAGGCTGACTGGTCTGTAGTTCCCTGAATTCTCCTTTCACCCTTTCTTAAATATGGGCACTATGTTCACCCTTTTCCTGTCACCCAGAACTTCTCCTGAACGCCATGAGTTTTCCAAGATGATGGCCTAATGTTACAGTCTTACCTGTGCACATTATTTTATCAAGTATGTATTTAAGTGTTTGCATGCATTGGGCGTTAAGTGAATTCCATCAGTTAACAATATCCAAATAGAAGATAAATTAAAAGTAAGTTTAGACTCTTTATACATGCTTCTTAACAGCACCTGCATACATTTTAAGTCTTCTCATAATTCATTTGCCTCCCTTCACCTTCCCCTCACTGGGTCACTGAGCTTTACTTTATTTGACACATCAATGATCTCATTTACTGCTGAATTATAGCAGTTTTCTTAAGTTGTAAAGACAATTTCATCATTTTCTTCTTGAGAGAGTTACATAATCACAAAGTTTTATTGAGTAGAAGAGATTATACCAACAAGTTTAGAATCTAAATAGTTCACAGTTTACTAGTATAACTATAATTGAGCTTCCAGATATAATGTAAGCGCTTTGTCTGCTTCAGTTTTGTGACAATGCCTCTCCTAACTAATTATAAATGCATGAATATGCTTATATAATGCATATTTTTCTTAGTGACATCAAAATAGGAGCTGGACAAGATGCTACTACCCGATTTGAACCCAGCAGTATCCTTTCCACTCAAGATGCTTTTCTTGAACCATCAGTACTCAAACCTAGTATAAATCCAGTGCTGTTTACCAACCCCTAGAAGCTCTGTACATTAGGAATGATGTGTGTTAGATTCCCATTCCAATGGGTATAGGAAAACCTTTGCTCCAAGAAAGCATTGCAAAACCTGAGTTATGAACTGAATCATACTGTCTCATTTATCCTCCTTTGGGAGGGCAATTATTTACAAATTGGACCTCCAGATGAGTTTTACAAGATGCTCAGTTTTGTTGTATAACTTTTTAATTATGTCCTCAGAGAAAGGGAGTATTCTTTACAGAAAAGTCATGCTGTCTTCCATTTCAGCCATCCTGCTTGCATCAATCTTACTTTGTGACATGTTCAATCTCTAGTCCAATGTGTTGATTTTTACATCTGAGTTGTACAAGCCACTATTATTTTCTTTTGTGTACTTAACCTCATCAGGTAATGCTGTTACTAAGACATATCACAGAATCTATTTGTATATTAGGTTCCCTACCTTTTGAAAAGAATGTTTTCCATTGACCTGTTTAACTTTTCAAAATTGTGTTGTTCTTAAAGGTCATTTGTAAGTGTTAAGCCCTGTTTGCCCGTAGGCCCAAGTATGAATGGACTATGGCTTTTTCATACACTAGAATGCTAAAATACTTAGGACTAATGTTAAAAATTATCTGATGTAAACAGATCCTTGCACTCATATTTAATCACTTAAGTCATTCTATGGCAAGATAATCAATGGCATTTTTTAGAAAGCTTTATAATCATAATTGGTGAACCCTATTTTTAAATGGTAATATCATATAAAGAAATTCAAAATCATTATTTCTTGACCATTTGTGAAAATAAAAATAGCAAAGCAGCTCTTTCCTTTGGAGATTTTTGTTAATGTTACTTTAGACATTTCAATCAGTTATGTTTGTAGCTGTTATTCAACAGAGTCCACGCTAAAATCACTAGCCATGAATACAGGGTTTCAATTCACCATGTGGCTATGCAGTCCATTATGGAAGTTGAAAGACATGAGATGTTTTATTTTCAAAAGAAAACTTTTAGTCTGCTTCTGTCATCAGAAATGCAAATGATCCTGTTAAAAATCAAACACCTGTGACTCGAGTGAATAAGGCATGGAATGTAATTAACAGCTGAGAGTGGCAGCCTAGTATTATTTCTTGTCTAGATGCAAGTGTATATAGAATGTGTTTCTTTAGTTTATTTAAATATATGTATCCTCATCTCTTAACTAAGTGTGGGCACGTGGCATTAATGTTGACATTCATCCTGCAATCAACACAAAGATAGTTAATGTGAAACATGCAACTTTTAGCAAGATTAGTAATCACAATTTTTAGAATATTTGAAGTTTAGAAAATGCATTAACTTTTAGTTATTTTGTCAACGTGGGTTTTTTTTGTAATGGCCTGTGTGAGAGAGGAGAAGGGGGGGGGGGGATGTCCAGCGTCTCAGATTTACCTTAACACCAGCAACTCCTGAAACCAGCATGCACGAGATTCTATGGCACTTCTAGAGCAGCTTGAGGCTCCAGATTTGTGGGAGAACACTGGGAAAAGTACTTCTGGCCCCAAAGAGGGACACAGAGGTGGCAGTATTCAGTGGAGAGAGCAGGCTGAGCAGTTCCTGGACATGGAGCAGGCAGCTGCTGAAGCAGTGCAGCTAGCTTAGCTCTTCAGAGGAGCACCAATTATAGGATCTGGCATCCTGCAAGTACCAGAGCAGCCACCAGTGCTTGCAGATGAATGAGTGGGGATGCAACAACTCTTAGGTCAGGGGGATCCCACTTGGAAATAGATCAGGTAGAAGACCCGGGTGCTGGGACACCATTACCATCTTTAGGGTTAAGATCAGACTGAAAGGCAGAGCTCAGCTTGGGGAAGATCCCTACACCCTGGCTCTTTACACACTGAAGAAACAGGGACAATTGGCAGCCCCAGAGTAGTTACTTAGATCCCTGACCAAGGACTGAGGTTCTCCAGGGCTTAATTGAACAGGTGCAAAAAGCCTTGAGTGGCAGGACTAGAGCTTGTGAAGCTCATGGCCCCAACAGGACCCCTGTTGGGGAAAGACATGATCGTATGGTACTGAAGTAAGGCATTAGCAGACACCAATCTGTATTTTGATTGCCAAGTCAATTCAATCAAGCAGTTGTGGGTTACTGACTGCTTGGAGGCCAAAAGGGTTCAGCTAAATGAACTCTACCACAATGGCTGCTGAAGGGAGTACACATCATTAGGGTCATGTGGAAGTCCTGACAATGTTCATCCTTGTCTGAAACAGGACATGTTTAGGGTGGGGTAAATGGGTGGTTTTGGAGCCCATGAAGAGAACAGAATAAGGGATCAAGAAGGTCGTCTGTGGGGAACTGCCTCCTAAAAAATATTTACATTGAAGTTGTGGCAGGAGAAGAATACCACACTCCAAAGGCAGACCAAACCGCCTAAACTAGGTACCACCCTGTCACCACCATTAGTTTGGCGATCCTTGGGAAGGGGTCATAAGCCATACAACACTTACAGCTGGCACAGTCTGCTTATAGTTAAAGACATAAAACATATTATATTATAAACTTTTTCAAAATATGCAAGGTTAACTTGAGAGACTTAGGACTACTTTTAGTTGCTCTCTTTCTTTGTTATAAGGTTGGAGTCATTACTCCGTAGTCTTTCTTGAAAAAAAGCTTTATCGACGCTTGCATATTTTATAACATAATCTTGCAGATGTTTAACAAATGTGCAGTAACAAGATATATTTGCAATATGTCCTATGTGCAGGTGTGCATGTGTATTGTGGTGGGAGGAGTTCCAGATTATTCCACATCTGTATCTTTTCAAAAATATTTCAGCTAGAAATATTCCACCTTCGTTAGTTCTTTTCAAGGTAACATTTTCAAAGAAATTCTATGCTGTTCTTTCAGATTTGCTCATCAGTGTATCCTACTCTGAATGGCCTCTCTTAATGAACCTTGTAAATGTTCTTGGCAGCTAACTGAGAAATGTTAATCAAGGGTTTCACTTACAAGGAGCAGCAAATTATCCAACTTGTTAAATTTTCAGATAGCCATCTTTCTGATTTAATTATTAGCACTGTTTTTTATCCACCACTCAGTGACAGTGCATTGCTTTGACTATGTGATAAATTGCATTTTGAAGGGATTTTTCATCACTGTAATAAAGGATGTTTATTCTAAGTTCTGATACAACATCAATCTAGTGAGCTATTAACAGGGCTCTTAATAGTAATCATTTGAATATATCTGATGAGTATCAGGAGTTTTAATACTGAAACATTATTAAAATGAAATGAGAGCCATACTGGCCTTAGAACAGCCAAACAAGGATTAAGTTGGTAATGCATGTGGAAAGCTGAAAATTCCAGATTTCTCCATAAAACACTGTTGAAGGGAATTTTCCAAATGAAATGATCTAAGAGAAAAGCTTAACATAGCTCATTTTGTCTCATGCCTCCCAGGCCTTCATTTGGATCCTCTGTTAAAATGGAACTGCAGAGTGAATCCAGGATAGGGTAGAGTGTAAACCACACATCCTAGTTCTTCCTAATCCACCTGTATATATCCCCACAAGGGCACCTTTATATGGGCCCTAGGGGTGGAGGGAGCCACTCTAATTAAAGCATCCACACAGTTCGATGAGCTTTAGTTAAAGCGCCCCTGCCACCATTTTGAAGTGGGGTGATGCTGACTACATGAGATGTGGAAGCAGCTAGAATGCACTCTAATTAGCATGCTCCAGCAGACTCAATTAATCAAGTCTGTTTGGACAAACTGTAATTAAAGTGCATCCCCACACATCTACAGGCACCCTAAGTTGCCACCAGTGGCATAACTGAGGAGGCAGCAATGGCCAGGGAACCAGTCCTGGGCATTGCCTTTGGGAGGGCTTCTCCATTCACTGTTGCTAGCCCTATTTCATCTCTTGGTGACACTCGACCCTACCTTCTGCCTGACTTCAGACTAACATGGCTAACTACCTTTTCCACTAGCAGGCATGCGTGCTTGAAATCTCTGTCCCCATTGTGATTTACAATGAGCCATAGTGACCAGTTATCTTAGTCTTTCAATGCACATGACCTACTACCTTTACATCTTTGAATAGCAGGTCCCTCTCTCTTCTGACAGCCTTTGGAGATCTCCCTCCTTCAAGTCACCAAGCAATGTACAGTGGGAAAAAGAGCTTGAAATGCCTTTTGATCACTTTCCTGAAGATTTGGGAAATAGTCCAGGTTTTGGAAAATATGGCTGATCTGAAGAACATGTCACAAAATCTGGGGGCATGCTGGTGGTGGTGAACTGGGTATGGTATGGGACATATTGGCAATGCAGTTGGAAGTGAAAGGAGTGTATTAGCTACACAATTTTAAAGAAATTCTAACCAGTGCTTCTTCCTGGGGCAGCCCTGTCAGACAGTTATACTTTGCACAGACCCTCAGGACTAAGTTATCCTGGAGAATACTCCAGCCTCTTTAGCACATTTGATAGACTGCAAGTTTTGTGCTACATGGGACACATCTACATGTGCTATTAATTCAAACTAGGTTTACTGCACAGTAAAATACTGTACAATAAACCTTCCAAGGAGCACATCTACATGTGCTCCTGCTTGGGAACAGATTTTCTCCCAATGGGAGCATCCTGGTACAGGGCTGCTCCCACCCTGCTCTGCTATGCTAGCCTGGGGGTTGGCAAGGGGCATAGAGCCAGTACCAGTGGGCACAGGTCAGGAGACCTCTATCATCAGCAGTGACACCTGTTTCCTGTCCCTGTGCACATTGGGAAGGTGCCTGATGTGAACAGGGCTTGGAGAGAGCTGCCCCAGTGGTGGGAAGGGCTCTCCTGGCCCCCTGCTCATCTGGACACACAGCTGCCAGCAAGCCCCCTGAGCAGGGCTTCTCTGCCTGGCGGGGGGTTGCTGGGAGCTGTCCCAGGTGTGCAGCAGCTTCAGATGAATCTCCTGCCAGGCTGGGGGGCATGGGGCTTACAGGAAGCTGCCCTGCTTGGGCAGGGCAGTCCTCACCTGTCCTCCAGAGCAACACTACACTGCATGCAGCTAACTGGTTGGGGCAAAGGGAGGGTTCACACTTCCCAGCTCCTGCTCACCCTCCCGAGCTGCCAGCTCCATGCCGGGAGCCAGGACAGTGGGCAGAGAGCTCCCTGGACCTGGCACTGATCAGGTCCCATCTCCTGGGGGGAACTGGGGAGCTGAGCAGTGCCAGGACCAGGGACAGACTGCTCCCTGTGTCCTGTGGCCCCCTGCTAGCTAGGATTACCAGGAACAAATTTGCTCCCAGTCAGTATCTACACATGTGTTACTGTATCTACTGAGCAGTTAGTTTACTACTTGTATTTATAGGTGTAGGCAAACCATGGTCGTGGGGGCAGCTATGACCCTCCTTCCACCGGTGGCCATGCAGTCCCTGTCCAACTTAGGGTTTGTTCCAGCCATGCCTTGCTCTTAGTGGTTATAAAAGGGAGGTTACCTGTGGGCTCTGTGTGAACCCAAGCATGTGTTGATGCTCACTGTGCTTCTCCTGGGTCCCCTCAGTCACAGTTTAATGCCCCCAGACTAGCAGGCCCTCTCAGCCTGTCTGTACCCCTGCTGGGCACCCATCATCTTAAGGGCTTTTTGCATAGCCCCTTACCTCCCCTATATCATGCCCTAAGCCTCAAGGATGTTCTCTCTACGATGCTGTCTATTCATACACTTGGCCCCCTTGGGCCTTCAGACCTCCCAGGTCCCTTACGCAGTCTCCTCCTTGGACTCTTGGACTTATGGTCCCACACGTAGCCCCTTCTCTGAGCTCTTGGACCCTTGGCCCTTTGTGCCACCCCTTCTCTGGGCTCCTGGACCCCTGGTACTGTATGCTACCCCCTCTCTGGTCACCTGGACCCCTGGTCCCATGTGCCACCACTTCCCTGGGCTCCCAGACCCCTGGTCCACCTCGCAACCCTTCTCTGAGCTCAGGAACCCTCTGGTCCAGCCTAGCCTTTCCCTGGGCACCAGGACTCTCTGTGGGCTCAAAATAAAACAAAGGCTATTTGCCTGTAAAAACTCAGTCCTTCTTTGCCCAGGGACTTGTTTCTGCTCCCAGGCCTGCAGTATTTTTTATAAGTTGCAGTTCCTTCAGGAACCCTGCTACCCAGAGCTCCTCACCTTGTGGCTCCTAGGGAGAGCCTCCCTGATTGATTCAGGCTCTAGGCTAATATAGCTCCAGCCTGAGCCCTCTTCACATCAAGTGAGCTTCTGATTAGCTCCCTGCACCACCTGCTAGCTTCCTTAAAGAGCAGGCATACCCCAGTGCCCTGCTACAAGAGGTAGTAGCTAACTGTGCAGTAGACTAATTTACTGTCAAGTAAATGTGCGCACATGTAGACAGTCATGTTTTACTGCATGGTAGACTAATCTACTGCACAGTAAAGTATCTTGTGTAGACAAACCCACTTAGATATAAACCATAGGATGAATATCACCCATGCCAGGTGACAACTGAAAATGGAATCACTGCAATATTAACATTTCTGTCAACACTTGATAGAGAATTATATATTTTCAAAATTAAGTATGGAGACACTAGCTACATTTTCAGCATCTACCAGCTCCAATTAAAGTTCCAGAACTGCCTGATTTTATGAAGTATTAAACAGCCAGCACTTTATTTAAGAGGTAACTTTTGGTTCTAATTAAGATAATCTTCGTGTGTCTATACTAAAACCACATACAAAAAATGACATTACTATGAAAACTATTGCAAGAAAAACAGAATGTTTACAGACATGACAGGTAAAAATCTGAGCATATTTTAGCTTTTAAAAAATATTTCTTATAGGACTCCTATACCCTCTATTTTTTCCCCACTCACTCTACATTCCTGGTCTATTCCAACCCAAACCTCCTCAAATCAAACCTGACCAATCAAATGTTATTGGACAAGTAATAACAATTGAGTGAAGCAAAATCTAAAGAGTGTTTAGCAACAGTGGTCAGAAGCTTTAGCTCTAATTAGCAAGGCTTTAGCAATTGACAATCCAGCTGATGTGCTTTATGAGACAGATAATACATAGTTACTTCTCTTATATAATTTTTGTTGTTCTTTTGGGGTTTTTTAATTCCTTGGTAATGATTCTGTACAAAGAAAAAAATGTTGAGTTTGAAATATGATCTATAATTATGATACAATATCTTTCCTTATTTGTATAATCCTTTGCTTAAATTTGAGGAAAATTTATTATGTCCAGTAATCTCACTTACTCATGGAAAAAAAAATCTGTAACAGATGAAATTAAGAAGAAAACAGTACTTCATGAGCCACATATGTATCTCTTCACATTTTAGATAAGCCTTCAAAGCTTAATTAATCAAAATCAAAAGTTCTGGAGTTATCTAAATGACATGTTCATAAGAAAACTCAAACACTCACAGTCATCTAATGGAATTATAGGCCAAGTCCATCCATAAAAGATACATTGACACGATGCTACTATACCAACCAAAAATCACAACAATATTTTCAGGAATATCCTCATACATTTGAACTTCCCAAAGTAATAATTTTTCTGGGAAAACTGGCTGCATACACTTGCTCAAATCTCCGGGAGAATTATCCCAGGTCTGTTTTCCTGGTAGACAAACTTTCCTGAAGGCTCCTGAATGCTGAGCCCCTAACCAGCAGAGACCTCTCAGCTGATGTTATGCAGCCAGGGAGGCTCCTGTGCATACATCTCAGCATACTCTACAGACTCCCTCAGGCTTCATGGAGAGAGATGGCAGCAATGCATAGGGCAGCCTTGATTGGCTAACCCAGACTCCTCCGAGTCAGCTTGTGTCTTCCTGCAGCACAATGTGGGAATCGTAACGGGGGAGTGTCCTGCTCCCTGACTGGCTGGATCAGTAGAGTTAGGGAGCTGGAAGACTGTGCTGAAGAAGAGAATGTGTACAGACATTTGCTCTCCCAAGAAAAAAATTCCAGAGTGATTTAACCCTGGTTATTCCTGGGGTTATTTTTCTCCTGAAGCAGCCATTTTTGCTCTGAGAGAAAATTCCTGGACAGCTGTACACTCACGGTTTCTACAGGTAGAGCAGTGACTCTCTGTTGAGATGAAGACACCAAATCTCTTGAACTTACAAAAGACTGCTTCATGAACTTGCTTCTGGAATCTACAAGAAGAAAGGCCATTGTTGACCTAGTCCTAAGCAGTGCAGAGGACTTTGTGCAGAGGGTAAGTGTCACTGAGCTACACTGCAATAATGACCACAATGCAACTGGGTTTGACATCCATGTAGGAAAAAGCTACCGCAGTATCCTTCTGCTCAAAAAAAGGTGACTACATCAAAATGAGAAAGCTAATTAGACAGGAATTAAAAGGGGTCTCTAAGGAGGTGAAGATCTTGCAGACAGCATGGAAACTGCTTAAGAACACCATATTGGAGACAAAGCAAATGTATACCTCAAATTTAATAAAACAAAAAAAGGAAAGTGGACCAGGAGAAAGCCAGCATAGCTTCATGGCAGAATTGCAGAGGCAATAAGCAGAAAAAAAGGCTTCGAACTACTTCAAAAAGTGGAAGTTAGATCCTAATGAGGAAAATAAATAAGAGTATAAACTCTGGCAAATCAAATGTAAAACTTTAAGAAGACAAGCCAAGATACAATTTAAGGAGAAACCTGCTACAGACACAAAAAGTAACAGTAAACATTTATTTAAGAACGTGAAAAGCCAAACACTTACCAGAAAGTCAGCAGGGCCTGTGAATGAACAGGATGTAAAAGGACTCTGAAGAATGACAGGGCCATTGCCAAGAAACTAAATGCATTCTTTGCATCTGTCTTCACTGAAGAAGATGTTAGGGAAATTCCCTTACTAGATCCATTCCTCTATAGGGACAAATCATTAGAGCTGACCCAAACTGAGGTCATATAGGAAACTAATAAATTTAAACAGCAGCAAATCACCAGGACCTGATGGCATTTACATTAGTGTCCTGAAGGAGCCTGGATCAGAAATTGCTGAAATGTAGTATGCAACCTATCACTAAAAATGGCCTCAGTACTAGAGGACTGCTCCCACCAGGGGAGTACTCAGTACTAGAGGACTGCTCCCACCAGTGGGAGGGTTGCCAATGTGACTGCCATATTTTAAACAGTCACTAGAAGAGATGCAGGGAACTGCAGGACAATGGGCATATCTAGATAAGATGCTTAACTGCACATGCTTACTAATAAACTCCCTGCAAATGAAAGTAGCAAATGTACTCAAGATTAGTAACTGCACAGTAGTACTTGTGTAGACACCTGATGGGGAGCTCCCACTCAGCCATCCACCAGAGTGTGGGAGATTGCTCCCTGCCCCTGGGAGCTGCCTGCTGCCTGAGTGAGCTCTGCCACAGGATCCCAGGTGGGGACTATGACCCCCTGCCCCAGCAGCAGGGAGCTCCAAACCCCCTGCTCCAAGATCATGATTGGGGAGTAGGGGCTGGGGGATCCTTATCGCATATGCATTTGATCCAGCCTAAATTTACTCTGGTATAAGCTACTCTGGAGTAAGTGCTTTTGGGTGGGACATGATAAAGGTTTACAAAATGCTCAGTGGCACAGAGAAATTAAATACAAGATTTATTATTTACTATCTCTTAAAATGCAAGAACTATGGATCACAAAATGAAACTAGTAGGTAGTAAGTTTAAAACTAACAAAAGGAAGTTCTTTCTCACATTGTTTATAATTGAAGTGTGGAGCTCATTGCCACAAGATGTTGTAGAAGACAACATTTAGCCAGATTCAAAATGGATTGGACAAATTATTGGAGGAAAAGGGCACCAGTAGCTATTAAGCACAAGAGTTAGGGATGCAACCTCTGAATCATAACTTCCTAGACCTTAAATGCTGGAGGCTGCAAGTGAGAGAGGGACAGTGGAAAAAACCCTGGGCATACCCAGTTCACTTTCCCTTTCAGCATCTACTCTGCCATTGTGACACACAGGATACAGGGCAAGATGGTCATAGGTCTGACCCAGTAAATGGCAATTCTTATGTTCTTATGGCTTTCCAAGGAGAAATTGAATGCCTGTACATGGTTATCAATTGAGACTCCAATTCTAATTAAAGATAATCTTAACCCATTATTTATAGATTTTTCTTGAGCTAGAAAATTAAACAAGTGAATTCATTTATGATTATTTAGATTAAATTTCTCCTTAGTTTATGCACCCCAGCTGTACCTTATATAGCCACCTATTCCTATTCAAGGCAAGTAGAATCATACTGGTAGCATTTTACATCAGTTAGTATAGGCATAGGTAACTACAAAAAGGTGCCAGAGGGCACATCTATACAAGATGCTACTGCATAGTGGTTACTGTGCATTTATTTAGTACTTGATTAAACACAATTATTATTAGGCTACTGTGCAATAGCATCATGTGTTCACCGGTGCTACTGTGCAGTAACTCTGGTTACTGCGCATTTACTTAGTTTATACGAGTACTAAATAAATGTGCAGTAACTAGAATTACTGTGCAGTAGTGCTGGTGAACATGTGACGCTATTGCACACTTGCTTAACAAAACTACACAGTAGCCTATCAACATTGTTGGTACTGTGATGCACTACTTTGCAGTATTATTCAGCTACTACACAGTCAGTGTCTTGTGTAGATGCATCCAGAAGGTACAGAATTATAACCAGCTTAATATGAAAATAAATTGTGATAAAATACTGTCTTTAAAATACTTTTGTCCGTATATTTTATTGTCAAAAAGTTTAGTAATCTAGCATTTATATAGATCAAGTTTAAGACCAAATTGTCTTGTGATTCAAACTCTACTGATTTCAGTAGAGTGATATCAAATTAGAATATGTGTCCTTGGCACTAATAAAGATGCAAATCTATTGCAATCAATCTAGTTAAACATCTGGCACTTCCATACTCACCCAGAAGATGAATGTTGTTACTTTTAATGTTATTTTTATAACTTTTTATTTTTCTAATATTGGGGAAAGCACTGCAATCTTTATTTCTGTTTAAAAAAAATGTTCTAGAGGTGGACCACTATGCACAGTTGAATTCCAACTTCCTTCTTCCCAGTTCTTAAACTCATGAAAAGTTAATGGGATGGATATCTTGGTCAAATTAAGGATTGGACCCATTTCTAATCAACTACATGCTTAAAATTTATGGAATTCTTGTTGATTTTTGAGAAAGTTTTGAAAAATATTTAGAAGTGAACACGTTCAACTGTCTTTCTAAGACTTGAAATCCTGTTGTCACTACCTTAAAAATACGTCATTTCTATCCCAACTTTAAGATTATATTCACTGATGTATTTAGGTAAAATTTGGTTGTGTAAATCCAGTTCTCAAGACCTTTACTCAGTCACGTAAGGTCTGTAGACAGTTTTTAACATGAAAGTTTCCTAAGCACCTACTTTTCTTCTTTAATGCATGCACGGAAACATCTCTTAGCAATGCTGAGCAGTTCCATGTAAACTATAGAAAGGGAAGAAAGTGAGGCTGGCCTTTAATCATGTAAAGAATGGTAGCTAGAATACTTACCCAAAATGTGAGAGATCTGAGTTTACTTCTCTCCTACGCTTGAGATTATCCAAATCCATATCTCCCACCAACCAGGATAATGTCCTAACCATCCTGATATATGTATTTGGGGTCAGTATCTTCTGCATATCTTAAAACTGCTTCTCTTTGCATGAAATAATGAATGAGTAATTGGGCAAGAGTGAGCATAACACTATAGTCTATTGATTAGCCTACCAGGCTCACTACCTCTGACCCAAGGTTTTTTTTATTATTCCATTTAAAGTGGAATATGTTCAATGGGAATGTATAAGAGCTTCTTTTCTTCCTTCACTCAATGCTGCAATCACAGAATACCATACAGTGATGCCATGTAAAGATACCCTGTACTATTTCTCTGTGTGCTAGCTCTGGAAATGGAAGCAGAATAGCATTATTAGTAAGCTCATCAGAGCTTGGTACCATGGTAGTAGAACTATGTAACTTCCAGTTCCAGAACCAGTGCACTCAGAACTAGCACATGCTGTCTCTGTATAGTGCTAGCTCATGCTATATAGTTATATCGCATGTATTAGCCTGTCTCGTGTTGGTGACAGAATTTGATCATTGGGGGGTTTTCTCTCAAGAGAAATATTGCAGAAACCAGGCATATATCTGTGCATGTAGGAAATCCCAAGAAGCAGATGGAACAGAGCAACATGATAAACAGAGATATTTTGAAAAAATGAAATAGGCACAGGACAATAATTTACACAAATGACATGAAAACAAGAAAAAATAGTGAAGCTGAGTTTATAAGCTATTGGAAATAAACTTCTCCAATTTTGACCAACCACAAATTTTTGAATTGTTATTTCACTCTTAGTTCTGCTGCAATGAATTTAATTTATTTTTCTTTGTTCTTACTGGCTTGGAATATGATTATCCCTCAGAGAAAAGCTTTCAAACCTACCAACATAAAAGCACGTCTGCTGATACACTGATGTCTATGAACTATTGCATGGAAATGTTAATGTGCTACTGTGGCAACAGATAAGGATAGAAAAGTGTGGTCAGACAGGCCAGAGTTCTTTATAAAGACTCTTTGGGGACTAAGAAACAATCTATTCACTAATATAAATCATAAGCTGTTAAAGCAAAAAAAAAAAAAAATCTCTTTCACAAGAATGAAGAAATCACCAGACATCAGCAGAATTACATTTGGTACAGTTATGTATTATTCAGTAGACAATAGGGAATATAAGAATTGATTTTGGAGAGGATGTGATTTGTCCAGATGAAACTTTTAAACACAACTAAAGTCTCCATCACCCCTTTAGTATCCTCAACAGTGTAAGCATAGCCATGAGAAAACAGTCACGTGAAAAAAAGTTTAAGGAACCCACTAGTCAAGATGGTTTAGGGCATTCAGAATAACAAAAATAAAGCAGCTCCTCATGAAAAGAGAAAAGGGTAATATTCTTCAGTAATATGGTTGGTCAAAATGGTTGGGAGTTTTACATGCCATTAGTGCACAGCAATAAACTGTGGAGCTTATTGCTTTACAGTTTATTGCTCCCAGGAAGCTCCCAGGCATGCTGTTTACACATTCACCCAGACCGCAGTACATTAAGCTGGATTGCAGCAGTCCTGTCTGGCAAAGGGTCTGAAGGGTCAGTCTGCCAGCTCAGGACTGCTCTCCCTGGCTCAACAGGCCATGGAGGGTCTGGCTGGGGCAGGAAGGTGTATAAGCATGGTGCTAGCTGGAAGGCAGGCCCCAAAATGAAGCACCCTTGTGCCTAAGCCAGCCGGGTTAGTGTCTACACATGTGCTGCTGTGCACGAAAAAACTCCACAGCAAGATAGTACTTGTATTTATAGGTGCTACCCTGCTGCAGAGCTTATTAGTTTTATGCACCCTAATAAGGGTACACATATAGATGTTGAGATGTTTACTGCACAGTCAGCTGCACAATACACATCTTGTGGTGATGGACCCATACAAATCAAACCAAGTACATTTATCGTTCCTGGATATTTAGAAGAAATTCATGGCCAACAACTGCATGTATTTAACTTATTTCCCCTTCTCCCCCTCCTTCCCTAAAAGTTGTCTCCTATTGCTGAAGAATTCATTAATTTTTCATACTCTGCCTGTATAGTATTCTGGAGAGGACTCCTCTTTGGCTTTCTAGTTAAAGTTGCTCCTCTATGTCTACATGTACACTTACTTTGGACCAGGAACTCAATTCCAGGTCTCATTCCTTCCAGGCAGAGTTAGCTACATGGTCATACAATTATTTTCACACACTTGCAGTTATTTTTCCCACTTCACACACAGGGAATATCTAATTATTCCAGGAAACCTGGAACAACTCCAGCTGGAGAGATTAAGAGACACCTACCTCAGAAAACCACAACCCTTGGTGTTTAAAGTATTCTCCTGAGTGGTAATTCACATGAGTTCAAGTCCCCTTAGGCAAATGGGGGATGTAAATGTTGACATCCCACATCCCAAGCAGGTTCTGAATCACTTCTACTGTTTTGTGTGAGGTCAGATCTGGTAACCCTGTTCTGAGAATGAATACTGGCTTTATTTCCACATGTGAGATAGAAGAGTGCTTTGGATATGAATTGGGACTTGGTGTAGGTGCGAAGTAGGCATGAAGCTGCTCAGTACTATCTAGAACAGAAGCAGGCAATTATTTTGGGTGGAGGGTATCTTACCGAGTTTTGTCAAGCTGTTGAGGTCTGCATGGGTAGCCCCACACCTTCACAGGTGCCCCACCCCCTGGTCGCCATCTTATGCCCAGAAGTCCCACCCCTTAAGTCCTGACCTTTGCCACTAGAAGTCCCTCTGCTTGCCCCCAGAAGTACTCCTTTCAGCAAGGGGCTTTGCCACCTCGGAACTAGAAAAATACTAAATTCTATTCTTGAACATTAACATCTACAACATTCATTAATTTGATTTTAAAAATATTTTGTCCTGTTTTACATGTGTTTGTGTAGTGTACATAGAGGTAATTGCACAATAGCTTAAAATGAAGTCTTACTCTTGTATATTGTAGGGGGTGGAGGTGGGTACAGTTTGTAGGGGGCTGTGGGTGTGTATGTGGAGTATGAAGGAGAGTGTTGGTATGTGGGGGGTTAGGTGTGGGGGTGTTGGTGTGGGTTGAGGGAACAGGTGGGTGTGAATATGTGGAGTCTGGGTGGGGACGGGATTTGTGGGGGGCTGTGTGTGTGGGGGGAGGGTGGCTGAGGTGTGTGAAGGGGTGTGGGTGTAGGGGTCTACATGTATGGCAGTGTGAGGGGAGTGTGGTTGCATGTGTATGGTTAAGTTTGCATGTGGGATTCACCCTACAAACACACACAGACACAAACACAGACACACATACTCTGTCCCTCCCTCCCTGCACACATGCACACACATATACACACTCTGCCATTTCCCTGCCCCCCACCAGCCACTGTGGCATCACGTGGCTCCTGGCTGCATGGCCACAACCAAAGGACTCAGCATGAGCTGACCCAGCCTAGCCCTAAGTCCTGGGGCAATTGCCTGCAGTCATCCCCTGCCTCCCTGCTCCCCTGCCCCCACATTCTTATCTGAGTTTTCTTCTCTAGAAGAGGGAGGTGGGGAATAGCCCCAGGGGCCCAAACTAGAATGCTCTGGTAGGCAGAGGCTTCCGACTGAGCAGAAGGGTGTGGGGAGGAGCTGGGGGGGTGAGGCTGGGTGGGCCTTGCTGCTGGGCTGCAGGATCCTGATGCTGGCTTCCCCTGGGTCCTACTGCCCCTGGATCCTGTCATCTTTGACAGGCAGCCAGGAGCAGGTAAATATTAATTTTTAGGAGCCCCACAGGCCAGATAAAATGACCTGGTTGTCTGGATCCAGCCTGAAGAATGTATTTTGCTCACCCCTGGTCTAGACTGAGGTGCTTGTGCACATGCCAAGAAACAGAACTGTTGGGGAATTTTAATATCAGAAAATAGGCACCAGCAGAATGTAGTGATTTCTAGGGTTAGGTGGCCGCTGTGCTGGGTTCTCAAGATTTTATACTTACACACCCACCTTTTTTGTAGATCTAGACCAAGGGTATCAAACATACTAGCCTGAAGGACAGACTTGGCCTGTGGAACCATTTCTTCAAGCCCACTGGTAGTTTGGTTGGCTATCGGTAGTTGAGGGGAGTGGCCTGCTGCAGAATTCAAGGTTCCTGGACACCGGTGAACAGGGCCATTAGCAACAGTCACACAGACCTGCACTGTGGCTCAAACACAGCCCTGTGCCACCACATGCCCCCAGACACATGATGCCACACCCAGAAGTGTCCTACCATCCCATGGACCCACTCTGCCACCCATGGACCCATGCTGCCACCTGAACATGGTTTTGCATTGACACACATCCCTGAACCCGTGCCGGCTCCAGAATGGGGCTGTGCGGCAACCTAGCTCTGGACTCATCTTAGTTGCTGCTTTCCTTACAGATTAGGGCTGGGAGGAGCCTCTCTGTTTCATATCCAGCCTGGAGTGACTCTGACCCTTCTTATTTACACTAAGTACTTTTCCCTTATCTTTTCTCTTTGTCTTGCATCTGCCAGTGATGTTAAAAATAAGAGCCCTTTTCCTGGTGGAAATGAAAATAAGCTATATTTTGTTTAGCCTCCATGTGTTTTAGGTCCATTAGATCTTATTACATGCCCTCTCTGCTTTGCACTTCATCCTATAATTCTGGCTTTGTAACATCATGTCTGATTTCTTGGCTTTGTTGAACATGCTCTCTGGTACAGCATGCAGTGGTTCTCAGCTCTGCAAGTGCAATCTGTTTTACAGTATATGGACTTCAGTTGACTGGAGGAATCATTTAGCACAAATGTTTCTTTATTTTCTATATTTTCTTAACCCAATGGATATCCCAAATTTTTCAACGCTAGCTCTTTGTTCTGTAAATATGACTGTGGATTTATTCTTATGCTTTTGATATGCCTAAGCTAATCAAAGAAACCAACAGCGTTTAAAGACTTTTTTGGCTTCATCTCTAGCTCATTACCAGACTTTACAACATGAAACTCTACTCTTATCACCTTTTGTGCAAGCTTAACCACTAATTTTTTTAAAGTAAGAACTTTTCTTGCTCTTTATCGATTGATTAAAGCAAGCTTTGAGTAGCTGATTTATGTTATTCTTTCAAGTGTAAAAAATCCCGCCGCTACAAAAAGTATGTGGACAAACTGAAGAGAGTTCAGCAGAGGGTGACAAAAATGGTGAGAGGGATGGGAGACTTGACTTATAAGGAAAGACTGTGGAAACTGGAGTTATTTAGTCTGGAGAAGAGGAGACTGAGAGAAGACTTAGCTGTTTCAACTACCTGAAGCAGGGGTTCAAAAGAGGATGGAGCTAGGCTACTCTCAGTGGTGGCAGATGACAGAGCCTGGACAATGGTCTCAAGTTGAAGCAAGTTGAACAATGGTCTCTAGTTGAACAATGGTCTCAAATTGAAGAAAGGAAAGTTTAGGTTAGATATTAGGAAGAATTTTCTCACTAGGAGGGTAGTAAAACACTGGAACAGGTTACCCAGAGAGGTGCTGGAAGCTCTGTCCTTGGGGGTTTGAAAAACCTAGCTAGACATAGTTTTGGCTGGGGCTGGGGCTGGGGCTGGTCCTAGCTCTGCCTTACTGAAATATAAGTATGGATTTGTGCCCAGACAAAGGAATTTTCATGGCTTGGTTGTGGCATAAAGAGCTGTTTTCATGGGCATTTCCTGAAGGCACTGCTCATTGCCATCGATTAGTGGAGGTCACAAGAAGCAGGGTGGGACGAGGTGGTGGCTACCATCTTGGCTGATGGCTGCCCTTGTGTGTCGCTATACCAGCCGACCCCTTCCCTTCCTGGGCAGGATGCAAGGCATTGGCTCCTACTGGGGAGCCAGCATTATATTTTTATTATATTTTAAGTTGATTTCATGGACAATTGTAGGTTACACGGTTTCTGCAAAAGCTGAGCAATTGCAGATTAAGTAGGTCCCTATATACAAGTCAAATAGTTCAATCAAGTGGCATGATGTGATAATTAAGCAGTGTAGAATTCTTGTAATTTTCCACAAATTCTGAACCTATGAACCATCTCCCTTACACAGTCACGTAGTTTATTTATTAAAAAGTCATAATTCGTAGAACACATTGTGTACTATTAAGCAGGCAATATCATCAGCCAAGTACCAAGTATAATACAATAAAGATTTAGCCTCATGGTGGTACTGTACAACCATTATGCATTTAACACACAAAATGCGTATGCAGTTTTTATTTTCAATTATCCAACCAGATGTATGCTGCCGATTATACTCCTATTTTACTAACAACGCTAAGGCACTAAGAACAAACATATAAACAAAGAAGAAATAGATTTAATGTTGCTTGTTCTGAGTTAAAATGGGTATCTCTACATGTTGCATCCTGTATATTGCTGTATATTCCTAAAAGGTGCTTACTTTTTTGTATGTACCCTTTTTTTTTTAGGGTTGGAGGGTGAAGGAGGGCTAAATGAGTAAAAGATAATAATATATATGCTAATTTTAAAAAGGATATTTGCCTTCTATGGTGAATTCTTTATTTCCTACTCATGATGGGTACTACTTATTATTCATAACAGAAGTCAAAACTGAGATGCAGGCTACATTCAATTAGAATTTGAACATACACATAGTAAAAGAGTTTATAATTTAACTATATAAGTCAGTCAAACAGTGGGAGAAAGGAAATATTGGGTAGTAATTGAGCAGCTTCACCAACGTATCCTATTATAGAATTTTTTAAGCAAGTAAAATAAAAATACCCAGATCCTTGGTCCAAGATTCTTACAGCCAAAAAATTCTAATGCTCTGGCCTTTATTACATAAATGATTCTAACTTTAGCACTTAAAATCATGAATGAGGGGCACTGATTCAGGCACTCAGTTATCATAAACAGATGTAGTTCAGTTGAGATCAATAGAACATGCTGGTTTATGATATATGAGGATGTGGTCCAAAGTCCTATTTGAGATTTTGCAGGTTTTAATTAGAATAGAAAACAACATTTTTGTCTTATAAAATGGGAAATGCTGATGCTGACTGGCAACTATGGTGGGACAGCCAACTATAGTAGTGCTAGCCACAGTGGCTGTCCCTGTGTCCTCCTAGGAACCCTCATTGCTCTCTTAATCTGGCACTCCTGTGGCACCTACCTTACACTTTAGAATAATATGTATAAACATTTAAACATGCTCAATGGCTACTCATTGTGAATCAGATGTGTGCCTGGGTTCTGCAGACAGTGGATGCAGGGTTGAGGACAAGACAGTGAACAATCTTACATGCATATTTCCTCTTATCATTGGGTGTGTGTAGATGAAATGGGGGCCCTATATTGAAGGGGTGGATTTTAAAAAACACTGCTTCAATTTAAGGCTAATTAAACCCCCATGTTGTGCACACATCCCGTTGACTTACCTGCCCCTCTAGCAGGAAGGTCAAGCAGCCAGCGTGAGGAGCAGTCCCTGGGGTGTGTGTGTGTTGGGGGGGGGGGGGGGGGGGGGGGGGGACTGGGGTAGCAAAATCCCCAGTTTTTCTATTTTTTTTTTTTTTTTGCAAAATGCATTCCCCTCCCTTCCCCAACCATTTCTGACTTTTTCTCTCCCTCTCTATTCCCTATAGATAAGTACAAGTGAGCTCTGACTTAGGATAAGCATTAAACATTTTTATTTTGGTAGCAAGTTTTTGGTTTTGGATATCCACTGTTTTATATTGTATAATTATAAGGTTTGTATTGATTCTTGATTCTTACTGTTGTATATTGTATTATTATCATTTTCATATTGATTTTTATTGTTTCATATGGCTATTGTATGGTTTAGGCCTGTGTTTGTAAGTGAACCAAAATCATGTCAAGTTTCCATTTTATATGTGAAGCCTCCATCTTCTGTCCTCTGCCTAGGCATCACAACTGTATGAGTCATGTACCCCTCCCGTGTAAATTGGTTCCTGGATGAATGAGTATGATTGGGAATGACTGAAATACAATGGTAGCAGGCCTCTACTGAATGGCCTGTAATGACTGGGCCATCACCTCGCATTGATTCACCCAGGAACCACAGACTTCACCCAGGAACAGAGACAAGAACCCAGCATTTGAAAGACAAAAGACCCTGCAGAACCAGCAGCTCTCACCATTATAGACACCCAGAACTGTACATCTCTGCATGGAGCACAGATGCTCAGTACACCAGGGGCTGACCCTTGCCTGGGCATGCCTCCTGTCACTAGAGTCACACAAGGTCTGCCCCTATAAACAGGGGCAGTGAAGACAGACCCAGTGGGACACCCTCTTCATCTAGACCAGCACCATGCCACACTACCTATCCACCCAGAGGCCCTGCCAGTGACCCCCCTCTGGACAACAGCTATTGGACAAGGACCCCTTTCCAGCCTGGATAGATAGATATTACCTGCACACCTCCTCCAACAATTTGAACCCTCTCTCTCTCTCTATCTCTCTCCTCCTGGACTTCAGTGGACTTCAGCCCCTGCACCAAGCCTCTCTAACCCCTGCTGCCATTGTGTGGGTGGGTGCAAGGGAATCAATAAGATATTGTGTCACCATCTCCTCTGTTCAATAAAACCACTGTCATTTGCAACTCCAAGTTGGATCATGTTTTACTGAATCCCAGTCCCTTCCTTATCTTAAATTCCAGCCTCATTCTCTCTCTCAGCTCCAGCCCCACCCCTCTCCATTAGTTTCCTGATCTCCTCTCAATTTCTACTGCCTTTTCCCTGTGACTTTCTGCTGCCTTTCTCTGCTTTCCTGCTGCCCCTGCCACCTTTCAGTCTCTCCTGCTGCTTTTTCTGTGATTTTCTGCTGTCCATCTCTCTGTTTTCAGGCTTCCCCCGCACACTTCTATAGTCATCCCCCACAGAGCTTCCCAGCAACTCATGGCTTTCCTGAAGTTTCCTCCAGCAGCTGGAGCCTTCCTCCAGCTCCCAGCACCTACTGCTGCTCCATGCAACTTCTCTAGCTGCCCCGGAGCCATCCTCTGGCCCCCCACATCCAGAGCCCCTCTTTAACACCCACAGTTTCCCTTAGTCCCAATTTCCCTCTCCCCACCTACATTTTCAGCTCCCCCGTAGCTCTGGCTCCAGTCCCAGCCTCTGTGCTGGCATCGCTTCTCTGTTCTGCAGGCTTTGGGTGTTGTCCTTTAATCAATTAAGATCAATTAACCTAAATTTACCCCCGAGCCTCAGTTCTTCATCCCAGGCCCCTGTAGTCTACCGGTTCTAATCCTGGTCCTGGTAAGTTTAACTCCCTACAATTCTACTTTCTTACCTTAACCTTTCCCCAGGTATCCCAAGTACACCAAGCACATACATACATACACATCGCAACACCCAACTTAGGAACTCACCTGTGTATATGTGTAGGTGGGTGGTATGTGTGTAAATTAGTGAATACACATATATATACATATATAGGTATCATTGTGTGTGCATGTGCTATATGAATTAGCAATCCATGTATGTGTATTGGATGTCCAGGTGTTGGCAACTGGTAACTGATTCCGTCTAAATTTGGTGTGTGTAGCATGTATGGACTTAAACTGGTGATAGGTGTGCATGAACCTAAACTAGTTATTTTAAACGTGTGTGTATCTGAGTTGCTAGTGTGAGAGTGTGTGTGTGTGTGTGTGTGTGTGTGTGTGTGTGTGTGTGTGTGTGTATACACACACACACACAATGCCATATATATATGTGCATGATATACGAATTAGTGATCTAACGTGCTTGAATTGGTAATAGGTATGTATGTACCTAGGCTGGTTTGAATGTGTATGTGCCTGAGCTGGTAGTGTGCATGTGTATGCACCTAATTTCATAGATTTCATAGATTTCATAGACATTAGGGCTGGAAGGGACCTCAGAAGATCATCGAGTCCAGCCCCCTGCCCAAAGGGCAGGAAGTCAGCTGGGGTCATAGGATCTCAGCAAGATAAGCATCCAGTTTGCTCTTGAAGGTGTTCAATGTAGGCGCTTGAACCACCTCCGGTGGCAGGCTGTTCCAGACCTTGGGGGCTCGGACAGTAAAGAAATTCTTCCTTATGTCCAGCCTGAAACAGTCTTGTAGTAGTTTATGACCATTCGACCTAGTCGTCATCCCTTGGGGCGCTCTGGTGAACAAACGTTCCCCCAGATACTGGTGGTCACCCCTGATAAACCTGTAGGTGGCCATCAGATGACCCCTGAGCCTGCGCTTTTCCAGGCTAAAGAGCCCCAAGGCTCTCAGCCTGTCATCGTAGGGTCTGCTTCCCTGACCTCTGATCATGCGCATGGCTCTTCTCTGGACTCTCTCAAGCTTCTCCACATCCTTTTTGAATTGTGGAGTCCAAAACTGGATGCAGTAATCCAGCTGCAGCTTCACCAAGGCCAAGTACAAGGGGAGAATGACGTCCCGGGATTTGCTTGAGAAGCATCTATGGATGCAAGCCAGCGTTTTGGTCGCTTTACTAGCCGCAGCATCGCACTGCAGGCTCATGTTCATCTTGTGGTCAATGATGACCCCCAAGTCTCTTTCTTCCTTAGTGTTAGCCAACATAGCACTGCCGAGCCTATAAGGATGCTACGGGTTTTTCTTCCCAAGGTGGAGAACCTTGCATTTATTGGCGTTGAACACCATCAGATTCTCGTCTGCCCACTTGCTGAGCCTGTCCAGGTCAGCCTGGATCACCCGCCTGTCTTCTGGTGTGGATGCTTTGCCCCAAAGTTTGGTGTCATAGGTGAACTTGGCCAGTCCGCTTCTGACTCCAGTGTCCACATCATTAATGAAGATGTTGAACAGTATGGGTCCAAGGACAGAGCCTTGGGGGACCCCACTGGTCACAGGACACCATGATGAGTGACTTCCATCAATTACTACCCTCTGGGTCCGACCACAGAGCCAGTTTTCCAGCCAGTGGATCGTGGAGAACCCAAGGCGACAACTGTCCAGTTTCTCCAAGAGGCGATCATGGAAAACCAGATCGAAGGCTTTTTTGAAGTCAAGATATATGAAAACAATCTCTTCTCCCTTGTCCAGGTGATAGGTCACCTGGTCGTAGAAGGAAATGAGATTGGTCAAGCAAGACCTACCCACAACAAACCCATGCTGGCTATCCCTTAAGATGTTGGCATCGGCCAGTCCATTAAGGATGGCCTCTTTAATAAACTTTTCTAAGATCTTCCCTGGGATAGAAGTCAGGCTAATGGGCCTATAGTTAGCCAGATCCACTTTCCTCCCTTTCTTGAAGATAGGCACCACATTGGCCTTCTTCCAGTCTTTGGGCACTACACCAGAGCGCCAAGAGTTTTCAAAGATCCGTGCTAGAGGCTGGACTATGATGCTCGCCAGCTCCTTGAGTACCCTGGGGTGAAGATTGTCAGGGCCAGCTGACTTGAAGGTATCCAGCCTCTCAAGATGTTCCTTCATGAAGTCAGCATTAATGGAGGGCAGGGGATCACCCTCACCCGGACTTCCCTATCCCATAGCGGGCATGGGCATCCCATGGGACTGATGAAACACTGACACAAAGTACCTATTTAATAGGTTGGCTTTTTCCTGGGCGTCAGTTGTCAGTTGCCCCATCTGGTTCAGCAGGGGACCAATGTTGCCCCTGCTTTTCCTCCAGCTCCCCACATATCTGAAAAAGGACTTTTTATTGTCCTTGATGCTCAACGCTAGATGGAGTTCAGTTGCAGCCTTGGCTTTCCTGGTCTGCTCCCTACAGGACCGGACCAGTGCAGAATAATCCTCCTTGGAGGTGACTCCCATCCTCCATCCTTTGTAGGCCTTTCCTTTTAGCCTCAGGAGGTCTGCTAGGTCCCTGGAGAGCCAGGGGGGCTGCTGTGCCCTCTTGCTGCCTTTCCTCCGAGATGGAATAGACTTAGTTTGTGCATTGAGGATCACTCCCTTGAGGAGCAACCACTCTTCTTGAACTCCCCTCTCCCCTTGGTCATGGTCCCTTAGGGTCTCACTGACAAGCCTCCTGAGCTTGTCAAAGTTGGCTTTCCTGAAGTCAAGGACTTCTGTGTTGCTGACTGACTTGCCAGTGTTTCGGCAGATGGTGAAGGTGATCAGCTTGTGGTCACTGTCACTCAGCTTCCCATCGATCACTAGGTCGCCGACTAGGTCATCCCCAGTAGCCAGTACCAGGTCAAGCAGCGCTTTGCCTCTTGTTGGCCCATAGACTTCTTGAGTCAGGTAGAGGTCATCCACGCACGAGAGGAAGCTTTGCGACCGCTCAGATTTTGCTGAGCGATCCTCCCATGAGATTTCCAGGTAATTGAAGTCACCCACGACAACCATGGTCCTGGAGCATGTGGCCTCAGCCAGTTCCTGGGCAAACTCCTGGTCAAGCTCAGGACTTTGGGTGGGATTGATTTGTGTGTTTGTATATGTGCAGTTGTGTTACACCCTCCTGTCTAACAGTGCAATATTGAGATCCTGAGAGTTGGCCTGACCCTCAGGGCAACACTGGTGCTTCCCTCCATGCCAGTGGCAGCCCCCCCCCCCCAGGTGGCACCTGCCTGCAGGCACCCAGCTCAGGCAGTCCCAGGGGGCACCACAGCCTCAGCATGAAGCACTGGGCCCCCATGCAGCTCAGGCAGGCAGGTAGGCTCTAGGGGTCATAGGGAGAGATCAGGTTTGCCACTTTTGTTGAGCAGAGCCTGCCTTCCCAGGCTGCTGCCAAACCGCCTGCAGGGCTTCCTGCAGAGCTGCATGGAGCCTGGTGCTTCACTCTACGACTGTAGGGGCAGCAAACTAAAACTCTTTGAAGGAGTTTTAGTTTGCTGTGCTCCAAGTCATTTAAGATGCATTACACTGCTAAATTTACTACAGCAGCTGGAATTAATATGCAATATGCCACTGAGGCGTGCAAACACTGACACCATTAGAGCAGTGCAAAAGCATTTAGCTCACTTTAAAGTGTCATACACACACTTCTCTTGTTTCATCTTCAGATGGCCATTAGTGGCGCACACAGATATGTAGCCATATCATAAGTGGTTACACTCCTATAGGTTTCCTTTCTACAAATATTCAAGCAACCAAGTTCCCAGTGTGCCCTGCCTTGAGCAGGGGGTTGGTCTAGATGATCCCCTGAGGTCCCTTCCAGTCCCAGTTTTCTATAATTCCATGAATATTCACAGACTATAAGTTTGAAGTTCCTGCACTAGCATGCTTGCATCAGAAAGAGAGTCCATTTGTGTGATGTGAGGCAATGCAAAGGTAGATAAGATTGGTTTTCCAAAACATCTTTCTAGACACACACTTAGAAAAGCCTAATTTTGCATTTGGAATCCTGAATGTACCTTCAATCATTTACTATTTATGAAACAATAGGAAATTTGATTCATACTCTGCTATTAGTCAATAAATCCTATGGAACCGTAACATTTTCTTTAAATGGTATCTCTGGTCAAACTAGTAAGACCTAGAGAGTGAGAAGGTATTTTTTTTTTTAATTCTTTAATGTCCTTTCTTAGATAGCCTCTTGTATACTGCTATCATATTCACTCTTCAGGTTCTCTGCCTACATGTAAGTTGTCCATCCAGTCATTTTATGATCCTGAATCAGATATTTTTGTTATCAACCCAGTTTGAAGAAAAAAGGATAAATAGAACAAATTGGGAGTAATATGATATTGACTACTTGCTTCATGGCAGAGACAGGAATCATTATCAAACAGGACGAAGTTGATCACTGAGTGTCAGAGTACTAAAAACCTGGCGAGGCCAACAAAACAGGTCATCCAACCGAAAACACAATATTTCATTTTATTTTTGAGCTTTTTCAATTTTAAATTTTAATAATGCCTTGTGATTTCAAACCAGATCATTTTTTAAACTATGATGAAATGAAATATTTCTATTTTTCCAGCTTTATTTCTAAATGTTTATTTAACAAAAAAAATCAGTAAAATTGGCACAAACATATGAAATGTTTTAGTCAACCCAAATTTGCACATTCTTGGCAAAAGTTTTCAATAAAAGTTTTCATTCGTCTGTCATAGTAAGTTCTACTTATTCCTTTGCAACTCCATAATCATAAAATGAACATCACTCATTACATGTTTAAACTTTGAGGAGTCTCCTTGTGGAAGCAAAAAAAGAACCTTTTCCTGACTTTAAAAGCAAGCTGTTTAAAGCTGTTCAGAGATTTGGAATGTTAGAAGTAAAACAGAGATGGATTGGGGGCAGAGTGCAGTTAAGAAGGTCAAAAACTGGATGAATACAGTAAATCACACACACAGTTCTGCAAATTACTATGTGGCTCTGCACTATGTCACATGAGTATCATCACCATATACATGAGATACTTACATAGAATAGAAGTCATTACAATGATAACATTTTAAGTATTGCATTGGGTAGTTCTGATTTGATGTGTAGGGAAAATTGTTAATCTTAGCTATCATTGTATTGGATCTGGCAACAAATTGCTGATGTTTAAACTGTAATCAGCATGTGTGTATGTATAAGATATAATGTTACAGAAAATTAGCAAGGAAGGTCTGAATAAAGGAAGTCTTTTTAGAGGGCTTTATAAAAGAAATACATCCTGGTGAGGGATTTGAAGGAAAAGCAGGCTGTTTGACTTATATTTAACCCTTTTGAAATATTTAACTCTTAACCAACTTATTTGAGATCAGTAATGTTTGAGAAAATGTACTCTTTTCCAGTTAATGTTGAAAGATGTATGATTTAAGTCTCATTATGACTGTTTATGATAAGTTGAGAAGGAGGAGGAAGAATTTGTTTTACAGTCTGTACTGAGAGCTGCTTTTACCTTTCTACTATAAACAAGGTGCAAAAAATCTACTTAATCTACAACAAACTCTTGTCTTTCTCCAACAAGAACACTGGCTGGCCTGCCTGCTTGCCTTCCTGCCTTCTTTTCTCAGATGATAATACCCAGGCTTCTGAAATAAATGTGTAAAAATGAAAACACCTTAAACGTACTCTTGTCATGACTAAGATAAGCTTTTAGTTGAAAAATGAGTGAATTCATAGATGGGTAACTTCAAAGTCATTACAGACCTTACTGAGAATCAGAACTGATATTGTAAAATTTAGTCTAACTTTATAGCACTAAACAGAAATCATGTCCTTTGAAGTCTAATGCAGGTCAGGGTCAGGCAGCCTGGTTTGGGGGTGGGGGGAGGTTTTTTGTTTGTTTTGTTTTGGGGGTTTTGTTTGTTTTTTGTTTCATTTTTAACTATTAAACAGTTTTGTTAAGTCAACCTATACCTGGACTTTTCAACTTAAATTTGTATCATTCTTAAGTTGAGCATTATGTGTTAACATTTGATTTTTCAAATGAACTATGCCACAGAAAGGAAGCAAATCCTTCAAAGGCCATACAGGGCTATAATGACAGATCAAGGTCCTCAAATCTGGAGTAAAGTTCAAAAGGCACATATTATCTGGAAAAGAAACAAAGAGGACAGAAATTTGAGAAACCTTAGGAACCAGCATCTAAGAGATGAGATGATGGGGTAAGGAATTTGTATTCCATGACAAACAGGTTCTGGGGACCTGCTATAGGATAGCAGTGAATCTACAAGTTTCCAAGGACAACCCTGTTGATCCCTTGTATCTTCACATTGGCTCTGTCCCTTCAGTTCACTAGCAGGCTACTGTAGCCACATTAATTTGGCCTTCCTCCCCATCACAAATATTCCTTGCTTTCCCTAAGGCAAGGCTCTTTAAAAAGTTAATATAATCCTGAACTGTACATTTCCCTTCCATAATGTCTTTCCTAATGATATTTCTACATTCATCTGCCTCCTTCTGTGGCCCTTGTTCTTTGCATGGACACTGAACCATGGAGAACTTACTTCAAAATTTTTGGTAACAAATCAAAGATCATTCTTATCCTTTCAAATCCTTTAAGGCAGGGATGTCAAACTCAAATTGCCTCAAAGGCTGGATTAGTGGCATAGGGATACTCCATGGGCAGGACCAGTCCTTTGTCTCGGGGCTCTGCCTCCCCTGCACCCTGCCTGGTGCTTCCCAGATGACAAACACAGGTAAGGAATGCTCAGAAAATTTTCCCACCCACCACAACAGATTTACCAGTTGGAGGCAGCTGCGTCCAGCATCATCATGAATTGCTGCCTGTATAATCTCTCTATATCTCTCTGAATCAATTCAGACCCTTTAATGGGTCTCCCAACTTGATTCAGATTCAGAGACTCAGACACGGAATCGGGCTGAATGTCCTCCAAATCAAATTGGCTACCAAAGCTTCGCCCAGCCCTAATATTCAAGTTGTTTGAGGTGAATGAACACCCTATAAGTGAAATAATGCAGGTTGAGACAAGAAAGTATGTATCTGAAATCAACATGTTATTAATATGTATTTCTCTCTCCAGATCTTGGAAAATTGCTGAAAAAACTCAGCATTTTCCCATTCCTCTTGTTTTATTACAGGATAACAACTTGTTTACAGATCCAGGAAAGTTTTCCTTAAAAAAAAATCAATTTTGTAAAAAGATCTTAAGTCACTGGAAAGTCATTTCAATGAAAAAAATCTAGAGCAGCTCTAATACAAAGCAGAATAGCAGTAGTGACAATGAAGGGGAACCTATTTAAAAAATGTATGCAATTCATGGTTCAGCCATTTCCTTATATAAATTTCTCCATCGATTTACAGCATTTTAGATTTCTTCTATGATCAATATTTTTAAAAATGCACCACATAGTTTCATAGTTTCATAGTTGGTAGGGTCAGAAGGGACCTGAGAAGATCATCAAGTCCAACCCCCTGCCATGGCAAGAAAGAGTACTGGGGTCAAATGACCCCGGCAAGGTGTTCATCTAGCCTCCTCTTAAAGACCCCCAGGGGAGGAGCCAACACCACTTCTCTTGGAAGTTGGTTCCAGATCCTAGCTGCCCTGACAGTGAAGTAGCGCCTCCTGATGGCGAGTTGGGAGTCTGAATCTACCCTCTGCCAGCTTGTGGCCATTATTTCTAGTCACTCCTGGTAGTGCTTGGGGGAACAGGGACTTCCCCAATGCCTGCTGGTCCCCCTGACTAGTTTGTAAATGGCCACTCGATTCCCCCCTCAGCCTTCTCTTGTGGAGGCTGAACAGGTTCAGGTCCCTTAGCCTATTCTCATAGGGCCTGCCCTGCTGACCCCTGATCATGTGAGTGGACCTCCTCTGGACCCTCTCCATGTCATCCACATCCCTCCTGAAGTGCAGCACCCAGAACTGGATGCAGTACTCCAACTGCAGCCTGACCAGTGTCGCATAGAAGGGGAGGATCACCTCCTTGGACCTGCTTGAGATGCATCTGTAGATGCATGACAAGGTACGGTTGGCCTTCCTGACTGTGTCCCCACACTGTCGGCCTATGTTCATTTAGGAAAAACTTAATAGGAAAAAAAACACAGGTATATTCTCAAAATATCCATTTTTAAATGACCAACTGTTTAGCATAAATAAAGACACCAGGATTTTGCCACAGTAATTGTTTCATGTAAAATACCATGAGTGTTTCTCACATTATAAATCTCTAACTACAAGTACATGCAATTTGTATTGATATGACCTTGAGATTAAACATGTTTTAAAAACTGATAATTAGTAGTTATTGTTCCCAACATTAAATTCCTACAGAACATGTTGTTCTGCCTTTATATACTACAATGTCAAAAATACAGAGTAGTAATTGGATATTTTATTTCTTTTTTGTGCCCTAAACACAAGTCCTTGAAAAGTGCAAATCAAAATAGTTCTTTTGAAAAATACACCATTTATTATTTTGGAAGCTTTCAGAGAAACCCATTTAAAACAATAATGAGCATCTAAAACTAATGTCTCAAACCAATTATGAACATTACAGCCTTGAACTTATGGGAAATATCAAGCAGGTGCCCAGGCCAGTGCCGAACTGAAGAGAATGAAATAGATCCCTTATCAGGACGCTTTTATGGGCTTAGGATCATAGGAAAGTAAGGCTGGAAGGAACTTCATCAGGTCACTAGTCTAGCCCCCTGTGCAAGGAAGGATCATGCCTGACTAAATCATCCCAGCCAAGTGTTTATCTAACCTGCTCTTGAAAATTTTCTGGGATGGAGATTCCACTTTTTTTCTAGGTAGCCTGTCCAATGCTTGATTGATCACCCACATACTCAGAAATCCTAACCTCCAACCTGAATTTTCTTTACTGCATGTGGAGGTCATTGCTCCTAGTCCTGACCTCTACAATCATAGAGAAAACCCAGTCTCCATCCTCTCTATAAATGCCCTTCAGGTATTTGAAGACTATTATCAAATCTTGCCTCCATCTTCTTTTCTCCATACTAAGCCATCTTAGATCTTTTACCCTTGCCTCATAAGACTTGCCTCCAGGACCCACATAATTTTTGTTGCTCTGCACTGGACACTTTCTAAAATATCCACTTCTGTCTTGAAACGTGGCACCCAAACTGGACACATCATACTAGGTGAGGGTTCACCAGTGCTGAATAGAGTGGAAGAATCACTTCCTTGATTTGCAAGTGATACTTCTGTTAATATAACCCAGGATTATTTTGGCTTTTTTGTAAGCAAGATTGCTCTGTTGGCTCATATTCAGTTTATGGTCTACTGTAACCCTGAGGTCCTTCTCTGCAGTACTGCAGCCTACCCATGTAATGATTCTATCTCAAATACAGGACTTTGTCCTTGTTCTTGATGAATCTCATCTGCTTGATTATGGACTATTTTTCAGTCTCTCCAGATCATTCTGTATCCTAGCGAAGAGTATCTGCAAATCCATCCAATTTAGTGTCATCTGCAGTTTCACTAAGCACTCAACCCTAATGTCCAAAAAAATAAAGATGTTAAACAACACCAGATCCAGGACATAGCCCTGAAAAACCCCTCTTTATTCCTCCTCCCAACTACACATTGAGCCACGGATGACTACTTATTGAGCAAGATGATCCAACGAGTTATGTATCCATAATACCGGACTTTCATCTAGTCTGTATTTCCTTAGCTTGTTAATGAGAATGTTGTGAGAGACAGTGTCAAAAGCCTTGCTAAAGTCAAGCTATATCACATATATTACTCTCCCCACCAGTCACAGAGCCAGTTACTTTATCACAGAAGGAAACCTGGTTGGTCAGGTATCTATTACTTGTTCTTGGGGAATCCATATTGACTGTTCCTAATTACATTGTTCTCCACTAGGTGCTACAATAGGTCACTTGAAGACTAGCTCCATGATCTTTCCCAGTATCAAGATCAGGCTGAGGTCAAGTCATTACTGGTCTGTAATTCTCTGACTTCTCCGTCTTCCCTTTCTTAAAAATGGACACTATGTTTGCCCTTTTCCAATGTTTTGGAACCTCACCTGACCTTCTCAAGTTCTCAAAGAGAATGACCTCAGCCAATTCCTTCAGTACTCTAGGCTGCATCCCATGTGGTGCAGTCAAACTGAAAGCATCTAACTTCTTTAGGTAGCCCCTATCCTGTTCTGCCACTACTCCACACTGTCTCCTTCCCTATATTTACTACTAACTGAACTCATCATCTGACTCCTTTTGTGAAGTTTGAAGTAAAAAAAGCATGAAATACTTCAGCCTTTTCTGCTTCATCCAGAACTAGATTGTCTTCTGCCTTCTGTAAAGGACCTATGGTTTCTTTGGTCTTCTTCTTACTTTTGACATACTCCATTTTATGGCCTTTTATGTCCTTTGCCAATTGCATCTCAAGTTATGCCTTGGTGAAACTAATTTTCTCCCTACACACCTGTGAAATACTCTTCCCTAATAGTATAGTCAAGTTTCCACTTTTTATAGGATTCCTTTTTGAGTTTCAGTTGATTGACGAAATTGCTTTCCAGCCATGCTGGCCTGTTGTTGCAATAGCCATTCTTGCATTGCACTGGGATAGCTTGCTCCTTCCTTCTTTAAAGGGACCCCTTAAAGCACAGCCAAATCTCCTGGACTCCTTTTCCTTTAAGACTTGCCTCCCAGGTGATACTTGCCATCAGTTCTCTGAATTTGTTAAATTCTCCTTTTCTGAAATCTGGTGTATTTATTCTGCTTCTCTCCTTCCTTCCTCCCCTTAGGATCTTCAATTCTATCATTTTGTGGTCACTAAGTTCATCTACACATGTCATTATGCACAACAATAAATTTCAGAGTTTATTTCTCTGGAGTCAATTTTTCCCAGGCAACTCCTGGGTGTTCCATTTACATGTTTGCCTGAACTGCAGCACATGGAACTGGGTTGGAGCACCTCAGTTGGCAGAGGACCTAGGGAGGTCAGCCTGTGAGCCCGGGTCTGCTCCAACTGGGCTCAATGTGCTGTAGAGCAGCCAGGAAGCCCCTGCACTGAAGTACCCTTGTGCCCCAGACACCCAGATCAGTGTCTACACATGCACTGCTGTACACAAAAAAACTCCACAGCAGAGTAGTACTTTTATTTACGTGTACTACCCAGCTGTGGGGTTTATTGATTTCCTATGTCCTGATAGAGGTGCATGTGTAGACACTGAAATATTTACTATGGAGTCAGCTTTGCAATAAATGTCTTGTGTAGACACTCCCATTGTTACTCAAGTTACCTTCCACCTTCACATTCTCAACCAACTCCTCCTTGCTTGTATGTAGCAAGCTGAAAAGAACTTGATCCCAAACTAACTGAAGTCAATGGTAGTCTTGTCACCACCTTCACTGAGTTTTGATTCAGATCTTTAAAGAAGCAAATACTTCAACAATAATTTACCAAAAAAATGTTTGTAGAATCAGCCACTTGCAAGAACTCAAATAACGGAGGCTTATGCCACTGAGCTTTAAGTAGACTCTCAGTCTAGCTTCTACTAAATTCAATGGAAAACCTTTGAGTTACTTCAGTGGAAGCTAAAATCAGATCCTAAAATCCTAGAATGGGAAATATGGGCATTAAGAATTCCAACCTCTTCTGAAGCCTCCATCATCCCCCACATCCTCTCATCTGTAAATAGGAAGGATTCTATAATCCTTAATTCCCAAAACCTAAATATTTTAATTTTAAGTAACAGTTCCTGGTTGCCCTCTGTGTATACCATTCACACAAACTGCTTAGACAAAGTGTTAAAATAAAATTCTTTCCACTGCATATACATACATACATACATATCTATACATCTATCTATAAATATATATGTTAGGGTGACTGTATTTGGATCTTGGGAAGCACTGGATTTGCAGCTGAATAGAAGGTTATAACCTGTGGCCTAGCAAAGCTGCTAACCACAAGGCAGAATGATATATTAAAAGTAACATTTCAAGGTGCTTAGGCAAGCATTTTCCTAACAATGTAGTAAGATATATCACTCATTGTGTAAGGAGAACAGGATGCAGACCATCGGCTGTTATTAGAGTTAAGCAGAAGCAAGACCTTGGAGATGGTGACGAAATCGCAATTGACCAAAAGAAGCTGGGGTCAGAGTTCTAGGCATGCACTCAGAGCAAAAAGACATGTAAATAAGTGAAATGCATGGGCAATTCCATGCTAATGAAGTAAACAGTAAACAGAGGTGGAGCTTAAGCTGGGAGGGAATATGGGTGGAACATAGGAGGGACAAAGGTGGAGTAAATGTTAATGAGTATGAACCAAGATATATAAATATAGAAAGAACTATTGTTTGTGGCAGCTCCCCAATTTGTTGGAGCTTTGCCCGAAGCTGTCTCCATTTTGAAAAAAGCTGTTGACGAGCAATGTGTGCAAGTGATGCATGATGGCCTCGATCCATTGTCTCCCTAGCCATTGGGCACCACATGGAGTCAGGGTCTAACAATATATATATCACAACAATATATTATACACACACACACACACACATTCCAATATTATAAAAGCCTTAATTTGTCTGTCTGTCTGTAATGCCTTATTCGCACTCTGATTGACTGACAAACAGTCAGTTAGAGTGTAAAGAAGCATTCCGATAAGTGGCAGCTTGTTGCCATGATGGCAGGACACAGGGTGTCACAGGTGGGGCAGAGAGGGTGAGGCCAGCACAACTGGCCTTGCCCCCCTCCCCCCTCGCTCCCTGGAGACAGTGGCAATGAAGGGGACAAAACGGGGGGATGAGGCCAGCAACACTGGCCTCGCCCTTCCCCCCCTGCTTCCTGCAGGTGGAAATGATGGAGCAGAGGGGGAGGAGCAAGGCTACCAGAACTGGCTTCATCCCCACCTTGTAGGCAATAGTGGTGGTAACATTGCTGGGGAGTAGAGTCAGGATGCCACGGGGTGCTGAGGCCACTGGTGCTGGCCTCGTCTCACCCCTCTCCCCCTTCCGTTGTTGCTTTCTGCAGGACCTATGCGGTGCAGTGGGGGTAGGAGCAGGCCTGATATGGTGGTGGAAGCGGCTTGCCATGGTGATGGCGGTGGCAGTGGGAGAGGGGAAGAGTGGGCCTGGACCGGACACAGGGTGGGGAGGAGGACCAAGCTCAAGCAGGAAGAGAAGCTGGTCTGCTGCAGTGGTGGGGGTGGGAGCAGCAGGCCCAGCCCAACGTGGCCCAGCACAGCAGTGGCTGGGGGAGAGGAGGAGTGGGCCTCCTCCCCACCTTGGGCCCAGGCCCACTCCTTCCCCCCCCTCCTCTCCCCCGTGTTGGCCCCAAGCCCACTCCTCCTGTCTCCCTGCCACCGCTGGGTTGGCCCGGGCCCACTGCTCCCCCTCCCCCCCGCGGTGCCCTGGCTTCTTCCCACCCTCAGGCCCAGTCCTCCTCAGGGGGGTGGGAGAGAGCCAAGGGAAGGGGGGAGTTGGCCCAGACAGGCTCTTCCCCTCCCCCCCGGCATTCTTAATGGGCAATTGGCTAGTGTGTATATGTGTGTGTTGGGGGGGGGGTGTATCCTTTTAAGTATCACTTTCCAAAAGTTGCGGATAAACTCCAATCACTTTACCCTTAGCAAGTACAGCATTTGGAAATATTATTGCTTTTTCTTTGCTTAAATCTAGGATGATAAATACATATTCAGGTACATTAGGCTCATATTTATAACTTTACCATGTACAGGATAAAGTTTTATATATTTATTATTGCTGTTTAAAATGCATAGCTGCATATGTTAAGAACAGGGAAATAGGATAACCTTTCAGAGGGCATACCAGCCGAGATATGTAGCAGATCAAGTGTAGTCAATTTGATGATATTCACTCTGAATATTTTGCTGATATTTTTATGCATTAGCAACCCCCCTGCAATACTGCAATTTCATAATCAGTTCAAGAATATTTAATCTACTGCTGGTGCACAACTAGAATTTATGTTTCAAAATGGTGATAACAGAAAAATGCCCTGGGTTGCTACCACAATGTGAAAAACAGAAGCAAGTACTCAGGCCTCAGTTTCTTTACAAATTAGTAATACAGCTTTCCCTATGAAAGGTGCTCTTTGGTCTCCACTAGTCAACTATTTATAAATATGTCAGAAAAATATATTAACAGGTTGTGCTGTAATATATATATCACATCATCTGTGTGTGTGTGTGTATACATATATTACATCTAGTCATTGAACAGGTATGTCATCTGTAATTCTATGCATCACTTTCATATTATCATAAACAAATAAAAGAAACTGTAACATTATTTAATATGTGGTTAACTGGGTCATGTAGGGTTAGATTTATCTGAGACACATATTGCACTGGTAGTTAAAGACAGGAACTCAAATGGTTAGTACTTCCATTTACTTTGATAGAGTTACTGTCATAAACAAAGTGGGTCAGATCTGGATTATATAAATATATTAGCAGAAGAAAATAAATTATGCAAACAACATTCAAAACTAACAGTTGATACAAAAAAAATTGTGGTCTTTCCCTGTCCTTTCCATGGGGAAACAATATCCCTAAATAATTTCAAGCTCATTTCACTATCTATCTAGCCATTATTCATTTGTAGAAACTACCAAATTTGTGATTGTATGATTTTTGCAGAAAACATGAAATCAGGCAGGATCCATGAAAAACAATAGGCTCCATGATTTTGGTGGGCTTGCTGCAAAAAAAATTAAAATAAAATAAATTACTGGTAATCAAAGAAAAGGATGGCAAGCCCTGCAGTCTTGGAGTATAGGAGGAGGATGTGGGGGAGGTAGTAGGCAGGGGCAGGCAGGGCTGCTTGCAGCAGGAGGAGTGGAGGCTGCACAAGCTTCACTGGGGTCCTGGGCCAGCTGTGGCAGGCATCTGGGAGACTGCACTGGGGTCCGTGGAACCCTGGCCTGGGTTTTTGCATGTATGTATTCGCTGCGGGCAATGAGCTGGGCTGGGGCTCCATGGCTGCCTGCCACAACCAGCTCAGGACCCCGGTGCAGCTGCCTGCAGTCTTCCCTCTTGGGGATGAGCCAAAACCACAGTTTAATTATCCTGATAATGCATGGATTAATGGCTTCCCTGGGCCTAATCAGAGTAATTAAGCCGTGGTTTCATGTTATATGGAAATCTTCAGGGAGGGACAAGGCTCCTGGGGCCCTTCAGTCAGTCAGAGACATTGGGGGGGGGGGGCTGTCATGCTCAGCCTAAAAATGGGGACTGGCCCCAGGATCTGCCCATGAAAACAGCTGGCCACCTCTTCAAGTTCAGCAGACCCCTATTAATTAGCTATTTCCTATTATCATTATGGTAAGAGAGATTCTTAAGGATAGATTTTCAGAAGAAAAAAATAGCAGTGCTGGTGACATTTTCAGGACTGGTGCCCAAACACAAAGGGAGGAAGGCAAAAAGGAATAAAGACACCAACTAGAAGATGAAACAAAGAAAGGGCTCAAATAATGGTCAGCCATTCATAGGAATGAAGGAATAGAGTTTAAAGGCTTTTAAAATTGAGGAGAGAAAATGGAAAGTGGAAAGAATTCAAACAAAGGGAACAGCAAGATCAGAAAGAGGAGCAAAAAATATTTTAACAAATTTATTTTGAATGGAGTTGAGAGGGAAGCACAGATATACGTTTTAAATTCATTGCAATAGTTATTAATCTTAGAATCTTCTAAAACTGTCCTTCCTTTCTTTTCCATTCCTATCTATAAATCTATCACCAGCACTCCATTACTATCTGAAATTAAAATGATTTCTGCACATTGGAAGATCTATTGCTGTAATGCTAAGAGATTACAATCCACAAAAAAAAATCAAACAAACAACCCCCTCCCCCCCCCCCTAAAATGGAGAAAACCTTGTGGTTTAAGCAGAATACAGTAGACAGTTTGCAGAGTTCAGGAAATTTACATGTGTATATAATATCACCTTTTCAGTTATTTTTTTAGATACCAGTTAGTTTTCAACAACTCAAGGAATTTGATACTGAGCATAAACTTGCTATCTTACATAATATGCAGGAGAGGGGACAGGTTTTAGATAAGAGGATCATGCAAATAGAAAGAAAGTCTGTAGGATAGATCAGCAGATGGGCTAACAACAAAAAAGATGAAGAGTATATAGAAAGAACTCTTACTGATAACTACTCATATTATAGCTATGATTACGTCTGTGGAGAGTATGAAAGCTATCTGTAACCAGAAGCAAGACAAGTGGATTTTCAAAGTCTCACCTTGTCTTAGTCCTTGATTTTTTTAAGCCATGCTATAAAGGGATAGCATGAAGTACCTGACTACTGCCCAGATAACTTTAATAAAGTATTTTGAAATAATCCAGTCATGGTTTCAGAAATGGAATGAAGAAAACAAGTCAGTATTGCTTAGGGGGAACCAGTGACCAAGTATTAATAATAGCTGGCTAACTTCTGCTGTATCTTCAACATCTGCTGGATCAGGAAATGCTGTTTTTTCAATTAGCTGACTGGCTGACATTGGAGGATTTGCTTTACGTGGCCTCTTTCACTCCTTCAGATAAACTCTTTTCTGCAGGGGGTTTCAGCTGAGGAGTCTACAGGCACCAATCTTATTACTCCTATTATTCAACATACAAAAACCCATTACATAGTCTTAATGTCTACTTGTGCATGGCTCAGATAGGACATCCATCCCATTTAGACACAAATGGCATACTCACATTGGTCTCATATGGGTGCAAGACATTGAACCAAAGCCTGACTATCTTACGGAGGTGGAAGGCTATTGAGGTAGGTAGAAGTAAGACCTCAGAATAGCCAGAAATGCTGCCTAGGAGGTGGTGAGGGAGCTACACTGAATTACACCCAGCATGGAGTTAAGAGCCTGCTTGTGAGAGGTCCTAACTGTTGGCCAACTCTTTGAGATTTGAAGGCCCTGTGTGTTCAGTGGAAGCAAATTAACTTGGAGAAGAGGGTGATTGATCCTAATCCCCCTTTCGACCTACCAGAAAAGTTCAGAGGAAATTCCACGAAATTATCTTCATGGAGTGTCCTGCAGGTTCTTAGATATAGGACAATGATATGAAGAATGGATTTTAAATGGAGGCTTTCCTGGCGCACACATAAATTTGATGGGAATACAAGGGTGAAAGTTTCATACTATTTGAAATACTCCTGGACAGAAAATTAATTTGTAGACTGGTCTGAACTGGGCTATAGGTATAACATATAACTTAATCTCACAGGGCCATACAGAAGCCTGTCCACTGCTGTACTTCAGGTTTTCTCATTATGTAGACAACTCACATAGAAAATCTGTCCTGGCTTCCAAGTGGCTGACAGAGAGAGGACCAACAAAAATGGACAAAGTACAGGTGTCTTATCCTCTGCTCCAGCAAATTCAGTGGTTGTAGACTGTTGGACAAGGGGTGTGACTAGTCTGTTGCTGATATTCTGGCCTGTAGACTGTAGAGTGGATATGGATTAGCTGATTATGATAAAGCCAGGCAAGCATGTAATGCATGAATGCTCACAGATAACATTTTGTTCAACATATAAAATGAATTAGCAAATAGTAAGAATAAACTGGCTCAACATCAAATTCAGAACTTCAGATACATTATATGTAGATTCCATGACATCATTTTATATCTGAAAAAAATAGTAATCTTTTAATAACAATTGTTAAAAAAGAAGCCGAATATCCTTAAGAAAAAAGGCAAAGAATATTTGCCTTAAGTAAGTAGCTTTTTGGACAAATTTCTGTTCTTTTCCAATTGTTGGTGGATTCCAATTTGATTAATTATCACACGCACACACAATTCTATTATTTCACACAGTAGCACAGTTACAGAAAGATCAATTTACTGCAACATTTGACTATGGAACAGACACCTCTGGTTGTTGCTTGTTGTCATGCTACAGTATTTAAGGGAAAGATTTTTTAAAATTTTCTTTACTTTGGAATGTTGGACCAAAAGAAATCCTAATGATAGAAACAGTAGTATTGGAGCAAAAGTTAGTATAATATAAAATAATAAACTTTCCTTCTTGAATGGTCTTGTACTCTTTTTGTCTTATAAGGGCTCCTAATAAGACTGCTTTACTCTTAGTTTACAGCCCTTCTCCATGCATCCAGACAAACTGCTTGCATAGAGGCTTTTCTCCGATATTTAACTCAGTCTTTATGGCTGTGTCCACACAATCAGGGGAGTGTATTTGCAGCAGTACCAATTGCTATTGTGTGCTGCAGCGCACACCTTTGCCCTTGTACTTTGCAGTGGGGCATTGTCCTACTTCATGTGTTGAACTGGAGACTGGCTGAGACACAGGGTGCCTCAGAGTGGGGCTAGCCAGCAGGCAAGCCTGGCACTAAGGCACCCTGTACCCCAGCCAGCTGGGGAGTAGCACATGGAGACAAGGGAGCAGACAGCCCAGTGCTACCTGCTCCCCTGTTTCTGTGTGCTGTGGAGCCCCCACGTTGAGGCACCCTGAACCCCAGTCAGCTGCTCCCTGGCTAGCTGGGGTGCATTGTGCCTTGAGATGGGGGAGCAGGCATCCCAGGGCATCTTCACATGCATCTCCCATCACTTCCTGCTCCCCCATCTCCTGAGGCATATGGAGCTCCAATGTTGAGGCCCCTGGCACCCCATCAGCTGGGGAGTGGCTGGTTGGAGCACAGGGTTTCTCAGTTCAGGGGCTCCACAGTGCATGGAGATGGGGAAGCAGGCAACCCTGTGCTAGCTGCTCCCTTGTCTCTGCATGCCTCAGTGTGGGGGCTTGGCTGTGGATCCCCTGTGGCATACTTTGCCCCTGCCAGCTGCTCTGCAGCTGGCTGGGGCACAGTGTGCCTCAGTGCAGGGGCTCCAAGTGCCTCAGCATGAGTCCTCCACAATGAAGCCCCCTTGCTGAGGCATGCGGAGACAGGGGAGCAGCCAGCCCAGGAATGCCTGCTCTCCTATCTCAAAGCACTCTGCGCCCCAGCCAGCTGGGAAGTGGCTAGCTGGGGCTCAGGATGTCACAGTGCAAGGGCTCCACAGGGCACAGAGATGGGTGAGCAGGCAGCCCAGTGTGTCCCAGTGTACATTGTCCTAGTGCATGCATTTGGCATGCATTTGTCAAGCCATGTGATTGGTGTGCATTTGTCCCAGCACACACCATTTCGGTGTGCTTTGCACTGCTTTTTTCTTTGGGGGGGGGTTGTTTTTGTTTTTTGCTACCAATAAATCATGGTGGCAAATTTTGCACCAGTGCTGCAAATAAGCAGTGCTGTGCATGACTGAATGTGCAATGTATGCAGTTTCATAGATTCATAGATGTTAGGGTCAGAAGGGACCTCAATAGATCATTGAGTCCGACCCCCTGCATAGGCAGGAAAGAGTGCTGGGTCTAGATGTCCCCAGCTAGATGCTTATCTAACCTCCTCTTGAAGACCCCCAGGGTAGGAGAGAGCACCACCTCCCTTGGGAACCCGTTCCAGACCTTGGCCACTCGAACTGTGAAGAAGTTCTTCCTAATGTCCAGGCTAAATCTGCTCTCTGCTAGCTTATGGCCATTATTTCTTGTAACCCCCAGGGGAGCCTTGGTGAATAAATACTCACCAATTCCCTTCTGTGCCCCCGTGATGAACTTATAGGCAGCCACAAGGTCTCCTCTCAACCTTCTCTTGCAGAGGCTGAAAAGGTCCAGGTTCTCTAGTCTCCCCTCCTAGGGCTTGGTCTGCAAGCCCTTAACCATACGAGTGGCCCTTCTCTGGACTCTCTCCAGGTTATCCGCATCCCTCTTGAAGTGCGGCACCCAGAATTGCACGTGGTACTCCAACTGTGGTCTGACCAGTGCCCAATAGAGGGGAAGTATCACCTCCTTGGATCTATTCGTCATGCATCTGCTGATGCACGATAAAGTGCCATTGGCTTTTCTGATGGCTTCGTCACACTGCCGAGTCATATTCACCTTGGAGTCCATTAGGACTCCAAGATCCCTTACCACTTCCGTGCCACCCAGCAGGTCATTCCCTAGGCTGTAGGTGTGCTGGACATTTTTCCTCCCTAGGTGCAGCACTTTGCATTTCTCCTTGTTGAACTGCATTCTGTTGTTTTCTGCCCACTTGTCCAACCTGTCCAGGTCTGCTTGCAGCTGTCCCCTGCCCTCCAGTGTGTCCACTTCTCCCCATAGCTTTGTGTCATCTGCAAACTTGGACAGAGTACATTTCACTCCCTCGTCCAAGTCGCTGATGAAGACATTAAAGAGTATCGGTCCAAGGACCGAGCCCTGCAGGACCCCATTTCCCACACCCTTCCAGGTCAAAACCGACCCATCCACCACGACTCTCTGGGTGCAACCCTCTAGCCAATTCGCCACCCACCGGACTGTGTAGTCATCCAAGTCACAGCCTCTTAACTTGTTCACCAGTATGGGGTGGGATACCCTATCGAAGGCCTTCCTGAAGTCTAAGTATACGACATCCACCCCTCCTCCTGTGTCCAGGCATTTCATAATCTGGTCATAAAAAGAGACTAGATTAGTCAGGCATGATCTGCCTGCTACGAACCCGTGCTGGTTTCCCCTCAGCATAATTTGTCCTGCCAGGCTCTCGGAAATGTGAGCCTTGATAATTTTTTCAAAGATTTTGCCAAGGATGGAGGTGAGACTGACTGGCCTATAGTTGGCCGGGTCCTCCTTCCTCCCCTTCTTGAAAATGGGGACCACACAGGCCCTTTTCCAGTCCTCCGGGACTTGGCCCGTGCGCCATGAGCGTTCAAATATTCCCACCAGTGGCTGTGCAATGATTTCGGCCAGTGACTTCAGCACCCTTGGATAGAGCTCATCCAGGCCTGCCGACTTAAAGGCATCCAGTTCTTCCAAGTGACTGCGCCATCTCAGGGTCTACGAATGCTAGTCTGGCGCCTTGCTGCTGCCTCTCTACAACCCCAGTAAGAGACTTGTCGTGCCCCTCGCTTAGGAACACTGAGGCAAAGAACTCGTTGAGGAGTTCAGCCTTGTCCCCACTGTCTGTCACCAATTGCTTATGCCCATTTAGCAGGGGTCCTATTCCTCCCTGGGCCTTCCTTTTACTCCCTATATATCTAAAAAACAATTTCTTGTTGTCCTTTACTTGGGATGCCATCCTCAGCTCCATGGTAGCTTTGGCCCATCTGCAAACTTGGACAAACCACAACTTGGTACCACAAACCACAAGTGCCTGCACATCTGGATCTGACCTGTCTGCCTTTTTGTTAGACCTGAAGATGGCCCTTGTTACTTGTAACCTTATCCAACAGCTCTCTCAATTATACAGTTGCTTCAATAAAAGATAGCACAAAAAATCCTTCCTTTTGTTCATTTCCTGGACTATCACAGCTACAATAATACTCTATAAAATGTGAATATGTATACGTTGACTTTAGTTCTTACTGCTGCCCTGCTCAAGTCTCCGAAAAACTCTTAATACCAAAGTTGGGTGGATTTTGTCTTCCTCCCCACTGCAATTTTGTGACTCTGAGTATGGTGGTGTTGTGGTATGTTACAAAATTAACTATGTTCCAGAAATTAATGCAGTAGTGTCTTTTCAAAGACTTGAGAAGAGTAAAATAGAATTGCACTTAGGGTAGACTTAGGCACCAACAGAAAGAATAGGAGCTGGCTCTTAGTGCAGTGCATGTAGTTTTGGTTCACTTTCAATACAGATAGCCATTTTGTTCATATTTCAGAGTTGCCCCTAACTGAGTTTGACATTGCATAGGTTATGAGTCATTCAGAAGGGCATGAGACAGAATCCTAAGGACTATAACAACATTGTAATTCTTTTTTGATGAGATACAGTTAAGGCTTTTCAGCTTCTACATTTACAATGTTACCAGTAATGTTGGCAGAGGGGATACTTGGAAAGAATTCACATGTAGCTTAGTGGCACCAGACACAGATAGCAATAGGTCTGAGATATTGCTGTACTGAATGCAACCAACAGATTTAATAGGATTTTTGACAATATGATTCTGCAATACTATAGGTATATAAATGACTGCATTCATGATTTTGCAGCATGAAACTTCCACTGTAATTTGACTATTTTTCTTTCCTTTCAGTATTGAAGTAATTAAACTCCTTTCCATACTATTCAGGGATAGAAAACAAATAGGAAGTAGAAGAGTTATATAGTACAGTTTTACCAACTTTGTTTATAACTGCCTCATCTCCTGCTTCAGTACAGTATTCTATTTCCAAAGGAGGTTTCAGTTGTTTAGATTAGTGAAGAGAAATAGGAAGGAGAGAGAGGGATGTCTAAGGAATCAGCTTTTCAGTTTTGATTTCATAGGTACCACCATCATGCCACCATCAGGCAGTGATGTTCCATTAAGATATTAATGCAGTAATAAACCAGAGTGTAACCCTACTGCTGTTCACAGTGACACACAATAGTACTGAATGGGAACAGGCAATGAAAGTCCTTACTTCAAGGCACTGTTCTTCTTCATCATCATCATCTGTTCTTTCATAGTTTCATAGAATGTAGGTTGGAAGGGACCTTGGAAGGGCATGGGGTCCAGCCCCCCTCCAACAAGCAGGAAAGACAACTGGGGGCAAGTGACACCACCAAGGTGACCGTCCAGTTTTCTCTTGAAGATTTTCAGGGCAGGTGATTGAACCACCTCTGGAAGGAGCTTATTCCAGTCTGGACACCTTAACTGTGAAAAAGTTTTTCCTAATGTTGAGCCTGAAACAGTCTTCCAGGAGTTGTTCACTGAGCCCTTGATGTACACCTCAATGTAGCGGTAAGCTGCTATCAAGTCCCCTCTCAGCCTCCTCTTCTTCAGGCTGAAGATTTCATGGTGCCTCAGCCTTACCTCATATGGCTTGCCATCCAAGTCTCTGATCATAAGGGTGGCCCTTCTCTGGACTTTCTCCACATCCTTGTTGAAGTGAGGCACCCAGAACTGGACGCAGTACTCCAGCTACAGTCTTACCAATGCTGAGTAGAGTGAAAGAATCACTTCCTTGGTTTTGCTGGAGATGCATTGATTGATGCATGCCAGAGTATTATTTTCCCTGCTCGCAACAGCATCGCACTGCCAGCTCATTTTCATACTGTGGTCCATTATTTCCCCCAGGTCTCTTTCATTCATAGTGCTGGTCAGATTGACATTGCCAAGCCTGTAGGTGTGCAGGGGATTATTCATCCCCAGGTGGAGCACTTTACATTTCTCAGTGTTAAACCTCACCTGGTTTTGATCTGCCCAACTTGCCAGCCTGTCTAGGTCCACTTGTATCTGTAGCCTATTTTCAAGCACAATCATGCTTCCCCATAACTTGGTGTCATCCACAAACTTGGCCAGTGAGATCTTCACTAGGGCTGTGTGAAATTTCACTGGCTGTTTTGATTCAACACTCATTTCGAGCTCAAAACAGTGAAATCAAATCAGAATGAAGGGCTCCGAAACAAACTCAAAACAAAATGAGGGTAGTCGAAACATTTCAAAAGTTTTTAAATGTTTTGAGTTTCAAAGCAGTCAGCAGCCAAGGTAGTGGGAGACAGGGGAGAACCAGGGCTGCACTACCAGTGGCTCCGCAGCCCCATGTGGATCAGCCAGGCAGGGAGCATAGTCCTCATTCTCCCCATCGCCCATGGCTGGGCTGCAGGAAGCCGATCACAGGGCAGGGGAAGGGAACTGAGCCTAAGCTCCGTTCCCCTCCCCAGCACTGCAACCAGGCTGGGGAAAGGACCTGAGCCCAATTGCTCAGTTCCCCTTCCCAGCCCTACAATCAGGCTGGGGAAAGGAACTCAGTCCAGCTGAGCTGAGTTCCCCTCCCCAGCCTGATCCTAGCACTGGGGAGGGAAACTCAGCTCAGCTAGGCTGAGTTCCTTTCCCCAGCCTGATCCTAGCACTGGGGAGGGGAACTCAGCTCAGCTGGGCTGAGTTCCTTTCCCCAGCCCGATCCTGGTCACACACCAGTTCTATGGCAATAGTAGGAAGGCAGTCATTCCTACCCTGCTCCTTCTGTACCCTATATGGAATGTTTTTCACCTTGGCCCAGTAAAAGACCAAAGCAAAGTAGTTATACAGGAGTTCAGTTTTCTCCTGAGTGCTGGTAACTAGCTGTCTTGAGTTTGTTGATCACTGGCCCCATGCTCTCATTTGTTTTCCTCCTGTTCCCTACATACCTAAAGAAGAACTTCTTGTTGTCCTTAGTCCCCATTGCTAATTTTAGTTTAGTTGCCACCTTAGCCCTTCTAATCTGTTTTCCCTACAAGTGTGGGCCATTGTTGTATAGTCCTCCTTGGGGCATACCCCAAGCTTCCATTGTTTGTACACCTCTTTCTTCTTTCTTAAAAGGACCGTGATTTCCCTGTTTAGCCAAGAGGGCTTGCCAGCCCTTCCACTACCTTTCCTCTGCATGGGAATGGACTTCCTTTGCACATCAAGGATTGTATCCTTAAGGAATGACTACTGTTCATATACTCCTTTTGCCTTTAGTCCCTGGTCCCACAGAACTTCCCCTACTAGTGGCCTGAGCTTGTAGAAATCTCATTTTTAAAGTCCAAAACTTCAATCTGGCCATCTAGTTTGTCTGCCTTGTGACAGACAGTGAACATGATGGTTTCATGGTCACTGTCGCCCAGGCTGCCCTCTATGTTTAAGTCGGTCATCAGGTCATCTCCTTTGGCCTCTGGTTGGCCCTTTCACCTCCTGAATCAAAAAAAGCTCTTCAATGCAGGTCAGAAAGAAATACAACCGATCCAACTTGGCCGAGTGTTCCTCCCAAGAGATGTCCAGGTAATTGAAGTCACCCATGATGACTATGCCCTGTGCATGTGTGGCCTTTGTCAGTTCTTGGGTAAACTCTAGATTGAGTTCCTCCCTTTGGTTTGGTGGTCTGTAGTACATACCTACAGTTAGGTCTCTCTTGCCACACCACCCTCCTTCACCGCTACACCACCCTCCTTCACCCGCAGTTTGAACCAGAAGGTTAGGAGTCATTCTTCTTTGGAACCGATGCTGGCCTCCAAAGAGGTGTACTGCTCCTTCACATAGAGAGCCACACCCCCACCGTTCTTCCCTACTTGCTCCCTTCTATGCAGGGCATAGCCATTTATGGCTATGCTCCAATCATGTGAGGAGTCCTACCAGGTCTCCATAATCCCTACTAGATCATAATGCCCACTGGAGAGTAGGAGAGCTAGCTCCTCCTGCTTGTTCCCCATGCTCCTGGCATCAGTGTACAGGCACCTGAGTCCTCCCACTGAGGCTCTCAACTTCCTGTCATGCTGACAGAAAACTACTCCCTCAGCTTCCATGAGAGTGGCTCTTCTAGTGTCCCTATCTACACAGCTTTCTCGTATGTCAGTCCCCGGGCATGCAGTCTGTTTTTCCCTGTCCCCCAGCAATCTTAGTTTAAAACTCTATCTAGAAGATCGGCAATCCTGGCCAAGAATAGGGACTTACCTCTCCTCATGAGGTGGATGCCATCTCTGCATCCAGGAATCCTCTCTCCCTGAAGTACATGTTGTGGTTGAGGAAACCAAAACTCTCTTGGTGGTTTCCTTCTTATTGCTTCCATTTTGTTCTTTTCTACTTTCTCACTTGAGATGTCAGAAGCAAATGTAAAAAGTGAAGGAAAAACTTTTGAGATAACTTATTCTTTCAGTTTGAAGATTCTCAGGAGATTGATAGCAGGATATTTTACCCACTTCTTTCAATCCCACTGAAAGTCTATATCACCTTCATGCTTGGGACCCCTGGCAAAAAGAGCCTCCCCTTCACTGTCATTCCAAATCCCAGGAATGAGGTAGTGCAGTTGGCTTAATACAGTCATGAGCCCAGGCACTGCACCAGTCTCATGTTCTCTGTAATAGGTGTTGTTCTTTACAAGTTCTTTACAAGTACTTTACAAGCACTCATTTCCAGAGTCTGAGATGTGTGGAGCAAAAGCAAATAGTGGTGGAGACCATTCTTAACAATAAACTCTACCATGGCAGGCAAATAGTGGAAACAGGCTCTGAAGGTCATTGACCTAACATATCAGTTTGATACCTTTGGTGAAACAAGATGTATTTTCGTGCTATTACAAAATTTGTAATCACAAAACAATAATTTCAATTGCTACTATGTACCATTGGTGAAACCTCAGGAATGAGATCAACATGGAAACATACCTTTTCCCCACCCAATTCGTAGTGATGTGTTTTTTTTATGTCATAGTAAAAACATTCTGGTGTAGCAGTATAAAGAATCTTGCACTGCCAATACCTGGTTCCACAGTGCACAAAATGATTTCTAAGTACAGAGCTTCATATCAACACTGCTACATCCTTTGATTTTAAACTGATTTTTACTCAGATGCTGGTATGTTCTGCTTTCTTGCGCAAAATGGCCTTGAAGAAATATTAAAAGGACAGACAGAAAGAATTCCTTGAAGGAATGTTAAAGGAGAAGAAGGAGACAGCTGAATTGTTTTCTGGTTTTCAATGACTATGGATCTGGTAAGTATGATCTTTTAACCTAGTAGTATAAGTGCGCATCTATAAACTACATTCCAGTCATAAAAAATCCACACATTTTTCTAATGTACATACAACATTTTTCTAATGCATATTATGTTGCTGTTGCAAAATGGGTTACAAAAGTGCCTTGATAGTCTCCATAATACTTTATCACAGGATAGTCAACTACCTATTAAAGTTTTTAAAATTCCAGTGTACCATTTTGTGTCAGAAGTTTCATGGCCAAATGTTGACTACAGCTGCAACTCTTTTGGAGGGTATTTTTGGCTTTATCTAGGTAGCCAGTTCCCAGAATGAATGAGGTATTGCTGCCAAACCAACTATGCCATCAGTGTAGCCCTATACAAAAAATCAGAGAAAAAAACATACAAAGAAATGAGCCAGGAGCAAGCAGAGCTGAGTACAGACCTTTATATCCATAAATTACTATTATAATAAATCCCTGTGTGAGTTTTGTATCTTTATTCAGGTCTCTTGATTAAACTATTGTCATCAACTACACAGTCTAAAGTGAAAGAATATGAAGAATTCATAAAAATGTGTTTAATCTTAAATAGATTGAAATATGAGTGAATGTCATATTAGAAAACATTATTTTAAATAGGTTTTATTGCAAAAAAAACCCTGATTTGCTAAAATCTGTTTATGCTATTCTGACAGCACGTATAAAGAATATTCAGCTTAAAGTATGGATAAACTATTCACTTTACAAACTCTTTACAGAACCATTGTGGTTCTCTATATAAGGGAAATCATGAGTACAAACATCAGATAGAGCATTTATCCATAGTCACATAACACATGCAATACCTTTCTTGTGGATATCTACAGATAACATTGGGTATGTTTGTCTCTGAAACTGTTGTTACTAAAACTGAAAGCTGAACATCAGAAAATAGATAGAGACTTCTCTATTAGGAATTAGATATGTGATGCTTAGAAAGCAGAAATATCAATACAATGCCCAGGTATTCAAAGTAGTTAAATATAGCCTCCATTGAAAGATTATTTTAAGTAAGTTATGCAACAGATAAAAATTAGTAAAATTGGATCTCACCACAGTGCATTAGATGTGATTGGGTTATAGTGACTTTTTCATTCAGGATTTTAGACCTTGAGAAGCGGTGATTATTATTATTATTTACAGATGATACAATTTGTTGAGACTAAAGTTTGCAGACAGTTTGAATTTGATTTCAGGTAGAAGTAGTGCACTGGACATCTAAACTGGAGTCTATGAATTAAGTTATAATATTATGTAACAGCTACAACATTGGCATTATGTCCACTCCTGGAAGAGGAATTTTTTCTTAGTTGTACTTCCTCATATTTGCCAGTTATGTTGATGTTTTCCACAGCAGCCTGAAAATACTTCAGGGAACATAAAACAATTTTCTCATGAAAGGAATTGAAAAATCAGGTTGACTATCATTTTGCAAATCTTATAAGCATAAAGTCTTATGAATGTGACTACAACAACAAATGCATGACTACAACAAACCAAAATAAAGGGGGGAAAATAGTCAAATGAGATGCTGAAAAAAACTGAGTGGTAGGTTAATGCATGCAGATGGGAGACAGTCCTCACATTCTGTGCAATGCTACATAAAGTATGTTTCCAAAAGCCAAGTTAAAATATCAAATAGGCTTCATTTCACAGTTCACAGATCAGACAATATATGCACACTTCATGTACAACTACATGTGAATGTGGATAATACAAAATAATATTAAACTCTTGTTGATTGTTAGGCAGATTAGATCATCAGAGTGTTCCCTCTTGGCTTTAAAAATCTGAGGGTATGTCTACTCTGCTCAATTCAGTGCCATGTAGAAATACATAGGCTAACTTGGGTACCAAAAGTAGTATAGCTGTGTTAGCATGCTTCTCCACTCAGGGTATACACAGACCCAGAAGGAAGGTCTATTAGTCCAGGGCAGAGCTCTGTGCTAACATTGTTATACTGCTTCGTGTCCTGGAGTCAGTTCTTTCAGGATTTCACTGTGCCACTTACACAAGCCCTAGAGGACAGATCCTCAGCCAGTGTGAATTGTTGTAACTCCATAAATCAGTGTAATACTATATTACCTGTTGCCGTCTAGAAGCACTGAACCAGATAGAACAGCTGTAAAAAAATAGCTGATGGACAAGAAATGTGTTAGTAGTAGTTAAGTCACTCCAAGGTGAATTTTTATGCAAAATCAAGAATCTATTTAAACATTTAGAAAACTGTAATACAGGTTTTGCATACACTATATTAGACATATGTGAAATAAACAACTACATATATGAAAAGCAAAACAGACCCCTAAACTGAATATTATGGTTATACTTTAAAAGCCAGATTGTAATATCCTTTCTTACATTGTGAAGTTCTATACTCCAACAAGTAATCCCAGTGAGACCAAGGGTGATGGAAATGCTATTTATTGTGAGCAAGGGCATTACAAAATTTCTGTAAATTACACACACATTTATTTCTGTGGTTCATCTTTCTGATTAGAAGAGAAGAAAATGATATCATACTGGTGCTAAACCCACATACAAACAACAGAAGTGGTTCAAGTTTCAAGGTCCTGCTTTATATCAGGGATACAGTGCTTAGCTACATGTTTTTGGGAATTTGAAGTGAGCATTTTGAATGGTCATCTCCAAAGGTTATCAGGTAATTTCTTTAAAGATAAGGAGGTGGTGCCCTGAAGAATAAGAACTACTGGGCATATTTACACTTCCTCTGACCATGCTGGGGAATGCTGACATCAATACATACCCCACCCACTTGCATGTCCAAATGCCAAAAAAATGTAATTAGCTTGCCATTAAAGCAGTGGTTTTTAGGTGTGAGCAAAATGAGCTGTATTCAATTCAGATTTGGATTCGGCCCAAATCAGGAACAGTGATTCGTTTCGTTGATTCAGATCACTGTCCCTGATTAGATTCAGCCAAATCTGAATCTGAAGATTTGATGCTGATTCGGAGAATCAGCAATTCGTCCATAGACACAGCTTTAAATGTTTTTTTCTACATACCTCAAGGTCCCAGGCACAGCTCATGAACACTGCAATACTTGGGTGGATGGAGTGTCACACAGGAGTGCTGGGAGAGGGGGTGGGGGTGGGGAGGGGGAGGGTGTGCTCAGCGGTGAACCTGGAAGTGGACTGGAAGTACTTCTGATCCACTTCTGGGTCCATCAAGGAGCACACTGGGGAGTGCACCCACACCCTTCTGGCTGAGAGATCAGCCTCAGGGGGACCCTGGGTGCCCCCCCAGACACAGGAGGCACCAGTGCCAAACTGGGAGGGTGCAGGGGGGCCCCCATGCATGCTCCCTGGTGGACCTGGAGGTGGACCAGAAATGCTTCTGATCCACTTTCAGGTCTGCTGCTTAGCACTCCGGGGATACCCCCACCCCTGCACTCCTGTGGGACACTCCATGTGCCCCACCATCGCAGCATTCATGAGCCACCTGCTACCTTGAGGTATGTAGAAAAAACATGTAAAGCTGTGTCTATGTCCAAATCTCTGAATCTTTCTGAATCTATCCAAATCAATTCGGAGGGTTCCAATTTGATTAGGAGAGATTAAAGGGTCTCCTGATTCAATTCAGAGATTTGGCCACCGAATTGGGCTGAATCCCCACTGAATTGAATCAGGAACCAAAGCTTTACACAGCCCTAGTGGTTATATTAGCTTTTTTGCAATTTGACATATGTAGAGCAGGAGTGAGTGGGCAAATATGTTTTCACAGCAGTATTCCTTGGCATGTTCAAGGGCAGTGTCAACATGCTAAGGGTCATAAAGCAGTACAATGTCCTGGGATTGTTCTCATGTAATTCTGAACAGAGACAAGTAGTTAACCATGTTAGCCTGATAGGATAGATTACCCTGGTAGGCAGGATAGATTTTCACCTAATAGACTAACTAAATCAAAGATATATAGAATAAGCTTTCATAAGCCTGACCTCACTTCATTAGATACTGTGAAAGGACATGAAATGGAGAGAGTGATTTGAATACAAAAAACAAGGAAGTTTGGGAGAGAAAGGAAGCAGTGCTGGGAGAGGCAAAAAAGCCAATAAACTCAAATGGATGAAGGGGTCAAAGAAAAACAATCTAGGTAATGAAAAATGAATCTATAGTCCCTGTTTAGACAATATTTAGCAGAATCCAGTCTGTGGATGATTTCTTGTTCTTCAAGTTCATGTCTGAGACAGCTTATAAAGTTTTATTTATTTATTTAAAACAGCTGCTCTGAGATCAGTGATGGACTGTCCAGGGAAGTTAAAGTGTTCTGCCACAGGGTTTTGTATCATTCTGGAACTGATGGCAGATCAGTACTTACTCATTCTTACACACAGGGATACTTTGTCCAATGGAAACAGCAGAGAGGTACTGCAAACGGTCCAGGGATCCAGGGATGATGTGGTCTGTATTGATGAGAGGGCATAGCTTGCATCTGGATCCATTGCAAACCCTGGTGCCTCGTTGAGAATGGGAATTAGGTAGCCTGTTACTTGAGAGATTGTTTGAGGTTGGGGGCAGGGGGGAGGGTGCTGTGTGCAAGCCAGGTCAGGTTTTTCTCCCATGGCAACCTTCAAACAGTTATCCTTTTCCAGAGGGTTTGGGGATATTAATGATGTGTCCAAGGTACTCAAGCTGGGTGGCTATAGGGCTAAGTACAGACAGTCAAAAATCCCAAGGCTGAATCATTCAAACTTTACAGGTTAGTCCATACTGCATAGATTGAGCTAATAATCAAATAAACAGACATTCACTTGTGATTCTGGAAACACAGTCACATGCCAGTAGTGGTTCAGGCCAGAAGGTGGGGGTGCTAGGGCATGCGTCCTTGCTTGGCTGGAACAGACAGCTTGGGCCAAGGCTAGCCTGCCCAAACTGCAATTGGGCAGGGTTTGCAGGGGAGGCACAATGCATCCTGGGATGCTGGGGGACTGTGAATTAACTTGAATCTGGAGGGGATCTGAGACAGAACATCAGTAAACTGATCTAAACTAAATCAGTTCAGTATAATACTACATCCATCCAGGTGTATTTTAAACCAGTTTTGGCCAGTTTGAAAGTGGTTTATGTGCACTGAACTTCTGTTGTGTTACTTATTTGAACCAGTTTCTGATCACTTATACTGGTTTATGTGTAACTTCTGTCCCTAGCTTAGGTGACAACCAGAGGAACAGAAGTTACACATAAACCAGTATAAGTTTATGTGCAACTGTTCTGTTGTCCTTGTCTCAGGGTTGATATTGTAGCAAGTCAGAGTGAGATGTAAATCTGGCATTCTTCCTCTTTGTCCTCACACTTAACTAAATGAATTGAGCTCAGGCTCATGAAAGCTTATGCTATACATCTCTGATTCAGTTAGTCTATAAAGCGCAAGCCTATACTGACTTCTCATGTAATTTCATCATAATTAAAAGCCTAGTACTAATAAATTCCTCAAGAAAAACCACTTTGGGTGTTGATTACAATTCTATTGCACATCAGTTCTCCAGCCTTACACCACAAGACTATCACAAATGTGCTAGGCAAGACGTGTTAAACATAGGGCTCATGCGCTGCATCCAACTAGAAAAGTTATTCTATCTGGCTGCTGGGCTACAAACGAACAGCCAGAAATTGGAAGCATGGCCTGTTGGGTGATTTGTTGCAGAACTTGACACCCTTGTGCCCAAGTGGACATGGCCTCAGTCACTCTCCAGACACTTTGCCCATTGCCACTGCCATTGTCCTACCTCCTTAGCTGCCAGTCCTGCCCATAGTGGAGTTGCTTCTACTGTGTGCTCCACGCCAGAGCTGGCACTCCCATCACTACCACTTGCTCTGAAGCTGGAGACACCATTGCCAACACCTGGACCAGGTTGGAACTACCCTGTGCCCCAGGTTGGATCTGATCTTCAAGAAACCCCACAATCTGGATCCAGCCCAGAGCACAAAGTGAGTTTGACACCCCTACTCTAGGTGGAAGTGATGTGTTTATTCAATAGAGGTGTATGGTATGCACATAAATGTATATAGAAACAGATTTGCATTAAGAAATGGAAAATAAGAAAAGGTTAAGTTTGCTTTAGGAACACAAGGTCATTTGCCCCTCCTACAAAACACTGAAACTAAAGGCAGACATTAAGACAAACCACTATTCAGTAACAGTTTCTTGGGCAATTTATAGCTGCACAAAATGAGTCAGGCAGGGGAAAAAAATAAAGGAAAAAGGACCTGGGGAAGAACATTTTGTATTAATTTACAGTCATTTCAAATCTTCCTAACACAATATTTTCATTAATTCCCATATGCTAATTTTATTAAATTTCAATTAAACTTGTTAATGTTTTAGAGCATTCCCAAAAACAGTTATGAACTATTCCTCTCTAGAGAGCCTGAAAAATAAGTTTGTAATTGGTATCTTTATTAAATTTCTTTTACACTGTGTTGGCTCAGCAAGTTTCTGTTCTTAGTCAAAGCATTTCAGATTTTCTCTTGGCCTCATGAAAACTGCAGGTTATGGAAAAGGAGTGACTTTCAGGGGTATGTCTTACATTCATAGCAAAAAGGAAAAAACATCTTGCATGAACAGCTCTATCCTTTCCTCTGAGACCTTAGTCTCAGAGGATCCTGCTTCCCTCTCTAACAACATTAAGCCTTTTAAGTAAGGCAACATTTTTGGATTTTTCCCTGTAAATAGGCTGGCAATTGCCATAATTAGTCAAAACCCTGGCCCAAGTAGAGCTTAAATTAAGTCATTAGAAAGACTCCCATTTAATTCAATAGATGGATCAGGCCTTAGCCTGCCTCAAGAGCAACAAGTGTCAGATGCTTCAGAGGAAGTTGCAAAAACATCTCAGTAGGAATATGTAGGTCTTCCTTTTGAAAGATTCTCTGCTTCTATAGTAAGGCCTGAAGCATGAGGTTTGAGTTATGCCATAGAAATTTGTCTTCTATTTGTTTCCTGATATTGTTTCTCTTGATATATATTTTTCTGTCTGTAATTAGTCTTATGTTCTTGATTTTCAGTTCAGTTAAAAGGGTTTGACTACAGTTATTTTCTTATTTGACGTAAGATTTACTTTGTGAAACATTAGCCTGATTTTTTTATTAGAAAATTTTATTCCTCATAATTTTGTATATTTCTATTAATATTTAGTTGACCATACAAGTAAAATAATTAAATTGGGAAAAGCCGTTTTATGGGGTAAACTTTTATACAACATTTCCAATTTACACATTGCTTATCCATGTGTTTCATTTATGATCTGGGCCACAGTAGAAACAGGACAAAAGAGAAATGATTATGATTCTGTAGCACTAAGCCAAGTGTAATTCAGAGCAACCCTAAAGGCAATACACGGTACCATGCCTTCTTGTAATCCTTTCACTCCTACACCTGCCTTGGAGTTTCCTGCCAAGGAAATCCCCAGATATGAATATAAAAAGGTGAGAAGTATTTTACAGGGGATATATGGGATTTACACTCAGCTGAAGACTTGCAATAGGAATACTGTAGATAAGCTATCAATCCTTGAATATATATGTTTATTTTAAAACTCCTTATATGAGATGGCACAGGATAACACTGATGCCAACAGTTCATGCATGTAGGTGAGATCAGTTTCTCGGAATGATTTCCGCTGCTTGGTATTTGGCCCTAAGTCTGTATACATTTTTTTAGTGCATCTTTCTTTATTCATGTAAGTCACAAAGAGGTCTATATTAGCAGAGCTCATGGCAAAATCATGGCCTTATTCAGTTGACTGTTCTGACATAGTACAGTTGTTTAATGACTGAAATACTTCTTGGTAAAAACAAGGTACAGGCATTGTCCTTACAGGACATCTCTCAGTAAAAGGCAAAGAGATATCAGAAGGGAAAAAAAAAACTGTCTTTTTAAAGGAGAAATTGTATTGCAGTTGATGGATTTTTAAAAAATTGAACAAGAAAAGTTCTGCATTTCTTTTATAGCATGTGTATCTCCATTAGTCATAAAGATCCCTTCTTTGCTGCACTCACCAATAATACTCAGTAATATGAAATAGCTTAATACATAAATTAAATACTACTACATCATTTTTTAAGCAAAAAGCACAGAAACTGCCCTATTGATTCACGAAGTAAAAATGTAAAGATCGAAAAGTAATTTAAAAAAATGTTGGCTATTGTGAACACTTTTCCTGTGGCACAAATACACTCAAAAATGCAAAAGCCATTAAAACCTAGACTGAATTTTAGTTATTGGATCTGAAGACTATTTATCCAGCTGGAAAACAAAACAACATTTTTATAACATGTTTCCAGTGTTCGAGAATGTTGCCAATCCCAAGTATTCAAAATTCTTGGAGGAATTATCAAAAAATTTGGAGAGGGGCTTAAAAAATATTTTAAGACCAGGTAAAGAATGTGGTGTATTCAAAACTTGTCTAACTTGATCCCAACTACATAGTTGGGCCATTAAAAGATGTCATAATATGACAAGGGCATGAATGTATAAGTTGAATCATATTACCCTTATACTAACTATATGGAAGAGCTACATGAAGGAGAGTTTCAGCAAAAGACAACAACTAGGGATATCTACCAGTAATACTTCAATGAAATAGTACTGCCAGGGACTCACAACTATTTATGTCAGTACGGGCATAAGAGTCTTAAGGAACAGTTCCTAACCACCCCAGAAAATATTTCATAGTTGATCATTGAACATTGCATAAAGACTTTTGTCTTCATGTGACATGCCCTACTGACTGCTTAAGCTTTGCAGTTTTTCTTGTCTGATCTAGTTCTCTATTTATTCCCAACCCTTCCAGGAAACCAGCTATTCACAAGATACCAAAAGAAAAATCGTCAACAAATATTGTCTTGCCCAGCACTGTTTCACTGTAGCAGATCTGTACTCCTCTTCAGGCTCTTTTTACTTTTTAAAATGACCCTGAGGTTCTCTCAAAAGTCTCTCAATATAACGTCCCTGAAAAAACCCTCCAAACAAATCTCAGTTTAAACATCTTCTCATTCTGGGTAAAGTTTATAGTACCTCTTGGATGTGTCTCTAGGGTCCTTGTTCTTCTTGCTAAGCAGCAACCCATAGCATTAGCACTAATCCATTCCACAGAGCCTACAAAAACTAAACAAAACAAAACTAGTCCTCCTAAATTAATCTATCTCATTCAAGACTCTTCCCTTTCCCTCAAATACTCACCCATGTCCCAGGTCCTTCCATGAGGACTAATTCATATTCTATATGATGCTAGATACTTTCATCTAGGGATATCACCTGTGTGAAATCTCAGTGCCTCTCTGTTCTAGACACAAAAGAATTCTCCAGAGATGAGAGACTCTTGTTTCCAAAATCTACAGGATCACGGTGATCAAATGCCTAATTCATATAACATATCATCTCCACTTTACTACTAGGTAGTCCTCTCCTAGTTTTCAGTTTGCTTCAGTTAAAAAAAACCCCAAAATCTTAATATCTTTTACTATCCTTTGTATGCCTTCTCCCAAAGATTAATTATGCTTAAGCACTGAGTTGAGAGATGCTCTTGAAAATGTTGGTAAATTGATTTTTGTTTAGAGATGTTAGCTGCAACCCTTTTAAACTCCCTAAAATATATGCACAAGATGGAAAATCATTTACGTGTGCATTTTTTTCCCTATAAACACCAGCCAAATGTTTTAAAGACTCTCTGCAAAGCATTTTTCAGTTTTGTGCCTCCTTGTACAGAGGGAGTACTGACTAAATAGTTCTTACTGACTTCTTTCTTTCAAAATTATGTTCAGTCCACATGATTTGGAAATAACTACAACACTAGAACAAGTCTATAAACTAGCCACATGTTTCAAATGGTCTTATCTTTTAAGCAGATACCATGGTGAAAGACCTGGTGAAAAGATGAACAATTTCATGGAGTTACCTGGAGTCCAAGGGCAACACATAGGGGATGTATGCAGATGCACATGAACCCCCTGAATGTGGCAGTGCACCCCTTACAAAAAGGCAGCAGGTGAGCGGTCTGTGATCGCCATTGGCCGCTGCTGATGCTGTGGTGGCACCTGTGAGTGGCCGCTGACCCCTGGTAGGTGCTCACCACCCCGCCGCTGACAGTACCGGCAGTGTCTATGGGAGCTCTGCACTAACTGCCACCAGGCTTCTGCCTCTGCCACTCTGCTCCCACCACTGCCAGCGCAGCTGTGCCCCCCAGCAACTGGGGACATGCATCATTCATTCTGGAGTCTACTATGTGGAGGGAAGAAGGGGGCTTGCTCAGGACTATTGTGGCCTTGTTTGGTCTCCAAGCGTGTCCCAGAAGCCAATGCAGACATGGCTTCTTGAGTGAGAATCAGGGAAAGAGCCCAGGATCCTCTCCTCTCTAACAATTACAGCCTTTCAGTCTCTTACCTTCTCTGGTTCTCCATGGCCCTGACTCAAGTCCATCCAGTTCCACTCCTGAGGAAGAGACTTCACCTCCTGTTGGGGAAACCCAGTGTAGCCCCCAGTTCCAAGCAGACAGTCTCTCTGGTAAAGGCATGTACTGGGGCAAAGGACACCTAGCCATAGGCTTTCTGTCCATTTCAAAGGGGTTAAGCCAGGAGGAGGCAAAGTCTGACCTGTAGGCTGGACTGGGCCTGCAACAGACTCCATTTCCCAGTAGCCCCTGCCCACATCACTACGGTTGATTCACATGAAGACCCCAGGAGTAGTGGGGTTGTAACATCATGAGGCCAGGGTTTCCATGGAGACTGGCTCTGTTAGGGTAGCTTGTCACATTTAGCTTTAGTTGCACCTGCTTGAGTGGTGAATTATAGAATTATTTAAAATTTTCTCTTACATTCACCTTTATTTAACTATTGCTTAGGGTTTTGTAGGGCCTCATTATTATTTGAACTTTTCTTTTTGTATTTTGTATCTGTATTATCAGCTAGCCTTGAGCTTGCTTTCACAGGCAGCTTATATAGGCGTGTATAGTGTGGGCCTTGTTACTAGCTCAAATTAACTGAACCTGGCACTAACTGACTGAATCAGAGGGATGATATGATTGGGTATGTTAATGAAAGGTGATAAAAGGGGACCAGCTGGATAGTGCCCAACTGCAGAGCCCTTGGAATTTCTGTTTTAATAGATAAAACAAATTAGGAGCCCAGGACATGCCCAAATTAAGACATCTGTAAAAGACCAAATTAAGATGTGTGCATGTGACAAGTTTGTTGGAACAAAGGAATATGCTGACAGGATAAAAACATGAACAGTATGATGCTTGCAGTGAAACAAATCAAAGGTACCTGGAAATGAAAAGTCAGAGGAAAAAAGTTAAAGAAAATGCATAAAAGGGAGGTAACGAGGATGTTGGGTGTGTGTCATCATCCAACAACATCTGGATTGAAAAAACAGCCATTATCGACAGATGACAACCCTCAACTTTCAGGAACTGATTGGCTACCTTTTGTGTTAAGTTGAGTAACACGTGGGATTGGGTGACACCACTGAACTAAGTGTTTTTCTCTCTGTCTATGTAGAAACAATTAATACATTTAATGTGTTAATAAAGTTAGATTTTGGTCAAGTTGAATGGTGTGATGCGTATTCCTTGTTCTCTCTGGGTTGATTATGCTTTAGTGATCCTTTGGTGCCATGGGTGTGTAACAGCCCCAGCAGCACTGGCCTGGTACACATTTGGCTGGGGAGCTGCTCCAGAACTGGGATTTTGTGGTGGTGACTACTTGGTCCAGAGCTGGGGCAGAGCTGCGATCCACTGCCTGTATGCCCCAGGCAGGGATGTTCAGGTAGCGGATCGCAGCTGTGTCCCTGCTCCAGACCACACTGTCACCACTGCAATATCCCAGCCCTGGAGCCACTCCTCACTGAGACACACACCATGCCAGCACTGATGAGCCTGGTCTCTGTGAAAATGTTGGCCCTGCACTGTGACAGCACTACCACCACTGGAGTGTTCATGAAAACCAGCCACAGCAATGTGGGCAGGAGATGCTAGGAAATGTAGTCCAGTGACTGGTTGGATTCACCATTTTGCCCACCCTTGGGTTAATCAGTCCCCCTGTTCCCAATCCAGCCCACACCTCCCAGAGTACCTGCAGAGACCCTCCACTTGTGTTTCACTTCTTCCACATGCTTCTCTCCCAAACATGCCAAATAGTGTTTTCCAGCCTGCTTTCTCACTGTCATTTTTATCTCCCCTGGACACCTCCTGAGTGATGGGTATTTCACCTTTGTTGATATGTCAACACAGTTGATCAAAACTCTGCTGCGATAGAGGTCCATCTTGGCTCATCCTGCAGGTAGCTAGATGTGACTTTTAATCCTTCATTCTCTGTGCACTGGATAAGGAGGTAAACTGAATCACACAAGAGTATAAGAATGTGAACACAGATAACACAGAATTTCTCCAAATGGCTTTGTCAGGGGAGGTGGTTTGACATTCTGTAGATTGGTCTGGAACAAAAAAATGTCCCCAACGCCTTCATGGTTATCCACTAGAAACACAACCATCCAGAGTGAGTCTCCTGTGCCTTCATTGGCTCCAAATTCTCCTACCTGCTAGGAAGTTATATTCCTACTAATATTACTCTCAAATAAGGGGTTTCTGAGTGGAAGTAGGGAGAAAAAGTTGTCTAGATTCACAATTTGATCACTGATTTTCCCACAAAATGATAGGGGTAGACTGTGTCTCTTGGCTCAACCAATCCTTTCTTCATGCTGGGAGTCTTTTCTCATGAAGGGCAGAGAGGAGATATTGCTGTGGAGGTAACTTCTTCACTGTTCACACAGGAAGAGGGAATCTGCAGCCTGAGGGTTTGCTCTAAGCATGTCATAGATGGAGAAATTGTTCACAAAAAATAACCCAACATATTAGTATTTCCAGTAGGTCACCCTCTGTCAAGCAGTCTCTAATACATCCCAAGACTTCTAGTATAATTTTATTATGCAACAAAACTTTTGCTTTTTACTGTACTAGACTCATACTTAATTCATTTTTCATCCTGTTTTCATTACATTTTCTTGTAGCATCAGATCATGTTTAGCATCTACATTTATTTAATTGACATATAAAGGCAATATTACAAGAGGTTTTATGAAACTTACATGAAGCGTTATGTACTGAACACCCTCCAAACACAGAAATCCCATCAAATAGAAGTGTTGTTTTGTCGATGCAGCACTCAGCCGAGACTCTGGAGATGTGGCAGGAGGCAGGGTACATTCTATTCCACCTATTATGCACAGAAATGGGCTTAGGTACTTAAGCATGATTCTATTCCATGCTACTTGAATCCCTGAAAATACATCAATCCATTTGCTTCTGTAACACCTACCACCTTATCCTTACAATTGTACAAAAAAACAGAGAGGAAGAGCTGCACCAACATTTTGTATTAATAGTTCTTCAGGGACAGAGTGGAACAGAATTCCCCCTAGGCATCTAAATCCACCCAGAACCTAATAGTAGAATCAGGCCCTGTTTTCTTTTCTTAGTTCTAACATATACTTCTTGTATGGTTTGAATTACTCATCTGCACTTGAGTTCCTTATCTGTAAAATAAGGATAATACTTGCACAGATATGTAATGAAAATAAAACCCTTAGTGTATGTGTGGTGCTGAAGTATTGATGCTGGCAATTACCAGAGAAGAGCCTCTGTCTAACGCAAAATGAACTGTAGGTAGCATTTCACATATCTATTTAAAAAATTGGGTCTAGGCCAATAATTTATATATATTTCTAATAATCCATTCCATAGGTAGCATAAAGAGAAAATGTGTTTGTGGTGCATTTCTATTCCTTTTCTCTGGGTCTGTTTAGCTGAGACAGTATATATTCTTTTAATAAGATGTATTTCCCATCCCAATAAAATGAATGTCAGCACTTTATAAAATCAGACTGTGATGACAGGAGGAATTGCAAAAGGAAATCTAGCCTTAACTAATTAAGCTCTACAACATCCCCATGAGACATCCTTATTTATTAATGGAGAATTTAAAACATTTGGTTTATCTTATTTGCAGGAGTTGTGGATGCTCAGAATCCCTGTGCTGAATACCTGAATCTTTGGGGGTGGATCACCAAATTTAATATCTTCAAGTTAAGTAATTTTGGCCTGTGCATTTACCCATGGGTCACACACATAAGTCAATGACAGAACTGGAAGAAGACTCCTGGCTGCATACCCTCTCAGTTCTCTGCTGTAACCACTATAAAAATGCCCTCTGGGTGCGTCCCCTTATACAGGGGCATGTACCTGCAGCGGCCATTGCACATGCCCCTGCATGTGCGCTTTGGTGAATAGCAAAATACCGTGCTTCAGGGTAACTGTCCTTCCCCACTTCTCCTGGCTCCTGGCATGCTGGAGAAGCCAGGGCAGAACCAAAGGAGGGGAGCTGCTCTCGCCAGCAGCCAAAGCAACAGAGAGAACCAAGCCTCCGTGTCTGCTGGCATGACACTCCTGTGGTATGTACCACGCCTCTTTTTTTCACAGGATTTTTTTTTCTACTTGGGTTTACCAGTAGCAAATTTTGCCCCCACACTGCAAATTTGCAGCACAGGGGCAAAATTTGCTACTTTGAAATCCCAGTATTTGCAGCAGGGGGCACATCTTAACGTGCCAGGCATGTGGTTTGCGGCACCGGGCACACGTTAACATGCCAGGTGTGTGGTTTGTGATGCCACAGAGTTTTGCAGCACCACACACTGCATGTGCCTGCACATCTGGATCCAGCTTCTTTGTTTATATATTATATCATTGTTCATGTCTTGTTTATATCAATATCGTGAATAGATTTTTAAATATATAATTGAAAATAAAATTAAAACACTGATACTGCTATTTACAAGAGAGAGTTACACTGTTTAATAGCTTCTACAGTACTCAAAATATGCCTGAGAAAATATTTTACATTTTTGTGGCACCTTTCATTTGTTTTCAGAGTTGTGTTATAAACATGAATTAGTGAACCAGTTCTTATGGGTTGTTAGACAGACCTGTCATGAAGAAGTGAATTGTCTTAAACAAATCTTAAAAATGGACAGATTCTGTTTCCAGGAAGAAGGACAGCAGCCAGTATGTACCCTGCCAGCTGGTTTACAGGGATGCTGTAGTGTCAGCTCATTGGGGAGTTACTTTTGATAAGTAACTACAGCAGTAACTAGTCCAAACCAGTTGTTTTCTGCCCAGCTTCCAAGTTTAACTGATCTGATCATTACCATTACTCAGAGGTACAAATAAATTATGAATATAGCATTTACAAATGAAATCATAGTATTGGCTCTGGTTATTGTCAAGGTTGGTAGATTCATATATCACCACATTTAGCCAATATCTCAGCTTCCTCTTTAGAACTCTCTTCTATCTTTTTAAAACTATTTTCTTTCCAGAGTTGCTGTAAAGTAACTTATTTTCAATGAGGTACTGCACCCACCTGCCTTGCTGTGACTCAAAGGGAAAAGAAAACTGAAAAGAAACTATGTTCCAATATAAAACTAAATATTGTCTTTTCACGATGTTCTGCATAATTACTGTAATGAAGATTTAAAATATGTCACCATTTAGTGTACTGTACTGAGAACTAGATTTCAAAGACTAAAACCAGCAGGAAAAAATGCAGACACTGAATAGAACTTAACATTCACATTACTATTTACAATAGACAGTTAATAGCATTTAATAAGCTCCCAGAGCCTAAAGCAACCCTCAGAAAATTTTTTACATTTTTGTAGGACCTTTCATTTATTTTTAGAGTTGTGTTATAAACATGAATTAAACACCCAAGAACCCTCATGTAAGATAGGTATTACAATAATGTTTATTTTAACAAATAAACTAAGGCATAGAGATCCTAAATATGAACATATGTATGACACAGGACTTCCACAAAACTTCTGGGTCAGTGAGTGCTGTCAATAGATACATTTAATAACACCTATAATTCCTTTTCCAAAGTCTCTTTTAAAAATAGATATTTTATTCAGCTCCATTATTCCTTTAAGCCTACATTTATTCATGACTAGTTTATATCCATTAGTGATTCCGCCAACATTTTCCTTTATCTTAACCAGTTCTTCTCCATCCTTGGTGTTTACAGAGAGGAATCGCATGTCTTCTCAGCTTTCTTTTTGTTAGGCTGTAGCAGTGAAGCTCTTCTAGTTTCACCTTGTAAGATCTTACTAATAGCCCTTCACTGTACCTGTTCCAACTTGGATTCATTTTCCGTGTACATGGCTAGCCTAAACTGTACAGAGTATTACAGATTAGATCTCTCAGCATCTCACACAGTGGCATTAATACTTTCCTGTTTATGCTGGAAATAACTCACCTGATACACTTTAGGATTGTCTGTCTCTTTTTTCATATGTATATTATGTTGGTGGCTCAGATTGTCCTGTGACAGCATCCTGAGAATTTCTTGTCTATTATCATTTTTAACTGCCGAGCATCTAGGCTATAGGAGAAATGTTTGCCTTTTGTTCATGAGTTCATAACTTACAGACTAAGGCCTGAGGTGGAATCAAACTAAATTACACGGTTTTTGGTAAGTGGCATAGTTTAGATTGGTAGGGAAGAGAACACACATCTGCCCTTTGGTGGGTGGGGGGAAACCTTAGACCAGGTTCTACCATTTTTAAAACAGTTTGCATGTGCTGAATTTCTGTTCTGTTACAGGTATAGACCATGTAGCAGGGTGAAGGGAGTGGGGAAGGAGAATGCCCCACTCACCCACAGAGTGTCCGAGCAAGGCAGCTGGAATTTAAAATGTGGCACCACAAGAAATGTGGCACCACAAGAAATGTGGCCCAGGTGCTGCAGACCAGAAGACCCTGGTGGAAAACAGCAGCCACCAGAGAGACCCTGGCCAGGAGTGCCCTAGCTGGTATGCTGAGCTCCAGGGAGCCTAGGGCCCCAGATGAAAGGAGTCACTCCAGGTGGGTCCTCCTCCCACAGGAGGCATGAGCCACAGCTGGGCGGTGAGTCCTGTTGGTGATTGGCTGGCTACACCCTGCAGCAGAGTCAAAAGGATACCAGAATTGATGAGAGGAGGCCACAGACACTGTATGAACAAACACACATGGGATGAGGGTGAAGGGCAGCCAGATTGCCCACATTTCTTTATAGTCATCATAGATGGACTACTAGAGATTCCAGGCATGAGTTCTGGGAGATATTGTTAATTTGGTCCAAGGCTGGTGTGACTATTGAAGGGTGATTGAAGCAACGACTATAGCCCAGGTCCAGTGAAACCACAAAATTATACGGAGGCCTGTGGCATTAGTGTAAGGGTGGAGGAGCTCCCAATGCAGGACCATAGGTCCTGTCAAATGGCACTAAGGAACGCAGTGACTGATAATGGACAGCCCTGAGTCGGTGAGCGTGGTCTCCCACTGAGGCAGAATTCTACATTACTTCCATCAAATCATGGTGGACAAGTGCCTCAGCTGGGAATGGTCCTCCCCAGCATGGGCAACAGGAATGACAATGCCTGCCCTCTGGCCTGGCAGTCACAGACCAGTTTTGTGTGCCAAACTTCTTTTCAGTTATGGGTATAGACCAGTTTCTGATCACTTATACCAGTGTAATGTCTATATCTGGGCTAAGTTGTTAAGTTTTATCCCATTTGCATTACTCCAGCCCTCAAGTCCATCCAATTCCTCCTGTAAGCAATTCAAATTTAAGATCTTCCCCAATGTTGTGCCATCCTCAGATCTCATCACTGTACTTTAAATTTTGCATTGTTTATAAAAAAGTTAGTTAATAATTATCCAAGGACTTAGACTGATCCTGGAGGTTCCCCATTAATAAACATTCTCTGGTCAATATTTTTTCCTTTGCTATAGTTTATTGTCATCCTTCTTAAACCAGTTCCTTACTCATCATACAGTTCTTCCAAGAGGCCAGGAGCCATACATCCTGTAGGCCGTACTAGGGCAAGCCATGACCCTCACCCCACTGCTGCACCACATTCCTGCAACCCCCTGCTATACTACCTGCTCGTGACACCCAAATCCCTATTTTACTGCATGCCCCAGGCTCACTCTCAGCTACCCATGCTGTGGTACTGCCTCTTCCATGGGGTAGGGGCAGGTAAAGGTAGTTGGAGGAAGGAGGTTGAGCCCAGAGACTCCAGCTGCTGTTGCACTATTGTTCTGAGCAATGGAGGGGAGTGGTGGCTGGGCAGGAGCCTGGAGGTGACAACTTAACCCTTTGTGGGCTGCCTGCAGTTTGAGGTCCACCAGTTGGACAGTCCTAATCAAAGACAGCTGTCAAATTAGTCTGGCATGGTAAACCCATCACATTTTATCCTATTTTCCATTTGTCTCTATGTTTTTATTTTTTTTCCCTTCAAAATGTTTTCTAAAATCGTGTATGCTTTTGATGTCAGACTATTAGTTCTCTAGCTGTGGATTTTTTGTTAAAGCCAAGTCATATTTTACCATCTTTTCCTTGTACATCATCTCAAAACAAGTTACTGGCAGCAACAAGAATTGAATCCAACAGTATGAATTACCAACCTTCTGCTCTAGCCATTATCTCAGGTTGCACAACATTATTTCAGTACACACAAGGAACTGGCTGAGAGCAATATCTGAATGCTTTGGTGAAAAAATAATTTAAAAATTTCTTTTTGCCTTTTCTTTTACTAAGTGTGCATTCGTTAGCTTCCAAAATTGTTGTTCAGATGGTGTCAGTGATTCAGTTTTTACTTATGAGGAGTTTCCCAAAAGAGGGAAAATAAAGACACACATTAATTATATAATTCTACCTATTAGGTCTGGGCATTTCTAGGTCTTATATTAGTAGGGAATATATACCCTAATTTTTTATTGAGCGCATACAGGTGTTCCATTACATTTAGCATAAATTAAATCAAGTTTACTCAAGAGAAATGTAAAAGAAGCAACATTAAAGAGCTGTTTTATATTCACAGAAGGAGAGTTACCCTTAAAAAAAAAAACATTTATTCACATAACTGCACTCACAACATTTATATTCACCTCTTTCTGAAAAAGGAAGTCCAGTGAAATATAGCCTCCAATGTCTAGTAAACAAAAGAATCATTTTCAAAAGCCTGAAGACAAAAAATAATGAGCCCCCAGAGTTAAAGAAAAGCAAAGATCTTAAAACAAAAGGAATTTTTACATGCTGATGTACAAGTTCCAGGGAAAGCACAAGGACAAAACAAAGCTCAGGAAGATTTTATTGAAATAAGAAGCTGGGGATGCTTTGTAGGCACTGCAGAATAGCAAAAGCATACAGTCCTTCATCTGCACTTCCTGCCAATATAAAAGAAATAAAAGTTGAAGCCTTGAAGTGTGATAATTGTGGTTTGAAGTCAATAATACTAGTAACAAATGCGTGTTTCACATTGGTGAGATTTCAGCATTAAAGACATAGCTTTAATTCATAAATCTACTTGGAAGATATTTGGATATTGCTTCTTCAAAATAATAGACTTGATCACTGTCGGCATGGGTACTTGAAATAAGGTCATGAGAAGAATCTTAATGTGCCAGGAGGAAATACTAGTCAGGTAACATGTGATTTGAAGTGGATTCATTCTTACCTAGTTCACACACAGGTATATTCTTAAAATATTGTTAAAAATTAAGACATCTGAATTGAAAAAGTTTGGATGAGGCTTTATTCCAAATAAAATAAAATTCAATACTAAAAAGCTCTACTACTTTCCATCTTCTGGCACTAATTAACATTTGCTTAGATGAAACTAGGAGCATTACTATAGGCTTGGATACTGAATATTTAGCAAGGGTAACTGTCCCTTTATAAATACAGTATCTGTTAAACTAATTTATGTATTTGATAATGGAAACCTAAAATCCCATTATTTCCCCCTAAAATTGAATATGCTTGAAGCTTATTCCTTTATATATCATTTCTGAACTATAACTTTTATTTTCAATGAAATATTAGGTATTTCATCCCATATCAATGGAGAAATGTGGTGTAGGCCATTTTGGCTAAAATGATTAAATCTCCATGGCTTAAATATTGGCTTATAAAGGCACTTTAGTACAAAGAATTTGATTTTTATAGAGTATCCAAAAATCTACTATTGGTTAGAAAGAAGATTTCAACAATCAAAATAACTGGCTTTGGTTAATTTCATTTTAGTGTAATTACATTGTGTTCAGAGACTTTTAAACTGAAATGAACATCTGAACTTTGTTGATGCCCCTGACACATGGCATTGGCATATATTACCATGTTTGCAGAAATGTGAACAGCCCTCCACTGTTGCATGATCATGGGCCAGCTGTTTAACATCTTCATATGCAAGTCTTCCCATTTGTAAAATGGGTATAACAACTATCCTGCTAGACCAGGGTCTTGGAAGATGGAGATTGACACCAAGAACATATATACATTGACCTCATATAGCAGTGGATCTCAACCTTTTTTGGACTCAAGGGAGACCTGCGTAACTTTGGCAAATTGAGTGGCACCCAATTTCAGAAACTAATTTCTATTTTACAGTACTTACCCCGCTTGCAGAGGGGCTAGGCAGTGGGAGTAGGGGATCATTCAGGCAGGGACAAACCTAAGCCTGCACTCATCTATGCAGCTTATCTTCTTATCTCCTTACACCCCGTGGCACCCTTCAAAGATCTAGAGGCACCACAGGGTGCCCCAGAACCCTGATTGATAAACACCAGGATTCTGAGGTATATGGAGATTGCATATAGCAAATCCCTCGAATGAGGCAAAGTAGCTACTATCCAGTAGTCCTGAGCACATCCAGATAGAGAGAGAGAGAGAGATCCAGAGCCCAGCTCTGAGACGTGATCAGTACCCTGTGGCTACATTGCCTCATTTCTGGGATTTGGCATATGCAAAGCGGAAGTGAGTGTGCAAGTACTCTTTTTAGCAGCACTCCCAGACCTGGCATGGAAGCAGTGTAGACAATTCCTAAAAATTTGACTTAGAGAAGGATTTACATTAGGGCTGTGCAAAGCTTCGGTTGGTGATTTGATTCGGAGAAGATTCAGTCTGATTCGGAGGCCGAATCTCCAAATCTGAATCGAATCACTAGAAGCTTAAAACTGTCCATATCAAACCAGAGCCATGTTGTGCAGAGGCCCCAGAGCCAGGAAGGGTGCACCTGAACACACACACAGTGTCACCCATCCATGTCACGATTTTTTCCTGCCTGCAGCCAGAGGTGCAGGACCCCAGAACCCAGACTCCCCTTGCACCTATCTCCTTGACAGCTGACAGGCTTCATGGATGCAGCAGGGCCTACCAGGCCTGCAGGTTTCACCCTGCTGTGGTTTAACACACATACGTGACATGAGTTTTGCTTGTCAGCAGCATAAGGTACAGTTTCCCAGAAACCCCTATACCTATATCCTTGAAACTTGGCAGACTTTGTTACCTTAGAAAGAGCTGCCATCCCTGCAGTTTTCACCCCACTGTGGCTTAACACACACAAGTGATATGAGTTTTGCTTTCAGAACTTTGAGGTGCAATTTCCCAGAAACCCCTGCACCTATCACCTGGAAATTTGTTAGACTTAATGCCCTCACCCTGCAAGTTTCATCTGAAACAGCCTAAAAACAACAAAGTTATAGATATTTCATTGATTCCCCATTACACTCTGCGTCCGACCCTCCAAATCTCTGAATCGTCTCCAAATCTTCCGAAGCCAATTCAGCCGAATCAAATTGGAAGAGCGATTTGAATCTCCGAATAAAATCGCTGGCATTCGAATCAGCTGAATTGGGATTGGAATCTAATAATTCCTTATTCACACAGGCCTAATTTACATATTTTGGATAACATGAAAATGAATAGCAATTACTTTTAAAACAATATATTTGTCCTGTCGTGTTAAAACACTTCTTTCTTCTTGTCTTTTTAAATGCAGAATTAGGACTTAAAGAATTATGACATCAGAATTTGTTGCTGTGGAAATCACTATGTTGTCAGTTATTCAACATTACTTAGGCCTTCCCTACAGAGTTAAACTGGGATTAGCAGATGTAAATGGAATGGCATTACTTCAAAAAAGCTACAGATGAATGGAAATGAATACAGAAACTTAACCTCAGATGAGTGAATCCCAAAGGCTAATTTTAAAGCTTTAGAAGATGATGTGTTTTTAATTGAAAAGTCATAATAGTGCTAAAATCATGGGACTGATCCTTTTTTATTGAAGTCAGCAGGTGTTTTGCTATTATCGTTATTGAGTTCTGGAACTCTTTCTTTTTAACAAAAGTAAAACCAAAACAGCTTGAAATTTGTCTAGATGAGATTTCCCTTCTAAAGGAATGGGAATACCACCCCATTTCAGGTCCTACAGTATTTGAACACATCCCAACATGAAAGGTACACAAAAGAAATTTTGAATAAGAAGTGAAGAGGCCTACAAGTGACAGTTAACAATAAATTTCTGATTTAGTTAGTCTATAAAGTTCAAATCTACCCCACCTTCTTCTAGATAATCAGCTACAGAAAGTCAAGAACATTTTAGTATATTCCGGGGAGAAGGTGGCTGTACCACAAGCCCTTTAGATCCTTTTCTTTCAATTCCAACAGCATGCCTTTCTATCTTGATTGGGTTAGAAACTGTTTATGTCATATTTAATATGTTATGAGAACTTGGATCCACTAGTTTTATGAGACAACATTGTGTTATGGATGGTGATTTCTTTGGTCTGCAATTAGAAATCACAACTTGACAATAATAAAAGTGACTAACAATTCCTTGAAAAAGTCAAAAAAAGATTTATTAGAATTTTAGATGCATGTTACAGATAATATTAAATGTTTTATCATCCATCGATTCAAATTTTCCAAATTAAATAAAATTAATTATGCATGAATGGCATAGCATGTGTTTTATTCCCCACAGCCAATACTAAGGAAATCTCTTTTACATGTTCATCTCCCATTCATCAGTATAATATTTCTGATCAGGTAACAAGTGCTAGAATGATTCTTATGTATCAAACCATGCTAATCAAAATAGCCAGGAATGGGAAAATATGTTGAGTTTACGAATCCTGAACCAAATAATTCACAATGAACTATTATTGTGTTGATATTGCACTTAGTGAAAAATGTAGCACAGGAAATGGAGGAGGACTGGAGAAAAAGGAGGGAAGAAAGAAGAAAATGTGTGTGTCTATGTGTGTGTGTGTGTGTGTGTGTGTGTGTGTGTGTGTGTGTATAGAAGCACACATATCTATCTATCAATCTACACACATACACATGTGTTAAATGCAATTGACAGACAAACCACTTGTGTTAGCCTGCCTTTCAGAAATTGTTTTTTATTCTTGTCACAGATTTCACTTTAGGTAGTAAAATATGTATTTAAATACAACATCACCTTCAGGTGGATAATTCTATTATAATAAGGTTGGTTAATTCCAACTGGTCAGGCAACCTAAAAAATATATGAACAAGTCACAGACATTTGGATGTTATGGTCCTCACTAATTCCTAATGATAACTGCCCAATGCCGTCCTAATATGTTTATAAATCAGAAAGAAGAAAAAAGAATAAGAGCTAACATCTGATGTAGATAGCCCAGTTCTGCTCTAGGTTAGCCTAGGGTGAATTGGAAATAACTCCAAGAGACATTCAATTCATTAATCTGTCAGTCAACGGATCTGTTTGCCTTTCTATGACTTTGCAGCGGGCTGAAAATCTTGTCATCGGTGTGCTTTAATATTTGTCTTTGTATCCCCAAGAACAAAATTTGACTTAGTGTCTGTTATCATTAAATACAGAACTATTTTAAAATCAAAACCTTTTCAAGTTTTCATAGTGTATATGTATATCCAGTCTCTGCATCCTTACACTAACTTGCAACACACTCTCATCACATCAATAGACTTTGGATCTGGCCTTTTCTTCTTCCCTCCCCACTTTCATATAGCATTGTTTCAGTTTAATATGCCACAATGGCATCTTTGCTTTGCATAGGGATATACTTGTTATCTTCTTAAAAGACAAGCTTTGGGCCTAGGGAGATGAAGAAAGCAAAGAAAGATGCTGAAGAATGACTAAGTAGGTAAAATAAAACACACGGTCCCTTCTGAACTGAGAGGGAAAGGAGCACACACCAAAGAAAAATGCCTGAGGCTACCCGCTGCAGAACTTTTACAAAAAGGATAAACATTGTTTATCGAAGAACTCAAAACATTATATCACATGGTTTTGCTTTTTGTCCATGTTACATTGCGTTTTAAAAATAAAATTGGCCTGTGGGTATTTGGAAGGTGTTATGAGGCTTGCTTATCACTTAGCTACTAACTTGTATGCATGAGGAAGGGGGGGAGGAGGGTGGGGAATGAGGGAAAGGAATATGTTGAACCTTTCCAAGTAATTAGTTATGCATAAGATAAGGATAAGTTGCTTTCTACAGCTGCACACTGAACTACTTCTTTTTTGATTTGGGATTCAAATTAACTCATAAATATTGAAATTATAAGCTTAAGAAAATGGTACTATTTGATGCATGGCCTATTTTAAAGAATTAGCCTAATGGAAAAATTGCAGCTAAAGTGCTGCCATACCAGCTGGGCAGTACTTCTGCTATTATAGCTAGGTACAGACGTTCAAAAACCCTGAAGTGGAAGTGGTTTAAGTTTTGCATTTTACTCTAATCGCCCAAAGTTATGTTGGGAAAAAACAGAGCACACATTTGCCCTTTGGTGAGGGGCGGCATGAAGGCTGCCTGCACTGGACAAGGCCAGCAGGTTGGGGTGCTCCCGCATGCCACCCAGCAGGCTGCCAGAGAATATTGAACCCAGCCAAGGAGCCAAGCAGCTGGCCACCTCTGATTGGCCAATGTGGCCCTCTTCCCAATCCTGCCCCCCCTGCCAGTGGCCAGCTGCTGGTGGCAGCAGGGGGAGAGGGGAAGCAGAGGCCCCCACTTCACAGAACTGCCTCTGCCCCCCCAGACCCAAGGCAGCACAGATGGGGGGGCATGTAGTGGTGGCCTGTGCTCCCCCCCTCCACCACTGACAGCCAGATGCTGGTGGGGGGAGCAGGGCTGGAGGCCACACTAGTCAATCAAGCCAGGCAGCAGGGAAGGAGGAGCACAGGCCCCTGCCACATGCCCCTCTCCCCCAGCTCTGCTGGCTCAGGCTGGGGCAGTGTCCTCCCAAGGCCCCTACCCCTGCTGCCCAACCATCACTAACAGCCTGTTTGGCCAGATCCAATTACTGAAAGCTGGGGATAGCATGCCACCTATGTGTGTGGGGGGGAGGGAAGGATGGGGACCCAAAAAGTAGCCTGGGATGCTGGGGGACTGCAACCTAACTAAAGTCAGTTGGGGATCTGGTACACAAGTTCAAAATATCAGTGTAACTGAAATCACTTAAGTCTGAGAATACATCCATCTAGGTCTTAGGCCAGGTTCTGCTGATTTAAAAACAGTATATGTGCACTTCTATACTATTACATGTTTAGACTGGTTTTTGGTCACTTACACTGGTAATGTCTGTACCTGGCATCTCATTGACCGTGTTAAAAAACCTGTCTTGTGGCTATGGTGCTGTGATGAAGCATTACCTTCGTCTTATTACTGTATAGTTCATAATAGTTTGGTTTTCTTCACCAACGTCTGTTTCAGTTGTAAATCATCTAATATCTAACATCTTGGTATAGTTCATAGATTAGGTGTACAGGTTACAAAATACTCATTTCTAATGTGTTAACTCTCATACAGCCCTAATTATAAAATAAATTATGTAGTTTGGTCCTACTTCTTAGGATCTAGAACTTTAACTCTGCTTTGCATGCTGGAGAACTCTTTACTACATGCTGTAACTCTGATTTTTGTAATAATTTGGTTATGTCACCTTCACAGTAAGTGTTATTTGTACACAACTGACTCCACTTTCCATTTTTTCTTTCCATAACTTTGCAGAGCCTGGCTGGAGGCGTGGAACTGAAGAGAATCCAACTAACACGCATACCTTTTGCACCATCCAAATGGAAATGGCTGGTTTCTGAATTGGCATAAAAGTAGATCTAGTGGCAGAGCTAATCAGAGGATGATTGGTTCTAAGGTTTGGAAATTTGGTTTCATTTCACAACGGAATGCAATTAAAATGATTGAACTATTTCTTCCTGGTTCAGAGTACAGATTTCCATCCTAGTTCTAGAGTTTCTCTTTCTATTGCACCTTCCCAACAATAACATTATCAAAAGCAGTGCTGAGAGGGAAATGATTAAAACAGGAGTGGGCAAAATGCGGCCCATGGGCTGGATGCAGCCCACCAGGACATTCTATCCGGCCCATGCGGCCCCTAAAAAATTTAGAAAATTAATATTAATCTGCCCCTGGGTGCCTGTCATGCGGCCCTTGATGGCTTGCCAAAACTCAGTAAGTGGCCCCCCCACCCAAAATAATTGCCTGCCCCTGGATTAAAATATATATATTTCATCAAAAATATTTCAACCATCCTCCCAGTGTGTCCCCTAGCTGTGCATCAGGCTGCCTAGAGCAGTGGTTCCCAACCTTTTTAGCCCACAGACTGGCAAACCATGGACTAGAACTGACCATGGACCAGAAGTGATCACAGACCGGCAAACTGCAGACCAGCATACTGCAGACTGGAAGTGGCCGGCATACTGCGGACTGGCAAGCAACCTTTTTTTATACAGAGCTAATCAGAGGATGATTAGTTCTAAGGTTTGGAAATTTGAAAATTTGGAAATTATACTGAGTATAAAAAAGGGCTGGCTGCCAGTCTGAGTATAAAAAATGGCAGTATGCCATTCACTTATGGACTTCTGATCTGGGAGCCAACCCTCCTGTGGACTGGCAGCCAACCCTTCATGGCCCAGTACCAGGCTGTGGTCCAGGGGTTGGGAACCTCTGGCCTGGAGCTCTTGCAGAGCCCCAGCTCTATGCCATACAAGAATTTCAAAGGACCTTATGGAACTTGAAGTGATAGAGAGGATGTTGCACATAGACTGAATTATTTTTGCCCTTATAGCTGCCAAGTAAATTCTCAATTACAGCTCATTTTATCATTGCCCTTTCTAAAGCCCTTCACTAAAATTCTGAAAGGCCTCTAGCACAATGACCTTGGGCATGTACTAAATTATATTATGGGTCAGACCACAGCACTAAGATAGATGTGTTCTGTAATGACCTCCTTTTATCAGGCCTTGATTTCTTCTCCTTTCATTTCAGGATCAGTATGGCTTTTTGATACTGTGCATAAAGATTGGTATGTTTTAGTGGATCTTTCTACCCCTACTTGTTATTTTCATAGTTGGCTAACTCATTTTAGCTTTTAATTTTCAGTCCATGGTATGGAAATTTAACTGGCAACATCACTTTCTCATGGTTATAGGCTTTACTAATATTTAAAAATGATCGCCTCTGTGAAACAGATAATTCTCAGTCACATTTAATTCTTCAGATTGATCGCTGTACTTTTTCTCTTCTGTGTTGTCCTGTGTCAATCAAGTCTGCTAATAGCAATGTATCACAACTTACAAGGAAAATAAGTGTTATTAATGATAGAACATTTTTACAAAAATCCCGTACACCAGTTCTTCTGTCTTATCTCATTATTAAAGCCATGTGGAAATCTAGAATTTTGAAACGGGGGTGCAGATGATGAGGTTCACCATGACATATAAAACAACACATATTTTTCTCCCATTAAAAATAAACTAAAAGCTTTACTAATATGCAAGGGCCTAGGGCTGTATTATTCAGTTTAAAATGAAAGTAAAAACAAAAAAAAATTCATTGGAATGAGTTAAAAACAATCCCCAGACTGTGAAACAGGAGCTTCATTATCAGGAGCAGCTGACAGACAGTAGAATTGCAGAATAGCTTAAAAAGAAGAGAGTGTCATTAATACCCGTGAAATAAAGAGTTTAGAAGGAATCAGGTAGATTATAATAAGCCATGAAGTCAGTTGACTCCCTCAGCATGTTCTTACTAGAACTGCTGCTGCCGCTACCAGGCAGTTGGTTTTAAACTATGGGTGGACCATCAGTGAACTCCCCCACAGCTCCAGACCTGCCCTGATGAAAGGCTTTTTTAAAAACAATGCTTTATGACAATCCTGGAAAAAATATTTTTTTGTATCTTCCTACCTGTACTAAATGCACATTACTATTAGAATTGTAACTCCCAGTCCCATAAGACTGATTTAATTTTTCCCAGCCTGAGAATTTTAAATGCCAGAATCCTGTTAATATCAAACTGTTTTAAAATTTCCCTAATGACTTTGAAGATAGTCACGAAGCTTGGAACAGTATCAAAGCTGTTATATGAAATTATAGCAGTTGCTTGCATTAGAATAGGACATAACGTTCAGGAGTGATCCCTGTAGGGTATTTTTCTATTTTCCAAGGAGTCTAGTAATTAATTGCTGGGGAGCTTCCAAAGGCTGCCTAGTATAAGCTATGTACTAAGGGCTAGATTGAAACATTGAAGGATAACAACAGCACAGTTGGAGCCCAAGATGGACCCCAGACTTTCCCATTCCTGGCTAGCATGGGCATAGCTCAGGGGTGGGCAAAGTGTGGCCCATGGGCCAGATGCGGCCTGCCAGGCCATTCTATCCAGCCCTCAGGGCCCTTAAAAATTTAGAAAATTAATATTCATCTGCCCCAAGCTGCCTGTCATGCAGCCCTTGATGGCTTGCCAAAACTCAGTAAGTGGCCCTCCACCCAAAATAATTGCCTTCCCCTGGCATAGCTGTATTACATTGCCTCCCCACAACTTTTTGGATTGCCACTTCCACACAGAGTGCCAACAGATAACCAAATCTACGATCATGATATTGCAGGAATGGAAACTATGATTGGTTTTCTCTACTTCTCATATGAAAATAACACTTTCACTGTGCACTGAACCAGCTTCCAGCTCAGTTATATTTCTGTGTTGTAATTTAAACTAGCTTCTGGGACTCCATTAATAGTCATTTAGTCTTACCCTTGTATTATTAAGGTTCAAGTTTGTTTCTTGACACACAGTGGCAGGTCTTGATTTGCATAATGGGTGTCTGCACATTCTCACTGTAGAGGCCTTGCTACATGTTCAAATTGAAGCTGGATAGAAGATAGCTATAGAGTTGTTACACATTTCCAAGCACTACCTTTATAGTTGGTTGGCTCTTTTACAGCTAGATAGTCATTTTGTGTGATAATTACTTTGCATTTGTGCCTGTATTTGTGTCTTCTAAGACATATGTGGCTAGTCTAATTTTATTGCATGATTAACCATTTGATTGTGTAAAATCTGCAAAGTATAGCAGCATATCAATGAAATGTCCTATTTGTGATAAGCTGGACAGCTTTCTAAGCTGTTTTATGGTTTGGTCTTTTTCCTGGGCAAATCACAGAATAGCCAGCTTTTCTAAAGTCTTTCTTTAGTTTCTCTGCCTCCCCAGAAATGCCAACAGGCACTTGGGCATTGTAAAATCACTAAGAAGTTAAGATCCATCCTATGAGATGTGTGATTCAAATCACTTTCTGCAACACCTTGGAGACCTTCCATTCAAATATAAAATAGACACAGTTGTAGAATGGTCAAACAATGACCAAGCTCAAAGCTACTTCTGTTAAAATGGTTAATCAGGATGAATCCAGAATAGAGAATCTAGTCACATCACAATCCAGTGGAAAATGGGTGTAATCCCTGGTAACACCATAGGGGTCTTAAGCAATAATAAATCACTTTTAATTATATTAAATTTTCCTGTAAAAATATGTGCCTATAAACAGACTGCATTTACACATGGAATAGAGGTAGTACCAAGATCAGTTAGGAGACAGAATGTAACTAAACACCATCTTCACAAGCTAGCTGACAATTTTTAAGCAATTGGGGTCTGGAAGTTTGTATACTTTGGAAAGCAAAGTACTATCCTAGTAAGGGGGACATAAAAATCACAAAAAGATTGTGAACTGCCAAAAAACTAAAAAGCATGAAGTTAAAATTATGAAGATAATTTTACAAACACAAATTGATAATTGAAAACAGGCTTCTTACCACATATTTCGTTGGTTCAGCCTTGTAACAAACATATCTCAAGTTGTAGACACTATAAAACTAATGCTGCTGTGTCAGATTTTCCAGAGGTTTTAGGGATGAGGAAGTATCTTCATTTTGCTTTTCTTTGCAACAGCCTCGCTTTAATCTACCAACAATTCACATTTGCTATAGATTACAAAGAACAGGGGAGTCTGAAGAGATGAATGAGCTGGAATTCAAACAGATGATTTCACCAGGACAAGTTTCCCATTAGTCTTCAAAACAGGGCTTTTGGGACAAGATGAAGTGAATTTGGATGTGAGGAACAACTATTCTATGGATATAACTACAAAGGAACTTTTTTAATGATAAAAAGGAAATAAGAAAAGCACAAAAAACATATATAGAAAAAAATGGTTGCATCTAGAAAATGAAAATGTTAACACTTTTCAGTAAACATCCTTTTAAATACCAGGGGGTGCATCTACACATGCTCTTACTACACTTGAATAAACTGTGGCACAGTTGGTGCTGGAGTATATTGCTCCTGGGTACAGCGTTTTGACGTGCTTCCAGGTCTGGAGCACAGCGAGCCAAGGTAGAGCAGCTCCAGCTAGCAGAGGATATGAGGGGGCATCCTGTCAGTCTGGAACTGCTCTGCCCTGACTCAATATGCTGCAGAGGGGCTGGCTGGGGCTTGAGGGTGCTACAGCACAGGGCTAGCCAGCAGGCAGCCCCTGCACTGTAGCACCCTTGTGCCCCAGCTAGCCCTGGCCACCATCTACATACATGTTGCCATGCACTAAACTCTACCATAGGATAGTACTTGTGTTGGGCAGTATTATCCTAAAATAGAATTAATTAGTTTATTGTGGCTTAATAATATTGCATGTGTAGATGATGATGCTTTACTGTGGAGCTAATTAGTCAACTATGTAGGAAAGCACATGTGTAGATGCACCCACAATATACTAAAGGGTTTGGCACCTTTAAAATTTTGTATGCTTGGCATGTTTACCTTTAGGCTCTCTACTGAGAGTTTATAGGTGTCTAAAGGTGCTAAACATTGCTTATATTTTGTTGTAAGTCATGGTCACCAAAATGTGTTAAACTCAAGAACAGAGCACTGGAATGGGGTCTTCTGGATTATCACCTCTAGTCTGCAGCATCCGTAAGCATCGTTCAAAAAAAATCCAAAACCATCATTCAAAAGCATTTCCAAGAATATGGTGCATTACAGCTGTAAAGTGTCCTATAAAAACCTTACTAGGTGCCATGGGTAATAAGCAGGAAAGACAATAATGCCACCAATTCCTTACTGTTTCAAGGCCAGGAGATTAACTATAGTCATATGATCCAAGAAAGAAGGCCTACCCCATACTGGAGAAGAATGCCAAAAAGGAAAGAGAAAAACAAATAAAACCATGATTCATGGCATCTGATCTAGGAAATAATTATGCTATCAACCATAGTTTTGACTTTGAGTCAGACCCACAAGAAAGTGTTTTAACACTTCCTGGAGCAGAAGTTCACCCAGGCCAATCTGCTACAACTAACTGTGGACTATTTAAAGATTTAGAGGAATGCATAAAGATAACTCAGAAGCCAGTAATGCATTCAACTCAGGTCAAATGCCTTACATGTTTGGTAACAGCAGACAAGATAGCCTCTAGCCAATTGCTTGCTTTGCTTTGCTTTCATTGTCACCTTTTCCATTGGTCCCCCTGGTCATCTGAAAACTATCCACCAGATTAGGGGTTTTCAATCTTTTTTGAGCCGTGTACCCCTGGCGGCTGGTGGAGGAGCAGGTCGGGGGGGTGGCGGCAGCTGCACACAGAGTGGCAGCACGGGGTGGTGGATGGTGGCAGTGGCCACATCATGCAAACTTCTCCCCTTGTGTCCAGCCTGCCAGGTGGTGCTTGTTTGGCCCATAGAGGGCTGCCACTCTCCTCGCTTCACCCCAGCCCTGCTCCTGTGAGGTGGCAGCACACTCCATCCCTGCCCGCCTGTGTGTATCCCCTGGAACTCTTCAAAGTACTCCCAGGGGTATAACAACCCCTGCACCAGATCATCATTTCAGTTGGTGTCTGTGTCTATATGTGACCTCACCTTTCCTTTTTTCTTTGCCAGATATTCCATTCCTGTAAACTTCATCACTGTCTTCAGCTTCTTTACCCTCCCTTTGATCCAGTCCTTCATCAAGTGACACTCTATGCATATCATCATCATTGCCTAGCTGGCACTAGGAACTTGCTTGAGGATGACTCACATGAGAGGATGAATTTCACATGAATTCTCACAGCTTCTATATCCTGCCATACTTTTTCCCCTGCCATGCTTAGAATCTCCTCTTTTGATATGTTAGCATTATTTTCCTAGCCTAGACATAGACAAACTGTTTTTACAAAGGAGTTCTTGAACAGGAAATATTCAGGACATAATTCATGAGAAGCTATCATATATCATTAAATGGAACATTTTCTAACTACCCCAGTGTGGTATGCCTACCTGGGCATATAATGAAGAAGCTAACATCTCTGCAATTTAAAGATCTGTAGACTATATCAGGAAGAACGTAAGATATCTAGTGGGAAAAGAGAGGGAAAGCCCACCTTGAAACTAGATATCATCTGTCAGGCAGAACACCTAAAGCAGAAGTTTTCAAACTTTTTTGAGCAGTGTACCCCTGGCAGCCAGTCAAAGAGCAAGTGCAGGGGAGTGGCAGCTGGTTGCAGAGCTGGGGGGGTGGCGGCATCCACACACAGAGCAGTGGCATGAGGTGGTGGATGGCAGCCGCTGCATGCAAGCTTCTCCCTCAACATCTGGCTGGCCTGGCAGCACCTGTTTGGCCAGCAGAAGGCCTCCACTACCCATGCCCCACCCCATCCCTGCTCCTGTGAGGTGGCAGCATGGGGTGGCAGTGCTCCATCCCCTCCCACCCACACGTACCCGCTGGGACCTTTCAAAGTACCCCCGAGGGCACGCATAACCTGGTTGACAACCCCTGGCCTAAATGAACAGAAAAGAAAGGAACAAACCAAGGAGAGAGAGGAAGAGAGAAAGCTTTCTGGAAAAAGATAAAGGCTGGAGTGATATGATTTAGATTATGCAATGTTTAAGCACAGATATGTTATGCATATTTTTCACAGATTCACAGAAGTTTAGGGCTGGAAGGGTCCTTGTGAGATAATTGGGTCCATCCCTCCTGCTCTGGGCAGGAAAGATGTCTGGGGTCAAATAAGCCCAGCAAGGTGTGCATCCAGTCTTCTTTTGAAAGTCTCCAGGGTAGGTGCCTTCTGACTTTCTTCTGTGTTCATAATAAATCTTGTTTCAATACAACTTCTGTGAACCTGATCACTTCTAAGGGCATTTCACACAGAAAGGATACGTTAAACTTCTGGAAGGGGTAGAGAAAAAAGAAGGATTTATAGTAACTAACTGTGACAAACCCCATGCTAAGAAGATATTGAGGTGACCCTGGAGTCCAAGCTCCTCCCTTCCATTCTGCTGAGTATTTTAGGGGACAGACCAGGTCTTGCTCCTAGAGTGACTTCTCTCTCTTAACCATCTTTGTTTCCCTTTGTTTCCCTCTTTCTTCCCATTTAAGGGTCTTGTTGCACATTTTGCTTAGGACATGTTAACTGAATTTAAAATGCTAACATCCAAGCATTCAAAGTTGTGCTAAGCATCATATTAGTATAAGAAAGTTAGGACTTTCCCAGTGAGGATTATCTTCAGGTCATACTATCTAACACAGATTGAGCTCCTGTCCAACTTCTCCATAGAAGCCTGGGCAGAACTGGCATTTTGAAAAGGGGGCGCATATACTGTGGTACAGCATGACATATAATACAACACATTTTTCCCAGTTAAAAAGAAACTAGAAATTTTACTAATATGCTAGGGACCTAGGCCTATATTATTCAGTTTAAAATTGAAACAAAAGCATCTCTTTACTGGAATGTGCATTAATTTGTGATATCATCTATCATGTATAAAAACATAAGAAACTAGGAATAAGGTAGGGCTAGGAATAAGGTAGGACTAAGCTATCCTTCACAAAAATGCAAAACTTAGCCCTCTGTTTAGATTCCACATGAGGCTTTCTACAAAGCAAAGCTTTTACAAAATATAATAACTACCAGCTCCTAAAACACTGATAAATGTCATTGTGATACACTATAAATGACATTTTCCAGGAGGCTCAAGAAGACATTTCCCTGAAAATCTAGTACTTCATTACTAAATAGTTATCAAGTCAGATATTTAAAATATAAAACTTTTAGTTTGTCATTCATATAATTAAAATTGGCTTTAGGATTTCTACACCCACAAAGTACAGATTTCAGGAAAGCACATGAAGGTGCTCTATTTAGTTAATGTGACACTCCTACTTTGTCATAACAGGTGGAAAGAGAATAGTTCTACAGAACATTAGCTGCCCCAGGGTAAAAAAAAAAATGAAATAGTACAGCAATTGTTTTGAAATGTAAGTTGGAAAGGGTTATGGCATTACAAAAAGCTGTTAATTCTAAAATATCTGTGAATACTTTAATGTGAATGTGGGTGCTTTCAAGCTTGCACGTCTGCATCATAAACTTTTGAAAATGGTTCATAACAGCAATAATCCCAAAGAGATTTACCATTACTGCAGTTCCTGCCTGCTTTAGGAGAATGTTCTCTACTCTCAATCTTGCCTCAGGCCATTAAATAATAAACTGATAATTACCAGCAAATTCCTCAGGAACTGTTGCTTTATTATTAAAGCAGGATATGGGTAAAGCATGAGATTTTCAAAAACGTTCTCATATAAAAACAAGCAGAAGCAGATTGCTTTCCAACACAAATTTTGTGTCTGCAACTCAATTCATGCACAGCAAAGACCAAATAACCTAAAATGTAATAGGTATATTAAAGCAAGTTTTGCATGCTACTGGAAAACTGGCTTGGAACCAGCTTTCTGAAGAAGTCAGAAGTCACAGTGTGAATATAGCAAAAAATTTATAATTGGTAGATAGAACTGGCCTATTATCAAAGAAAAAGCTTTAGGTTATTATATTTTTAGCAGGATTTCTCTTTTACTTGCTTCTTCACATTTCTGTTTTATTTTCCAGTGGTCCCAAGGTACACTTCCTGAAGTTTGTTTCTCTTTTTCTGGGCCTGAACTTCCATTCCTGACAGAAGCAAATAGCCCCAAAATTAAATCAGGGATATCATACAGTTAGTATAGTAATTCTGACCCAGTTAATACCAGGCAAGGATTCTGCTTTAAGGTGGCTTCTTGGAATTTTTGCTACCCAAGAGTACTAATAAAGTATCAAATTTGAGTTCAGCAGCACCGTAGGCATTTTTCAGCTGTTCTCAATCACCACTTTCAAAAATACAAAAACCTGCAGGAGCAGTCAAAATGTAATCTAAAAGCAGCACAAACTTTGCTAAAACGTACTTTAAAGAGAAGGACGTTGTAGACAATAGCTATAAATGCACAGCATTATTCGTGAATTAGGTAAACTACTTAATTGTACATTTACTCTAAAAACAATTAGAAATTGGACAAAGACAAATAAAGTAGCTTGATTGGAACAAAGATGTGAAAATGCTTTTTAAAAGAGTGTGAACAAAAAAAGGTAGGTGACATTTTAAAAAGTGCTAAACATTGGCTTAAATCTGCTCTTATTAAACTTGGTGGTGGCATCTACATGAGATGCTTACTGTGGAGTTGCCTAATTAGATCTGCAGTAAATTAGCACATATGGAGCTATTAGACCAGAGTAAACTAATTAACTCCACTGGAGGTTAGTACTGCCTGACACAAGTACTAACGTATGGGAGAGTTATTTATGCCACTGCAATGCATGTGTAGATGGTAACTGGGGCTGGCTGGGGCACAAGAGTGCTATAGTGTGGGGCCTGCCTGCCAGCTAGCCCCGCGCTATAGCACCCTCATGCCCCAACCACCCCTCTGCAGCACATTAAGCTGCAGTGGAGCAGCTCTTGGCTGGTAGGCTGATCCCCTGGGATCCCTCCAAGCTGGGGCTATGCCACCCAGGCTCAATGTGCTGTGGTCCCAGGCACATGTGTAAATGCTGTGCCTTGGAGCAATAAACTCTGGCGCAAACTGCACTGGAGTTTATGATGTTGAATTAATTTCATGTGTAGATGCACCCAGTGTAAATGTTGTTGCTTTACTCACGCCATGCACACCAAAATTATTACAGACTTGTTCCAGTACAAATGACTTGCTGCAACTTAAGAAAATACCCTGAATACAAAGGAAATTACTTGTTACTTTTCAGCAGCTGCAAGTGCTAACAAATTTCCATTTTCTTCACTGTATGGGTATATTTAGGGTTACCATATGTCTGGGCTTTCCAGGACACATCTTCTTTTGAGTCCTCCCATCTCCATCTGGGTGGTTTTTTTAAATATCTGCAAATGTCTGGGATTTTGCTCTGCCTCTGCTCAGCATCAATGTTTTTCTCAGCACTTTTCAGCTTGCCCCAGCTAGGAGCTGTTTGGGACTGCAAGGAGTGGGCAAGGTGATTGTAGGCAGAAGCATTTTGTGCTCTGTGCACACGCCCCAACAACTGCAAGCAGGTAAGTCTGTGATGGGTGGGGTTTGGAGGGCCAGGGCTTAGGACTGTCAGGGTGTGTGTGTGTGTGCGCGTGCGTGTGCACGCACGCACGCACACATGCCTGCCAGCACTGGGGCTGCAGCATAGTGGGAAGGAGAAGGAGGTTCCTGCCCCTCCAGTGGGCGAAGGAATTGGGAGGGTGGCATTCCTCAGGGGCAGCAGAGAGCTGCCTGGGCAGCAGGGCTGAGGGTGTGGCAGGGTGCTGCAGGGCAGGAGTGAGGGGCACAGGCAAGGCTGGAAGAATACACTAAAGACTGCCAAAAAATTCCTTATACGACAAATTCCCATTTTGGTTATTTGTTCAGGAATACTCGCATGTTATTCATAGATTCATAGATGTTTGGGTTGGAAGGGACCTCAACAGATCATCAAGTCCAACCCCCTGCCTAGGCAGGAAAGAGTGCTGGGTCAGAGGACCCCAGCCAGATGCTTATTCAGCCTTCTCTTAAAGACCCCGAAGGTAGGGGCGAGCACCACCTCCCTTGGAAGCCCATTCCAAATTTTGGCCACCCTTACTGTGAAGAAGTTTTTTTTTCTGATATCTAGCTTAAATCTGCTCTCTGTCAGTTTGTGACCATTGTTCCTTGTTACCCCAAGAGGCATCCTGATGAACAGAGCATCTCCAATCCCTTGCTGCATCCCCCTAAAGAATTTGTAGGCAGCCACAAGATCACCTCTCAGCCTTCTCCTCAGAGACTGATATATATAACACTGGGCTCATCTACATATTCATTATTGTGCTTTTGCCACTGCGCATTAAGTTTTGTACCTCTAATATGAGGTTTTAAGTAAAAGTGCATTAGGCTGCCCTAATGCACAGTAACAAAAGCAAACACCTTTTTAGTGACACTTAATGCACAGTAGACTAATTCTACCGTGCATTAGTGTATTAGCACTGTTTTTGATGTGACCGCTTTAATGTGCAGTAGCATATGCTACTGCACATTAAAGTGCACATGTAGAGATGCCCGGATTGTATCACTGCATTTCATATAGCACCATACTACATAACTAAAGTTATTACTGAAAAAATGCAGGAAATTTGTATGATATAGAAGTACATCCATGGATAATTGCATACATTCCTAATTCTGGCAAGTGCAGGCTTTGGTAAATATGTGAATCATTTCAATCTGTTCAAGTAGAACCAAAGAAGAAAATGCATTATTGTTGCAGATATATATAGAAAATAAATACCAAATAAAGAAGTGCATGTGTTTTACATGCTGCTTTAATTCTACAGATTAAGAAAAATCTGAATACTTAAAGAAGAGGAAGAAGAGAAAGAATTTCCAGAATATTTTTGTTTTCCCGTTGTGGTAGAACGTGAACAATCTGAAGATGTAAACTAGTTATTCAATCTCCTGTTGATTAGCTTTACTTACAAAGCACCTAAGTGGAAAAGTTGATAATACTGCACCCTTATTTACATTTTTATTACTTTTGATAGGAGCAAGAGCTGGAAATAGAAAAGGCAACTATCTTTGAGGTACAAAGTGTTAAGAACTGAATATTAAACAGAATATATGAGCTTGAATTATTTAATTTTTTTTGTAACATTTATTGTAATAGTCCCATTTAAAGGCAGTTTGTCTATAAATGTACAAAGGATAACTCTACTTTTAAAAAAGATGTATTAAGCTATAACACAATGACCATTATATCCATGGTAATCCTTGTTATAAGCATCTGCCTACTAGTATAGGGCATGGATGTCAAAAATATGGCCCATGATGCCCTCCCATCCAGCCCACTGGGGTACTGGGAATTGGGAGGTAGGGCCAAGGTGCCACAGAATTTGAGGTCCCGAGGCCCCAGTGGACATGGCCTTTGACAGCATGGCAGTGAATGAGGGCTGTGAAGAATGAGGGCTGTAGTCTTTACTCACCCTGCAGCCATTTGGCCCCATTGCTACCACAGCCTGCTGAATTCCCCTGCCAGACCTCTGATATTTCCCTTGAAGCCTGGCACCACAACCACTGGACCTGCTGCAGTTGCCACTGGCCTCATAGATCCATCCCAGGTCGAGCACTGTGAGTTGGATCTGACTTGGGGCCCAGGACAAGTTTGACACCCATGCTATAAGGGACACCTGTAGCAACCTGTTATTTAAGATGCTTAATAGTAGTGCTGTATTTCCACACTTAGTTTTTAATTCCACTTTCTTATTGCTTACTATGTATTTACTGGGCACGTCTACACGTGCAATTAAGTCGAGGCAATAAACTTGAGTGTTTATCATGCTGGAGTTTATTGCTTCCCAGGCACTGCATTTATGTGTGTGCCTGGGAGAGCAGTATGTTGACCAGGGTCAGTGCAGGCCCAGCTCAGTGTTCTGGGGGGCAGGCGAAGGTGGCTGGGGCACAAGGGTATTCCAGCCAGCTCCTCCATTATCTACATGTGCATTGCTGTGGAGTAAAAAGTATTTACAAGTACTATCTTGCTACAGAGTTCATTAGTTTACTCCTGCTTAATAGCACTGCACGTGTAGACACAAGACATTTACTGCAGAGCTAATTTGTCAGCTCCACAATAAACACCATGTGTAGACATGCCTACTGTCTTCTGGAGTCACTGATGATCCTGCTACATTTGGGCATCCAGGAACTTAGTCATGAGACCCCAGTGCACAGGTTTTTGGGATGAGGTCAATTTCTTTGATGTAGCACAAGTTACATACTTCTCTTCTTTCAGGGTAGCTGTGATATGCCAGAAAGGATGACAGTGAGGCAACAGGGTGAAACATAATGGTCTCTGATATACAGGAAGTCAGACTGGAATTAGTGGGGTCTCTTTTGACTGGAACTCCATGAACTCGCATACTTTCTCTATTATAAAAGCAACTTTTGACCTTTTTAAAAAGAAATGATGACATTTATATCAGGTTTTTTTAATTCAACAGAAGGAAAGCCCTCAAGGTAGACCAGTGCCTTTTCTTTTGTTCTCATTTTTCCGACATTTAAATTGTTGATATTTGCCAGTGCCCCACTCCAATGTACACTTGCAAAAAAAGACTGCCAGCCACTCAACATAAAAACAGGACATTAACGTTCTCATGTTAAGGCTTGCCTCATGTTTCTGCCCCAGCAGCAGCATCAGAAGTGTTTGGGAACTACCCAAGTAGTTGCAGTTGAGATGAAGAAAGCTATAGACAGCAAGCAAGACTACTCTGGACTACTTTTCTGTTTACCCCATTTGGGACAGGATAGAAAGTTTCTGACCTGTTACATCTTTGCCCATTCACATAAATATGAATAGAACTCATTTGCTTTCTGTTAAATAAATAGAACTCACTTGCTTTGGAGAAATGAGTAATTCCCCCCATAACTAAACAGTAGGGGTGTAAAAAGCGGGCCATATTCAATTTGGATTTGGATTCAGCCCTATTTGGGGGACAGTGATTTGATTTGTTGATTTGGATCACTGTCCCGATTCAATTTGGCTGAATCCGAATCTGAAGATTCGATTCTGATTTGGAGAATCAGTGATTCGGCCATAGACACAGCTTTAAATGTTTTTTCTACGTACCTTGATGTACCAGGTGTGGCTTGTGAATGCTGAGATGGTGTGGCAGATGGAGCACAGGTGGTGGGGGTGCTCTGCATGCTTGGCAGTGGAGGCAGAACTGGATCAGAAGTACTTCTGGCCTGCTTCTGGGTCTGTTCCCAAGAATGTGGCTCAGCAATTGGTTGCAGGGGGACCCTGGGTGTCCCCCAGACCCAGGAGGCATCAGTCACTGAGCTAGGGGACATGGGGGGCACTCCCCATGCACTCCGCGGCAGATCTGGAAGCGGACTGGAAGTGCTTCTGGTCCACTTCCATGTCCACTGCTAAGCATGCTGGGGACCCCCGTGGGATGTTCCATCCATTCCACCATCTCAGCGTTTACGAGCCGCCTGGTACCTTGAGGTATGTAGAAAAAACATATAAAGCTGTGTCTGTCTGAATCCTTGAATCTCTCTGAATTGATTTGGAGGGTTCTGTCTTGATTCAGAGAGATTAAAGGGTCTCCTGATTCAATTCAGATTCAGAGATTCAGCTGCTGAATTGGGCCAAATCAAATCAGCAACCAAAGCATCGCACAGTCCTACTAAACAGCTTTACATCTCAAGTGATACTGGCAGCTCTGTGCAAAACTGTACAAATAGGCTGCCTGTTTAATTTAGATATCAAAATTCAGATTTGATTCTAAAAAAGATGATTAGTATTTGTCATCTTTGGATATTAGATCATGTATTTAGATTATCAGAAATGGATTTTAGAGCCTAACCTGAGATGTCTATGTCTGCAAATCTGGGTGTTACAAACTGTCTTGGAAAGAAATCAGTTAACAAAGGTGTAGCAGGGCAGCTCCACACTCAGGGCAGCTGTGATGCACAGGGCAGCACCAGCTGCCTCAATACTGATTGTGTTGGGTATTTTTGCACTCCTCCTCCCCAAAAAGGCCATCCCTGGGACTGCTGCCCTGATCACTCCCGACCCCTATTTATGTTACTGCCAAGTAAAAACAGGAAGTCAAAATGCTAGTAGATTGTGAATGACCAGCAACTAATTTATTTTTATTATTCATGTGCTATTTGGTGAACATTGTCATTAGAAGAAGTGGTCTTGTTTTTCAACAAGATGTTTGTTTCAGTCTGCACTTGGTTAATAAAACACAAAGGGCATGTCTATACCAGATGCAAAAAGTGCAGTAGACTAATTCTGATGCCCTTTAACATATCATGGAAAAAGCCATGCTAATACACTAATGCATAGTAGAATTAATCTACTGAACCTTAGCATCGCTAAAAGACCATGTGCTGGCAATACTGCACAGCAAGTGCCAGTTACTAAGCATTGAGTTAGTACCTGTTATTACAGGTATGGTACTAAACTTAATGTGCAGTAACAATGGAACATTAATACACATGTAGACATGTCTGATATGTGGTGTCACCAATGGAAAAGAGAGAGTATGAGCTCAAATACCTGCCCCTCAATAACCATGGCACTATTAACTCTTTGTCTTGTGTAATCTGAGGAAGGTAAGTAACTGCAAAGGGGAACACAGCCAAGTACTGAGGGCTCCATTTAGAATTGCATAGTTCATCATACTGCAAATAATTGCATACAGTGTACTTGTTTACTAATGGGCAAGCAACATAATGCTCCCAAATACATGTTATAATATACATTGGTGCAGCAGAAAAATGAAAAACAATGGCTAAATAAGTTTAATTTAAGAAATCAAAACATGTTTTAGAGCTGGAACACATGGATTTCCAAAAGAGAGGTTTTATTTATTTAATTTATTTGCTCAGAGCTAGAACTTCAAAATACAATACGTATGCCACAGAAAAATGAACAAGAATGTGGTAAACTACTGCCAAGCCACACAATACATGTGAAATAGAAATCATAATAATGATAACAGCATCCCATTTGGTCAGCCACAGAGAAAGCACAATAATGTTTGTACATTTTTGGGTGTTTATAAACATGGATGCTCTGTACAGTGCAAAATTTAGCAATAGCTATAAACTTCATTGCCTCAATCAAATTAGTCAAAAAAGATTCTTAGCCTTAGGTCTAACCATAATGAATCCTGATCGATGAAACAAAGCAACATTTACCAGGGGCTCTGGTTTGTTTTTAGATGGGGATTTTGTGTGCATCTGTCAACTGTCTTAGGGACTGAAATCAGAGCTCCTCTTAAACATGCCAGTTAAGTATCTAACAAAATAAAACTGTAATACAAAACATTTAAGAATGTTAGGGCAAAGGGAGGGGGGTTACTTATCTGTCTAAAGTTAAATTCAGTAAAACCAAGTCTCAGGTTCTTACCCACATCCACATTCCAAAGCTCTTCCATTATCTCTTTATCTGCTGTGGCCTTGTACTTTAATTTGGCAAAAGCAGAGAATGACATAAATACCATATAGTGATGTATAAGCATTCAGAATTAACTCTGCTAGAGAGAGAACTAAAGTTACCATTTACAGAAATTGCATCCAGCCATAAATGGGTAGGCCACTAATAGACACTCATTTAAAGTTGTGATGGGATCTGATCCACAATCCCAAGAGTCATGCCCCCTGCCACACCACACATGCATGGCAGGATACAGTATTTAGGGATCAGGGTTTAGATCCCAGTCATGTTTTACTTGCCAGTACAGAAGAAGCCTGGGCTCCCCCTGCAACAGCAACTTGAAAGCCAGGTGCCCAAAATCAGCTGATTCTCAGCTGAAGCCAGGGACTGAACTGGGGTCTAGAACAGGCCCCAGTGTGATCCACAGCTCCAGCTGATAATCATCTGATTGCCAAAATCCCAGTTGGAATGCACACATGGTTTTATAGGATGCCTGTACATGTGCAGGGAGGTTCCTCCAATGCACTGTAATTACAGCATGTCAGAGAAAACTTGATTAATCGAATCTGTTGGAGCATGCCAATTAGAGTACTCCAGCCAGCCTCTGCATCTCGTGGGTCAGCATCCCCATGCTTCAAAATGGTGGCAGGGGTACTTTAACTGAAGCTCGTTCAATGAGCTTTAGTTAAAGCACCTCCACTGCCATTTTGAAGTGCAGGGACACTGATACACAAGACGCCGCGGGTGCTTTAATTAGAGTGTAAAAATGCTGATTGGTGCCAGAGCATGGTGACCCTGCTTACTGCTGGGGTAAGTAAAAACCATGTGTGCTCAAAGACTGCGCACACAGGTTTTACAGATCCTGGTGCATGGGGATTCTGGGGTCAGGGAGTCTTTTGTCAATCTTGATGTCCCATCACATTCAGACCTCTAAAAATCATATGTGAACAGAGACCTAGGGACTGGGGAAAGGCTCCTTGATCCCAGGGTCCTCAGGTACCAGGGATGTCAGAAAACTGTGTGGGCACAGGTGCAGCGAGCCTATGATGCTTCTCAATGCTCCCTCACCATCTGCCTTTGGGGATCCGACAGAGGTCATGGTCCAGGAACTGATTCTGTCCCCAGCCTCATTGGGTAGAGCACATGTTCAATTAAAGGTGTGATACAAATGAAGCACAAAGTTGTTACACATTATATGAGGAATAACTTTGTGGCTTATTGACTGTGTTATCATGCCATAAATTGACGTGAAGGTGTGGCCAGGCTACTATTTAAGGCATGATTAGCAAGTTAATTGAATTTAAAATGTAATGTGTGTCAGAGGCCATAGAGCAATCTACCTTGTCTGCAGTAGAATCAGGCCTTTACTGAGGGGCCTCTGCATTCAAAGCAGTTGCACAAAAAGGGAATAATTAGTGAGGCCATGTAGTGTACTGCATCCAAGACACCTTGGACTAGGCATTTCCTAATTTAAAAGTTGCTACATCAGGAAAAAGGAATATTGCATTAATCATGAGAGTTGAGACGAGACACTAACAAAGGAAATGGCTTCACCTGAGTGGACCTTTACTTGAGTGGACCCTTGCTGAGGTTCTGCAAAAGAAAGTTACTTGAGTACAATTTGTTAAAACCTAGGAACTGGAATGGTGTAAAGTTCTGTAAAAATCAGATGACACTAGAAAACATCTTGATATTCTCTTCCAATGGGAAACTGAATTGCTGCTACCATCTGCCAAGTGGACACTAATATCAATTGCTTATGTTTTATTTTATGATTAGGTCACTGATTACTTAAAGGGAATAATAATACATATTTCACAATTGGCTGGTCACTTGTTCCTCTTAGTAACAACATCAAGTTACTCCTCAAGATCTTCAGCACATAAGCAGTTTGGGTGTCTCTCTCCCCTTTGATGGAGTTTATCTCTGTGCTCCTAGGTTTTGAATCAGACATAAAATAAAACTAAGTCTCCAATAAAATATAATGAAACTCCAGTATCTCCTACAGGGAAGTAATTTTTAAAGAAACATGGTAAAAGGCAATAAATGGAATTTGCAGTAATAAAAACTAGAAACTGTGAAGAAAGAAGCTGACAGTTTTTCATAGCATTAAAGTATAAACCAATAAACTTACATACTCCCCAGTAACTTGGCAAATAAGGTAATGCGGAAGTAAATGTGAATATCCCAAATAAGTTTCAAATGAAAGGAGACAACTCTTTGGCTCAGAAACAGTACAAAAGCTATTTCTTTTTTTTTCCAGCTTTTTATATGGCTCTCTGGCTCTTCAAGGCTATCTTCTTCCTGTGATTAGACAAAATGAAATAAAGCAACGTATTTTCACCTACAGATATGTGTTATTATTTTTTACAGATAGGAATATACAGCTTTCTACTTCTTGGGACACACTTATCTTGAGATCTGAGGATGTGCAGCAAAGTTTTCCAGGAGTTCTGTCAGCAATTCAGTGAGAAACAAGCATCTGAACCTCAAACCCACTAGCTTATTCATGTCCGCCTCATGCTTTTTGTTGCCCAGAGGAAAGGAGGAGAAAAGCCTTAAGGGGCTCCTATAGACATGCAGCAAGGCTGATCTGATATGCTGTAAAACCAGCGCATCAGAGCAAACTCAATTAATCCAGTCTGCTGGGCACGGAAATTAACATATTTCAGCAGCCTCCAAAGTCACGTGCATTAGCATCCCTGGGATGAAACATGGTGGTGAGATGCTTTGAACTAAAGCTGGTTCAATGAGCTTTAGTTAAAAGCACCCCACCACTATTTTTCAGTGAGGGATGCTGATACATGTGACACTTGGGCAGTTTTAATTAGCATGGTTTGCTAATTAAAATGCCCCCTGCCACTCAAAGCATATCTAAGAAAGCCTAAACTGTGGCCTAGCATTTCAGCACTGTGCTAGTAAGTCAGAGGCACAGACCCAAAACCTTGGGTGACTGGCAGGGATCTGGGTTTTCTGTTTCCCTAGGAAAAATGGAAAAAAAACCCACTGTTTTAACTGAGAAAAACACAGATTTTTCACTTTAATAGAGAAACACACACATTTTGCATTTTTGCAAAGAGCTCTCTGCAGGCTGACAATGTTCCAGCCTGCAAGGGGCTGGGGAGAGCAGGAGGAGGACAGTCAGACATAGGGTACCATGCACATGGCCGCCAGGCAGCCTGGACAGTAGCTTCCACAGGTAAGTCTGTTGCAGGGGAGGGAAAGAGGGAGGATTAAGACCTCCATAGGGAGTGAAGGAGGGAGTGAGATGAGCATGGCTGGGGCTGGGGTTGGGCAGGAGCTGGGGCTCCTTCCTAGCCAGGTGGTTCTTGGGGCTTGGGGCCCAGGGCCAGAATGCATGGCTGCAGGGCCCCAGCAGGGAATGGCACAGGGCTGTGGGTGCCTCCTCCAGGGGGAAAGGAGGTAGGGCTGACTCCGCACTGCTGCATGAATTCCCAGGAGGAACAGGGAGACCCATGCTCCCCAAAGCTGTGCATGGGACCAGAGTGGGGGCAGATGCAGGCTACCCACTGTGGGCTCATGCTCCCTGCCCTGGCTGTCCTCCTCCTTGGGGCTTCTGTAGCCCAGTGGGGGGGACCTGGTGCAGCAGGACAGAGCGGGGGCTGGGTGGGGAAGCTCCTTGCTGCTGTGAGCCCTGCATCACCCTGGTGAGGCATCCCCTTCCCACCCACCAGCAGCAGGGGCAGCGGCTCTGCTCCAGCTGTGCTGTCCATGGGGAAGGAGGAACTGGACTCTATGCTCTGCTATGGTGCACTAGCCACCAACTTTCATGAGCGGCAGCTGGGGTTTGGGTGCTGCTGTGGGGCCCAGATTCCTGGCCCCATAGCCCTGGCAGCTGGGGGCCCCCTCTGGTAGGGCTGGAGGGTGGGGGGCTATGGGTGGGGGGTGAGGGGCACCAGCAGGGCCAGGGGGTTGTAGGGGCACCACTAGGGCAAGGCAGGAGTGAAGAGTCTGCATTCTGTGAGCTAAGAGGGCAGGGGGAGTTCTGATTTTCCATGATAAAAAACCCAAAATCAAATACCAAATTTTACAGACATATAGAATTTATTTTATTATAGTGATTGAGGCACTGGCAGGCTTCGAAATTGCTTTAAAATTGTGACTATGTCAATTAAACATTGTGTTCATTTGATACCTACACACGCACACGCACACACACATATATATGTGTGTATAGTGGCATTTCATTTTAATCACGGATTTTGGGGGGGTTATCAGAGAATTTGTAAATCGGAGAATTTGTGATTTTTTTATCAGAAAAAACCAGGATCCCTGATGTCTGGTCTCCCATTTCCTCTGTGACTTTCTTAACCATTCAGTTCTTGGTACTAAAAAATAGGAGAGTTGCTCTTGGATGTCTAATACCTGTTAGACATAGGTTTTCATCCAGCTACAATTTCATGACTTGAGAACATACACTGGGTGTGCATACATAGGCATGTAGATGCACATCCAATGTGTAGCTGACTGTGTGTGCTCTGTTTATGTTTGTATGCTTACAAGTTTGCACTGCACAGGTAACAGAATGACAAAATGGGTGTAAATGCCAAAAAGCCACTTATGCAGCTGGAGAATTGCCAATTGCATTCACAAAGGATACCCAAATTCCTCAAAATATCCTTGGTCCAAAGTTTTTAGTCTAAGATTGTGTATACAGTCTTAATGAAAAATCATATTGTGCTACAAACTACAGGCTGGTAAAGACCTGTAGCTATTACAGTGAGTAAAATGGCTCTGTAAAGTAGGCACTTGTAATATGGATAGAAAATTTAGTTTAGACACTGACCTGTCTATATAAATGGATTCTACCAAATGGGGTTAACAGAGCCTTGGATCTTACTCATCGGTGACAAGATAGAGTAAGAAAGATAGGGCAGGAACAAGAATTGTAGCATTTTAAACAGACTGGGAAAGGGAGAGAGAGAAGGTCAGTGAGGGAAGTTAGAGCAGTCAAGATGAGATGACAAAAGGACAGATCTGGGTTTTAGCCAAAGGGTTGAAAAAAAGAAACATTTTTAGTGATACTGTTGAGGAAGAAATGCAAGAGCTTAGTGAGTGCCTTGAGAGAGAAGATGTGGAAAGAGATGAATTCCAGGGAGTAACTAACCTACCTGTGTTAATGTTTGCTGAGAGCATGTTTGTCAAATCGTGTATCTAGGGCATAAACCTATGTTATGAATGTTTCATTTTTGTGACAGTTGCTAGTACTTATTTCAAAACAGATTTATTTTTAACATTCTCATAATTCAATCAGCATGTCAAAAAAAAATCTGTTCCTAAATGCATAAGGGAGATGATAGACTTTTACCAAAAAAAGGGTGAGGGGGAAGAAAAAACCTAAATAAAATTCACAGATAGATGAATGTCTGAAGTTGATTCATTTAAAAGACATGTGTGGTATGTGTCACTTTGTAGGACATCAAATAATAACCCAAATGAAATGCAAATAAATTATTTCAAATGAATTCTATACAAATGAAGAAAAGACTGAAGTTCAGGGTGTTAATTGCTAAAAGCCTGGAAACTGCTATCAAGCCAAAGTTCATCATATAAATGACAAGTCCTGCAATTTCTCTTTAACAGGATATAATGAGTTTGCATCTGGAAGTTCCTCCGGGAATATAAAACTCATCCTGTTTGTGATTTAAGCCTGGTATTTTATGTCTGATGAATCTGCAATTACTTACCCAAATGTTAACTTTTTAATGGAGCTTTATGTCAGCTCTTAGCTCCCTTTCTTTTTCTTGTAAAACTGGAAAGCAAATATGCATGTTGCATATCTAAGTATTCATGAAAACTGAATATGTTCACTGAAAATGCTTGCATACTCACTAAGTTGTAAAATAAATCAGTGACTTCAGACAAATCACAAGTAATCTATGTGACTCAAACACTGACTACTCAGAGAAACCTCTTTGTGTTTAATCCACAGGGTTTTCATGTATTTTATAATATCAAATGTTGCTATTTATATGACACATATAGTGTTTAATGTCATCTACTTTATATTTCCTTTATAATAAAGGAAATCACCGTGCAGACTATCTAGAAGAAAAAAAGTCAAACTTTTAAAATGCCTAAGGATATGAAGTTAAGCCATATTTTCAGAATAGAAGATCACCTCCTGAAGAATATGCCACAGACTCACATTTAAATATTTTGATCTACGTTTATAGACCAGGTAATTTATTAAACCTATTAATAAACAGCTTCATTAGTAAGCTTAAGATAACTTAAACTATATTCTGTGCAAGTAACCATATTTTAAATGACATATTTTAAATGACAAACAGTGGAGAGACAGTCTAAAAATACACGCAAGAAAGCTATGTAAATATAATGTTAAAGCTGAAATGTCATGCATAAAAGTCACGAAAATAATGCATGCAGTAATTTATATTCAGTGCTAATTGCAGTATTTTGTAATAAATAGAGACTGTGGGATGTAATTATTGTAAAAAGTATTGACTAAATTCTGTTCTGTGACACTACTTCAGTGACAATTATACATTATATCAGCAGGGGGAAAAAGTGCCTTTAAAGAAGAAGGAAGGGGACGCATGAAAAATAAGAAGGCCATGTGATGTATAATCTTCCTTTCTCCTACTTTTTGCTTGTATTATTTTAGTATTGATGAAATGCTAGTTGCTTCACACACACACACACACACACACACACACAAATACAGTCTCTGTGACCTAAAGAGGTTCCAACTTGAGAAGACAATCAACATAAAAAAGGTCAGGGACAAAGACAAACATAAACAAAGCACATGCCTTTTTAAATATGTTCATTCAGCCTTAGTGTTATAGCATCAGAAGAATGTAACATCAGAAGAAAGTAATGCTGGCTTTAATAATGTATAATGACCCAGAGTATATTTCATATACCATCCATCTGTCTAGTCCAGGGGTGCTTAACTGCTGGTGATGCATTTTTCATCTGGCCCATGGGGTTCTTCATGGGTCTGGAAGTCTGGCAGTGGGAGAGCAGTGGCACATCTTGCCTGCTGCCAAATTTCCAGGAGCATGGGAAGCCATGGCCCTGTGCATGGGATTTGGCACCTGATCCTAACATTCAGAGCTGCATGGGCAGCACTGGGCCCCAGAGCCTAATCCTTGGGTGGGGAGCTGGGATGGGGTGGCACTGAGCCCTAGGGCCCTATCCCAGGGTCCCAGGGCAGGAGGGAGCAGTGCTAGGCATGCGGGCAGTGTGAAGGGGAGGTGCTGGGCCCCAGGACCCAATACTGGCATGTAGGAGGCAGTACCAGGCCCCAGGGTCCAATTCACCTTGCAGACAGGCCCCATGCCACTTATTTTTCCCATGGGGCAAAACTGTTGAGCACTACTTATCTACTTCATATAAAGAAGAAAAAACAATATCTACTTGACAATGAAAAATGACATCGTTTGAATTTTTCATGTATCAAAAAACCCAATCCAACCACTGGAAGAATGTAGTCCTTCTCGGCAAAGGACAGAGAGTCAAAAAGTATGAGGTTGAATTGGTTCAGTTTTTGCATGTTAGTCTAAGCTGCAAAGATTAAACCAATAAGCAAATAAACAAACATTCACTTTTGATTCAGGAAATGCAGCCACATGCCTTCAGTGGCTCAAGTCAGAAGCCTGGGGGTGCTTAAGCATGGCTCTATGGCACATAGCCAGCATTGGCTGTGTGTTCGCTTCCTCTTCCTGCTGCCCCAGAGGTGTCTGGGATCTGTACTCCACAATCACAGCAGCAGGACTTTGCAGGGTTGCTCATCACTTCCTCTTCCTGCTTCTAGGTGCCTCTGGGATTTGTAGTCCAGAGTTGTGGCCAGCACTAAGTAAGCCATAAGGGCAGGGAAGCTCTGTACTCGGGGGAAGGTGAGTTTAACCCCCTTCCCTGGCCCCAGACCCCAGCTGGGGTTTGCCTGGGGGGAGCAGTGAGCCAGCCCTCACTGTTCCAGCTGGGGAGCAGAGGGGCAGGGCCAGCCCTGCTCTCTGAAGCAAACAGCACAGCCAAACCCAGGGATGCAAAGCATGCTGGGATGCTGGGAGACTCTGATTTAACTTGAACCAGGAAGGAGTGGGGGACAGAAGCTTCATAAACTGGTTTAACTTAAATCAGTTAAATCTGATACTACATTCAACCAGGTTTATCTTAAACCAGTTTCAGCCATTTTGAAACTGGTTTATGTGCACTGAACTTCTGTTCTGTTACAGGTTTAAACCAGTTTCTGATAATTTAAACCAGTTTATGTGTAACTTCTGTCCCTACCCCTAGAGTTCATCTAAAGTCCTTTGAAATCATTGGTAGTCTTTTGGTGTACTTCATTGGATTTTGGATCAAGCCCTACAAAAATCCTCATGGTCCTTTTATTCAAAAAGAGGCATTTTCTTGATGGCAGAAGAAAGTAGGGTTATTGATGAAACAAGCTAGTTTTTTTCCTTCAAAAATATCCATTTTAAGTTAACCTCCATTAACCTCCTAAGTCACATTTTTTTCCTTTCTGCGTCTCAGGTTTTCAGTAGTTCGCACATCATTTGCTAACTGAACATATTACAATACTACTGCCCTCAATCTACAACAGAAAACCTACAGGAACTACCCACTGTCCCCTAGATAAGTCCAGTTAAAATCCAATAATCAGGACATTCCTCAAGAAATCACCGTTATCCTTTGTTTTGATCCCCCCTTATAGGAATGCCATTTTAAAAAAATCACTGAATTTAAAAAAAAATTAAATGTGTTTATGTATAACATCAATAATATGATGTTTTTAGCTGGACATTTTGATAACTCACATTTTGGTTATAAAGAGCTCCCTGAGGTGTGGCAGCATCTCAGGGAGCCTTAGCTACATGTAACCCAAATTCTGGAATGGGCCATATATAGTCAAGATAAAAACATTACCCTTCCCCTGCACTTTCCACTTCACACACTTTAGAATTATGAAAGATATTTTTTTGTAAGAAGTGTATAGTTTAACATTTTGATGGTTGAGGCCACTTCTACTCATAACATTTTACCATTTCTTATGGTTGGTTTCCCTCATCTCTTTGTGCTTCTTCAGAGAAATTTATGTTCCAAAACATGTCTGGATATGTAGGTGATAGGTTCAGAAAACCACTTCCATATTCTCTGATATAAAAGCCTACCAGTGACAACTGTTAACACAAGAGGCAAATGCTACTTGGCAACCTTTCCTCTTGGACCTCAACCTATAGAATCCTCTCCATGGGAAAGCTAGAAAATCATTGTCTTATCTGTTATAATTTTCAGCAAAACTGTAGTAGTTAGTATGGAACATAGTGTCTAGAAAGCATCTGGCTCTATACATGCACAGATAAATTTGATACACCACTGTAGGGATTACTAAATGTACTGTAATTATGAAATAAGTGACAGGATATTTTATTATAGTGTGCAGTACTTTATTGGATTTCAGAAATCCATTGAGATACTGATTTGAGAATGATTTGAGAGATCTGAGACATAGACACACAGTCAACCTGCTGATGTTGTCAGGATGAAGTATGATAAACCATAGATGTGTTAATCTGGGGGAAAATGTGGGTTAATAGGAAGAGACTGGTGGGCTAAATAGCTGTCAAGGAGATTGGCTCCAGTAGGTCTAGGGAAATGTACCAAGAATGGACAGAGGAACTAAGAAGTTTTTGTGTATTGGGAAGTACAAAATAAGTCTGTGTGGAAGTTCAGGTTTGTTCTGAACAGTACCTAGAACTGAGAAGAAAGTGATGGAATAAGAATAAGGAGATTCAATGGAGCAAGAAAAAGGGGTTCTTTGCTAGTGTGAGCTGATCTGCTGGAGCCAGCCAGAGTAGGACAGCTAGAACCTACCTTGCTAGCCCAGTTGAAAGTCTTTTGATAAAATACTTACAATGTATTGTGGTAATTAATAAGTATTGTTACATTGCAATAAGTATTGCAACATTGTAACTGTACATATCTAGTATACAGTTAGTATTTTGTTATAGTCTTTTAGAGTATTTGTTTCAAGTAACTGGATATTTCTATGGCCTTTGGATTTAACAAAGGTGTTTTAGTGGAATTACTGACATGGTCCTTCGCATTTCAACAACCACCACCTAAGCAGCTATTATAATTCAGGGTTTTTTAAATCAATCATTGTAAAAGCATAGATATATGCTATACTCAAAACCAAAGTATCCTTTAACATGGAACCATACCCTAAGTTCCAGAACAGAACAGCATTTCTGACATTTCTTTATTTAGCATGTCACATTTCCTCTACATGGCTCTCCATCCAACATGTGAGATTTCTGTGATGTCTACTTCTCTCCATGTATCTAATTCATGGGTTGGATGTTTCCCTGATATACTGATATACTCGCATCTAGAAGTTAAATAATGCAGCACTTTATTTATGGACACTACTGGTTATAGCCTTCATAAGCAATGTAGTTCAGATTGGTAGCAAACAAAAACACATTCACCCTTTTGGTAGGGGAACACATAAGCTGCCTATCTTAGACCAGGTTCTGCCATTTTAACAGGTGCTGAACTTCTGTTCTGTTACAGATTTAGACGGGTTTCCAGTCACTTATACTGATAAAGTATAATGTCTATACCTGGCCTAAATGTCTGGGGTGCCTGAAGTATCTTAATTTTCATAATAATCATCTTTATATCAACATAACTCACATTAGTGAGTTGAGCTATTTTAACTATACTGGTTTTTAAACCACATAGACAATTCAAAACTGTGACTTGACCAGCCTGTAGGCACTTTGAGAGATTTTAAAGAAAATTGTGTGAAGGTAAGGTAGACAAATGGAAGGGTATGGTGAAAAGGAAAAGGAAAATGTTCATACTGAAGAAGGAGAAAGAGACTTAACCAAACTAGAAGAAATAAAAAATAGGTTTGGCTAGGTTCATACTTAGAGGTGCCTGTATTTTAGGACATATTCATTCATCCTTAATTGTTTAGCACAGAGGATTTGATTTTATGTTAGTGGTATTGCAATGATACATGGTCAAAAGATCAGGAAAATATAGATGTTATGTTACTGAGAAGCTGTACAGGTCATATTTCTTCCTAAATAATTTTCCTTAATTTATATTAACTGACATTAGTAATAGAGCTGTAGCAATAGAGCTTAGGTTTCCAGCACGACAGCATATGTGTACACAAGATGCTTAATGTGCAGTAGACTAATTCTATTTCGCATTAGCATATCACAGAAAAAAACATGCTAATGCACTAATGCACAGTAGGATTAGTCTACTGTGCATTAAACACCACAAAAAGACCATATGCCTTTGCTTCTGTGCAATAGCACCAGCTACTGTGCATTTATGTAGTACTTCATATTAGGTACTAAACTTAATGTGCAGTAGCAAAGGTTCATTAATGGACATGTAGACGCAGAGTAACAACTGCCTATGCTCCTACATCCCCCGTTGATTTGATGGGAGCAAATGAATGTGGCATGAGGTGACCAGTGGCGTCCCTCAGGGCTCAGTACTTGGGCCAGTACTCTTTAACATATGAATTAATGATCTGGATTCGGGCGTCATATGCAGGCTGTCAAAATTTGCAGATGATACTAAACTATGGGGGAAAGCGGTCATACTGGAAAACAGGCTAGGGTTACAAGCTGACCTGGACACACACACAAGGTGAGTAGACCAAAACCTGATGGCCTTCAATATAGAGAAGTGCAGGGTATTCCACTTTGGGAGGGAGAACCAGAAGCATACTTATAGGCTTGGCCTTAGTGAGGCCACAGCTGAAGAACTGTGTCCACCTTTTGGCCCCCCACTTCAGGAAGGATGTGGATAAGTTTGAGTGAGCCCAAGGAGAGCCACCCCTATGATCAAAGGCCAAGAGGGCAAGCCTTATGAGGAGAGGCTGAGGGATTTGGGACTCTTCAGCCTGGAGAAGAGAAGGCTCAGGGGGGACTTGGTGGCATCCTACAAGTATATAAGAGAGATGTATCAGGACCTGGGAGAACAGTTATTCACCAGGGCTCCCCAAGGGATAACAAGGTCTAATGGCCACAAACTCCTGGAAGGGCAATTTAGATTGGACATAAGAAAAAACTTCTTTACAGTCCATGTGACCAGGGTCTGGAACAGAATCCCCCCAGAGGTGGTGCAAACACCTACTCTGGACTCATTCAAAAGGCATCTGGATGTTTATCTTGCTGGGATCATTTGACCCTATCAGACCTCCTGTCTATGGGAGGGGCGGGGAAGGACTCAATGATCTCATGAGGTCTCTGCCAGCCCCAAATGTCTATAAAATCTATGAAATCCCAAGCTCAAACTGACAGGAAAAGATTTACATATTCTTTAATGCCTTTCAGCATTAACTTTTCAAAAAAGGAAAAATGTTGTTTTATAGATTTTATAGACATTTGAGCTGGAAGGGACACTGGAGGATCATCGAGTCCAGCCCCCTGCCCAGGGGCAGGAATTCAGCGGTGATCATAGGATCCCAGAAAGATAAACTTCCAAAAGTGTCTTGAAAGCGTTCAAAGTGGGTGCTTGAACCACCTCCAGTGGCAGTCTATTCCAAACCTTAGGGGCTCAAACAGTAAAGAAGTTCTTCCTTATGTCCAGCCTGAAACGGTCGCAAAGGAGTTTGTGACCATTCGATCTTGTCATCACTTGGGGTGCTCTAGTGAACAGATGTTCCCCCACATCCTGGTGAACACCCCTGATAAACTTATAGGTGGCCACCGGATCGCCCCTAAACCTGCGTTTTTCCAGGCTGAAGAGTTCCATGGCTCTCAGCTTCTCATCATAAGGTCTGTTATCCTGACCTCTGATCACATGTGTGGCTCTCCTCTGCACTCTCTCAAGCTTCTCCACATCCTTTTTGAATTGTGGAGCCCAAAACTGGACTCAGTACTGCAGCTATGGCCTCATCAAGGCCAAGTACAAGGGGAGAATGATGTCCCGGGATTTGCTTGAGAAGCATCTATGGATGCAAGCCAGCATTTTGCTCGCTTTACTAGCTGCAGCATCACATTGAAGGCTCATGTTCATCTGGTGGTCAATCATAACCCCCAAGTCCCTTTCATCTGTAGTGCTAACCAGCATAGCACTGCTGAGCCTATAAGCATGCTTCAAGTTTTTCATCCCAAGGTGGAGAACCTTGCATTTTTCAGTGTTAAACATCATCAGGTTCTCATCCGCCCATTTCATGAGCCTCTCAAGATCTGCCTGGATCAGCCTCCTGTCCTCAGGTGTGGATGCTTTACCCCAGAGTTTGGTGTCATCAGCAAACTTGGCCAGCCTGCTTCTGATACCAATGGCCACATCATTGATGAAGATGTTAAAAAGTAAAGGCCCTAGGACAGAGCCTTGAGGGACCCCACTGGTCACAGGGCACCACGATGATTGACTTCCATCAACTACCACCCTCTGGGTCCTATAATGGAGCCAATTCTGCAGCCAGTGGATCGTGGTGAGGTTGAGGCCGCAGTTAGCCAGTTTTGCCAAGAGGATCTGGGATACCAGATTGAAGGCTTTTTTAAAGGCAAAGTATATGACATCAATCTCTTCCCCCTTGTTCAGGTGATAGGTCACCTGGTTGTAAAAGGAAATGAGATTGGTCAATCAAGACCTACCTGCAACAAACCCGTGCTGGGTATCCCTCAAAATATTGTCGTCAGCTAGCCTGTATAAGAATGCTTCTTTAATAATGTTTTCCAACACCTTCCCCAGGATAGGGGTCAGGCTGATGGGTCTGTAGTTTGCCGGATACACTTCCTCCCTTTTTTGAAGATAGGCACCATATTGGCCTTCTTCCAATCATCTGGCACTTCACCAGAACACCAGGAGTTCTCAAAGATCCATGCCAGGGGCTGAGCTATGATGCCTGGCAGCTCTTTGAGTACCCTTGGGTGTAAACTATCCGGGCCAGCTGACTTGAAGGTATCCAGCCTCTCAAGGTGTTCCTTCACGAGGTCAGCTTTGATGGATGGTAAGGAATCTCTCTCATCCGGGCCTCCCAGGCAGGGTGGCAGGGGTATCCCATGGGACTGGTGAAAAACTGATGCAAAGTACCCATTTAGTAAGTTTGCTTTTTCACAGACATCGGTTGTCCCATCTGGTTTAGCAGGGGTCCAATGTTGTCCTTGCTTTTCCTCTGGCTCCCCACATATCTAAAAAGGACTTTTTATTGTTCTTGATATTTGTAGCTAGATGGAGTTCCATCGCAGCCTTGACTTTCCTGGTTTGCTCTCTGCAGGTCTGGACCACAGCAGAGTATTCCTCCTTGGTGGTGGTTCCAGTTCTTCATCCTTTATAGGTCTCCCTTTTAAGATGCAAGAAGTCTACCAGTTCCCTGGAGAGCCAAGGGGGCTTCTGTGCCCTTTTGCTGCCTTTCCCCTGAGACGGGATGGACTTTGCTTGTGCATCCAGGATTGCTCCCTTGAGGAGCAACCACTCATCCTGAACTCCCCTCCCCTTTGGGTTGTGGCCCTTTAGGGCCTCACTGACAAGCCTCAGGAGCTTGTCAAAGTCAGCTTTCCTGAAGTCGAGGACTTCTGTATTACTGACTGACTTGCCAGCTTTACAGCAGATGGTGAAGGTGATCAGCTTCTGGTCACTGTCACCCAGCTTCCCTTCAATCATTAGGTCACTGATTAGGTCGTCCCCAGTTGCTAGTACCAGGTCGAGCAGTGCTTTACCTCTCGTCAGCCCATAGACTTCCTGCATCAGATGGAGTTCATCCACACATGAAAGAAAGCTTTGTGACTGCTCAGATATGGCTGACTGCTCCTCCCACGAGCTATCTGGGTAGTTAAAGTCTCCCATGACAACCATACACCGGGGGTGCGCAGCCTCAGCCAATTCCCTGGCAAACTCCTGGTCAAGGTCTTGACCCTGGGTAGGGGATCTGTAGTACACTCCCACCATAGTATCCCCTGTGCCATGTTCCCCAGGGATTTTAACCCAGAGGGTCTCAAGTCCACCGTGGGTGCCAATGTCAGCTTTCAGGGATGTGTAGCTTTCCTTGACATAGACAGCTACAGCCCCACCTCTTTTGTCCACTCGATCCCTCCTGTACAGGGTATAGTCATCTATACCTGTGGCACAGTCATGGGTGGAGTCCCACCAGGTCTCCATTATCCTTATGACATCATAGTTATTTGTGTTTAGCAGGAGGACAAGTTCCTCCTGTTTGTTCCCCAAGCTCCTGGCATTTGTGTATTGGCATGCAAGTGTCCCCTTGGGAGCCCTTGCCTTGCCTACAGTTCATTCCAGGCCTGGGGCAGGGGTGGGTTCCCTTAAATGCCTTGGCTTCCTGGCTTTGCAAGGGTTGTTTTGCAGGCCAGCAGTGGTGGTAGTCCCCACACCTCCTGTTGGGCTTAGTTTAAAGGCCGGTGGAGCAGGTCAGCTAGTCTGGCTGAGAAGAGCCTCCTCTCCAGCACAGAGAGGTGGAAGCCGTCCCTTCCCAGCAGCTCACTGCCTCTCTCACCTAAGAGCAGGCTGTGGTTATGGAAGCCAAAGCCTTCCCGATGACACCAGCGCCACAGTCTCTGGTTAACTACCTGGATCCTCACCATAGCCCAAGACTGGGAGGATTAAAGAAAACACCACCTGCACCCCCAGACCTTTTAGCTGTGCTCCCATTCATTGAATCAAAAAATAATGTAAATTACCATGTAGAGTAAAGGGAAAAAGACAAACAAATTAGAAATGGTTAGATGTTAATATGTGATAATTACCTATTCTCCTGGATACTGAAATGATCCCAACCAAAATATAATGTCTTTAATACAAGCACTGTCCATTTAAGTGTGTAATGAGGATCCTACCCCACTACTGAAGGATAGATGTAGCCAAGGATCAGCTGGCTGGCTTCAGCTTCTGAGACAAATTGATAGCAGCAGAAGTCCCTTGAATAAAATTACAGCTCACCCCAGTTCTGGCCAGTGATTGACAGGCCTGGGGCAGGAGTAGTGGGTCAGATGACCCAGACAGACACATATAAGCCCAGGACCTGAAGCCCCTGGGCTAGTCCAGTCCTACAGGTTGCAGGAAGTAGAACTCCAGATAGGAACAGGGCTTGACCAGACAAGGAGGGACTCCAAACTGCAGGAAAGCTGCAGAAAGCCCTAGGCAGCCAAAGATAAGTATTTTGGGGCCTTGCATGGTAGTTCTGAACTTTCTGAAGTTAATGCATTTTGCTGACAAAGTGAATTTAGCCAAAGACTCTAATTTTTCAATTCTATAGATCACATAAAAGTCTAATGGTGATGATGCTCATATATAAATAATTAAATAAAAGTGAGGACATGTATTTGGTCTGTTTGTAGTTAACAGAACGACATATTTAGAGGCATATTCACATGCACTGTCAGAAACCAATCTAGGACCCCAAGTTTCTCTCTGTTGTGCAGCCACTTGCCCCATTCCCCTATCTCAGCAAGCCTTAATTCCACTGTCATTACACCAGGCCCTGCAGCTACAGTGAGGTAATCTCTGACAACCCCATTCAGTTTTTCAGTTGAGAAGAAATTTTAGGTATCCCTTCTCCAGAAAGAGATTCAGTCTGAAATATCACTTGCCCAGAAGTCACCCCTTTCACAGGTAATCAGTAAAGAGACAAACAACAAGGCTAGTGATAGACATTCAAAAATCCTGGGCCTGAATTGATTCGATCTTTGCAGGGTAGTCTAACCTGGCTAGGCTAAATCTGTTTTGTAACCAGCCAGACATCCCAGAAAATGCCTGCAGTGGCTCAAGCTAGAAGCCAGGGGGTGCTAGAGCAGCCCTCCCTTCCCCAGGACTGAGCTGCTGGGGGGCATGGCCAGGCCCTGGCAGGATGCTCTGATTAGGGACCCTGCCTCTTTGGTAAAAGAACATTTATCAGCTCTGTTATCAGCATTTAACACCCCATCAGAAAAAAAAGCCTCACTCATTACAAGCTCTTCTTAAACAGCATTTTTCCAAAGGAAGGAATGCAGGGATATTATCAGCTGAGCTGTTGACTAGCTCCAAAAGCCCTAAGTGGACACTGTCCTATCTGCCTTACACAGCATTAGCTAGCATACCACATGCTGGCTACAGTCCATGCTGTGGGAGAGAGGAGAAAGGGATCTCTACTTAAGCAGTGAGTGGTGAGAGGGTGGGGAGGGAGGCACGGGGAAGCTAGAAGACCCTGCTGTGCCTGCAAATCTCTACCAGACCTCCAGCCAAGGAACAGAAGGGAGGGGCCAACCCTGCTGTGGAGCAGAGAGCCCTGCCAAGCCCAGAGAGTATGCTGGGATCCTGGGGTTGTCTGGTTTAGCTTAAACCAGCAAAGGGTCTGGGACAGACATTGCATAAACCAGTTTGACCCAAATCAGTTAAGTCTGATGCTACATTCAACCAGGTTTATCTCAAACAGGTTTCAGCCATTTTCAAACTGGTTTATGTGCACTGAGCATCTGTTCTGCTACAGGTTTGAACCAGCTTCTGATCACTTAAACTGGTTTGTGTAATGTCTGTCCCTAGCCCAAATCAGTTTCGTATAAAAAACTGGACAAGCATAAAAAAGATCAGTAACCATATGTTGAAATACAGAGTTATGAGAGCAGACATGAACCTTTTCTTAGACTGCACCTTAAATCCAAAGTTGCAGTCCATAGCCAGCTTTTCTAGATAGACTTCTTGCTGGAGACTTTTGTATCTTCCTGTTAGCTCACTTTTCCCAGCCTCCTTGACCTCATACCCACCCAGAAGACTGAAGACAGCCATATAATTTCAAGGCTGGCTTTAAGCAGTTTTGTCAGTCTATTACCATATTTATCCTTCCATTTCTACCGGCTTCACAATATACCAGGGACTTTCTGACTCAAGGAGGTTCATTACCAGACTACAAACTTGCATCCCTTTTCGACATGCAGATTCATTAATCTGATATACTCTCTCTCCTATATGATAGCTTGACCAGCCAGGTGGCAGGCTTCTTTTAAAATGTAAATTTATCATTGTCTGTCCAGATCTAGGCTTCCTGTGCCTCATAGCAGGTCCACATGAAGGACCAGTAAACAAACCCTTCTCAAATTCTAGTTGGTCTAATAAAAGATATCAGATTTACCCAAAGAACCATGTCTGACCTTCCTAAATGCTAATGCTTGCCATTGACTCTTCTAAGTGTGAACAGTTGTGGGCTGCTCAAGTTACTCACTGCATTACAGACACAACCTTGGCTGAAATATAAAGACACATCAAAATCACATGTATATCAAATACTATAACACATGCAGTTTTCAGGACAATAAAACTGAACACATCTTTGCACTAACTGCCACAAAAGTAAGCCTAATTTGAAAGAATATCTACGTATGTTACATGATGGCCCAAAACTAACTTTTTCTTGAGATGTATCTATCGCACGCACACTCACACACACAATTTTAGTTTGATCACTTAAGAATAAAATTCACCCCAGGGCAGAAGTCCTGAATGATGCAGTCTGCACTTTTTAAGCCCTTTGTTTCCAACTTTCTGCTAGATTTCACCAAGGCATTTCCTATTAACATGTTTATAGGATGGTGATTATAAAAGGTACATTAATTTTAATGTTACTTGCTACCATCTAAGTAGCATCTAGTACTAGCATTATGTACAATCATAGACTGATGATAATTGTAACACGAGTATAATAGAGTGACCTCCTCTTGTGTACTACTGTTTACATTTGATGCTTCACAGACAATATATTCTTAACATTAAAAACTCTCTATTATCAATCCTTTACTTATTTCCTTTTTGCCATATTTTTTTAAAAACATTTTTTACAAGAAGGCTGGAAAGGTTCAAACTATATTTGTGAAAAAGAGATTAATGATTAACTTAAAAGCCTCCCTTCATTGATCTAATTTCTGCACTACATCTTTTAAAATCACAACACTAAATAATATCATAATATTTTAAAGTTAAGCCTTGTCAAAACTGAGCAAAAATGTGGGCAGGCACTATCACAGATTATCTTGTCCACCTAAATGATAGTCTGCTTTCAAATAGCCCAATACATTGAGTTATTTATTTTTTTAGCTGTCTAAAGATAACTTAGGTATAAACAGAGAGCCTATATCAATAATATTTTCCTCAAACACAATAAAGGGGAGACATTTTTCCATTAGGAACTGGTTATCATGAGAAATAAAACAGATGAAAGATGCAACTAATTTTAATGTACAGTGAATGCTTCAAGTAATAGACATCATGGGCCAACTTTTGATTTCAGTTACACTTGCATATTTATATAAATGAAAATTCCCTGGCTCTAATTTCTAGTGGAACTAAAATTAGGATCTAGCCTCATACATCTGTCAGTCTTAGGTATTACCATTATAGTGTGCAAGCGCCATAAAATGAAAAAACTTTTTTCAATTAGGCTTGCTATTGAATGTTTCCATTAATGTTTTGTTTGTTATTTCTCTAAAAATAATTTGCCATGCATAAGGGAAATGTCTGAATTTTACCTTCTGAAATTGGCTTTCTGAGTGTACACATATTTGAATTAAATTGGTCCTAAAGATTATGATCTAACATGATTTAATGGCAGGGATGGAAGGCTCCTTCATAAAATAAGATTGAAAATGAGACTGAATGTTAAACTTTTCATGCTGCAAATGTTATTACTAGTTTCAGTGCTTCAACAACTTGACAACATATGAACGCTCTGCAAAGGAACTATTTGGCAGATGATATTAGCTATTAGCTTCATTTCCCTCTATTGTACATTCTGAATTAAAAGAAGTTTCATTTTAGTTTCTTAATCATGGCCACTACTCAAAAACCAGAGAACAGGAATATATATTTTATCTGCTTCTACTATAAAGACTATTCTTGATGCCTCATAAGTGAAACAAAGCACTTCAGTAAAGTAGTCAAAACATAAACATGCAAATCACTCAGGTAGTGCATTCTTCATCATGTACATATGCAAATTGACACTCAAGTCTTATTTTCAGTTTTGATTATTTTCTGTTCTCCTCTCTAATGTCCTTTTGAATCTTTTGAAATAGAAAGGTCCTGATTATGGAAAAATCCTGTTTAGTTTTGTAGGTGCAGTTACATATTAGTGCAAATTCCACTCATTTTATATGCAAGAATCTGATTGCAAAGCTTAGAGGAAGATTCTTAAAAATTAATTCCCATTTTTCTCTGATATATCTATTGGATTTGAAGGCAATGATGAAGACTTCAGGATGGGGCACAGCTCAATTATGAATGTATAATTTCCTCTCCATTCTTAGAAATTAAATTTAGCAGTTTTTGTCATGTTAATTTGTCTTAGGTGGATCCAGGATTTGGAAAAGGAGAGAGTAGTGACTAATGGTGCACTCCACACTCCCAGTGTCCTACTCCACATTGGGGCAGACAGAACACAGTGTAGGAGCAGCAGCTGAGGACTTTATTTAAAGTCTGCGAATCAAATAATCCCCCCCTTCTCTTGGCTCTCTTCCCTTTCCCTCTGTACTCAGCAGCACCTCTCCTCCCTTTCCCTCCCCTCATGCTTTCTACTTATGACTCTGGGAACAGGAAGGAGAGACCTGCCCATTGCCACAGCTGTCCCAGCTGCTCCTGCCCCATTCCAGTTGGAGTGACAATGAGTGGCTGTGCAGGAAGCCATGCGGCAGTGATGGGAAGTTTCCCCCTTCCTGTACCTACTTCTGGCTTGTGGGGAAAACTCAAATGGACTGAGCAGGGAGGGGGAGCCTGCCCATTGCTGCCACTGCCACTATCCTTGGCTCTCCATACAGCCACTTCCTTCAGCTCTGGTTGGAGCAGGGCAGGAGCACTCTGGGGTTCCCCCTGCTCCCAGGTCAACTGGATACAGCAGCAGAGGTGGGTGGGTCTTCCTTTCCTGCCCTTAGAGATGTAAACTAAGAGCAGGAAAGGGGAAAAAGGGAAGGTGCCAGTGAGTATGGATGGTAAGGGAGAGAGAGCTGAGTGGGGGCAGCAGCTTAAAAAAAGGTCTTTGGCCATTGCTGCTGCAGCATAGTCCTATCTTTGCAGGGGACCCAGGAGACCAGAGCTACCAAACTGCATTGTAGAAAGGGGTGTGTGTACCCATCCATTTTAGTCTCTCCTGGGACAGCAACTATTCCAGGCCCCTATTTTGTTTGCCTTTCTCTGTACCTTAATCACATTTTGACTAACTGGAATTTTCTGATAAAAAAGACACCATTTTATTAAAAAAATTCCTAACTAGCTCTACTACAAACCAAATCTTTCAAGAGGGTATAAGAGGTGCTCTGCTGAGTTATTTTTTTCTGCATAACAGGATATGAAACTTAACCTGTATTAGAGTTATGATCTATTAGTTCTTAAAACTACTTTCTGTGGATTTATCTCATAATCTGTACTTCTCAAATGGCTCTCACGACCTCATTTGAATCGTTTGTTTTAGCACTTACCTAGGATTCAGAATTCACTGCATTCAGCACAATTACTACCTACATAGCCTACATTGCTGAGCTATTCATCTGAAAAAGGGCCTTTAGATATGTTCAATTTTTTTCATTATATTTCAGCTATAATTACATGATCCACTAGCTTTTATAGTTTGTCTGTTTTACAGTAAGGTGCAATGGTCTGGCACAAACACTGAAATAAAGGGTCATCATTTATTTTCTATATTAGGAACTGCATTTTCATTATTCAGACAGTTAACTATATGAATGTCAGAATTCAATGGCTTCATGATATTTTAGCCAGAATGATGAACACTAAGAAATTGAATGCATTTTTTCCAGCTTATCCATTTGAACAGGTAAATGATAGGTAAAAATGTGCTAGAATAAGTCACCAATAATGAGGCTGTGGGTGGAAACAAATATGATGTGGATGTAAATCATGTGTATGTAATTTCTATCTATTGTAGAAAAATCTGAAGCCTAAAGCTCATTATTGTCACACAGAGTGGTAATGGCTTAAGATGACAATTTATGCCCTGCATTAGCTGAGCTCTACCATAAATAATCATAATTAATATGTGTCCAATATTACAGTGAGATGCTTGTAGACTATCAAAGATTTGTTCTTACCATCTGGCATATTATTTTACATTTAACCTACAGACATGTTATTGTAAATAGATTATTTAGTGATAATCTACCTAGAAAATGTGCCAGTGAGTGTCTCACACTACTGACAGGTAAGTTAAGCTTTTTTTCCCCCAAAAGATCATACATAAAATCTGACAAAGTTTCAGCTGAAACAAAAACTATTTTCCCACCAAATGTCAAAACAGTTCATTCTGGCATTTCAGCCAGTTTTATGGACTTGATTCATAAGGTGGACTTAGATGCCATTCACAAAGGCCCTCGGCCTCGAAGTTTAGGTGCCCCATGCATTTCTGCTTGATTTTTGACTGACACTTGAATCCACATCCTCTGATGAACAGTCCAATTGCTGAGCTATCAGGTAGTTTGTAGTGGCTTGCTCTTATATTGAAACTTCTTTGTATGAACAATTAAACATGAATTGGAAGACAAAAAGCATGAAAAAGCTCCATAGCCTAGAGATAGGGACATTTGCTGGAAGGAAGAACAACAGGGTTCCAGTTCATGCTTAATAGCAGCCAGAGCTGAATCCCATCTCCTCTACCTATGGTAAATGCCTGAACCTCAGGCCAGTGTGGAAGTCCTCATCCTCACTTTATGAAAACCAAGAGCCCATTGTGAACTTAGTTTAGTTCCAAATCTCTGAAAGCATTTAATAATTCCCCAAACTGAAACAAAACATTTTCTTTAACTTGAAAAAAATCTATTCTAAGGAGGAAAATAGCTGTTGTATAGAATTTCCAATTTCTGGTGTAAATTGTGTGTGTATAATACATCATTAACCCCAATCCCCCAATCTCTCACAACTTTGTCCACATGCTGTATTTCACTTTTATATCTAGAACTGCATGGACCCTTAAAGCTCTTGCTCACCAGTGCATTCTTTCTATGTGAAATACTAACAGCTGTTTGGCTTAGAATCATAGAGAAGCAGGGCTGGAAGGGACCTCCAAAGGTCATCTAGTCCACCCCTTGCCTGAGGTAGGGCCATCCCTATGTGAACCATCCCATACAAACCATAATTTAAACTCTATGTAAAACTACCAACAATCCTGATGCAACACAAAACATAACACCCTAACCTGCCACAGGTAAAGCAGGGGAATGTGGCAGCCAATGTCCTGTTTCTATAAAAGGTTGTCAAGAGATCCTGCATAGTGAGTAATGACCCTAGAGAGGAAAACAAAAACCAGCATAGTCCATACCAATCTGACCATGGGGTAAAATTTGTTCCTTACCCCAAATATAGCAACCAGTTTGACCTTGAACAGAGAAGTAAGAGCCTCTGGCCAGGAACCTTTGGCTTTCATTTTAGCACACCCCAGTCAAAATCCCCAGCCTTGGCAGTAGCCAACATCCAATGCCTCTGAGTAGGGCTAGGAAACACACTGTCACATGTAGCAGACAAGGGGGATGGAGGCAACCAGCAACATTCAAAAACATGGGAAATACTGGTAGTAAAGCATAGGTATAACTACATCTAGTTCATCCCCAACTAGTGGCTGTTCAACTTCTTCTGGAATACTTCCAGTGTTGGAGACTCCACAACTTCCTTAAGGTAGTCTATTCCACTGCCTCACTGTTCTAATGGTAAAGATTTTTTTTTTAATATTCAATCCAAACTAACTTTGCTGCAACTTCAAGCCATTGGGCTGAGTCCTCCTCTCTGCAGGAAAAGAATGAAGGACTCTCTGGCTCTGCTTTAGGGCAGCCCTTCAAGTATTTAAAGACTTCTCTCATTTTCCCTTTTAAGCACCTTTTCTGCAAGTTGAACATACTTAGATCTTTCAGCCTGTCCTCCTCATATGAATTGCTTTCTAAGCCCTTTATTATCTTTGTTGCCCGTGTCTATGCCCTCTCTAATTTCTCCATGTCCTTTTTAAAATGTGGGGCCCAGAACTGCACACAATACTTGAGATGAGCCTAAGCAGTACTAAATAGAGGCACTATCCTCTCCCATGTCTTGCACCTAATGCTTCTATTGATGCATCCTAAAACTGCTTTCTCATTTTGTATGACTGCACCACAATGCAGACTCATTGAATCTGTGATCTACCAAGACCACCAGATCTTTTTTCATTGCTCTGCCATCCAGCACATTGAACTTTATCCTGTTACCTGCAGCCCAGCTTTTCAATCTGTTGAGTCCCTTCTGAATAGTGATCCTATCCTCCAATATGTTCACAAGAATTCCTAGTTCTGTGTTGTCCACAAAACTCCCCAAAAGGCTGTCTATACCACATCCAGATCATTAATAAACACATTGAACAGCACTGGGCCCAGAACAGACCCCTGTGGGACTGCACTCAAAACCTCCAGCCATTCTGACATGACCCATTAATAATTACCCTTTGCTCGTGGCTGTTGTGACAGTTATTTATGCACCTTATAGTAGTTTTGTCTAGCCCACGTTTTTCCAATTTGTTTATGAGAAATTCATGTAGGGCCTTGTCAAAAGCCTTGCTGAAGTTCACATGCAGTATATCTACAGTATTCCCTTCAGCCACCCAAGTAGTTACTTTGTCAAAGGAGGAGATCAAGTCTGTTTGACATGATTTGTTTTTCATAAATCTATGCTGGCTGCTTGTGATCAGCCTTTCATCCTCCAAATACTTGCAAATGGCCTTCCTTAGAATATGCTGCAGTAACTTCCCATGCAATGAGGTGAGGCTAACTGGTCTGTAGTTCCCCGAATCCTCAGTTTTGCCTTTTTTTAAAGAGGAGCACTATGTTGGCCTCTTTTCAGTCCTCTGATTCCTGGCCCACCTCCCATGACTTCATGAAGATCATTGCCAAGGGCTCTGAGATCTCCTCTGCCAGTTCCTTCAGGACTCTGGGATGCAATTCATCTGGTCCTGTTGACTCAGACCCATCAAAAGCTCTCTGACTATCTTTTGTTATGTTCTCCCTCAGCTTGTCCCTTTCCTTATCCAAATAATCTTTATGAGGTACCTGGCTTCAGCTTAATTTTTTGTGAAGACTGAGGCAAAGTAGCTGTTGAGTAGCTGTCCCTTCTTTACACCTTTGTTAACAGTTCCCCGTGGCTTGTTAGCAGTGGACCTACAGCTTCCTTGGTCCTTCTTTTCTGGTCATCATATTATAAGAACCTCTTCATGCTGTCCTTAAACTCCTTCACCGAGTACAGCTCATTATTTTTCTTTTCCTTCCTGATTTTGTCCCTGCAGAGTCTTGCTATATCCTGGTATGCTCTTCCTGATTTGGTGGCCTGTAATAAATCCCCACCATTATATCGGTGCCTTATTTTCACCTTTCATCTTCACCCAAATGCATTCTGCTTTGCTGTCTTTTTCCTCCTGAACCAGGGTACAGGTATATGTATTTTGGACATATGTGGCAACCCCCTCCCCACCCACCCTGATCTTTTCTCCCAAAGGAATTTTCTTCTGAAACAGAGTATAACACTCAATGTTGACATTCCAGTTATAAGGGCTGTCCCACCAGGTCTCTGTGATGCCAATCAGATCATAGTTCTTTTCCAAGGCTGCAGCTTCCCCATGCTTCTCACATCTTTATACATGTTTTAGATATATTTTGCAAGTTGACCTACTTGCTTCCCTTTTGCACCACTTCTTGTAGTTCTGTAGCATTCTGGCCCTTTCCCAGAGTTAAGTTGCTTCTTTGTGTCCTTTTGCCTCTGGACTGTGTACTCTGTTGGTGGAGGGTTTTGATCACCATGTCCCATGAAACCTAGTTCAAAGCCCTCCTTACTAGATTGGCCAGATGATGCCTGAAGATACTCTTTCCCATTCTAATTAAATCGATCCCATCTCTTGATAACAGTCTTCCCCCCAAGAACATCCACCCATTGTTTAAGAAGCTGAAGCCTTCTATGGCTTATATTTGTGTATGACTGCATGCCTGAACATATTTGTACTTATGTACAACTGCTTAAGTATTTGTGCTTATTTGTTTTCTTTTTTAAATAGGGTGCACCTTAGCATATACTTAAATGCTTTGCTGAACAGAAACATAAAGCAAAGATCTAGAATGGGGGCAGAAAGAAATACCTTTAAAGCCATTTGCTGTGATACTCTTGGTTTCACAACCTAAGCATGCAAAATATTTTCAGAGCTATTTGAAAGAAATAAGTCAGTGGTTCTCAATAATAGAGTAATTCTTCTGTTGCAAAGAACTCAGGAAGCCCATGCCAGGTCGGAATGGGTGCCTATACACAAACGTGGAGGCTGCTCCAACAGACTGGAATTGCAGCATGTCAGAGCAGACTCGATCAAGTCTGCTAGAGTGTGGCCACTCCCTTGACACCTCCAGAGTACATGTAAAAGTGCCCAATATTTTTACCATTATGGATATGTATTTGAAACCTCTGAGTTTATCTCAGGAATCATGTTTACCCTCACACCAAAGTGCTAACATTGCATGTACCTCGCAGCATTTTTTAAAAGATCGCAAGACACCCTAGGACTGAGAATCACTACAAGAAGTAAAGAAAGAAATTAAGTTTACTACAAGTGTCTAATGAAGAATATATCTGGATAAAATAGTGATAGCTTGGATAATGAAGTCATACATTGCAAAGAGAAAACAACACATGAAGAAAAGAATATTGATTTTTAACTTCTGTTTCACTGATCCATGCTGGTACCACTGACTTGTTTGCCTGTCTGATAGAAGAATGTCCATTGAATGTAAAGTCACCTTGGAAGTAAAAATGAAACCTATTCCCCACCCACTCACATCTCCTTCCCCGTAAAGCTACTCTGCAGAATTTAGAATTGAATACTTCATCATGAGCAATTGCCAAGAGCCCTTGTTTAGATTAGACTACCAGATGAAAGCATGCCCTTCTGTTTATTTGTCATGCTACTTTAGTCTATGGAAGCTCTATCCTTGATGATGTTAAGCACTTTGGCTCCATTATGTCTGCATTTTTTTTTAAATACTTTCAAGGAAAATGGAATAATTTATGTAAAGGTTTGCTGCTGTAGAACAGGGCAATCCATTAATGCAAATGATTTGTTACTGCGCTCCCAGTATCCCATCATTAACAGTGATGATTTGTAACCACACTCCAAGTACTCCAGCCCCTTTGGCAAAGTGATAACAACCTTGAGCATATTATGCTCTGTGGAGAGGAGAACCCCTCATGAAACAGGTAATGTGAATTCTCTTTGTGTGCGCAAAACTAATGCAGAAAATCAAAATGCTTCATCTTCCTAAAATTAATCCTTGTGTGGCTTCCATCTAGCTCCAAGGTATTGGCACAATCAAGTATAAATAAGGAAGCAATTGTACCCATCTCATCAATTATGCAGGAAGAGTTATTATGATGTGTTAAGGGGACATTCTTCTAAGTTATATTATGTTGTATTTCCAAGACAGGCATTCCTCATGCAACTCTAATTATTATACAACCCAAATTCCTCACCACACATTAATTCAAGAGAGAAATATCAACCATGGCCAGGCAATGTATTATGTTTAATATGTCACTCTAGTTTTATTTTGGCAGTGGGGGACTGAGAAAAGGGGTATATAAAAAGGGAAATTCTTTCAACCACTTAATCCTTAATTGGCAAAGGTCATTGTGGGACCGCTGGCACAGCTTTATGAGCGAGGTGCCAGAGGACCGGAAAACGGCCACTACGGTCCCCATTTCAAAAAAGGAAGGAAGGAGGACCCAGGAAACTATAAGCCCATTAGTCTTACCTCAGTCCTGGGGAAGCTCTTTGAGAAAATTATCCAGGAGCACATCTGCGAGAGACCAGCAGGGGAGATTATGCTTAGGGGCAACCAACATGGGTTCTTTAGAGGCAGGTCCTGTCAGACCAACCTGGTTGCCTTCTACAACCAGGTAACAAAATCCTTGGATGCAGGTGTCACGGTGGACGTCTTCCTGGACTTTAGGAAGGCCTTCGACACTGTTTCTCACCCCATTCTCATTAAAAAAATTAGGCGACTGTGGCATCAATGCCTACACAGTCAGATGGGTCACAAATTGGCTGGAGGGCCGCACCCAGAGAGTGGTGGTGAATGGGTCATTTTTGACCTGGAGGAATGTGGGCATTGGGGTTCCCCAGGGCTCAGTCCTCAGGCTCACACTGTTCAATATCTTCATCAGCAACTTGGATGAAAGGGTGAAAAGCACCTTGTTCAAATTTGTGGATGACACTAAGATGTGGGGAGAAGTGGGCATGCTAGAAGGGAGGGACAGGCTACAACTAGATCTGGACAGATTACAAGGGTGGGCAGATGAGAATAGGATGGGTTTCAATACTAACAAGTGAAAGGTACTGTACCGGGGGAGGAAGAACCACCAGCATACCTACAGGTTGGGTAACTCCTTTCTCATCAGCACAGATGCAGAGAAGGATCTTGGAGTCATTATTGATTCCAAGATGAACAAGGGCTGCCAATGTGAGGACGCAGTCAGTAAGGGTAACTGTACCTTGTCATGCATCCAAGGAGATCTTCCCCCTCTATGTGACATTGGTCAGGCCACAGTTGGAGTACTGCATCCAGTTCTGGGCGCCACACTTCAGGAGGGATGTGGACAGCATTAAAAGGGCCCAAAGGAGGGCCACTCACATGATCAGAGGGCGCAGGGCAGGCCCTATGAGGAGAGGCTACAGGACCTGAACCTGTGCAGCCTCCACAAGAGAAGGCTGAGAGGGGATCTGGTGGTCATCTATAAACTTACCAAGGGGGACCAGCGGGGAACAGGAGAGACCCTGTTCCCCCCAGCACTACCAGGAGTAACTAGGAACAACGGCCATAAGTTGACTGAGAGTAGGTTCAGGCTAGACATCAGGAGGCACTGCTTCACAGTCAGGGTGTCTAGGATCTGGAACCAACTTCCAAGGCAAATGGTGCTCGCTCCTACCCTGGGGGTCTTCAAAAGGAGGCTAGATAATCACCTAGCTGGGGTCGTATGACCCCAGCATTCTTTCCTGCCCACGGCAGGGGGTTGGACTTGATGATCTGCTCAGGTCCCTTCCGACCCTACCAACTATGAAACTATGAAATCTAAATCATAATATCTATTTAACGCAGCATGGAACAAAATTACCAGATATGGGGTTAAAATCACTCAAGTGAAAGACTGATGAATGAGTGTAGTCATGACATTAGTTATTTTGAGATGGATTTTATGTTTAATTTATAACAAAATCTAATTTTAGAAGACTCCTATTACCAGGGCATCATAATGAAATATACCTTACAAACTGTAAACCCTTTCATAAGCAAAACACTTTGCTGCACAAAGCTTTGAGTCAGGTAGAGGTAGCTCAATTACCAATGTAGGCAAATGCAACCACTTGTATGGACTGTATCACAACTCTGCTTATTATAATCTTTTTCATGAAAAATGTCAAGTTGCCAGTGATTCAGGAGTTATCTATTTCTGACCTAGGATAGTGGTCTTATTGTAGAAAATAACTATTTTCATTATGTCCACATAATTCAGAAACCCATTTTAAAGTATGATGTAAAAATCCATTACAAATTAAATAATAAAATGTAGAAATATTAAACATAAGGTCAAAGCTGAAAGGTAATAAAATGATTTTATAAATGTTCAAATTTCTATGCTTAGAAATCATGTAAGTAAGCTTTTAGTTTTGAATTTCAAGAAAAGCAAGTTTACAAACAGCTACTCAAGATACTAAGTAGTTTCTCATAATTTCCTGGCTTGAGTGAAAACTAGAGTAATAGCAAAATGAATAAAAATATTTTTAAAATGGGGGAGAAAAATCTTAGGCCTCATCTACATGTTACAGTTAAGATGTGATTAACCAATTAATCACATCTTAAGCTGTGAGCCAGCCATGTGTTCAACTATTTGATGGCATGATAAAACAAGCAATAAGCCACAGTTGGGCTTAGCTTCAGAAAACTAGTCAAAATAACAGTAGCTTTTTCAAAAACTGGTGCTTAGCCTTGCCTTATTAAACTGCAAGAGACCCCAGGGTGAAGAGGTGTCTTTTTGAACACCTGCAGCTCAGAAGGCAAAACTAGGAGAGCATTATTCCAACAGCAGAGAAAACATATCTTCTTATCCAAATTCAGAAGTAAAGTATCTCTGAAGAATAGGGAATGGGAGGAAATGTAAAGCATATAAAGTTAATGAATGTGTTTTGAAAGTATTTAATCAAAATAAAATGCCACTAATCTCCATGCCCTATGGACCACAAGGAAGTATTTAGCACTCAGAGCAATTACTTACCGTACTGGAGTGCTTACAGTATTAATTAGGTATTGTTTGCAAATCACTTGGAAGGCAGAGATCTAAATTCTCCTCTATTTACATCAGCACAACTTCAATGAACTGAGTGAACTTACATGTATGAGAACACATGTATGAGAACATAATTTGCAAGTCGGGGGGGGGGGTTGCATCCTATTGGCCAAATTCTTCTCTTGGCCAAATATTTTCAATATTTCAATAGGGAGCGAAGCCAGTTCTGGATCAGGTGAGTATCAAAGACGACTTCCCAAGCAACCAAGGAGCAAGAAAACAGGGAAGTTTGCAAGCAGCTTGTGGGGATCAAGAGGAGGAAGAGGCACCAAGTGCCAGATACCAGGCACCTTCTCTTGGAAGGTAAGCAAGCCAGGCTGTCTGTCTGGTAAATGTTTGTTTGGTTGGCTCTCTGCTTGGGCCCGTGTTCTGAGCAGCTGGTGTATGCTGCTAGCTCAGGGCATTTATACACATACCTTTTAGCTCTCAGATGTGTTGAAGATCTGCCACTTTGGAGCAGACTCAATTAATGCACGTAAGGTGGTGAAATGCACGTCAACATAGAGAAAATGGTGGTGGTGCACTTTTGAACTAAAGCACCTCCAAAGTGTTTTAGTTCAAAAGTTCACTGCCACTGTTGCCCTGTGGGGTCAGGCCAGCTCTCAGAATCTCAATATTGTGCTGTTAGACAGGAGGGTGTGACACAATTGCACATATACAAACACACAAATTAATTGGATGCATACACACACATGCACACACACTACCAACTCAGGCACATCCAAACTAGCTTAGGCACATGTATACCTATCATCAATTCAAGCACATACACTATACACCCCAAAAGTTAGACAAAAATCAATTGTCCATACCCGCACACTCAGTACACATACACAGATCACTAATTCATATATCATGTGCACAATGACATATATATATATATATATATATATATATACACACACACACACACACACATACACACACACACACACACACACACACACTTACTAGTTCAGACACATACAACCTACCTACACATAGGTAAGTTCTTAACTTGGATGGCACGGTATGTATGTGTGTGCTTGAGGTAGCTGGGATACTTGGGGAAGGTTAAATTGAGAGAGAAAGAGTTAAAGTGTAGGGAGTGAAAGTTGCCAGAACCAGGATTAGAATTGGTGGACTAGAGAGAAGCTGGATGAGGAACTGAGGCTTGGGTTTACTTAAGATCAAGTGACCCCAGGGTTACTTGAAGTCACTGGTGCAAGGGAGGGGGGAAAAAAAGAGAAGCCTAGTGGCAAAGAAGACACAGCCAGAAGAGGGAGAGGGAGAGAGAAACCTGGGAGCTTGGGGCTGGAAACTCAGGCAGACAGCTGAGATATTGGGGGTGGGGGGGAGACAGATAAGTGGTGGCAAGGAGGAGACAGCCAGGAAAGAAACTGAGGCAGAAACCTGGTTGCTCAGGGGGAAAAGACAGTGGGGATAAGACAGTGTTAAAGAAACAGGGAGTTTGGAGGCAGAGAGGAATTCAGGACAGGTGTTGGAGCCAGAAGCAGAAAGCAGTGAGCCAGAAGCAAGAGAGGAAGAAATGAGACAGAAGTTAGAGGGGTGAGGAGCAGAGATTGGAGCAGGGCTGAACCATAATAAAGCAAGACCCAACTCAGGGGCCCAAATAACAGGTTTATTAAACAGACAACACACTACACAACCCCATGAAGTTATTGGTTCACACACACACACACACACACACACACACACACACACATACACACACACACACTCACAATGGCAGCAGGAGAAAGAGACTCAGTGGAAGGGTTGGAGTTCAGGTAGGGAAGAGAAGCAGAGTCTAAGTCCTTGGTTGAAGAGAGGGTGGGGGTGATAGCTACCTATCCAGGCTGGAAAGGGGTCTTTGTCCAGTAGGTGTTGTCCAGAGGGGGATCGCTAGCAGGGCCTCTGGGTAGATAGGTGATGTGGCATGGTGCTGGTCCAGATGGAGAGGGCGTCCCAAGGAGTCAGTCTTCACTACCCCTTTTATGGGGCAGACTACATCCGATCTCCTACAGGGAGGGCCTGTCCAGGCAATGCCAGTCTTGTTCCAGATGTTCTTACTGAGCATGTGCAGCCTTGGCACAATGGTGGATTGCCTCATCTTTTGATTCTTGAATGCTGAGGGTGGTTCCAAGGGCTGGGTCATTGGTCCAGGTATTGGTGTTGATGGTTCGGTCGTTCAGAGGGAGCTATTTTTAGACCTACTGCCATTGTCTCTCAAGCACCCTCATTCATTCCCATTCACTCAGGAACCAAGTTACATAAAAGGGGTAGGTGTGAGTCATAGGTTACACAACCGGGCATGGGGATAAGATGGAGGCTTGACATTACAAGATGGAAACTTGACATGACTTATCACTTGTCACTTCCAGGTGTTCCTCTGTAAGCACCTGTGAGGTGTTTGTCCAGGCAGAACTGCTCACCATCAAAGCTCCTACCTAGGTCCTGGTTTTGTGCTGTGAGAACTGCAGTTTGTATGTTCTTTCCAGCCTGGGTGACTGGTGCCTCTTGAGTCGGGGGGGTGGAGCACATGCCCCCCCACTGGCCAGTCATTGACCAGGGGGTGGGGGTCCCCTTTGGCCTCCACCATGAGGAAGGGAGTGGGGCTCGGGCTGTGGATGCTGCCAAGCCAGGCTGGCATGTGGGACCTGGATCTTGGGTGGGGAGTGGGATGGAGCCATGGGCAGCTCATCCAGGAGGCATGGGGTGTGGGTCCCTGGTACTGCATGTACGTGCCCCACTGTTTGTGTGTGGGGTGTATGCAGGCTGCTCGCTTTGGGCTCAGGGCTCTTCTCTGTTGCCTTTGCCCCAGGTGCCCTGCACTAGCCACATGTCCCCTGCCCATCCAGCAGCCATGGGGGCAGCTAGTTGTGCCTCACTGCTGGGCAGGCAGGGGGTGCATGGCCAACATAGGACCCCCAGGGGAAAGGCAGCAGAGCAGAGAGTCCCAAGCTCATAGCAAGCAGTCCACAACCACCCTTGCCCCACAATGCTCTGCTCTGGCTGTTGTTGGGAGAAAGCAGGGGGTTGGGTAGTAGGGAGGAGAGGAGGACATGTACCAACCCACCCACAGCCCAGATGGGTCCACCCAGCCTCCCCCATAGACAGGGGCAGCACCAGCCTCTTCCCAGTGGGGTGGGGGGAGGCTGGGCTGGGGCTGAGCTCCGCTGAGCTAGAGGTTTGGAGGGGGGGTTACAGCCACCCCAAAATTCACCTTAGCTCCCCTGTAGCCACCCCTCACAGCACTATCACCGACACCAAGACCTGCCCACCCCATGCAGCTGAGCCTATCCCATTCCCACCCTCTCTGAGCCCAACCCTGGCCCAGTCCCCCACTGAGAAGAGGCTGGGGATGCTCCTGCTGGGAGCACCATGCCTTTGTGTGCTTACCTGCACAAGACGGTTGAGTAGCAGTGCTAAGAGGGGTGGCTATGGGGGGCTAAAGCAATTTTTGGGGAGTTGCTGGAGAAGGAAGAGGATTTGGACTCCCAAGAAGGTGGAAGCTTGTTATCTCTGGCAGAAACCAGAAGTCTTCATCTCCACCTGCAGCAGTTTGCCTGGAGAACAAATATGGAGCCCTAGCAACAGAGTAGAAGAATCACGTTCTGTCAGCAGAAGAGGTTAAGCCAAGCCTTCCCAAGTTTGGCAGGATCAAGGCCACTGTGACCATGAGGAAGTGATGGGTGGTGGTGGTTGGTGACTTCCTTCTTCAGGGGATGGAGGCAGCTATCTGCAGTCATGACCTGTTGTCTCAGGAGGTGTGCTTCTTGGCCAGAGCCTGGACCCAAGATGTCACAGAAGGATTACCAAGACTTATCCAGCCCTCTGACCTCATGCTGTATGGACACCAATGATACTGCCAGGAAGGACTCTGAACAAATCAAAAGTGATTACAGGATTCTGGGTGCAAGGGTAAGGGAGACAGGGGCTCCAGTGGTGGACTTTCCAATTCTTCTGGTCAAGGGGAAGGGCCCAGACAGGAGCTGATGCATCCTGCAGTCCAATACATGGCTGCACAGATGATGTTGCCAGCAAGGTTTTGGCTTCTTCAACCATTGAACGTTGTTCCAAGGAGAAGGATTGCTAGGAAGAGATGGGACGAACCTGATGAAGAAATGGAAGAACATCTTCACAGATAGGCTCATTAACCTAGTGAGGAGGGCTTCAAACTAGGTTTACTGGTAGATGAAGTCCAAACCCCTGAGGTACATAGGGAAGTGGGTGACCTGGAGGAAGCACAAGCAGGAGGGGGCAACATTCTTATTGTTTCTGAGAAAGTGGCGCAATCAGATAATTACCTCAGATATCTGTACATGAGTGCACAGAGCTTGGGGGGAAAAGCAGGGAAAACTGGAAGTCCTTTCAGAGCCACAAAACTGTGAAGTGGTTGCAATAACAAAGACTTGGTAGGATAGCCCACATGACTGGAGTACTGTCATAGTTAGGTTTAAACTGTTCAGGAAAGAGAGCTGGGGGGAAGAAGTGCAGTTGTTCTTTATGTAAAATATCTGTATGGCTGTTCAGAGGCACAGTATGAAACTGAAAATAGCTTATTGAAAATCTCTGAGTTAGAGTCAGAGGGGAGAGCAACCAGGGTGATGTTGTGGTGGGCATCTGCTATAGAACACCAGAAAATGAGGATGAGGTGGACAAGGCTTTCTTCAAACAATTAGTTGAGTTTTCCAGATTACAGGCTCTGGTTCTCATCAATCTTCCTGACATCTTCTAGGAGGGCAGGCAGCTGTGCACAGGCATTACAGGAAGTTTTTGCACCATATTGGAGACAACTGCCTAGTGCAAGTGTCGGAGAGACCAATGAGGGGGCATGCTTTTCTTGATCTGCTGCTCACAAACAAGGAAGAATTGGTCAGGAATATAGCAGTGTACGGCAACTTGGGCAGCAGCAACAGTGAGATGATTGAGTTCAGCTTCCTGATGAAAGAAAAAAAGACTTTGACTTTTAAGAAACATTTATTCCAGGGAGGGTGACAAATGTGGGGCAGTACAAGTCATGTACAGGTTGGTCCGAAGATCTGGGCCTCAAGGACAAGGTCTGGGCTCATGGCCTGCCCATACACTTTAGACAAAAAAACCCAAAAAACACAAAGAAAAAAGAAGTATTTACATATATATACATATATACAGTTCCTGCCAGCAGGGATGCCCAGGGGGGCCTCAGGATATCAGGGGTTGGCCCGCATGGACAAAGCCTGAAGTCTTGGCTCACTGGATGTGCCTCTGCAGCTGTTGGCATCACAGGGTAAGACGCAGGCATCCTGCCTCAACTCGGCACAGTGCCCCCTTGACAGCCCAGCGTTCCTCAAAAGTGGATACTGTCCGTTGGAGGACCGCATGCTCGAATTCAAGTGAGAGGCAGGCCTGCACCAGCAGGTGGAAGAGCTGCAGGGCATCGTCCAACCCGGTCCCAGTGATCCGGTTTTGCCGGCTCTTCAGGGTGGCTATCTTGGCCTGGCCCACTAGGAAGTTGGCCAGGCTGACTGCAGCCCACTCGGCTGCCCGGTATGGGAAGGAGTAGATGTAGGTGTCCTCTGAGAAGTCCCAGCCCAGTGCCCAAAGCAGCACTCCCAGGGCAGCAAAAAGCAGCTGCAGCCAGGGGCAGTCAAGGAAGGCATGGAAAACATCCTCTTCCAGCATCCCGGGGCAGAAGGGGCAGGCCACAGAGGCCACCGGGTCCAGGTGGTGCACAAAGGTGCCAGTGGCCAGGATGCCATGCACCAATCTCCACTGGAGGTCACCAGTCATCTTGGCGGTGGGCACCTTATACAGCGTGCGCCACGCTGGGGTCCTGGGACATGACAGGCACCACTGCCACATGGTGTTGGGGCAGCCGGCCAGCACCTGGGCATGCCGGGTGTGCACCACCCACACATAGAGTCCCTTCTGGGGCAGTGTGCCAAAGGGGCAGCCCGTATTGCTTCTGGGGGGCACAGGGAGCCTAAGCAGTGTCTTGGGCTGGTCAGCCAGCTCACTGGCCACTGCTGGGATGGCCGGCAGTGATGGGAAGGCATCTCCTGCAGCATCTGCGGTGGGGAGGGCCTGGTGAACCTGGAGGTAGCCTTCTAAGGCTGTTGCTGCTTCCATCGGGAGGACAGCCCTAACAGCCCATAGAAGCCAGCCCACAGCGAGGATGGAGTGCAGTGCCAGCCAGGGCTTCGGCTGACAGCCAGCCCGACTGAGCAGAGTCCAGGAGGTGCCCCAGGTGGGTGGCGTGCGCCTCAATGAGAGCAGCCACAAGGCTGGCGGAGGCCAGGCTTGGCACAACATGCTGCAGGGCCAGGTTGTGGACCAGGGGCTCCTGAAGCAGTTGCGGGAAATGCAGGCACCTGGCTTTGGGACAGAGATGGAAGGTAGCCCACTAGGCCCACACCATGCCGCAGTAGAATGGGGGAAGAACCACCCCATTCAGGAAGGTGAGGTCCAGCATAAAGAGCTCCTGGTCAAAGCCAAGACTCCCCACTCGCTGCAGGAACTGGCAGGCCAGCTGCCGCCACGAGAGGTGGCCCTCAGCATACAGGAGCCACTGGAGGGCTTGCAGGTGGTAGGCAGCCACCCTGCTGGCCAGGTTGATCAGGCCCAGGCCCCCCTCACAGGTGAAGGGCAGCTTGTGGGAACCAGTGGCGTCCATCCCAGAGGAAGTCTACTAGGAGCCATTGCAGCCTCTCGAGCAGCTCTGGCAGAGGGTCCAGATCAGTGCAGCAGTGCCACAGGGTCACCGTCACCAGGTGAGGACCCAGCCACAGTAGGAGAGGGTGGGCAAGCACCAGCAGCAGCACTGCAGGTGGGCCTCCACTCCCTCTGCCAGGTCCTCCCAGTTGCAGGCTGCAAAGCCTGGCGGACCCAGAAACACTCCCAGGGCTTTGAGGCCTTCCTGGTGCCAGGTGAGTTCCACTGGCAGATCCAGAGGTGGCTTGCCAGCCCACATCCCAAGCAGGAGTGTGTCACTCTTGCCCCAGTTGATGCGGGCCAATGCAGCAAGTTCGTATGTGTGTTGGCAGTCCACCAGGGCCCGCATGTCCTCCTAGCTGCCCAGGAAGACTGTCACATTGTCCGCAAATGCTGTCAGCTGGATCAGGGGGTGGGTGGTCAGGCCCGGTGCTGGTGGCAGGGCTAAGCCAGTCAGGCAACATCACAGAGCATGCAGCAGCAGTTTGATGGCCAGGGCATACAGCATGGCCAGGAGGGGGCAGCCCTGGTGTATGCCATGATGCACCGGAAATGGGGAGCACAGTATGCCATTCACCTTGAGTGGGCCGGAGGCATCATGGTACACGGCTCAGAGTGCTGTGATGAAAAGAGGCCTGAAGGTAAAAACCTTGAGGGTGCCAAGCAGGTACCGGTGGTCGATGCGATCGAAGGCCTTCTCTTGGTCCAGGGAGACCAAGCCAACATCCAGACCAAAACACTCCGCAGCCATGAACAGGTCACGCAGCAGAAACAGGCTGTCCTGGATGGTCCTTCCCAGCACACAGTAGCTTTGTTTGGGCCCGATGATGGAGGCCATGACAGTGTGGAGACGGTTAGCCAACACCTTCACCAGGATCTTATAGTCAGTGCACAGAAGGGAGATGGGCCACCAGTTCTTAAGGCAGCCGAAGTTCCTCTTCTTGGGCAGCAAGGTGAGCACTGCCCAGTGGCAGCTGGTCAGCAGGGTCCCGTTGGCAAGGCTTTCATGGAAGACACAGAGGAGGCTGGGCCCAAGGAGGAGCCAGAAGGCTTTGTAAAATTCCATGGGCAGTCTGTCAAGATCTGGGGCCCTGCCCGAGGCAAGCTTCCCCACAGCAGCCTCGAGCTCTGCCAGGGAGAGTTTGCACTCCAGGACCTCAACCTACGAAGTGCTGAGGCACAGCAGGTCCTTATGCAGCTGCTGAGCGGCCTCCAGACAAATGGGGTCATCTGCAAACAAATCCTGATAGAAGGCGACGGCATGCCCCTGCACTTCACCTGGGTCCATGAGCAGCTGTCCTTCCAGGGTCTTGAGATGGTGCAATGTCTTTGCCACAGCCCGCCACCTCTCCAGGCCGAAGAAGAAGCCAGTTGGGGCGTCAGCCTCTGCCAGCTCCTGGCAGCGGGCATGTACCCCACACACATACCTCAGGCATTTCTGGTGGGACTGGAGGCTCCCAAGGAGTGCTGCATTGTTGCCTGTGTGGAGCAGGGCTGCCTCAAGCTCTGCCACATCCTCCTCCAGCTCCTGGGTGCAGTGGCGGATCTTGCTTGCCACCAGCTGGGAATACTGCTGGCAAAATGCCTGAATCTGGATCTTCCTCATGTCCCACCAGAGCCGCCAGTAGGAGTAATCTGCTTGCACAGCCTCCCATCTCCTCCAGAGGTGGGTGAAGCAGTCCCTGAGTGGGTGTCCTGCAGCAGGCTGATGTTGAGGCACCAGTAAGGGTCCTGCGTGCATGCTCTGCCAGGCAGTCTCAGTGAACAGCAGACCAGAGCATGGTCTGAGAGGAGTCCACCAGGGCCTGCATGTCCTCCTGGCTGCCCAGGAAGACTGTCACATTGTCTGCATATGCCGTCAGCTGGATCAGGGGGTGGGTGGTCAGGCCCGGTGCCGGTGGCAGGGCTAAGCCAGTCAGGCAACATCACAGAGCATGCAGCAGCAGTTTGATGGCCAGGGCATACAGCATGCCCAAGAGGGTGCAGCCCTGGTGTATGCCATGGTGCACAAGAAATGGGGAGCACAGTATGCCATTCACCTTGAGAGGGCAGTTAGCAGCAGACCAGAGCATGGTCTGAGAGGCCTGATGGGATGATGCAGCTGCTGCACAGTAATGGCAGATGTTGCTGGGCAATGTAGAAGTGGTTGAGGTGGACCATGGCGATCCCACTGGCACTCATCTTTGCCCAGGTATATTGGCACATGGCAGCATAAATTTCATAGATTTCATAGACATTAGGGCTGGAAGGGACCTCGGAAGATCATCGAGTCCAGCCCCCTGCACAAAGGGCAGGAAGTCAGCTGGGGTCATAGGATCCCAGCAAGATAAGCATCCAGTTTCATTTTGAAGGTGTTCAATGAAGGCGCTTGAACCACCTCTGGTGGCAGGCTGTTCCAGACCTTGGGGGCTCAGACAGTAAAGAAATTCTTCCTTATGTCCAGCCTGAAACGATCTTGAAGTAGTTTGTGACCATTCAACCTCATCATCCCTTGGGGCACTCTGGTGAACAAACGTTCCCCCAGATACTGGTGGTCACCCCTGATAAACTTGTAGGTGGCCATCAGATCACCCCTGAGCCTGCGCTTTTCCAGGCTAAAGAGCCCCAGGGCTCTCAGCCTGTCATCGTAGGGTCTGCTTCCCTGACCTCTGATCATGCGCGTGGCTCTTCTCTGGACTCTCTCAAGCTTCTCCACATCCTTTTTGAATTGTGGAGCCCAAAACTGGACACAGTACTCCAGCTGCAGCCTCACTAAGGCTGAGTACAGGGGGAGAATGATGTCCCAGGATTTGCTTGAGAAGCATCTATGGATGCAAGCCAGCGTTTTGGTCGCTTTACTAGCCGCAGCATCGCATTGCAGACCCAAGATGAACATGAGCATGGAGGACCCACCAGGCATCAACGAGATCCACCACCTTCAGCATGGTCAGCAGCTTGCAGGCTGAAGGCGGGTGTGGCTCTGGCCCCGTCTGGTCTAGCAGTGCGTCAATGGTGCAGTTGAAATCCCTGCCCATGAGGAGCAGGTCATCATTCCAACTGGTGTCATGCAGGAGGTCACCCAGGGTCTCTAAGAAGGCTACCTTCTCTCTCCCCTCAGTGGCATGTAGAAGTTGATGAGCAGCAAGCTCTGGTGTGCCAGGGTGATGTGGATGGTCAGCAGTCAGCCAGGGATAACCACCTGTGCCACCGCCGAGTAGTACTGCAGCTGCGGCGAGAGGAGGGTTGCCACTCCTGTGCTGAGGTTGATGCCATGGCTTAGAAACAAGTGGCCTCTCCAAGCAGCGTGCCCATCAGCTTGAACGTGCATGTTGCTGTGCATCTCCTAGAAGGCGATTGCCAGCTGCTTCTGCCGCAAACCCTCCAGGACGGCCATCCACTTCATAGGGTCTCTGCAGTCATTGGTGTTTAGCAAGGCAACTGTGGTAACCACCATGAACAGAAGAATAGAGAGGAAGGATAGGCAGGGTACAGGTGGGAGAGGAGGTGATAAAGCAGGGCAAAACCACAGAGACAAGGGAAGGCCTATCCTTGCCCTACCCTATTCCATGGACCTGCCTCAGCCCCACACCTCCCTCACCCGGGTCACCAACTTCTCAAGGCAGAAGGCATGTTGACGCGTGCCCGGGTCCCAGCGCATGAGCATAGCCATGTCACTGGTGGGGCGGACAAACCACACGGGGTCTGGGCACCATTCTCAGATACTCTCTGCCACATTTCTCTGGCCCTTGGTTTGCTCTAAGAGTTTGAGGAGGCCTGTCTAGCTGGGGGCCACCCAGGGGGTGGTTCTCCAGCAGGAGCTGGATGTTGCCAACCAAGAACTGACGGGGCTTCACTCTGGGATGGGACCTCCCAGTGAGGTTTGTGAAAGTGCCCTCAATGGCCAGGCTCCCTAGCAGGCCCCACTCAGTATCTGGGTTGAGGACCATCTCCAGGAGATTGATCCCCATCCGCTTTGGGGGGCAAATGTTGTCCCGTTCCCAGGGCAGTTTGCAGCACTCGAAGGGCAGGCACTCCATCTCCTCCTCATTAGCCTCAGCGGGCATGGGAGCGGGCAGGGGGATGGCTGGACCCTCTGCTGTATCCTGTGCCTGACACTGGGAAGGCAGGCACTCTCTCTCTGCCCTGCTGTTCACAAGCCCCATGAGCTGGGATGGGGGCAAAGTGTTGCCAGACATCACTGGGACACCCTCAGTCATGGCCTGAGGTGGTGTGGTTTCCGAGGGGGCAGGCAGGGTGGGGTCAGGTTCCCTGGCTATATTTTCCCCAGCGCTGTCAGAGGCAGGCTCCAAAGGGGCAGGTACTCCTTTAGAAGCTCCCCTTCGCCTCTTGCTCTTGGATTTCTTGGGAGCAGGTGGCACCTCCCCCAAAAGGGGAGGGCCAGGCTGCTTGGGGTTTGCCACCTCCGGGTCCACCACCTCGACTGAGGCAGGGGTGGAGGGAGGTGGAGGGGAGGTCTCAGTTGTTCCACCTGACGGGGCACCAGCGCCTAAGATGCTAGCCATCCCAGGTGGAACTGGGACATTGGGGGACCCGGAGGATGTCCCAGCCCCACCACCAGGTGAAACCCCCACAGTGGGGGGGCAGCCCCATCAGGCAGGGGGAAGGTGGAGGGAGTCTGAGAGGGGGCCATGGTTGCCCCACCCAGTGGGGTGCCAGCACTTGGGGCGCCAGCTGTCCCAGAGGGGACCGGGGCAAAAGGGGGCCAAGACGAGTCCCCAGCCCCTCCACCACATGAGGCATCAGCCCTGACGGGCAGGAGAAACCTGGGAGTACATCCCAGGCCCACCCCCGGGTGGCATGCTCATGCCAGAGGAGTCAATCCCTCCAGATGGAGCAGGGGTGGAGGAGGGCTGGGAAGATCCCCCAACTCTACCCTTTGATGAGGCTCCCACGCCATCCCCCTGTGCAGGTGCAGCAGCCGGTGCCCCAGCTGACTGCCCAGTGGCACAGGGCAGCCAGGTGGGAGCTGCCGCCACAGCGGCAGCATGAATTCCCACCCTGGGAAAGGTAAACCACATAAGGCCTCCCATCCACCAGAAAGGTCATGGAGAGAGGCAGGGTCTGGGTGCCACCCATGAGGAGCATGAACACCTACCTCCGAAAGGACAGGACATGCCTGAGCCTGGGGTCCCTGCTCCCCATGGTCAGCCTGCGCCAGGGACTGATGAGATCACCATAGCACTCGAGCTCTTTGGTGAGGTTTCAGTCTGGCAGGTGTGGGGGGATGTTGGAGGCCACCACCTGCACTGCCAGGGTCTCTAGGGGCATAACGAAGTAGTGGATGCCTGAGATTTCCAGCCCCGCCACACATACCTCCTTCACCAGGCTGGGAGAGCTCAAATATATGATGGGCACTGAGTTTACCTGGGAGGCATACCGGATGCTCCGTCATTCCAGCAGGTCCACCAGAGCTCCGGCACAGGCCTCCACCCTGACATAGAGGGGCGTGCACCCGCAGGCCATGGCTGAGGTGAAGGTCCACAGAGACATCCCTGTGCCAAGTGCCCTGGCTGCTGGCAGCCATCCTGGCCAGGAGAGGGTTAAGACTCCCACAGAGCCTGTTACAGGGGGAAAAAAAGCTTCAGACTGAAGCTGGGGACTGAGAGGGGGCTGAAACAGCCCCAAAATCGACCTGGGGGGGGGCAGAGCAACCCTGAAGGGGCTAAAGGCAAGCCCTAAGGCAGGGGGAGATGGTAGAGACCAAGGTAAGGGGCTCTGGAGGAGGGAGGCAGCAGGAATCAAAGGGAGAACTAAGGCGGGGGTGGGGTAGAGGCAGAGGCAAACGAGGTTGCCAGAGCCCAGGGGAAAAACATTCAGAAAGTGGGGGAAAGGGGCAGGGAGGGGTCCCCAAGCACAGGCTGGGGAGAGGCAAGGTTTGGGGGGGTGAGGAGAGGACCAGGGGGGGCAGGGAGTGCGGGGGAATGTGCAGAAGGCACCTGAGCTGCAGGAGCTCAGAACGGCTTCACCTGTCAGTGGCCATCTTAAGAGACATTTATTCCAGGGAGGGTGATAACTCAGAGCCAGTAAAGAGCATGTACAGGTACACCCAAATATCTGGGCCTCATGGCCAAGGCCTGGGCTCATGGCCTGCAAGGCCTGACCGTACACTCTAGACTAAACAAAACAACACACACACACGAAAAACACAACAAACATTAGGACTATTGACATATTTACAGTTCTGCCAGCGGGGACACCCATGGAGGCCTCAGGGGTCGACGCGCATGAACAAAAGTCCCAAGCCTCGGCCCACTTGACGCGTCTCTGCAGCCTGAGCAGCCGGTGGTATCACAGTATGAAGATCAGACGTCCCGCCTCGACTCGGCACAGCGCCCCCTTGAGGGCCCAGCGCTGCTCAAAGGTGGGCACCGTCCGCAGGAGGACAGCGTGCTCAAACTCAAGCGAGAGGTGGGCCAGCACCAGCAGGCGGAAGAGCTGCAGGGTGTCGACCATCCCAGTGCTGGTGAGCCGGTTTCGCCGGCTCTTCAGGGTGGCCATCTTGGCCTGGCCCAGCAGGAAGTTGGCCAGGCTGACCGTGGCCTGCTCGACCGCCCGGTACGGAAAGGAGTGGATGTAGGCATCCTTGGAGAAGTCTCGACCCAGCACCCGAAGCAGCGCACCCAGGGCGGCAAAGAGAGGCTGCAGCCAGGGGCAGTCGAGGAACGCATGGAAAATGTCCTCGTCCAGCACCCCCGGGCAGAAGGGGCAGGCCGCTGAGGCCGCTGGGTCCAGGTGACGCACAAAGCTGCCGGTGGCCAGGATCCCATGCACGAGTCACCGCTGCAGGTCACCGGTCTTCTTGGCAGTGGGCACCTTATACAGCGTGCGCCACGCTGGGGTCCCGGACCACGCTAGGCACCGCTGCCACCCGGTGTAAGGGCGGCCGGCGAGCACCTGGGCGTGCCGGGTGCGCACCACCCACATGTAGAGGCCCTTGCGGGGCAGGGTGCCAAAAGGGCAGCCCATATTGCTGCTGGGGGGCACCGGGAGCCTGAGCAGCATGTTGGGCCGCTCGGCCAGCTCACCGGGTACCGCTGGGATGAAGGGTAGTGGTGGGAAGGCGTGTTCTGCGGCGTCCGCGGCGGGGAGGGGCCGGCGAGTCTGGAGATGGACTTCCAGGGCAGTCACTGCCTCCATCGTGAGGGCGGCCCTAACGGCCTGCAGAAGCCGCCCCGCGGTGCGGACGGAGCGCATCGCCAGCCGGGCAGACAGGGCCGCGGATGAAAGCCAGTCCGACCGAGCAGAGTCCAGGAGGTGCTCCAGGCGGGTGGACTGCGCCTCGACGAGAGCTGCCGTGAGGCTGGCGGAGGCCAGGCTCGGCACGACACGGTGCAGGGCCGTGTTGTGGACCAGGGGCTCTCGAAGGAGTTGTGGGAACCGCAGGTGCCTGGCCTGGGGACAGAGATGGAAGGCCGCCCGCCAGGCCCGCACCATGCTGCGGTAGAACGGGGGAAGGACTGCCCCGTTCAGGAAGGTGAGGTCCAGTTGAAACAGCTCCCGGTCAAAGCCGAGGCCCCCCACTCGCCACAGAAATCGGCACGCCAGCTGTCGCCACGGGAGGTGGCCTTCGGTGTACAGGAGCCGCTGGAGGGCCTGCAGCCGATAGGCGGCCACCCTGCTGGCCAGATCGATCAGGCCCTGGCCCCCCTCGCCGGTGGGCAGGTAGAGGGCAGCTCGTGGGAGCCAGTGGCGTCCGTCCCACAGGAAATCGACCAGGAGCCGCTGCAGTCGCTCCAGTAGCTCCGGCGGAGGGTCCAGCACCGCGCAGCGGTGCCACAGGGTTGCCGCCGCCAGGTTATTGATGACGAGGACGCGCCCCTGGTAGGAAAGGCTGGGCAGGCGCCAGCGCCACCGCTGCAGGCGAGCCTCCAATCCCTCCTCGAGGCCGTCCCAGTTGCGCGCCATGAAGGTCGTCGGCCCCAGGAACATGCCCAAGACCTTGAGGCCCTCGCGGCGCCAGGCGAGGCCCCCCGGCAAGTCCGGCGGAGGCCTGCCAGTCCATGCGCCAAGCAGCAGAGTGTCACTCTTGCCCCAGTTGATGCGGGCGGAGGAGGCGCGCTCGTAGGCCCGCTGGCAATCCGCCAGAGCCCGCACGTCTTCCTGGGTGGCGAGGAAGACGGTGACGTCGTCCGCATAGGCCGACAGCCAGAGACGAGGGCCAGCGGACGGGCCCGTGGCCGATGGCAGGGCCACCCCACTCAGGCGGCGGCGCAGCGCGTGTAACAGCGGCTCGATGGCCAGGGCGTAGAGCATGCCCGACAGCGGACAGCCCTGGCGAATGCCCCTGCGCGCGGGGAACGGAGCGCAAAGCACCCCGTTCACCTTGAGCAGGCTGGAAATGTCCCGGTACAAGACCCGGAGGGCCCCGGTGAAGAGGGGCCCAAAGCCAAAGGCCTCCAGCGTGCGGAAGAGGTAGGCGTGGCCCACGCGGTCAAAGGCCTTCTCCTGGTCGAGAGAGAGGAGGCCGACGTCGAGGCCAAAGAGCTCGCTAGCCGTGAGCAGGTCCCGCAGCAGGAACAGGTTGTCTTGTATGGTCCTGCCCGGCACGCAGTAGCTCTGCTCGGGCCCGGTGAGAGAGGCCATGACCGCGCGGAGGCGGGTGGCCAGCGCTTTGGCCAGAATCTTGTAGTCCGCGCACAGCAGGGAGACCGGCCGCCAGTTCTTCATGTAGCCCAGGTCTCCCTTCTTGGGCAGCAGGGTCAGCACCGCTCGGCGGCAGCTGATCGGCAAGACCTTGTCGGCGAGGCTCTCCTGGAAAACGCGCAGGAGGCTGGGGCCGAGGAGAGGCCAGAAGGTCTTGTAGAACTCGGCAGGCAGCCCGTCGAGGCCCGGGGCTTTGCCGGAGGCGAGGCCGGCCGTGGCGGCCGCCAGCTCTTCCAGGGACAAGTCCCGCTCCAGCTCGCCGGCCTCCAGGGCATCGAGACGCGGTAGGCCCTCGTGGAGTTCCCGCGTGGCCTCGGGGCACGACGGCTCGGCCGCGAACAGGTCGCGATAGAAGGCGACGGCACGTTCGCGGACTTCGCCTGGCTCTGTAATGACCCGGCCCTCAGGAGTCTTGAGATGGTCCAAGACTTTGCTCGCTGCCCGCCGCCGCTCCAGGTCGAAAAAGAAGCGGGTCGGGGCGTTGGTTTCCACCAGCTCCTGGCAGCGGGCGCGGATCCTCGCGCCGCGGGCCGCGCTCTCCGCCAAGTCGCACAGGCATTTCCTGCGGAGACGGAGGCTCTCGCTCAGTGCCGCGTCGCTGCCAGCGGCCAGCAGAGCAGCCTCGAGCTCCGCCACGTCCTCCTCCAACTCCCGGACACGGCGGCGCGTCTCGTTCGCGGCCAGCTGGGTGTACTGCTGGCAGAAGGCTCGGGTCTGGACCTTGCCCACGTCCCACCACAGCTTCCAGGAGGAGTGGCTCGGTCTCGCAGCCTCCCACCTCCGCCAAAAGTGGGCAAAGCAGTCCCGGAAATAAGAGTCCTGGAGCAGACTAATGTTCAAACACCAATACGGTGCCCGTGCACAGGCTCTCCCCGGCAGGCTCAGTTCGCTGAAGACCAGGCCATGATCTGATAGACCCGAGGGAGCGATGCAGCTGCTGTGCAGGAGTGGCAGGTGGTGCCTGGTGATATAAAGGCGGTCGAGGCGAGCCATGGTGAGACCGCCGGCACTCGTCTTGGCCCAGGTGTACTGGCGCGCATCGGGATGCAGGGCTCGCCAGACGTCCACGAGGTCTGCCCCCTCCAGGGCAGCTTGCAGCTTGCGAGCGGAGGGCAGGTGGGGCTCAGGCCCTGTGCGGTCGAGGCGCGGGGCAGTGGTGCAATTCAAATCGCCCCCGAGGAGGAGCAGGTCATCATCCTCGCTAGCGTCGTGCAGGAGGGCAGCCAAGCTCTCAAAGAAAGCGACCCTCTCCTGGCCATCGGAGGGCGCGTAGATGTTGACGAGCAGCAGACGGTGTTGCGCGAGGGTGACGCGGACGGTCAGCAGGCGGCCGGGGACGACCTCCCGCGGCACCACCGCGTCAAGCTGCAGCTGCGGCGATAAGAGTGTCGCGACCCCCGCGCGGAGGCTGGTGCCGTGGCTCAGGAACACCTGTCCTCGCCAGGCAGCCCGCCAGGCCGCCTGGTTGAACCTGTCAGAGTGGGTCTCTTGTAGGAAGGCGATGGCCAGCCTCTTCTGTCGCAGGAGCTCCAGGACGGCCTCGCGCTTCACCGCGTCTCGACAGCCGTTGACGTTGAAGGTGCCAATGGTTGTGGCTGCCATGGGGGTGGGTGTGGGAGAGGAGGAGCAAAGCAGAGTGCGGGTGGAAGAGCGAGCACCCAAGAGCAGAGCAAGGCAATACAGACAGGTCAGGGAAGGCCTACCGTGCCCTACTCTAGTCGAGGGACCCGCCCAGGCCCCACTCCACTCTCACCCTCTGGGCAAGCTTGTCCAGACGGTAGGCCATCTGACGTGTGCCCCGATCTTGCTTCATGAGCTTGACTGCCGCCCTGGCAGCCTTGACAAACACTTTGGGGTCCGCACACCACTGGGTGATGTGCCCCGCTACATTTTTCTGCCCCTTGGTTAGCTTCAGCAAGGACAGGAGTCCCCCATAGTCAAGAGAGACCCAGGGGGGCTCCGCCAGCTTGGGGTGGATGTTGCCTACGGAAGAGCGGCGAGGCCGCACCCCCGGCGGGAGCTCGCCCGCAACTGCAGCGTCGACCCCCTCGATGTCCAGGCACATCAGCCGCCTCTCGTCGTCCGAGTCGAGGACCGGCTCCGCGAGGACATTCCCTGTCTTCTTGGGGGGGGAGGGGCCATCCCGCTCACGACGTCTCTTGCGAGAATCCGAGAGCTGGATCTCCATCTCGCTAACGTCCCCATCTGCTCCGGTAGGCTGGGGCGTGACCAAAGGGGCAGTGGGCTCTCCCGCTACCCCCGGGGCCAGGCCACCGGAAGAGAGACATTCGCCACTATCCCTGCTGCCGCCTGACTCCGGAGGCTGGGGGACAGGCGAGGGGAGGGGGACCCCTGAAGGCCCCTCCCCCCCACCCGCTAAGTCTGCCTCGTCGGTGGCTACATCCGACGGGGCGGGTGGTGTGGCAGCCGGAATGGGGTCCGTCCCTGTAGTGGGGGGGTCCTCGGCACTGGCCGAGGAGGGGTCTGTCAGGGATGGGGTGTCCTGAGAGGCCCCCCTCATCTCCCTCTCTTTTTCGGGTGGTAGGGAGGATGCCCGAGCCCCATCATCCGATGAGGCTCCAGCACCGCAGTCCCCGGCCACCCCAGCCACTTCGGCCGGGGCAGGCAGGGGGCAAGGGGAGGCGTCCGCCTCTCCACCTGGTGGGGCTGCCGCACCGAGGGCAGGGGGCGCCACAGACGGGGGAGGGGGCGGTGGGGCCATGGTAGTAGCACCAGCCCCTCGGCTGGACGATGGCTTCCCGCTGGAGACCCCGGTCCCCTGAGATGGAAAGGGGGGGGAAGGAGGTCGGGAGGAAGAGCTCCCAGCCTCCCTGGGCCTGCCGCGTGCCCCAGACGTCGACGCGCCGTCTCTCGGCGCCGCCGCAGGCGGCGATGTTCCGGCCGCCTTGCCCCGAGGGCACTGTGCGGCCAGGTGGGAGGAGCCCCCGCACTTGAAGCACGTGGTCTCTCCCACAGATAGATAGATAATAAACCGCCGCCCCTCGAGCGTGAGGCTCAGGGAGCGAGGCAGCGACTGGGGGCCCTCCTTGAGGAGCATGAAGACCTGCCTCCGAAAGGACAGGACGTGCTTGCCCTGAGGGTTCTTGTTTCCCATCGGCAGGCGGCGAAAAGGACTCGCAGGAACCCCATAGGCCTCAAGTCCCCTGGCCAGCTCCCGATTGGAAACGTGTGGTGGGACGTTGGAAATCACCACCCTCACTGCCTGAGTCTCTAGGGGCGTGACAGGGTAGTGGATGCCCGCAATGTCCAGGCCCTCCGCACACACCCTGTCAACCAAGGCGGGCTTGCTCAAATAGATCATCGGGACCGTGTTCACGCGCCCCGCGTAGCGGATGGTACGCCATCCCAGGAGGGCGGCCAGAGCCTCCACGCAAGCCTCGAACCCCACATGGAGAGGGGCATGAACCCTCAGGCCATGAGACAGCGGGAGGTCCTGAGAGACATCCTCATGCCAGCTGCCAGGCGTAGGAGCCGCCATTCCTCGCCAGGACAGGGTTAAACTGCCAAGCGCAGGAAAAAAAAAAAAAAAAAAAGCCTCAGGCTGACAGGGGGGACTGGGACTGGGAGGGGGCTGAAAACGCCCCAAAATCGGCCTGAGGGGGGGCAGAGCAACCCTGCAGGGGCTCAGGGCAAGCCCCAAGGCAGGGGCAGATGGCAGGGACCAAGGGAAGGGGCCCTGGGGGAGGGAGGCAGCAGAAATCAAAGGGACAACTCAGGCGGGGGTGGGGGAGGGGCAGAGGCAAACGAGGCTGCCAGAGCCCAGGGGAAAAAGGCTCAGAAAGTGGGGGGAAGGGGCAGGGAGGGGGTCCCCAGGGACAGGGTGGGGAGAGGCAAGGGGTTTTTCGGGGGGGGGACAGGAAAAGGGGGGCAGGGAGTGCGAGGCAACGAGCTGAAAGCACCTGAGCTGGAGGAGCTTAGAAGGGCTTCAGCTGTCGGCGGCCATCTTGAAAGAAAGAAAGAAAGAAAGACTTTGACTTTTGACTTTTAAGAGACCTTTATTCCCCGGAGGGTGATGACTCGGAGCCAGTCAAAAGCATGTACAAGGATGCCCGAAGCTCTGGGCCTCATGGACAAGGCCTGGGCTCATGGCCTGCAAGGCCTGCCCGTACACGCTAAACAAAAAAAAAACCAACACAACGAACATAAGGACTATTTACAGTATTTACAGTTCTGCCAGCAGGGACACCCATGGAGGCCTCCGGGGTCGACCCGCACGAGCAAAAGTCCAGGGCCTCGGCCCGCTTGACGCGTCTCTGCGGCTTGAGCAGCCGGTGGCATCACAGAACGAGGATCAGGCGTCCCGCCTCGACCCGGCACAGCACCCCCTCGAGGGCCCAGCGCTCCTCAAAGGCGGGCACCGTCCGCCGGAGGACAGCGTGCTCAAACTCGAGCGAGAGGCGGGCCCGCACCAGCAGGCGGAAGAGCTGCAGGGCGTCGACCATCCCGGTGCCGCTGAGCTGGTTTCGCCGGCTCTTCAGGGTGGCCATCTTGGCCTGGCCCAGCAGGAAGTTGGCCAGGCTGACCGTGGCCCGCTCGGCCGCCCGGTACGGAAAGGAGTGGACGTAGGCGTCTTCGGAGAGGTCTCAGCCCAGTACCCGAAGCAGTGCGCCCAGGGCGGCAAAGAGAGGCTGCAGCCGGGGGCAGTCGAGGAAGGCGTGGAAAATGTCCTCGTCCAGCACTCCCGGGCAGAAGGGGCAGGCCGCCGAGGCCGCTGGGTCCAAGTGACGCACAAAGGTGCCGGTGGCCAGGATGCCGTGCACGAGCCGCCACTGCAGGTCGCCGGTCTTCTTGGCGATGGGCGCCTTATACAGCGTGCGCCACGCCGGGGTCCCGGGCCGCGCCAGGCGCTGCCGCCACGCGGTGTCCGGGCGGCCGGCGAGCACCTGGGCGTGCCGGGTGCGCACCACCCACATGTAGAGGCCCTTGCGGGGCAGGGTGCCAAAAGGGCAGCCCGTATTGCTGCTGGGGGGCACCGGGAGCCTGAGCAGCGTGTTGGGCCGCTCGGCCAGCTCGCCGGGTACCGCTGGGATGACGGGTAGCGGTGGGAAGGCGTCTTCTGCGGCGTCTGCGGTGGGGAGGGGCCGGCGAGTCTGGAGATGGGCTTCCAGGGCGGTCGCTGCCTCCGTCGGGAGGGCGGCCCTAACGGCCCGCAGAAGCCGCCCCGCGGTGCGGACGGAGCGCATCGCCAGCCGGGCAGCCAGGGCCTCGGGTGACAGCCAGTCCGACCGAGCGGGGTCCAGGAGGTGCTCCAGGCGGGTGGAGCGCGCCTCGACGAGAGCTGCCGTGAGGCTGGCGGAGGCCAGGCTCGGCACGACACGGTGCAGGGCCGGGTTGTGGACCAAGGGCTCTCGAAGGAGCTGCGGGAACCGCAGGTGCCTGGCCTGGGGACAGAGATGGAAGGCCGCCCGCCAGGCCCGCACCACGCTGCGGTAGAACGGGGGAAGGACCGTCCCGTTCAGGAAGGTGAGGTCCAGTTGAAACAGCTCCCGGTCAAAGCCGAGGCCCCCCACTCGCCGCAGGAATCGGCACGCCAGCTGTCGCCACGGGAGGTGGCCCTCGGTGTACAGGAGCCGCTGGAGGGCCTGCAGCCGATAGGCGGCCACCCTGCTGGCCAGATCGATCAGGCCCTGGCCCCCCTCGCCGGTGGGCAGGTAGAGGGCAGCTCGTGGGAGCCAGTGGCGTCCGTCCCACAGGAAATCGACCAGGAGCCGCTGCAGTCTCTCCAGTAGCTCCGGCGGAGGGTCCAGCACCGCGCAGCGGTGCCACAGGGTGGCCGCCGCCAGGTTATTGATGACGAGGACGCGCCCCCGGTAGGAAAGGCTGGGCAGGCGCCAGCGCCACCGCTGCAGGCGGGCCTCCACTCCCTCCTCGAGGCCGTCCCAGTTGCGCGCCATGAAGGTCGTCGGCCCCAGGAACACGCCCAAGACCTTGAGGCCCTCGCGGCGCCAGGCGAGGCCCCCCGGCAAGTCCGGCGGAGGCCTGCCAGTCCATGCGCCAAGCAGCAGAGTGTCACTCTTGCCCCAGTTGATGCGGGCGGAGGAGGCGCGCTCGTAGGCCCGCTGGCAATCTGCCAGAGCCCGCATGTCTTCCTGGGTGGCGAGGAAGACGGTGACGTCGTCCGCATAGGCCGACAGCCGGAGACGAGGGCCAGCGGACGGGCCCGTGGCCGATGGCACGGCCACCCCACTCAGGCGGCGGCGCAGCGCGTGTAACAGCGGCTCGATGGCCAGGGCGTAGAGCATGCCCGACAGCGGACAGCCCTGGCGAATGCCCCTGCGCGCGGGGAACGGAGCGCAAAGCACCCCGTTCACCTTGAGCAGGCTGGAAATGTCCCGGTACAAGACCCGGAGGGCCCCGGTGAAGAGGGGCCCAAAGCCAAAGGCCTCCAGCGTGCGGAAGAGGTAGGCGTGGCCCACGCGGTCAAAGGCCTTCTCCTGGTCGAGAGAGAGGAGGCCGACGTCGAGGCCAAAGAGCTCGCTAGCCGTGAGCAGGTCCCGCAGCAGGAACAGGTTGTCTTGTATGGTCCTGCCCGGCACGCAGTAGCTCTGCTCGGGCCCGGTGAGAGAGGCCATGACCGCGCGGAGGCGGGTGGCCAGCGCTTTGGCCAGAATCTTGTAGTCCGCGCACAGCAGGGAGACCGGCCGCCAGTTCTTCATGTAGCCCAGGTCTCCCTTCTTGGGCAGCAGGGTCAGCACCGCTCGGCGGCAGCTGATCGGCAAGACCTTGTCGGCGAGGCTCTCCTGGAAAACGCGCAGGAGGCTGGGGCCGAGGAGAGGCCAGAAGGTCTTGTAGAACTCGGCAGGCAGCCCGTCGAGGCCCGGGGCTTTGCCGGAGGCGAGGCCGGCCGTGGCGGCCGCCAGCTCTTCCAGGGACAAGTCCCGCTCCAGCTCGCCGGCCTCCAGGGCATCGAGACGCGGTAGGCCCTCGTGGAGTTCCCGCGTGGCCTCGGGGCACGACGGCTCGGCCGCGAACAGGTCGCGATAGAAGGCGACGGCACGTTCGCGGACTTCGCCCGGCTCTGTAATGACCCGGCCCTCAGGAGTCTTGAGATGGTCCAAGACTTTGCTCGCTGCCCGCCGCCGCTCCAGGTCGAAAAAGAAGCGGGTCGGGGCGTCGGTTTCCACCAGCTCCTGGCAGCGGGCGCGGATCCTCGCGCCGCGGGCCGCGCTCTCCGCCAAGTCGCGCAGGCATTTCCTGCGGAGCCGGAGGCTCTCGCTCAGCGCCGCGTCGCTGCCGGCGGCCAGCAGAGCAGCCTCGAGCTCCGCCACGTCCTCCTCCAACTCCCGGACACGGCGGCGCGTCTCGTTCGCGGCCAGCTGGGTGTACTGCTGGCAGAAGGCTCGGGTCTGGACCTTGCCCACGTCCCACCACAGCTTCCAGGAGGAGTGGCTCGGTCTCGCAGCCTCCCACCTCCGCCAAAAGTGGGCAAAGCAGTCCCGGAAATAAGAGTCCTGGAGCAGACTAATGTTCAAACACCAATACGGTGCCCGTGCACAGGCTCTCCCCGGCAGGCTCAGTTCGCTGAAGGCCAGGCCATGATCTGATAGACCCGAGGGAGCGATGCGGCTGCTGCGCAGGAGTGGCAGGTGGTGCCTGGTGATATAAAGGCGGTCGAGGCGAGCCATGGTGAGACCGCCGGCGCTCGTCTTGGCCCAGGTGTACTGGCGCGCATCGGGATGCAGGGCTCGCCAGACGTCCACGAGGTCTGCCCCCTCCAGGGCAGCTTGCAGCTTGCGAGCGGAGGGCAGGTGGGGCTCAGGCCCTGTGCGGTCGAGGCGCGGGGCAGTGGTGCAATTGAAATCGCCCCCGAGGAGGAGCAGGTCATCATCCTCGCTAGCGTCGCGCAGGAGGGCAGCCAAGCTCTCAAAGAAAGCGACCCTCTCCTGGCCATCGGAGGGCGCGTAGATGTTGACGAGCAGCAGACGGTGTTGCGCGAGGGTGACGCGGACGGTCAGCAGGCGGCCGGGGACGACCTCCCGCGGCACCACCGCGTCAAGCTGCAGCTGCGGCGATAAGAGTGTCGCGACCCCCGCGCGGAGGCTGGTGCCGTGGCTCAGGAACACCTGTCCTCGCCAGGCAGCCTGCCAGGCCGCCTGGTTGAACCTGTCAGAGTGGGTCTCTTGTAGGAAGGCGATGGCCAGCCTCTTCTGCCGCAGGAGCTCCAGGACGGCCTCGCGCTTCACCGCGTCTCGACAGCCGTTGACGTTGAAGGTGCCAATGGTTGTGGCTGCCATGGGGGTGGGTGTGGGAGAGGAGGAGCAAAGCAGAGTGCGGGTGGAAGAGCGAGCACCCAAGAGCAGAGCAAGGCAATACAGACAGGTCAGGGAAGGCCTACCGTGCCCTACTCTAGTCGAGGGACCCGCCCAGGCCCCACTCCACTCTCACCCTCTGGGCAAGCTTGTCCAGACGGTAGGCCATCTGACGTGTGCCCCGATCTTGCTTCATGAGCTTGACTGCCGCCCTGGCAGCCTTGACAAACACTTTGGGGTCCGCACACCACTGGGTGATGTGCCCCGCTACATTTTTCTGCCCCTTGGTTAGCTTCAGCAAGGACAGGAGTCCCCCATAGTCAGGAGAGACCCAGGGGGGCTCCGCCAGCTTGGGGTGGATGTTGCCCACGGAAGAGCGGCGAGGCCACACCCCCGGCGGGAGCTCGCCCGCAACTGCAGCGTCGACCCCCTCGATGTCCAGGCACATCAGCCGCCTCTCGTCGTCCGAGTCGAGGACCGGCTCCGCGAGGACATTCCCTGTCTTCTTGGGGGGGGAGGGGCCATCCCGCTCACGACGTCTCTTGCGAGACTCCGAGAGCTGGATCTCCATCTCGCTAACTTCCCCATCTGCTCCGGTAGGCTGGGGCGTGACCAAAGGGGCAGCGGGCTCTCCCGCCACCCCCGGGGCCAGGCCATCGGAAGAGAGACATTTGCCACTATCCCTGCTGCCGCCTGACTCTGGAGGCTGGGGGACAGGCGAGGGGAGGGGGACCCCTGAAGGCCCCTCCCCCCCACCAGCTAAGTCTGCCTCGTCGGTGGCTACATCCGACGGGGCGGGTGGTGTGGCAGCCGGAACGGGGTCCGGCTCTGTAGTGGGGGGGCCCTCGGCACTGGCCGAGGAGGGGGCTGTCAGGGATGGGGTGTCCTGAGAGGCCCCCCTCATCTCCCTCTCTTTTTCGGGTGGTAGGGAGGATGCCCGAGCCCCATCATCCGATGAGGCTCCAGCACCGCAGTCCCCGGCCACCCCAGTCACTTCGGCCGGGGCAGGCAGGGGGCAAGGGGAGGCGTCCGCCTCTCCACCTGGTGGGGCTGCCGCACCGAGGGCAGGGGGCGCCACAGACGGGGGAGGGGGCGGTGGGGCCACGGTAGTAGCACCAGCCCCTCGGCTGGACGATGGCTTCCCGCTGGAGACCCCGGTCCCCTGAGATGGAATGGGGGGGGAAGGAGGTCGGGAGGAAGAGCTCCCAGCCTCCCTGGGCCTGCCTCGTGCCCCAGAGGTCGACGCGCCGTCTGTCGGCGCTGCCGCAGGCGGCGATGGTCCGGCCGCCTTGCCCCGAGGGCACTGCGCGGCCAGGTGGGAGGAGCCCCCGCACTTGAAGCACGTGGTCTCTCCCACAGACAGATAGATAATAAACCGCCGCCCCTCGAGCGTGAGGCTCAGGGAGCGAGGCAGCGACTGGGGGCCCTCCTTGAGGAGCATGAAGACCTGCCTCCGAAAGGACAGGACGTGCTTGCCCTGAGGGTTCTTGTTTCCCATCGGCAGGCGGCGAAAAGGACTCGCAGGAACCCCATAGGCCTCGAGTCCCCTGGCCAGCTCCCGATTGGAAACGTGCGGTGGGACGTTGGAAATCACCACCCTCACTGCCTGAGTCTCTAGGGGCGTGACAGGGTAGTGGATGCCCGCAATGTCCAGGCCCTCCGCGCACACCCTGTCAACCAAGGCGGGCTTGCTCAAATAGATCATCGGGACCGTGTTCACGCGCCCCGCGTAGCGGATGGTACGCCATCCCAGGAGGGCGGCCAGAGCCTCCACGCAAGCCTCGAGCCCCACATGGAGAGGGGCATGAACCCTCAGGCCATGAGACAGTGGGAGGTCCTGAGAGACATCCTCATGCCAGCTGCCAGGCGTAGGAGCCGCCATTCCTCGCCAGGACAGGGTTAAACTGCGAAGCGCAGCAAAAAAAAAAAAAGCCTCAGGCTGACCCGGGGGACTGGGACTGGGAGGGGGCTGAAAACGCCCCAAAATCGGCCTGAGGGGGGGCAGAGCAACCCCGCAGGGGCTCAGGGCAAGCCCCAAGGCAGGGGCAGATGGCAGGGACCAAGGGAAGGGGCCCTGGGGGAGGGAGGCAGCAGAAATCAAAGGGACAACTCAGGCGGGGGTGGGGGAGGGGCAGAGACAAACGAGGCTGCCAGAGCCCAGGGGAAAAAGGCTCAGAAAGTGGGGGGAAGGGGCAGGGAGGGGGTCCCCAGGGACAGGGTGGGGAGAGGCAAGGGGTTTTTTTTGGGGGGGACTGGAAAAGGGGGGCAGGGAGTGCGAGGCAACGAGCTGAAAGCACCTGAGCTGGAGGAGCTTAGAAGGGCTTCAGCTGTCGGCGGCCATCTTGAAAGAAAGAAAGACTTTTGACTTTTAAGAGACCTTTATTCCCCGGAGGGTGATGACTCGGAGCCAGTCAAAAGCATGTACAAGGACGCCCGAAGCTCTGGGCCTCGTGGACAAGGCCTGGGCTCGTGGCCTGCAAGGCCTGCCCGTACACTCTAGACAAAAAAAAAAACAACCAACACAACGAAACATAAGGACTATTTACAGTATTTACAGTTCTGCCAGCAGGGACACCCATGGAGGCCTCCGGGGTCGACCCGCACGAGCAAAAGTCCAGGGCCTCGGCCCGCTTGACGCGTCTCTGCGGCTTGAGCAGCCGATGGCATCACAGAACGAGGATCAGGCGTCCCGCCTCGACCCGGCACAGCACCCCCTCGAGGGCCCAGCGCTCCTCAAAGGCGGGCACCGTCCGCCGGAGGACAGCGTGCTCAAACTCGAGCGAGAGGCGGGCCCGCACCAGCAGGCGGAAGAGCTGCAGGGCGTCGACCATCCCGGTGCCGCTGAGCTGGTTTCGCCGGCTCTTCAGGGTGGCCATCTTGGCCTGGCCCAGCAGGAAGTTGGCCAGGCTGACCGTGGCCCGCTCGGCCGCCCGGTACGGAAAGGAGTGGACGTAAGCGTCTTCGGAGAGGTCTCGGCCCAGTACCCGAAGCAGTGCGCCCAGGGCGGCAAAGAGAGGCTGCAGCCGGGGGCAGTCGAGGAAGGCGTGGAAAATGTCCTCGTCCAGCACCCCCGGGCAGAAGGGGCAGGCCGCCGAGGCCGCTGGGTCCAAGTGACGCACAAAGGTGCCGGTGGCCAGGATGCCGTGCACGAGCCGCCACTGCAGGTCGCCGGTCTTCTTGGCGATGGGCGCCTTATACAGCGTGCGCCACGCCGGGGTCCCGGGCCGCGCCAGGCGCCGCCGCCACGCGGTGTCAGGGCGGCCGGCGAGCACCTGGGCGTGCCGGGTGCGCACCACCCACATGTAGAGGCCCTTGCGGGGCAGGGTGCCAAAAGGGCAGCCCGTATTGCTGCTGGGGGGCACCGGGAGCCTGAGCAGCGTGTTGGGCCGCTCGGCCAGCTCGCCGGGTACCGCTGGGATGACGGGTAGCGGTGGGAAGGCGTCTTCTGCGGCGTCTGCGGCGGGGAGGGGCCGGCGAGTCTGGAGATGGGCTTCCAGGGCGGTCGCTGCCTCCGTCGGGAGGGCGGCCCTAACGGCCCGCAGAAGCCGCCCCGCGGTGCGGACGGAGCGCATGGCCAGCCGGGCAGCCAGGGCCTCGGGTGACAGCCAGTCCGACCGAGCGGGGTCCAGGAGGTGCTCCAGGCGGGTGGAGCGCGCCTCGACAAGAGCTGCCGTGAGGCTGGCGGAGGCCAGGCTCGGCACGACACGGTGCAGGGCCGGGTTGTGGACCAAGGGCTCTCGAAGGAGCTGCGGGAACCGCAGGTGCCTGGCCTGGGGACAGAGATGGAAGGCCGCCCTCCAGGCCCGCACCACGCTGCGGTAGAACGGGGGAAGGACCGCCCCGTTCAGGAAGGTGAGGTCCAGTTGAAACAGCTCCCGGTCAAAGCCGAGGCCCCCCACTCGCCGCAGGAATCGGCACGCCAGCTGTCGCCACGGGAGGTGGCCTTCGGTGTACAGGAGCCGCTGGAGGGCCTGCAGCCGATAGGCGGCCACCCTGCTGGCCAGATCGATCAGGCCCTGGCCCCCCTCGCCGGTGGGCAGGTAGAGGGCAGCTCGTGGGAGCCAGTGGCGTCCGTCCCACAGGAAATCGACCAGGAGCCGCTGCAGTCGCTCCAGTAGCTCCGGCGGAGGGTCCAGCACCGCGCAGCGGTGCCACAGGGTGGCCGCCGCCAGGTTATTGATGACGAGGACGCGCCCCCGGTAGGAAAGGCTGGGCAGGCGCCAGCGCCACCGCTGCAGGCGGGCCTCCACTCCCTCCTCGAGGCCGTCCCAGTTGCGCGCCATGAAGGTCGTCGGCCCCAGGAACACGCCCAAGACCTTGAGGCCCTCGCGGCGCCAGGCGAGGCCCCCCGGCAAGTCCGGCGGAGGCCTGCCAGTCCATGCGCCAAGCAGCAGAGTGTCACTCTTGCCCCAGTTGATGCGGGCGGAGGAGGCGCGCTCGTAGGCCCGCTGGCAATCTGCCAGAGCCCGCACGTCTTCCCGGGTGGCGAGGAAGACGGTGACGTCGTCCGCGTAGGCCGACAGCCGGAGACGAGGGCCAGCGGACGGGCCCGTGGCCGATGGCAGGGCCACCCCACTCAGGCGGCGGCGCAGCGCGTGTAACAGCGGCTCGATGGCCAGGGCGTAGAGCATGCCCGACAGCGGACAGCCCTGGCGAATGCCCCTGCGCACGGGGAACGGAGCGCAAAGCACCCCGTTCACCTTGAGCAGGCTGGAAATGTCCCGGTACAAGACCCGGAGGGCCCCGGTGAAGAGGGGCCCAAAGCCAAAGGCCTCCAACGTGCGGAAGAGGTAGGCGTGGCCCACGCGGTCAAAGGCCTTCTCCTGGTCTAGAGAGAGGAGGCCGACGTCGAGGCCAAAGAGCTCGCTAGCCGTGAGCAGGTCCCGCAGCAGGAACAGGTTGTCTTGTATGGTCCTGCCCGGCACGCAGTAGCTCTGCTCGGGCCCGGTGAGAGAGGCCATGACCGCGCGGAGGCGGGTGGCCAGCGCTTTGGCCAGAATCTTGTAGTCCGCGCACAGCAGGGAGACCGGCCGCCAGTTCTTCATGTAGCCCAGGTCTCCCTTCTTGGGCAGCAGGGTCAGCACCGCTCGGCGGCAGCTGATCGGCAAGACCTTGTCGGCGAGGCTCTCCTGGAAAACGCGCAGGAGGCTGGGGCCGAGGAGAGGCCAGAAGGTCTTGTAGAACTCGGCAGGCAGCCCGTCGAGGCCCGGGGCTTTGCCGGAGGCGAGGCCGGCCGTGGCGGCCGCCAGCTCTTCCAGGGACAAGTCCCGCTCCAGCTCGCCGGCCTCCAGGGCATCGAGACGCGGTAGGCCCTCGTGGAGTTCCCGCGTGGCCTCGGGGCACGACGGCTCGGCCGCGAACAGGTCGCGATAGAAGGCGACGGCACGTTCGCGGACTTCGCCCGGCTCTGTAATGACCCGGCCCTCAGGAGTCTTGAGATGGTCCAAGGCTTTGCTCGCTGCCCGCCGCCGCTCCAGGTCGAAAAAGAAGCGGGTCGGGGCGTCGGTTTCCACCAGCTCCTGGCAGCGGGCGCGGATCCTCGCGCCGCGGGCCGCGCTCTCCGCCAAGTCGCGCAGGCATTTCCTGCGGAGCCGGAGGCTCTCGCTCAGTGCCGCGTCGCTGCCTGCGGCCAGCAGAGCAGCCTCGAGCTCCGCCACGTCCTCCTCCAACTCCCGGATACGGCGGCGCGTCTCGTTCGCGGCCAGCTGGGTGTACTGCTGGCAGAAGGCTCGGGTCTGGACCTTGCCCACGTCCCACCACAGCTTCCAGGAGGAGTGGCTCGGTCTCGCAGCCTCCCACCTCCGCCAAAAGTGGGCAAAGCAGTCCCGGAAATAAGAGTCCTGGAGCAGACTAATGTTCAAACACCAATACGGTGCCCGTGCACAGGCTCTCCCCGGCAGGCTCAGTTCGCTGAAGGCCAGGCCATGATCTGATAGACCCGAGGGAGCGATGCGGCTGCTGCGCAGGAGTGGCAGGTGGTGCCTGGTGATATAAAGGCGGTCGAGGCGAGCCATGGTGAGACCGCCGGCACTCGTCTTGGCCCAGGTGTACTGGCGCGCATCGGGATGCAGGGCTCGCCAGACGTCCACGAGGTCTGCCCCCTCCAGGGCAGCTTGCAGCTTGCGAGCGGAGGGCAGGTGGGGCTCAGGCCCTGTGCGGTCGAGGCGCGGGGCAGTGGTGCAATTGAAATCGCCCCCGAGGAGGAGCAGGTCATCATCCTCGCTAGCGTCGCGCAGGAGGGCAGCCAAGCTCTCAAAGAAAGCGACCCTCTCCTGGCCATCGGAGGGCGCGTAGATGTTGACGAGCAGCAGACGGTGTTGCGCGAGGGTGACGCGGACGGTCAGCAGGCGGCCGGGGACGACCTCCCGCGGCACCGCCGCGTCAAGCTGCAGCTGCGGCGATAAGAGTGTCGCGACCCCCGCGCGGAGGTTGGTGCCGTGGCTCAGGAACACCTGTCCTCGCCAGGCAGCCCGCCAGGCCGCCTGGTTGAACCTGTCAGAGTGGGTCTCTTGTAGGAAGGCGATGGCCAGCCTCTTCTGCCGCAGGAGCTCCAGGACGGCCTCGCGCTTCACCGCGTCTCGACAGCCGTTGACGTTGAAGGTGCCAATGGTTGTGGCTGCCATGGGGGTGGGTGTGGGAGAGGAGGAGCAAAGCAGAGTGCGGGTGGAAGAGCGAGCACCCAAGAGCAGAGCAAGGCAATACAGACAGGTCAGGGAAGGCCTACCGTGCCCTACTCTAGTCGAGGGACCCGCCCAGGCCCCACTCCACTCTCACCCTCTGGGCAAGCTTGTCCAGACGGTAGGCCATCTGACGTGTGCCCCGATCTTGCTTCATGAGCTTGACTGCCGCCCTGGCAGCCTTGACAAACACTTCGGGGTCCGCACACCACTGGGTGATGTGCCCCGCTACATTTTTCTGCCCCTTGGTTAGCTTCAGCAAGGACAGGAGTCCCCCATAGTCAGGAGAGACCCAGGGGGGCTCCGCCAGCTTGGGGTGGATGTTGCCTACGGAAGAGCGGCGAGGCCACACCCCCGGCGGGAGCTCGCCCGCAACTGCAGCGTCGACCCCCTCGATGTCCAGGCACATCAGCCGCCTCTCGTCGTCCGAGTCGAGGACCGGCTCCGCGAGGACATTCCCTATCTTCTTGGGGGGGGAGGGGCCATCCCGCTCACGACGTCTCTTGCGAGACTCCGAGAGCTGGATCTCCATCTCGCTAACGTCCCCATCTGCTCCGGTAGGCTGGGGCGTGACCAAAGGGGCAGCGGGCTCTCCCGCCACCCCCGGGGCCAGGCCACCGGAAGAGAGACATTCGCCACTATCCCTGCTGCCGCCTGACTCCGGAGGCCGGGGGACAGGCGAGGGGAGGAGGACCCCTGAAGGCCCCTCCCCCCCACCCGCTAAGTCTGCCTCGTCGGTGGCTACATCCGACGGGGCGGGTGGTGTGGCAGCCGGAACGGGGTCCGGCTCTGTAGTGGGGGGGTCCTCGGCACTGGCCGAGGAGGGGTCTGTCAGGGATGGGGTGTCCTGAGAGGCCCCCCTCATCTCCCTCTCTTTTTCGGGTGGTAGGGAGGACGCCCGAGCCCCATCATCCGATGAGGCTCCAGCACCGCAGTCCCCGGCCACCCCAGCCACTTCGGCCGGGGCAGGCAGGGGGCAAGGGGAGGCGTCCGCCTCTCCACCCGGTGGGGCTGCCGCACCGAGGGCAGGGGGCGCCACAGACGGGGGAGGGGGCGGCGGGGCCATGGTAGCAGCACCAGCCCCTCGGCTGGACGATGGCTTCCCGCTGGAGACCCCGGTCCCCTGAGATGGAACGGAGGGGGAAGGAGGTCGGGAGGAAGAGCTCCCAGCCTCCCTGGGCCTGTCGCGTGCCCCAGAGGTCGACGCGCTGTCTTTCGGCACTGCCGCAGGCGGCGATGGTCCGGCCGCCTTGCCCCGAGGGCACTGCGCGGCCAGGTGGGAGGAGCCCCCGCACTTGAAGCACGTGGTCTCTCCCACAGACAGATAGATAATAAACCGCCGCCCCTCGAGCGTGAGGCTCAGGGAGCGAGGCAGCGACTGGGGGCCCTCCTTGAGGAGCATGAAGACCTGCCTCCGAAAGGACAGGACGTGCTTGCCCTGAGGGTTCTTGTTTCCCATCGGCAGGCGGCGAAAAGGACTCGCGGGAAGCCCATAGGCCTCGAGTCCCCTGGCCAGCTCCCGATTGGAAATGTGCGGTGGGACGTTGGAAATCACCACCCTCACTGCCTGAGTCTCTAGGGGCGTGACGGGGTAGTGGATGCCCGCAATGTCCAGGCCCTCCGCACACACCCTGTCAACCAAGGCGGGCTTGCTCAAATAGATCATCGGGACCGTGTTCACGCGCCCCGCGTAGCGGATGGTACGCCATCCCAGGAGGGCGGCCAGAGCCTCCACGCAAGCCTCGAGCCCCACATGGAGAGGGGCATGAACCCTCAGGCCATGAGACAGTGGGAGGTCCTGAGAGACATCCTCATGCCAGCTGCCAGGCGTAGGAGCCGCCATTCCTCGCCAGGACAGGGTTAAACTGCGAAGCGCAGCAAAAAAAAAAAAAAAAAAAAAAAGCCTCAGGCTGGCCCTGGGACTGGGACTGGGAGGGGGCTGAAAACGCCCCAAAATCGGCCTGAGGGGGAGCAGAGCAACCCCGCAGGGGCTCAGGGCAAGCCCCAAGGCAAGGGGAGATGGCAGGGACCAAGGGAAGGGGCCCTGGGGGAGGGAGGCAGCAGAAATCAAAGGGACAACTCAGGCGGGGGTGGGGGAGGGGCAGAGGCAAACGAGGCTGCCAGAGCCCAGGGGAAAAAGGCTCAGAAAGTGGGGGGAAGGGGCAGGGAGGGGGTCCCCAGGGACAGGGTGGGGAGAGGCAAGGGGTTTTTTTTGGGGGGGACAGGAAAAGGGGGGCAGGGAGTGCGAGGCAACGAGCTGAAAGCACCTGAGCTGGAGGAGCTTAGAAGGGCTTCAGCTGTCGGCGGCCATCTTGAAAGAAAGAAAGAAAGAAAGAAAGAAAGAAAGAAAGAAAGAAAGAAAGAAAGAAAGAAAGAAAGAAAGACTTTTGACTTTTAAGAGACCTTTATTCCCGGGAGGGTGATAACTCGGAGCCAGTAAAGAGCATGTACAAGGACGCCCGAAGCTCTGGGCCTCATGGACATGGTCCTGGGCTCACAGCCTGCAAGGCCTGCCCGTACACTCTAGACTAAAAACCGTAGCGAGCTAAAGGTCTATTTACATATTTACATTTCCACAAGCGGGGACACCCATGGGGAGCCTCAGGGCTCAAAGAAAGAAAGAAAGGAGTATCGCAAACTGTGGACACTCGGCTTCAAAAAATCAGAGTTTGACTCTCTATGGGAACTGATAGCAGAATCTGAAGGGGAAGAGTCTAGGAGAGCTGACTGTACTTTAAAGAAGCCTTACTTAGGGTTTGAGAATGAATCATCCTGATGAGCAGGAAGTCTAGCAAGTATTTTAGAAGACTAGTTTAGTTTTATTAGGGAACTCTTCAATGAGTTCATACACAAAAACGAAGTTTATGAAAAGTGAAACCTTAGATAAATGACTAAACAGGAGTATAAGAATACTGATTAGGCATGCAGGGATGAAATTGGGAAGGTCAAAGCACAATTGGCATTGCAGCTAGCAAGGGACACGAAGGGTAACAAAGATTCTACAAGTATATCAACAACAAGAGGAATATCATGTGGGTCCCTGACTGAATGGGAGAGTCAATCTAATAACAGATGATGCAGAAAAGCCTGAGTTACTCAATGCCTTTTTCCCCTGAGCCTTCACAAGCTAGGTCAGCTCCCAGACTACAGCACTAGGCAGCACAGTTTGGGGAGAAGGTGAACAGCTGACGGTGGCAAAAAATAAGTTAGATTTCATAGATTTTCATAGACATTTGATCTGGAAGGGACCCTGGAGGATCATCAAGTCCAGCCCCCTTCTCCAGGGGCAGGAAGTCAGCAGGGATCATAGGATCCCAACAAGATAAGCATCTAAATGTGTCTTGAAGGTGTTCAAAGTGGGTGCTTGAATCGCCTCCGGCAGCAGTCTCTTCCAAACCTTGGGGACTCGGACAGTAAAGAAGTTCTTCCTTATGTCCAGCCTGAATCGGTCATTGCGGACTTTGTGACTGTTTGATCCTGTCATCCCTTAGGGCAGTTTGGTGAACAGATGTTCCCCCAGATCCTGGTAAACACCCCTGATAAACTTGCAGGTGGCCACTAGATCACCCCTGAGCCTGTGCTTTTCCAGGCTGAAGAGTCCCATGGCTCTCAGCCTCTCATCCTAAGGTCTGTTTTCCTGAGCTCTGATCATGCGTATGGCTGTGCTCTGCAGTCTCTCAAGCTTCTCCACATCCTTTTTGAATTGTGGAGCCCAAAACTGGATGCAGTAATCCAGCTGAGGCCTGACCAAGGCCAAGTACAAGGGGAGAATGATGTCCTGGTATTTGCTTGAGAAGCATATATGAATGCAAGCCAGCTTTTTCCTCGCTTTACTAGCCGCAGTATCACATTGAAGGCTCATGTTCATCTTGTGGTCAATCATTACCCCCAAGTCCCTTTCATCTGTAGTGCTAACCAGCATAGCACTGCTCAGCCTATAAGCATGTTGCAGGTTTTTCCTCCGAAGGTGGAGAACCTTGCATTTTTCGGTGTTGAACGCCATCAGGTTCTCGTCTGCTCATTTCCTGAGCCTGTTAAGATCTGCCTGGACAACCCTTCTGTCCTCAGGTCTGGATGCTTTAACCCAGAGTTTGGTGTCATCAGCAAACTTGGCCCGTCCACTTCTGACACCAATATCTACATCATTGATGATGTTAAACAGTATAAGCCCTAAGACAGAGCCTTGAGGGACCCCACTGGTGACAGCACACCAAATTGATTGACTTCCGTCAACCACCACCCTCTGGGTCCTACCATGGAACCAATTCCCCAGCCACCAGATCATGGTGATGTCAAAGCCGTAGTTAGCCAGTTTTGCCAAGAAGTGATCATGGATTTCCAGATTGAAGGCTTTTTTAAAGTCAAGATATACAACATCAATCTCTTCCCCCTTGTCCAGGTGATAGGTCACCTGGTCATAAAAGGAAATGATATTGGTCAAGCAAAACCTACTCACAGACCTACCTGCAACAAACCCATTTTGGGTATCCCTCAGGATATTGATGTTAGCTAGTTTGTTAAGGATGGCCTCTTTGATAATCTTTTTCAAGATCTTCCCCAGAATAAAGGTCAGGCTGATGGGCCTGTAGCTTGTCGGATCTACTTTCCTCCTTCCTTGAATATAGGCATGACATTGGCCTTCTTCCAATCTTCATGCACTTCACCAAAGCACCAGGAGTTCTCAAAGATCCATGCCAAGGGATGAGCTATGATTCTATCCAGCCTCTCAAGGTGTTCCTTCATGAGGTCAGCTTCAATGGAGGGCAAGGAATCTTCCTCACCCAGGCATCCCTGACCCACAGTGGGCAGGGGCATCCCATGGGATTGGTGAAAAACTGACACAAAGTACCCATTTAACAAGTTTGCTTTTTCATGGGCATAGGTTGTCAGTTGTCCTATCTGGTTTAGCAGGGGTCCAATGTTGTCCTTGCTTTTCCTTCAGCTCCCCACATATCTAAAAAGGACTTTTTATTGCCCTTGATATTTGTAGCTAGCTGGAGTTCCATCGCAGCCTTGACTTTCTTGGTTTGCTCTCTGCAGGTCTGGACCAGAGCAGAGTATTCCTCCTTGGTGGTGGTTCCAGTTCTTCATCCTTTGTAGGTATCCCTTTTAAGATGCAGGAGGTCCGCCAGTTCCCTGGAGAGCCATGGGGGCTTCTGTGCCCTTTTGCTGCCTTTCCCCTGAGACGGGATGGACTTTGCTTGTGCATCCAGGATTGCTCCCTTGAGGAGCAACCACTCATCCTGAATTCCCCTCCCCTTTGGGTTGTGGGCCTTTAGGGCCTCACTGACAAGCCTCCTGAGCTTGTCAAAATCAGCTTTCCTGAAGTCGAGGACTTCTTAATTACTCACTGACTTGCCAGCTTTATGGCAGATAGTGAAGGTGATCAGCTCGTGGTCAGTGTCACCCAGCTTCCCTTCAATCATTAGGTCACTGATTAGGTCATCCCCAGTTGCTAGTACCAGGTCGAGCTGTGCTTTACCTCTTGTCGGCCCATAGACTTCCTGCATCAGATAGAGGTCATCCACACATGAGAGAAAGCTTTGGGACCACTTGGATTTGGCCGAGCATTCCTCCCATGAGATGTCTGGGTAGTTAAAGTCTCTCATGACAACCATACACCAGGAGCAGGCAGCCTCAGCCAATTCCCTGGCTAACTAGTGGTCAAGGTCTTGACCCTGGATAGGGAGTCTGTAGTAGACTCCCACCATAGTATCCCCTGTGCCATGTTCCCCACGGATTTTAACCCAGAAGGTCTCAAGCCCACCATGGGTGCCAATGTCAGCTTGCAGGGGTGCATAGCTTTCCTTGACATAGAGAGTTACGCCCCCACCCCTTTTGTCCACTCGATCCCTCCTGTACAGGGTACAGCCATCTATACCTGTGGCCCAGTCATGGGTGGAGTCCCACCAGGTCTCTGTTATCCCTATAACATCATAGTTATTTGTGTTTAGCAGGAGGACAAGTTCCTCCTGTTTATTCCTCAAGCTCCTGGCATTTGTGAATAGGCACGCAAGTGTCCCCTTGGGGGCCCTTGCCTTGCCTACACTTTGTTTCAGGGCTGGGGCAGGGGTGGGTTCCCTTAAATGCCTTGGCTTCCTGGCTTTGCAAGGGTTTCTCAGTGGGTCAACCCATCCCCCAGCAGGCTTAAAGCCCAGTGGAGCAGGTCAGTCAGTCTGGCTGAGAAGAGCCTCCTCCCCAGTGGAGAGAGGTGGAAGCTGTCCCTTCCCAGCAGTTTGCTGCCTCTCTCAACGAAGAGCCGACTGTGGTCATGAAAGCCAAAGCCTTCCCCATGACACCAGCGCTGCAGTCTTTGGTTAACTACCTGGATCCTCCTCTCCCTCCTCAGCCCATAGTCTAGGATTGGGAGGATCAAAGAAAACACCACCTGTTCCCCCAGACCCTTAAGCCCCACTCCCAAATCCCTGTAGTACCTCATGACCCAGCTGGGAGCATTCCGATCCATGTCATTGGTGCCCACATGGATGAGGAGCATAGGGTAGTGGTCAGTGGACTGGAGGAGCTTAGGGATCCACAATGTCTCAGATTCTGACTTCCAGGAAGCAGCAAACTTCCCAGGCTAAGGGGCTGGGGCAGCAGATTACCCCCTCAGTCCCCCTCAGGATGGAGTCTCCCACAACAAATACTTTGCATTTTGTCTTGGGGAGAGCGGGGGCGGTAGCTAGAGTACAGCCTGTGTTGCCTGTAGGAGCTGGCAACTCAGCAGGCTCTGCTGGGGCTGTAAGAAGTTCATACCTGTTGCGAAGCTTCAGTGGGGTGGGGGCCTTGGTGTGGCGAGCCTTGGGGCCCTTGACCACCTTGGTCCAACCCCTGGGCTGGACAGTAAGGGAGGTCCTTGAGTCCTCCCTTGTCCTGGAGGGAGACCTTGGTCTACCTTCCATCTCCCAGGGGAGAAGGGCCTGTCAGTAGGAGTCAATCTCCTGTTCACAGTCCCTGATGGTGTGCAGTCTCTGGACTGTGGCCCGGAGCTCTTCCAGCTGGCACAGCAGAGGCCCCAAAAGGGAGCAGACCTCACAAGGGGAGGTGGCCACACTCCCAGGCCCCAGAGCCTGAAAATGGGACAGGCAGCCCCCGCAACCAAGAGCCAGAGGCTCTGTCTGTGTGGAGCCCGGAACCATGGGTTCCACCTTGGTGGAGGCCTCTGAGGTGCTGGGGGGGGAGGGGCTGCAGACCCCGAGGGGACCCTCAGGGTGCAGCACATGCCCATCCGAGGCATGCCGCTCGTGTGCTGGCTATGGCTGGGACTGTCTACCCTGAGGGGCTCACAGGCAGGGCCTCAGGCCCTCCCACATGCCCTCCTGCACAAACTCCCATGCTAACTCATATACAGGGCCAAGGAGCATGCCTGTTTAAGTGGCCTGTTCACACGGCTCTGTTTGCACGGCTCCCTGTGGGGCTTGGCAAAGTAGGAACTGGAGGGGGGGCATGACCCTCCCCGTGTCCAACTAAGCCAGCTCCCAGCTGGCTAAGTCTCACCCACCACAGGCCCCCACTTACCTGTGACCAGGCAGGGGTCATCGGTGGTCCTGGGGTCTCTCCTGGGGGTCCCTGGGCTCACGGAGGCACAGCAGCCTTACACCTGTGCATCTCACACTGGAGCCAGGACCTAAATAGGGACTATTAAGGAAAAACTGGATGTGTCTATGGGGCTGGATGTGATGCACCTGATGGTGATGAGGGAGTTCACCAATGTGATTTCAAAGCTACTGGCCATTATCTCTGAATACTTGTGGTGATGGGGAGAGGTCCCAGGCAACTGGAAAAAGTCAACCATAGTGCCCATCTGTTTTTGTTTTTGTTTTTTTTAGAAAAAGAGAAGACGATGGATCTGGGGAACTACAAACTGGTCAGCCTCACCTCAGTCCCTGGAAAAATCGTGGAGCACATCCTAAAGGAATCTATTTCCAAGCACTTGGAAAAGTTGATTAGGAATTTTTGGCATGGATTCACCAAGGGCAAGTCATGCCTGACCAACCTGACTCATTTCTGTGATGGGATGACTAGCTCTGTGAATGTAGGGAGAGGAGTGGACATGATATACCTTCAATTTAGCAAGGTTTTTAATACAGTCTCCTTCAACCTTCTCACAAGAAAGCTAAAGACGTACAAGCTGGATGAGTGGAATGTAATGGATAGAAAACTGGACAGATTGTCAGGCTCAAGGGGAAGTAATCAATGGCTCAATGTCTAGTTGGCAGCTGGTATCAAATGGAAAGCTCCTGGGGTCAGTCCTGGGGCCAGTGTTGTTCAATATCTTCATCAATGACCTTTAAGATGGGATGGAGTGCACGGTCAGCAAGTTTGCTAATGACACCAAGCTGGGCTGTAGTAGATATGCTGGAGGGTAGGGCTAGAATTCAGCGAGATCTTGACAGGTTGGAGGATTGGGACAAAAGAAATCTCATGAAGTTCAATAAGGAGAAGTGCAAAGTCCTGTACTTAGGATGGAACAATCCTATGCACTGGTATAGACTGGAGACTGACTGGCTAAACTGGATTTAGTAACACCCTTCAATGACCTGAAGTGGGGTTCCAAAGAGGATGGAGCTAGACTGTTCTCAGTGGTAGAAGGTAACAGAACAAGGAGCAATGGTCTCATGTTGCAGCAAGGAAAGGCTAGGTTAGATATTAGGAAAAACTCCCTCAGAAGGAGGGTAGAAAAGCACTGGAGCAGGTTACCCAGAGAGGTTGTGGAATCACCATCCTTAGAGCTTAAGACCCAGGTAGGCAAAGCCCTGGCTGGAATGATCTAATTGGACATGGTCCTGCTTTGAGCATGGGTTTAGATTAGATGATGTCTTGAGGTCCCTTCCAACCCTAGTTTTCTAGAATTCTATGGTTTTTACATTATTTGGCATACATAAAACTACTCAGGATTACAAGATGTGCATTTGTGATTCAAACAACAAATTAATTATAAAAAAAAATAAAATCAAGATTTATTGCTATATAAAAGACAATTATATCAAGCATACCATGCATATTTTTATATAACTTTCACAAATAGAGAGGTTTCTTTCAGAAAGTATCACAATCAATACTGAGTATGTAATTCTAGACAATGTAAAATACATTCTAAAAATACACTGGAAATTCTGTGGAAATACATGAAAAACACTGAAAATAGTCCTGAATGAAAGGTGTATACATGGAATTATTCTGGAATAAGAGTTTCTTCTTCCAATTTAGCTCTCTCACCTTTGAAAGTGTTCCTGTATCCTAAATAATTCCATATGCAAATAGGCTCTGAGAATTTATACGTGAACACTTTTTATCTTGAAAGCATTACACAAACAATTAATTAAATTTTGTAACACCTCTATGAGTTAAATGTTGAGTTTTCTTATCTCTATTTTAGGGAGGTAATTTCACACACAGATAGGTTAAATGTCTCGCTAAGCACCACACAGAAAATCACTGGTACAGCCAGGATCATAGCTCAGGACTTCTTCACTCCTAGTGGTTACCAGACCTTGCTGATCCTCTCTAGTGCATTTGCCTATTAAAAAGGTAATTTTAAGGAGGAGAGGAGAAATCACACGTATGAACTTTCAATGACTCTAAATGTCATTTATAGCAAAGCAGTTTTTGAATTCTTAACACCTACGTGCTCTGATTCAGTCCAACAATATTCTCATTCTCTATAACATGTGAATGAATGTTGCACTGAAACACCTCAACTAGAGATGAGTGTGGGTAGAGAATTATGTGTAAATATAAAACTTCTGAGGAATTCAAACATGCTTAACAATTAGGGATCATTAGGAAATATGAGACTCTCTTAGAATGGAGAAAGGAGGGCACATCAGAGTAGACTTGATTAATCAACCATTCCATAGACTCTATTAACCAAGTGTGCTGGAGCGTGCTAATTAAAGTGCTCCAGGAGCCTCTGCATTTCATGTATTAATGTCAGTGTATCAGTTTCATTTATCAGGGGCACTTTAACTAAATCTCTTTCAACAAACTTTACTTAAAGTGCCCCCACTGTCATTTTTTAGCACGGGGACACTGATACACGAGACACTGTGCACACTTTGATTAGAGCGGCTATTTGGGCCACTGTAATTAAAGCACCCCTCTCACACCCAGAGCAAGTGTAAAAATGCCCAAAGAGGTGAGCAAGAAACTCCCAAAAGTTCATGACATTTTCCTGTTGTCTCATGACATAAAAACACAATCCATATGTTTTTAGGCCATCAGGTCCATCTACACCTAAGTTCCCTATTTCAATGTTGTGCTTGATTATGAACTAATAGTGAGAAACATAAATGATCATAACTGAAGAGGACAACTTTATGCTAAAAGTTTCATTTGTGGACCAAATTTTCTTTTTTTATCTTTACACTTTTTATAATAATAGTATCTTAAGTGTATGGATTAAATGGATCACAAATAAATAACATCTGCTTTTACTTTTTGGCTTTAACTAACTTTGATTCTGCTGGGGCTACTCTGTCAGATTTCTGCTATTAATAACCCAAACTAGGTGTAGTGAGAATACTATTGTTGCCCTGAGTAGCAATTTTATTGAGTCCATAAGGCTTATATTAGTAGAAAAGTCTACATATAGTGCTAGATAATGTTGTTGCTATGGAATTCAGATAAAAGAAAGGGAACAGTAAGAAATAAAGTAGAAATGATACTTTGTATAATCAAAATTGTCAGCTTCAGTACTTTTTAGGTTTATCCTTAGCTCTAAGTATCTTAAAGTAACTGCATGTGCAATACAAACCCTGAATCACAACGAATATTACATTTCCAGTACACAGCATATCAGCAGCAACCACAATACAGTAATATTCTTAATAATGCAACTGACTACACAGAAGCTCTCATCCCACCCAAACAACTGCAAGAAGAGTAGAATTTTACTGAAAGAATTATGCTATAGCAAATTCCAACGCCAATGACACTAATTGTAACTGTAGAAGTGTCACCCTGGGAGGTGGGTAGGGAAGGGAAAGCAGAACGAGAATGATTGCCTCCTGTAACTAATTTTCAAATAGGAATCACTTTAAACTCCACCAAGAAATGTATGGAAAGGTCAGTAATTTTGTACTGAGGTGACTAAAGAGGAGATAATTATAGGAGGGTTTATGTCTGAAAGAAAAGTTATATTATTCTTGTCAAATGCATATAGTAAGAAGTGTTTTAGCCTTAATGTCCAACAGCAGTAAAGCATAAGAAGATCTGTAAGCTCTAAATCTGTATTGTAACAGCTAGTGTACTTTCTCAAAGAAAGGGGTGAGTTCAGGATGCCTAAATATTCTCTTAGTTGAGCCCCAGTCAATTAGCCCTTATACATTCCCCCATTTAGATAATGGATTGGCCATTCCAGAAACTCTAATAAAGATTTGTCAGTTTCTACATGTTCATTAATGCACTTTAGATTCATAGATTCATAGACATTTGGGCTGGAAGGGACCCCAGAGGATCACCGAGTCCAACCCCTGCCCCAGGGGCAGGAGGTCAGCAGGGATCATAGGATCCCAGCAAGATAAGCATCCAAATGTGTCTTGAAAGCGTTCAAAGTGGGTGCTTGAACCACCTCCGGTGGCAGTCTATTTCAAACCTTGGGGGCTTGAACAGTAAAGAAGTTCTTCCTTATGTCCAGCTTGAATCAGTCGTGTAGGAGTTTGTGACCGTTCAATCTTGTCATCCCTTGGGGCACTCTGGTGAACAGACTTCCCCCAGATCCTGATGAACACCCCTGATAAATTTATAGGTGGCCACCAGATCACCCCTGAGCCTGCACTTTTCCAGGCTGAAGAGTCCCATGGCTCTCAGCCTCTCATCATGAGGTCTGTTTTCCTGAGCTCTGATCATGTATGTGGTTCTGCTCTGCACTCTCTCAAGTTTCTCCACATCCTTTTTGAATTGTGGAGCCCAAAACTGGATGCAGTACTCCAGCTGTGGCCTCACCAAGGCCAAGTACAATGAGAGAATGATGTGGATTTGCTTGAGAAGCATCTATGGATGCAAGCCAGCATTTTGCTCGCTTAACTAGCTGCAGCATCACATTGAAGGCTTATGTTCATCTTGTGGTCAATCATGACCACCAAGTCCCTTTCATCTGTAGTGCTAACCGGCACTGCTAAGCGTATAAGCAAGCTGCAGGTTTTTCCTCCCAAGGTGGAGAACCTTGCATTTTTTGGTGTTGAACACCATCATCTGCCCACTTTGTGAGCCTGTCAAGATCTGCCTGGATCGCCCTCCTGTCCCCAGGTGTGGATGCTTTACCCCAGAGTTTGGTGTCATCAGCGAACTTGGCGAGCCTGCTTCTGACACCAATGTCCACATCATTAATGAAGATGTTAAAAAGTGTAGGCCCTAGGACAGAGCCTTGAGGGACCACACTGGTCACCAGATAATGTATATTAAATCTAGTATCTCCATTGTGAGGTACTAGAAAAAGGCGTGTTAGCTTATTTTAATGTACATTAGCTAAAGAGCACTTTTTTGTGATGTTTCAGTGTGTATTAAAATAGGCTATCTGCATTAAACTGCATGTGTAGATGCACCCACTATCTAACAAAGTAGACTGTTAACAAGGTAGAGAGGTGCCTCATAGACTAACTAAATCAGAAATGTATAAGCTTTTATAAGCCCAAGCTCAGGCTGTTGTCTAAGAAAGCTTATGCATTTTGAATGAGCTTAGTCTGTAAGGGTGTGTACAAAATTCAAAGCAACCAGTTGATTTTTCAACCATCTTGCCCTATACATATGTGCAAAGGGACGGCTGCATGCTCTGCAGGTAGCCTGCAATGCTAAAAGCATCCAGTCAGGGGGACCCAGAGAATGTATCCACACTCAGGAATGGGCTGCATCTGGGAAGGGGGCAGGCCACAGTGCAGAGCTGGTGGGAGCCTTTCACCAATAAGCACTGACAGGGGTGTTGAGAGCTCCACATTCTCTGGGCTGTGGACTGGGGGTAGGCTTCCCAGCTTTCAGGAAAGGGGCTTTCTGTCACTCAAGTGGCAGCAGTAGAGCACAGTCCAAGTTGCAGAGCATCTCGCAAAAGGGAAGCAAGTAGGTCACAATACAAAATGCATCAAATGCATGTATACAAATGTGAGAAGTATGGAAAATAAACTAGATGAGGTGGAAGCTGCATCCTGTGAAAAGAACTATGATCTGATTGGCATCACAGAGACCTGGTAGGGCAGACCTTATGACTGAAAAGTCAACATTGAGGGCTACACTTCATTTTGGAAGGATGGGGTTGAGAGAAAAGGTGGTGGGATTGCCTTGTATGACAAAAATGCATACAATTGTTCCCTAGTTCAGGAGGAAAAAGACAGAAAAGCAAAATTCATTTGGGTGTATTTACAATAGGTCAACTACTAACAAGCCAGGAGGAATTCTTAACAGAAGGTGCAAAGAAGGCAGTGCTACTCAATGGCTACTTTCCCTCAGTCTTCACAAAAAAAAAATAACCTGCAGTCAGATACCTCAGGGCTTATTTGTAGAGGAAAGGGAAAAAGCTGAAGAATGAGATAACAAAATAAATGGTCAGAGAGCTTTTGATGGGTCTGAATGGATTCAAGTCAGCAGGACTTTCATCCCAGGGTCCTGAAGGAACTGACAGGAGATTTCACAGCTCCTGGCAATGACCTTTATGAAGTCGTGGGAGAGAGGCAAGGTGCCAGAAGCCTGGAAAGAGACCCACATAGTGCCCTTCTTTTAAAAAAGAAAAAACAAGGACTCAGGGAACTACAGACCAGTTAGCCTCACCTCAATACCTGGAAAGTTACTGCAGCATATTCTAAGAAAGGCCATTTGGAAGCATCTGGAGAACAAGCAGCCAGCATGGATCTGCAAAAAGCAAATCACATCAAATAGACTTGATTTCCTCTTTTGACAAAGTAACTATTTGGGTGGTGGTAGGGAATACTGTATAGTGCATGTGGACTTCAGCCAGGCTTTTGACAAGGTCCTGCATGAAGTTCTCATAAACAAATTGGAGAAATGTGGGCTAAACAAAACTACTATAAGGTGAATAGATAACTGTCACAATAGCCACAAGCAAAGGGCCTAATATAATAATTATTATATTAAGAGGTCCATGGCAGGAGTTTTTGTGTGCAGTCTCACAGGGGTCTGTCCTGGGCCCAGTGATGTTCAATGTGTTTATTAATAATTTGGATGTGGTATAGACAGCTTTTCGGGCATTTTTTTGGACAACGTGGAACTATGAAGGCTTGTGAACATATTGGAGGACAGGAGTGCTATTCAGAAGGGTCTCAACAGATTGGAAAGCTGGGCTACAGCTAACAGTTCAATGTGGAGAAATGCAAGGTACACAAATATAATATGGGAGACACTTGGCTGCATAGCAGCACTATGGAAAAAGATCTGGTGGTCTTGGTCTATCACAGACTCAATATTAGTCTGCATTGTGATGAAGCTGCACAAAATAAGAATGTGGTTGTAGGATGCATCAACAGAAACATTAAGTGAAAGACATGGAAGGTGATAGTGCCTCTATATGACACTGATTAGGCCTCATCTGGAGTATTTTGTGCAGTTCTGGGTCTAGAGATGGGTAACAGAGATGATCAAAGGCTTGGAAAGCAAACCATAGAGGGAGAGGCTGAAGTAGCTAGGCATGTTCAGCTTAAGAGGGGACATGACAGTAGTCTTTAAATACTTGAAGGGCTGCCATAAAGAAGGAAAGCACCTTTGTTCTCTTGCTGCAGAGAGGAGGACACAGACCAAAGGCTTGTAGTTGCAGCAAATTAAGTGTTGATTGGATATCAGGAAACATTTCTACACTGTTAAAACAGTGAGGCAGTAGAATAAACTGCCTATGGAAGTTGTGGAGTCTCCACTGCTGGATGTATTCAAGAAGACAGTGGACATTCACTGATCAGAGATTATCTAAGTCAGGAGTCAGCACATTTTTAGGCTCAGTACCAAAAAACCCTGCAACCTTGACGTTGGAGTGCTAGGATTGGATGGTGGGGGAGCTGTGAAGGGCCTGATACTTGTTGAGGTAGTGCAGCTCCAGACCCTTCTCCACCATCTGCCCCAAGGCGTGTGTGCATCCGCCACCTGCTGTGAGCAGCCCTGGCTCCAGGACAGCTGTGGCATGCCAAGCAAAATGGCTTCATGTGCCATGCTCTGGTGTGCACACCAGGGGTTGCTGACCCCTGATCTGGGTGTAGCTATGTGTATGTTATACTACGGGTATTTCCCATGCTTCTAGACTTTGGTGGTTGCCACCCCCCCCCACACCCTTTTTTTTCTACTCCATGTGTTAGAGTATTTTTAAGCCTCCCTCAGAGGCATTGGATGTTGGCAACAACTGTGGCTGGTAATTTTGACTGGAGTGTGTCAATGCTCCCGCTGGAAGCAAAGATGAAGGTTCCTGGATAGAGGGTCTTACCCCTCTGCTCAGGGTCAGATTGATCCCCCAGGAAGTAATTTTACGCTATGATCAGATTGGTATGGACTTTGAGGGATTTTGTCTTCCTCTGTAGCAGAGGTCATGGGGTCCTTTACCCAGGATCTCTTGAGCTTTTATAGAAGCTGGACATTGCCTGCCATGGTTTCCCTGCTTTCCCTGTGTCAGGTTAGGGTGTTATGTCTGTGTTGTGTCAGCATTGATGGTAATCTTGCATAGAGTTTAGATTATGGATTGTATAGAATGGTTTGGATAGGGATGATCCTGTCTCAGGCAGGAGGTTAGACAAGATGACCCCTGCAGGCCCCTTTCAGTCCTACTTTTCTATGATTTCCTGGAAGGGCAAGGGAGCAGGGCATGCCACAATGCTGGATGGTATCCCTGGGTCCCCAATCATTTGGGCTCATGTTTAAGTATTCCTTCAACTGAGTAGCACTTCAACCATGTCTGATGTGGTGGCGATTTCCATGACATTGGCCATTTTTTAAAAGGTTGAAGTTCTGTGAACACTTGCAAACAAAGCATTTAAACCAGTAGAACCATGAGTCCACCAGTTGAAATGTAATATTTATATTCATTTTTCAATGTGCCACTTTACCTTGCCTTCTGCCAATAGGAAAAATGAAGAGGACCGCAGAGGTGGATTTAAGAATCTCAGTATGTTAGGATGGAATGTGTGATAAGCCTTGAAGAACAATATGTAATAAAAAAAAGTCAGAAAGAGGAGAAAGATAGGTATGGGAAAACATTTATGTAAGGTCAGCATAGCACTGAGGTGATACTTGAAAGTTTTTCAAGAGATAAATCCCCATAGTAAATTTTTTGTTAAAAGATAAAGACAGATAAAATGGGAGGGGGAGAGGGGGAGCAGAAGAAAACAAAGTAATGGTGACCTGAGCAGAGTAGGAGGAAGTATATATAGACCTATAGATAGATCTATCTATAGATCTAGACCTATAGATAGATCTATATTAGTGTATTGGGGTAAGTGCACTTACACCAGTGAAAACAAAATTCTGATATATCTACATCTAGATATATCAGAGTTTGTTTTCATTTTATCAGGAAATTAATAAAGTGTACGTACACCAATACCACAGTAAGATCACAGATGGACATAAAGTGAGATGGAATGGGGAAGTCTATGGAAAATCTTTACAAAAGCCTATATCAGAAAATCTTAATATGGAAATTTCTCATTAAAAACCTCAAGCTTTTACCACAGAAAGCAGTTGTTTTAACAGACATTTTCATTAAACTGAAAACCTGAAAACCCAATTTTCCATTAAAAAACAAACAAAAAAATTACATCTGTGCTACCAGCCTCATCTAAGAGAAAGAACTGACAAGAAAAAATGTTTTATAGAGCAGAGAGCAGAGGACTGTGTCAGTTCTTAAGTTTGTTCATGTATATTCCACTAAGCAGTTGTGTAACCTTGTCATATCTGAGTTTACTTCCCCTCTCAGAGAATACCAAAGCACTCAGATCTATAAATGAAAGCATTATGGACCCATCTTAAGGTCCATACTGCCTATTCTGAGGTGCTTGGGGGTTTGGCCTCCTGCTCGCTGTTGGTCTTGGTATTCAGGCTGTACATGGTCAGGGTGCTCTGAGAGGCAGTTGCTCTCAGATGCAGTTGGAGTCATGTTCAGTGGTGAAAGTTCATATAGGTTTAATGTCTTTCTGAGGACAGTAGCTAACAGGTCTGCATAACAATCAGCCCAGCTCAGCAAAACTGCTCAGACAATAGTAAGCAACTCAATGCATGCACAGGCACCTGCTAAACTGCTACAAAAGGGCAAGGATCACAACCCCTGTATTTTATAGCCTAGATGCTGCCACTATATGGAAAAGGTTTTCCTTTCTGAGATGTCCCTTTTCACTTGTCTCTTGGCCAAATCCACACATCTGCAGCTCATTCCTTGCCAGCTGCAGCTCCCCAGGCCCCTCCAAGTTCAGGCATCTAGAGATGGCTCCCTATTGAATTTGGGCTTTTCTAGCTCATTCCCCTACTGAAGTTGGGTATATTGAGCTTATTCTTGCTGAGCATGGCTTTCCTCTTCTTATCTCTACTTAAGCAAGTTCTAACTTTGTACTCTCCAGCTTCTTAAGCTATTGTTTCCTACTTTGAATGACTGTTTTCACTAACTGCATCTTTTATCAGTTCATCCAGGGATCAGTGAAGCTTGTTACTCCCAAGGTTCTTTGTGGTGTCTTAGCTTAACTATAGATTACTGTAAGTACAGCCTAGCTTAGTCAAAACTGCTACAAATATCAGCAAGAGTTTTCCTCTCAATGAAACTGGAATTTAGTGAAAATTCATTCCAGACTTTGGCTTAATAAAGTATTAGACTTTTTAAATTCAAGCTACGCTTGCAATTTCCTGGTGAAATATGTTAAATAAAGAAAGAACAAAAACAGGGAGCAGGGGAGGGAATGTCAAGTATGTTAGTATTATTTAAAGAGATTAGCCTGCAACAATCAGTGTTAAAACATTATGGAAGTGCTCTTTCCATTTTATCCTTTAAATATTGATCAAATAGTAACATAAAGGAATGTGGCATTTCTTTTATGTGTAGCTTGGGTGTACACAGGTTTGTATTCCCCTCTCCAATTGAGGGAATTATTGGCAGGGCAGTGTAGTGTGGAGGGACAGAACAGCCCAGCGGCCGCCTCTGTCCCCTATAGAGTCAGGTCCAGTCAATCAATTACTTAATTATATACACATTTATTATTACAAAAAAACCATTAAAGGGTAAGGACATAAATTATATATATGTACACATTTACAAAACAATAAACCCTATACCATGTACACATACATTTTATACATACATCCACATACACACATCTATACATACACATACATACATACATACACACAACCAATTATTATTTAAAAATACAGATGAACAATAGAACAACTGAGAACAAAGGATATTGATTGGGCAACCTTATAACTCTATTAATATACAAACTATTACTTCAACTTATTCACATAAACTATAAGGCATGCTCTACAAATATAACCAGCAATCCTTAGACTACCTGGGTTCCCTCCAGGACAGGGGCCCCACTACCAAGGGACTACTACGGAAAGGAGATGGGGGGAAAGAAAAGGAAAGGGAGACCCCAAAGACTCCTAAGCTCCCCTGCTATCACCAGGAGCAGCCCACATGGTGCCCCTTTGCAGCCCTGGGGGTCCCTCTGTTGCCCTGGGGGGTCAGGCCAACCCTCAGGATCTCAATATTGCGCTGTTAGACATGAGGGTGTGAGAAAATTGCACATATACAAAACACACACAAATCAATTAGGTGCATACACACACACTACCAGCTCAGGCACATACACATCCAAACCAGCCTAGGCACATGCATACTTATTACCAGTTGAAGCACATACACTATACACCCCAGAAGTTAGACACAGATCACTAATTTGTATATCATGCACACAATGCCATATATATGTGCGTGTGTGTATATTATATGTGTGTAAATTAGTGAATACACATATATAGATATCATTGTGTGTGTGTGTGTGGTATATGAATTAGTAATCCACGTATGTGTATTGGATGTGCAGGTGTTGGTATACACACACACACACACACACACACACACACACACAGCAACTCAGATACACACACGTTCAAAATAAACAGTCCTTTCATGCACACCTATTACCAGTTTAAGCCCATACATGCTACACACACCACATTTAGACAGAATTAGTTACCAGTTACCAACACCTGCACATGCAATACACAGTGGCATTCCCACTGGGTCTGTCTTCACTGCCCCTTTTTATAGGGGCAGACCTTGTGTGACCCTAGTGACAGGAGGCATGCCCAGGCAAGGGTCAGCCCCTGGTGTACTGAGCATGTGTGCTCCATGCAGGGATGTGCAGTTTTGGGTGTTTATAATGCTGAGAGTTGCTGGTTTTGCAGGGTCCTTTGTCTTTCAAATGCTGGTCTTGTCTCTGTTCCTGGGTGAGGTCTGTGGTTCCTGGGTGAATCAATGCAAGGTAATGGCCCAGACATTACAGGCCATTTAGTAGAGGCCTGCTACCATTGTGTTTCAATCATTTCCAATCACGCTCATTCATCAGGGAACCAATTTACATGGGAGGGGTATGTGACTCATACAGTTGCAACATGGGATGCCCAGGCAGAGGACAGAAGATGGAGACTTGACATATAAAATGGAAACTTGACATGACTTTGGTTCACTTACAAACACAGGCCTAATTCATACACTATCAATATGAAACAATAAAAATCAATATGAACATGATAATAATACAATATACAACAGTAAAAATTAATACAAACCTAATAATAATACAATATAAAATTATAGATATCCAAAACTAAAAACTTGCTACCAAAATAAAAATGTTTAAAGCTTATCCTACATCTTATCTTACTTATACTTATCTATAGGGAAAAGAGAGGGAGATAAAAGGTCAGAAATTGTTGGGGAAGGGGAGGGAATGCATTTTAAAATAAATACAACAACAACAACAACAACAAAAGGAAAAACTGGGGGTTTTGCTACACCTCCCCTGTGGGGACCCTCTCTCCAGGGTAACTTACTACTTCCACAGTCCCAGAGGGTTGCCTTCCATTCTCCAGGTCAAGCTCTGTTACCCACGAGGCTTTCTTGCCACCTGACTAAGCCAGGCCGGCAGCAGCAGAGAGCCACATGCAAGGCTGCGTGTAGTGGGTGATTTGCGTTGTGCTAGGGGTTGGAGGCCTGGACTGCCTTGTGCAGCACCAGGGCTTGGTCTGCTCCTGGACCCTCTGAGCAGCATCATCTGCACTGAGCTGCTGCCCAGAGCCACCTTGCTCCCAAGGTGTCTCAGACTCTGTGCAGCGCCTCCTGCACCAAGCTCCCAGCCTCGTGCTGAGGGTTGTGGACCTGAGCCACCCAAGGGGCTCCAAAGATCCTGCTCCATGCACCATCCTGTATACTGTGTCTCTGGCTGCACACTGAGAGCCTAGCCACTGGAGCCGTCCGCCACTCCCCACTGATAGAAGTCTTCAGGGGCTCTTCCTGGGCTACTGCTTTGCCCTGCTGAGCATCTCTCCTCAGCTATTCTAAGCCCCACTCTTCTCTCTTCTCTGTCCCTGATGCATCTCCCCTGTGCTGGGTATGCAGCTCATTTTATACACTCCAGGGCTCCACCCCTGAAGTCTTCCAGACCTGACAGTGTTGCAGTCTTCAACCAGGTCCAGAGGAGCTCTTCTCCCCTTCCTCTCAGGAAAGGGGTGTGACTTTATTTCTCTTGCTGCCTTCTGATTGGTGGATGGGCTCCACCAATCAAAACAGTAGGATCTCAAGCCTGGGACTCAACCCAAGCTCTGAAAGGTAAGCCCACTACATATGAAAAGTATGGAAGCAACTAAAGTAGCAACAGTGTTTCTTCTGCTACTACTACTGTACTGAAGTTTTCTACAATGACAAGGTTTTTGTTTGTTTGTTTCTTTCTTTTTCCACAGGCAAGGTGTACAGATATCTGATAAATGATCATACCTAGTTTAAAGATATGCTACTCACTTCAAGACTGACTATCTGTAGAAGATAATGCTTGTAAACAAACTGGCTAGAAGATTTCCCATAAGGAAAGGTTGGGATAGCATCCCTCAGTTCCAGGTGTACCAAAAAATAAGTAGAGAGGTAATTAGTAAGGGTGTGTGAAATGGGCTGTATTCAATTCAGATTCAATCCAAATGAGGGACAATGATTTGATTCACTGATTTGGATCACTGTCCCCGATTTGATTTGGCCAAATCCAGATCTGAAGATTCGACGCTGATTCAGAGAATCAGCGATTTGGCCATAGACACAATTTAAAATGTTTTTTTCTACATACCACAAGGTACCAGGCATAGCTCATGAATATTTGATGCTGGGGCAGATGGAGCGTCCCACATTTAAAGCTGTGTCTATGGCTGAATTGCTGATTCTCTGAATCAGCATTGAATCTTCAGATCTGGATTCAGCTGAATCGAATCGAGACAGTGATCCAAATCAATGAATCAAATCACCGTCCTTGAATTGGGCCAAATCTGAATCCAAATTGAATATGGCCCATTTTGCATACCCCTAGTAGTTAGCTGTGCTAGACAGAAGACAAGGCAGAGTGCAGCCTTATAAATTTACTTGTTCATGTGCTTTTGGCATGAGTTTTTGTAGACTACAGTCTATACTGTCATATGGTATGGACTTGCAGCTAGCAGGGGTTCTAAATAAAAAGGAATACATGCCTTGCCTTCTGCAAACAAAGTGTCAGCTTAAAATAAGTGTCAGCTTAAAATAAGACATTCCTCAAAACAAATCAATCTAATAGATTAGCAAATGCAAATATTTTGAATAAACTTGTTTATGAGTGAAAAGAAGCAACTTTAATGAGAAGAATTTTTTAGCACTCTAGGAAATTATACACATTCATTTTCCCCAACTTTTTTTTTCCTTGGGGTTTATATGATTTTTTGCTGCCCTCATTCCAGGGGTCTTGCAGATCTTCTACTAAAATCTTGCTTCTTAAAATATAGTGAAAAATGTACCATAAGAATGACTGGGGGCGGGGGGGAGGGGGGGGTTGGCAGAAAAATCATATTATTATACAACAAGACAGTGATACAAGGCAGAAACCTAGGAGAAGTAGCATATTCAAATCTTCAGTTAGCATCAATATTAAATAGGGCTTAATGTGCAGCTGTTTCTTTCAGCTTTAATTTAATTTAATTTTGGTTAGAGCAGACACTCCATAGCTGTAACCCCAAAATGCCATCTTTAATTATTCTCTATTTATACTTTTTTCCACTGCAGATGCCTGGTTTCAAATCAGTACCTTTTACATATTTGAAACAGTTACATATTTTTCTCCTTTTTCCCTCTGTTCTTCCTCCATTCCCAGAACTCATAGCCATTTTGGTATGACATGCTAAATATTATATTTCAGACATAATGTGCATGAAGAATTAAGACATCAGTTGTGAGCTGGAAATCCAGCACTAGCCAAACCATCAATGTTTGCCCAAACTTTTGACCTAGTTGTAGTGTGTAATGATTAGACATGAGAGTTGTTAGTATGCAAGTCACAGGGATAGAAAGCTAAGACTTAGTGTTTGGATACTCATGGATATGCAACAATTATTTTGTATTCTCATTAATTGTTTGGTTTAATTTTAAAATAATACTTTAAAGATATCTTCTGTGTTGTAATCTCTTTTCTTTGTTGCTCATTGTGTCAAAGGAACCCACTCCTATGGTTTTTTCCCCTCCTAAACACCCATTCTCCCCCTCAATGATTCCATACTTCTTTCAAGGAATTTAAACCTTTTACTTCACTGAAATCAAAAGGAGTTTTGTCACTGATCTTAAACTGACCAAAATTTGGCCATATATGTTTTAACACAGGCTGTAACGCAAGCCCTTCCAGCATAGGGCTCTTCCATATTGTTGTAGTAATAGCTCAGAACCAAATAACAACATGCATTGCTTGAAACCTAGAAAATAGATGGCACAAAAATGTTTAACCATTGCATACCAACTATAAGTATGGAAACTAAGCCAGTCATTAGAACCAGTGTTCCCTCTAAGCTGTGTGGTGTGCACGGTTGCACCTGGCAGCATGGCATAAGCATACCTGCATGGCTGTGTATGCTGCATAGCTTAGAGGGAACGCTGGTTAGAACCTGCATGATGATCACTATTGCTGAAATGTATTCCTATATGGGAAAGCAACCTAAAACATATGCTTCAAATAAGCCCTTCTAAGTGGAATTTGAATGGGTCATAGGCCTTGTTGCACAGATATTCTTCTACTGTTCAATTTAATTCTAAAATAATACTCTTCATGTATCATTGTTTTGTTTCATTACGCAGAGCTAGGGGGTGTTGGTTGCGACCGTGTTGGTCTAAGGACATAAGCAGAAAAGGGTCTTTGGGTAAATGTGATCTCTCTTATTAGACCAACAAAATAGTTGGAAAAATTCATCTTTGCAAGCTTTCAGGCACAAACCTTTCTTCAAGCATAGGGAGAATTTGATGTTGTTTTGTGCTTTCCTGGATGGAATGAAGCCAATATGCAAAATGCAGGTCTGTAAAAATGCAAATGTGGGGCAGTGATGATCAGAAGCCATGGGAAACCATAGGTGTGAGACAGGTAGGTTGAGGCAGGAAAAGAGTGGGGAATATTGACCTGGTGATAGAATGTAGCTGGTAAAATGTAGAGAGGTTACCTGGGGTTCAGATGGCAGGCAAGTTATATTATGCCATAAATCCAATGTCTATATTTAGTACATGATTTTTTTGATCCAATAGATCTATGAAGAGAAGTTCATAGGCTTGTCTATGAAAGGTGTTTTGTAAATTCCCTTTGAGGATTAGAACTAAGAGGTCAGAGAGAGAGATTGGTTGTCTTGTGAGAAGTGTGCACCTATAGGTAATTGGGTATTTTTGTCTTTGATAGATTTTTGGTGTGTGTTCATTCTGGTAAGCAGTTGTTTAGTTTCTCCTACATATTTTTCATCACCATGCCATGGAGGAGGAGGGAGACAGGGGAAAGGAGAAGGGAGAAGGAGATGAGACGAGAGAGAGAGTGAAAGGGAGATAGAGAGAAAGAGGCAGATATGGCACCAAACAGGTTCCCAATACATATTAAGCGGCCCTCCATCTGAAATAATTACCTACCCCTGCCATAAATACAATTTTAAACAGCGATTGGGTGCCTCCTTATAGGTAGTATAAACTATGAATTATATTAGTCCAAAACCAAAGGTTTTGGACTAATATAATTAGACTAACCAAATTTACCACATAGTTCATTGGGCTGGGCCCCACCAGAGACAACAGCATTTCAAGCCACAGCTCAGCACTGTTCAGTATATATTTGTACTCCAGATACCCACCATGTGCTAATTAGCCACCACTCATGACTGAAAACAGGTGTTCTTGTTATAAGTACTGGGATGTTCCAAAAATGTATATGCAATGAGGCATGGGGCAGTCTGATCCAGCTTCACCTGATAGTGGGCAGGGCCATACTATTCACATGTACCAGGCTGAGAAAGGGGGTAAGAGAGGGATTCCAAATGAACTCTTCAGGACCCTGTTTGGTGATGTTTGCTGGGAATTTAAGTTTGGTGAAGAAACAGGAACAATTGAAAATGGAAAGAAGTGGGAGCGAAGAGGTCAAAATGTATGCAATATAGTGGTTAACCATGACTTGGAAAAGTGTTAGCGGTGAAAGGAACTGTGCTAAATGTGCTGTGCTATACATCTTATTCAGATGGGCTTCACTCAGCTATCCTTGTGGTAGGTTCTCATTGGCATATTGTTTCTTAGCCTCTTGTAGGCTCAGATCAAGTGCAGCAGCCAGGTGGAAACCCATCTTCTGCTCTGCAGCCTTGGTCAATGACCCAAGGGGCAGAAGAGCGCTGCAAGATGGTGGCAGCTGTGGATGCTGGTGAGCTGGGAGCAGAGAACCAAAGATAGAAGAAGGAGAGAAGAGACCAGGTGGAGTGGAGTCATGAATATGGAGTTTTGGACTGACAGCTGGAATCTGATTGGCAGCTGGTGCAGCAATGCATGAAGATGAAAGTGAAAGCAACTGAAACTGTTTAGGAAAGAGCAAGCCAGAAGAGTGACAGGAGGACAAAGAGTAGCCAGACCAGGAAAAGCAACAGCAGGAACAAGAATGCTGAAAAACGAATGGAGAGAGGGAGCCGGATGAATCCAGAATCCAGAAGAAGGTGAACAGAGCTGGAAGAACAGGAACAAGGAACCAAAAGAGACTTTGAGGCTCAGGATGTGTGTGACAATGACTAGAGAGAAAGCACAGAAGAAACAGACAATGGAGAGGTATGACTTTTTCAATTGGATTTTGATTGATATTTTGAAAGTGAACTCTGAGTACTTACAATGCATAATGGTCTACCCAAGTGAGAAGTCATGGGGTTTCATCTTCTGGCACAGAGAATCTTATGAGCAGTTCTGGAGAAACTACAAGGAAATGGAAGAGAAAGAAGAACTGCAAGGACTGATTTTTGTTGTTGAACAAAAGTCAAGGGAGCAAGTGATCATTGTCAAATTGTATTCGGACATCCAAGATGAAATGGGTGTGGAGAGGAGAAAGTCCAGAGAGTGCTGCTTGTGCAAAAAGTGAGAGACAAATGTAATGTGTGAACTGAGGCATTTTGGGCACAAGTGATTTCAAGGGAGGAGAGTCTGGGAGAGGTGCGGCACCTGCTATCAGTTATGCATATAGGAGGGCACCAGGACTACATCATATACCATGGGCAGCCCCTTCAATCTAGCAAATGCAGGAAGGAAGGGCATTTGATCGCCTATTGTAGCCTAAGCATTTGCTACCAGTGTGGTGGAATAGGGCACAGAGCCCGCACATGCCTAGAAGTGCTGAATTGTGGGATATGTCAGAAGGAAGGGCACATACAAAACAGATACCCAGATTCTTTCTTTAACAGAGCATGACCTCAAAGTGACTTCTATCAGATGTGTGAGGAGGAGGAACTGGTGGGGAGGTCAGAATGGATTTGGGAGAGGAAACATTGGTGGAAGAAACATCAGAGGTGGAAACAGGTGGAATGAGTGTTGTGGTAGCAGCACAACAACTAGAGGAGGAGAGGGAAGAGAAGGAGGGCTGTGGAAGCACAAGCATAAAACTAGAAGTAGAGAAAGAAATCCTGGAGATGAACTGAGAAGCAAATTCTGCTTTGAAGAACGGGAAAGGGGTAGAGCCATGGCTAGGAAAAAGGAAGAAACAAAGGCTGTCACAGTCGTGGAAGAAGAAAACAGGGGAAGATGGAAAGGGGGAGAAGGGAGAAGTGACACTGGGGGGAACGGTACATTGGAAATGGAGATGAAAGTGTCTGCTGAGCCAGAAGGAAGTAGTGGGGGGGAGCAGAGAGCAACAGCCTCTCTCAATATAGAAGCCCTGGAAAACTTAGTGAGAGCAATAGGGATCAGGAAGACAGGAGGGACAGAGTCACTGATCATCAGCAGTGGCATGGATGACCTGTACGACAAGAGAAATCAGGACCAATATCTTCCACCTTTTTTTATCATGGTGTTACTTGTTGCAACTTTAAATGTAAGAAGTTTATTGACAAGGAAGAGGTGGAACTGAATGGCAGCAACTTTAAAGGTCTATTGACACGGACGTAATATGTCTACAAGAGTGGTGAGAAGAATATAAATATGTGAAGAAGAGATGGGGTTTGGGGCGGTTATGGCTGGCAGGGACAAATGCAAACAAGGTGGCAGGGGTGGCAGTGTAAATGCTTTGAACAGTATGGAGGTGCAGTTTCCCAGAAAGCCCTGTACCTATCTCCTTGAATCTTGACTGGCTTTGTGGCCTCAGCAGGAACTACCCTCTCTCCTGCTTTCATTTGAATCAGTCAAGAAATTACAAAATTATAGGCATTTTCATGATTCCCCATTATAGCCTATGGGTGAAACAGCGAAATGCATTGAAACAGCAAAACTGTTTCAACGAAACAAAATGGAACAGTGCTTTAAAATGAAATGAAACATTGAAACAAAATGCTGTCCCCTTGAAATGGCAAAATGGAAGTCAAAATGAAACGGTGCTGTTTTGCACAGCCCTGTTAGACAGTTCCTTGAAGAGGTTAAAGAAAATTATCAAGGAAGAAGGTTTCAAGGATGTGTGGACAGGAGAGAAAGTACATATGAAAGTGGAACCAGGAGAAAGGAAAATTTTGAGGATCAATTTTCTTTTAGTCTCGGAAGGAGTGGTGGCGCACAAGAAAGTGATACAAGATATGGGTTTTAGTGACCACCAAGTGCTACACATGAAGATGGGAACAGGGGGATGGAATAGGAAAAGTAAAGGCCTCTGGCAATTGAACGTTAGGCTGTTTCATGATGAAAAACTGTGTGAGGAGTTTACAGAGAAGTACAAGGAATGGAGAACCTGAAAGAATTATTGCAAAAGCAGGTGGGAATGGTGGTGTATGATAAGAGAAGAACAAGCACATTTTTCATGAACATGGGAAGCGAAGGGCAAGGGACAAGATGAGGGAGCTGAAAAGGGGGCAGGAGAGGGTGTAGCACTTGATTGTGGAAGCAGGAAGGGGAGAGAGGTGAAGGATAAAGTAGAAGAGCCAAGTTGGAGGTTAAAGAATGGTTTAAAGAGAGAGCCACTGAAAAGATATTCCTTGCAAAAGCATCTTGGGTGGTGGAAGGGAAAGAATGGAACTCATACTTTTCCACAAGAGTCAGGAAAGCAAATGAAGAGATGGAAAGAGTAAAAAGGAGAATGGAGACTGTGTGGAAAGCCAGGAGAAGGTACTGAACACAGTGGCAGACTTGTATGAGGATTTGTACAGAAAGCAAAAAACTGAGTAAGCAGAAGAGGGGGTTTCTGGCAAACATCAAGGAGAAAGTGGAGGATGAAAGGGAGGATGGGGGGTGGGGGGGAGGAGAAGGATAACAGAGGTAGAAAAATGTTTGAGAACGTTTAAAGGAAACAAGTCACCAAGAAAGGTTCGACTCCTAAGCAAATTTTACAAACTCTGGCTGTGGATGGGAAAGGATTTGGTGGAAGTCTTCAGAAAGATAACAGAAGAAGGAAAGATTGGGGAGGGTTTTGCAGATAGAATAGTGGTGCTATGGTATGTGCGGGCCGGGAGCAGTCCGAGGCTTTTCAGGGGCGCGCGGCGGGCTGTGGCCAGCAGCCCTGGCACGTGGGTTGGGGAATTCGGCACGGCGGACTAGAATTAGGCACGGACGCATAGCGGTTGATTAAAGATTATTTTACTTACACCGTAGATGGTCGCGGTGCAGGCAGGAAAAACTTCGCTTAAGTTGCAGTTACAAACGAAAAGAAAACTCGCTCAAACAAGACCCGTAGAAAACTCGAGCCTCTTAAACCCGGAAAGAGCTCTGGATACCACGATGAGAGTCCAAAAGGTGACTCTCCACAAAAGTGCGCAGGGAAGGGTACGTCGAGGGATCAGGTGGCGACGGGGAGAGGCTAGAGGTTGATCGGGCCCCTATATCCTTCTTAAGGCACACGCTGGGTTCATTAAGCTCCACAGCGCTTAGAGTTCTTCACGAGATGTGAAGTCCTCCTTCTCCTCCTCCACGAGATGGTTGTGGAGTCCTACTCCTCCAACTTGGACGGAAACTGCTCAAGCCTCTTATACGGCTAGCAAGCCAATCATTAGCCGTCACGTGGGAATAATTTAGAAACAGCCAATAGTGGGGAACAAATTTGCATGCGAATGGCGGGAACTCCTTTGCACCGGGGTTTTCTCCATGCAACTGAGAATTCCACTGTGCAAAGAAAGCTCCTCGTGGCGGGAAATAATTCTGCAGTGCCGAAGCACACACAAAATCATACCCTTTGGGTCATGACATGGTATAAGAAGGCAGATCGAGAATGGCTCAAGAACTGGAGGCCGATCACATTATTGAATACAGATTATAAAATCCTGGTGAAAGTCATAGCAATACGAACGAAAAGTGTTCTGGATTAGGTCATACAAGAGGACCAAATGTGTGTAGTGGAAGGAAGAAGCATCATGCAAGCACACTGGGTGCTGAGAGATGTACTGGTGTATGCAAAGGATAGAAAATGGAATGCAGTGCTAGCAAATTTTGATCTTGAGAAAGCATATGACAGTGTAACGCATGAGTTTTTGTTGGAGGTGCTGCTGAAAATGGGATTCCTGGAAAAGTTGGTAGGCTGGGTGGACTTGTATGGTAAAGCACAGAGTGAGGTCCTGGTGAAGGGAAACTTGAGTCAGGCCTTTCAGATATAAACAGGGGTGAGACAAGGGTTCCCCTTGTCACCCAGGATCTTTATATGTGCCATAGAACCATTGGTGCAGAGGATAAGGGAGGGTGGGGGGGGACAAAATAATCAGTGGAATTAATATTCCTTGGAAGTGAAATGCTCACTGTATATGGACAACATTAAATTGGCATGAGGGTGGTTAAGAATCAAATAAAAATTGTAGGGATGGTTCTTGATATAGAAGGGAAAGGCGCAAAAGCATGGGAAGAGATAGGGTCATGGGCTAGGAAAATTTTAGGGTTTTGGAGCACAAGAGGTTTGTCATATGCAGGAAAGGTGAAGCCGGTGAAACAGGTGTGGCTGCCCATTGTGTTGTCTGTGGGTGTAGTATATCCTCTGTCATAGATTCAATCAGGAAAATCCAGAGACTGATTTGTATGTTCTTCTGGGATTCAAAAATGGAACAGATTGTCAGGAAGGAATTATACAAGGGATGAGAGAACAGAGGTTGGGAACTACTGAACACAGGGACGTTTATCTATGCACACTATGTTAGACTGGTGATGAGGGATATATTGGAAGGAAGCAGGAAAGTAGGAATTTTTTTGCAGCTTTAGGACAGGGAAATGGCCTTAAAGGATGGGCCGATATGGGTTGGTAGGGTGGAAGGGCAATGGGCTTGGAAATTGTTGATGTATTATGGGAAAGCAGAAAAAAACGGTTCCCATCAACATGTTTGCCCAATGATGGTCATGTGTTTTATAGTAATGCTCAGTATTGACTGCATTTAATCAACTTCTTAGTTGGTTTCCACTGCTAAGTACATGCTTCTTTTGGCAGTAGCTTAATGATTTATTCAGTGAGAATTCCTTGTATATAAGACAAGGGTTTTCTTTTTCTCCATGCCAACTGGGGGGGGGGGGGGGGGTGGGACTTGTCTTACGGTCAAGTAAATATGGCAGTATTGGAGAAAATTGCACTCATGCATATTACTATTGTGCAGATAAAGAGAAGTTTCATTCTCCAGGGTTACTATTCAGATGACACCTCTTGTAGATTTAGAAATTTTAAGCCTAATAAGAGACCATACTAATCATCTCTCTCTCTTTCTCCATGTCATAGATCATAGACTGTCTCCAGTAATTTCTGGTTCAAGCCCATATTTCTGTTTCATTTACATCTGTTAGAAAAACAGTCAGTCAAAGACTTCAGGTGATGGTAAATCCACTGTGCTCCTAGGTTAGTTTGATGGCTAATTACTCACTTAATATGTACCTTATTTCCCATCAGAATTTGCCTACCATTAGCTTCCGACCATTTGATCTTGTGCTGCCTTTTCCTACTACATTTTCTATCCTATTGTAAGATATTTCTTCCTCATGTACTTCAGAAAGCTTTCATTTCTCCAAGATAAACTTACTAAATAGAACTTCTAAAGTCTAATAGGACATTCTCCAGGCCTCTCAGATCAGTCATATAAGCATTCCCGATGTTTTTTCAACATATATATTGTGTTGACACCAGAACCAAACATAGAATTCATATTATAATCTTACTAATGCTGCCTATAAAGATAACAACACCTCCCTGCTTGATAATTCTCATTCACAGTTAATTTTGTGATCTGTTATCAATTTTAATCCATTTAATTTGGCTATATTAATTTATGTTGTGTTATTTTTATCAGAAAGTCAAGAAGAAATAAGGGAAATGTTGTAAAACAATTAGATATATTATGTCAACATAGTACTTTTACCAACCAGACTTGTAACTTCATTAAAGAAATTATTTGAAGTTTTTATTAGATTTATTTTCCTTAAAATCATGTGGATTAGCATTAATTATACTACCAACATTTAATTCTTTATACACTGTATACCACACCAGCCTATGATTTTCTTCTAAAATCCTTGATTGCCTATTTATACTCACTGCTATCAATTTGCCCATTTGTTATATATTGTTTAAAAATAATTGCTACTTTCACATCTCTTATTACCCAGAATGTATTTTTTAAACAGAACATGACTAGTATGTGACTGCAGAAGTGTGGATTTTATTTATTATATATATATATATATATATATATATATATATATATATGCAGCATTGTTAAATGACTGAATTCTGAATTACTGACTGAATTATTTTTTGTTTGCAGGTAAGAAATGAAAGCACACAATAATGATTTTCATCATCATTGATTGATTAATCTTTGTCCATTGGAATGAAATCTAGTATAGAATGAAACCAAACTGATTGCAGTACTCTTTTTGTTAGAAAGTTATCACTTATGAACTTTGAAACTCCACAGGTATTTTACTAGAAACGGTGTGAGATATCCAGGCCATCCTTAGATTGATATTCCCCCAACACTTTTTTCCTTCACTGTATAGGCAGTTTTATGAAACACTGTTTATCTGGTCTCTTGACTAATTTAGAGGTTCATAATAGACCATTACCATTAACCTATTTTGTGATTCGTCATATAGTATTTTCATCCAGAACAACTGCAGATTGTAGCTTTCTGACTTGTCATTACCTGTGAATGGACAGCAGTCTCTTCAATGACAAGTGACACTCCCTCCCATTTGGTCCACTCTTTTTTCCCTTAAAAATATTATGTATACCAAACTGACATTCAAGAAATGTGATCAGAAAAATCCATTCTATAACATTTATGGTAATAAATGAGCACTTCTAATTCCCCCTATTCATTTTTCAGCCTTCTAGCAATGTCATACAGGCAAGTGAAGAATTTCTTCGTAGTCCTTTAATGCCTAGGGGTCTGTGTAGACAAAAAGGGGCCCCTAAATTGAAGCAGTGGGTTTTAAAAAACACTACTTCAATTTAAAGCTGATTAAACCCCCATGTTGTGCACACACCCCGCTCACTTACCTGCTTCTCCAGCAGGGAGGGGAGGGCGAGCTGCTGGTAGGCAGAGCAGTCCCTGGGCTGTAGTGGGGGGCTGGTGCTTCCCTCTATGGCAGTGGTGGCCCTCCCCGCCTAGGCAGCACCTGCTCACAGGCACCCAGCTCAGGCAGTCCGTCCCCGGGGGGCACTGCAACCACAGAGGGAAGCACTGGGCCCCCGCGCAGCTCATGCAGGCAGGCAGGCTCCACAGGTGGGGGCAGGGGAAGATCAGGTTCTCCCTTTTCTTGGGTGGAGCCTGCTTTCCCAGGCCGCTGTCAGGCTTCCTGCAGAGCCGTGGAGCTGCACAGAGCCCAATGCTTCACTCCACAGCTGTAGGGGCAGTAAACTAAGACTCCTCAAAGAAGTTCTAGTTTGCTGTGCCCCAAGTCATTTAAGGCGCATTACACCATCAAATTTTCTAGAGTGGCTGGAATTAATGCGCAAAATGCTGCCAAGGCATGCAAACACCGACACCATTAAAGCAGTGCAAAAGCATTTAGCCCTCTTAAAAGTGCCATGCGCACACGCCTCTCATTTCATCTACACACAGCCTAGGTTCCAGTCATTGTTGGAACATAAGAACAAAATTGGTCCATTTAGCACCAGTACTTTGAAATGTAGGTTTTAAACCCTCTTGGCTACTCCAGCTCTAATCATTCACCTAGTGGATTGGTTTCCTTTCTGCCATGTTGAAAATGCTCTAAGCCATACACCCTTTTATGGAAAGTGGTCCAACATTGTATGATACACAGCTCTCTGCTTTATATCACTTACCTTGTCAAAGGTTTGCACCCAGCATCTATCTGTCTTCCTCTCATAGAACAGGAAGGATATTACAGAAAATCACTTACACTTTCTCCCTTTCAGTTCCCTTGTAGCATCTGTGAAGCTGTAATGATCTCTGAAGCATCTTTGGAATCAAAGTAATTTGTATCATCGTTTATCATAAAAAACTGTTTGCTTTGGTTTAGTTTTCAGAATTTCACCCAAACTTTCAAGGACCTGCTTTATTTTTATCTGGGAAGGTGCTGCATAGTCCTGTTGTCATTTTGAAATATGGATCCAGCAAGATATTCAAAGCTTGGGTGTGTTTGAGTCTATGGAGTTTATTTGGACCTAAAGGCAGCATATTATGTTCTCTACTGACCATCAGAACTGGAGGTATACAGATACCTGCATGAATACAGTAGAGCTCTGATCATTTTAAGCCGGTTGCAAGCCACCTGGAAAAATTAACAGCAGGTTTTCAAATTAAGGATGAGCCACTCAGCTTTTTACTGAAAAAGGCACTCCTTCTCCACTCAGCTGGAGCTCATCACCTGTCCTGTACAGCTAATGGGAGAAGCAGCACCTTTTGAAATAAAAGTGCCACAATAAGCAGTTGGAAGACCTCTACAATCTCATCCAGCTGTTTGTTGTGGCTATATATAGTTCCAGCTAGTAGGCAAATCCTCATCTTCACAGTAAGGAATCTAACCTGAAAAGTATTCAGGTTCTACAATACATACCCAGTCACACATTTATTTTCAAAGTAAGGGGCTTGAGGAAATAGGTCATTAGTTTTCCTACTAAGCTAAAGTAGCAACTCATATTAGTGACACCACAAGAAACTTGGCATTCAGTTCTTCATAAAATAACAATGTACAGAAACAAGGCTAAATCTTTTATTAAAGTCTCAGTGTCTGGGAGGGAATTATATATGAAGTTTACCTGCTATGCCATTTCAGGATTCTACTATGAACCTGATAAAAAGACAAAGGGAAATTAGTAATATTCTGATTATCATTTAAAATTAAACTTTTAGTCATTTTGAAGCACTATGTAGCTTTGGCATATACACATGAATATCTGAAGTAATCTTTAGAAATATAAGTGTAGGTTAACTTTGCAAATCACCTTGCTATGGTATAGTTTGAATGAGGTAATAATTTGTGGGTCGCATTTGTCTTAATTTAAATTAAAATTTGAAATAATTTTAAAATATGGAGGATTGACTTAATCCCTGTTCTATTAGCTGAAAATTTTCATTGGGGACTTCCTTGTAATTATGTAGTTTTAAAAAAGGCCTCCATCCACTCTGTAATCTAAGTGTTTTGATGCCAATTTTTTAATTAAACTTTTTGAGTTCAGCCACACATATATGCAATGTAACACCTATCATGTCCTTCAAAATTCTCAGTTTTAGCATTCCTGTCATTTAGTGCATGTTCACTACCATCATTTAAAAGTTAAAAGTCCAACCTTTGGACAAAAAGAGCAAATACTTCCCGTGTTTTCCATTGTCACACCCTGACAAAATTAAAACAAAGATGTTTTACTTAGTTTTAGCTCACATTAAATGTGTTTAAATACTACAGTAATAATGTTTGTTTACACTATTGCCACCATTATTTTCTTTACTTCTATTTTTTCTTTGCTTTTGCTGTTTCTCACCCATTCTACCAGAGTTACCATGGTAAACGTTTAGACCCATACCAATACAGCACCTCATATCTTGCAGCAAAACATTTCATTTATTAACCTTTTCTTTCTGGCAAGCCTGTGGTCCCTTGTATTATGTGGCCTGAATTTCAACTTCCAAACCTGGGCCTGCTTACATAACGATTGAAAAATCATCTCTGCTAAAAATCATGGGACAAAACACACCAGTGGTCACTATAGGGCTAGAGACAGAAATTACTCATAAACTGGTATAAGTGATCAGAAACTGATCTAAACCTGTAACAGAACAGAAGTTCAGTGCATATAGACTGGTTTTAAAATGGCAGAACCTGATTTAGGATATGCCTGGATGGATGTAGTATCAAGATGCAGTATCAGTTTAGGTTACAGCAGGCTATTGGACTTCTGTCCCAGATCCCCTCCCAACTCAAGTTAGGTTACACTATGCCAGTATGCCAGGGTGCTTTGGGATCACTGCTAGGCCCCACTCCCAGGGCAGTGTGCTGGAACATGACTCACGCTCTACTGCTCCAGCCCAGCACCCAGCTGACCCTGGGCTGCCTGTCACAGAGCCACCCACATGGCCCAAAGTCAAAAAAAGCCCTTGTTTACCCAACATGCAGCCTGCAGCTAGAGCTGGCGAGGGGGAAATGGGGGAAGTCAACATGGACACTTCCCACAGGGTCAAAGCCCCAGCTTGGCCAGAGCTGGTGGGGAGGTGGAGGGAGCTAACACACATGCCCTGGCTCAGCCAGCATGCAGCCCAGAGCTGGCAGCAGAACCAACATGAATGTTTCCCTCAGGGTCAAAAAAAGCCCCTGCTCAGCCAGCATGCAACCCACTCTGGAAATGTAGGACTTGGTGTGGGGGAGAGGGTGTGAAGTGACAACAGGGTGTTGGGGCATGTGCCCTGCAGCCAATCAGGGATGCCCTTTGCTCAGCAGGGCTTGGCAATATCCAGTGGAAGGTGTGTAGAAGTGTCCTCTATCTTCTGGCCTTGGTCTTTACAGGCATCTGTTTTTCCCCCAACCCCACTGAAGGAACATGAATTCCCTTCTCTCCCAATCCAATCTATGCAGTTTAGAGAAACCCATGTAGATAGGATCGATTCTCCCTGGGGCTTTTTGACTGCCTGTACTTAGCCTAGAAGAACAGCACAGAATGAAATGGGGGCAAGTGGTAAGTACATTAAAATATTGATGAAAATTTGAGCTATTAATGTTCCTGTTAAAACAACAGAAGGATAGAGAGAGGCTTCTGAAAATGAAAAATAAATACAAAGCCTCCCTCTATCCCTCTGCCCTATGTTGCCTTTTTTTAACATCAATAAATTGCTTAGAATCTGAATACAGTAGAATTTTAATGCAAAGATCCTCAGAACCATGTTGTAGTTCATAGGAATTTGTACCGCTTTAATGGACTTTAGTGAGAGCTACATGTACATACCCAAAGCTGGAATATTGGCTAGGTGCAGACATTCAAAAATCCTGAGGTGGAATTCTTTTAATTTACGCGGTTTTCTGTAAGCAACCTAATTTAAATCGGTACCAAACCCCCTGGTGGGGTGGCAAATCTTAGACTGGGTTCCACCATTTTTAAGCCAGTTTCTGTGTGCTGTCGTTCTGTTCCATTGCAGGTATAGACTGGTTTTGTGTGCTGAACTTCTGTTCTGTTACAGGTATAGACCAGTTTCTGATTACTTATACTGGTAAAAGTGTAATGCATGTACCTGGCCTCTATCTTCTTTACAGGTCTGGATGGGTCAATTAGACAAACAAGTGCAGAATTTGTGAGCCATTCCCTGAATAATGATTTCTCAATTTGGTATTTTAAACTCAAGATATGTAAAGTGAACTACTTCAAACATGTATGCCTGGCCCTTGAGCCATATTCCCACACTAGTGAATACCGACTCTCCTCAACCCTTTCTGTAGACCTGCTGAACTCCACACTCGATATGAGGGGAAACAGACTAATGAAGGTGCCAGCTTTAGGAAGCTGCACAAGCAGCAGTGTTCAACTCCACTTCTACTTTCACCCCTCCTTTCCAAGACTCCTATCTGCCTGTCATTCTACCTCCTTAGCTCCTCTCCATGTCCAAATATCAGCTATGTGGCATATCTAACATCTGCTGGGTTAGAATTCTCCTTTATCTTAGCCTTCATTTGTGAAAAGGTTTTACATGTTATAAGGATAGGATAAACTAATAGAATCATAGGGCTGGAATGGATTAGTCATCTAGTCCAACTCCCAGTACAGATGCAGAATGCTTGAACTAAATAGGCTTCATCTGTATCAACCTTGAAACAGGCAGATTTGTCCACAGAGTACTGAAGTAGCATTATAGCAAAATATTTAGTCCACAGGCTGAGTTCAAGCCTCAGCTCTGTTAACCTTTTACTACATATGCAAGTTAACCTTCTTGCACATTAAATTCACCAGTGGTAAAATAGGAGCAGTGTCATTTACACTATCAAAATAGAAAGTATAATAATGATAACTAAACATGTCAGAGTAAATAGAGGAAGGGGCTGGGGTAACAAGATACAGGATAAGGAAATCAATATTTTTGTTACTGTTCTTGTTGTTCTATAGCGCCTGTGAATCCTATTTGAGGTCCAAGAGCTCATTGGTCTTGTGTGGTTTGCAAACAGGAACAAAAAAGATGCTCCCTGATTCAAAGAGCTTACAGCCTAAGCATAAAACAAGAGACAACAGATTGCTACAGACAAATTAACAGAGGAGCACAAGGAAAGAGTGAATTAGCTTGATAGGCAGTGGTCTCAGGAAATCAGGGGTCTCTGCCAAGTTTGTTGTAAGAAAGCTTTAAGGAGGCATTTTAAAAGAAGGTTATGAAGTGGTTTTGCCAATCTCTATGGGATGCCTCTCCCAGATAGGAGGGGAGGGTGTGCTGCTTGAAAATGTAACAAGTTGGAGATGAAGGCTGGCATCACAACAGCAATGACATCAAAGAGAAGCCTCTCGTTTTACACTGAGTGCTTTTGGTGCAATGTAAATATGACTATAGGACTCTATTTCCTGCCACTGAAAGGAAAGTTTCTGCTTGACAAAATCTACCTCCCTGCTGTGTATCATTTCTATTTTTATAAATAAACAAGAACATTTCTTATCCTGGTTAAATGTTCCTTCTACAAAATTACATGTTCTTAACAGCATGTACAATACATTACTGATTGACTAAGAAATATGTTCACCTTCTACTTCATGAGTCATTTAAAAAAAAAAAAAAAAAAAAACCCAGAATTTCTTTTCAGTTTGTAGCATACAGGGAAGCTTTCTTACTGTATTTTCTACCTCCTTGGTGTTTGTTTGTTTTTGGGTTTTTGTTTTTTTTTTTATTTCTGCTGCTTAACAAGGAAAAGGCTGAAGTATTGGTTCTCATTTATTCTGTTATTAGGCTACCTCCCCTCCCCCCCCCACCCACTATGCACACATTTAACAAACAGCATATTTCTCAACAGAATTAAATTTAATAGGCAAAAAGTACACGGTGCCACTGCTGAGCCCCACACACATTGAAGAGCTTGTGTTTACACAATATCACCATTATCAATTAGCACTTTGACAATTAGCCAAGTACAGGACTCAGGCTTCCTGCAGTAGATGATGCAGAACTTTCAATTAAATCTTTCCATTTCCCACAGCTCAGCAATGCATTAGTAATTCACTCAAGAAACTCTGGTGGCAGCAGCTACAGAAGCAAAGATATGGATTAGATTTACTAATGAAAAGGTTAGAGTGCAAGGGAAAACTTCTGGGGAACAACAAAACAGGAAAACACATGCCAGAAATTACAGGAGTTTCTTGTGGCACAAAGCTGGCTCTGAGATGTATGTGGGCCTCTGGAAACAAAACTAACCTGGATAAAACTTATACCTCAACTTTACGTATAGTTCCCATATGCAGGTCCCCATGTGCAGGGGCATACAGTTGGTGGTGCCACAAACTACACATGGGAATGTGAAAATATGCACTGTACCCAGTGCAATGGCAAAATTTGCCACTAGGAAATCCTAGTAGCAAAGAAAAACTCAGTGAAAAAAGCAGCACAGACCACACATCAGTAGTGTGAGTTAGAACAAACAGGGCTGGCCATCCAGAGCAATGCTCTGGCAGCCAGCCACGCTCTGTGCTGCCAGATCTGCACCCAGATACACCAGGACACCAAGTAATAGTGCTGGGGCCAGCACAGGTGGTGCCCCCAGTCTCTCCTACCCCAACTCAAGACAATTTGCTGCATTCTGAAGCATGCATGCAGGGGCGTATGATGGGGCACAAAGCAGCGGCACAAGTTGTGCCACTGTTATTTGTGCCTCTATAAGTTCACATGAGGACCCGCCCCATGAGATCAATACCATTATAGTCCACATACTTGCAAGTTCCTGGTTTGCATAGGCATATATGGTTATATGCACACAAAGAAGGCGTGCGTTCTTCGACTGAATACATTAGCTTCTCCAGGTCCTGGCTGTCAGTTAATGTTACAGTAAACATTTTGCTGTGATCATCTTTTCTGCTTTTACAGTACAGCTAGTTTTGGTCCCTTGAGTAGAGCCAGGGTGATGCTGCTCTTCAAGGCCTTTGCACACAGCCCTAAGGTTATAAATGATAAGTACAAGGTCACCTTTCCGTTGTTTAATTTAGAGAGCAGGTTTGTGCATTCTATGGGGATTTAGCACACAATTTTCTGATAAATAAAACAGTGATGGAGCCCTCAGGAAAAATGAAGTCGAGAAATAGCCAATCCAATCAGGATATATCAGGTTCATTCCCTTGCCATGGGATTTCCCTTGGCAGTCGTGGTGGCCATTTGACCCTGCCTGTACCTGTGAAATCAGCTTTCTAAGGGAATGGGTTAATGAATATTTTTGTTCTTTTAGTCTTCATGTAATTTGAGATGTCTGGGCTTCCCAAACCTTTCTGATTACTATGAATATTACAACTACTAGCCCATCAGCAGCAAACCAATTATATGCAGCCATTCACATTTTCTCTTTGGAACAGAATGAAATTTTTAATTGCAGGCATCATTTTACATCTAGAAGTTTACTGATTCCACCAATTTGGGTAGCATACAGCTTTACTAAAAAGACTGGATGGAGGAGAGGAAAGAAAATAAAGGAATACATACATCTCCCTATGTTTTTTTGTGGTCTGCACTGTATTTATGTATCTCTTGTAAAACAAATTTATTGAGACATTTTCTGAGTGGTACAAAGATTAGATTAAGTGACACCATGGAAGGGCTTCCCACTGCAATATAATTTATTCAATAAGTAATATCAGTAGTGTTCTCCATGAAATGAGAGTACTTATGTTAAAAGTTAATGACAAGCCTTTAAAAACTCTGGAAATGGAGCAAACAATTCCACTCATTCAAAAAGTTGTATTCCTGTGGCAGGTGAGGATTGCCAAAATAGTTGTTTCTTTGGGCAAGCTGGCAGTTCATTTCCTGCCATATTCTATGTACACACAATGGCAAAAGTCACAAATCTGGAGTCATAATACCACCACCAATAATAAATAAAGATTAAAAAGGAAAATGTCAGTACCCTCAGTTCTCTATGCCTTCTCCAGTAGCAACTTGTGACAACCAGACAGACCACCTACCGAATAAGAAACAAAAAACTAAATGGGAAAACCCACCACCATGGAGAAGCCTGTTGTTAATGAGAAGGATGTTAGTGAAGTTGCAAAAATGCTACAAGAGCAGATGTTCCCAAGACCAGATCAGGTTCATAATCAGTGAAGAAAGTATCCAGAGTGCCTACAATAGAAGCTGGAATGATAAATACCAGAAATTTCTAAAAGAAAAAAAACCACATGCTGCCAAAATGTGATCCCTTATATCATACATTTTGAAGCCAAAATTACCAGACATAAGCAACCCAAAGGATCCGAGATCCATGACATGTATACCAAATACCAGCAAAACCTTTACCAACATCTCAGTCAAAAAGATGAAACTAGCTACCAGAATTACCTAATCACTGGAATAAAATGGTTGCAATCAGACCTCAACAGGATGTAAGAAGTGACTAGTAATTAACTGACAAAGATTTCAAAACTAAATGCATTGGGACATAGCAGCCATCGTACACTGTTCCACACCATATAATGAGGGATCTACCTAAATTGTGGCGAGAAAAAAGGATTTCTGTGGTCCACTTGCAGCATTGTAGAGACAATTTTGTGGTCATTTTGCAGCAGTCCCCCACCCGCTTGCTGCTGATTGGCCAAGGGGCCCCAGCAGCCCTGCCCTTCAAAGCTGATTGGCTGGGAGGAAAAATATGTGGCATAATTAAGTAATAAAGTTTACAGAAACATCAAATAAAGTACTGCATTATTATATATCCAAGTATTAAATTTAAATCTAAATTGAAATATATGTGTATGAATACACATTTATACACAATATGAATTGTAACTAATATCATCATAATGTATTACTAGTGTTCTACAAAAAGTTTAGTACTACTAAATAATGCTAGCCTTGATAGAAAAAATTCAAGTGAGTTATTAAACACTAGCATGCAGCATTCACCAGCAGTTGCAGCTGACATCCTCTGTCTCTGTGGTGTGAATGCTTGCCTATACACTGATATTGCGTGTTCTTGGTTGGAGTGGTAAGGCAGATTTTTGCCAAGTTGTAGAGATGTGGAAACCTATTAGAAACAGATTTCCAAAACCCAGTCACAGTCAAAGGCATCTGGCACTCTTTGACAAAGTTCATGTAAGCAGCACATTCCTTGTTGTGTTCTTTCTGCCATCCAGGTATTGATTTCACTACCTGAGGGTCAAAACACAAAAAATGCACCTGATTGGGGTAAAATATGTGAATAGCAGTAAAAAAATGGAGGGAAGACATCTGTTTAAACTCTGGTGGTAGTGGCTGATCATACTTGCAGTATTGATTCAACTTCACAGCTATTGCCGGGAACGGTTCTTGTCTCCATTAGTTTTCACATTGACAGTTTGAAAGTTGTGATGCCGTGGCTTCAGCCAACTTATCAAATCCAACAGCTTGTTGTGTGCTTGATGGATCAAAGTCTGCCCACATTCAAACTACATTTGAAGTACCATGAACTGGATCACATTTTCAGCCACAACTCGATTTTCAATGTTGTCCTGTCTTAAGAAATTGCGTAGTTTAAGCATGCACTCTGTGCTGGGTGTGATTTCAAGCTCCTTGCACACTAATTTCTGGTAGTACTTCATATTTTTTTCTCCAATCCATCCACCCCACCCTCCAGCACAGACTGGGCAACCCCCAGACTGAGCTCCCTCCACTCCCTTCACTCACACCTGTTCTGAAGAGCCATGGGACTCTTCAGCCTGGAAAAGTGCAGGCTCAGGGGGGACCTAGTGATTGCCTATAAGTATGTAAAGGGTGTACACCAGGATCTGGGGGAATGCCTGTTCACCAGAGTGCCCCAAAGGATGACAAGGTCAAACAGTCACAAAGTCCTCCAAGACTGTTTCAGGCTGGAAATAAGGAAGAACTTCTTTACTGTCTGAGCCCCCAAGGCCTGGAACAGACTGCTGCCAGAGGTGGTGCAAGCAACTACTCTGGACTCCTTTAAGAGACATTTGGATGTTTATCTTGCTGGGATCCTTTGACCCCAGCTGACTTCTTGCCCCTGGGGCAGGGGGCTGGACTCAATGATCTTCCAATGTCCCTTCCAGCCCTAATGTCTATGAAATCTATGAAGACAGTGCTGGGGCTGGGAGAGGGGAGGAGCAGGGCTAGGGGAAAGCAACTGCAGACTCATAGCTGCTCCAAACTGCAGCTCAATCCCCTAACCCCTGGGACCCAACAGCAAATGTCTGTTGGGTCCGGGGGATTGCTGTAACTCACAGCACTTCCTGCAAAGCACAATGAGTTACAGCAGGAGGCTGAATGTCTGTCAGCGCCCTTTGTTAAATTCTAAGATGTAGTTTACAACAGATTTCATTACAGCTTGTGCCATAGTAGAAAAATTGACAGACACAAGGTGAACTGGCTGTTTTTGAAAGACAGGCAGGTTGCAGTCTGTCCAGCTCCCAGGTACAAATAAAAGGTGCAGAACATAATTCTCTTGGGCATCTGCATTCTGCCAATGCAAATTTTGTAGACTGGACATGTGAGCAATTACTCCTGGTAGATGATCCTGGTGAAGCTTCTTCACACATGGGAAACTGCTAGCATTGACACAAATTTGTTCAATGAGGGTGCATCTACATGAGATGTTTACTGTGAAGCTGACTAATTCATTTTACAGTAAAATCTAGGCATCTACACATGCAGCTCTACTAGGCTGCAGTAAACTAATAAACTCCACATAGGCTAGTACTTGTAAACACAAGTGTTGTCCTACAATGGATGTTTTTACTGCACAGCAACATACGTGTAGATACTGGTTGGGCTGGTTAGGGTGTGAAGGTGCCTTAGTGAGGGGGATGCCTGCCAGCTAGGCCCACACTGGAGCACCCGCATGCCCCAGCCAGCCCCCCCGCCCCCCCCCCCCAGCACATTGAGTTGGGTGGGAGCAGCTGCGGGCTGGCAGGCTGACCCCTGAACTCCCTCCCAGCCAAGGCTCTTCCATCCTGGATCAGTGTGTTCCAGTCCCTAGCACACTTGTAAACATGGTGCCTGGGAGCAATAAACTCTGGTGCAAACTATGCTGGAGTTTATTGCTTCAAATGAATTGAATGTTTAGATGCATCTAGAGTCCTTTAATTTAGGGTTATCAGTTTTTCAAGAGGAACGTTGGTGGCTGTGAATGCCTCCACTAGTGTGAATGTAGCCTCTCTTCTTGTCAAACTGTTTTCAGTGGTTCTTTTAAAGATTGAGGACATAGTTTCTTGCTCTGATGTTCAACCTCTCCAGCAGCCTTTTGATTTATTTCCAATTCAGACTCTAAATGACGATCAGTGTTTTTCCTTGATGCATCCAAAGTCATCACATGATGAACAAAACAATTTTCCACCATCTGCATGCAAGGTTCCTACAGGAAACTGCCTTATACTATCCTGAGCTGAAATGTTTTTGGCTTGGATTTCTTTTTACTCATCATCTTTACACTGCAGAATTGCTGCAGCATTGCATCTGGCTTCTTAAAAGATGGCATCAAAACCCTTTCACTTCTGTGATTGGTGCCTTCACTGAATCTACATCACTAGCTCAGCCTCTCAGACGCTCTCTCTCAAACCACATTCACTATGGCTGCAGGGATTGCCGCATTTCCTTTGTATTTCAGTAAGCTTTTATTTTTTTGTTTTTTTTCAGGTGATGCTGCACAAAATCATGGGAAACGTCAATTTTTGCAGTTTCTGCGAAAATCACAAAACCGTGATTTAAGTATTCCCTACACATAATTGACCAGACATCTGTGCTGTGAATGAAGTCCAAACGAGCACTATTCATCAAGGATTGTATCATACTAGATGGCAATATACAGTGCACAAAAGGGGTGGGGGGGGGGAGGGGGGGAAAAAATCAGGTAAGCACCACAACTGGACCACAGAAATAAAAGCAATTTGCTACATTGTGAAGTTGTGTATGACCTCAGTCAATATTGTCCATGAATTAAGTTGCAAATCATGCTGCCACAGATATTTACAGTCTACCATATTGTGTGTGTGCACCAGAACATGCACTGAACCTAGGATATAACAATAGTAATAAAGGTATATTCTCTTTTCCATGAACCTTTATCTCCTTTAGCAATGATATAGTTTACTTAAGTTTTTATTCAGGCAACTATGTTGGAGAGATCTCCCATTTTGCCATCCATGTTGCATTGTAACATGGAGCAGCAGGTGGGCTATGAACAGTGTGACTAATACAAGATCATGTATAGCAACGGGCCGTATAGCAGGACGAAGCAGTAACTAATTCTGTTTGCTATGCGAGCTCCACTATGTCTGCACTATCTTCCTCAGCTACCAAAAAGAAACAAATTATCAGCATTTTAATAATGTTATTTTTCATGCACTGTGTGCATATTCTTTATTTCAATAGTCTGAATCTCCATGGTTATCTGGCTTAAGTATTGGTTTGAGGTAAATCCCTGTATCGTGGAAAACAAACACAATGCTAGCTGTTGTAGGTTCTTTTGGCTCAGCAACCAAAACCGAGTAAAATCTTATGGTAGAATTCTCCACTGTCATAGCAGCAGCAGCAGCAATCTTTAACAGTTGAGGGTTATCATCTTCCATGACTGTCTTATCTGTGGATCTGAAGATGACTGACAAGGCCTACCTGGGATTGACAGACTCTGTTGCAGATCAGGCACGTGTTTCCATGTGGGATGGGTGGTTTTGGGTTCTTGGTTTGTCCATGACAGCGTTTCTGCTGCTTCCATTTTTCTGTTTCCTGTTGTCATTACAACGTCTCAAAGTACTGAGATCCTTGCAGCAGATGGTTCCTCCATTTGGGGTGGTCCTGGGCAATAGTCTGCCAAGAGTTTATACCAATGTTGCATTTTTTTCAAGTTGACCTTGAGGACATCCTTGAAATGTTTCTCTGCCCTCCTCTTGAGCATCCACCTTGACTGAGCTGGGAGATTAAAACTTGCTTTAGGAGATTGGAGTCAGACAACTGAATGACATGGCTGGCCAGTAAAGTTGATGTCACATGATAAACACCTTGATGCTCATGGTGCTTGCTTGTGAGAAGATGTTAATGTTGGTGAGTTGTTGCTAATGTTGGTGTCTATTCATTGGATTCCAAGGATCTTCCACAGGCAGCACTGATAGCACTTCTCCAGTGACTTGAGGTGTCTCCCATATGTTGTCCATATCTCAGCTCCATACAATAAGGTGGGGATCATGACTGCCTGATAAACCATGAGCTTACTTTAGGATCTGATGTTGCAATCTTCAAACAACCATTTCCTCAGGTGAAAGCTGAACCTGCACTTACACTTGCCTGCTTCATGATAGTATGTGAATGGTGGTTCTCAATAAATGAATTTAATCACAGATCCCTTTGAGGTTAAGATGGGAGTTAAGCAAGGGTGCATCATCACTGTCATGACAGGGTCCTGCAGGAGGGCCGTGATCTCCTCAAGGCCCCCTTCCCCTGCCAAGTTGGCCTAAGGGCACCCTCAGATTCTCGCCTACCATGTCTTTGATGTTCTGATATTAGGGAGGCTGCCTTACGCCTTCTTGGACATGGTTCGCTGTAACCTCTGGCCCCGTGGACTCCCAGACCCCTTGTGGGTCCTGTCCTGCAAATGGGTGCTTCAGGGCACCCTAGCCTTATGGGCTATGCGTGGCTCCAACCACCCCTTTTACCACGCCCCAAGCCTCACAGCTGGAATAGACATTGTTCTGTCTGGGTCCACACTCTCTCTGGCACTCGGGCTCTCCGCGGCCCCGTCTCTCTCCACGCCTTCTCTCTAGCACTTCTCAGTAGTGCCGCCCTTCTCCGGGGCTCACCGCACCGCTGCCCCCTTCTCCAGGGCTCACCACGCCCTCACTGGGGCTTCTCAGTAACGCCCCTTCTCTGGGGCTTCTCAACTGCCCCTCTCTGGGGCTGGGGTCTATGTACCCCGAATGCTGCGCCCTCACTGACGCTTGGGTCCCCACACTAGTGTGAGTCCCCTATGAGGCCTCCTCCATTCCCTAATAGCCTCACCCAAACCACCGGTGATAAACATCAACACAAATGCAAGTGCTTCAGCTATAACTTAAACTGGAGCCACTTGGCCATAACAACATTCCAGCCTACCTGGAAAAACTCCATTCCGCAGCCGTATCAGCCGCTGCTCCTTCAGTTAGGCTTCTCCGCTCTATCATGGCAGAGAGCTCCTTCCTCCTGGGCTGCTGGCAATGAACTGCCTCTGGCTTCAGCTCCGTGGGTTTATAAGGGAGCCGGGCCCTGCCCCTTTGGGTCAGCTGACTTCCTCTGGTTGCCTTGGCAACCCACAGCTGGGCTCCTTATTCCCTGCTAGGGCTCCTTCCCTGGCAGTTTTTCCTTCTTTAGGAGCAGGGCACCTCAGTGCTCTGCAACAATCACTCCAATACTATTATCAATATTCCTTACTATAATGCTACACCTGACACGAGCAAGTTTCCAGCTGGAAGGGAGCTAAACTACTAAATGGATGGTAAACTGTTTACTATCAATGGATTCTGAGCCAAACCCAAGCCTACCCAAACCTCAGTCATTGAGCTCAGTATGTTGAAGATGCTCACTCAGTATGCATGTGCTCACTCAGAAGCAAATCTTCAGGTGATCACCAGCATCTTTACCAAGGCATACAAGAAAATGGGGCTGATGTTTAATATTAATATACAGAAGACTAAGGTCTTCCGTTAACAAGCTCTTAATTAGCAGACACCAGCTCTGGCAATTCAGATTCATGGTGAGACTCTGGAGAACACTGAATATTTCCCATACCTCAGAAGTCATTTCTCACACAAGACTGACATTGATGAAGAAATCCAACATTGCTACTGTCATATATTATTTCTCTGTCTTCCTTTGTGCTAAACTGTTTTACTGGAAGACCAAGAGCTGCTGTCCAGAAAACAAAAGTAAATACCTAAATAAACAGAAATGAGTGTGTGTCAAATAGGCTAGTCAAAATGTAGTAGTCACAGCTCTTGTTGCACTTGTTCCATTTCTAAAGGCTCTTCAGTCTACTGATAACTTGGGGAACTGCTCTTACCTACAGAATAAAGCAGGCAAACTCAATCTGCCTTTGAACTGTGGAAGTAATATTTAGCCACTGTGGCTAAATATTCAAGAAGAGACTATATGTTCAAGAAGAGACTTTTATCTATCTAGGTGTAATAGAAGATGCTCAGCAACTTTGTACATGAACATACAGCACATTTTATATCCAGCATATATTTTAAGCACATGTTTATATTCTGCTGGTCTGTTAGAAGTCCTTAAGTGACAATCAAGGTTGCACACATTCATTCATTTAAAGCAGCATTGTAGTTAGCCAAGAAGTTAGAACTCTGGATTGGACAAACAAACCTAGCTCCAATTCTATATTTATCATTTCTCTACCTACCTGCAAGGATACATCTCTTTTGTTAGTATTGCAACAGGTTTGGCATTTGTTAATTGAAAATGCAATACATTCTATGTACATCCCTTAAGTATTGCTTTATAGCTAAAAATCAAATTATATCAGGCTTTCCTAAGAGTTACTTTAAATGCAGTGTAAAAGCAAGCTTGATCTATCATAAAATTACAATATATATCAATAAGGAGAAATTATCACCAAATGAGTGGACCCTGTTTATACTATGTGATTCAAGCCAGTCTGTCTCCTTGGGTGAATTTAAAACAATTCTTATGTTAAGGGACATATTATTCATTTATCAGGGACTTGGTTTTTATTTACTTTGTTTGCAGTAGAGTCTACTGTAAATCTGGAAATAGCTTTATTTTATTTACTTCCCTTCATCAGCAATGAATTCTATTTATTTGTCCCATCCTTTTTTATCTGCTGAAATTAGGGCTGTGTGAAGCTTTGATTGCTGATTCGATTTGGTGGAGATGTGGCCGAATTCGGCAGCTGAATCTTCGAATCCAAATAGAGTCAGGAGACCCTTTAATCTCTCCGAATTGAATTGGAACCCACCAAATCAATTCAGAGAGATTCAAAGAGATTCAATGATTCAGACATAGACACAGCTTTAAATGTTTTTTCTACATACCTCAAGGTACCAGGTGACTCATGAAAGCTGAGATGCTGGGACAGATAGAGTATCCCATGGGAGCACGGGCAGGTCCCCAGCGTGCTTGGCAGTGGACTGGAAAGTGGACCAGAAGCACTTCCAGTCCACTTCCAGGTCGACTGTGGAGCACACAGGGGGCCCCTCTCCACCTCCCAGCTTGTTGACTGGTGCCTCCTGGGTCTGGGAGGGCACCCAGGGTCCCTCTGCAGCTGATCGCCAAGCCAGAGGGGCACAGGGGGAACCCCCACATGCTCAGCAGCAGACCTGGAAGTGGACTGGAAATACTTCGGGTCCACTTCCGGGCCCACTGCCAATCATGCAGGGACCCCCCGCCACGCTCCTGTGGGACGCTTCATCCACCCCACCATCTCAGGGTTCATGAGCCATGCCTGGTACCTTGAGGTACATGGAAAAAATATTTAAAGCTGTGTCTATGGCCAAATCGCTGATTTTCTGAATCAGCATTGAATTTTCAGAGTCGGATTCAGCTGAATCAAATTGGGACAAAATCATTGTCCCCAGAATCAGGCTGAATTGGAATTGAATATGGCCTGCTTTGCACACCCCTGCTGGAAATATGATTTAGACTACTGTCCTCCTTTGTGTCCTGATGCATATACTATTTGGTATCTCCACAGAAAGGAAGGAAATACATGTTTTGCGATGTACACATACAGCTAAACTTCCTACTGGTGACTATGATTGCTCTGTTCAGAAAGTAATGGATCCAGTGCAGTACATGCCCTGAAAAATATAATCAGAAAACAGTGTAATTTTCAATTGTATGTAATTTGGATGTCATAATAGCATCCTTTATATTTGATGGCAGATACTAATATTTGACCAAAGAAACTAGTACTACTAGCTGAAGGTGGTATTTCCTTTTTAAGCAGTTACACGTGCTAAAATAATTGCAGTATACACATGGATTTTAAGTGGGCTGGAGTGGATTGGACTGAAAGCTCCTTAGTGCCATCTTCTCTAGGAATCTGCAAATAATTTTTAAAATAAAAGACTATGTCTAGTGACCAAAAATGGCTGACCTAACCAAGTAAAAATATACCCTCTGGCTTTTGCTTTGTGCACTCAGCTGGCTACATAATAGACAAACTGCTTGCATGAACTGATTTTTTTTTTTGATGTTTTGAACCTACAGCTCAGAATCTACATCAGAAGAAAGATTAATTTAATTCACTGAAGCTAGTTATTGTTCAGGATAATTGCTACTGTGGAATAATACCTCTGGGATGTGCATGTAGAGATAGCTGTCTTTCTCTCTATGAATGCAATTTCTTAGCTTATACAGTAAAAGAAGGAAAAAGTTCTTAAAAGTCTGGATCATGAAACCTTAATTGTGAAAGAGTCATTCCAAATTAAAGGACCAGTCAAACATAATTCACTGTGATCTCTGCTGCAGTTTTGGTCAATACACATTATGTTACCATATTTGCTATTTTTGTTTGTGAAGATTAAGGAGCTATTTTATCTGGTGACTACATCCCAACAATCCTGAAAACTCAATTTTCCAGTTGACAGTGGAGCATCTAACATCAAACATCACCCTGATCCTGTCTCTGTTTTGGCTAAAGGTAACCTTATTTACATAGCTTTTCTTGTTTAGCTGGAAGCAAATGGTTCCCCAAGACAAGTATCCTACATATACATAAGAAAAAATATTGTTTTGCATTGCTCATTTCCTTTACTTAGTACCCATTCTAGAGGTACTGTCAACAGTTTTGCTTGCTTGAAATGTAACAAGATGGCACATTTAAATAACAATTGTGTGAGCTTGAAGAAACTCAGTGAGTAATTTAACTTCCTCTTTTTAGGGACTGAATGTGGGCACCTACTTATTGAGAGTGACAAAAATCAGAAATCCCCAATGTTGGAACTTCTGAGGCAGTCAACTCAAAACTCTGCTAGTGCAAGAGAAGAATTTCCAAGGAAATACTAGTCAGATGACAGAACAAGGAACAACAGTCTCAAGTTGTAGCAAGGGAGGTTTAGGTTAGATATTAGGAAGAATTTTCACACTAGGAGGGTAGTAAAACATTGGAAAAGGTTGCCTGGAGAGGTGGTGGAAGTTCCATCCTTAGAGGTTTTCAAAACCCAGCTAGACAAAGCTTTGGCTGGGATCATCTTGTTGGGGGATGGTCCTACTTTGAGCAGGGAGTTGAACTAAATGACCTTCTGAGGTCCCTTCCAACCCTAACTTTCTATGATAGTTGATAATGCCCAGCCAAACATGGCTGAGAGAAGAACTAAAACATATCAGCTTGACACAGCAGATAAAATAACCAAAAACAGATTTGGAAAGGGAAATAAAGGAATTCCACAAAGAAGTGGAAGAGATAGCAGGTTGTCTTAGCAGCCCAGAGGGAGATCAAAGCAGCTTTTTTTTTTCCAAAAGACAATAAGCCAGTTTGTTTGAATTGGTGGCAGGACAAACTGCTTCCTATAGCTATTCATGTAGAAAAAGGATGAGGGTTGGAAGCAGGAGAGTCTCAAATGTTTCTTCAGATCAACAGTAATTTGAGCAATCAGTAATGTTTGCTCAGATATGGAGTCCCTCCTTCAGGATAGGTGGGAGCCCACTCTGGTACATACACTAGCCAACAAGGAAAGCTATTCATGTCCATGGAATTTCCTCCGCCTCAAAAAAATTTTCAGTCTTAAAAACAACTGTTGTTTAATGCATACCTCATAAAACCGAAGTTATTTCTCAAGTAAATTGAAGCATTGTTCACCCAGTTCTGCCATCTACCATCTTACACAAACACACTTAGAATGGTTAATCTAATACAGAACAATTGATACTATTCACCTATTAGTAGCCTCATTGATATAATGGTTTTTATTTCTTGTGTCTTTCTACAGTTATTCATGAAATGGAGATTTGAAGCTCAGCTTTTATCTTCCATTAGTTCAGGGATGGCTCACCTTTGGCCTGCTGCCATAGGTGGCATGGGCAACCTCTGTGTGTGGCATGCAGCAGACTGGGGTGGGGGACGGACAGCACAGTGGCAGATAGTACAGGGAGCAGAAAACAGAGCAGAAGATTGGGCAGAGAATACTTGGCTGGAAGCAGAAAGTAAATCATCCAACTAGGCATGGAAAGGGGCTCAGAGTGGCATTTCAGGAGATGTGGGACTAGTTTGCCAGTGTCGACCCTCCCCCCTACAGTAGCTCACAGTCCATAGCTGTTCTTTTTCCTCTAAAAGGAGATTATCTTTAAAAGCGTTTGTGATGACAAAGATTAGGACAACCTTGTGCCCCTATAGATTAATTCCTTTCCAATGTTATATATAGGTGGAATGGTCCTAATGCAAACTATGCTTTTAGGGAAAAAAATGCATCTTAAATGCTTACTTGGTTGTGTCAGTTGAAAAACAGTTTTTAAGGCTGAATAAAGTATAATTTAGCAGTGCCAAGAGATAGCCACATTATTTTAGGAAGGACAATAATGACATCTAGTGTAGCAGAGCTGCATAGCAAGGTTTGAAATTTTCTTCCTGAAACCCATGCTATTTATTCTATTGCAGAGATTGATGGGGTACTAAAAATCAACAAACATAACTTTGTTGAGGGTAGATCATGCCTGATGAACGTTGTGTCCTTCTACGACCAGGTAACTAACTATCTGGACAAGGGACACAAAGTTAACATCATCTACTTAGACTTCAGTAAAGCCTTTGACTCTGTCTCCCACAGGATTCTTTCCAACAAACTGGAGGGTACTGGGCTGGACCAGTCTACAGTGAAGTGGGTGGGCAACTGGCTTAGAGGCTGCTCCCAGAGTGGTAATCAATGGGATGGCCTCATTCTGGAGGGCCGTCTCCAGTGGTGTCCCCCAGGGATCAGTGCTTGAACCTGTGCTATTCAATATATTCATAAATGACTTGATGAGGGGGTGAAAAGCTCAATGATTAAGTTTGCAGATGATACCAAGTTGTGGGGAAACATAGGTGCACCAGAGCATAAGGTAAAGATTCAGGGTGACTTTGACAGACTGGATACATGAGCAGAATGAAATCAGATGAGGCTTAACAGGGAGAAGTGCAAGGTCCTTCCCCTAGGTAGGAAGAACCCTCACCACAACTATACAATGGGTGGTGGTCCACTAACTGGCACAACATCTGAACGAGACCTGGGGTCATGATTGACCGGAAGATGAATATGAACCAACAGTGCGATGAGGCTGCCAGAAGGGCAAATAAAACTCTAGCGTACATCAGTCGATATTTGGCCAATAGATCCAGGGAGGTACTCCTCCCTCTCTACTCAGCGTTGGTGAAGCCTCACTTGGAGTACTGTGCCCAGTTATGGGCATCACACTTCAAGAAGGATGTGAATAAGCTCTAGAGAGTACAAAGAAGGGCCACTCATATGGTTAAGGGCATGGATGGTAGGCCCTATGAGAAGAGACTCCAGGAACTGGACCTGTTCAGTCTGAGTAAAAGAAAGCTGAGAAGTGACTTGATAGCCACCTACAAATCAGGGGGAACATCAATAATGAGGAGTGCAACTTTTCAGGAGGGCACCTCAGGGGAGGATGAGGACCAACAAGCATAAAGTAATGAAAGGTAAATTCAGGCTAGACATAAGGAAAACCTTTTTCTCTGTAAGGGTCACCAGAATCTGGAACACGCTCCCAGCAAAGCTGGTGCAGTCACCCTCCTTGGAGGTATTCAAAATGAGGCTGGACTGGTACCTTGTTGAGCTCATCTGAGCCCAATAACTTCCTGACCACAGCAGGAGTCTGGTCTTAATGATCTTACAGGTCCCTTCTGGTTCTATGTTTCTATGATTCTATGAAAATACTGCTGTTGGTGGGTATTCAAGATATGATATTAAAACACCTTTTTGACAGTGGATGTAGGAACACAAGTATTAAAACTCCTCAGGCTTCTAAGAGAAAGGAAAACTGAAAAAATGCAGGAGGAGAAAGGACATTGACAACTAATGCACCTCATCATTCTTTGGGGGAACTCTCTATTATCTTCTACTCTCTCTCATAACCATTATTTATCATTTCCAATTTTTTTCCTGAAAGGAAAACACCTTAAAAGCACTGTAGGTGGAATATCACAAGGAGAAACAGAGATTATTGCAAAGTAGTAGGATAAACATCTGGAAGCCGTGTTACCAAGAAGGGAGGAGAAAACAGGGGACAAACCCCTACATATTCTACCACTAAACAGTTGAGAACCAAAAAGATCACTGCTGTGGGAAGTTATTATCAAAAAAGACAATAGCCATTTTATCTGATGGTTAGCTGCTTTTAAAGTCCTGTTAGCATCAATACAGGTAAGGAATTACTAGGCAAGAAAATACTCTGCTAAGTCACAAGAATAATGGCCACATGTAAGACCCATGTGAGAAACATATATATGGTGTAGAAAGCCACCATCTGGAAAACACAGTGGTATAGGGGACCACCACTGACACCTCACAGATAGGCTGAAAGAGGGACAGGATATTACATCTCAAGGAAGGGGAAGGAAAGAGCTAGTAATGAAAAGAGTTTGTGGTTATAATAGTAAAATTACAGCTAAGTAATGTTGTGATGACAGGAGGATAGCTCAGGTCCAAAAAGGAACAAAATAGCTACTAATAAAATCTGTGTTCACTGTTACAATGTCAGGCTTAGTCTGGGATTTCACATAAATTTACTCCAGTAAATTTACTTTCACCACAGCCACCATTAAAAATAATTTATTTTTCCAATTTCTTTAATAAGAAGTTAAAGAGTTAATATGTGAACCAGCTAAGGGGAGAAGGGAAATTTTTAAAACAAAATGTTTGCTCAAAACATTTGGAACTTAGAGCCTTTTAAAGAGAAAAAAAATCCTTGTCTGATATGAAAGCTTTACTTAAAGCATCTGGAAACTAGAGTATTTGAGATGGAACCCGCCCCCCCCCCCCCCAAATTTATTAGTGATTTGCAGGTCTTGGGCAGGTGGAGGGAGATGTTACTAAAGATGGGGGGGGGGGTTGGGGGGCGTTTCTTTGTTGGTTTGTTTTAGGAAAAATTGCTGTAGTTGCTCTTGAGCTGGTACAAGTTGTGAACTATTTTAAGGCAAAACACGATAAAAACATCCAAAAGGAGTGCAAGGAATAACAAAGATTTAAAAAATGTAGCTTCTGCCTCTGTTGCCAATTTACACTTGTATCCTTGCTTTTGAAGAAAGATAGGTCCAGCATGGAGGCTTATTGCCTGCATTTACCACCATGGCTAGGGACAGACATTACACATAAACTGGTTTAAGAGATCAGAAACTGGATTGAACCTGTAACAGAACAGATGTTCAGTGCACATAACCCAGTTTGAAAATGGCTAAAACCACTTTGAGATAAACCCGGTTGAATGTAGTATCAGAGTTAACTGATTTCGGTCTAACTGGTTTATACAATGTCTGTCCCAGACCCCTTGCTGGTTTAAGTTAAATCAGAGTCTCCCTGCATCCCAGCATGCTCTCTGGACTGGGCAGGGCTCTCTACTCCACAGCAGGGCTGGCCCCTCCCCTCTGCTCCCTGGCCAGAGCTCCAGCAGAGACTTACAGGCACAGCAGGGTCTGCTGGCTTCTCTGTGCCCCGCTCCCCCCACCCCCTCACCACTCACTGGTTAAGCAGGGATTCCATCCTCCTCTCTGCCACAGCACAGACCACAGCCAGCATGTGGTATGCTGGCTAATGCTATGTAAGGCTCCAGCAGAGACTGCAGATTCAGCAGGGTCTGCCTGGCTTCCCCCTACCCTACCCTACCCCCTTCCCTGCTGCTCAAGCAGGAAATGCACCCCCACCCTCCTATCTCCCACAGCACAGACCCCAGCCCCATGGATCCTAGGCATGTGTTATGTTGCTAATGCCAAGTGGTGTCTGTGTGTCTCTCTCTCCAATTTCACTAGGGCAGGTAGACAAAACAGTGACCACTTAGGGCTTTTGGAGCTAATCAACAGGTCAGTTGGTAAGCTGTTTAAGAAGTTTGAAGTAATGGAGAGAGGCTATTGTTTTGCTAATCGCGTGATAAAGACCATTATCACTATCAGCCCCCAGCTAGATTGCTTGCCTGTCAGATTGCTGTAGATAGTATGACAAAGCAGTGAGGGAGGTTGATACAGAGCTTTTCATCAACAGATGCATGTACTGCACCTCCCCCCTCCCCCTTTGCTTCAGAGTACTAGCCCAGGGCTGGAGGCTGGCAACACTCCCAATCCTTGAGCAGCCAGTGGGGAACAGCCTGGGACCATACAGGCAGATCTCCCTAATGGGAGTCCTACTGGGGCCTCCTCAGCTCAGCTCCCTGCAGAAGAGAAGGGGAGGGCTGCTCTAGAGCCCCCTGGCTTCTAGCCTGAATTTCCTCAGTCCAGAGGGTATGTCTGTCCAGCTTCAAGGCAGTTCAGCCTAGCCAGGTTAAGCTAACCTGCAAAGATTGAATCAATTTAGGTTCAGGCTTTTTGAATGTCTGTCCCTAGCTGTTTAAGTCATTGCTTTTAATTGCCTCTTGGGCTCACAGCACTGATATGCAAGCTGAAGTTGTCTTGGCATTAAGCAAGACTCTGTTAGGCAGAAAAGTGAAAAAAGAGAGAGAGGAATAACACAATAACAATATGAGGTATAGGGTGACACTAAAATCCAAGTCTTACATCCTATGGAGTTAGCTTCATGGATTTAGCACCAAAGTAATGGCAATAAACCAAGCCTCAGGAGATCTGGGTTTAATTCCTTTCATGACTGGGCAAGCCACATAATCACTTTGTGCCTCATCCCTGCATCTCTAAGTTCTGGGACTGCACTCTCATTCCAACATCCTTGTCTTGTTTGTCAAACTCTTTAAAGTAGGGAATGTTTCTTATTATCTGTCTGTATAACAACTAGCATAGACTACAATTCCAGGCCCAGCTGGGGCTTTTATGCATCACTGTAATAATCAACTTTCAGGCTAGGTACAGACAGTCAAAAAGCCTGGGGCTGAACCAATTCAGTCTTTACAGGTTAGTCTAAACTGTACAGATTAAATTGAAGCAGAAGTGAATGGACATTTACTTTTGATATAGGAAATGCAGCCACAGGCCTGCAGTGACTCAGGCCAGAAACTGAGGGGTGCCAGAGCATGGCTCTCTGGCTATGCATTCCTCTTCCTGCTGCCCCCAAGGTCTCTGAGATTTGCAGTCCTGAATTACAGCAGCAGGACTCTGCAGGGTTGCTCATCACTTCCTCTTCCTGTTTCCAGGTGCCTCTGGGATTTGTAGTCCACAGTTGCAGCCAGCAGTAAGTTTGAGTGGGGGAAGGGATGTTTATCCCTGCCCCCCTTCTCCCACACACACACATGCACACCCTGGCCCCAGACAAGGTTTGCCTGGAGGGGACAGTCCCCCCCCTGGAGACTGGGCTGCAACCCCAGGTGGGCTTTCCCCAGCCCCTTGTCAGCCAGCCCTCAATGCTCTGCTAGGAAGCAGAGGAGCAGGGTGAGCCCTGCTCTCTGGAGCAGACAGCACAGTCCAGCCCAGGGCTGGAAAGCTTGCTGGGATGATGGGGGACTGTAACTTAACTTAAACTTGAAACGAGTCTGGGACAGAAGTTTCATAAATTGGTTTGACCCAAGTCTGTTAAGTCTGATATACTATATTCAACCAGGTTTATCTTAAACCAATTTCAGCTATTTTGAAACTAGTTTATGTGCACTGAGCTTCTGTTGTCTTACAGGTTTAAACCAGTTTCTGATCTCTGTTATGTGCAACTTCTGTCCCTAGCCTTTATGACAGCAGAAAAACATTTACAGATTTTTCATTCAAAGTGGTGATATAATTTCCCCTGCCAATTACTCAAAGCGAGGATGATCTGGGGCCCAGAGTTCATTTGAGCAGGTAGATCTGGATGGGTTGTGTAAGCCACTGGCAACAATGCTTCAGTAGAAGGAAATGGTTGATAAACTAGGGAACGTCTCTCTTTACCCAATTGCTAAATCAGGTGCTCTGGGAAGAGAGAGAAGGTCATAGCTCCTTCTCCCCAATTACTTTTCACCTGATGTATTTTTTTCATTATTAGAGTATCATGTCCACAGCCTTTCTATAATGGTTGCAGTATCTCATGCATCTCCTTACAAAATACTCTCCAATATAAGTAACCCTGCTAGTGCCAGAGCACAGAAGCTACCCTTGCTTTTCCATTCAGTTCCCAGAACAATGGGCAGCTTGGCCTCAACTGCCATACAGACAATGTGCCTAGTGTAAGGGTTCCTTGATCATTCTAAAATGCGCTCCAGGATAGCAAGAAACCCATGAGAAAAGTTATGATTTCTAGTGATACATGCCAATTTTGTCCAGTGCTCATGTTTTGTGAGAATCTCAGATATTAAGACTGTGTTAGTCTTGCCATCCTTATTTTGAATTCTTAATTATTTTACAACTGACAAAGCCGGTATGTTGTGACCTAGGTTATGAGAAAAGGACAGGGGAGTAATGAGAACAATTGGATTTCAAAGTGTGGGTGGCCCCTGGTGATTTGCCATCACCTGAGAAATGGGGAAATGAAGAAAGTGAACTGGAGAACTGAATGATGTAAGATAATGAGGACAGAAGAGGAGTAAGGGTAAAGGGAGCCATGTGTGGGAGTGAGACAGAAAAGAGAAAAGGAAAAGAAGGAATGCAAGAAAATATGAGAAGGCAGGAACATATATAAACCAGGGAAACAAAGGCAGGGGGAAAAAGGGAGACAAGGAACAAAAATATAGTGGGAAAATACAATAAAAAAAGGAGAACAAGAAACCCCAAGACACAAAGTAGTCAAGAAAGTAGAATAAAATAATGGAAGTAGGAGAGGATGAGAGAAATAAAGGGAGACATGATAATTTTCATTGTTTAATGACAAAACGTTGCAGTCACGTACATACATGTATGTACACTAGAATCCTCATCTCTGTTCAGTTCTCTACCCTTGCATAGGTGGGCTACAATGTAACAAAGGGACCTCAGAAAGTCAGGGTTGTAGTTCCCAAGTGCTGTCGAGGCTGCTGAAAGATTACTTTGTCAACACAAGCTCCAGCACGGAGGAATGTTTGTTGGGTAGGAAGGGAAATTTTCAGTCATAAATAAAACTGTAAAATTATTTTAAAAATAGAGGAGAAAATCCTTCTTGAAAAATCACAATAAATAAAAGAGATGAAGGGAGGAAAAAACTACACTTTGACCTTGATGAATAGTGAGGGGTACATTAATGCCAAGAATAATGAGGTGAAAAATCCTTTTATGTTCAATGCTGTATTTCTTGTTTATGCTGCTTGCTTCTGCAGTTTTTATACTGAGAGGAGTGTCCATCAAAGTTTTACCTTTTAGGCTAAAAACTTTCAGTTTACATCTCTGCCCAAACATGGTAAATTTGAAAAAAAAAGTTAAATATTTTTAAAAGGGAAAGTGAAGAATGGCCCTGGCTTACTATATTAAGAATGCATGTTATTCTTTTAATAGCTTTAATAACAAAGCTGGGAAGGAAAGTTGAAACTTTGGTGGTGCAAAACTGTCTTTGCAGTGATAAGCTCTTTGGTGTTCTAATTAAAACAGTTTAGGTAGGTGGTGCTCACCTTCCAGCCCGGATGGCGAGTGGCACAGGATCTGCTGGTTGGATCTTGCTGGTGGGCTTGTCACATGGACCAGGTCAATGTCAGGCCATGGTCTGCCCCATGTGCTGGATCTGGCCACGGTGCAACCCCACATGCCAGCCCAGCTCAGCCCCACACATGGGGCCATGTCCTCTATCTGTCTGGAAATTTGGCAATGAGGAGTGATGGTGGCATAGTTAATTAATGCAGGTTCCAGAGCTGGGACAATTAATGCTACCACCAATCCCACATCACAAAATTTCCAGCTGCATAGGGAGCCCCATGGGCCACATTACGCACCTTTGCAGGCTGGATTCAGGCTGCAGGCCAGAGGTTGAGCCCTACTGGTTTAGATTTTACTGAGCTATGAGCAGAGGTGCATTCAGAAGTAGTCTTGAGATTGGTATTGGAACTGGGAGAAGAGAGATGCCCTCTGAGCAGTTTCACGACATGATTTCTAGGTTTGGTGAGTATGGAGTAGAAGTAGGTGGCTGAGGCATGCTACATTTCCAAAGGGTGTATTTTTATCATGGGCTAGCCAGCTTGTATTAGGTGTTTTGTTATAAAGACAAAGTGGCATGGCATCCTAGTTTTATTCTGAGCTCAACCATTGTATTGACTTACCTACCTATATAGCACTGAACACAACAAGTACCTTGTCCCCACTTAGGATTTTCCAACAAATTAGTTACCTTACTGAAGAAACCTGACCTTTTTGTTGGTGAAGACAAAGCCTTAGTCAAGAACAGATTTATCTTTATTAGTGGATGTTATATAGGAAGTTACAAAGTTGAAAGTTAGAATCATAGAGTCATAGACAATTAGGGTTGGAAGGGACCTCAGGAAATCATCTAGTCCAACCCCCTGCTCAAAGCAGGACCATCCCCAGCTAGATCATCCCAGCCAAAGCTTTGTCTAGCCAGGTCTTAAGAACCTCCAAGAGGTTCAGTCCACCACCTCTCTGGATAACTGGTTCCTGTATTTAACCACCCTCCTAGTGAGAAAGTTTTTTCCTAATATCTAACCTAAACTTCCTTTGCTGCAACTTGAGACCATTGCTCCTTGTTCTGTTATCTGCCACCACTGAGAACAGTCCAGCTACATCCTGTTTGGAACCGCCCTTCAAATAGTTGAAGGCTGTTGTTAAATCCCCTCTCAGTTGTCTCTTCTCCAACTAAATAAGTCCAGTTCTGTCAGCCTCTCCTCATAAATCATGTGTCTATGGCCACTAACTATTTTTGTTGCCTTCTGCTAGACTCTCTCCAATTTGTCCACATCCTTTCTGTAGTAGGAGACCAAAACTGGACACAGTCCTCCAGCTGTGGTCTCACCAGTGCTGAATAGAGGGAAATAATCACTTCCCTCAAAGTGATCTTAGCTTCATTGATCTTGATTGATCTACACTGATCTAAGATCTCATTGATCTAAGCTAATCTTAACCAAAAGGCCAAGAAGTGAAAGACTTGTGTTTGCCTGAAATACCCTACACTGTTAGGAAGCACTGATCCTGCTTCAAAAAAATCCACTGGGCTTTCCTGGCTCAGTGAAATGGATGGCCCATTATCCTACCTAAATATAATGGGAAAGGGTAACTAGAAAGGATCTAAGTTGTGGGCTGACCAGTCTTGAGGCCAGCTCAAAAATGTCTTACAAATCTGGGAAGAAATCTTGAATTACCTTCTTATGAATGCGTTTGCTAATAAAGGTGCTACTCAATCAAACCCCAGTGTGAGCATAAATTATGACAGCACCATGTGCACTTGGAAAATGCATAACCTCAAATGGAAAGAAAAAAGGGTTCTACAGACTGCAGGAGACCTTAGTTAATTTTATTCTGTCATAAAGAAAGAACAATACATACATGTAATACCATATGTAAGCCATTAAGAATTCATCAAGAACATAACGAGTTCCTCAACGAGTTCTTTGCCTCAGCGTTCCTAAGCGAGGGGCACGACAAGTCTCTCACTGGGGTTGTAGAGAGGCAGCAGCAAGGCGCCAGACTTCCATGCGTAGATCCTGAGGTGGTGCAGAGTCACTTGGAAGAACTGGATGCCTTTAAGTCGGCAGGCCCAGATGAGCTCCATCCGAGGGTGCTGAAGGCACTGGCCGACATCATTGCAAAGCCACTGGCGGGAATATTCGAATGCTTGTGGCACACAGCCCAAGTCCCAGAGGACTGGAAAAGGGCTAACGTGGTCCCCATTTTCAAAAAGGGGAGGAAGGAGGACCCGGGCAACTATAGGCCGGTCAGTCTCACCTCCATCCTTGGTAAAGTATTTGAAAAAATTATCAAGATTCACATTTGTGAGAGCCCGGCAGGACAAATTATGCTGAGGGGAAACCAGCATGGGTTTGTGGCGGGCAGATCGTGCCTGACCAACCTAGTCTCTTTCTATGACCAGGTTACGAAACGCCTGGACACAGGAGGAGGGGTGGATGTCGTATACTTGGACTTCAGGAAGGCCTTCGATACGGTATCCCACCCCATACTGGTGAACAAATTAAGAGGCTGTGATGTGGATGACTACACAGTCCGGTGGGTGGCGAATTGGCTAGAGGGTCGCACCCAAAGAGTCGTGGTAGATGGGTCGGTCTCGACCTGGAAGGGTGTGGGCAGTGGGGTCCCGCAGGGTTCGGTCCTTGGACCGATACTCTTTAATGTCTTCATCAGCGACTTGGACGTGGGAGTGAAATGTACTCTGTCCAAGTTTGCAGATGACACAAAGCTATGGGGAGAAGTGGACACGCCGGAGGGCAGGGAACAGCTGCAGGCAGACCTGGATAGGCTGGACAAGTGGGCAGAAAACAACAGGATGCAGTTCAACAAGGAGAAATGCAAAGTGCTGCACCTAGGGAGGAAAAATGTCCAGCACACCTACAGCCTAGGGAATGACCTGCTGGGTGGCACAGAGGTGGAAAGGGATCTTGGAGTCCTAGTGGACTCCAAGTTGAACATGAGCCGGCAGTGTGACGAAGCCATCAGAAAAGCCAATGGCACTTTATCGTGCATCAGCAGATGCATGACAAATAGGTCCAGGGAGGCGATACTTCCCCTCTATAGGGCGTTGGTCAGACCGCAGTTGGAGTACTGCGTGCAATTCTGGGTGCCACACTTCAAGAAGGATGCGGATAACCTGGAGAGGGTACAGCGAAGGGCAACTCGTATGGTCAAGGGCCTGCAGACCAAGCCCTACGAGGAGAGACTAGAGAAACTGGACCTTTTCAGCCTCCGCAAGAGAAGGTTGAGAGGTGACCTTGTGGCTGCCTATAAGTTCATCACGGGGGCACAGAAGGGAATTGGTGAGTATTTATTCACCAAGGCGCCCCCGGGGGTCACAAGAAACAATGGCCACAAGCTAGCAGAGAGCAGATTTAGATTGGACATTAGGAAGAACTTCTTCACAGTTCGAGTGGCCAAGGTCTGGAATGGGCTCCCAAGGGAGGTGGTGCTCTCCCCTACCCTGGGGGTCTTCAAGAGGAGGTTAGACGAGTATCTAGCTGGGGTCATCTAGACCCAGCACTCTTTCCTGCTTATGCAGGGGGTCGGACTTGATGATCTATTGAGGTCCCTTCCGACCCTAACATCTATGAATCTATGAATCTATGAATAACAGTAGAGCTCCTTTCCACAGTGGCTGTCATGTGCAACAAGATGGCATTCTGTTTCTAGTGATTACTCATCTAAAAAAAACAAAGCAAAAATGAAAAGAGGCCAAAGATGAGTGTGTAAAATAATACAAAGAAATGGAGAGATGGGTTTTTTTTTTACCTCAGGTAAGATAAAAAAGACCAGAAGGGCTTAATCAAGAGTGGATATTTCCTTTAATCTAGATGGAAAATCTATGGAGGAACTAGAGGGATTGACAGAAGTATTCAAGTACATGAGAAAAATGGGGAGTTTCTTTCTCTATGTGGTTTCATAAAAAAAGAACAAAAGGGTACTAATCAGAATTAGTCTTGAAAAGGGGGCTTGGGTAGCGTGGGTGCTAAAGCACATGGTTGACAGCCCAGAAGTTGCAAGTATGAGGCCATAGCAAAAGCACTCATGGTGGGGCAGTGTCAGGTGCCAATAAACTCGCAAATTCTGCTAAATACTTATCACACAAGGACACAGAAAAGGAAATCCTTGAAAACTCTGATCTAAACACAAGCAAAGAGATATTAGGAGTAAAGAAGCTCATGAACCTCTGGATTTTACTATTCTGACAAGTTGGCTTCAATAGCTGTTTAAAGACCTCTGTTCCAAGCCAGAAGACTCAAAGCACGCTTCCTGCTTTTAACAAAGCAATAAATTGTAAATCACAGGTTTAGCAAACCCCTGGTAAGTGTTTCCTTCAGTTATGTGCAAGGTTCCCTCCACACATGCTTGCCAGGTGGTCAGTAACCCTTCCTCTCAATCACAACCTGTCTGCTTCATAGAATTTTAAATTAAATTGTCAGCATCCTTTCACTGAATTCACCACAGCAGCTGCCTTTCCCTGCTCCTGACTTGTGAAAGAGGCTCTCAGCAGGAAGTAAGGTGGACAGACAGAAACTTTGAATAGGAGCCACCACCTTTAACATGTGTAAGCCTTTATGATTTTTTTTCTTTTTTATACAATTGATTGTTTAAAACTTTCACTTTTCAGTCCAGCTGTGTCTAAGATTCCAACTTTTAAATGTAAGCTCTCTTATCAAGCATGGAATGTGCTAATGGTGCAGGTTATCAACATCACTGCAGCAGAGAAGTCACAAAACCATTTTCATGTAATCCCTTTTACATCCTTTGACATCTCTGCCTTTCTCCATACAAACCATGCTCACAACTAGGAAGCTTATTTAACTAAACGTGTTGTTTGATTCTTCTGTCATATCTCTTAGCTTAATGCCGTCTACTTCATTTCTGCCACAGATATCTTATCCACAACCACATCATTTACTGTTACAGCTACAGCCTCCTCAGATTTTTATAGACTCCTCATATCTCATTTGGTCCTTTCCATTGTGCAGTACACAGATTTGTGCAACTAAATTCCAGACCCTTTTTCCATTATTCTGATCCTACCACTCTCTTCCATGACTTTCTCCCTCCTTCATTAAATTTAATCTTCTCATCTCTTTGCAGAGCAATACAGTCCTGTAGCTCTGCTTATAGTTCCTTTGGTCTTCTGGTTTCACCTCTCACTGCTTGTTCACCTTCTTTTCTTTCCTTCCCTTATACTTTTTTGCATGCCATCTCCTATATCCAGACTAGTGTCCCTTTCTCCATGAAGCCTTAGAGAGTATACAGTGGAAAAGATAATGAGGATCCTACTTTCCCTTCATATTTTTGGCCATATTTTCAGTATTGTCCAAGAACAAAAGAGTATTCTGAGATGTGCTCAAAATAGACTCTTAAAAAAAAAAGACATTGACACTTTTTGTCACTCTTGTTATAGAGCAATGAACAGCATTTTATGTGCATTAATAATTCTACTCTAACTGAAACCATTACTGTTGAATCTCCATTATTTGAAGATTTTTGGTGCAGTTTAGATACAAACTTGGCTAGGATTTAGGCAAGGGCTGTGTACACACATTCAAATAATCTGGCAGAATTCTTCCAGTTTTGTTTTCCTAGTAGAAAAAAACCTTTCCTGAAGATGTCTGAACAGACAGTTGAACACTGAATCTCTAAAGAGTAGATTGCACTGATGACATTGTCTATTATTAACTTAAATGTCTATTAGTGGACTGAAAGCTTCAAATTAGAGCTGAAGTAAACACATTTTATATTCATTTAGTTTTTCATTTGATAAATACTACTTGGACTCAACTTAGCTCCAGCCTAGCCATGACTATGGGGGAAAAAAGATTATGTATTAAGGTAGCTTTGTCCCCCTGGAGCAGCACAAAGTTGTTCCACCACTCTGTGAAATCAAGCCCTCGGAGTTTTAAAAGCAGTTTTAATCCATAAGTAAACACAGGATTTTTTTTTTCTCAATAGTTGTCATAAGTAGTTGTTTGCATCTGATGAAGGCAAATAAATTACTATTCAGAATAAGTGAAAGAAATAATTCAAAAGTGTGTCTATGAAATAAGATATACTTGTTCCAGCTTTGCAGATCCACTCATGCCCTGTTCTGCTTTCACATGCTAACAGAGGAACTCTGCTCATTTCCAGTAATCCTATTCTCCATCATTAAGAGAAACCTCAAATTTCACATTCAACATTTAATAAACTTGGAAGAGGGGAAGGGGAGAGGCAACTTGTCAAAAGTTGATTTTGAGCATAATTTTTCACCTATCATAATCTGACTGCTTGATGTTGCTTTCTATGTGCAAAGCACAATACATAGGCATGAAAAAAATTGTGTGTCAAATATAAACATGAAAAATTGCAGTCTCCAGGCTTGTTTAAAGCACTGTGGAAGTTTGGGTAAGAAAATGTGTTAAAAAAAACTTATCCCATATGCAAGAAAGTGGTAGGCAGCTATAATTTCATGGATGTCACTGTACCACATACCACATCCATTTGTAACATTACAGCAACAGCAGGAAAATAAATTTCATTTTTCTTCTCCAATACTTAAGCTTCCACTACCAGATCTAACTGAGACTCTTCATTGAACTGTAAGTGACATAGAAGCTATGTATAGAGTTAGTTAACTGTAGTTTTACCCATTATCAGGCAGTGGTACGAATGCACATTAATCAATACATTAGTTTTGACTTATGCAGATTTCCTTTGGATTATAAATTATTTTGGAAATTTTCCTAATTTTTTTTACCCCTGCAATCAACTTGATACAGTTGGAGTAGCATTTGCCCCAAATAATACTGTTTCAGAAAAGCCCTTATTATTTTTTAAAGTAATATTCATATCTCAAAATAACTGTTAAAAGCAACTGGATATTTATCTTGTGGTTCTTTAAAATGATGTGCTGATGATTGGCATTGGTGAGTTATTATATGCACACAGTAAGCCTAAAAAGAATAAAAGTAAGGAGAACAAGAAAGGAAAGATAATCTAATTAATGTCTCTGGTAACCAATAATTCTGACACATTTGGTTATGTTTCTCACTCTCATCTAACCATAAGAAACTTGAATACATCTCATTCACTTAATAGGAACAGATGGACGCATTATTCTTGAACATCATCCACAACAACTAATTGTGCTCCAATCTCATTGACATACAGTTTGCATCATTTTAATTTTGTTTGGCACACATTTTACAAAAATGCCCACAAGAATTAACAGTGGCATATTAAAAGCTACTTCAGGGAAAGGTCAGCCCTTCCCACCTGTTTCAGCTTTTATGAGTGTCCTCAATTTCTTGAAGCCTTTGGGCTGACTACTACAAACCCTGCAGAATAAACAAATGTTTCAATGTTGCAAAACCAAGAACATGCTTGAGTGCCCTAGTAATTTACTCTGCTCCATTTATTTTTAAATCAAGTCAGGAAGGTCACCATCAACATGAAAAATGTGAACAAACCTTCATATCTTAAATGAACAACAAAGACATTTTCTGGGGTTTTTTTTTTCCTTTCTCTTCCTAACATTCTCTCTCTTCAGGTGCTTGTTTTCCTTCGTTTAAAACAAAGCAGAGTACATTTACTGGATTTTAGTTGTGAATGGTCCAAAATATATATGGGCCTGACTGAAACTTCCAGATCCAACTACACCAGAATTACATAGCTGTTTTGATTTGGAAACGTACATGGAAATCTGGCTTCACGAAAGCTAATGATAAAATTCTCATTCGGTTTAGCATAGTTAGGATTTCAATCCTAGATCCTGACACCTTTGACAAAATGACTGTTCCAAATAAGTACCCAAGGTAAAGCCTTGTACTAGATGCAGTTTGGGTCCCTAAACTCAAAGACAAATTATCTATGAACTGGCTATCCTAAGTTCTTCCAATCCTGGAGATGTAACTCTTTAGCTTCACCTGTTCTCTTCCCAAGTCACCACCTCCAAAACTCAGTTTCTTGTCTTGAAGTATAGGAGTAAAGTTATTTTCTAAGTGTATGTGGAAAGAAAGTAAAAAAACCCAACATTTCTTTCCTCATCTGGATTGATTCTGGATACCAACACCTTTTCCTTTCTCCATGACTCTTCCCAACTTTCCCTTTCTATCTATGGTGGAAAAAGAAGCAAAAAGAGACAGAAGACAAGAATGTTCCCCAAGAGAAAACTACTATATTAATCAAAATGTCACTCAAACTCTACACCTTGAGAAATGGAGGATAGGGTATAGAGATAGCCAGTCAGAGACCCTCAAGAATCAGTTCCTCATCTCTCAGACTCAAAACATTTATGATCCACACTATCGGACACATGGTCCCATACCACTAAGCAGCTCTCTCTCATAATTGCTGTAATAATTGCTGTAATAATTGAAGTGGGGAAAGTGTTTCCTATTTTCAATTTTCCACAACTCATAAATTTTCCACAACTCATAAATATGTACATAGATTGTCCCCAAAATAACTGCACCAATGAAACAGGATCACTTTCAGACCAAGGAGGAAAGTTTTAAAAACGATGGAACATGAAAGCTACAAAAGAGCTCTATATCATTACATGGAGAGTGAATTATAAAAAGAGAGCGATAGCAGGTTGGGTGCCAGGCTATTTATTAGCACCTATTTATCCTGCGCGACTCAAAGGTTAAGTCTCAAATGAACTATGCAAGACATTGCCAATGAAGTCTGACAAAACCTTTATCTTCCCATCTATCATATCATGCATTCTGCATATGCCACACATTGTAAATATTATAGGCAGGTTTGGAACTAGTAATACCACCCACTATAAACATTGCCTGTTGTTTTGTAAGACAAAATCCATTTGCTAATATCTTTGCTAAACTTGGACTGTTTGGGAAGAAATTTTCCTCATCAGGTGTCTACAAAATGCTTAGTCAATGAAAAAAGGAATAGCTTCAACAGCAGGGAATAAAACAGTCCTGCCTAGAATACTTTCTATTCTAAGGCTTAGAATATTTACTGTGAGGTTGAAGATTTGAGTTCAAAACTCTGTATGCAGAGGAACATACTGTCTCCAGCATACGGGTCTAACCATGGAACTATTCAGGAAAAGTAGAAGGGGCATCACCACTAGCAGCAGGAGCAGTTCTCTAGGTAGGGCCCAATCCAGTAGCTCAGGATGAGGCTCTCAGGCAAGATATGCAAGGGAATGCCTTGAGTGCAAATCCCAAAGTGTAGTAACCTAGCTGCTCAGAATTTAGAATTGAGCAACTTTTAGGTACCAAAGGCACATCAGTAATTGAAATGTAGGGACCTATAGACCTTAGATGATTCCAAGGTTAGGAGACAGCTAAGCATGGGTTTTGTGCATCTAAATTTTGCACTTAGGCTCCTACAGAGGCAGTTTGGATTTCTGTGGATTGGGTTTAATACCAGTAATATTCATGAAACATATTATTATCAACGATTCTGTCTTCAGAGATAAGTTTGAAAAATGTGAGCTGACTAAGGAATAGGACCACACGTTAAACACCAAAGTGAAAATAAAATACCAAATACTTGCTTATGTACAAGAAATCCTAATTCTGACATTTCCTAATTTTTGAGAGTTTTATTTTGCCATCTTAATGTTTTGATGGTATTTTTTTTACATGATAGACAATTATATTAGAAACCGGTTAATTTTTTAGAATCCTACCCTTAGAAGCAGAGCAGAAGTACGGCAATGAGTTTCAAATATAACAAAAAAAAAATCATAATTTTTTCATCTATATTGCCCTCAAGATTTTAAGGTTTTTATGTTGGGACTGTCAATAAATAAAAGAAAACCTATAGGAGGTGACTTTAAAATGCCCCTGTGACTTTAAAATTACAATCTCTTCAAAGTTAAAGATTAGGAACATTAGCAAAAATCAATTAATGGACAGAAAGTAGATGAGGGAACAAGTACATAATACATACAGTGTACTGTATATACTATATATATAGGATGAGTTAAACCAGGGGTGTCCAACCTTTTTGAACGTGGGGCCAGATCATGAACTTTTTATCACCAAGTGGGCTGGCAAGCCATATTCAAAGACCTCACAGGAAGTATCACATCAGGGAGTGGTGTCACATGACCTTTGACCCAATGAAGTTGCAGGAAGTGACAATGAAATGGGTCTAACCAGTTCCAAACTCTCCCTCTCTATAGCATCCACCTCTGCCACTGTTTGGGACAGGATACTGAGCTTGATGGACCATAGGGCTGACCAAGCATGGCACTTTTTATGCTCTTATGTTCAGAAGCCCTTATGTTCTTTGGCTGAGCTTCCAAACTATGGCTGAGATTTGCAAAAAGGGGTAGATAGGCATGTTACAAAGTTGTACTTTTATTTAGTACTTGTATCAACAAAAAAAATATACTTGTATAAACAGGTATTAAATAAATGCGTAGTAATGTGAGTTACTGCTCAGTAGCACCAGTGAACACCTTGTTTGTGACATCACTGCGCAATAACCTAATAGTACTGCACCGTAACATCCCATCACACAATGCTACTGCACAGCAGTGTCGGGCTACTACGCAGTCAGTGTATCGTGTAAATGCACCTTGTATTGGAGGCACTGTCCAGACAATTAGGTTTTGTTGCATGAATCTGATTAAGAGATATACATTTAGCTATAATGACTCTAGAGCTAATGACGTACTATCTTTTAACTATGTTGACTAAATTTTGTCTAGTTTGTTTTTAACTTGAAATATGAACTAGCAAATTAGTGCACATTCCAATAGTTATATATTTTCTTATTGCGTTCATCTTGAACTGAAAAATATAGCACTTGCCCCTAGCATATTAGTAATGCTTTTAAGAGGTAATGGAAAGGGCCAAATTCTGTGGCTAAATAATTATACATGGAGTGCCCCATATGTGCCACAGGTGCCTTGCATATGCAACAAAGGATGGCATTTGGTCTGAAAACATGTACCAAAGGTAATGCAGCTCACCTGAACTATGGAATATCTTCTCCTTTTTTACCGCTTACGCTTTGCTCCAGAAGAGAGAGACAGAAAGGGACTTTTGCTTTTTGTAAAACTTTATTATATCAATAGTAAAAACAAGCGGTGAATGTGCAAAGGTATGTGGACCTCTCGTGGGCTAAGCATGAATATGGTGCAATGTGTCCTGCTTTGGCCTGGGCGGTCCCATATTTTGTAGGCCAGTTCCAGCTGGTTGGTCAAAATTTAAACAGAAGGCCCAAAACTGCAAGGGCACGGGCCAACTGCGGCAGGGAGGCAGAGGAGCATGGTGGAAGAGGAAGCTCAAAGCTAGAATAAGGGGAAGAGAGAGCAGTGTGCATGTGGAACCTGGTGTGCCTACGTAGAGGAGTGCAGAGTGGAACTGGAGAAAGTGCACATTCCATAATGTTTAATCCAATGCTCGAGTTGTTTTTATCGGTGATGACATTTCCTCTTAATTCCTTCAGTGGAGCTTTTTTCTTCCTGACTGGACCAACTGCTCATTTGATGCTTTCATATATTCTGTGGTGATCACCTGCATCAGCTGTTTTATGACTATCATAGAGTTTTGCTCAACTTCTATTGAACTGACTACTCCCTCTTTCTGACTCGCCGCCTTTTGGAGGTTGCACCATAGTGGTCTTTTATACAAACTACTCTGCCACAAGTAGCCCCACCACATTTCCACCAGCTTCTCCAGTCAGATGCAGCTGATGGTCATTTGCTAATCACCATCTAGGCCAGACTAGAACTCCTGTGCTATTGGTGCCACCCCTTCCAGGATGCTGAGGGGCAGGGGTGGAACGTGCTTCACAGTCAGATCACTGTTGATTGTTGATACTGTTGTATCCCATTTTGTATCAGGTCATTCAGTTGTGAAACGTCTTTGGGAAGTGTTGGCATAAATGCATGCATGCTCCCTTCTCTGTTTTCTTGTCCCAGTGACTTGGGCAGCAGGAGTCTCTTTGGTTTCAGCAAAATGTGGTTGTGAGCAGTGGTGCCCAAATCCGTTTTGTTGCCTTGACCATGCACTTCAGCCTCTTGGGTGCCAACTCTTAGGGCCAGACAGTTTGGCACTCAATAACTCCCACTCACAGGGCACACTCTCCAACGCACCCGCCACATGTTATCTTTTAAGAAAGAGGGAGGGTCCTTGGTCTTTTGTGGTTGCCCCCACAAATAAGTCAAGTTTCCGGTCCTCGGGGCTCGTCCTCCCCTTTATACACATTCCACATGCAAACCGGTTCTTACAGAGTAACCAGGCTACAGTCCTTCTCCTGGGAGCCCTGGGAAAAATCCGAGTCGCTGCTTCAGTGCTCCTCTGAATGAAGCAATGCTCTCTGGGGCTTCGCCTCATTGAGCCACTCTTGCTCTCGTGTGAGTTTAGGGCCCCTCTGGCTGGAGACTCCTCCTAGCCTCCAGTCTGATGAGCAGGCTTCTGCCCTCCACATTTCACCGCTGCCGGGACTTGGCTGCAGCTGGGCTCTGTGCTCCATCCTCCAGGCTCCTGAGGCTCACCCTTTCTGTTGGCATGGCGCATGCTCCAATCCATACGCAGCACAAAGTGATGAATCAGGGTGGTCGCAGTGGTTGTGGTTCTGGTGCCTGCACCGCCAATCCTGCAGGTAAGTATTCAGGTGTGTAGGTCCCTGCCACACATATGCCTGACTGCTGGCAGGACTGCCCCCGGGCACCTTGCTATTCTGGCTGCACTCACCGAAGTGCACCCGCTGCAACAGTCGTGCACTTCCTTCAGTCTGAACATAATTTACACTTCGCAGTGTACCACAAGGTGGAGAGTCACTGGCTGAATAGCTGAAAGCAAGGAACAATTATAAATGTATCCATGTGAGAATGGCAGGAGTCCTGCAGGGGCCTGTCTTGGTCCCAGAGTGGCTCAATATGTTTATTTCTGACTTGGATGCTGCAATAAATTGCTTCCTAGAAAATCTAAAGAAGATAGGAAGCTAGGAGGGATTGAAAACACGGTGAAGGACAGGGGCGCAATGCAGAAAGACCCTGGTAGCCTGAAAAGCTAGGTTAGAGCCAACACGATGAAGATCAATGCTGATAAATACAAGGTGCTGCCTCTTGGGCAGAAGAATGAAAAACATAACAAAACAGGTGAGACACAGCTGGATGGCGGATGCACTGAGAAAGATCTGGGAATCTTGGTATACGACAAACTCAATGGGAGTCTGCAGCGTGATGCAGCTGCACAAAAGGCAAATAGAGTTTTGGGCTGTATCAACAAAAGCCCTAGATGAAAGAGACGGGAGGTGAAAGTGCCTGTCCACTCTGGCACTGGTTATGCCTCATCTAGACTGTAGCATGCAGTTTTGGGCTCCAAAGTTTGAAAAGGATGTGGAGAAGTTAGAAAGGGTCGAGAGGCAAAGGAAAAAATGATCAAGTCCTTGAAAGGCAACTCGTACAAGGAGAGGCTGGGGGTCTGTGTTAAGGCCCTTTGAAAAGGGATGGGTGCAGGGCCTGTAAGACTGGGAAGCCTATGCATAGTGCCCCACAGACTAGACCTAGCCCTTAGTAGCAAAGCTCCCATAGTCCGCCATTAAGGGGAGGAGAAAACAAAGTGAAGCTTCCCTTTTCAAACCTCCTGTAAAGAAAATGTCCATTTTCAACCAGAGAGGGGTGTTGTTGTAATCTGGGGGGGCAGGGATGGGGGGCAACAAGTTAGGTAGGTGTACCCCGCACCCACCCTGAGTACCACTCCGATCCCCTTCCCTTGCTTGAACTGCTGCTCTGCTTTCTCCTCCCACCCTCTCCTCCCTGCCTGCTCTGCTGCTCTGCTCTACCTGCTGCTGAGCTGGCCATCCCCTCCCCAGTTTGCTGTATGCCACACACAAAGGCTGCCTCTGCCACTTGTGGCACTCACTCCTCAGGTTGGGCATCCCTGTTTTAATCTGTCTCCATCCCCACATCCCCGTGCTGCTACCTCTCCATCACTTCAGAACCCTGCTGATATTTCTCTATTGCCTTGTCCCCGTTCCTCCACACTGCTGCCTCATACCCATGCTCCTCATAATCCATAGGCTCATCTCCTTGCTCCTTGCACTCCATAGGTTCATCTCCTTGCATCTCACACTCCATACACTCAATTCATTGCTCCTCATACTCCATGCACTCCTCTTCTTGCTCCTCGCACTCCATACACTCATCTCCTTGCTTTTTGCACTCCATACAGTCATCTTGTCCCACACACTTCATACACATCTCCTTGCTCTAGCACTTTATACGCTCATCTCCTTGCTCTTCATACTCCATACGTTCATCTCCTTCTTCCTCACACTCCATTCGCTCATCTCCTTGCTCTTCCCACTCCATATACTCAAAACCTTGCTCCTCACACTCCATACATTCATCCATACTCATTTTCACACCAACGGAAAACTTCTGGCTCGCAATCACTGCTCTTCTGAGGGCAGAGGAAAGCAGAAGTAAAACAGGTAGAGGAAGGTGAAGAGGAGCCAACATTTATCATGTCAAAGCCTTTGTGATGTCACCGTCCACTGCCCAATAGCTTGAGGCCCTCTCCAAGGCCCTGATGATGTCACAGTGGGACACAGCTTGCAGGACTGATGTCCTGACCTTCGCCAACCCAGCCAACGCTTGCAGTCATTTCCCCCTGAATGCGCTGGATCACCCCATTCATGCACTCATGATTCTGGGCACCAATCAGGTGATGCATTAATATAGCACAGGCTTTTGCCTAGGTGACCCTGACTTGTCCAGCTTTGTATATTAGGAGATCAGAAGGGGCCTGAGGATGAAAGCCAAAGTTCACCCCAACGCATTTAGCAACTAGGTGCAGGTTTTAAATATTCAGGGTGATTGACCACTGGAAGCAGCAACCATTGGAAGCAGCAGTGATGAATTCTTCATTGCTTACTGTCTTCTTACAAAGACTAGTGTTTTTCTGGAAGATGTGTCTTAGGCAAGCACAAGTAACTGAACCCATGACCAGAACAATAGTTGGAAGTGTAGTCCCCATGGAAGGTCAGATGGGATGATCTCAGACCCTTCAGGCCATAAACTCAATAGGTCTGTTGTCCAAGCCCTGTGATTTCCTAGTGCTGCTCTGTCAAAGAAGATTCCTTTCAGATCATGGCCTGGGTCCTCCCTTCTCGCTCACTCAGTCCAACACGTTCATTCCCAAGACACAGGGAATATTCTAAATGCCTCCAGCTTATCCTGCCTTGATCATGCAAAGCCAGAGAAAAACAGGGGCAAATCTTCCTTATAGGAGCATGCCATGGCACTTTGGTTCTCCACTCACGTACAATAGAAGTAGGGAGTGACCAGGGCTGCAGTTGGGGCCTGGTGCCTAATGGCTTAGCAGCAGTCAGGCCCTGGCACTCTCAGGTCTCAAGGGAGAGTCTGGATCTGGTACTTGAAGGCCCAGCAACAGTTTGGGCCCGACACCTCAGGCCTTTGCTGTGGTCTGAGCATGGTGCCTTGGTGCTTAGCAACTGCAGGGGTCTGACGCCTGAGGCCTTAGTACAAGTTTAGGCCTGGCCACTTGTTCCTTAGCAACAGTCTGGGGCTGCAGCCTTAGCAACTGTATGGCCTGGTATCTGAGGCCTTGGTAGAGATCAGGGCCTGAAGTCCTCTGCCCTTAACAAGGAGTACTCCGCTTTCCCAGAATTGGAAGTGCTTCTCCATTGGCTGCCTTGGACACTAGCCTACAGGGTTGAAGGCTCCTTTCTGTCTGTGTTGTGTCTGGTTCCCATACTTGACTTTGTACAAAGGATATCACTTGATACAGGCTGAGGAGGCATGATCATAGGCTTGCTTCACCTGATCACGGACTGGATGTTTCCCTCACTGCTCACAAAAAAAAAATCACATCACCAGCATATGCTCTCAACCTAACTGGGGGCCAGCAGCTGGGGCTGTGGCCAATGCAGGCCCATCAGGCCCACTGCTGTAGCACCTGTAGCTCAGTAGTTTGGGCATAGAGCATTGCAGAGGGAGAGAGAGCAGCTCTGTCAGACATCCCTGCATGCTGGGAATGGGGCACGTAAGCTCTCTGTTCACTTTCAGGAGCAGAGAGATGTTCCAGTACAGGAGCCAGATGGTTGATGTGAAAGCAGGCCCAGAGTATGAAATAAAAGTTGTGGCTGACCTTATCAAAGGCCTGTTCTTGTTTCGGGAAGGCAAAGTTGTTGTTCAAGCCAAAGAGCTTCACAGCCGGTGGCAGGTCATGTAGCAGAAATAGGTTGTCCTGGCAGGTATGGAGTAAGTCAGTTTGTGGCCTATGACAGAGGCCATGACCATTTTGAGATGGTTGGTCAGGGCATTGGTCCTGTACACAGGAGCCATAGCAGTTGCCAGTTCTTAATGTTACCATGATCCCCTTTGTTGGGCAGCAGTGCGATGGCTGCTCACCAGCAGCTGGCCAGAAGGATCCTATGTTTGAAGCTGTCCTGGAAGATGAGCGGGGGGTCTGGGCTGAGGAGGGGCCAAAACATCTTGGAGAATTTGACGGGTAATCAGTCAAGGCCTGGCACCTTCCCCATGGCAAGCTCTTCAACTAGCAGCAGTCAGTTTTGCCCAGGGACAGCTCTGAGCTGCTCAGCCTCAGACATGGAGCGTTTGGGGAGGCCCTTATGCAACTGTTGTATGGCGTCTGGGCAGGTAGCCTCAACTCTAAACAGCTCCTTGTCGAAGCTAACAGCATGCTCTCAGATCTTGATAGGATCTGTGAGCACTTGGTCCCCCCGGGTTGTACAGTGACCGATGATTTCTTTTTCTGTGCACTTTTTCTTTAGGTTGAAAAAGACCCGAGTCACGGCATAAGGCTCTGTGAGTTAGCACCACTGTCCACCAGATAATGCTTAGGGAATCATTAAAGCACAGTTAACCCATTAAATGGAGCGTGAATTATGAATGAAGACAACTCTGTGTCCCAAAATCGAAGTTCCAGTTCAATGCAGACAACTCAGCATCTTAAAATCCAACAGCTTGGACAACTCGGTGTCCTAAATTCAAAATGCAGGCAAGTTGGTGTCAGACAACTCAGTGTCTTAAAATCAAAGTCTCGGACAACTCAGTTTCCTAAAACCAAAGTCTAACTCAGGGGTGTCCAACCTCTTTGAATGTGTGGCTGGATCATGAACTTTTTATCACCCAATGGGACGGCGAGCCATATTCAAAGACCTCACAGGAAGTGGTATCGCATCAGGAAGTGATGTCACGTGACCTTTGACACCAAAGAAGTTGCAGAAAATGGCAATGAAATGGGTCTAACCAGTTCCAAACTCTCCCTCTCTATAGCTTCTACCTCTTCCACTGTTCGGGACAGGATACTGAGCTAGATGGACCATGGGGCTGACCAAGCATGGCACTTTTTATGGTCTTGCGTTCAGAAGCTCTTATGTTCTTTGGCTGAGCTTCCAAACTATGGCTGAGATTTGCAAAAAGGGGTAGATAGGCATGTTACAAAGTTGTCATAAAAGATTTGGAGCCCTCCAAATCCCATTCATTTTAATGGAAGTTGGCCTTTTGACTCAGTTTTGAAAATCTCAGCCCAAGGTGCCAACCAAATAAGTAAAAATCTATTTTGCATTTCTATGCAGTGCATCTATGTGGGGCTCTCCAAGCATTTTACAAATCTTAAATGAACCTCAGGATAAGCCTAACTGGAGCAGCAGGGGCTCAGCTGCACTTTACCCCTACCTGTGCTGGTCAGTCCCGAGCGGCACACGGCTCCGCCGCCACTTCTGCTGGCTGGTGCTGACCCAGGTGGGTCTGTCCCATCTGGAGCAGCACACAACTGAAGCTGGCTTCCCACGTGCTGCTGGGGATGGGAGGAGCCCAGCCAAGTTGGCACTGGCCAGCAGAAGTGGTGGTGGAGCCGTTTGCCACTCGGGACTGACCGGTGCAGGCAGGGGGAAAATGCAGCTGAGCCCCTGGCTCCGGCTGGGCTTGTCCCGTCCCATCCTGAGTGGCACACAGTTTGGCAGCCACTTCTGCTGGCCGGTGCAGACCCGGCCGGGCTCCTCCCATCCCCAGTAGCATGTGGGAAGCCAGCTTCAGCTGCATGCCGCTTTTCCTGGCCGGTGCTCACCCGGTTGAGTCCGTCCCATCTGGAGCAGCATGAGGCTGAAGCCGGGTTCCCACGTGCTGCTGGGGACGAGAGGATCCCGGCCAGGTCTGCACTGGCCAGCAGAAGTGGCAACAGAGCTGTGTGCTGCTCAGGATGGGACGAACCCAGCCGGAGCAGCAGGGGCTGAGCTGCATTTTTCCCCTGCCTGCACCAGTCAGTCCCAAGCGGCACATGGCTCCACCGCGGCTTCTGCTGGCAAGTGCCGACCTGGCCAGGCTCCTCCCGTCCCCAGCAGTATGCAGCTGAAACCAGCTTCTCATGTGCTGCTGGGGATGGGAAGAGGCCGGCCAGAGCTGCAGGGGCTCAGCTGCACTTTCCCCCTACCTGTGCCGGTCAGTCCCGGGTGGCACATGGCTCTGCCATCACTTCTGCTGGCTGGTACCGACCCAGCTGGGCTCCTCCCATCCCCAGCAGCACATGGGAAGCCAGCTTCAGTGGTGTGCTGCTTCAGATGGGGCAGACCTGCCCAGGTGAGCACTAGCCAGCAGAAGCGCCGGTGGAGCTGTATGCCGCTCGGGACTGACCAGCGCAGGTAGGGGGAAAGTGCAGCTGAGCCCTGCTGCTCCATCTGGGCTCATCCTGTCCCGAGCGGCACAGGGCTACTCCTCTTCCCACATGCACCGTGTTGGCAACGTCAAGCTGACACGGTACGTGTGAGAACCTTGTCCCTTCCCCAGCCCTTCAGCAGCCATTAGGAAGCTACTGAAGGGTTGGGGGAGGGACAAGGGGTGGGAACGAAAGTAAATAGTGTTTCCTTTTGTTTCCCTTCACAGCACCGTGGGCCTCAGAAAGTGGCTTGGTGGGCTGCATGTTGGACAAGCCTGGTCTAACTTTATTAATACAACAAGTATCAACTTAGCAGCTTCTATATTCAGAGACAGTAAAACATTCAGTACAATAATCTCACCCAACCCCAGATGTTCTTTTGCTCAACAGAAAAAGATGGCCACTCAGTTCCTGGAAGCAAAGGGGACGTCGTGGGCTGGAACAGTCCAGACAGGTGTTGAAAGCTGGGTTTATGACAATGACAAACTTCCTTGCTCCCCACTTCTTTTGCTTTTCTTCAACTTCACTTCTTGGCTTCTTCACTCCATGGCTATTATCTTAATGCTCTCCTGTGTAAAAAGCAAAGTAAAATGATATCCAACATGCCTTTTTAAATCCCTGAATAAAGCATATTATGAACTGAAAAAATGACAAGCAAAAATCTGTTGTGGTTAATGAAGAGTTAATCTAGTCCACCTGACACTCAAAGCAGGACCATCTTCAACTAGATCATGCCAGTTAAGGCTTTGTCTAGCCGGGTCTTAAAAACCTGCAAGGATGGAGATTCCACAACCTCTGTGGGTAACCTGTTCCAGTATTGTACTACCCTCCCAGTGAGAAAATTTTCCTTAATATCTAACGTAAACTTCATTGGTGCAACTTGAGACCATTGTTCCTTGTTCTGTCGTCTGCAGCCACTCAGAACAGTCTAGCTCCATCCTCTTTGCAACCACCCTTCAGGTAGTTGAAGGCTCCTATTAAATCCCCTCTCAGTCTTTTCTTCTCCAGACTAAATAAGCCCATTTCCCTTCACCTATAAGTCATGTTCCCCAACCCACTCACCATTTTCATTGCCATCTACTGGACTCTCTCCAATTTGTCCACATCCTTTCTGTAGTGGGGGGTCCAAACCTGGACACAGTACTTAAGATGTGGCCTCCCCAGTGCTGAATAGAGGGGAATAATCACTTTCCTCAATCCGCTGGCAATGCTCCTACTAAATCAGCCCAGTATGCCATTAGCCTTCCTTGCAACAAGGGCATACTGTTGGCTCCTTTTCAGGTTACTGTCCACTGTAACCCCCAGGCCCTTTTCTGCAGAGCTTCTGCTCAGCCAGTTGGTCCCCAGCCTATCCCAGTGCTTGGTATATTTCCATTTTAAATGCAGGACTTCTAAGGGCACTTCTCCTTATTGAACCTCATGGCCACGTCCAGATGAGCAGGGGCATGCACTTGCAATGGCACAAATAGTAGTGGCTGCTACTTGGTGCCACAGGGCATGCCCCTGCACATGCACTTTGTTGCAGGACACAGTTCTGCTATGGGCAAACTGCCCTTGCCTGGCTCCTCCTGGTTCCCGGTGTGCTAGAGCAGCTGGGGTACAAATGGAGCGTAGAGATGCTCTGGCCGGTGTCTCCCAGGAGCACCAAGCCTCCCTTTGTTCCAGCACATGCTGTTGTAGTGTGTACTGTGCTGCTTCTTTTCCTGGTGCTTATTTTTTGCTACCAGGAAATCCTGGCACATGTGGCGGCACTGTGTGCTGTCCAAAACCAGAGCTTGGCCAGCCAGACCCATGACTAGCTGCTGACCAGGTTCTGCATGCCTGGATCACTGCCACGGGAGCCCTGGGAGGCCTCCAGCATACCAGGTAAGGCTTCTGGGGCCAGCCCTGTTGGTGGCCCCAGCCTCCTTAACCCACCCAGGGCAATCTGCCACACACTAGAGTGTGCATGCAGAAGCGTTCCCAAGGGGCAACTAGCAATGGCACAAATATATGCCGTGGCTAATTGTCCCCAGAGAATGCATGTTCCTGTTTGTGGGGACGTGCCCCCTGATTTCATCTTTGCATGCCCAAGCAATACTCTTATATTCCTCCCTAGTTGTTTGTCCAAGTTTTCACTTCTTATAAGCTTCCTTTTCTTGATTTAGCTTACAGAAGATTTCCCTGCTAAGCTAAGCTGGTCTTCCGCCATACTTCCTAGTCTTCTTGCACATTGGAATGGTTTGTTCCTGCACTCTCAGGAAGGCTTCTTTAAAGTACAGCCAGCTCTCCTGGACTCCTCTTTCCTGCAGACTGGCCTCTCAAAGGGATCCTACCCTTCAGTTCCTCAAGTGAGTCGAAGTCTGTTTTTTTTAAGTCCAGGGTCTGTACTCTGCTGCTCCCCATCCTCCCTTTCTTCCGGATCCTCAGCTCAATCATCTTGTAGTCGCTGCTGCCCAACTTATCATCCACTTCTACATTCCCCACCAATTCTTCCATTTGTGAGCAGCAGGACAAGAAGAGTGCAGCCCCTAGTTGGTCTCTCCAACACTTGCACCAGGAAGCTGTCCCCAACACTCTAGAAACACTTACTGAATTGTCTGTGCACTGCTGTATTGCCACTGCTGGGTGCATGGGTGAGTGGTGCCTCTTAAGTCTGGGAGGGTACCTGCAGAAGCTGTTGGCAGTGTCGGTGGTGGGGACGGGGCTGGAGAGCACCCACAGAAGCCACCAGCAGCAGGGACGGGGCTGCAGAGCACCCGCAGAAGTCTCCAGTGGTCTCGGCAGCAGGGATGGGGCTGGTGAGCACCTGCAGATGCCGCTGGTGGCATCACAAGCAGGGACAGGGCTGGCGAGCACCCACAGAAGCTGCTGTTGGTGGCAGCGGGAATGGCCCTGTCATGGGGGAACATGACTCCACATACCTTACCCTACCAGTCAGCTATGGCTGGGCTGGGCAACTGCATTTCTATTCAGGTAGTGCTGAGAGTGTCAATTGACTTCATAGCTCATGGTCATCTCCCTGATTCAGGCTAATCTCTCTGCACTCCACAGGTGTTAACAACCCTCTATCCTTTTTAATGGTCTTGATGTTTCACTTCTCAAATGAGCCTTTCTTTGCAATTTTGCTGCCTGTTAGCCATTCCTGGTAATGTCTCTTTCCTATTTCACAGCCATACAGACTGTTTTTAGTTCTATTTAAAAAATTTACTCAAGTAAGGTAACATTAACTTGGGTGTAGAAATGACTCGCAGTCTGGGTGTTGGCCAAATCTAGGATTTAAGCAAATAAAGTCATCAGCCAATTAGTAGTTCAGTGAGCGAGGGCTAATGTGTGCAGTCTAAACTGCAGCATTTATCAACTGGATGCTCAGACCACTCTGGAAAGGAGCCAGGGATCATTCAACAATGCACTTCTCCAACATGAATTTTAAACTGGAACTAACTATGACAGTTTATTAACCACAACAAATGCCAACTGGCAAATACAAAATCTATTATACTATTTTAAAACAGTTTGGTATACTAAACATACACTAATTCCTATTCTTTACATTATTATACACTGGGGTACATACAAGACTCACAGACATAGAACAGCAAAAGGAAAGGCGAGGATATACTTGCCTCAGGATGCAGTAGTGTTAACTGAACTCCCGACAGTGTTAGGTAAGTTCAGTCACAAGCTGCCCTTCAGGTACACCTCCTGTCACCACCTCTCGCGCAGGCTCTCGAACAAGTTCACACCCTCACAAGCCACACACACTCTCCCAGGCACCCACAGATGCACACACACACCTTCGAGGTGAAGGATCCTTTTCTATCTAGACTGCACACCTCCCTCAGGTGATAACGGACCTTTTGTGCATGGCACCCTATTTTCTACCCGTGGCCCTCTGCCTTTCACTACTGCAGGCTGCAGGGCCACCAAAAGTTCAAACTACGTAAACAGCCTTACAGGAGCACCTACATGAGATGCTGCTGCGCAGTCATTACTGTGCATTTATTTAGTACTTGTATCAACAAAAAAAAAAACTTGTATAAACAGGTACTAAATAAATACGCAGTAATGCGAGTTACTGTTCAGTAGCACCAGCAAACACCTTGTTTGTGACATGACTGCGCAGTAACCTAACAGTACCGCACCGTAACATCCCATCACACAATGCAACCGCACAGCAGTGTCGGGCTACTGCGCAGTCAGTGTCTCGTGTAAACGCACCTTGTATTGCAGGCACTGTCCAGACAATTAGGTTTTGTTGCATGAATCTGATTAAGAGATATACATTTAGCTATAATGACTCTAGAGCTAATGATGTACTATCTTTTAACTACGTTGACTAAATTTTGTCTAGTTTGTTTTTAACTTGAAATATGAACTAGCAAATTAGTGCACTTTCCAAAAGTTATATTTTTTTGATTGCATTCATCTTGAACTGAATAATATAGCACTTGCCCCTAGCATATTAGCAATGCTTTTAGTTCCTCTTTAACAGGAGAAAAAACTCTGTGAGGATATGCTACACTATCTGCACCCCCCTTTACAAAATCCTACATCAGCCCAGGCTGCTATGATAAAGCCACCAACTTCAGCAGGCAAGAGCCTACCCTCATACAAGAGGTAATGGAAAGGGCCAAATTCTGTGGCTAAATAATTATACATGGAGTGCCCCATATGTGCCACAGGTGCCTTGCATATGCAACAAAGAATGGCATTTGGTCTGAAAACATGTACCAAAGGTAATGCAGCTCACCTGAACTAAGGAATATCTTCTCCTTTTTTACCACTTACGCTTTGCTCCAGAAGAGAGAGGCAGAAAGGGACTTTTGCTTTTTGTAAAACTTTATTATATCAATAGTAAAAACAAGTGGTGTATGTGCAAAGGTATGTGGCCCTCTCATGGGCTAAGCATGAATAGGGTGCAATACGTCCTGCTTTGGCTGGGATGGTCCCATATTTTGTAGGCCGGTTCCGGCTGGTTGGTCAAAATTTAAACAGAAGCCCCGGAACTGCAAGGGCACGGGCCCAGTGTGTTAGGGAGGCAGAGGAGCATGGTGGAAGAGGAAGCTTGCAGCCGGAATAAGGGGAAGAGAGAGCAGTGTGCGCGTGGAACCTGGTGTGCCTACGTAGAGGAGTGCAGAGTGGAACTGGAGAAAGTGCACATTCCATAATGTTTAATCCAATGCTCAAGTTGTTTTTATCGGTGATGACATTTCCTCTTAATTCCTTCAGTGGAGCTTTTTTCTTCCTGACTGGACCAACTGCTCATTTGATGCTTTCATATATTCTGTGGTTATCACCTGCATCAGCTGTTTTATGACTATCATAGAGTTTTGCTCGACTTCTATTGAACCAACTACTCCCTCTTTCTGACTCGCCTTCTTTTGGAGGTTGCAACGTGTGGTGTTTTATACGAACTACTCTGCCACAAGTAGCCCCACCACATTTCTACCAGCTTCTCCAGTCAGATGCAGCTGATGGTCATTTGCTAATCACCATCTAGACGAGACTAGAACTCCTGTGCTATTGGTGCCACCCCTTCCAGGATGCTGAGGGGCAGGGGTGGAACATGCTTCACAGTCAGATCACTGTTGATACTGTTGTCCCATTTTGTATCAGGTCATTCAGTTGTGAAACGTCTTTGGGAAGTGTTGGCACAAATGCATGCATGCTCCCTTCTCTGTTTTCTTGTCCCAATGCCTGGGGCAGCAGGAGTCTCTTTGGTTTCAGCATGTGGTTGTGAGCAGTGGTGCCCAAATCCATTTTGTTGCCTTGACCATGCACTCCAGCCTCTTGGGTGCCAACTCTTAGGGCCAGACAGTTTGGCGCTCAATAACTCCCACTCGCAGGGCACACCCTCCAACACACCCGCCACATGTTATCTTTTAAGAAAGAGGGAGCGTCCTTGGTCTTTTGTGGTTGCCCCCACAAGTAGGTCAAGTTGCCGGTCCTCAGGGCTCCTCCTCCCCTTTATACACCTTCCACATGCCAACCGCTTCTTACAGAGTAACCAGGCTACAGTCCTTCTCCTGGGAGCCCTGGGAAAAATCCAAGTCACTGCTTCAGTGCTCCTCTGAATGAAGCAACGCTCTCTGGGGCTTCGCCTCATAGAACCACTCTTGCTCTCGTGCGAGGTTAGGGCCCCTCTGGCTGGAGACTCCTTGTAGCCTCCAGTCTGGTGAACAGGTTTCTGCCCTCCTCATTTCACCACTGCCGGGGCTTGGCTGCAGCTGGGCTCTGCGCTCCATCCTCCAGGCTCCTGAGGCTCACCCTTTTTGTTGGCATGGGGCGCGCTCCAATCCGTACCCAGCACAAAGTGATGAATCAGGGTGGCCGCAGTGCTTGTGGTTCTGCTGCCTGCACCACTGCCAGTCCTGCAGGTAAGTATTCAGGTGTGTAGGTCCCTGCCACACATATACCTGACCTCTGACTGCTGGCAGGACTGCCCCTGGGGACCTTGCTATTCTGGCTGCACTCGCCAAAGTGCACCCACTGCAACAGTCGTGCACTTCCTTCAGTCTGAACATAATTTGCACTTCGCAGTGCTGGCTGTAATGAAGAGAAAAATGAACAAGTTAGAGAAAAGTAGGCTAAACAAATACCACAAGGTGGAGAGTCACTGGCTGAATAGCTGAAAGCAAGGAACAATTATAAATGTATCCATGTGAGACTGGCAGGAGTCCTGCAGGGGTCTGTCTTGGGCCCGAGTGGCTCAACATGTCTATTTCTGACTTGGATGCTGCAATAAATTGCTTCCTAGAAAATCTAAAGAAGATATGAAACTAGGAGGGATTGAAAATGCGATGAAGGACCAGGGCAAGTTGCAGAAGGACCCTGGTAGCCTGAAAAGCTAGGTTAGAGCTAACACAATGAAGGTCAATGCTGACAAATGCAAGGTGCTGCCCCTTGGGCAGAAGAATCAAAAACATAACTAAACAGGTGAGCCGTAGCTGGATGGCGGATGTACTAGGAAAGATCTGGGAATCTTGGTAGACGACGGACTCAATAGGAGTCTGCAGCGTGATGCAGCTGCCCAAAAGGCAAAGCTCCCATAGTCCGCCATTAAGGGGAGGAGATAACAGAGTGAAGCTTCCTTTTCCAAACTTCCTGTTAAGAAAATGTCCATTTTCAACCAGAGAGGGATGTTGTAGTAATCTGGGGGGACAACAGGTTAGGTAGGTGTACCCCGCACCCACCCTGAGTACCGCTCCGATCCCCTTCCCTTGCTTGAACTGCTGCTCTGCTTTCTCCTCCCACCCTCTCCTCCCTGCCTGCTCTGCTGCTCTGCTCTACCTGCTGCTGAGCTGGCCATCCCCTCCCCAGTTTGCTGTGTGCCACACACAAAGGCTGCCTCTGCCACTTGTGGCACTCACTCCTCAGGTTGGGCATCCCTGTTTTAATCTGTCTCCATCCCCACATCCCCGTGCTGCTACCTCTCCATCACTTCAGAACCCTGCTGATATTTCTCTATTGCCTTGTCCCCGTTCCTCCCCACTGCTGCCTCATATCCATGCTCCTCATACTCCAGAGGCTCATCTCCTTGCTCCTTGCACTCCATAGACTCATCTCCTTGCTTCTCACACTCCATACACTCAATTCATTGCTCCTCGTACTCCATGCACTCCTCTCCTTGCTCCTCACACTCCATACATTCATCTCATTGCTCCTCACACTCCATACACTCATCTCATTGCTCCTTGCACTCCATACAGTCATCTTGTCCCTCACACTTTAGAAGCATCTCCTTGCTCTAGCACTGCATACGCTCATCTCCTTCCTCCTCACACTCCATTCGCTCATCTCCTTCCTCCTCACACACTCCATATACTGAAAACCTTGCTCCTCACATTCCATATGTTCATCCATACTCATTTTCACACCAACGGAAAATTTCTGGCAAGCAATCACTGCTCTTCTGAGGGCAGAGGAAAGCAGAAGTAAAACAGGTAGGGGAAGGTGAAGAGGAGCCAACATTTATCATGTTAAAGCTTTTGTGATGTCACTGTCCCACTGCCCAATAGCTTGAGGCCCTCTCCAAGGCCCTGATGATGTCACAGTGGAACACAGCTTGCAGGACTGATGTCCTGACCCTCGCCAGCCCAGCCAAAGCTTGCAGTCATTTCCCCCTGAATGCACTGGAATCCATGCAATGGAATCAGGTTATGTTAGGCATATTCTCCTGGCAACTTTTCCTCAAATCAAATCCACTACTCACTGACATTGAGTTGTATGCATTTTGAATTTAGGATGCCAAGTTGACTAAGCTGTTGGATTTTAAGATGCTGAGTTGTCTGCATTGGAGTGGAACTTTGATTTTGGGACACAGAGTTGTCTTCATTCGTAATTTGTGCTCCATTTAATGGGTAAACTGTGCTTTAATGATTCCCTAAGCATTATCTGGTGGACAGCGGTGCTAACACACTGGCTGTATGAGAGTCTCAAACTCCAGGAAGAGTGCTTATGAGTACTGGTACGGGGTTCTTGTTTGTAGCTGTGTCGGTCTAAGGACATAGGCAGGCAACTGGTAGAGGGTTTGACCCAGGGTGCAAGAACTTGAACCTGCTTCCAAGAACTCACAGACACTGATGCCGTGACTCGGGTCTTTTTCTGCCAACAGAATATGCAAGGCAATCCAAGACCACCACTGCATATGCAAGAACTTGAGGAAGATATTGTGGAGCTTGAGGCTACTTTGAGGGATGCTGATAATGACCACAGCCTGTATGAGAGCCTCAAGCTCCAGGAAATGTGCTTGAGAGAACTGGTAGAGGGTTTGATCCAGGGTGCAAGAACTTGAACCTGCTTCCAGGAACTCAAAGTGATTGGTATGAATGATCTGTATGAATATGCATCTTGATAACCACACTACTGAGCCAAATAAAAATTAGGTGTGACATGATGCAGTCTACTAGTCTTAAAATCTTACCATGCTGACTTGGAACAACCTATTCAGTTCATTTACTACTGATGAAACTTTTTTCTTTCTTATCATGTAGTTTTACTACAAAACTTATTTTAATACATTTATTTTTATACATTACTGTTATGCAAAGCCTTTTTATTTAACTAGTAAAAATATATTTAAATGTTTTGAATTCTGATTTCCAGACACAGAATCATAGAACCATAGAAATTAGCATTGGAACGGACCTCAGGGGGTCATCTAGTCCAACCTCTTGTTCAAAGCAGGACCATCCCCAACTAGATCACTTCAGCCAGGGCTTTGTTGAGTTAAACCTTAAAAAGCTCCAAGGATGGAGATTCCACCACCTCTCTAGGTAACTTGTTCCAGTGCTTCCCAACCTTCCTAATGAGAAAATTCTTTCCTAATATCCAACGTAACCCTCTCTTGCTGCAACTTGAGGCCATTGCTCCTTGTTCTGTAATCTGTCGCCACTGAGAACAGTCCAGCTCCATCCTCTTTGGAACCATCCTTCAGGTAATTAAAGGATGCTATCAAATCTCCCCTCAGTCTTCTCTTCTGCAGACTAACTAAGCCCAGTCCCCCCAGCCTCTCATCAGAAGTCTTATGCCCCAGCCTCCTAACCATTTTTTTGGTACCCTCCGCTGGAGTTTCTCCAACTTGTCCACGTCCTTTCTATAGTGTAGGGCCCAAAACTGGACACAGTACTCCAGATGTGGCTTCACCAGTGCTGAACAGAGGGGACTAATTACTTATCTTGATCTGCTCACAACGCTTCTACTAATGCAGCCCAGTGTGCTGCTAGCCTTCTTGGCAACAAAGGCACACTGATGACTTATATCCATCTTACTGTCTACTGTAACCCCCAGGTCTTTTTCTGCAAAGCTGCTGCTTAGGCAGGTGGTTCCAAGCTTATAGCAATGCATGGGATTCTTCCATCCTAAGTGCAGGACTTTGCATTTGTCCATATTGAACCTCATAAGATTTATTTTGGCCCAATCCTCCAATTTGTCTAGGTTACTCTGATTCCTATTCCTATCCTCCAGTGCATCTACTACACCCTCCAGCTTGGAGTCATTCACAAACTCACTTAGGGTGCAATCCATCCCATCTTCCAGACTGTCAATGAAGATATTAAACAAAACCAGCCCTGGGACCAACCCTTTGGGCACTCCCCATTCAGTAAGGGGCCCATACTTTCCCTGACCTTCCTCTTGTTGCTGACATACTTGTAGAAACCCTTCTTGTTGCCCTTCATGTCCCTTGCTAGCTGCAAATCTAGTTGCACTTTGGCCTTCCTTTTTTAATTCCTGCATGCCTGAGCAATGCTCTTATACTCCTCCCTAATAGTCTGTCCAGGCTTCCACATCTTGTAAGCTTCCTTTTTTTTTGTTTAAGCTCTTCAAAGAGTTCTCTGCTTAAGCCAAGCTGGTCACCTGCCATATTTGCTATTCTTCCTGTACATCAGAATGGCTTGTTCCTGCACCCTTAGTAAGGTTTCTTTAACATTCAACCAGCTCTCCTGGATTCCTTTCCCCCTCAGACTGGCCTCCTAGGGGATCCAGCCTATCAGTTCCCTTAGCGAGTCAAAGTCTGCTTTTCTGAAGTCCAGGGTCCATACTCTGCTGCTCTCCTTTCTTCCTTTTGCCAGGATCCTGAACTTGATCATCTCATGGCCACTGCTACCCATGTTGCTATCCACTTCTATATCCCCCACTAATTCTTTACCATTTGTGAGCAGCAGAGCAAGAACAAAATGGCCCCCAGTTGGTCTCTTTAACACTTGCACCAGGAAGTTGCCTCCAATGCTTTCCAAAAACTTCCTGGATTTCCTGTGCACTGCTACATTGCCCTCCCACCATACGTCAGGGTGATTGAAGTCCCCCATGAGAACCAGGGCCTGTGATCTGAAAATTTATGATAACTATTTGAAGAAAGCCTCTTCCACCACTTCCTCCTGGTCTGGTGGTCTATAGCAGACCCCCACCATGACATCACCCTTGTTGTTCTCCCTTCTAAACTTAACCCAGAGACTTTCAACAGGCCTATCTCCAGTTTCATACTGGAGCTCTGAGCAATCATATGGCTCTTTTTCATACAGTACAACCCCTCCTCCTCCTCTTTTCCCCTGCCTGTCCTTCCTGAACAGTTTATATCTATCCATGACAGTGCTCCAGTCATGTGAGCTATGCCACCAGACTATTCCAATCACATCATAGTTCCTTGACCATGGGAAGACATCCAATTCCTCCTGCTTGTTTCCTAGGTTCTATGCATTTGTGTACAGACACCTGAGGTAACTAGCCAATTCTTCCTATTTTCTCAGGTAGAATGAGGAGGCCTCTCCCTGTTGCTCCCTCCTCCTTGCACTTCCTCCAGGTCTCCCACTTTCTCACTTCTGTCAGGGCTTTGTTCTCCATCCCCCTGCAAACCTAATTTAAAGGCCTCCTCACTAGGTTAGCAAGCCTATCTGCAAAGATGCTTTTCCTTCTCTTTGTCAGGTGGATCCCATCTCTTCCTAGCCATTCTTCTTGGAAAAACGTCCCATGGTTGAAGAAGCTGAATCTCTACTGGAAACACTACCTGCACAGCCATGCATTGATCTTCAGGATGTGTCTGCTCCTGCCAGGGCCCTTTCACTTGACAGGAAGGATCGAGGGCACCACCTGTGTCCCCATCCCCCCCCTTCACCCTTCCAACCAGAGCCCTGTAGTCACTCTTGATTTGGTCAGGGTCACCCCTGGCAGTATCATTGGTGCCCAGTCAAGTGAAACTCATGAAAAGAGGTAAAGTATCAATAATCAATCATCTATTAAATGTATCATAATAAAAATGTAGAAATGAAGAAACCGAGAAAGAGTATGCTAAGCTCTAGACTTGTGTAAATTAAGATTTATAGCCACAATGTATTTTTCTAGTTTGCAAAGAAAATAATTGTAAACTGGGTGTTACATTTTGTTGCAAATCACCTCATTTTAATGGTTAGCAACCAATAAGAATCAATGTTTCTTCAGGAAAATTACTAAATATAGAAATACTAAACAACATTAAACTCATTGATTTAAATTAAGATTTCCAATTTGTTGATTTCAATCATAATTAAAACTGGTGAGTTAAAGCACTGATTTAAATCATTCCACCCTGGAAGAGATAGTACTTTTGTTTTGAAGAGTGAGGAGCAACCTCTAATTCTCAACAATTTCAGCTACAAATGTTTAAGAATATTAATAAAACTGGTGAGTATCATAAATTCTGGCACAGTTTAATTCTTCCCCCACTTCCCAATACCTTTTCTATCTTTGCCATGCCTATGGGAGCTGGCTCTGTTAATAATTCTTAATCCAGACGGCCTTGCCAGCTGATCTGTGATGTGTCGAATGTAAAATCCCTCAGCTACTACTTTAGCAACTTGCTCTGCTTTCCTGAAATTCCCTTGATTAACCCTGCCCCCATGGAAAACAATTAGACATAAACAGAAGGGCATTCAGGATAATTGGACACCATCCAATGCAGCCTCATGTAGAAATAGGAAGAAATAGCCATATCAATTTTAAGACTAGCTGCATCAAAGATGACAACAAAATGCTTGTTATCTGAAAGCTGTCAGCATAAATAACAAAGAGAAATGGGAAGTTACAGTACCCTCTGTAACTGGATTGGGTAATCTGTAGTCTTTCACTGCTAAGGAAGAAATGCATTTCAAAGTTATTTAAACAACTCATGCAGCTTAATCCTCAAGTGATTATTTATGTATTTGTAATAGCATTACACGGAGGATTACGAGTTAAGTAGTTAACAGATGGAAGGGCTGTAAATTCTTTTGTTAGAAACAGTTCAGATATTTCTTCTCAACTTACAAAGGTAACACTTATTTAAAAAAAAAAAGACTTGCCTCAGGCCTACCCTGCAGTCTCCTCAAGTCAAGCCAGAACTTTAGCATGCCTACCAAATATGCAAAAGTATACATATCAGAAACAAGCACCTTGGAACTGCTTAGAGGTTTTATTAAAAAGTTCATACCTTAACATAAACCATCTCCACTGACGCCTATGGAAAATTTTATACTGGCTTCCAATGAACCTGTTTCATTTACATAAACATTTCCAATTTCAATTAAGACTTTTAAATTAATTGTATTTTAGAGTGGACAGTTTACTGAAGGGTTTTCCTTCTAAGAGTGGATGCTTTCAGAGATTACATTTTTACTAAGAAGTCAATTACAATGTTGCTATTTTGTATAACGAAAAATGAAAATTGCAGCTTTCAATTCTTCAAAAATCTCAATAAAAGTGTCTTCTTCAAATAACTCCGTTGAATTACATGGGAAGTGAATAATGGTACAAGAACGACTAAAAATAAGTGTGTTGGTACATATAAGTAATAATTTTGGGGATTATTCTGCAAGATAGCAGTGGTTTGTTTTAAACTGTGTGTGATGCTAGAGCATGTGAGATCATTATGAATCCTCCACCACATACATGCTTTGTGCTTGAATATGAGCCTGCTGCACACAGAATACAACTGTATGAAATGATTCTGAACAAAATCTCAGTGCAGATAAACTAGGTGAACTTACAATGGTTTAAAAAATTGAGAGAGCCAGATGATGAAAGATACCCAGAAATTATTCTTATACAGCTTTTGACAAACCTCAACCTTCAGTTTTTTACAGTGGATCTAAGTATCTGAAAGCAACATTCTAACATTATATTGCATTTTCTTACACAGTGTTAAAAATATTCTTCCTCCTCCTCCCTCTCCCCCCTTCCCCCTTGCCTTTTTATTTTTTAGGAAAGTAAGTGTAAAGGAACAAACATTGGGAATACATATAAATAACTGCTCTTATAAAAAGGGGAAAAGGATTCTCATATAGTTCTCAATGATATAACTAAGCAAATGGCTCTCCAGGGAATTAGTTATTGCTTCACAATGAAGGACCCATTGTATTTTGAAATTCTGAAATTGCAAATGTTTACAAAGCTAGTCATTATTACAGGAAATTAACTGCCCTCTTCCACTATCTGCTTGACCTAGAAAAAATCCCCACCTATGCATGTATTGGGGATTTTGATGGAGAGAGATCTCAGGGCCATTGCTAGGTTGAATTAATTCATATGAGTAAGACACTGCCAGATCCCCAAAAATGGTTCTATGGCTGCTAACTGCAATTACCATTTTTCCCTGTCCCGAGCTGGAGGAGATTAAGTTATGTAGGCCTGAATCAGAACCATTATGTCGTTCACAGCAGAAATGGTTTTTACTTTGCAACCAAAATATCCATATCCCAGCCCTTCCTGCCTCTATTATTTTGCATAGGCTAGTAGATATCCATGGACATCTCATCACAAACGTTTTTGAAAAACATGCTCGCTGCTTTTTATTTTTCAGTGAAAATATAGTCAAAGGAATCAGCTGGTTAAAGGGAGTCCAAGTCCAAAAAAATGCTGTTTTTATTGCGTTTCTTTATGGGAAAACTAGGCTGGAAGAAACCGAAAACAAGTTGTTGCCTCTTCCCCCTATTTTCAGTGCTGTCCTGCTTGCCACAGAAGAGATCCTATACAACATGATTAATGAATGTCTAGCAGGATATGTTCTGGAGCTCTTCAACAAATGACAGGTTACTTTGTGAGTATCAGGTGTTGTAGCAGCACAGTGGCTACTGAGGCACGTAATTGCTGTACTGAAGTATGACTATTGGAAAAATATTTCAATTTGTATCTGTGCACAGAAGGGAAATTAATAGCAAAAACCAATGCATACTGGATAAAAGTCATGAACAATGGACCTACTTTCTTTCTTCATTCTTATCTCTTTCAGGGCAAGTACAGCTGCCAATTGCATTGGCTCTCAACTGGGATTCCTGTACAATGACGAATGGGTGTCTCATGGTCACATACAGCCTTTGTGAAGCACTGAGCCCCATCTGGATTTGATCTACGTGTATGATGGACAGTGACTTTAGGGTTTTCTGTGATACTTTTGAACATTTGTAATATTATATGATGGTTGCACCACTGCAGGAATACTTTAACTTGCCCAAAATCCTAACGAAAAATATTATAAGTGGGGCACATGAATAGAAGCTACATTTAGAACATTCCTGATTTTGCTCTATAGCTGATGACAGCATGGCTCCTGCACATTATTTGGAACAATGAGACCAGTTTGAAAATGCTGTCTTAAAAGGGATGCTTGTGAGGACAGAGAAAGGAACAGGGGTGCAGACTGACCCAGCAATTGGGAAATAGCAAGGATGCAAAGCTGACTTGCAGGTCCCTAGAATAATTTGAGTCAAGACTCACAGACATAACCAGATGTGGGCAGGAAAGCATTTTCAAGACTGAAAATCAGAATTAGTGCTTGCTTGGCAAGGTTATGATCAGTGTTATGGATATTGCTGGCAGTCTTCAAAGGCATGAAGTTAGGAATGAACCAACACAGACTGACCCTGTGTTGCAAAATGAAGGAAACATAAAAACTTACATGTTCATTTATATGTGGCAGGTCGAAGAATCACCCGTAATGAAGAGAGTGTTTGGAGTTCAGGAGATCTACATACTCTCCCCAGCTTGACATGGATGCAGGGAAATAGTCCAAACAGAGGAGACTAATTTGCACCTTTGAAAGGCCAGGCAAGAGCTAAATAATTCACCTACTTAGCAGAGGCTAACAAACAGTGATTCTGCCCCCAAAACAGAATTTTTACATTCTGCAGTGATTCAGAGTTGACATGGCAGCTAGCTTTTATCAGAATTTCTGCATTTTCTTTTAGTAATTATTCTTTAACAGCAAGGCCATCAACCAAATTCAGGCGGAGAAAAATAGTTTTAGGCAGGCTGGTTACCACTCTGTTGTTATTAAGAAGATATGTCTTCTCTTTAGGCTTTCTCTGGTGACAGAGGTACTCCTGAAAGAGGTTGCTTTGTAACAGAGGTCATCCTGTGTTGCTGTTAGTGTCCATTAGCAGGAGTGGGTGGGAACATAACCAGGATGCCAAAAGGAATTTGGCTGACAAGGCAGCCTTTAGAAAGTAGCTTTGGCCAGATCATAAGTTCTCAGGATTTTTTAAGAGAAATCAGCCCCAGGGAAGGAAACATTGGGGCTTTACTGGCAGCCAGGTGGTGAGTGTGTGTTTAATACAGTTCTTGCAGTATGTCATGCATTTAAAAACATCTTTCTTCAGCAGCCATTTCTTATCTTGCTGCTGTCCCACTCTACATTGTACTTAGCCAGAAGTTTGAGGACTTTCTTTTTTTTTTAATTAAAAGTTATCCTCTTAAGGACAGGCAGCAAATCCTCAGCAGTTGTCCTATCATGACACTCAGTTGAACGTTGGCCAAAATTGCTGTTTTGTGTGTAGGTGTAAGCAGATGTTTCACTCCATAACTAGTGTCTTTGAGACTTCTAATTATTTTTTCCTCTTCCTGTTGAATAGGATTTGTCATAGGCTCTCACTCTCTCTCTCTCTCTCATATCCATCCAAGAATGTTAGAGCAGAAGCAGCCCCTAAAGCATCCTGTCCAGCATAGTTGAAGCCTTCCAGAGGTATTCATCAGTCAGCTCTGAAAGGATGACAGCTTTGGTGATGGCAAGGGGACGACATAAGGATCCAGGTTGAGCCCTCTGAACCCTCGCTATAACTTTCCCTGCACCGGAAAATCAGTCTCCAACCCCTGTGGACTGGGGTAGAATTGCGTGGGGGTGAACACGTCCCCTAAAACTGCCCCATAGCATCCACCAAAAGGAGAAGAGTGTCCTATCATCTAGCCACCATGGACGTTACCAGCCTATATACCAACATCCCACACCAGGATGGCATCCAAGCCTGCCTTACATATCTACAGGAACAAGATTACAACCCAGAATACAGACCCAAAGATATCACTGAGCTTATACACTTCAACTTCACACAACAATTTCACTTTTAATAATCAACACTTCCTCCACATGATGGGAACAGCTATGGGCACTAAAATGGCCCCACAGTATGCCAACCTTTTTATGAGCCACCTGGAAGAAGACTTCCTTAAGAACTGCACCATCAAACCCTTGCTGTACTTATGATACATCAATGACATCTTCATCATTTGGACTGAGAACCTGCAATCTCTGATTGAGTTCCACCAGAAATTCAACAGTCACCATCCCTCCATCCGATTTTCTTTAGAATACTCCAGCACCAACATCCCCTTTTTAGACGCAATGATCAGTATCCAGAAGGGTAAAATACAGACCACAGTATACAAGAAACCCACAGACCAACATACATATCTGCACAGAACCAGCAATCACCCTAAACACACCAAAAAAGCTGTGATATACAGCCAAGCCCTCAGATACCACCGCATTTGTACTGACGAGAACACCCGGGATTGCCACCTCACCAATCTTAAAAAGGCTTTCACCCAGCAAGGACACTCCTCCAGAGAGGTAGATCACACGTTTGAAAGAGCCACCTGGATACCACATGAAGAACTGCTGCAGTGCAGAAGAAAAACACCCACAAATCGCACACCACTGGTTATGACATATCACCCTTCCCTTGAACCTGTATGGAAAATCCTCAAACAATTGCAACCCATATTAGAAAGAGACCCTATTCTTAAAAAGATCTTCCCAGAGCCACCCATCCTAGCCTTCAGACAAGCACCGAACCTCACCAACCTCATCAACAGAAGCAAACTTCCTCAACACCAGAACACACCGAAAGGATCCAGACCGTGCCAGGACAAGAAATGCAAAACCTGCCAACACATCTCCACCACCCCCACTATTACTACACCCCACAACAGAGCCATCAGCATTCCTGGATCTTACAGCTGCACCTCCAGAAATGTGATATACCTCATCCGATGCACCAAATGCCCTGATGGAAGATATGTAGGAGAGACCAGACAACAACTGCGCACCAGAATGAATGCACACCGGAAATCCATCAAAGACAGAAACACTCAGTTACTGGTGGGGGCACATTTCTCACAGGAGGGCCACTCTCTCTCCAATCTCTCAGTCCTGATCCTCAAGGGAAACTTACACAACACTTCCCAGAGATGAACCTATGAGCTCCATTTCATCAACCTGCTGGATACTAGAGATCAGGGACTAAACATTGTAAAGTATCAAAAATCCAATGTCTATCTGCCTGGCAACTGACTCCCCAGCCCAGCCCAGCCCAGCCCCTGGCTTCTTTACTTTTCATTCCATCCAGGAAGAGCACACACCAACCGCTGAAGCTTCCTTAGCCTGACAAAGGGTTTTTGAACCCGAAAGCTTGCTTAATAACTATTCTCCAACCATTTGGGTTGGTCTAATAAAAGATATCAAATTCACCCAAGGAACCTTGTCTACCTATGTCCTTAGACCAACACGGCTACAACCCAAACCCCTGCTATCATCTAGGACAAACTCTACCTGGAGGACAGTAGGCCAAGCCCTACAGGAGCAACACAGTGCCTCCCTCTCAATATGCAAAGGAGTTGCAAGCATGAACTCCTAAAGAAACTGAAAGCTGTCACCTATACGAGTAGTTCCTGGACAAGAAGAGCTGGCACTCACCAGGTGAATGTAGACTATTCAGAATGGAGTGGCCAGCCTCTCTGGTCACTCTGGCAAAGGCCATTGACTAACGCAGGCAACTCTGTAATGGAATCTATAGGAGTCCACTTTTAATTTAGAGGCAAGATGTGTACAGCCCAACAGGCTGCCCAGAGCCAAGAAACACATCCAAGTGTACAGCTGCACAAATTAGAATCTTTCATTTTTACATACAAGACATTATGCTTTAAACAATCTCCCACCCAGCTCTTTTTATTCATCAATCTTCCCCTTACTGTGTAAGGAGCAGTTAAACACACTTTGAACACCAGGGGATGACTCTCACAGACAGTAAGAAGGAGGAGAGAATTCAATTATACAGATGAAGGGGGGAAAAAAGGAAATTTTGTTGGCCAGGGAAACATTTCCCAATAGAAGATCACAGATTATTCTTAGATTGTTGGACACATGAGTTAGTTACCCCAAAGAAAGACATTGTGGGAGTTTACTGTAAATCAGCTTCTCCATGTTAAGGGCTTTTACCCCATAGTAAATGCAATGAAAACACAGCAAGCTACTTTGCATTTACAATAGGGTAAGAGAATGGGCAACTAGTGCCACCTGAGTCAGGAGGGGCATGTACCCGCCCCCACGGCTGATAGCACTGAATGAGGGGTGGGGGGTCTCCCTGTGGCCACTTGCACTGACCAGGAAGCATGAGCAGTGCTCCTGGAAGCAGCTGTAGTGCTCTAGGAAATGTCAGTGGTGCTTTACTTGGTGCCCCCACTCCCTAGCCAGTGCTCGCAGGGGGGGCACCAGTACTCCTGCCTGCCCCCGCCCATTGCCTAAGCAGGGAGGGGATGCACCAGTGCTCTCAGGGAGTGCACATGCATCCCCTACATGTTGCCACTGGGTAAGAGCATACTTACAGCACTTAAAAGGGATTAGCAGATGCATAAATTCATACCCTACCCAATTTCTTAGCAACTTGTGTGCTGTGATCGTACCTTGACTCTACTAACATTCTAATATGTGCATCTTGAAAATTAATTAGATTTTTTCCTTTTTGACATTTAAAGATTCACTAAATGTCAGAGATGTAAATGATTTGATCTGGGGTGCTGAAATACAAACAGGTAAATACTCATAGAAGTTCTTCAATTCAGGAAGGATGTTGGAAGGCAAATTTAAGGGTCAACTGTACAGCCCATTAGACCTTAGCTCAGAATTGCACTTCTACAGCTGTAAAGCAACTGGGAGAACTGATTTCCTCACTATTCTCAGAGACACAGAGAGATCGACAGGCACATACATAGGGAAAAGAATTCTAAGAAACATGGGCTATATATGAATTAGAGGAAATGGGAAACACAGAAGGGCCGTTCACAGTCTAAGTGAAGTGCAAACTAAAGAATAAAAGGAAAAACAGTAATAAACCTTTAGATTAAAAGAATAGTTGAAGGAAGGAATAAGAGTTAATAAATTACTAAATCTCTTGTTCTCCCTTCTGGATTTGGAATGAAAGTTCTTCAGACAAGAACATAGATTTTTTTCTGAAAATTGAGTTACAGTAAAATCATAGAAAGTCAGCCAGTGAGAAAAAATAAATCAATTCTCTGTTTTGAAGATAATAATAGATACGCTGCATCTTGGGAGGCAGAGGGAGAGAAAAGGAAAAGGGGAGGGCAACATTTTAAAAATAGAAATCACTTTTGAAATAAAACCTCAAGCTTGAGATTAATAATTGTTTATTAATTTTGTGTGCATCTACACGTGCACTTTACTACAGAGTTGATTGATTAACTGTGCAGTAAAGCATCACTGTATATATGTGTGCCAGTATTAGGGCACAGTAAATTGATTAACTCTTCTATAAAATGGTACTGTTGGGGATAGTAGTCTTACACTGGAGTCTGTTACTTCACTGAAATGCACATGTAGACAGTGATAGGGGCTGGTTGGAGCACAAGGGTGCTAAAGTGCTACTGCACAGCTCCACACTTTAGCCCTCTTGTGCCACAGCCCCTTTGCCACCCAATGCTGCTATCTGGAGCCCAGGGATGACCCGCTGAGCCTACTTCCAGCCCAGGGCTGCTCTACCCTGGGCTCAGACTGCTGCAGCCCTAGGTCCATGAGTAAATGCTGTCCCCAGGAGCAGTTAACTCTGGCGCAAACTGTGCTGGAGTTTATCATGTCACCTTAATGGCACACGCAGATGCACCCTTTGATTCTTTATCTACGTGCCAAAAACTACAGCTTTTTTATTATAGGAGCTTTAAAGAAAAAGTAGGGTGGCAAGGAAAGGCATAAGAGAGATTTCTTGCTTGAGCACCCATCAAAAAAATAAAATCCCTGCCATTGCATATTCTCAGAATAGGCAAATTAAAGAACATTAATGAAAGAAATTACTGCATTTTTTTACTGGCACATATGCAAATATGGAAGAATGAGTTCTTATAAAAAAATTCACAAGGTCCAAGATTCACTATTCCCTTCTTTTAAATAAAGATTTTGAAGAGAGAAAGACTGAATATCCTGATGTCTAAAAGACATTTAATGATTGATTTTGTTGCCTGTTTTTGTTTGTTTTAGTCTGACTTCACCATGTCTGGTTTTCTTCAATAAATTTGAAGAATGGCAGATACCCGGTATGGGAGTATCCCATGTAATTTATTCTTTGCATATTTTCTTCCATTGTTAATATTCCCAAGATCCCTACAAACCATTTTTCTAGCTCTGGGGAATTGTTTAGTTTCCAGTTGGCTGCAATTTAACATCCAATGGCATATAGTGAATGTAAACTTAATGTCATTTTTTTTAGATTAAATTTTCCTTTTAAGGGACAGAATCAAAGTTCCACATGAGCCCTGGGTTAATTCTACCACATATGGAAAAATGAGCCAACACCACCACTTACAATGAGCAGTATTTCTGCCATTGTTATTTACTTTATACACAGGAACAAGATACTTTAATTATTCTATTTAGTAACAACATATATACTTGAAGCAACACCTCTATATTTGTAACTATTCTTTTTTCAGGACTTCTCCTCTGTTGTGCATCTCCTGGAACCACCTGAAGAACAGCCTTCAGAATAACCACAGTAGACTAGGGCTACACTCATGGTGTTTGCAATTGTATTGCTAATAAGGAAGTTGGCAGCATATTATAAAATCCCTTGACTCATAATTTGTGATAAATAATCATTTTTAACACTCTGTAAATCAGAATGGACTTTCTTATGTAAATCATATGCTTTTAAAAGGATGACATATGGCCCTGGCACAGACCATCAGAGAGTGGAATATATTTGTTGGCTTCATAATATCATCTAGGGAAGTTTGAATCTGCTCAATTTAGAACAAATTTGACTAAGTATGTGATGATAAAGTTGGAGTTTTAAGTCCTGGCAGACTTTGCCGCCTATTCATCAAAGCATAAAAGATTTAGAAAAAGGTGATATATAATGAATGTCTTGGGAACAGAATGAAAAAAAATAGTGCGTCTGCTTTCCAAAATCCTTCTGTAAAACTGATTTCTGTAAAACTGAATGTCACTGCAGCTTTGTGAGAAGACAGCCCATGCAGGAAGAGCATGGATGAGTAGACTGTACATAGGACTTTTTTTGACATTCCTAAAATAAATCCTGGTAAATTTTTCCCTGCTACATAGTCACTAGGATGCTCTTTTTGAGTCCGACCTTAATAAATGTGTATGCATTACTTATCTGAGTTTCACTAATCTACAGCCACCATTTCAAGTTGATAGCTTACTGGCAGTTCCCCAATACAAAAATCTGTTTTTCTTCATGGCCCAGTTCATAACTTCCCAAGATACCCTAGTACTTTAAGCACCCCTTTTACCAGAAGCACTGTGGATGCACAATACAAACAATAAATAACCCATGATCTTTCTTACTATACATAAGTTCAGAATTGACTAATTTTCCTAGTAAAACACCATAACTCTTTAAATAGCACAAGATACAGGCAGATATAGACAATAATTATATGTGTGTGTGCATTTCTCTGCTTCAGTTTCTTCATTCCTGAATGTTCTTTGGGCTTCCTTAGAATCTTTAAAAAGTCCAGAAGCCTCAACTTTTCCTCCCTCCTAAACATGGGGTCTCCTGTGGTCCAGGAGAACAGGAACAGTTGTTCCTGTTCTCTCTCTCAAATTGCCAATAGAAGACACTATTGGTTTACCAGTTTTACCAGTCCCTTTTGTTTAATGACTCATTAAGTAACTGAAGTCCTACACAACTGCTCAGTTAACTCCCCACTCACTGTTCAGACCTTAGTTCCATTCACACTCTTCAAGAGATTTTGTTTGGATCATACCAATATCTTTGTCCCACACCACTCAGTTTCAACAGACAATCACCAAGCCTTAACAACCCTTATTATTAGCCCTTTGTCAGGTGTAAAAACATCTTCTACTCCCTCCATATGGAGGAAGAACACCTCAAAAAAACCCAACAAATGACTAGTTGTTTGCAATTTGTCATGGATATGTCCCCAGTACCAAACAGAATCAATAAACTGTATGCAGACAGAATCCTTATCATCCTATCAGACTGTTTCAAAGTAAAAAGAGTCTTGCTGATGGGGAGAAAAGGTAGACTAGCTATTTAAGATGTCCATGAAATCTATGCCATATCAGAATACTAGAAGTGCAAGACTGACCTGTCATTAATAGCTTTTGCATGTATGGAGACATGCAACCTATCAACTCTAGCTGGATTTTAATACCAATTAGACAGCAGTTCAGCACATCTGTTAACTTGCATTACAGCACCTAATACAAACAAAAAAGTTTCCCCTACAAGTTAACACTTCATACAATTCCTACAAAAAAGGCAGAATAATCAGTGGTATGATACAGATTTCAAGAAAACTGACTCTTTTAGGAGCGAAAGGGAGTTTCACAGAAATGTCCTGTCCCACTCTTGAAGAGAGAAATCACAAAGAGAGGGGGAGAGATTGTATGTAAAGTACACTGGATCGAGGTAGTAAAAAGACTTCCATAGCTCAATATCTTGATTTACTAAATCCTTAAGTGCTTAAAGTTGAAAGGTGTGCATAACATTTATGCAAGGGCAGGACATGGTTATGCAAAAGTCATTTGCACTGAAACTTATATGACATGAAAAAACAGAATCAAAACAGCAATAGGACGTTAATGAAATAAGATAAAGCAACAAACTGGCATAAAACTCACTTGTTTTCAGTGAATCTATCTTGAAAACACTCTTTAAACCATACATCATTTTTAAAAAGACCTTAGGGAAATAAACAGAAGAAAGAAAGCCAAAAAAACCATGCTACCTACTGTAATTTTTGTTCAGGGTTAAGCCACTTTCTCTGCGTAAACAAAATCTTCCATTTCCCCAAACCCACTTTTGTACGATTAAGTACAGCTGCACAGAAGAGATCAACTAGCTCAAAGATATTTCTAATGGGGAAAATAAAACTAAGTTAAAAATTAAAACGCCAAATGCTTTTCTTTGTGGATTTTTAATTAATAAAAAAATCTGCCAAAATACTAATTAACCAGGGGTGGAGACGCAATACTGAAGACCCCTGAAAAAAACATATAATTTGTTTCATTACACACGCCTGATTGTATGTTGATACATTTTACTGAAAACTTGCCACAACTGTCTTTTCCTTTATATATATATAAAAAGTTATGGTTAGGTTAATGTTATATATATATTAAAATGCTGTGGTTAGGTTTCCTTATATATAAAGGAAACCTAACCACAGCATTTGAAGTATTCTCCGGCTGATCTGTATTAGAACCATGAGTATTTAATGAGGGCTATAGGAGGCCTATATATAAGCTCTTCTTTCTCAAAAGACATCAGGCTCTAAGGGTATTGGCAATGGTGGACATTTTTCATTTGAACACTATTTCCAGAGACTATTTTTCACTTGAAGCAATCCATCTCACTTAGGATGCACACAGCTGTTCTTCATTTAATGGCTTCCCCCCACCAAAGGGATTTTTAAGCATGCATTTGGGATATTTTCTATGATCATAAACCAATGAAAAGCATGACAAAAAAGGGAAAAAGGCTTCCTCTTGCTTTCTGGAATTGATAACAACCCCACATTTAATCACTGCTCGTACATTCTTTAGCTTTGTCAAAACAGAATTTCAAAATAAGGAGAAGAGCTGTTGAGAAAATTTCAGCCTCCATTTTAAAGATATAACAAGAGAAATCCAAATAATGTATAAAAGCAAAATATTAGAGACTAAAGAGCTGCTTTTTCTCCCCATTTCTTCTTTCAAAATCACTTGTTTCCAAATTTCAGATGAAAAAACTACATAGCTATATTCCCTAATCAGACTCTTGTAGACAATGGAATATGTGCAATGTTCAAGAGAGGTGTCATAGGGTAAGCTCTTCCCTTTACATAGGATTCTTACTAATAAATGGAGCTACTTAAAATAAACAGCCTCCTTCAAGCAAATCTCTGTTTCCAGCTGCCTACAATTTAACACCTTTAAGCATACAGTAAAGATAAACTTAACTCCACATTTTTATGTTAAATTTTTAAAATTTACTAAGACTAAGGGGGACACTCAATGAGAAGCCCTAAAAAATTAAAATTCAACCTGGGGTAAAGTCCACCGTAGGCGGGCTTTCATAACTATTGTAAGTGAGCACTCAAGGGAGTAGGCAAGATCCTTGAGTTTAGATAAAGATTGCTAAATACTAGACAGGAGCGGGAGTGTGTAAAGGTGTTGTGCACTGCCTTGATCTTCAGGATACTCTGCCAGTTCAGCTGCAAAGTGCTTAACTTGAACTGGCCACTGATGATTTCAAGGTGCCTGTACAGCTGTTTAACAAAGGTATAACTTTTTTTCCACATCTACACACCCAATAGCTAGCATTGAAAAGGTTGGAGGACATAGTCATGTGGGTGTCTACTCTCTATAGAAAGTTATTTTTCTGCTGGGGATCCTCTTATGTCTGGTCATAATGGCTTTAGAGCCACTGGGTGTGTCTACATGAAACGCTTACTGCGCGTTAGCCTAATAACGCTGTGCAGTAGCATGTCATGGCAAAAATGTGCTAATAGCCTGTAAACTGTACTAATAGCCTGCGCGGTGTTATTAGGCTAGTGTGCGGTAAGCATCACTAAATAACTGTGCTGGCACTGTTGAGCAGGAACTATTTACTGGACATTCAGTTAGTACTTCATTAAGGAAGTACTAAACTAAATGCACAGTAATTAGGGCACATTAATGAACATGTAAATGCACCCACTGTGTACTAGTAGAGAAGATTAAAGCTGCCTCAGTGGTACAGAGCTATGCCAGTATATTATTCCAAATGCTACTAACATTCATTGCCTTGTACTTCTAATTACTTAAAAGAAACTGCATCCTATTTAAATAATACCACAAGCTAATATTCACTGCTTAGATAGCAGTTCTTTGCTTCATTTGGAACTATGAATACAAATTTCAAGATGGATTAGCTATGGTATCTATGGGATATATATTGATGATATTTTATTCTTAACCATTGATGGCCTGTATATGAACATTGTATTGTTCTCAGAACAAGTTTAATGTTTGAAAATTCTACAAACCAAAAGTTTCAAGCCATTATCTATCATAAGAAATGCTTCCAGTGCATCTCAAACAATAACAATGCTTTGAAAGGGTGCAAACAAGCATTCACTGGACCTGGATTAGGTTTAGGCAGTTTAGTGTAAGCTGCCAAAACCCAAGTTGGGATTCTGTATGTGCATTTGCTGCTTGATGGGAGTAGACTTGGGCGGCCAGAGGTAAGCTGAGGGGGTTGACAGGCGAAGTGGTGGCATAATCAGGGAGGAGAAATAGCTTGGTCACGGAGGTTAAAAAAACACATCTCTGGAGCAGTGGTGAATGCTTGGGCCTTCTCAGCACTGGAGATGTTCTGTGAACATGTTCAGACATTCATAGGCCAGGTTAACATTTACTAGGTCAGATTAACCCTTTACTGATCTAAAGTTAGTTCATCTCAAAGGTGAACACCATTTTTAGGGTGATCTAAGCCCTGTGAATGCTTGTACAACGTGGCATTTAGATCAGCCTAACCTTGGATAGAACAATCTAAATGCAATGCTTCTATATACCTGAAGTGTGCTTTTATCTGCTGCTTACCATATATTTGGCCAATTATTTTTATGGAGTTAATTCTGATAAGGTGTCTGATTTAAAGGTATATGTTTGAAATATTTAAGACCGGAACATTCTGAAATTTCCCCGCAAATAGTTGGCAAGGTTCTTTGAGTAGAAGTGATATCTTTCATTAGATCAACCAAGTAAATAGCTTTAATTTATAACAATGAACTGAGAATTACTCTCCTAGAACAGGAAAAAGAAAGAAAAAAAGAATAAACTACAAAAAATGGAATGTATACTTTATTCTGCTGTTCTCATTGAAAAGGTGTATATCCACAGGATTTCCTAAAATGTGCTCTTAGACATCATTTTATAGAAAAAGACTTTTCCCCTTGCTATAATACAAATCTGAAGAGTTCTGACAGATATATCAGGCAGAAAGCTAGCATCTAGCATTCCTTTCTTTCTCTTTGCAACTCTTCTATAAATTCTTTTTAATCAGATATTCTTTAATAGTCAAACAAAGCTGAAAGCCTTTTCTTACTTTTTAATCAGACTCAGTAGAATATATTCTCCATTAGAACTTCCCTTTTGAACTCTTCGTGGGGCACATCATCACAGTAAGATTCAGTCCCTGCCCCAGAGAAAGAAATTAGCAAAATAAGATCCATACTATTTCCTTAAAATTAATCTTTTTCCTGGTTCTAGACATTCTGAGACATCCAAGTACAGAATCCCACAGACAGCCTTACTAGGAGAATGAATAACAAAAGAGTAACCTAAGCAAAGAATTAAAAAAATAAGGTCAGCAATGGGATTTCAGATCCTGTACATTTTAGGGAAAATGCATTAATGGTTAAGTAGTATGTATGTGTGTGGAATAACTTAAATAGAAGAAAATAAAAATTGCTTTGAGAAAATTGGGCCATAATATAATTAACATATAACATTTACATACTTGAATGTTTATTTGTACTATGCAATACAAAGACCTTTCTGAGGCTAGGCCTATAGCAGTGACAGGCAGTTTCAGGGTCGTTCCTTTGAGAATTAAAATATTGCAAAACATTTTCTCAGCAAGTTTGCAATGTGCTTATACATAAATATAATACAGATATGAACTTAAAAGATGGAGTGTTTAGAAAATAGATTTTTTGGTGCATGACAGCTGCAGTAATCATAAGAATGGCCATTTACTAAGACAGATCATAGGTCCCTCGAGATCTGCATCTCATCTCACACAGTAACAAAGAGTTGATGCTAAAGGGGAAGAGTGACCAGGGCATGGCCAGAATTTCCACTCCTATCCAGCTCCCCTACCTGCTGTTCCTATCTCCCTTTCTGATTCCAGTATTCCGAGGTTTATCCAAATACTTATTAAGTGGTTTATTCACTTATTAATGTCAATTAGTATGTAACTAGGACATCATATATTAAGCTAAAAATGTTCTGTAATGGGGAGATCCTCTTTATAACCTAAAATGGGGTGTACAAGCAGCGCAGGCAGGCAGCCCATTTTCCAAACATTTGTGAGCTCAGATCACCACCAAAGTGTGTAGATGACTACATTATATACCAAAGGACATGTCCGCACATGCAGGCATGTGTACTTGCAGCAGCTCAATTAGCGGCGGCACAAATTTATGCCAGAGATTTGTGCCTCAGCACACATGCCTGAACATGCACTTTGGTGTGGGGCAAATTGTGCCACTTGGGACAAATTGACTTTGCCCACAGCTCCTCCTGGATCTTCAGCCAGGGGGAGCTAGAGGCTCTAGACTGCTCTGCTCCTTGCACCTGTGCCAAGGCCCCAGCAATCCCCATGTCATTCCTGGGAAACCCTTGACTGGGGCTCAGGGACTGGGCTGAGCAAGTCCCTTCCAGGCCAGCCTCCCTCTGCACAAGCTGCTCTAGATGGTTTGGGGGGGGGGGGTCAAAGACCGGCTCTGGTAGCCTCTCCTACCTGAAGCGCGCTGCCATCCCCCACCCCCGTCTCTCTCTCTCTCTCTCTCTCCCTCTCATACACACGCACACACTCCTGCTGCCACCCCTGGCCTATCACATGCACGCTAAGACACAGCTGCCACCTCAATCCCCCCCAGCCCACCACCCACCCCTGCTGCCATCTCCATCCCTTCCCCCAGCCCATCACACCCTCTGGGACTAGGAGCCCTCCCCCCACAGCCAGGGCTGCATTCCCAGCAACAGTACGGGCATGGGTCAGGGTGGCAGTTGCTCCTGCAGCTGTGGCTCCCACCAGCAGGTCCTGTCCCATCTAGCAGCTGGGCATGTGGGGTCTCAGATTTGTGAGGGCATGTGGGGTTTGGGGTGGTGAAGGGGGGTGGGTGGGAAGCTTGGGGTGTGTGGGGGGTTGTGGAGGTTTGGGGGTTGATGTAGGGGTGGGTGTGGGTTTTGTGGATGAGCTTTGTGGGGGGGTGTGGAGCTTGTGGGTGGGTTGTGGGTGTGGGGTTTGTGGGTATGTGGGTAGGAGTGGGGGATTTGTGGGCATGGGGTTTGTGGGTGGATTGTGAGGGGGTTCATGGGTGTGAGGTTTGTGGGTGGGATTGTGGGGTAGATTGTGAGGGGTTTATGGGGGGACTGTGTGGGGGTGGAAGAGACTGTATGGGAAGAGTGGGTCCCCTGCTTCCCCACCCCCCATGGCACACAACCACCCCTCAGAGCAACAGCAGCCAGCAGTGGGCCTTCCTGGCACTCATGGCCCATTGCAGGCAGAGCCCCCTGGCAGTGCATGGCACTGCCCGAGACCCAGGGACTACATGTGGTACATGGAGCTGGCCCGCCCTGCTGGTTCATGCCTTCAGGTAGAATTGTACTGGCTCCTGCCACCACCCAGGGCTCCTGGCACTGCAGGCAGGAGCCACGCACCATCGAGCCAGGCCAGCTCCTGCCTCAATTTGGCAGGCATGTAGAGGTAGGAGCTGGCCTGGCCTGATGGTACACAGCTGCTGCCTGCAGTACTGGGAGCCCCAGGAGGCAGTAGGAGCCAGCTTGGTCCTGTCTGAAGGCATGCACCAGCGGGCTGGGCTGGCTGTGTGCACCACATGTCGCTTTCAGGTCTCAGGCAACATAGCGCACTGCCGGAGGACTCTGTTTGCAGTGAGCCATGAGTAATGTGAGGGCCCACTGCTGGGTGCTGCTGTTGCGGGGGTGAGGGATGGGATAGGAGACCCCCTCGACAGTTCCTCCCTACCCCCACAGTTCCCCCACCCCCATGTCTCTGCTTACTGGGGATAGAGCCTGGGTTCAGGCCACTGCTGCCAGCCTTGCCCCCCTTTTATTTCCTTCAGCACACTGAGGCAGCATGCTGGAGCACCAGGGGTATGCAGCAGGCATAGAGAGACACTGGCTCAGTGCTAGAGCATCTCCTTGGGGGTCTCAGCCTCCAGTTGCTTCAGGGCATGCTCTAGGAGCATTTCCTACACTGCTTCTTTCTACTGCGTTTCCTTTTGATAGCAGGATTTCCTGGCATAAGACTTAGAGTCTGCACTGCATATTTGCAGTGTGGGGAACATCTTTTCATTTGTGGTGTGCCTCCTATGTTTTCTTAAACCGCTCTGAGATACCAGAACATGCGCATGCTCACTCATGTGGATGAGGCCTAAGCATCAATCTGGCCAACCAAATGCAGGAGTTGGCTAGCCCCTTATTTGGAAATGTGGTCCTACCTCCAGCTGCAAACTTGTCACGTCCAAAAAAGTACTTTAAAAAAACTGATATGTTGATGAAACTATATAGAACTCTTTTATTGAATATCTTCATTATGCCACTCTCTTCACTGCCATCACATCACTGAATATTTCTAAGTGGCTAATAACAGAGATCTCAATTTGATCTTATGATTATGACAAAGGGTATGGGAGTTACCCTTATGAAAACTGTTTGTATAAAAATCATACACAACAGATATTACAAATATAAGGACATGACTAAAATAGACATAAATTAAACAAGTTTCTATCCAGATTGCTCTTCATAATAACTCAATCAGGACAAGTGCACTGACTGTCATTAGCAATCATATACTAGCTAAATTTATTTTTGGAACTTGTCTTGGATCATGCAGTTGTTGCTATTTCTGATTTTACCTAGGGCAGTAAATGCTTTTGAAACTTAACCAATTTCTCCTCACTTTAAACAGAAAAAACAGCCTTTCAACAAGGGTTTCAATTAATTTATCAAATAGCATAACTATATAATATATTTGATTATACTCCAAGATGGAAAGATCTCTTTAGGCAGGCAGCTGAGTTGTGCAAAATTCAGACTTTCTCCCTATAACCCAATATTTTGTACAATCTAGTGTTAAATGTCTGAAGTGATGGGGCTTACCCACTACCATCTCAGACACTGGACATTTCAGCTTAAAGTATGCACTAAGTGCATTTTTATTCCAATATATATTTTCTTGGGATGCTCTAAACAATTCCATTCTTGGGATTCACACACTTCATAGCAGCTGAAGTGTACACTGCATCTCCTACTGCTCATTCACTGTAACTCCATGCCTCCATTTATTTTTATGGATTCTTTCAATGTGACCTCAGAGTACCAAATCTAGCATAACCTAGGGTTTTTCACACACTTTTGCATCTTGGAAACTCACTAGCTGAGCGAGCTATCAATGATACTTATTACTGCTATCTTGTGTTTTGGAAGTACTCGCCATTAGGGGTGTGTGAAGCGGGCAGTATTCAATTTTGATTTGGATTTGGCCCAATTTGGGGGACAGCAATTCAGATCACTGTCCTGATTCGATTTGGCCAAATTGCCAAGTGAGGGGGTGGGTCCCCTGTGCTCTCCACGGCAGGCCCAGAAGTGGACTGCAAGTACTTCTGGTCCACTTCTGGGTCTGCTGCCAAGCACACAGGGGACCTTCCCCCCCCCCCCCAGCCCCATGCTCCCATGGGATGCTCCATCCACCCCACCATCTCAGCATTCATGAACCACGCCTGGTACCTCAAGGTACATAGAAAAAAACATATAAGGCTGTTTCTATGGCTGAGTCATCAAATCTCTCCAAACCTCTTTGAATCGAATCAGAGGCTTCCGATTGGATTCAGAGAGATTAATGGGTCTCCTGATTCAATTTGGATTTGGAGATTCAGCTGCTGAATTGGGCCAAATCTCCTTCAAATCGAATCAATGACCAAAGCTTCACACAGCCCTTCTTGTCATGTGTTAAGTGATTTTTAAAATGCATATGAAAAGGAAATGATATAGGAAGAATGGCAGTATGCAACACAAGGAAAAATCATAAAAATGTATGCATACAAATCTCCCTCCCTTAAATAAATAGGAACTGTTGTGTGGTAAGACTTGAGATACACAAGAGGGGTACAAGGAAAGGAAAAGACAGGGTGACGGTAACCAGTTGTTTAGACTGCCTCAAGAAGTTGAGATTTCAGCTGTTTGTTGTTTTCTTTATGTAGACCTTTTCAACAAGCTCTATTTGAATTATGCTTTGTGAGTGCAACACCTTGCTGTCATCAGGAATTCAGAATTGTTGCCTAATATAAATGAGAAATTTGATTAGAATAGTTTCTTTGGCTTGATTAACTGGTGTCTATGTTGAATTTGATACATTTAATTTTTAAATTGGTATGACTTGGCTGCCTGCTTTTTTTTAATTATCTTAATTACAAAATTCACAAAAGGCATACATTTTTCTCTATTTATATAGCACCTATGAGTTAAACCTGAGATTCCAAAGGAAAAAAAAATTGATGAATTATATTACACCATTAATAAATGATAGCAAGCAAGAAATTATTTAGGATAAGCTTTACTATTATGTTTTGCTCCATAAAGATTGTGCTGTAAGGGATTTAGTTCCTCAAAATGACCTGCACACAGATTGTACTTAGGGTGCCTAGAGTTCATTGCAGTTCTGGAGATGATAATGTACTGACTAATCCACTCATCTAACTAATTACATAAGTCTTCTTTAGCAAAGATGGCAGCAACATAGTACAAAGCATTTAATCATTATGAAAGATTAATTGGAGGATTAGCACATCTGCTGCACAAGAGTGTTTATTTTGCTGGGACTGATAATGAATGCATGTACTGTTTAAAATTAACTTCTAAAATAAATCAGCCAAATTCCACCCTTTGTTACATTTGAAAGCCCTAGTGGCTTCAGTAAAAGTTAGAACCTTTGCTAGGGTATAACAGAGGGCAGACTTTGGTTCACAGACATCCGCTGTTTTGTATAAATTCAGTATTTTTCTTTACTACAGTATAATTATATTTTGAATCTTGCACACTGTGACTGTGCTTGGCTCATTCCTGTCACGTTTTCTGCTTACAATGCACCCTTCATTCTTGCATCCAATTTTACAAAACTGTAAATGAAAAAATAGAGCAATGAACTTTTACTATAGTCAATTATTAACTTGTGCAACCTCACTGGTCTTTTATCACTCATTACTACAGAGTGGATTCTTCTCCATGTTCAACCAAAGCTAGATAAAAGACAGGGAAGGGTGGCACCTTAGTGCGTGTCCAGACAAGCATGCACTTGTGGCACGCAGTGCCACTGTCCTATTTGCAGCACCACAAATCACATGTGCCACACATGCAAGCATTCACCATACTGCAAATTTGCAGTGTGTCAGAATTTTCTGATATCAGAAAATCCTGGTGTCAAAAAACCCACACCTGAAAAAAGGCGGGTGGGCACATGTGGGGTACTGTGCACTGCCTGAAAACAGAGCCTGGCAGCCGGAGCCACACTCCAGCTACCAGCCATACTCTGTGTGCTAGATTGCCGCCACTGGAGCCCATGTGCTGGCCCCAGCCTCCCATACCCCACCAGGGCAAATTGCTGTGCGCCAGAGTGTGCATGCAAGAGCATTTCCAGAGGGCAAGTAGCAGCAGCACACTTATGTGCCACTGCTATTTGTCCCCAAGGAAACACACATGCACACTCATCTAGACATGTCCTTATAGACTAACTTCTATCAAAATGGAAATTCTAATAAATAAAGTTAAGAAGCAGTCAAACTCTGGTGATTCTTGATTAAAAAGAGAAGCTGAATAACAGGCTGCAGGTGAGATCACCCATTTCAAAAGTTAGCACTGCATGCCTTCAGAGGCCAATAGCAATTTCTCCTATTGTATAAAAAAAACAGAGGATAGCCTTTGCTTTTCTAGCAAACCGTGGTCCTCAGCATGTTTGCAACCGATTATTTACTTGATGTAAACTATCTGAAATAGAAAAATAATGTTATAATAATATTAATAACCTGATGTCTTCTAACTCATCCTTAGTTCATGGTTCTCAGAACAATACAAGATCATAGGAAAACAGTGATGGAAGGGACTTCACAGGGTCATCTAGTGCAGCCCCTGCTCAAGGGAAGATCATCCCTGACTAAACCACCCTACCCCACGTCCATCTAACCTGCTCTTGAAAACTTCCAAGAGCAGTTTGTACAACTGTATTGTACAATTTCTTTAAGTAACTTTCTTCAGTGCTTCACCACCTCTCATAGTCAGAAAGTTTTTCCTAATCTTCAACATAAATTTCCCATGATGAAGATTATTGCTCTTAGTTCTGTCCTCTACAACCACAGAGAAAAGCCCATCTAAATATAGACATTGGATATATGACACATTATAACCTGCCTGACATCTGACTCCCCAGGTATCTCTCCACTTTCATCCCCCTTCTCTCTCTCCCCCCCACCCCTCGCCTGTCTCTCACCCATTGACTCCTCAATCTACATTTTCACTGACTACCTGTCTTGTATGCATACCAGCCCAGCTGCTGGCTTCTTTACTTTTCATTCCATCCAGGAAGAGCACACACCAACTGCTGAAACTTCCTTAGCCTGATGAAGGGTTTTTGAACCCGAAAGCTTGCCTAATAACTATTCTCCAACTATTTGAATTGGTCTAATAAAAGATATCAGATTCATCCAAAGAACCTCATCTCCATAGAGATATACAATGAGCCCTTCAGGTATTTGAAGACTGTTATCAAATCCCCACCTCAGTCTTCTCTTCTCTAAGATAAATCACTATAGTTCTTTCAGCCTTTCCTCGTAAGTCTTGCTTCCCAGCTCCCTAATCCTTTTTGTTGCCTGAGCTAAACTCCTTCCAAACTGTGCACATACGTCTTCAAGTGTGAAGCCCAGAGCTGGACAAAGGATTCCAGGTGAGGACTCATCTATTGTGAATAGAACAGAAGAATAACTTCCCATGATGTGTAAGTAACACTCCTTTTAATACATCCCAGTATGCTGCTGGCTTTTTGGTTTTCTTCAGGGTTTTTTTTTGCACAATAAGAGCATACTGTTGGCTCAAATTCACCTTAAGGTCTACTGTAACCCCTTGGTCCTTCTCTGCAGTATTGCAGCCTAGTCACTTATTCTCCAGTTTGTATTTGTGCATGCAATTATTCAGGCCCAAGTGCAGGACTTTGCACTTGTCCTTGTTGAACCTCACCTGATTAACTGCAGATCATTCTCCAGTTTATTCTGGTCATTCTGGATCCTAACCTTACTCTCTGGAGTATCTGCAGCTCCAACCTACTTGGTGTCATCTGCATATTTGCTAAGCATGCACTCGATCCCATTACCCAAATCATTAATGAGTATATTCAACAGTACCGGACCCAGGACAGATCTTTGAGAAACCCCACTTGATATCTCTTCCTAACCAGACATTGGGCCCCCCCAACTAGATGTTGTGATATACTTTAACAAGCTGCATACAGACAAAAAGACAGGCTGAGCACAGCATTTTATCCAGATCTACATGACATTTTGGTTTTAGCTGCTCCTTTGTAACTGAAGTAACAATGCTCTGAAATCAATTGTCACTGACTTTTGTCCTTTTTTCATTATGAGGTAAAAGTCTTCAAGGGATATAAATCTCTTATCTATCTGGACATGGTATTAGCTCAGTACCATGGCCTATGGAACAGAATGGACCAATTGCAACTGCATTATGGTGGCCACTGGTAGGACAAGACCCTGCTGTACACATCAAATCTATTTAATACTAATTAATTTAATATTTCCTAGAATTAATTATATTAGTTAACCTATTTCATCTATAAATCTCAAAGCATTTCACAAAATTGAGTACAAATCTTATCTCCATCTTATAGAGGGAATAATTGAGGTCAAGGGACTTACCTGAGATAACTGAGCTGGTGACAAGGCTGAGACTAAAATTTAGGGTGGTGATTTAGGGTGGAGAATCAGTGGAGATTTTGTCATGATTTCAATAGTACTAGGATTTAATTCTAGGTTTCCTAACACTTTTCACTGGAGCATTCACAGTACATTGCAAGCACTATTTTATACCTTTAAATACCACTTCAGCCATTTTGTAGATTTTTCTTTGAAGTCTTCCAAAAAGTTCATTACAATACACACTGTAGTTTTCAAGGTTTCATTGACAAAAATATGGTGTTTTTTAAAAACATTACTCATATTTCATCACTGGAAATATAAAGGATACTTTATCTCTGTAGCACGTGCCATGAAACAGAGAAACAGAAAACACTGAATAAGTGATTTTTGTAACAATTTTAAGCCAAAATGTCAAAGAATTATGAAATGTTTCCATTTTGTTTAAATTAGTTTTCATGGCATACCACAAAAGTAGACACAGTCACTGCATGTGAGGTTTTGGATAGCCAAAGTAACCACTGAAGATAAATTTTAACCTACCTTTACAAAGCCTAAGCACTTAGACTCAATACTTGAAGAATAAAGACAGTACAAATCACTGTCAGTGAACATAGGAGCCCCCCTGACTCCTTCATGCTCAGTGCTGGAATACCAACTTCAGACCTACTGCAACGGGGCTGGAATAGAAGTCATTTATAGAATGTACATGCATGACAGCTCTGAGGGATTTGTCCTGGTGGTCTCTTCACTTGTGTCTTCAGCTTGACTAATCTATACTCTCTTCCCCAGCATGAAGCTGACTGGCCATTCTGACTATACATTTTCATAGGAATGGGAGATTAATGAATGAAAAGTCTTCCGTTTCCTACATGCACCTAGACAATCTTATTCAATAGTGATAACCGAGGGCCAAATTCTGTGGTCAGAATAAATATTATTAGGAAATGGAGTATATTTACTAAGTGGAGGTAAAAGGATGAAATATTTTTCAGTGCAGTTTGGCTGAAAATTTTAAGAGGCCAGATCGTAAAAGCCACTGAAAAAAGGGTGATGTGACATGTTATATGGAAATAGTCAAACAACCCTGTACCTTTTTACCTTCCCCAGGCACTCTCTAACACTTTAAATATGCTATTGAAGGATAAGTTTTCTTAAGCAGTGCTAGAATTAACATAAACTATGAAATTATATTGTGCATTAAAGTTAAAACAGTTTTGTGCTACATCAAGTTTTATGATGGAATTTTGTAAGCAAAGGATTTTGAGCAACAGTTTTTCCCTTATACAGGTTACGTTGTTTGTTTCTTCCTGTTTATGTATTCTGAAAAACTGAAAGAAAATGATAGGGATGCAAGATTATATAAGTCCAATTACATCTCGATGAGTAATATGATTCATTCTTTTGAAATTCATTTGCATACATAAGCTGGAAAGAAAAGGAATGATACAGAAATGTAAACTGGATATTAAGATAGCCAATGACACGCACACATCTATTTGGTTTTATTTCAGTTAAAAAAACCCTCAAAAATAAAAACAAAAAACAAACAAGAAAAAAACCCCGGATTTATTAGTGCCAGTGAATGTTCATAGTAAGGTAACAGAAACTAAGCTATTTTGAGTAGCAACCTACATCAAAGGATATCAAAATAACATTTCATTTTAACTTGGTTCTTGCTGACTAGAAGTCCTCATTGTCTGCCTGTGAGACCTTTAAAGGAAAGTTGCTACAGTCGAACACAGTTCTGATAGAACTTGGCACATAAAGAAACAATTCAACATTTCATCCATACAGCACTTCCACCCTTCTAGAGCACTCATTCGAACATACTTACATAATGCATATACATCATGACTAAAACCATGTCTGGCTTAAAGCACATAGAATAGTTCATTCTAAAAGTAGCATATTTCTACATCAAAGCAGGTCAATGTATTTACAGCAGATGCTCTAACTCTGCAGATGGGTTTTGCTTGAAGTTCTCTTTCTTAGCATACATTAAAATGTTCAATTTGTCAAATTATTTATCAAATTAAAGATGTATCTACAGGAAGATCTGTTTGATCATGTGCAAGAATTCTAAGGCAATAGTAGTAGTTGTTCGACAGGACTAGTGCTGCCATTGCAATGATCTTTTCATAACGCTTAATAAGTCTTTATTCTTCAGATGCAGCCAGGCATAGTGAGACATTCATGATCCTTAAGTTGTTGGCTCAAAGGTCTAAAACTTCTTGGTTTTGTTTTTTTTGTTTTTAATGTTCATGGAATAGCACCATAGAAATTATCTTTCAACGACACATCCTGGGTTTTTGTTTTGTTTTTATGGGGTTTTTTGCCATCACAGAAACTCTTATTCCCAGAAAACAAATGCTTCTGTTCTCTCAACTGTTTAGGAAGCCTTTCATCAGCTGAAACAGAGATTTAGCTCCTTCACAAACTGGCCCAAAGAAATATAGGTTAGCAGCGGTTACACTTTTACAACTGAAAATAAAATCAGTAAGTGGAGTTTTAGATGACTCCAATCATGATTATTTCTGTTTCCCAATGGACAAGGATTTTGTTATATAACAGGCTGATAAAGTATGAACTCAGTCTCTTTTTAGGCTCAGTGCAAGATAAAAGCACATCATCAGATATACCATACTTAATTAATAAACCCAATACTTTCATCCCTTTATGCTATCCAAATTCCAAGTATAATATGATGACGTATACAAACTTTCAGACATTTAAAGGTGTTAAAACAAAAATGTTCTAAAGATCAGTTGTGTTTCAGAGATATGAGTTTTCCAGTTTCTACACACTGATAGGACGAATGAAATTCCTAAAATTTACAGACCAACTTCAGAAGAGCCTCTCATTTCATAGCTTCGTTTTTTTGTCTTTGCATGCACTGTATCTTAGATACACAGCCACCGCAATTAGTGTAAGATATAAAGACAGCATTTTGAGTATGTGACCTGAAGGAGCTTTGTCTTCTAGACATCAGACAATTGTCAGAATGAAGAGCAGTCTGCAGGGTCACTTCCCCTGGATTTGGCTGATTGACTCTACAGGTATCTATGACAAATGTCAAACTATGAACAAAAGCTTTTATAGTCTTCCTGCAAGGATGCAATGCCCTTTCAACAGCTTTGTAGAGACAGTCAAGGATGGATTCCACACATTGTCATCATGTCCATTCCACTGGGATCCCTGAACATTTCTTTTTGAACTGAGATGTTTCTGGTCTCATAAGATTTCCTTTCAACTGAACTCATGTAATATAAAATGTTTGTACTGATAAATTCCATCAAAAACAAACTAAACAAACATACACATTTTCCTTTTTTCTACTGTGTTCTCTCGTCCTGTCTTATTTTCTGGAAATTAGGATCCTGCATTATTTTTTGATGTGAATGCTATCTTGGTATTTTATACTTTTGTATCGTATATGAAATCCTTTCTTGTTGATTGTATCATCAGTATGAAAGTGGAGTAAAACAGCATCCCCGGCTGAATAAATTTCTTCTGGGGGCTAAAATAAACAAGCAAATAAAATGTTTTTGTTTTTTTTCTTCCCCACACCAAGGTCAACTTGTTCTTGTTCAACCAAGACTTTCTTATGGGTATTTTATTTCTCATTAAACGACATAACTTAAATGTCAATGTGTCTAGAAATATCATCCATAGCTGACAGACAGTTTACTCCAACAGTTCAAGGTCTTGCTCTTACAGTGCAAAAGTTAGAGGTAAAACACTCATAAAATCATAAAACATTTTTAGAGGACTAATATAAAATATAATAACATAGGACTGGCTATATTGGAATGGTTCCATAGTGTGTATTATCCACCATCACATCTTTGGCCAGAAAAAGTTATTTCAGAAGAAGGTGGAAGAAACCCAACAGCAAGTACATGTGAGAAAATCTCCTCCCAAATATAAAATGCCTAATGAGGTCAGCCACATATTTATAAACACATGCATAGAATATGGGGATAAAGTAAGGGAAAGTGTCATAGGTCTTAACCACAGGAACTGTATGGTCTCCTGTTAGGAGTACAGGAAAATAGTGAATCAAGCAACAGTGAAGTTGGGAATCACAGAGAAGACAAAAGACGTGTCTACACCTCTGAAGCAGCAAGTCCTGGCCAGGCACACCCAAGTACACCCCATCCATCTACTCCTGACACACATGATCCAAACTAATGGCTATTTCTATAGCTGTTTTTGAAACCTTCCTCTTTTTAGGGGAGCATCTGAACTTCCGGGAGGCAGCCAATGTTGAAGTATCTTCACTGACATATTTTTGGATTTGGTGAGTAAACGTGGAAACCAGGGCACACTGCTACCAAGGGGCAGACCAACCCAAAAATGCCTCTAAAATCTGCAAAAATGGTTTAAAGTTAGGCTGAGTCTGTGCCATTTTAAAATAAAATACCTTACTCTTCAGTAAAGAAAACTTATGGTAGGATAAATTTAAGAGCAGAAAAAATGTAATTTTAAACTTCTAAAAATGTTTTAAATCATTTTCTTAAACCAATTTTAATTATTCCTGTGATGACAGGTCAATTCAGTGGCTAGTGATCTCTCAAATGCTTCCACTGGCCCTTAAGGTTTCTATGATTAAATTCTCAAATGGGAAAAAATGTATCTTCTTATAGCAGGTAACAGCAAGAATGGGTGAACTGACAGGCAAAACCAGGAAGGATGTTAGCCAGATGCTAAAACAGGCCATAATTAAGTCACTGCTATCATGTACCTGAGTCTACTTGTAAAGTCTACTCCTATTTAGCATAAGGGAATTAGGCCCAGAGGTGTGACATAGTTGTGCCACTGCTACTTGTCCCAGGGAACATGTATGCATGCAAGCTCTGGGTCATGGCAAGTTGCCCCAGTCAGGGTAGGAGAGGCTAGGGCCACCACCTGGGTTGGCCCCACCAGCCTTACCTGGGGTTCTGGGGGTCTCCCAGGCATAGGAGGTGAGTAGTGGGGGCACATGCCCCCCTGAGACTGGCCACCACCACTGGCTGACGTGGGCGGCAGCGTCTGCAGGAGGTCCCCCCCCCCCAGCAACACTGCCGGTGGCAGCTGCGGGCAGCCTCCGCTCACCGCTCACTACTATCAATACTGAAGCCAGTGGCTGCGGGCTGTCTCTGCTCACTGACACTGACATCAGTGGCTGTTGGTGGTCCCCACTTGCTGCCATGGTGCCCCCCGCAGTGTTAGGAGGCACCAGTTGTTCATGCTCCCAAGGCTCCAGCAGTGGCAATCTGGGTGCACAGGGCCTGGACTGTGGCTCCAGCCAGCCAGATTCCAGTTTTTGGCAGTTCATATTACCACCATGTGCGCCACCATTTTTTTCAGGCGTGGGTTGTTTTGACACTGGGATCTCCTGGTGTCAAAAAAAGCCTGCTCTGCTGCAAATCAGCATTGCAGCAAACACGTGCATGTGCAGTGTATTCAGTTTGCAGCTCCGCAGGTGGGTCTGTAGCACTGCAAACCACACATACACACTTGTCTGGATGCGCCCTGTGTTACAGTCCCATACCTTGCAGATCTCTCCCAGTTGTGTTGCTATTTAGTGTTCTTGAGACTGAAAGTTATTGTGCAGTTAACATCAATTTACTGTTTGCCCTTCCCTACTGTAGTGCAGGTATTTTTTCTGTGGTAGTTTTGTGTAGTCATACACACACACACACGATATAAAGTGTAAAGAGCCATAGTTTAGGCTGAAGTGTTGGATGTATTGTCAAGACCCTCTAGATTTTATGAATCTGAATAAGATGTGTACATTTAATTCTAATAGCTTTTGATGATCATTTGCCTATTTAGTGTGTTTTTAAAATAAGAAATTAATACACATTTCAATAAAAGTATGCTTGTTTCAAGCTTATATCAGTCTTAAATCGAATAATGCCTAAGCCTCTAGCATATTAGCAACCTTTTTAGTTTCTTTTTAATTGGAGAAATAAAAGCATATGTTGTGTTATATGTAAGGACACGCTACATCATCTGTACCCCTCTTTTCAAAATCCTAGATCTGCCCATGCCTCAGAAATTACTACATCTGGTCAGAGGAGAAATCATAGAAATTATAGAGAAGTAGGGTTGGAAAGGACCTCCAGAGGTCATCTAGTCCAACACCCCCTGCCTGGGGCTGGATCATCCCTGTCCAATCCATCCTATACACGTATAGTAAAAGTACCCTCAAACCCTGACACAACGTAAGACATAACATCCTAACCTGCCACAGGTAAAGCAGGGGGACCATGGCAGCCGACATTCTGCTTCTGTAAATGGTTGTTAATATATGTCAAGAGATCCCAGGTAAAAGGTCAGGCCCCCTGCTACAGAGGCAGGCAAAAACTCATGATACCCACCTCACCAATCTGAAAAGTACCATTGACCAGGAAGGTAGCATAATGTAGCCATAATGGTTCAGAAATTATGTGAGAGGCAAGGATTTTTTAGAGTGGCATCTTTTACAAGACCAACTGTATAGTTGATATAGAGTTAGACAGGCTTCCCACTAAACAACAGACACCAAACCAGACGCAACCCTGCTCTAAGTACAAATGCAAAACCTGTCAACATACTTCCGCTGCCACCACACACTCTCTCCCCGCAATAAAAATCAGAATCCACAGATCATACATGTCTATCACAGAATCTCATCCACATTCCTACATGTCCTATACATGTCTCATCAATGCACCAAATGCCCTCATGGAAACTATCCGCTAGAATAAACTATCACAGAAAAAAAATGTAAAGGACAGATACAAATAGCCACTGGTAGCAGATGCTTTTCATAAAACAACCACTCCTTTCTGACCTCACAATCCTTATATTCAAGGCAAATCTACAAAACACCTTCAGACGATAGGCTTGGAAATAGAAATTCATAACTTTGCTGAACACTGAAACACGTGGACTAAACATGGACAATGGCTTTATGGCTCACTGTAATCTCCCTACTATATTTACTAATCTCCCTGCATTTCATCAAAGGTAATAAAGACCCTTTTTGCCTTTTAAATGGTCTTGCTCCTCCACTAATTAGATTACCTCTTCTGCTGTACTTCTTTTCTTTTGAAACACTCCTGATAATATCTTTGCCCCTACTTTACAGACTTCGTCTATTCCTTTAAGCAGACTGTTTTCATTTGCACATGGAGTTGTACACGTTATTATTTTATCTGATATTTAGCTAAAGCTGTGTCTGCTTCTATCCTAGACATGAAAAAGGGCAATTTTATGCTTGAAAGCTTGTCTAACATCTCTCCTAACTACACAGTTGGTTCAGCAAAAGATATGACCAAAAAAACCTTTCACAAAGGCCAAGGAATATTTATTGGTTGAAAATATTTCAATGGAAAAATTCTTAGTCACAGAAATGTCTCTTTCCCTGATTTCGTTAAATTCTTTTACTTATATATTTTTATAAACCTACATTTTGGGCAAATTATTGGACAGTGTAACTATGATGATTTTTTTTTATCTTTGTGTTTATTTATTTATTTGTTTGTTTATTAGAGAGTAAAGAGAAGTTTCAGTAATTGACTACTTACCCCAGATCCACAAAATCGACCAAGTCTCATAGCTGTCGTATCATGGCCATCAAAGAGTTCAACATAGTCATAACCACAGTCTGCCTCTTCTTCTACTTCAAAAGTCTGAAAAGTTAACTCTACTCGATAGCCACGTTCTGATACCAGCAGCCACTCACAATCCACTTGAACTGGATAATTATTATCACCAAACTGTGCATGAGAGTACAGATCTCTAGGCTTGGTTTCAGCTTTCAGTCGACCACCACACTCTGTAGGAACAAAAAAAAAAAAAAGGTTAATAAAGGACAAGCACAAGTAAACATTTCAGCACAATACTTTTCTTTGAGAAACTCACTGAGTAAGGTACTACTCAATATGAATAATTGTGGCTTATAATTTTATGATTTTTAAATAGTATTATGGGACACAAAAATATTGCCAATACAAGAGTCTCAAAATGCTCCAGAATGCATACTTTTATTTTATGTAAATATTTTCTATAATTTATTTCCTGTTAACAGTTTTAACCAAAAAAGGGAAAGGACAGCAAACTTGTGAGGAATAATATAGTCAAAATGCTGCGATATCATGACATCATAAGACACAGAATGTTTTGCCTGTCAGTAATGGGATTTATTCAGCAAACAATGGGAAATACCTCATTGATAATAACAGTTTGTAGGAATCCATTTTGGGTCCCATACTTCAAGAAAGATGTGGATAGACTGGAAAGAGTTCAGCACAGATGAACAAAAGTTAGGGCCTGGGAGGCAAGACTTATGAGGAAAGGTTGAAAGAACAAGGACTAAAGTCTGAAGAAGAGAAGACTGATAGGGATTTGATAACAATCTTCATATACCTGAAAGGCAATTATAAAGAGGAAGGAGATGGGCTATTCCTTTGTAGCTGTAGGGGACAGGACTATGAGCAATGGCCTCAAGCTTCAGTAGATCAGAAAGAACTTTATGTCTAATGAAGTTCATAGATTCATAGATTCACAGATGTTAGGGTCGGAAGGGACCTCAATAGATCATCGAGTCCGACCCCCTGCATAAGCAGGAAAGAGTGCTGGGTCTAGATGATCCCAGCTAGATACTCATCTAACCTCCTCTTGAAGACCCCCAGGGTAGGGGAGAGCACCACCTCCCTTGGGAGCCCGTTCCAGACCTTGGCCACTCGAACTGTGAAGAAGTTCTTCCGATAGTCCAATCTAAATCTGCTCTCTGCTAGCTTGTGGCCATTGTTTCTTGTGACCCCCGGGGGCGCCTTGGTGAATAAATACTCACCAATTCCCTTCTGTGCCCCTGTGATGAACTTATAGGCAGCCACAAGGTCACCTCTCAACCTTCTCTTGCGGAGGCTGAAAAGGTCCAGTTTCTCTAGTCTCTTCTCATAGGGCTTGGTCTGCAGGCCCTTGACCATATGAGTTGCCCTTCTCTGGACCCTTTCCAGGTTATCCGCATCCCTCTTGAAGTGTGGCCCCCAGAATTGCACGCAGTACTCCAACTGCGGTCTGACCAGCGCCCTATAGATGGGAAGTATCACCTCCCTGGACCTATTCGTCATGCATCTGCTGATGCACGATAAAGTGCCATTGGCTTTTCTGATGGCTTCGTCACACTGCCGGCTCATGTTCATCTTGGAGTCCACTAGGACTCCAAGATCCCTTTCCATCTCTGTGCCACCCAGCAGGTCATTCGCTAGGCTGTAGGTGTGCTGGACATTTTTCCTCCCTAGGTGCAGCACTTTGCATTTCTCCTTGTTGAACTGCATCCTGTTGTTTTCTGCCCACTTGTCCAACCTATCCAGGTCTGCCTGCAGCTCTTCCCTGCCCTCCGGCGTGTCCACTTCTCCCCATAGCTTTGTGTCATCTGCAAACTTGGACAGAGTACATTTCACTCCCTCGTCCAAGTCACTGATGAAGACATTAAAGAGTATCAGTCCAAGGACCGAGCCCTGCGGGACCCCACTGCCCACACCCTTCCAGGTTGAGACCGACCCATCCACCACGACTCTCTGGGTGTGACCCTCTAGCCAATTCGCCACCCACCGGACTGTGTAGTCATCCATATCACAGCCTCTTAACTTGTTCACCATTATGGGGTGGGATACCGTATCGAAGGCCTTCCTGAAGTCTAAGTATACAACATCCACCCCTCCTCCTGTGTCCAGGCGTTTCGTAACCTGGTCATAGAAGGAGACTAGATTGGTCAGGCACGATCTGCCTGCCACAAACCCGTGCTGGTTTCCCCTCAGCATAATTTGCCCTGCCGGGCTCTCACAAATGTGAGCCTTGATAATTTTTTCAAAGACTTTACCAAGGATGGAGGTGAGACTGACCGGCCTATAGTTGCCCGGGTCCCCCTTCCTCCCCTTTTTGAAAATGGGGACCACGTTAGCCCTTTTCCAATCCTCTGGGACTTGGCCCGTGCGCCACGAGCGTTCGAATATTCCCGCCAGTGGCTTTGCAATGATGTCGGCCAGTGCCTTCAGTACCCTCGGATGGAGCTCATCCGGGCCTGCCGACTTAAAGGCATCCAGTTCTTCCAAGTGACTCTGCACCACCTCAGGATCTACGTATGGAAGTCTGGCACCTTGCTGCTGCCTCTCTACAACCCCAGTGAGAGACTTGTCGTGCCCCTCGCTTAGGAACACTGAGGCAAAGAACTCGTTGAGGAGTTCAGCCTTGTCCCCCCTGTCTGTCACCAATTGTTTCTGCCCATTTAGCAGGGATCCTATTCCTCCCTGGGCCTTCCTTTTACTCCCAATATATCGAAAAAACAATTTTTTGTTGTCTTTTACTTGGGTTGCCATCCTCAGCTCCATGGTAGCTTTGGCCCGCCTAACTGCCTCCCTACAAGCACGAGCAGAGGAAGTATATTCATCTTTAGTGATCTCACCCTGTTTCCACTTTTTATGTGCTCCCCTTCTGGCCCTTAGGCTGCCCTGGATTTCTCTGGTCAGCCATGGAAGCCTCCTGGCCCCTTTCCCTTTTTTGCCTCGCTCGGGGATCGTCTTGCTTTGTGCCCGAAGGATTGTTTCCTTAAGGCACAGCCACCCTTCTTGGGCTCCCATCCCTTCAAAACTCCTACTCTGCAGTGCGTCCTTGACTAATCGCCTGAGTGCATTGAGATCAGCTTTCCTAAAGTCTAGCACTTTCACCCTACTAGTTACCTTACCCACTCGACATCTTATGTTGAATTCTATTATTAGGTGATCACTGTCTCCCAAATGGCTACCGATCTGGAGGTCCCCTATCATGTTATCCCCTGTTGCCAATACCAGATCCAGTATGGCATTCCCTCTAGTGGGACCATGCACCTCCTGTGTCAGGTGGAGGTCCTGTACACAGGTTAGAAACCTGCGTGAGGGATGGGACCTTGCTGTCTGCGTCTCCCAGAAGATGTCCGGGTAGTTTAGGTCCCCCATGACTACCGCCTCTTTAGCTTTTATGGTCTCCGAGAGTTGCTTCAGGAGCCCCGCATCTATTTCTTCCCCTTGGTGTGGGGGTCTGTACCAGACCCCTACCACCAAATCCCTTTCTCCTTGCCCCCCATGTAGCCTAACCCACAATCCTTCTACTTCCTCAACCTTGGATTCTGTCTTGATGAGGGTTGATGTATATAAGTTGGTCAAGCATTGGAATAGGCTACCTACAGAAATTGTGGAATCTCCATCTTTGGAAATTTTAAGAGCAAATTGGACAGTCAGCAATGATCCTGCCTTGAGCAGGAAGCTAGACTAAATGACCTTGTAACATCCCTTCCAGGCCTACTTTCCTACAATCCTCTGAGGACAGCTAGATCAGTTTTATCCTTTATTTCATTCCACTTTGTATTCCATTATTCTCACTATAAATCTCTATATGGGTTAACACTACTTTATTAAGAGGCATTCATTCATATTAGAGACTCAGTAACAAATTTGGTTTAAAAATTGGTTTAAATTATATATATATATTTTAATATTTTCCAAAACTCTATTTCAGAAATTTTGAATTTCAAATCAAGGAAATGAACATTAAAACCAATCTATTGGACTATAACCAGGTTGCTTAACAGAAGCAGTAACTCCTGAAGATTTAAAACCCCCCAAAAGTCCAATTCACTACTCCCATTTCAAATATTTTAGCTACTATTGGTGATAATTTCCATTATGTTTAGCTTTCTATAAGAACTTAGAACTTCTAGTGCATAAATGCTCTACATTAGTCACTTAAAGACATTATTCAAGGCCAGCTGACAACAGATGGAAAACTGTATTTAGAACCATGTTTAAGGGGTGTGGGTGGGTGTTTTTCTTCTTCTTTACAACTAAGGAAACCTCAGTGAAAACATCAGAGTTTATTTTAGAAGGTTGTTCTCTTCCTTGTTCCTCACCAAGAAATAGTCCTCTGCCTATGACACTCTTTTCCACAGCAAGTGCAGATGGAACTAGCATCTGATATCTGTACACTCATAAGTTTATGTTAGGAATCGGTGAGGCTGTGTTATGTTTTTATACTGAACTAAGCCAAATCCTACAATCCAAACACCTCTGAGCTATGTACAAGAGAGGATCTATATCTGAGCTCTGTGGATGAGGCCCAACTCTAAAACTGGCCAATTGTGATGTCATATGCTCAGCAGTCTGAACTCAGGTTGGAATTAATAACAGGAACTGCTGAATGCTTAAAATGGTGCCATGCAGGATTCATACATGTAATCCTAATAATATAGAAATGAGAAGGATCAAAGCAGTGGTATAACTAGGGAAGGTGACAGAGCAATTGCCTTCTGTGCAGACTTGGAAGATAGTGGGGGTGAAAAAAAAACCCAGCAGCTGCTAGCAGATGTGCAATTGTGCTGGTGGTATGGTAGCAAGCAGAAATGCTGCCCCTGTACCCCAGGCATCTGGCCATGTCACTTTGCTGTTTCATTTCTAACCGGCTGCACGACTTGGAGGCTTGATTTCTAATTTTGGTTAAGATTTTAAAATCTTCTTAAAAACATGCATGGCTGACAAACCTGATATTCCCCCATAGCCACTCATTAGGCTCAATATGTTTGCATCGCTTTGTGCATTTTTTCACTTTACAAATGTGTGCAATCAACACCGTAACATATGAAATCCATCATATAAATGTATTTTGTTGCTGTTAGTCTCATATACTGGCTTCTTCAGTTTTTGTGAATTCAGTTATATTTTCCTCTGACTGAAACATTGCCAGTTTTAAAGTCACATTCAGGACATAACGCAGCTGTAAAAAGGAATACTTTTATGAACTGCATGCCTTTTTTTCTCCATACACACTGTTATGTTTATGAGCTTAAAAGAGTGGCCCATCCATATTAACAGCTGCAGAAATTTTAAAGTTCACATATCAGGAAGATATTCTCACACGTGAAAAAGTGAACTGAGAACTGCTAAGCTATCTTGAGGAGTAGGCAGGGCTTTTTTATTGGCAGTCATCCCAGTCTCAGTCAAGAGACTATATAGACACAATCTAAGTTTTTGTGAAAGTCAATGGAAATTAAGGTCCTAAGAGTTCATAGCTATGACTATAGGGCAAACTTACTACTGCCCCCAGACTAATTAACCTGTCCAAAGCATGGTGGGGATGTAATTCCAATTATGAAACAGCCTGCCCAGAACAGCACAGCCACTTTACAGACAGCCCCAGTCAAACACAGTAAAAGTTTATCCTGAGACATGGCCAATATCACTTCACAGGCTCTGTTAGAGGCTAAAAAGCTCAAGGGGAGCTAAAGGGAGAGAAATATTTTGCTAAAAGGGGAGAAAATATCTTAGCTCCTTCAAGGGCTAACTCTTAACCTTCCATTTCTCATGGGCTCTCTATCTAGTAATGGTCTTCTTTAACTGCCCTGCTGGACAGAGATTACAGGTTAAGCCTATTGGCTTGAATACACCCTAGAATAGGGTGCCAGCCCTTCTCCTGACAGAAAGCAGTTCTGTACCCTGAGCAAAATCTCCCCAACTCTGGAGTAGAATGGGACCGGGTTTCTGAGCGTTGTTTTCAACACTGTGCTACTTGCAACGTTCCCAGATTGAACTGAGCACTATGATTCTTTTTATGTTCCTCTCAGTAGCCCAGGAACCTGCTAAGGTGGTTAGGTTCTAAAATTCAAGTAGTCACAATATTACAAGTGTCTAGTGCTGTTAATGATTCAATGCAAGGTACAGCATTGATAAGCCAGCATTGGATGTGGTTCGGATAAAGGGACCTCCTAAAGAAAGTGGCGAATGGGCTTGGGCCCCAGAATATAAGGAGAAGATATCATTTAATCTCCTACTATTCCATTTTATCTGACAGAAGGTCAGTGGGATGCCTGCAACAGAATTAAGACCAAATTAAGAGTGGAGAGATTGGGAGATTGATAGCAATTTTCTCCTACATGGCAGGAATTATGGAGACAGGAAAATGTGTATTGTGTGAGTTATTGCTGGATAGTTTCCAGGTATGTTCTTTAATGAAGCTGCAGGCTCAATAAACCACACTCCTAGTGTTTCTCTGCAGTCCCTGTAGGAGTGAGGCTTTTTACTTGGCCCATCTGAAAACTTTATTCGAGGGCTCATCCATATTTGGGTCAAAACTCTGTTAGTAAAATTGGTTGAAATATGTTTCAAAATTTATCCATTTTAATGCAATTAAAGCCATCTGTCCTGCCATATGAAATAAGTAAAATAATTTAATAATAGCATTTACTATTATGTTAAAAGTATATTTTACTTTCTGAGGGTTATGAGCATTTGTTATATGTAAAAAAATTGTAGGCATTATTCTCCTAATTATGGCACACTAAAAAGAAATAAATAAAACATTATGCTTCATACAGAGAAATACATAATTTAAGCCATTTTAGACTGACCCAACTTTAGTTAAACTTTACTATAGTTTTATCTCTGTAATCTAAATGCATTTAATTTAAATCAGAATTTCTGAGTTGGGATTCAAAGCCAAAAAGTGACACACTGCGAAATCATCTGAACCAGAACCTGAGAGAGAGAGAGAGACTGAGAAAGAAAGAGAAAGAGAAAAGGCAGACCATCAATGGAATAAAAATGTGATCATGATTTAACAGACAAGATGACCTCACTGTTGAATGCTTAAAAATAATATTTAAACAATTTTAAATGTAGGGGATTATGATGTGGACTATAAACATTAAATACATTAATTTTAGGTGAAAGACTTTTTTTTATGTTAGCTGCAGACATGGATTTAAAGACTCACTAAATAAATTAAAAATTGTAAACCTTTGGAATAGTTTAAGAACTGGAAGATACTTTGCCAGAGAAACACTATTCACTCTTTACGTTAACTTCCAAAGTTTGACAAACGAAATTATTACAAGTAAAGATAAAATCCTTACTTTTTTGGAAACATGGTGTTAGCTCATATAGCTCAGAAAATCTGGGGGGGAATATAATGCACAGTAATGGAATGTTAGACATAGCCTCTGGGGTTACAGCTCATCCTTAAATTGAATGCACGAAGCTAAATGATTTTGATGGTGCCAGGATGGAGGGGAATGGATACGTCAACTTTTCTCCGCGTCCTTGAATAGCTGTGCAGGGTTAGATACAATCTAGTTTTTACTGCCACCTTGTACCCCTAAACTGAGTAATTATCATTGTTTATTTTTATTTGTGGAAATATATTTTTGAAAACTGCCGAACATCTTCATCAGTGTAGTACAGATAAAACATTTATTCAGTGACTATGCTTGTAGCTAGATTACAATTTCCTTATTCTGTACAGTATCTTTAACACCAAACACTTCATAACAAGACTGACAAATAGCTTTACATTTTCTTTTAAAAATGTCCTGGAAAAATATGGACTGAATTATACGATCACAAGAATGGCCTTCTGTTTATCTTGCATTCGAGAAAAAATAAAAAGCAAATTTTATTTTTCCATGTTTCTAGAAAAATAACACACTTACACTAAGGAAATTTTTAAAGCCAAAGTATAGACCCCTATAAATAGACATTTATAAGGGAAATTCCAGCAAACTGTTGGCTGTAACAATGAAAATGGTAATATTTAGGAGTACTCTGGGCACAGATTTTAACTTCTTCCATATAATATCTACTACAGTTACATAAGTGGAAGGCTGACAATGATAAAGTCAGAAATGTTCTAACAGCTATTTTTATCATGAATTTTGGTTTTTAATTGCTTAGTTATTTTAATGAGTACCTTTTATATCTAATTTTGTGAAAAGCATAAAGGTATCAGATCATTGTGGTGAAGAAATCTGGAGCATAATACAGGTGTTTGCAAACCAGGCCCTTTAACAGGATGGAAATGCAGACTAAATGACAGGGTGAAGAAACCTTTCATTTCCTAGGCTCAGACCACAAAGGATGAAAAATAGGCTAGGTTCTGATCTGTTAAGTCTCTGCCAAAAGAAAATTAATCTAGCAAAGTATTAAAGATTATGTACCAAAAAATAAATCAGAAAGCTCTAGTTTGAATTTAAATATTTATGTACACTGAATAGCTAGTTGTAGACATATTTACTTGGAGTACTTTAGACTATGTGAAACCAGACCAAAAAAAAAAAATTACACATGCTGTAGCTCAAGATTAGGCACTTTTGTTTGTAAAACTTTACTATGGTAGAGATGATACTTACAGTGCCCCACACTGATATGCAAGTTACAAAATAATGCATAAGTGAGAATATGCTGTACAAAGTGCAGCCAGATATTATTACTATATTTAAAACTTAAGATACTATTTTGTTCTACTGTCTAATGTTGCTGAATGGCTCCACTTCTCTTTACACATACCATGCCTTGGAAATTGAAGTTATTCAAGTTGCCACTGGGGGTCACTATAAGTCAAGCAAATTCAAGATTCATGTTTCTAAAATAAAGCACATCTTAAAGAACCTCTTAATAAACTTTCAAAACATATTTTGAATGATATATTATATAAACAAGGAAAGTAACTGCTACATCTGAAGATGAATTTTTTTTTCCCCCAGAAAGTTTATGGATTTTAGCAAGGCTCTCAATATCATTTTGTTTGTGTTTACCTTCACTTATCATCAGGGATCCTGGTTTTCACCGATTTTAAAAAGCTCCAATTTTCAGTTAAAAAAGTTACCCCAAATCCACATTTTTCCCATGATTAAAATGAAATCTCTCTCTCTCTCTCTCTCTCCCTCTCTCTCTCTCTATATATATATATGAGACAGAGAGAGATCTCTGTATATCTAGATATCTATATATCGCTATCTAGATATATCTAGAGAGAGAGAAAGAGAGAGAGAGAGAGAGAGGTTTCATTTTAATCACGGAAAAGTGTGGATTTGGGGTTACTTTTTTTTTTAACTGAAAATTGGAGATTTTTTTAAAATCAGTGAAAACCAGGATCCCTGCTATCATTCCTTTCTGGCAACAGAGGAATAGTATTAATTGTTTAGACTATACCCCATATCCTATTTAAAAGGCAGAAGAGAAAAAACAAATAAGATTGTGATATATTAAATCTTTAAGAATCTCCAGTACAAATGAAATTAGAGGCTATTGAATCTTTTCTAAACATAGCCACTGAGGCATCACCTCTAAGTGTGCTACTAAGGGTCTTCTTGCACATTACACTGTGAGCTGTACAAATGTTGATCAGTGTTAGAGGTAGCTCTAGTTCTGAGCAGTCACACTTTAGGACAGCAGGGGCCAGGAGGACTGAAAAGTAAGAATCCCTCCCCCCCCTTTCTGGGCTTCTGTCCCAGGGTATCTCCAGTTCCCCCACCACCACTCCTGGGGCTCTCCCTGCTCCTTGGGGTTTCCCCCTCCCCTCCATCACTCTGCTTACTTGTGGCTGTCCACACTGTCTGTGCTGAGGGAAGCAAGCAAGGGAAGGTTCGCTGGCTCACCTGCCTGGCTGCCCCCATTGCTCTTCTCCAGGCTGAGCCCAATCCAGAGAGCAGCAGTAGGGGTGGCAGTGGCCAGGCAAGCAAGTTAACCTTTTCCTGCCTGCTCCCCTCAACAGGGGAGATAGCCACAAGTAAAGGGGGTGCAGGTGGAGGGGTGTGGGGTTTCTTCTTCGTGTCTCCAATCCAACCTTTCTTTATGGTCTGCTCCCAATATTCTGCAAAGGCCACTGCTTCTGGTGTTGGTGTTGCCAGATCTTGTGGGGTGCAGTGTGGTGCCACAGGGAATCTCAGGAGATGATCCATGGTTTGCTGGGGGGATGAGCAGAAATCTGGAGTGCTGGGGAGGGCAAAGAAGGGGGGGGAAGTGGGCCTGATCCAGACCAGCAGGGCAGGAGGGGGCAGGTTGCAAAAGATTAATCCAAGTATTTGAATACCCACACTTACAATACAAAGGGGTCCACATCTCCATTCAAAATTTCCAAAGGGGTCTGCACCTCCATTAAAAAAAATGTAGGGGTCCGCAAATGAAAAAAGGTTGAAAAAATCAATGCCTAGTATGGCTACGCCTTAATGTAACAGAAGCTGGGTGACACAGATCAGAGAAAATCCTGCCCTGGAGTGGCATAACTTTGAGTTGGCTAATGAGCGCTTAAAACTAGTTTCAGGTGTTAATGTGCAAACAGTCCAGGGGTTAAGACTGTCCAAAATTACCATGCAACAAGGCCCTAGATCAAGGGTCAGCAACCTCCGGCACACATGCCAAGAATGGCACGCAAGGCCATTTTGCTCAGCACACCACTGCCAGCAGAGGCTCTAAGCAGCTGCTGCCAGCCACGGAGCCCAGGCTGCTCCCAGCAGGCGGCTGGGAGGCTGCAAACCCTGCTGCAAGCAGACCGGGCTCCATGGGACGGCTGCAAACAACTGCTCTGGCATGTCAGCACTCTGTCGCCTTCCAGGGTAGACATTGTGGTTTTTTCAGCACTCCGTCCAAAAAAACATTGCCTACCCTTGCCCTAGACTGAAGATTCCTTTAAAATCTGTTTTCTAAATACAGAGACTTTCAAAATTAACTATATGCCTTTGTTAAAGTTACTTGAACAGTGTCAAGTAAGTCTTGTTCTTGCCATTAGGTGATCTTATTCCAAAGAAACCTATTTATTTTACTTTCAGCTACACAATTAATATTAAAAATTCCAAATTTCTAAAAACAAAACAATCAAATTAAAAAACCATCCAACACATTTATATGACAAAAATAGTTAGGTTTTAATCCTGACAATGTTTCCAACATAATCAAGTTTAGATTTCTGTCTGCTGCCTTTAATTTTTTTTTTTTTTAACTCATATCACTCTTATTTATTAAGTAATTCTGCTCATGAAGGGACAAAAATGAATGTCTGCATCTGAAACAGTTAAGAGAAGCTACCAGTAAATCACATCCTGCTTTTCTGACCTGTAGAGTGTGTGGCTTGGAAGCCTTTTCTCTGTACTGATGCATCAGAAACAAACCGAAGGAACATTTTGTTTCCCGTAGCAATGAGAGGATCTGGTATCTTATTGCCACATAAACGTCCCAGAATTGGTGACTTTTCAGTTTCTCCATCAAACACTTCCAAGTGGTCATAAGCACATTCTTGATGCTGTTCTATCTCAAACTCATTAAAGGTCTGGAAAAAAAAAAAGTTTAGTACTATTAAGATAAAGAATCCAATATACATTATTTTTTACACAATAACAAATGTCTTTTAAATATGCTTTCAACAGTCTGCAGTTAGTTAAGACAGCACATGTACTTGTGCTTCTGTTATAAAGCTTGGAATTTTGAATTACATGCTCATGCTGAGAAAGCCGAGTAATAATGAAGACAGTGAATTTTAAAGTTGGCAGGGTGCCCCTTCACATGAAAGGGATTAGACCATTTATAGTCAATGAATATCCATGACAGAACAGAGCAAATCTGGAATACCATGGTCGTTCCATTGAATTCATACAATTAGTTGACAGGATTATTCCATATTTCACAGGACATTCAAAACAAATCAGAAAGCAGAAAATCTATTGGTTCCTCTTAGAAGTGAGGCCCTGAAACATCTGTGAAACATACTGTGCTTTTATATATTTGCTTCTTCACTATTTGTAGGTAAAAACATATACAATATGGTCCTTTGAAAATTGTCATATAAACTAATTTTTATAATTACAGTATTATTGATATATAAGGCTGCACTCCACAAATGAAAACCATATTTCCTAAGGAAACTGGTCTGATAAAAAGGACAAAAAAGGGGTTTTGGAAACTAGTTTGTAAATAAAACCCCAACATGACTCACTTTTAATTCCCCTCAGCTCTCAGGGAGAAGAATTGTTGCAATGATCCAAACTTGATGATCCCAAGCTTTGCTTTCTTTTAGATCTATCTTAAGTTTAGTTTCCACACAATGGGTGCATGTACATGTGTGCTTTATTGCACAGTAGACTAAGTTACTGCACAGTAAAGCATCAATGTCCACACATGCACTGCAATTAGGGCACAGTAAATTCATTTACTCCGGTGTAGGATAGTCCTGTCAGACACAGGTGCTATCCAAAGGTGGAGTAAATTACTGTGCTTAAAGGCACTTGTAGATGGTGATGTTGGAATTAGTTTACTTCAGCTCAAATTGCACCAGAGTTTCAGTTGCACTAATTGCATGTGTAGATGCACCTGGTATTATTTATTCTGGTCTTTATCTGAACATGCAGAGACTCTCACAGCTCTTCCTAATGTTCATGGAAGTTATGTATGAACACTATGTTTATGAAAGATTCCAGATTGACAGTCCAGCAGAGTAAATTGTCCAGGATTTTAAAGGACTCAATTTTGGTACCCAAATGCATCCAACTTTGTGAAAAATCAGGGAATTTTAAGTCTTTGGGTCTCATGGACAGATCTAATATTTTGAAAATGGGTTTGCAGTGGTGTATCATCGCATATAACATACATTTTTCTCCAGTTAGAGAGAAACTAGAAGATTTACTAATACACTAGAATCTCAGTGTTATATTATTCAGTACAAGATAAAAACAAAAACAAATATAACTTCATTGGAAGGTGCATTAATTTACTGGTTTATATATTAAGATTAAAAAATACAACAAACTAGACAAAAATAGTCCAAAATGCTGTTTTGTTAGTCCTATAGTTATTATGGTTAAAATGTTTATCTGTTACTCAGATTCATAAAACAAAATCTAGTCTTCTTGAGCCTCCTGACAGTGCATCTAACACTTCACTGTCAATCGTGTCCATACTCAAGTTAATGTTCACTTGAGTTAATGTTACCACACCTGATTCAAGGTGTTTAGCTAGAACTAAAAACAGTTTACAGGGCATTGAAATTGGAAAGAGATATTACCAGGAATAACTATCAGACAGAAAAATTGCAGAAGAAAGAATAATTTGATTAATGGTGCATCAAGATCATTAAAACAGAGAGAGGGGCATTAATACCAATAAAGAGAGATTAGCAGGAATCAGGTATATTAGAATAAGCCATGAAGTCAGTTGACTCCCTCAGCATTACCTGAACAGAAATGTTACTGCCTCTCTGGGGCAGTGAGTTCTAAAGTTTGGGTGGAGCAGGAATCAAAGGAGGATGCAACTGCACCACTGTATCCACTATTGTTCGGCCCCATTAAATTAAAACATCCAAAATTAAAAGTCACTTTAAAAATAACTAGGTCTACTGGTCTACAGTTATAGGAACTTTGGGAGCTTCATTTATACTGGACACCTGATTTAGAGGGATCACTTCTAGAAGCAAGAGGTAGTCCAGTCCACAGGTTTTCTTTGGCTTATCCACTGGGACTGGCAACTAATATGTCACTTGAGGTCAATTAGACTCAAGTGCTTTGCCCTCATGTAAGCACTGAGAGGCCAGAACTCATATAAACCTGTCTTAACATTTGCACACTAAACCTACAATTGAAAGCTAATTCAATGTAAGTGATTTTTTAATAATCAATGTTATGGTTAAAATGCTATGCTATCATTAACATAATAAAAGCACTCTAAGAGTTAACAACCCCCAGAGCACTGAGGATTTCCAGCAAAGAGAGCTGGAAGATTAAGAAGCAATATTTAAAAGGAATAAAACCAAACACAGTAAAATATTGAACAAATGTAATAACTCTAGATTCCTTCTTGTATACCAAAGCAAGTTTTAATCTGCTGAATCCCTCATGGAAACCAGCCAATATAAAATGTGATGGCACTTTAATATTAACAGCTGTCCAGAAGGAAATGCATCTAGCTATAGCTACTGACACTGAGAAAAGGGAAAGAAATTCCAAATGTTTCTGGTTCACAAAAAAATGAAGAGCAAAGTGATGATGCCAGATAGGCATTGTATTTCCAGGAAGAATTAGCTTTCCTAGTAATGGAATGGAAGTACGGATCCCATAAAAACAACTGTTTAGCTATTTCTATTGCTACTCTTAGACCCTTTCTACACATTACAGGTATTGCACAATTAATTGGTTAATTGCACAATTATCTTGAGACCAGTTGCACGTGCAAAGTACTTACAATGCCATATAAAGCTCCAACCAGCTATAAAGTTAGACCTTGAAAATGTTTACCAACTTTATAATTGGTTGCTATCATGCTTTAATTTGCATGTGTAGCAGGGTCTGACCTGCGGCTGGGAGCCCTGTCAGATGAGGCTCCCAGCTGCAACAGTTCACCATCTCCAGCAAAGGCTGGGAGCCTTCAGATAAGAGGACTATCAGCCCTACCAGCTTCTGACTCTGTCTCAGCAGCACCTGCAGCTGCCGGGACTCAGAGTTTGGCAGCTGTGGATGCTGGGTCCTGGAAGCATACCTCTTAGTGCCAGGACCCAGCTGGGTCCCAGCAGCCATGAGATGCAACTGCAATCTCCCAGACCCAGAGGGATGGGGGCAGAGGGGGCAAGGCAGGAGCCCCTGGGCCTGGGAGATCACAGAAGCTTCAGACTTCCAGCCTCAAGGGTGCGTGAAGCCCTCAGGGCTAGATCACAGCTGCCATGATCTGTCAGGCCCAGGGATTTCATGCACCTACCCCCAAGGGCTGGGAGATCAAGGCAGCTGCATCAGGGGAAGCATGGGGTGACTCTGAAGCTGGGAGCCCCTCAACGAAGGGGACTCCCAGACGTTAGAGCTTGCTGCTTGCCAATGTAAGGGGAGACTGGGATTGGGCTCCCCCTGCACTGGCAATAAGGTGCAATGGGATCTAATGCATGATTCCACTGCGACACCTCCTGTCATGCAAGTGTGCAATGGCAAGAGGTGCAACTGTGTGTATGGTGCACTAGATCCCATTGTGCTTTTATCTGCATGTGCAGAGTGGCCCTTAAATCTTAATCAACTTCTGATTTTAATATGGCCAAATAAATGGCTGTCATTTGGACCCCAAAAATATTCTATAGATTAAAAAAATGGAGCAGTTGGAAGACAGGGTTAAATATAGTATTGAATATAGCCAATATAAAAGCCATTGGGAATAGAATATGTGATCTGAAGGCAGTCTGTAATCCTTAGTTCTGTTCCTAGTTTTAAAAGGAAATCTTCACTGCAGTTTATTCATCTCAAATGCCAGCAATTAAGAAATACTTTTTGCCATGAATAAGGTGTGAAGGCTATTATTTGTAAAGTCTAAATTACCATTAGGATAATAAAGCTAGGACTCAGCAATGATTTTCCTTTTTAGGCACGTTATTTTGGAATCTAAAATCACTGTTCTGTTCAAAGAGAATGCAAACAATTTCAAATCCCTTTTAAAAGTCATTAAACAATCCAATAGAACCAAGCAATTTAAGAAAAAAAACAAGCCTTTGATATTAAACTATTTTAAACATTATGCATTAAAACAATTCATCATTTTAAAACTAGTGTTGGAACATATTAGAAATTGGCTTATAGTCTCATTCATAACATTCCCACATTTGCAGGGAAGGCTGAGAACACCGCTTTCCAGAAACATTTTTCATTACTAAGTTCAGTAATAAAAAATTAACATAAAAATGTTTCTTTTGCTTAATTTAAATCAAGATGAATATGGAATTTGATTCTGTTGATGGGTTGAGCATAATTCTTTTAAATATTAATTTTTTACATTTTAATAATGTAATTCTAAAAGCAGAGCACCGCAGCACAAAAGGATTATAATATTTATAGCTAATGAGCATTCATGATTGAACAGATCAAATCTGGAATATGATGGCTGTTCCATTGAATTTTAAATAAGTGCTCATTCTTTCTATTTCTCCTTTACTAAGATGCATCTCTGGGTGCTTGGCTAGAAATAGTCTCAAATTAAGCTTCATTTACACTAGTTTCCAAAACAGAAATGACATAAGAACTATTTTAAAAAGCAGCAAAATTATAAAAATAGTTTAAATATTGTTGATGTTGGGCAGAATTAAAAAACCATACTCACCCAAGGAGTTAGGTACCTAAGTATTTATTCCTTAAAACACTATGAGGTACATATCTGCACTTCTAAGTATCCTATGTGCCAGTGGCGACATGTAGGGGGTGCACCCCGTGCAGGCCATGTTTCCCGCTTAGGCAACGGGCAGGCCGGAGCACCGGCAACCCCCCTGTAGTGCCAGCTGGGGAGTAGGGGTGCCTGATGAAGAGCCGTAGCCACTTCGAGGTCAGCATGATCGGCCGTGGGGATCCCCCCTGCCCCCCCCCCATCGGGGAGATTGGCCATAGGGGGATTTCCCCACAAGGTCACTGACTGGTCACTTGGGGGGCAGGCGGGGGCAAATGCCCCCCTGACTAAGGTGGCACCAGTCACCTATGCTACGTGCCTCCTCTAGTTAAAATATTGAGAAGAGATTGTCTCTCAACAAGTAGGGGGAAAAAAGGAGGTTATGTCTGCTTTAGACCTCCCCACTTCAGGATATAGGAGTACATGACCTAGGGGGACATATACAACCGAGGCAGGAACTGAACAGAAGTGTTGTAGAAGGGAGAAGTAGGGCAACAAACGGGGGGGGGGGGGAGAACAGTTTATAGGCAGTTCACCGGTCGGTTCACAAGTCAGTTTGCCCCCTCCCCTGCCCCTTTGAGGTGAAGCCTTTATGCTTGGTGAGGAAGCAAGGAAAGAGGAACCTTTTGGGACCAGGGAAGAGTAAACAGGCTAATTTACAGGTGAATTTACTTGGGAAGGTGTGCTTGGAAGAAGGGCTGTAAGACAGAGAAGGCAGATTAAGAGACCCATGGAAAAGGCTGGAGGATATTGCAATGCCAGAGCCACTGCCTCTGCTTGCACTTGTGAGGTGTCTGTCTAGGCAGGACTGTTCACCATAGAGGCTTCCATCCAGGTCCAGGTTTGGCATTGTGGAGATTGCTGCTTGCAAGGTCCTTCCGGTGACAGCTAAGTGAGAGAGTGCCTTCAATGTGAGCGGTGCCTCCCGGTGGTATCTCTCAGGGAATAGGCAAGAGAGCTACAGGAGGAGGTGGTGAGGCTCTGAAGCATCCTCCTCCATGAGGAGTTGTTCAGTTTGATACTGGAGAAGGCCTCCGGGAAGAACTGCCAAAGGCAGCACTGGAGAAGGGAGAGAACAGACTCTGAGGAAGGTGGAAGCTGGAAGCTTGTGATCTCTGGCAGCAAGCAGAAATCTTTATTCCCACCTGCAGAAGTTCACCTGGAGAACAGTTATGGAGCCCTAGCAACAGAGGGGGAGGAGCACATTCTACTGGTGGATAAGAACAGGCCAGGCCTCCCCAAGGTGGGAAGGACCAAGACCACAACCACCAATAAGAAGTGATGGGTGGCAGTGGTTGAAGACTTTCTTCTGTGGGGGACAGAGGCATACATCTGCTGCCCTTGCCTGGAGCCCAAATCTGAGATGTCATATTACCAAGACTCATCTAGCCCTTCAACTGCTACCCCATACTGCTCATCCATGTGGGCACAAATGATACTGTCAGGGGAGACCCTGAGCAGATCAAAAGTGACTACAGGGCTCTGGGTGCAAAGGCGAAGGGGATGGGGGCTCAGGTTGTATTCTCCTTGATCCTTCTAGTTAAGGGAAAGGGTCCAGGCAGGAATGAACATATCCAAAAGATCAATGAATGGCTGCATAGGTGGTGTCACCAGCAGGGCTTTGACTTGTTTGATCACAGGATGATGTTCCAAGAAGAAACATTCCTAAGAAGAGATAGGATCTACGTGCTCAATGCATTTTTCACCTCAGTCTTCACAGACAAGGTCAGCTCCCAACTACTGCACCTGGCAGCACTGTTTGGGGTGGAGTGAGCAGCCAACAATGGTAAGAACAGGTTAGAGACTATTTTAAAAAGTTGGACATATACCAATCCAATTACAGGCCAGTCAGCCTCACCTCAGTTGCTGGAAAAGTCATGAAGCAGGTCCTCAACGAATGCATTTCTAACCACTTGGAGAAGAAGTGATCAGAAACAGTCAGCATGGATTCACCAAGGGCAAGTCATGCCTGACCAACCTGATTGCCTTGTATGATGAGATGGCTGGCTCTGTGAATGCAGGGAGACCAGAAGATGTGATATACCTTGACTTTAGCAAGGATTATGATACGGTCTCATACAACAGTCTCACAGGGAAGCTAAGGAAGTATTGGCTGGATGAAGGGACTGTAAGGTGAATAGAAAATTGCCTGGATAATCAGGCACAGAAGGTAGCAGTCAATGGCTTAATGTCTAGTTGACAGCCTGTATCAAGTACAGTGACCCAGGGGGGCCTGGTCCTGGGGCCAGTTTTGTTCAACATCTTCATCAATGACCTGGAAGATGAGATGGAGTGCACCCTAAGCAAGTTTGCAGATGACACCAAGCTGCAGGGAGTAGTAAATATGCCGGGGGGTAGGGTTAGGTTTCAGAGAGACCTAGATGAATTGGAGGTTTGGACCAAAGGGAATGCCATGAGGTTCAATAAGGATAAGTGCAAAGTTCTGCACTTAGGATGGAAGAATTCCATGTACCAGTACAGACTGGGGACTGATTGGCTAAGCAGTAGCTCTGCAGAAAAGGACTTGGGAATTACAGTAGACAAGAAGTTGAAGATGAGCCAACAGTGTGCCTTTGTTGTGAAAAATGCTAATGACATACTGGGCTACATTTGTAGAGTGTTGCCAGCAGATCAAGGGGACTGATTATTCCCCTGTTTTCAGCACGGGTGAGGCCACATCTGGAGTACAGTTTTGGGGTCCCCGTTACAGAAAAGATGCGGACAAGTTGGAGAGAGTCCAATGGAGGGCAATGAAAATGGTTAGGGGGCTGGGGCACATGACTTGTGAGGAGAGGTTGAAGGAACTGGGTTTATTTAATCTGGAGAATAGAAGACAGAAGGGATTTAATACCAGCCTTCAACTACCTGACGAGTGGTTCAAAAGGGGACTGGGCTAGACTGTTCTCAGTGGTGGCAGATGACACAGCAAAGAGCAGTGGTCTCAAACTGCAGTAAGGGAAGTTTAGGATAGATATTAGGAAACTAGCCAATTGCCAGTCAAGAATGATGGGTGAGGAGGGGCAGGCAAAGACGGAGCACTGCCACCCACCACCCTGCAACACTGCTGCCTCCCAGGAAGAGGGGTAAGGGGGTAGCTTCCACATAGCCACTGCCACCACTCACTGTCCCATGCTGCCACTGCTCTGCATCTGGCCAAACACAACCCGCCCCCACACTCCGTGTCCAGCCGCGTGCGCTGCCCCCACACCCTACTGCTCTGCATCCGGCCCCGTGCCAACCCCACTCCCACCACTCTGTGCCCAGCCCCACACGCAGAGGCAGATTAATGTGTACTGGGGCCCTGGGTAAACACAAAATTGGAGGACACCTCCCCACATAGGCTGAAGGACACCTCCCCCCATAGGAGCTAGGTTGCAGGGGTGGGGCAGGGCCCCTTCCCCTCTTGAAGCTGGTGGGGGAGGCTGGGGGGGCCCTGCCAGGCTGGGCATGACCAGGCACATGCCCGCCTCTTCTCCCTGCTCCCCCCCTGTCCTGCCATGACCAAACATACACACACAGGTGTGCACTCAGATGGGTGCACGCTACTCTCACTCACTCTCTGCACATGGATACACAGACACAAACATACTCTCCCTGTCAGGAACACACACACACAGGCATACATACAAACACATACATGCACACAAACACACGCATGCACATGCGCACTCTACTCACTCTGTGCACATAGACAAAGACAAACACACTCTCCCTGCCAGGAACACAGATACACGCATGCACACATACATGCGGATGGGTGTGCACTCTACTCACTCACTGTGCACGTGGACACACAGACACAAATGCAGTCTCCCTGCTATGAACAGAGATGCACGCATGCAGACACAGACACACACATATATGCACACACAGAAGCAGATGCATACAAGTGCCCTGACATGCACACACAGATGAGCACACATGCACAGAGATGCACACACACACACTCATGTGAAGACACGGACACACACATGCAGACAGACAGACAGCCACATCCCTTTCCCTTCCCAGGACCTCCCCCACTCTCCAACACACCGAGGCAGCCCCTTCCCCTCCTACTTCCCCCCGCAGCTGCCCCGGTTCCGTCTTGCTCCCCTGGCCCCTGTTGCCCTGCCCAGAAGGGAGCTGCTGTCCTGCTGTGTCCCTGCAGCCACACGTGTGCATGGCCTGAGCTGGCTCAGGCTGGGAGCCCCACGCCCCCCCATGCAGGTGGTGGTGCTGGGATGTGATGGGTGGCTCTGAGGGGGTAAGGTGAATGCTGTGGGCCCCCCAGTGCCTGCCTTGCTGCATCACACAGCGTGGCTCCTGGCCTGCCTCTCCTCACCCCGCCTTTAGAAGGCACCTGGTTTCAGGTCTAATAGCCATTCTTTTGTAGCAGCAGTTCAGCACATCTGATTGTCATAGTTCATGTATTTGTGGTATTATTCTGTCTCAGCTTTGCTGAGGTCTTAAGTTTTGCAAAAAGGTGAAAAAAAATGTGCAAGAGATAAATGCTACCTCTGCCTGAGTTTGGAACAGCTGGCAGAGGAGGAGCGATGAAAGTTTAATAGTTTCACAGTTTCATAGTGCTTAGGGTTGAAAGGGACCTAAACAGATAATCAGGTCTGACCTCCTGCCCCAGGCAGGAATAGGTGCCGTGGTCATATCACCCCAGCCAAATATCTGTCCAGCCTCCTTTTGAAAACTCCCAAGGTAGGAGAAAGTACCACCTCTCCTGGGAGCCCATTTCAGAGCCTGGCAGCTCTGACTGTAAAGTAATGTCTCCTGATGTCCGGCTTGAACCTTCTCTCTAACAATTTGTGGCCATTATTCCCAGTAACCCCAGGTGGTGCCTGGGGGAACAGAGCCTCCCCTAATTCTCACTGATGAGTTTGTAAATGGCCACCAGAACCCCTCTCAACCTTCTCCTGTGGAGACTGAATAGGTTCAGGCCCTTTAGCCTCTCCTCGCAGGGCCTGCCCCACTGCCCCTTGACCATACAAGTGGCCCTCCTCTGAACCCTCTCAACGCTAGCCACATCCCTCTTGAAGTGCGGCGCCCAGAACTGGATGCAGTACTCCAACTGCAGTCTGACCAATGCTGCATATAGGGGAAGGATGAAACTATGAAACTATGAAATTGCTCCTTAATCCTGGGCACCTTTCTGGGACCAGACAGGAAAGAGAGACAACTAATGGCAGCCATCTCAAAAATGCTGGAGCAAGTAAATAACTACGCATGATCTTCACTCCATTATTAATTATGGAGATTAGTATCTTCAGGTCAGTTAGTAAATTTGCAACCTAATTAAACCACTTCCTTTGCATCTTCCCTTTCATCTTGCTTAGTCAGGACAAGTATTTTTAGATAATTTGGCCCCAAACAGCTATAAAAAAAATCTCTATTTACTGTTCATTTTACTGACGATGTTTATATGCCACTGAACAGTAAGTACTATCTGTAGTATTCTAATTAAGCACAAATATTTTGGTAGCCCTTATGGGGAGCTGGATGCACTGGGTATTTCAACCTCTCTCATAAGTATCAAGTTGAAAAGCATATTAAAATTGCTCTCTCCCCCTCTCTGTGGTGCAAAGCTAGTTTCAAAGGCATTTTTTTATTATCAGGACATCGAGTTCAAAAATTCCAGAGTGCGTGTACATGTTTTCCTAGTCTCCTTGATTACACAGAATGCTTCAGTCTACTGTTACCAGGAAGAGTTTTTTCACTTATCATCAAACCTGAGAGCAGTCACAGGAAAAGATGAGGCACTGCACATTGAATGCAAAAATAATGCAGTTTCAGAACTCACTTGGTTTTCTTTCTAGTGTGCAGAAGCTTGTCCTTTCTGAGTTTCTTTAGGGCATGGTAAAAGTAGGAATAAAGTCAAACTTGATTTGGAAGCATAATAAGAAATATCTATATAAAATGGAAGTGTTGCATTATTAGTTGAATGCATTAATATACTGCCATATTCAATGTTCATGATTATTTTATTTCACAATTGCGTTTACTATATTAATGGGTTGCGTTCTTCCTACATGCAAACATTTACAATACTGAGCTTCCAGTTTCATAAATATCAATCCTCAAACATTTTACTTATTCTAAATGCGCATTCCACAATATTTAATTATCAGCCTTTCAAAAGGTCATAAGAGTGCTAGGTGCCAAATTCCAATTAACTTTCTATGGATGAATACTGATTTTTTTTAGGGTACAAATTTCCAAAATTGGAACAAATGAAAAAGACTTAAGCTTCCCCTCCCCCACGTCTTAGGGAAGAAAGAAAAACAATATTTCAATAAGGAAATTCAAATGCATAATTTTCCTACAGAGTTTATGAGCATTGAAAGGACTTTTATAAGAACAATAGCTGTGCTTGTGGTTAGGTCTTGTACAAACAAAATAACATGGGAAGTTCTTTTGTTGGAAGGAGCCAGCACAAACACAATCCTCCTCATTTAAAACTACCCCATTCTATCCTGTGAATGGAGAGAAAATTTGCACAAGTACTACCCCCTTATTCTGTCCACCAGGCATAAATATTTTGTCATGGTGAACAGTTTAATAGACTTGAACCCACACCAACAATATCAACAACTAGTGCCCAGTGAACTCTGAGATGACAATATTTGGTGCTATTTGTCTTTTATTCCTGTTAGATTAGTCTTTTCTATTCTATTCTACAGCCTCTTTATGACTAGGAGCAATCAAGTCATTAGCAACTTACACAAGTCTAAATCCTGGAATATGTATGTAGAATGCTATCAGCAGGGATCCGGGTTTTCTGTTTCCCATGGAAAAATGAAGTAAAACATGGATTTCCCCCCTTACTGGATTAAAATGCAGATTTCTCATTTTAGCAGAGAAACCCATAGATTTTGCAATTTTACGAGCCCTCTGTATGCTGGCAAAGTTACAGCCTGCAAAGGGCTGCGAGGGAATGGGAAGAGGGTGCTCAGGCAGGCAGCCTGGAGAGAGCAGCTCCTGCAGGTAAGTGGAGGAACTGAGGCCCCCATAGGGAGGAAAGGAGGGAGTTGAGCAGGGCTGGGCTGGGTCAGTTGGGATTAGGATAGGAATGTGGGTGGCTCATTTGGGGGGCAGCTCCTGACTGCTGCACACATTCCCAGGGGGCAGGCAGGACCTGCACCCCCCTGATCTGTGTGTCAGGCAGGGTGGGCATAGGCTCTTTATTGCAGGCTCGGGCTCCCACCCTGCTGCCCTCCCCTGAGGCCTCCACAGCCTGGTGCGCATGACCCAACGTTGCAGGGAACAGCCGAGCTGAACAGGAAAACTGTTTGCTGCTGTAAGATCCATGTTGCCCTGCTGATGCATCCCCTGTGTCCATGGGGCCGCAATGAGGGGCACAACCCCACACTGCTGTCTCCACTGACCCCGCATGCACAGGGGTTGTTGCCAGGGCAGCACAGAGCTTGCAGTGGGAAGCAGCTTTCCTGTGCAGCTCCGCTGTTCTCTCCAGAGCTGGGTCATGCCTGCTGGGCTGCAGGCCTCGAGGGAGGAGCCCAAGGCCACCATGGGCAACCCCCACCTGCCCCCACCCTGCACACAGATCTGGGGGGTGTGAGACCCCCCTGGTCCCCAGGACTGTGCACAGAAATGGGGAGCCAGCCCCACCCCCTGCCTCCAGATGAGCCATCTGCAGCCCCATGTGGTTCCCTCTGCCCCACAGGACTGTGTGCAGCAGCAGGGAGCCAGACCCACCATCACCTGAGCCCTCAGCAGACATGGGTGTGGGGGAAGCCAGGCTATGCTTCATTGCTGCAGCCACTGCCTTCTGTCAGGCACAGGAGATTGCAGATCTGGTTCCATGAAACCATAGCCCTGGCAGCTGCAGGTCCCTTCTGACAGGGCTGGGGGGGGGGCAGGGTCCGTGGATGGGGGGTGAGGGACACTAGCACGGCCAGGGGGGGTCGGGGGTGGGGGAGTGAGGGCCATGAGCAGAGCCGGGGAAGGGTGTGGGGGGCCTTTTATTTTATTTTAATCACAGATTTGGGGGGAGGTTATCAGAGAATTTGTGATTTTTTTTTTTTTAATCAGGGAAAACCAGGATCCCTGGCTATCAGACACTTTTGAGTGAATAGGTTAAATGCTCTTAATATAAAATATATTTAAATATGTGAACAAAAATACTCCCTTCCTTCCCAAATAATCTAGTCTGTTAAGATTGTAAATAAATAAGGACAAAAATTTTATTATACTCTGTGTAGTGTTTAGCCGCTGGATCCTAATGTCAGTGTTTTTCTCCTTCCTTCCTATTGTAAAATTAAATTTTATTGTTAGTAAAGATTTCTGGCAGGGCTTAGGCTGTAGACTTATTATATTACTGTTACCTTAGAATATTATATAAATTCTACCCTTAAAACGTCTCCTCTGGTATTATTATTATTATCAAATGTACTACTGCAGTTAATGGCGAGTAGAGTCTTCATTTCTACTGTGGCCCATTACTTAGCTGAGTAAAACAGCTGGAGAAACAGAAAGCCCCTGAGAATTCTGTAACTTGTCAGAGGATTACCCTTTACACATGCTGCAGAAGCTGCTGCCTGAACACTTGCTTATTTACTAACCCTTGAATAAGGGCATATTGGGATTGGGAGAGCTCACCGCATGCAGACTTGAGAAAATTTTAGACAGAAATGCATCATGGACAGCCTATAGAGGCTACTATAACCTAAGTTTGGCAGGTGTCTTTTCAGTCCCAAAAAACATGCCAAGGAGGGTGCAAAGTAACTAACAGATGTCTTAGTTCCCCGCTTTGGAACTTAGGTTGTGATTTTGGTGTTGAACACCCTGAAGTCAAAAAGCAATTCTAAGGCTCTAACATTAGAGAATTCTGAGCACAGCTACAAAGAGCACTTACTCTGAGGATCTGGAATTTTAATGTGAATTGTGTATGTTTTCAAAACCATGAGAATAATGAAATATAAAACTCCAGACCAATATTTGAACTAAAAAAAACAACTTTTAGCATTTTCATCTAAGTTGCTGAATGTTCTTAGGCTTGTACTGATTACATTTCTTCTTATTCTTTATCTAAAACACATTTTAAAATGAATTATCTTATTTTAAAAATCAATAGGCTTTTGCTAAATGCTGCAACATTTAAGACCAAAAGCAACTGATATTTAACAACAATTTAATTACACATTCTAGAGGGAATATTAAAAGCAGCAAAATCTGTAGAAATTATATGATAGTCCCACACAAATTCAGGTCAACCCTTGCTTTTAGGCTCTTTGCTAAACAGAATACACAGGATGCATATACAGTTAACTGTGCACTACATTTAAATGCATGGCTCCCATAATATTAAACAGGCACCATTATTCAGAAATGGATAAAGCTGAATTGTTTTAAAGGACTTATTTGACTGTCACTTGATCAGTAAAGGATATTTGGTTAAAAAAAAAAAACATTTAAAGCAACTTACTAATTTCACTCTGTGACCAGGAGTAGCACTGATTTCCCATGTGCATTCCTTCCTGCTTGGATACTTGTCTGGCCAGTTAGGACTTGTGATGATTCCATGTGGACTATGGATCTTCTGTTCACACTCAGCTGTGCCAAATAATGATAACACCAGTTAGTTTGGAAATCTGTATTAAGATGTAACCAGAAAAGCAGGATTTTTTAGGCCAGCAACTCATTAAATGGAAAAGATTTTGAGGAAGCTAACTAATCTCATCTTCAGTCTGCTATCTTGTTCATCGCCTTTGGCAAACACATTATGGAGATTAATCCAGTAATCCTTGTTTACTGATGGACATGAAGTTTACAGTGTTGTTTACAATGGATCAACATCACCTTATAAAAGCAAATAATATATATGGATAAGTCTAAACCATTTATCTAAATACAGTCAATATTTTCCCCATTTCCTTTACTATGCCTTCATCACAAATAAAGTTCAAAAGGAAAATCCACAATAGAATTCCTATCAGAACATTTAATGGTATTTCTAACCTTTCATTAGGTTTTCTGTCTTCCCATAAAGATATTATTAAAAGATTTATTGAGACACTGGATGAAGACTGACACTGAATTCTGGTTAGCTACAGAAATGTGCTTTGTCATAACTGAATTATCAGAAGTGGCTCCACAAATAAATAAAACCATGAAGAATCTAAAAAAAAACCCCAAGGATAAAACTACCCCACCTGCTTTATCTTTCCTCTAATGTTCTCAAAGCACTTTAAAAATATCAGAGATCTAAGCAGCACAATTTCTTTGGAAGAAGGTAGGTATTAATCTTCCAAAATTACTGGTGGAACAACTGAATCACAGTCCGTTAGCCATGTTGGTCTGCAGTCACCTGACTTGCAGAACTATCATCAACATATGGAACCACCCAGACATAACAATTATTTAGCAAAATGAAATCTCTGCATCTACCCATGAAGCCTAGGGTGCTGTTATCTTTAAATCATTCTAAATCTGTGGAACTGTAGGCAGTGTTGAAGTTAGAACCAAAATTTCAGAGCAGTTGCAGGTTTAGGCTTAGTGTCATTTCTGACTTTCACAACTGTGATTTGCCACTAGTTGGCCTGGTGAGCAGGGGCCAGGGCTCCATCCCTTCTTTGGAAGTGGAGCAAGGTGGGGTAATTATGGCAAAAGTATGAAACTTGGGAAAGCATGCCTCTCTGGGCTTCATGCTTTCACTGCCCAGTCATTCTGCTTCCACTGCAGAGCTACTGCAAGTTAACCACAGAGATAGCATGGACTCAGGGAAACATACTTCCCAGGAGGCTTGGTACTAGGCAGTACTCCCCACCTCACCCCACCATCCTCAAGAATAGCCACCTCTCCCCCAATTCTCCTGGCTAGAAGAGAGCCAAGTGCCACCCAGATGTGGGACAAAGGCTCTCTGAGGGGAGGGCAGTGTGCCTGACTCCCAGCCCAAGGTCCCAGAATAGGTCTCCTGGGGTCCTTGGAGCCAACAGTGTGGAGCCACATGGGTTGGGGTCATACCCAATGTAGGTGGGTGGGAGGACTGGCCCATGGGCAGTGAAATCTGTGACGGCGGAAAGCTTGCCATGGGTAGAGGGGCTGGGAGGCATGCATCCTGGATTGCTGGATGACTGCAGATTCATCACTATCTCTGTGGAGCAGACTAATAACACCCTAGTTAGAGTTAGGTAGAGTGGCCTAAAGATAATCCTCACCCAAGTGGCATTACATTAAAGTTTCACAGATGGGTACTTAGCACAGTTTAACACCCTTTAACGCATGGACACTCCTTATTTTAAGAGCCTTTAGAATGGTTTAAAGGTAGCCTGTAACACCACTCTGAGATGCTGCCCTCTGCCCTCAGGAGTCATGGCATCTGACCATGATATTAAAAACTTAGTGTAAACAGGGGCTTTTATGTTTAACACTGCATAAAAATGCTATGCCTCAGCTACTTGAGACAAAACTAAGTAGGACAGTCCTTGTTTACAATGAGTACCCTAACTCATCAAGGTTGCATTCTAAAGTAACCTGATTTGTTAATCAAGGTATCCAGGCACATAGATAGGGCTCCTCAAGTCATCTTTGGGAAAGCCTGGAACAGAACACTTATCTCCTGTTCTCTAGTACTGTGCTTTAGCTACTTTTCTTTGTTCCTCACTTGCCTAGGAAAGGTAGATGAATATAACTTTCTAAGACAGCTGCATTGTCTCTATTATCTGCTATTCAAATACCCCAACACTTACCTTCTTTGCAATCGTGTTTGTTTTCATGTAGCACAAATCCATTGCGACACTGACAAACATAGCTTCCTACAGTGTTGATGCATTCGTGCTGGCAGCCACCGTTGTCCTTAGAACACTCATCCTTGTCTAAGAAATATACAACATGGTTCTGTGACCAACACATCTATGCACAGTTTGTAGAAACAAAAATCGTAAAGCTTTATAGGAACGTTTAAGTCCAGATAAGGATAAACTAATTGCCATGCTTCTCAGTATAGCAATATAATTGTACCCTTAGCTCTACCCATTCATTGTTCAGCCTGCAAACTTGCACCATGACAGAGAAATTTGATTGGATATTTGATTTATTTATTATTCTAGTCTTCAAAAAGGACAAAAATGTGGCTTAAAACAAAATAGAAAAAAAAACAAAACCCTTGTCTATGTTTGCTCTTCCAACTGGATGTATTGATAAGAATTTCATCAATATCTCAAGAATAGCTTTATTTCAGCAAACAAGGAGTTTTAATATCCTGTGTGCTTCATATTGGCTTCTATGGTAGAAGGATGATGTAATAACAGTTCCAAAGTTTAACAATAGTGATCAGGCCAAGCAAGGTTTCAGGCTCTGCAAGTGTGGGTTATAAAAACATAAATTATTTAACAAAAACATTCTGAATAAGTTGATTTTTTTTTCCAGCAGAAAAACAAATATGCTTCATTTTTAATGAACATAGACATTACCAAACAGCTCAGAAGGGAAAATAGATTATTAAGGAGCATACAGAAGAACCCAGTGTTAATTGTTTCAGGGAGATCTGCAGCTTAGCATACAGTTCTGTTTATTAATGAATAATCTTTTAAAAGAGCTTTGGGTGTGTTAGAAGTAAAGCAGGGAATAGGGGAGGAAATATGAACTGCATTTAACAGCTACCAAAATCGTTACAAGGAAATAAGCCAAACTAGATTAACAGGCAGTCATTCCAGCAAAAGGCATCAGCTGCCACCACTCCTGTCATTCAGCTGTTGTAATTTTAGGTGGGGCTGGTCAATTAAATCAAAACTGGCAGACTGGTCCCGACACACACACATAATACCATATTGCACAAACTTCTGGCATTTCACCATGCGGGGATGGGGAGGCAGGTTATGGTCATATCAGAGGATAGATTGATTCAGAGCATGCATCTCCTTTATCTTCCTGCTCCCTCCAAAGTATTAATGGAAGTGTTATATCATAACAAAATTAACATGCAATGGTTCAGATTTTGCTTGGTACGGTAGGGATTTCTATAGACACAAAAGTTTCCACGTACAATTTAGGTCTCTTGTTATTGCTTAACTCATATTATATTATTTCTTCCTACCTTTGCTGAAGTAATAGCACAGCAAAAGAAATCTGCTGTACGAGTTTGTACACATCAGAGCTTTACCCACCAACATGCAAGCAAAGTTTGACCAAATGACTTGCAAGCTGTTCAATAAATGCAATTTGTACTTATAATACATTGGCTATACAGAAATAGGATGATGATGTAAATTTATAGGAAAATCCTGCAAGTCAAACCCAAGCTTCTACTGCATTTTCATATAAATCACACATCTGGTTGCACTGAGAATGCTCAAGCACTTCTTGCAGATGTAAACTGATCTGAACATTAAGAAGCAGCTCAACAAATGAAAATAGTTCAGAAAAATGCACATCCTAGGGTTTACATCTGTGATCGTTTTGATTATGAAAGAAGTAAGCATAACAGCTCCAAAGTATGCTATTTGCAGAACAATACAACCCAGGCAGTCAATATCAAAAATCAATCTAAATTCAAACAAACATTTTAATCTTTCATATTTTCAAAAGCAAGTGCTAGTTAAGAAGGGGAGAGAGAAACACATGAGAAATTAGAAGACAATAGAAAATGAAACTCTATAGCTTTTTTTCTTCTAAATATTAGTAGCTCTTTTCTATTAGAAAAAGAAATGGAAGGTAAGATCAATGCATTCAAAGTTAGACACTCCAATAAAGTTCAGTCAAACAAATCTAACTTGATAAATAAATAAAAGCCCTTTGCTTTTGCCCACCTGCCAAATTGTCTGAAACAGAAACATTTGTATTAACATTAAATAAAGATGTATACTGTAGAATAATCTCTAAAGGGACAGGTGCCTAAAGAATGAGCATGTGCTGGACCCCTGCAGAGATCAACATTGTGCAAAACATTGATCACAAGATAGGAGAAGTTCTGAAGCCTAGTGAAACTACAATGGAAATAATTATTTGCCCACAGTTAATGAAGGATGCATCGGTTGAACAAGCCTTACCCACATTTTACAAGTCAGTATAGATTTTCCATCAGGTCTGTAGCCCAGTTTTAAAATTCAGGAAAAATTAGTCTGTATTAGTTATAGAAACAAATGTTTTGCTGATTAAAAACAAAACCATTTGTTACGGTGACAGATGGAAATCAGTCTCCCAGTTTTGAATGGATGCTTTCTTTATGTTGGGTCCCCCCGCCCCCTCCCCCAAATATTCAGAACAGGGAAAGATCCATTCTTAACAAAATGTTAGATATAACCATTCAGAGGGCATGTGGTCATACCTCTGAGACTCTCAGAGGCCACCAGTCTGTGAATAATACGTACTCGGCCTGAAGAAACAACCTGTATCAAGTTCTTGCATGATTCAAAAACAAAAATTTTCTCTTTGCAGGAAGCTTTCTTGTCTGTGGGGAAAAAAATGTACCAGGATGGCACCAGAAGTGAATGTGTGCTCCAACACAAACCTGCTCAAGGGTAGAAACATTTCAGATTTTTCTCTTTAAATGCTCACTGAATAATCATCCACAATAGGACCCCAAGAAAAGTCATTTTCAAAGTGCACTGAATGTAGTTACTGTTTTAAATAATCATGAAAATAATCATACTAATTTCAAACCACAAAAAATAGCCTTACAGCTCATGATATATGGAATCATTTTAACAACATGTTGTGCTTGCTGTTTAATCTTCCCACCACTTACAAGCCTTATTTAAAGAAATGATTAGGGATACTTTCAGGAAGCCATCACTTTTTCTACAAAGAATGTTAAACATTGTTCCCCCACGCCTCCTCGGAAGCAAGGTCATATTGCGTGATTCAGAAGCCCGCCATTCTCTACAGTCAAAGTAGCTTAAAAACTAATTTACAGTTATATAACATTTGTTCTGCTACCAATCAAAAATCATCCTGAAACAGCCTCTGGTCCACCATATACAAATATACACAGTTATTCTTAGCTACGTAAGTGTGCATTATGAAAATCTGGGTGGCGGTAGTGTAGTGAACAGGTAATAATTTATTATTAGAAGAAAATGGTCATGTTAATGGAATTCCGATCCATTTCTTCTGATCAACTAAAATGCACATTTCAGACCAAGTGCCCATCTTGGTTCTTTTTACAAGCCTCCACTTAGGTTTTAGTATGCATTCATTAAAACTGTCATTCATGTCAGTCTTTGATACTAAGAGATAGCTAGCCATGTTAGTCTGAAGTCAGGCAGAAGAAAAGCAGAAGAGCACCTTAGTGACTAACTTGTTCAGAAAGTAGTCTACTTTGTTAGAAGCTATGAATGCTCCATCAGATGTATCCAATTAATTACCATACTTAAGGGTGCATAGGTTGACACTGTGCATAGGTCAACTCCCAGCTTTCTGATCTGAAAGGTAAGGATTTCCATAGGCACAGTGTATAAGTCAGAGCCAGGCTCAGTGCTTGGCTGCCACAGCCCCATCTCATGTGAGCAGCGCTACTCACAGGGGATAAGGCCGCGCCAGCCAAGCACTGAGCCTGGCCAAGCCCAGCCCCATCCCAATCCCCATCCTCTACGAGTGGCACTGTGCTCGTAGGGGATGGAGCCGCTGAGAGAGTGGTGCTGCTGAATGCCGAGCTGGTGCTGCTTGCAGGGAATGAGGCCACCCCATCCCCTGAGAGCGGTGCAAGGCTTGGCATTCGGCAGTGCTACTTGCAGCAGACAGAGCCAGGCTTGAGGCTTGGCTGGCATGGCTCCATCCCCTGCAAGCCTGGTGCCACTGACAGGGGACAGAGATGGGGTTGGGCTCAGCGCTCAGGTGGCGTAGCCTCATCCCCTGCAACTGGCACCAGCAGCACCGCTCGCAAGGGGTGGAGCCAAACCAGCCAAGTGCTGAACCCAGCCAAGCCCAGCCCCATCCCCTATTTTTGATGTGGCATGTTGTATAAGTTGAGTTTGATTCTTAAGACACAAAAATTGGCTTCAAAACTTGACTTATACACCTTGTGGGGCACACCTTGTGCTGCTGCTACTTGTCCCCAGGGAATGCCCATGTAATGCACACTCTAGTGCATGGCAGGTTACCCTGGGTAGGGTATGAAAGGCTGGGGCCAGCAACTGTGGTGGCCACAACAGCCTTACCTGGAGTCCTAGGGGGTCTCAGGAAGCTGCAGCCATGGCACTCCTGCAGCTGGGAACATGGTAAGCAGCCAGAGAGTGTGGCTAGAGCTGGCCAGGCTCTGGTTTTGGTAAGCATGCTGCCAGCATGTGCACTACTGTGTTTTTTTATGGTGCGGGTTTTTTTTGACCCCAGGATCTCCCGGGGTCAAAACAACTCCCCAGTGCTGCAAGGCAGCAGTGCAGGGCATGCCTGCAAATGCAGCATGCGACTCCTGAGATGCGTCTGCTGCACCACATAATGCATGTCTGTGCTTGTCTGGATGCAACGTAAGGTGCCACCCTGCCCTGCCTTTTGCCAGTCTTTGATACTGAGAACTGACTATATGAAGATGAAATTCTATATTGGCACAATCCACAATGCCTGTATTCCTGGGTGGATAATAACTTCGCAAGAATTGTTGATGTGTTAAATTTGCCAAAATTGACTATATGAAATGTCTCATGCAGAAGACACAGTCAATTATTTTTTAGACAATTTCAAGGAACATCATATTGAACAGACCGGTATCCTGTTTCCATCACTGCCCCAAACCAAACACTAAGCAGAAAATGCTTGACCCAAAAGTTACCTACAAATCTTCCACAGCAACTGGCTTATGCCATAACAAATTAGGGACTATATTCTTTCCAAAGTCATTTTTAAGTTTTTACTATTCTAAAATTGTCTATTGCTATTAAATAAATGTCCAAAAATTTAAATACTCCTTAACTTTACACTGAGGCGATAATTTGTAGTAGTATGTTTTATAGGCTAATTATGGAAAAATATCAATTTGAATTTGCCATATTTCAAATTAACTGATCATTCGTGAATTTAAAAAGGAGTACAAGTCTTTAAGAAGTATTTCTCAAACAACTAATTTTGTATAAATGTATCATCTCTTTCCGGTTTACTCATCTATTCTCCAAGATCAACATCACCCATACCTTTCATCCTTGAAGGAATTGGGATATTAAGCTTTGTAGTTTTGTTAATTTCTGGGAAGGAGATCTTATCCACTTACCTACGTGCTTCATTACATATATAGATTATGTGAAGCTGTAAAGCGAGGGCAAAGAGCCCTTTTTTTCTTTTTAATAATCACATTGTATTTCAGCTACTGGACTGTCCAGCAGCTTCTATGAAATCCATGACTGATAAATCTGAGGTGGTATTTCTTGCTTTTTTTCAGACACTATGATTATTATCTGTGAGACTGTTACAGAGCTTGTTTGGTTTGAGTTAACTTTAACCTGCCTGGAGCTCAGTGTTTCACTGAGGATTAAGATTGGTGATTATCGTTCCCATTTGAATGAATAATTCTGGCTGATGTAAACACCTTTTCTAGTCATATAAGACTTGGCATCTCCAAGTTAGACTGCTGCAGTGTGGTCCTAATTTAGCTCCCTTCAAAATTCTAGACGCTATAAATGTTGGGAAATATAGCTCCTTGTTTGCTCCCTTATATAACACCCGGGAGCACATTATACCCAACTTCCTGCCAGAGGACATATACCAATGTCTTCTTACTGCAATTTAAATCCTTCATAGCTAAGATTGCCTCCTGCCCTTGCTCCTGTTCCAACACTTATAGAACTTGGGTTCTACCAATATTGAGTTGGCAGGTTGCTAACTTTCATGGCTGAGTGACTTTGGTTATAAAATTCCCTTCCAAGGGAAACTCAAAAGAATATCTTAATTGTGCATAAGGCATGTACCACCTTCCCTTTATTCAGAGCAGTTTATTTTTAAAAATGTCTTGGCTTCTCCCTTGTTTGGTTAAAGTATTGTGCTCTTGCTTAGCATTGCATGCATCTCTTGTTGCCATACGTATTGCAAGATAGATAGTTTGCTTCCCCATGGACTAAATGTTTTTGGTGGTTACAGACTGTATAATTAGGGTTGTTAAGATTTGTTTTAACATCTTCTAATACATTTATTATGATTATTGTACTTTCCTTAAATGTTTCCCCAAGAGGTACTTAATACACTGAGAACCAGACATAAATTATGCTAGCATACTGTACTTTAACCTCTACTCTGCTAAACACTGTCTTGTAAGGCACAATTAAATAAGGAATACAGACCCAGGTCCAAGTTAAATGATGAACAAATATCAGCTTCCAAAGGTCAAAATGGGTGCTGATAATTTCAGTCCATATTAAACTCCTGCTCCGTGGATCAAGAGCATATGCTGCCCAGATCAAGGAATTTCCAGTGAGTTACCTGTCATTCCTCTTTTAGCAGCAGTGAGAGTTGGGCAGCTAGGATTGTTCAACTACTCTGAGAACAAGGGAATGGCAGACTTGTTTTACCTAATTTCAAACAAGGGAATGGCAAACATCTTGGGCTCTAAGTTTGACTCAGATTTAAACAATAACTGGCTTTAGTTTTGCTTAGGAGAGCCTGTAAAAAACCCCCAAAAACAATGGGGGTAAAAATAGATCAAATCAGAAGAAAACAATCCAAAGTCACTATCTACACATGTGCCCATATTAGGGTGTAGTACATTAACTCCACCATAAGATAGTACTTGTCCTGGACAATATTATCCTATGGTGGAGTAATTCACACCACTACAACACATGTGTAGATGGTGCCCAGGGCTGGCTAGGAAAGTGGGGTGGGCTTGCTGCCTGCCAGATAGCCCTGTACTATAGCACCTTTGTGCCCCAGCCAGCCCTTCTGCTGCCCGATGTTGGCACCCAGAGCCCAGAGGTGATTTGTGGGGCCCCCTGCCAGCCAGGGGCTTCACCACCCCAACTCAACATGCTGCAGTAATGGGCACACATGGAAATTCTGTGCCTGGGAGAAATAAACTCTGGCACAATCTGTACCAGAGTTTATTTCTTCACCCTAATTGCACATGTAGATGATCCCAGAGACTATGAAAAAGGAGTTAAAAGAATCTCTTGAAAAATAAATGCATTATATAACATATACAGAATACAAATACTCATTTGGATTAGCCTAGCTTCTGATGGGTCAGAAATCACATCTACTCTTCCAAGGACACAATGCAGGTTTCCTAGCTAGAGACATATTTTAGTTCAGATTCATTTCTGATGTTAGAGGATTTACTCCATAACAGGCCATTAAGATCATGTGTAAACTACGTTAGTTTTCAAACCTAGATAACAAAAGAAAAAAGAAAAAAAGTAAAGCAGTCCCTGAAAATAAAGATAATTTAACAAGGAAAAAAGGAAAAATAATAGTTCCTAGGGTTCATAAGTCCTTTACTTGCACTTCATGAACAACAACCCTACTCTCTTGCTAATATAATCTAAGTTCTTTATAATACAAGACCAATTTATAATATGAAAATCACTAATAGTTTTAAAACACTGAAAATTAAAAGATATGTAAAAAATATTTCTTGAACACAATTCTGAATTTAAACTTTCAAACAGTCATTAGGTTCATCTACATCTTTGGGGCTATGACTAATAAGAATATTGGAATTAATGTCAGAGCTACCCTTATTGATGGCCTAACTCCATAGGCATCAAAACAATGGGCATGTGCACACATGCAGGCACATGCGCTTGCAGCAGTTCATATAGGAGTGGCACAAATTTGTGCCAGGGATTTTTGCCTCAGTACACATGCCCAGAAATGTACTTTGTGTGTGGGGCAAGTTGTGCCACCTGTGATGCCCTACCAGTATAAAAACCTGCCCCTGTGCTGGCCCCTCATTAAAAATACCCAAAATAGTGTTCTTTCACTATTAAAATGAAATGCAACTATATAGAGAGAGATCAGTTGGGCAATGTTTTATTGATATATTTACAGGTTTAAAGCAATTTGGAAGCCTACCAGTGCCTCTATCATCATAATAAAATGGATTCTATATGGATATCTATACACTTCGGCATTTACTTTTGGTTTTTTTGTCATAGAAAAATCAGAGCTACCCCTACCTTCTTCGCTCAACAGGAGGTACAGCACTGAGCAGCACTGATATGCCAGTGCCCTGCCCCTGCCCCTCACAATCAACCCACAGCATGCCCTACTCCTCAGTCCCCTCACTCCTGGCCCACAGCCCCTGCCTGCCCCTACTAGCTCCCTCCCAGTCACAGCTCTGTCCCAGCACCAGGACATGAGTCCAACTGCAGCTGTCCCACCCGCTGCTTTGTGGCTCTGAGCTGTTCTGCTCCCTGTTCCATGCTATCCCTGGGAAACCCTTGACTGTGGATCAGGAACTGAACTGGGCCCTTTCCTCCCAGGCCAGCCTCCCCCTGCACAGGCTGTTCTAGGGGGGCAAGGGCTCTGGAGATCTTTCCTACCCTGAGCATTCCCCTACCCCAACCCCCATTTCTCTCTCACAACCCCCTGCTGCCACCTCCACCCTTCCCCCCAGTCCATCACACCCCACAAGTGATTCCTGGGACACATGTCCCAGCACTGGTGTAAGCATGGGGCAGGGCTGCAGTGTGGCAGTTGCCCCTGCAGCCGCTGCTCCCACCAGCAGTTCCCTTCCCATCCTATGTGGCTGGCTGGACATGCAGAGTGTGAGATTTGTGTGGGGGATGTGGGGTTTGTGGGAGTGAGGTTTGGTGGGGTATGGGGCTTGTGTAGGGGCTTGGGGTTTGTGGCTGTGTATGTGGGTAAATTGTGGCAGGACTGTGGGTGTGAGGGGCTGTTCAGGAGGGTTGGGTCTATTGACTCCCCTGAAAAGCACATCCCCCCTGCATAGCTCACTGACAGCCCACCCTGCCCCCCTCCCCCCCCACATGGCATACATGCTCCCTCACGGCACACATAACCCTTCCGCAACAGCAGTAGTCATCAGGATGTTCAGAGCCCTCCTGGCACAGCCCCCACATGGTGCAGGGTGGTGCAAGACAGCGCAGTGTGACCCCAGCTGCCTGGCACCCAGCACTGCATGTGCAACATAACATGGGCCTGGCCCGGCCCAGGGCTATGCACCTTCAGGCAGGACTATCACCCGGGACCTGGCACTGATCGCACGGGCCACGTGTCATGCTGGGCCATGTCCTGCCTCCATGGATCCGGCCCAGCCTGACGGTGCATGGGGCCTGTGGGAGCAGGACCGGGTCTGGCATTAGACATGGTCACTGTGAGTGGTGCCAGCCCAAGTGGCCTGGTCCTGCCCGAAGGTGCACATCCCCGCTCCGGGCCAGGCCAGGCCAGGCCAGGGCGATGTGGCACAGGAAATGTCAGGTGCCAGGCAGCCCACACCATGCTGTGGGAGGGAGCTGTGCCAGGAGGACACCGAGTGCCCTGATGGCCGTTGCTGCTGTGGGATGGCTGTGGGCCCTGCAAGGGACAAGCAGGGAACCCACCCCTCCACAGCAGCCACCCCCACACACAGTCCCTGCTTCAGTCCCCTCCAACCCTACTCCCTATTTACCAAGGGGCAGAGCTCAGGTCCAGGTCACTGCAGCCTGCACCACTCCTTGCCCCACACAGGGAGGCAGTGTGCTGCAGCACTGGATCAAGGGGCAACCATAGAGATGCTCTGGCTGGCTACCACAGCATCTCTTTGGAGGACCCCAATCTCCAGGTGCACCTCAGGGCATGGTCCTGGACCATGTCCTGCCCCACTTTTTTTCTGTGGGTTTTTTGATACTTGGATTTCCAGGTATCAAATTTTAAGCCCACGCTGCAAATATGCAGTGTGGGGAACATTTTTTCATTTGCAATGTGCCTCTTGCAGCATCTCAAACTAGTTTGAAATGCTGCAAGAGGCAGGTGTGTCCTCATCTGGATGCGTCCAATAAGGTTTAACTGGGAAACATGAATAATATATACTAACAGTGACTATGCTCACTTTTACTCATGTGAGTAATCCTTTCTAATGTAACAGGTAGGATTATTGAGCCTGTGTATATAAGACAAGACTATTCACTGATGGATGACACTCTTAAGCTGTATGCACATAGACTTTTACTCTAGGCATGCAGTTAAACTTAAAGCTTTACAATAATCTAAAATGATATTTTACAAGGAAAATAAAATTCTTTGACTGAAAGATGCCATTAATACAAACCAGAAACTGATCTGAATGACTTTGCCCACAAGAATGTAATTATAAGCAAATACAATATATTTAAAGATTTCAAGAGGTAATACACTTGCTAATTTTTTGTTTCCTTGTTTGGGAAAAAACACTTTCTTTGCTCTTTCATCGTTATTAGTATAAACTATCTAAGGAGATGTTAAAAAAAAAACTGCCTTTCAGGACCGCTACATTATAGACATCTTGTCTTTATAAATACAGCCTCAGATGGATATTTTAACCACTTTGTAAAAATTCTAAGCAGTGTCATTTTACGCTGCATCATACGTTTAACTTTGTTGCAAAACTGCAGTCATTCATCATTTACCAGAGCAGAAATTGCTTTCACTTAGACTTCTGTGCTATAACAAAATTCTAGTATTAATATATGCTAGGAAAACATTAAATACTAAACATAATTAAATATCTAGACAGCCAGAAGCTTAACTCTTAGAAAACTAGGGGTAAGATTCCAGATACTGTACCAAATTGTCTAGGGAAAGACATTACACATAAACTGGTTTAAGTGATCAGAAATTGGTTTAAATCTGTAACAGAACAGACGTCCAGTGCATATAAACCAGTCTGAAAATGGCTGAAAGCAGTTTGATATAAACCTGGTAGAACGCAGTATCAGATTTAACTGATTTCAGTGAAACCAGTTTATGGAATGTCTGTCCCAATGTCTTCCTGGTTTTAGTTAAACCAGAGACCCCCAGCATGCCAGAGACTTCGTAGCTCTGGGTAGGGCTCTCTGCTCCAGAGAGCTGGGCTGGCCCCTCCCCTGGAGCTCTGACGGAGGCTGCAGGTACAGCAGTGTGTGCCTGGCTTCCTCCTGCTCCCTTTTCACCACTCGGTGCTCAAGCAGGGATTCCCCCCTCCCCTCTGCCTTACACAGACACGTCTCAGCACTAGCTAGCATACTACATGCTGGCTACAGTTCGCGCTATGAGAGACAGGACAAAGGCAGTGTTGGCTCAGGGCTTTTTGGAGCTAATCAACAGGTAGCTGGTAGCGTCCCTCCATGCCTTCCTTGGTAAAAGTTGTTTAAAGAAGAGCTTGAACTAATAAGAGATGCTTTGTTTTGTTTGATAGGCTGATAAATGCTAACAACTCCCTGTGTAACTCCCTGCTGTGTAACTAAATGCTCTGTTATCAACAGCAGGGGGGGAGAACCCTTCCCTAATCAGAGCGTCCTGTAGGGGCCTGGCCACACCCCTCCCTCAGCTCAGTACTATGAAAGGGAAGGGAGGGCTGCTATAGCGCCTCCAGCTTCTAGCCTGAGCCACTGCAGGCATGTGCCTGCATTTCTGGAATGAAAAAATGAATGTCTATCCACCTCCAAATCAGTTCAAGCACTGCAAGTTAGACTAACCTGCAAAGATTGTATCAATCCAGGCTCAGGCTTTTTAAATGTCTGTCTCTAGCCCTTATGCTTAAATGAACCTGCAGCAACCGAAGAATAATTCCATTGTTATCACAATGGAACATCCTGCCACAAGAACAAATTATTATTATGTGGCCCTACGTATATGCTTACTAAACCCTCCCCTCCACCCCCCATATATTTGCTTATAAGCTTAACTTGACTCATGCAAGTAGTTCCACTGAAGTCAATGATGCACATATACAGCTGGTGTAAACAGTTATAGCTACACTAAAGTCAGTGGAGTTATCACAGTTTCCATCAATGGATGATCTGTCTTGTGCCAGTGAGATTAGCATATGATTAAACAAAAAGGTAGTACTCTAGAAATACAAATAAAAGTAGTATATCATCTGTATCATATTATGATTGGGATTAAAAAGGAAAGTAGAACAAAAATTGTGATTATGTTGGACACACTTTGTGAGATTTTCCTTTTATAGGCTTATATTTCAATTCAAGACAATATAAGAAGAAAGAACAGCTATTTCTATTTTTAACAGAAAATTTAAATGTTATAAGCAGAAGGAAAAAGGCATTTTATACTTATCACACATGAACAATATCCACTGCTTCTAGACACTTTGTATTCAGAAGCATCTGTTAATACATAGGAGGGATTTTCAGTACCTGAAAAGAAATGGGCCTTGAAGCCTTTCTTTGAGACAGTGTTGTCAGATCTGAACTCAATTCTCATGTTGTTGTACTGTGATGTGATCACTTCAGGCACTTCTGTACCACAAAATTTACCATGCAGTTTAGAATCAGAAGAAAGGCCACTACGGATCTCCACATAATCATATTTGCAAACCTGGGAACAAAGATCTTTATTTTAATCAAATGATCTTTCACATAAAATGTATGATCTTTTATGTTACTTTGACATTAAGCCATCAAGAAATAAAGTATTTTATAACATTATTAGTATCTTTTGCTGCAAATCTCAAATTCTTTTATAGTGATGTGTATGGATTTTATTCCAATATATTTGCAGGCACACTAAAACATATCTAGAAATTAGAAGTTTAAAAATTAAATCTTTTAGGACAAAGTTCATTCATATACACATACACACACACACACACATATATATATAATCTACATTTTAAAATGTTTAAGAATTCAGCCATTTAATTGAGAAGGAAAAAAGTAGTCTGAAGACATTTGACTAAGACCTGCAAATGTCCACTTTGAAGAATAAAAACCATCTTTCAGTTGATGAACAAGAATCCAAAAACTATGAATGTTAATATTGGACCCTATACCTTTAAACAAAATGGATTGCCTTTCATATGGAAATGGGACACACAAAGTTTTTTTTATATTTTTTTTTTTTACTTATGAGAATATAAATCTTCAGTATTAATCCTAACATCTTTTTTTAACAGTAGTACATCTATAATGCAACAGGCTAATACATGTAATTTTCATTAAGCAATTAAAAAAAAAATCACCCCTTATGCAATACTCATAATACTTTCAGTGCATAATCCCTTGTCCACATAAACCTTCCACCCAAAAATACTTCTAAGCTTCTTAAGCTCAACTATCAATCATTTAATCAAAAATGTCCTACTTGTCTGCAATTAATAGCTTAAGAGAAAACAGTGGCCTGAAGGATTCGGATAGGACACAGATTGTGCATTAAATCCAAGTACACGCATGCAAGATTATTTTGGTTTTTGTTACTTATAAACCATGAACATAATTTTCAATGTTTCCCCATACTTTAATGCTTCCAAACTAATATTTGAAAAGTACTTATAATTAAAGATGTGGAAACACAGCTAATTCAATCATGATTAGATGTAAGACTCTTAACAGAAACAATATTAACTTAACAGCTAAAGTTTATTTTTACTGATCTAGTTTTGAGCTAAATCTCATCTCAGTGCCTTTGGATTTATAAATACAGGTTCCAATAATGTTAATAAATCTCAATATCCTTCTCTGTACAAAGATTATGTATTAAGGTGAATTGTGATGTTTTAGTGGGTTTTAAGTAGACCTTTATCCAAGCGTAGACTTTTGTAGTTTAGTTTCCTTTATATAGCACCATATAAAACTTTGATAGAAGTACAGGCATATTAATTTTTTTTATTAGCATAGTATTTACAGTTACTTGTAAATATAACCTAAGCCAATATAAAAACTATTTATTCAGCAAAAATAGTTTCACAGTTAATGGAGCCTCTTATAAAATGAATATGTATTTAGACCAGGGATGCTTAATCCCTGGCCCATGGACAGATCCAGCCCCAGTGCCATGTCATCTAGCTTGTGGCTCCAATGAGCCCATGAATTTGGCAGTGGGGGAATGTGACACCTGTTAAATGACTGGACCCATGGGAAAGTCTGGGCCCTTCACATGCCTTGGAAGGTTTGGGAGGTTTTCCCAAGATCCCAGAGTGGTTCCACTCAACTGCAAACTTGTCACTTGAGCAATCAGTTGCAGGCTTTCTGGCCCTATTGGCATCCGGTGACACAAGGCATCTTATGGGCTGAGTTTGTAGCCTCCATCTGCCCCTATAGCCATGCACATATCTTGCAGATTATATACGGCAGGGGTTGCAACATTTTGGGGCAGAGTGCCAAAAACACCCACAACCTTGACTTGTAAAATGTTGGCGTGCCGGGGTGGATGGGGGCAGGGTGGAACCATGACAGGCCTGATCTTTATTGTGGCAGTGCAGCCCCAGCCCCTTCCCTGCTGTCTACTCCAAGGGGCGCATGCCAAACAAAATGCCTTTGCATATCACGCTCTGATACCTATGCCAGGGGGTGCCTATCCATGGTATATGGTATAAATTTCAAGGAGCGACCCAGCTCTACTACTGTGCTTATTCCCCATAGGCCTCAATCCTTTGTTGGGGCTTCAGCCTTCCTGGCTATAGCCCCTTTCCTTTGCCCCCTGCCCTAGGTCCATTGACTTGGAACTCAGCTTCTGGGCCCTAGCCTCATCTCGCCCCTTTTCAGCCTCTAGGCCTTTGGCCCTGGTCTTGCCCTTCTTGGGCTCTGGGTCCATAGCCCTGTCTTGTTCTGTCTCAGTTTCAGCCTCTGAGGTCACTGACCCAGGTAAGACTCTAAACTGGGTGTTCCTCAGGCACCCCTGTCACCTCCATACTGCTCCTGTAGTAGACACATTGGGGCCTCCAGCTGTAAACTTAACTACAAAAAAAATGTACAAGCAACCACTTTCAAACAAAAACCTCCACCACTCCAGGTAAAAGACATCTTGCCAGCTCTCCTCCCCTTGAAGCTATCACCTCTCAGTGTGGTTTGGTACCTGCCGAGTGATCTCCTGCTAACCTTTTGTCCTGGGAGCTCTATTACCTGCAATGCACTGAGCCTGACTGACCTCCTCCCTCCAGGTGCTAGTTTTATATGCCCTGAAGCCCTGCTCCTTTTGGTCAGGTGACTCCCTTATCATGCACAGGTTTTTCTTCTTTTGCCTAAGGGGCAACCTGCCCCTCCCTGCTGCAAGCAGCTCAGCCATGCTGCTTGCAGCCTTTATCTTCTGGCTGTCTAGAAATCTACAACAGTATCCCAGCTTATCACTGTTCAGCTAGCCTTGGCCCAGTTGCATGCCTAGAGCCAGGCTAGCCTGTTGTGTCTTCTCCTTAAGTAACACAGGCCTTTGGCTGCCAGAGGAATTGTATTTTCTTCAGTGTGTGTGTGTGTGTGTGTGTGTGTGTGTGTGTGTGTGTAATAGTTTTTGAAAATATGTTTGATTACTTCAGTTGAGACCCTGATTTAGCTGTACAAATATCAGTACAAATGCAGATGAATGTTTTTCAAGTGGTAATATTGGTGATGATATTTTAAACATTTTATTGGTGGTGATATGTTGAACATTTTCAATCAATACATGACGCATACACAATTTAAAACTACAGTAGTTTTCAGAACCAAATCTCTAAAATATTGCCATAAACTCAGAGTCAGCCATTGAAGATTTTCCTTTATTCTCCAATTTTATTCTGAGCCTTGTTTTGTGTGCATTTAAAATCTATGTTTACCTTGGGGGGGAAAAACATGAAACTGTCTAAATTTCTGATATACATGTGCAAAAACCTATTTGTGTACACAACTGAAATACTTAAACACACAAGTTTTTCATGCCTAGCAGAAAGCCAACAAACAAAATGCAGGATTTTTTTTTCCAAAAGAAGGATATCATTTTCAAATAATAAAAATACTACTGAATGAAAATCACTGATTTCTCTCAAAGCTTAAAATACTATAGAGCTATTTGAAATAAAATATAATTTTCATGTAGTCAAACTGTAGAACTTTACAAAAATGTTGAATGGAAATATTTTGTTCAAATGAGTACGGGGCAGTGGGGGACCTGTAATTAGAGTGGATCTAAAAGCCACTCTAATTAAAGCATTCACAGCGTCTCGTATATCAGTGTGCCCATGCTTCAAAATGGTGTTGGGGGTGCTTTATCTAAAGCTTGTCAAGTGAGCTTTAGATAAAGTGCCCCAAGCTTTAGATAAAGCACCCCTGCCACCATTTTGAAGCACAGGGACACTGATGCATGAGATGCAGGAGGCTGCTGGAGCACAGTAATTGAAATGCATCGGAGCAGTCTCACTGCTCAGGTATAGGCACCCATTATAACCAAATGAAACTAAATGATTAAAAATGGCTGAATTATTGCCTACAATAATATAAAAAATTATAATATCTCAACTCTAATAACATGTAAATATATTTTAGTAAACTATGTACTTTATAGATGAAGATGACTATTTTTTTCTCTCAAGTATGCAGTGCAGTTAATAATCTAGATTAACGGAGATTCAAAATATTCTGATGAGGTTAATTTCACAGTCCAAGTAGTTCTCAACTTCAGGAAATTTATTTTGATGTCTAGATTTTTTCTTTTGTATTTCATTCTATGGTGAATTATTATACTACTTATACTACCCTAAAGTTTCTCTGTTTGCTTAATGTTCACACTTAATGTTAACAAGAATTTTTGCTTTTTCCTGAAGTCTCCAATTCAAAGTCTCATCAGCCATTTAGTTTGTTGACAAGTCAGCTCCAGAAGAAAACATTTTTTAAGGTTTGCTTTAATAAGTACATACTTAGAAAAGAACAAAATCTTCCACTTTTATTCTAAAAGAATCTAGAAACAGTTCTCAAGTTCCGGTAAAATCAAAGAAAACAATTTTGATGGAAAATGCCAGTATCCGAGGCAGTAATTGTTGTATGAGACAATATCTATTTGTGAACAATCGTGTAACTGTTTACTATACAATATTGTGTAAGTCACAGTTTGTGGTTACTTACTTCATTCCCTTCTAATTCAAAAAACTCAAACTTCATTGAAATTCTGTATTGAGTGGGAGCAACCACCTGCCACACGCAGTTTTTGTTTGGAGGATATTCTTTGGGCCACCCTGGTGTGGTTATAGTTCCATTTAGCTTTGTCAAAAGTCCTCCACAGGCAGCTGAAATGTAAATTAAAAAAGGAAGAGCATCACTTATTTTCTGATACCACATTTTGCTATGAGCAGAAGCATATTTAAATAAAAGGTTCATCCCTGCCAGAAACAGGGCCCTATTATACTGTGCATGATCTGAATACAAAGAAATACATAGTCTCCGCCTTGAACGTCTTACAATCTGATGTAAAAAGGTGTGAATGAATTTCAGTGCTTCACAGCCACTTTATCATAACCTCTGATTTCTCTTTCTTTTCAAATTCTGTCTTTAACCCTATCACTGTTGGCAGAGTTCGACTTCCCACTCCTTTGAATATCACAGGATTACCAGGATACTCTTCCTTTCCCTTACTCCCTCTCCAAAATACCTTATCCAAAGTAGTCTTTTCTCCCTAGCTTATATAAACATGCCTCTTCCTAACTGAAGTCCATCTTAGTTGCCCTTTACCCAGTGGTAGTAGCCAGATATTATTCATACATAAGAGTTAACTTTGTTAAAAATAAAAATATATCAATATAAACGTCCCAATTTCTATACTCTGCTATTCATGGTTCTTTCTTAAATATTCGAATGGCCATTAGGCAATTTAAAAATGTTGTAAACATTTACAATCCTGGGGTTTTTTTAGAAGCGTATGTTTTTCTATTATTATTTCCTCTTTTAAAAAAAGTTATTTAGTTATATATGAGAACAATATTATATCACCAAAAGTGCAACAGATAGTAGAGAATGAACAGTTTAAGTCAGTGAAGCCTAAGCATATTCATCTGACAACCTGGCTTCATATTTTAAAAAGTCAAGGAGAGATGTTTAGTTCTGCTCTGCTCCATCTGTGGTACTCACAGTGGCTGTGGTACTCTATCGACATTACTATGGCTGCTGATAGATATGAAAAATAAAAACCAAAAAAACCCCATCTTTTACCTGTATGTTAGGTCAACCCAGCTCCGCAGCATCTGTATAGATCATGCACTTCAAGGGGGCTTTTGGGTGCTTTTATCTAAAGCTGATTCAATCAGCTATTATATAAAGTGTTAAAAAAGCCCCACTGAAGTGCATGATTTATATAGACATTGGGCAAGCTGGATCAAACACAATGCCTCCTCTGGGCATGCACGGTGCAACGTAGGGTGCATCTGCAGGCAGGTAAAACTCAGGTACCTGCCCTGGGTTTGTAGGTGCCTAGAGGAAAATCTCTTTGTAAGGGATTTCCCCCCATGCACTTGCAAACTCAGAGTGGGGAATCATACTGAGGTCCCTCTGCAGACACACATCCCAAAGCCCTGACTTTCCCCACACCTCAGACATGTCCCCTAGGGGGGTGGGCCTCGGTAGGCTGGAAACCAAGGCTGGAACTCCCAAGGCTTGAGGGGGTTGAATCTGCCTCTCAAACCCACAGAGCTCCTGCCCCCAGGAGTCAGGAGAGCCCAGGCAGCTTCACACAGCCCAAGTTCTTCTGCCATAAGCAGACAGATAAAGTGGCCAAATTTAATACCGCTTTTTCTTGCAGCCACAAATTTAAGCACTTGTAGTATGACAGCAGGTATTTACACCTTTTTGCTCTCATTTTGTGCCACCACAAAATTTTTATGGCATCACAAAGGTGATGTCTGTTTTCATCCAGTTTGTGCCAGTTCTCATCAGAACTCTGCCTCCAGCTAGTAAGCATTAAGCTAGTAAGATTCATAGGTTCACAGAAATTAGGGGCTGGAAGGAACCTCAGAGATCATCAGGTCCAGCCTCCATGCACGAAAGACTGCTGAGGACAGATGACCCCAGCAAGGCATGTATCCAGTAGTCTTTTGAAGATCCCAGGGAAGATGATTGTACCACCTCTGGGGGGAGTCTATTCCTGATTACGGACATGTGAACCATAAAGTAGTTTTTCGTAATGTCTAATCTGAAGCAACCCTCTATCACTTTATGACCATTATTCCTAGGCTTCTCCTGGGTTGCCTTGGTGAACAGGTGTTATCCTAGCCCCTGATGTTTGCCCCTTATACTGTATACTTAAAGGCTGCCAGCAAATCCCCTCTGAATCTTCTCTTCTCCAGGCTGAACAGCCCCAAGTCCCTCAGCCTCTCCTCATATTGTCTGCTCTCCAGACCTCTAATCATTCATGTGGCCCTCCTTTTAACTCTTTCCAGCTTCTCCACATTCCTTTTGAACTGCTGCACCCAGAACTGGATACAGTATTCCAGCTGAGGACTCACCAGTGCTGAGTAAAGCGGGAGGATGACATCTTTAGTCTCGCTTGCGATGCATCGGTTGATGCGTGCCAGTGTTGTTCGCTTTGCCAACTATAGCATTGCACTGGTGGCTTATGTTCATTTTATAGTTGATCATGACCCTCAGGTCTCTTTTGGTTGTGGTACTAGCTAATGTAGCACCACTCAGAAGTACTTCCTCCTAAATATCTTCCTCTCCCAAAGTCCCCTCCCCCCCGCCCCACAGGGTGGGCAGCTAGCTTTGACCCAAGCTTTTTGCTCCAGCCAAGCAAAGAGGCATGCTCTAGCACCTCCCAGCTTCTGGCATTGGCAATTGCAGGCATGTTGCTAAATTTCTGGAATCAAAAGTGAATGTCTGTTCACTTGCTTATTGTTTCAATCTACACAGTTTAGGACTAACCTGCAAAGATTGAATCAATTCAACCTAAGGTGTTTTGACTGTCTGTACTTAGCCCTTGTTATAAGGAACTTTTGGAATACGGGCTCATTTTGAAACACATTGAAAAAATTGGGAAAAAATCATGGTTTATGAACTACCATATGTTTTCATTGTCAATGGCCTAAAAGGAACTAAAATGCCTCATACAAGCCTATTATTCTGGCAAGAAAAAGATGAGGGAACTAAACAGAAATTAACTGTCTCATAAATCTGTTCACATATCTAGAGAATTTAGAAATTGTAGTTTTAACTTCATCTAAAGGAAGTTGCACTTTTTCAGACATATTACAACATTCAGACAAAGATAAAATATAACATGTTTGAATTGACTGGTGTTTTTTAACTCACTTCATATTATTTCTACTATTTTAATAAACGATAGTGCTGACCTTATATATTTTGATTTATAGAAATATATATATTTTGATTTCCTTGTTCTTAATCAATACTTTTGATGACAAATTATATTTTATACCTCAATATATTGCTCTGTGAGTAAATCTTTGCTAATGCATGGGGAAAGACTACACTGTTGTGAAGTGAAATTACAGAGTGGATCAAAGTACAAATTAACCAGACTCCACTGTATATCATTCTACTGACAATAAAGCCTGAACAGGATAAATTTACAATCAATGAATAAGACTATTATAGATAGGCAGTAATATGTTATAGACATACTACTGTTTCCTAGCATGAAGCTATCTCAATGTTTTCTCAAGTGGATACTCATACCTAGACAAATTCCTGCTTAAGTCACAGAACATGAAAAACATACTGTAAAATGGCTTTGTAAAATGTAATCTAGGACCTTAACAACTAGGTTAGGGACAGACATTACACATAAACTGGTTTAAGTGATCAGAAACTGATTTAAACCTGTAACAGAACAGATGCTCAGTGCATATAAACCAGTTAGAAAATAGCTGAAACTGGTTTGAGATAAATCAGACTTAACTGATTTGGGTCAAACTGGTTTATGCAATGTCTGTCCCACACCCACTACTGGTTTAAAATAAACCAGACACCCCTAGCATCTCAGCATGCTCTCTGGCTGGGCGGGGCTCTCTGGCTGGAGCTCAACAGAGACTGCAGGCTGCTTCCCCCTTCCCCTCACCACGCCCTGCTAATCAGGAATTCCTTCCTCCCCTCTGCCTTGCTGAGGAGGTCTCTATGTATTAGCTAGCAGACCACATGCTGGCTATGGTCCATGCTGAATCAACAGGCAGAATCAACAAGTAGCTGGTACTGTCCCTCTGTTGTTTTCTTAATTGGGTGATAAACACTGTTATAAATTCCCTGCTGGGCTAATCAGAGTTCCTGCCAGAGCCTGGCCATAACCACCTCAACTCAGTCCTGTTGAAGGAAGGGAAAGCTACTCTAGTGCCCTCCGGCATCTAGCCTGAGCCACTGCAGGTATGTGCCTGCATTTCTGGGATGTCTGTCTGGTTACAAAACTGATTTAGCCTAGCCAGGTTACAGTAAGCTGCAAAGATTGAATCAATTCAGGCTCAGGCTTTTTGAATGTCTGTCCCTAGCCCTAATGGCATACTGTACCTTCACAACTCTTTTTATCAGGTGCAAGTTCATACCCAGGATCACAAGCACACTGATAGCTGCCCAGAGTATTCACGCACCGCTGTTCACAGCCTCCATTGTCAGGTTTGGCACATTCATCTTCCTCTATCAAGATAGAAAGGAATGGAAAATGCTTAATTAATAAGTCTTTACCTTCTTCACAGCTAACTAAATAGATCTCCAGCTTGTTGCATGCACACCATTGTAATTTGTACTAAATAACACATCATGTCTGCTGACTACAGTATTTTTAAATTGTTATGGACCTGCAATGAGAAAATAAAGCTTATGTTTTCCTTTTTCACAACAATAGCAACTGACAGCTGCAGACCTCATTTATAAGCTTCCATTCAATAATTTAGGCTGCAGCAATCTAAAGGTTGTGTAAAGTACTGAGAGAATGATTGGAAATCCACATCGGGGTCAGCTGAAGGGCACTTTATCTCCAACAGAATGAATTTGTACATTATCCTGTATTCATACTCAAAACCAGATTAATGGAATCCTCAAATTCCAGGTTTTGATTCTCCTGATATTAAAGAGAAAAAAATACAGCAGGAAAAAAGGAATACAGTATTAACTCTTCTAGCTTTAAAATATGCTCATTATATCCAGGCCAAATATACTTGAGGTACAGAAATATGGCATTACACAGTGACAAACATGGAGAATGCTTTCTTTTGAAGTTAAACAATATAACAAAAACAACCCTTTCCCTCCTACTTTTACATCTATAGCTTTCACTGTGCTAGTGCAGAGTTTAGATTGATGGTACAAGCTTAATCATCACTAGCCCATTATGACCACACAAGAGGATAAATGGCTGTCCCCTTACTTTTGTGCATGCACTTGGTGCACCACAGGCTGCCAAGTGGAGGGGAAGCCAGAGCCACATGCTTCACTTCCCCATCCTATCCAGGAAGGCAGGACAGGGTGTAGATTGGGTGGACCTTGCCACTATGCTTGCAGTGGGCTGACCAGTGTAGATGCATGTGGAATGATAACGGAAACATGCTAGACAAGGCACTGTCCCCCAAACCTCTTTGGAGTGTATGGAGGATATTAGGGGTGTTTTACACATGCATTTAAGCATGCTGAAATTTGATGCACATTATCTTAATGTGCATTAAGCAGGTTTACACAGATGTCTACATGTGCATGTATTAAAGCCCATTAGCACGGTCTGTGGACTGACTTGGGACTAAAGTTAGTCCCAAATCAGTCAACACACACAGCGTTAATGTGCTTTAATTCATCTACATGTCTGCATTGTGACTTGAGAGCCAGATCCATCCTTCACAAACCGTATTTTAATAAATACCTTTAAAAAAGTTAGCAGCAAACCCTGCTTTGTTAACAGTTCCATCAGAAACAAACTTCATCCACAGGGTATTGGAGGTAGATCTAATATCATCTGGCTTATCATAGCCACAGAAATGGCCAATCAAAGGACTATTTTCACTGGTTCCATCTCGAACTTCTAAGTAGTCATAAGCACAGTTGTCATGTCTTTCAATCTGTAAAGACATCAAAAACATTTTTTTAAACCATGGGCATTACACATTCCTAAACACAAATCCTTTTCTGTTGATAACTGAATAAAAACTTTGATGAAGGATAGATCTCTGATCATATTACATAAAACTGCTTATTAATAATACTGCTTATTAATACATTGATTTTTTAAACAAAAGCATGATTTTATAACATTGATTTTATAACATGATTATATAACATTAAAATATTATATAACAACTCAGTTAAGATAAAGTATATTTGGAATAGATAGAAAACAAAACTCTGCTTGTGAACCCCAAAACTTTGATCTAAATTAAATGGGAGGTCTCTATGTTTCTGTACATTCTAATGTGGAAGTCTAAAAAAAAATAAGTTGCTAGCTTTTAACAGAATAAAAATTTTAAGTTTTATTGAGTTAAATATTAAATACATCATAATATATAACATGTTCCTTTGTATTGTTTATGTAGATACAAAATTAAATGTATTTTATGCTCTCCCTCCATTTTCAAGGTAGTGCAAAATGTGTGTGGAAAATATATGTAGTGAGGAGGGGATCATGAAGTGGATAATTAGTTTCAGGCCTTTCATAGTGTGGGAAGCAGATTGGAATTAGAAATTCACTTCTAAAATGATTAGTAATGAAAGAAATAACAGAACTGATATTTAAATTGTCATTTCATTTTCAATCTGTTAAATGCCCCATTTCTCCAAGTATTCTGATGATAAGCAGCATCAGAACTAGAGTTAGAATACATAGTAAGGAAGGTCCAGATAATTTAGAGCACAATCTTCCTAGTAATGGTTTGAACAGGAGTTGTGTGTATATAGCTAATGTAATCAGAGGCATATGTCCAACTGAACATCCAAACTCATAGAATCATAGAAAATTAAGGTTGGAAAGGACCTCAGGAGGTCATCCAGTCCAACCCCCAAAGTTTGAGCCAAAGTTTGTCTAGCCAGGTCTTAACCTCCAGGGATGAAGATTCCACAACCTCTCCAGGTAAACTGTTCCAGTACTTTCCTACCCTCCTTGTGAGGAAATTTTTCCTAATATCTAAACTAAACTTCCATTGCTGCAAATTGAGACCACTGCTCCTTATTCTGTCACCTGCCACCACAGAGAAGAATCCAGATTCATCCTCTTGAAATCACATTGAAACCTGTTATGAAATCTCCTCTCAGTCATCTCTTCTGCAAACCAAATAAGCCAAGTTATCTCAGTCTCTCCTCATAAATCACATGTCCCAGCCCTCAAACTGCTTTCATTGTCCTCTGCTAGACTCTCTACAGTTTGTCCAAACCCTTTCTGTAGTGGGGAGCCCAAAACTGAATACAGTACTCCAGATGTGCCCTAACTAATGCTGAATAGAGGGGAATAATCACCTCTCTCAATCTGTTGGCAATGCTCCTACTAATGCAGCCCACTATGCCATTAGCCTTCTTGGCAACAAAGGCACACTGTTGGCTCATATTCAGCTTATTTTCCCCTATAACCCCCAGGTCCTTTTCTACAGAGCTGCTGCTTAGTCAGTCAGTCCCCAGCCTGTAGTGGTGCATGGGATTGTTCCATCCAAAGTGCAGGACTTTGCACTTCTCCTTATTGAACCTCAAGACATTACTTTCGATCCAATCCTCCAATTTGGCTAGGTCTCTCTGAATCCTAGCGCTACCTGCCAGTGTATCTACTATTCCCCCCAGCTTTGTGTCATCTGAAAACTTGCTGAGGATGCACTGCATCTTATCTTCCAAGTCAATGATGAAGATACTGAACAAGACAGACCTCAGGACTGGCCACTGGAGCACTGCACTTGATACTGGCTGCCCGCTAACCATTGAGCCAGACACTTTTCTATACACTTTACAGTCCATTCATCCAACCTGTACTTCCTTAGCTCGCTTGCAAGAATGTTGTGGGAGACCATAGCAAAAGCCTTGCTGAAGTCAAGGTTCAAATCCTATAACAGGTTTTTAGCTTTCTAAAGGGTATGTTTTAACCAGATAGCATCATATTCCAAATGTTAATATTAACCTTAGATTTTTTTCAATGATTACATTTAGTGTATGTACAACTTTTGCAAAACGTTATTAACATCAATACATAAAAAACCCACTGTTATAGTCAGATGTAGGGAGAAAAGTTCTATAAGCGATTGAAATCAATAGTATGATTGTAGGGTTTTCTTAACATCTTGGTTTTATTACAGCATAAAGGCATTTGACAACTCTTGTAATTTAACATCTTTTTCTGTGTTAGTAGAACATTATTTGACTCAAAAAGGGAGTTTAAAAATTATTATTTTTTATAGGCCAAATGCAGGTCTAAATTACATGTGCCCAACACACATTGAAAAATGCTTGAGTTTCCTTTTTGATGATCACTTTTCATTGTTGGCAGAGAAAGAAAAATAAAAATCTATTTTGGACAGTAGTAAATTGCTAAACATCTAAGAGTATAAAAATCAACCAATTTATAAAGTGCTATTGATTTACACTAAAAAAAAATCATGTAAGGTGATCACTTTACTATATTAATATTTTAGTTCAGTACTACTGCAAGTGGTGCCAGTACTAACGATATTTAGAGATTAAGTAACAACACCTGAAAACATAAAAGAGGGGATAAATATAGCATTTTTGGAGAAGCAATAACTGATATTGAAATCTTTTGGCACCAAATAAGAGAGGATTTGTTTGAATTTTTTTTCCTAATCTGTACCTCAGATTTTTGGACATTATGATTCTATGATATCTGGCAGTGCTGCTACACAAGAGTTTGCTATGATAGGCTGCAAAAATCTGTTTTGCTTCCCATTAGAGGTTTAAGAACCTATTTAAATTAATAAGATGATTCTTGCTGAGCCTAGTGGCAACTAGATTGGGCCTATAAACTTTATTTATTGGAGAACTAAAAACTTCATTTTTTCAAATTACATGTGGGTGAAAAGAATCATGAAAACTGTTCACAAATAAAACATGCTTTAATTTTTAGAAACAAGGCTGTAACTGTGTTAGTAGTATAAATCATCAGTTGCTGAAGGCTCCTGAGGAAACCCAGAAGAGAAACATGACAGGACTGGGATGAAGGGAAAAAAAACTAGAGAAATCTCTAAGATAGAGACATTTGCAGCAATAACCAGAAAGGGTATGCAAGGTGAAGTGAGGTCAAGTGGCTGTGGGAATTAGAGAAAGGGGCTGCTGTGGCTCAGACCATGGCATCAGTGTCAGAAAACTCACTTTGCCTCATATACCAATATAAAAAAAACCTTGCATCCAATTACCCCATTCTTCTGACACCTTAAATCTCAAGAAGATCTAAAAAATAAGTGACATAAACAGGCTAAGAAGAACAGAACAAGTTCAGGTCAGCTTTCTGATATACAATCCTTCTGTCATATACAGAAGAGCAAAGATCAAGCATTCCAAGATTCCTAACTTTCCACCTCCATCTGAGGATTGTATCTAGCTTAGAAAGTATTGTAACCAGCCTCTGAAAGTACTTCTGCATGTCAGAACAGCCAAATAAGCTTCCATTTGTTTTAACTATGCATGGGTTTGCTAAGGATAGCACAAGAATTTTCCTGTGGAAAAAAATTACAGTGCATATTTGGAAAATTTTACTCTATGGACTAGTTTCCCTATTTGGAAAATGGGATAAAAATACTTCCAGCACTTGCCCATATCACAGGAATGTTGTGGCTGTTAAATAATAATAATAATAATATAGCACTTTTCCCATGAAGTCTCAAAGCACTTTAAAAGGGAGTTCAGCATCATTATCACCATGGTCTAAGGGCATTAGCAGAGCTAGCAATACAAGTCAAAACCAAGTCTCAATACAGTGCTCTGTTGCGGGGCCACATTGATTTCATGGTTTATTTATCAGCATGACCATATCAGGGCACATATACTATTAAAATCCAGATTCCATTAAAAGCTGGACAATTACTGCTAAGTAGAGTAACAAATTTATCACATTATTTAGCATTTCCCTTTCAAACCACAAATAATGATAAAGGCAAATATTGTAAATATGCATTTAAATGATGGTCAATGTATACTAACCTGTTAGTATAAAACCTACCGTTACCACATACATTCTAATCTCATAGAACACTTATAATTTTAGTATCTTGTGTGTTATATACTGTTTAGTGTAACAGGCTGGTAATGTTTGCCATATTAGCTGATGGTAATCCCAAGGAAAAATTAAGTGGGGTTTATGGACTCACTGAGGCAAGCAACCTGTTTCTTGGAATGCCAAGAAAACAAAATCTCCAACTTTTCTGAACTAAAATAAGACTTTTCATAGGGTTTTCCCCCAAATATTAAATAAGTAAATAAAAACCCCACAGAAACCTGCCAGAATACTTAGACTCATGGTGCAGTACTCAGATGAGGTAAGAAGGGTCCAGTCCCAGTCTTCCCTTCTGCATTCACTTTGATTTAGAAAGAGCAAGGACTTGAACCTGGGTCTACTCATACCCCCTGCAAGTGCCCCAACAGTGGGATACAGAGTATTTAGGGCTAGTGATAGAGGGGAAAAAAAACATACCCTGAATATTTGAAACCTTCTTGACAAAGGTGTCATTTATATGGATGATTCCATGGATAGCTGCAGCTTGTCAAAAAATTCTTGACCACTTTTACTTATTGCCTTATCTGAATTCATAAAGTAAGTAAGGAGCACACTGATCAGTCTTGATATAGGAAATCCACAGTCAGCTGTATTTCCAGAGAAGATTTGAACTGAATTTTATTTTATAGCCACTTTCCTTATTGCCATAGCCAAAATGCACCTAAGGGATGATTTTTTCATTGTCACTGAAGAATTCATGTTTAACTACTTGTTATTCATAAAATAGGAGAAAATGCACTTGCCTGATTTATGCAAAGATAAATGATCTCAGAATACACTGAGATTAATGAAACTACTTTCACAAGGGCAGAACTAACACTGGATGACCCTGGATTAATTTCTGACTTCCATGTCCCTTTAGTAAGATTGAGTACGAATAAAAAAAAAAATCATTGTAAAAAAGGATTTTAAAAAGTATATATACACTTACTGATAGTTGTTAAAATGCATCATTGTAGGGCATGACTAACACTGAGAAAAAAAAGGAAGTGGAGTTAATGATGTTTATCCTGCCCTGCCTAGACATTTTCTAGTATATTTGTCCTTGGTTCCATAATGGTCCCCCATCATGGAACCAAAGACAAATGTGCAATCTTACACTCTTTGGAAGCTGCAATGCCACAGTTGGCAAAACAAGATGACTCCATGAGATAGTCTAAAGTTCTTGGCTTTTCTGGCAGTGTAATTATAGAGTGAAGGTTATTTATAAAGTTATTTTCCTGCATTATGTCCAGATAATCAGAATTCATTACACTTAAATGCACCTTTCAAAGGACAGAAACATAATTTTCTCATGAACAGATTACAATACTTCTTTGCTCAGTCCTTCATTATTTTTGATCCACACTGGCATATAAGACTGAAAGTGTAAGAGACCCTGGACTGGAATCCAGAACCTTGAGTTAGGCTTCCCAAACTATGGTGAGAGTTAGGCACTTCAAAATGGGATCAAAAAACAACCAGGTATTCAATTGGAAGATATCTATAGCTATTCAGTAGGACATTCTGAGGAGAGGGGCTCAGTCTGGCCAAACCCCCATCCATATTTCCTTTCTCATATACCTGAATAAAGCTTAGGCACTTACGTGACTTGCTTAAAAAATGGAGAAGGACTTAAAACTGGTCACTCATTTGAGTGAATGCCTTGTGGTTATGGCACTCACTCAGGATGTGGGGTACATATGGTTTGCTCTTTCCTCTGCCTTTAGAGATTCAACTACTCTTCCTTTCCCATCTCCCTTTCTCCCTCCTGAGGATACACCAACATTGAACAATCATTGGGTAAAATACGTAAGCAGTCCTTGGAGTGGGGATGGGAATATAGGTCTCCATCCTTCCACACAAGTGCCTTAATCAGTAAGAAAGAAAATCATACTCCTTCCTTCTCACACAATGACTCTTTTTTGCAGAGTGGAACAGTTTCAAAAGGAGGTTAAAGGAGTACCCCTCTTTCCTTGACAAGACTCCATTCCAGAATAGCCTTTTGTCATGTGTGTAGGACATCCTTGAAGGAGGTAAGAGATATGTGTTTGAATACTATGAGAGAAAGATGAGAAACTGGGACTCCCACATCTTGGGTGAGCATACTAACTATGAACCTATTTGATAAGTAGGGGCAACACCCCCACTGCTTTTAAAAGAAAGAAACAACCTCCACTGCATTTTTGTCTGTCACACCAATCCAAAAGGCATGTGTTAAGTCTCCTCTGAGAAAGCCTACTAGACTGAGCCCTTCAAAGGAGATATTTCGAGGCATGCCTTTTTCTTTAATCCCAGTCAAGTTTAGACATGACCTAATACTAGTGAGGAGGTGCTCAGTTCTGTTAAAACTAAGGTCTGTGTAGGCATGAGTAGAAGCAGAAATTTAAGCCTGGGGAACAAGAAGATAAAAAAAAAATGGGTGTCTCCAGGGATAGGTGGCAACTTTTCAAGATTTCAGTTTTTGACTCAGTTATCTCAGCCCCATGTGGATGCCTCAATCTGTATTTCAGCCTGGCCTTACAGATATAAAAAGAATGTGCCTTTGGCTAAAGATTTAATATAATTTTCTTAATTAGTAGTGGATACATATACATGCCTGAAACCTGACTGCCTGTCATTAGGAACAAAGTGAAAATAGGTGAGGAATTGCAACCAGCTCTTAACATGAGTACAGCTGTGAAGAGGGCTTTACTATTATTTATTTAACAGAAGGGAATCCAGAATTCATTTAATTTCTTTGTTTCATCACTTATGTATCTTTATTTCTTTTCCCAAAACTTCCTGCGTCAAACCCTTGAGCACATGAAGAAGTTAAAGCAAAAATTCTTGAAACAAGAGGCAACACTAAACCCATAAATGGTTTGAGAAGCAATACTCTCAATAAAACCACTGACTTCTATATACCTTATTTAGTTTATACATAGTAAAGGGACAAACTTGTCTTTGTCTTGTCAAAACCAGCAAACTGATTCATCTCAGGTTATAATAAAAAACAAAACTGCCACCCTATCCCTTAGCATGACTATTGATAGAAAGGCTTTGCTTGACTGTATAGAATAATCTTGTGTAATACTTATACCATAGTGCTACCCTGATCCATACTAATTATAACAGACTTATAATTATAACTCTTCATTATTAGAAGGATATCATTAAGACTTGTACAGCTGCAGAGAATAAAGACTGCTTAGAAGTGTTCAAAAGGCAGATATGGACATGTTAGTTTGGGTAACCAGGTTAGTTTGGGTGAATCAGGCCACTGGAAACCTAACTGGTCTGTGAAAAGATCATTGGGGAAAAAAGGGAAATCCTGTCCTGTGCAGTATGGGATCTTCATTTTAAAACATGGCAAAGATGAGGGGCTGCAGGTAAACAGTTATGAGAACCTCTTCTTGGGTAAAGTTTATGTTCATCACTGCTGGTAAATTTGCTCATGTAAGGCTTAACTCCAGTTCCACTCCACAAACTTGCAGTAGTTTTACAAGGTGTTACATGGTCTTATAGGCTGCAAGATCAGGATTATATATGGATCATGAACACTATGTTGAAAAAAAAGATAATAAAGAAAGATGCATGTTGTTTTTAAAGTCAAGTCAATAATATTGTGAAATATTTGAACAAAAAACAAGTAGAAACAAGAGCATTACTCAATTTAACTGAAGTCTCCAAACTAGTACAGACACGATGCATAGGGGTTGTCTGAAATATCACTTGTCCTTGTTACAGGTAAGTTTACTGGCCTGTGTAATTTCATAGCAACACAGAGATACATTCATACAGAGAGAGAAATACTTCAGAGATATTAAATTGTAAATCACCACCGTATTATTTCTCTAAACATGTGCTGCTAGACCACTTTAAAGGATTGGCTTTTTAAAAAGAAAATCAGAGTACATAATACAGGCAGAAATAGTGGTTTATTTGCAGAAAGACAACCCCCATCCCAACCCTCACAATTAGATTTAGGAAAGAAATAACAGCCCTTTTATTTAATAGACCTTTAAAGCAACCTAGCAGAACGGGATTATACATTTTGTGAAAAGAATCTATTGTCAGTGCTTAAACATTCCAATTCAAATAGCACAGATAACATAAAACCCTTTTAATCTTCTTGAAAATTTCTGCAACTGGAAAGGTTTCAAGTACAGCAAAATTTGACTTCAGAGGTTATTTTTCTTACAGAATTCTTTGTTTCTTCATTGGTTTAATGAGGATTCCCTTAAAATGCCACTGTCATTTATCCACTAAATGGTTTGCTGAGATGAGTTAAAAGGCTTTACCTCAAATGCCTGGAAGGTTAATCCGACATTGTAGTTCTCTGACACAGTTATTTTCCACACGCATTCCTTCATCGGTCTGTAGTCATCAGGATAATTAGGAGACTGGATCTGGCCTTCATTTTTGTGGATCTCACCTCCACAAATTGCTGAGGAAAGCATAAAATTCAGTCTAAGTATATGGTCGATACTGACATGTTTTCCTCTTGAGCTGATATTTTTTGTACCTTTGCTGTAAAGTTGGTGATGGGGTTATACTAGGAAAAAACATGCTACCAAGGTCAAATTGTTGAAACCAAGGTCAACTAAGCTACTGAACATTTTACAGGGAGTCTTTTAGGGGCTGTGTATTTTTACACATTCATAAAGATCTTAAAAACATCAAAATAGTTAAGCTATTGTACTTTTTATATGCCTTTTACTACATCCTGATTTGGAACTTACCATAAAAAAAGAGAAGACTAAGGCAGAAGCTTCATTCTCTACAGTAATCTATGAGTCTTCACCTGAGTCTGACTCCAGTTAAACAACTAACATGAGTAAAGTTACACAAAAACATATGTTCAGAATCAGGACCTATAAACATAAATTCATAGGGTCATAGAAAAGTAGGACTGAAAGGAGCCTCTGGAGACTATCTAGTCCAAGTTCCGGCTCAAGGCAGGACCATCCCTATTCAAACCATCCCATACAAATCTTTGTCTAACCTATTCCTAAAACTACACAATTGACCCTGTTGTACTGCAGACTCCATTAAAACTACATTTGCCACCAAATTTTTACTTTATAAAAAATGGGTTCCATTTTATTTCATTTGGGTGATTCTTAACTTTTGCTACAGTACATGGAGGATAAAAGCCAGATTTTTGAGAACAGTATTCAAGATACAGAACAATGCATATAAAATATTTTCTCTTCTTTAAATAGGATGTCCAACAAGAAATATGTAAAAACTGCCCTTCTCCAATATTCGCATGAGATACTGCTAACCCTATTAAGGTTTGAACAAAATATACCCAACACAACTGAACAAAGACAAATAGAAATGTCCTTATATGCTGTAATCTCCATGTAGAAATTTTGGCATGGGCTAAAGAATAGGACTCAGGAAAGCTAAAGTGAGTTTCAAATATGATGACTGATATCATTAGAAAAGAAGATCTCTGTTATATAGTCATACTGCCAATTAAAAAAGAATATCTATTAAATTAATACTACAAAATATTTCAATATTAAGAACATGTTTTCATATTAATGGTCCATAAGATATATATTAAAATCTTTTTTCCTTATCTTTATCCATAAAATTCTATCTTCTTTATTATTCAAAGTGACTTGCCTTCATAAACTGCTGCAAAACCTTTTCCTACCCAATTACTGCTGCTACGGAATTCTATCCACATCCTGCTGTCAGTAGATGCAAGGACTTCAGGCAGTTTATCACCACAGAACCTACCTAAAAACAAGCAACAAGTAAGTGTATTTTATATCAGCTTTAAAGCCCCAGTCCTGCAAACACTTGTACACATTTATAAACAAGAGCTATCTGAATGCCTTCAATGGAATTACTCACATGCTTAAAGTTAAGCACACGTTTCTGCAGTTTAGTGCTTAAATATTAATACACCCTTCCCCTGATCTTATTATAATAGAATTATCTTTTATAATTCTTGGGTTCTTTTAGTATGAGGCCACCTTCAAAGCTCTTAAAGGGTTTGCCAAGGAGTATTGCATTTTACAGTTTCCATATTTAGAAAGTTATTAATTTTAAAAGAGCAAAAGCAAGTATTATGATGTCTGCAGTCACTTCAGCACTGTCCAACAACATAGCATGCGAGTGCAAAAAAGTTAAAAGACAAAATCACTAATTTTCCTTTCCACTCCTTCCGAGGAGTCAGGTGTAATTTCTGTTTGCTGGTTTTTATTTTATTCCTTTCTACATTCCTTCCCCCCCACCCTTTTTTTTTTACGATTTACTTGCATTTCCTTTTTTGTCCTGACTATACCTACTCCATCTCTTTTGTCCTTTGTTTTACTGATTTTTTTTCTGTTGTCGTTGTGAGAACAGAAAGCTAAGAAGCTTTATCATATATTCTATAAGTCCCGAAGCAGAGGTTCCACTACTAAATTGAGAATCTTTTCTTCTTAACAGTGGAAGGTTCTTGTTTCTAGCCATAGTAGGTCATAAAATGCCAGTCTTTAAGTCCATCACTGTTCCAAGAATGAACATAATGCACACTGGCGGATGACTGCAATGCCGAAGGACTGTGTTAGGAGGCAGTCCAAGAAGGCATGCCACACCTACTCCATGAACTCTATACCTCACAAGGATATAATTAATGCTGAGCATATGTCAATAAATACACCTGAGAGAGAGAATTTATGGCATGCACTTAGTGCTGCACTGAAAAGGTACGTACACTGAATAGTTTTGGAGGAGGAGGGTGTTCACTAGTATGCTCTGGAGACAAAGCAAATATCTTCATTGTAGTGTAATATTAGACCTAACACTTTGTCAGAAGTGCCTTGGTTTTGATACAGCTGAGTATGCCATTACCTAGCTAATGCCTAAACCCTATCAGGATATAAGGTAGAATAAGGCAATCTTCCACGTATCTCCCTTGAGGGACCGAGTCTGGTAGACATTCCGAGAGGAGTAACAATTCCAATTTGGTCAGATACAAAGTTTATCTGACATACCTTAAATATAAAAAAGGTAAGGTTTGATATAGTAGTTATCAAAGACTTTTCATTAGTGGCTAGGCCACAGATGATGATGTCAAAATCTGAGATATATGCTATTTATAAGATAGACATAAATACTGCTGTCATATATGTGGCAATGTAAATTATTATACACTGACATATATATGGACATATTTTGTATACATTTGTAAATATACACTCCAAGTAAGCAGTTCTGGGTATCAGTGTATCTGTTTCTACATATGTTTAATTACATCCAGTGAAATATACTAAAAAGCATACAGTAAATTTCAGTCAAATATCTGTGTCTAATTCCACAGTTAAAATTTGGTTTAAATTGTACTGGTTGAAAGAGCAAAAATGTAACACCTCAGATTTCTTCTAGTTTAAAAACAAAATTGTTCTATACTGGAATGTAGCCTGAAGCAAAAGGCCAAGAGTGGAGGCATATACTATAGAAACTACTGGCCACAAAACACGATATAAACTAAAAGTTCCTTTCTCCTAACAACAACAGAAAAGCTACAAACAAAGCTTAGAAATAGAACTTTATATCTCCTGTCCTAGTCAAAAGAAGTTCATTACCAATCATGCACACTGAGAGCACATGGTCTTCTGCGTTGGCAAAAAAGTATTCCTATATTTCTATCCCCAAACCTAACAGCTTAGTAAGTTAATATGCAGAAATACTGCAGTAGACATTTATTCTTAAAATCTATTTTGCAGGTCTCCTTTTTCATATTTAAAGTATCTACTTAAGAACTTTTGTTTCCACTCATATTTCTATGTGAATTAGCCATGATTTGTGGACTGAATTACTGACTTGCAAAAAACTTTCATTGGGGTCAGCTCCATTATTATATGAACTAAAATTGCTCTCCTGAAAAGCTACAGAGACAGAGCTGTGAACCAGAACTTTACACCCACTCACAGGTGTAACAATCATGCACACTAGCAGCACAGTCTTAAGACAGATTTATTTATCTATTTTACATACTTCTGAAGGGCCAGATACAGACATTACTCTTTCACTGGTATAAGTGATTGGAAATCAGTCTACACCTGTAACGGAACAGAACTTTGGCACATGTAGACTGGCTTTAAAATGGCAGAATCTGGTCTAAGGTAGACCTGGATCAATGTGCCCTCAAACTTAATTGATTTAAGTTAGATTAATGCATTGAACTTCTGTACCAGATCCCCTATTGATTCATGTTAGGTTGCTGTTTGCCAGCACCCCAGGCTCCTTTGAAGGCCCTCACTAGTCCTGTGCTCAGCTCCTCTGGCTGAGAGCCCAGAAGACTGTCCCTGGGCTGTCACAAAGCTGAGTCAGTACAGACCCTTTCCTCAGCCCTGCCTCCTGCCTCCAGGCAACTCTCAGCTGCAGGCAGGCAGAAGATGGAGGTGTGTGCACCTGTGCCCTGCAGCCTGGTTAGGCCCTGGCTTCATGGGATTGTGCCCAGTCAGAGGCATAGGGGTTCCTGGATAGGTGTGGGAGCCCACCCAGAGATCCCTGGGCACCTGTACACATACAGTGAGGCTGCTCTGATGTGCTGTAATTACAGCACGTTGCAGCAGACTCAATTAATCAGATCTGATGGAGCATAGTAATTGCTGTACTCCAGCAGACTCCAGCATGTGTATCAGCATCCCTGTGCTGAAAAATGATGGCTTTAACTAAGTTAAAGCACCCCTGTACCATTTTTCAGTGCAGGGATACTGACACATGTAACGCTCCAGGCACTTTAATTGGAACAACTTATGGAGCTACTCTAATTAAAGCATCCAGCCCCACTCCCAGAGCATGTGTGTAAATGCCCCCTATGTTCTGGCAAGCAGGCACAGCCCCACAGAGCTGGAGGCAGAGCCCAACCAGGCTGCAGGACACTGGCAAGCATACCTCCCCCTGCTGCCTGCCTGCAGCTGATGGGTGCCTGTGGCTGACGTGACATGGCAGTGAGTGGAGGGATGCTCAGCTGTGCCCTGCAGACCATTTGGGCTCTGATTCTGCCCCCAGCTCCAGGGGGATGTGCCCACTCATGAGAGGAATGGAGGCCCCTGGATGGGTTCCTGCACACCCACCCAGGGACCTTCATGACCCTGCGAGTAGGCACAGGTCCATGAAGCCAGAGCCTAACTAGGCTGCAGGGAATGTGCAAACATGCCTTCCTCCACTGCCGTGTCATATCAGCCACAAGAACAGCAGGAGGAAATGTTTTCACCTATGCCCAATACCTGATTAGGAGTGGACCAGCCACTTAGTGGTGCTCAGCATTCTCCAGCTGCCCAGGGAGCCCATGGGACATGCTGGGAGACATCTTGAGTGCCCCCAACCTGCTGCCCTTAGCCAGTGCAGGCAGCCTGCATGCTCTCCCCCCCTGGGTATTCTCTTTGCTCCCAATCTAACCTACGCTGCTTACAGAAACCCACGGAAGTTTGATCGATTCCACCTTTGGCTTTTTGAACATCTGTACTTAGCCAAATAAGCAAAGATATTGCAAGGATCAAGATAGGAATCTAGTTTTCATCTTGTAGCTGTACATTGAGGAAAAATAACTGCAATGGGGAAACAGTTTCCTACCGAGCAGAGGCGATTTTCTCCAGTAGCCATCTCTTACTTCAATATAGTCATACCAGCAGAGACTGCTCTTGTACAGGTCCATTGTAGTAAAGTTTAACACAATCTGCAATGCAGAGGACAACAGCAGGCCATATAATTTAGTAGGCAGCATTGGAATAAGGTCAAGCTTACTGCCATGCTACAAAACTGAAGCCACAAAGGTCATGTTTAATGTTTTGCCAATCATTTAAGTAATATGTAAGTTCTCCTGAGCCATTTGCAATATTTGGGTTTTTACAGCATTTTCTATCATAAATGTAAAAAGATGCAAGGGAATATTGCATATTCTAAGTTAATTTTCCATGTTTAACACAAATTTAGGGGTTACCACTATCTTGATAGTTCCTGGGAGAAGGGAAATTATGACACCCAAATATGATAATGATACAATACAGCATAATACAGTAACATGTTATTCTAATGTATTATCTGATAAAACTATTAAAGGGATTGTGTTGGATGCTACTAATCCTTAAAAACTGTTCCATTTATTATACAGGGCTTTTGCTTGTTTGGAATATCTACAGCTATAATTGACATTCATGGATATAACAATGTTGTTTCCTCTTCTTTACTTTCAAAAATCATGTGTTATACATTGTTTGAGGGTATAAGCATGAGCAATGATGTGAAAGCATCATGAATGAACTTATAATAACAAATTTCCTATACAAAAATCGGAACTTTCTATATTACTGAAACTTTGGAATTTGTACTGTCCTATGCAGGCTGAAATCAGCTGAGTGCATTCATAAATAGACAACACCAGATCTGTTGCAAAAGCATTCTGATGCATACACAAAATTGTTTTTGGTTTTTGAATTTCCTTATGCTATAATGTGAGAGGCAAGGGTTTCTTAGGGTGATATATCTTTTATTGGACCAGCTATGTAGTTGGAAAGTTACAAAAGCTTTTGAATGCAAGATAACCTCCATCAGATGTCCCTGACAAAATGTCTTGCATTCAAAAGCTTGTCCAAGTTTATCCCATCTACATAGGTGGTCCAATAAAGGATATCAGCCTAAGAAATCTTTGCCTCTAACATAATTTCTGGACCATAGAATCATACAGAAGCAGGGCTGGAAGGAACCTCCAGAAATCATCTAGTCCAACTCCCTGCCTGAGACAGGATCGTTCCTATCCAAGCCAACCTAAGCAAACCATAATCTACCATCAACCCTGACACAACACACACCTACCACCCTAATCTGCCACTGCTTGAGCCATGGCAGTCAATATCCTGCATCTATGAAATGGTGCAGACGACAGGCAAATACATGGTGTTGGTTTCACCAATAAGAACCAGATTGGCAGCCAAATGACCAAATTCCCTGTTGACATTAACGAGTGCCTCATGACTCTTCACCCCCAACTGACCAACAATTTGTTTCCTACCATCATTAGTGCAAAACTTTATGCCAAGGAGGAACAGAAAGAACAGTTTTATGATGACTAATGTAATCCTGACTATCATCCCAAAAGAGGATAACACACTGTCATGAGTGGAGCCAATGGCTGCTAGACTGATCACTGTTTAGTGAGATCAGTCATGTCCATTAAATCATGTCCATTAAAAGCATTGAAAACATTGAAATATTAAAAACATTGAAAGCAACCCAAATTAGTCCACAGACAGTAAAACATCAAATGCCTTCACATCCCTAAATACCACAAAGCCATCCAAACATATCTTAGCAAGAAACTCGCCAATCTTAGGACTGAAAATGATAACACTTGTGTTGAGGAAGACTGGCAACCTCTAAAGGAGACCATGCATCCGGCCTGAATGGAATCAACTGACTTTAATCACCTAACACCATCAGGACTAGTATGAGGAAAACAACAATGAGATCAAAGCCTTCCTCAATTGGAAAGAAAGAGAAAAGCTTTCTGTGACTGGCAAAACCATCCTACATCCAGTCAGAAGCAGGGAACTTTTGATGGCAAAAAACTGAAGCCCAGGGGAAGATTTGAGAAATCAAAAACAAATGTTGGGATAGGAGAAGGTGAAAGAAATCCAACAACTTATTGACAATCATGACATGAGGAGCTTCTTCAGTGCAATCAAGGCTGGGTACGGACCAAGTTTTTGTGGACTCACTGTTCTTAGAACTGAAGACGGCAGTACACTCCTCAAAAATGAGTCCATCAAAAATCACTGGAAGGAGCACTACTAAAAGCCCCTGAAACTATTTGATGAAACCATGCAATCCACCCTGCAGCACCCAGTAAGGGAAGCATTTGCCAGATTTGGACCTCTGAAGAAGTCCACCAGGCAATAAGACAGATGAAGAACAACAAAACATCTGACCCTAATGGCATACCAGCTGAGGTCTTCAAAGTTGGTGGGCAAACTATGATCAACAAGCTCCATGCACTGTTTCTCAAAATCTGGAACATTTAGGAAATTCCCACTGACCTAAGGAACGACAATATTGTCACCATTTTTAAAAAATTGAGATGTCTGTTTTTGGAATCTGTCAAGGTACTGTCTTCCTCTCCATCATAGGAAGATTCTCGCACAAATTCTGCTGAACCGACTGCTCCTTCTTGCAGAGGAAGTCCTTCCCAAGTCTCAATCTGGCTTCAGACCATCGAGAGGCACCATGGACATGATTTTTCCAGGCCAGCAGCTCACGGAAAAATGCCAAGAACACCAGGAACTGTATATGGTCTTTATGGATTTGACCAAAACCTTCGACTCTGTTAACTGTAAGGTTCTATGGAAGATTGAAGTTTGGCTGCCTAGGGAAATTCTTCACCATCCTAAGACTCTTCCATGACCAGATGACTGCCTCCATCCTATGCAGTGGCTCTGCTACAGAGCCCTTTGCGATTCGAACTGGCATAAAGCATGGCTGCGTGATTGCACCAATTTTGTTTTCCATCTTTCTTGAGGTCATCAAGATGCTCCTCCATGATGATCTGCCACATTGCATCAGCACTAAGTACAGGATGGACAGTGACCTTTTAATCTCTTTCACCTCCATGCCTCCAAAGTTACTTTGGCTTCAATTGTGGCACTTCAGTACACTGACGATTGTGCTGTCATTGCACATATGGAGGAAGACCTACAAACAGCCCTTAACTGCTTTTCTCAGGCATACCAGTGCCTGAGACTGACCCTTAACATCAGAAAAACAAAGGTGCTTCACAAGCCTGCTCCAGGTCAATCATCTCCCTCAGCAAAAATCCTCAATGATGAACAAGAGCTGGAGAATGTTGAACACTGCATACCTCAGTAGCCATCTCTCAAAAAAGGCCAATATCGATGGAAGAGATCAAGTATAGGGTCCAATGTGCCAGCTCTGACTTCAGAAGACTGAATCATTGCATGTTCAAGGATCACAACATCAGGACTTGAACACAGCTCCTACTATATAAGGCTGTAGCAATCCTAACTCTAGCCTATGGCTCTGAAGCTTGGGTGACCTACAGGGACCACCTGAAAAGCCTGGAATGTCATCACCTGCCCTACTCTGGAAGACCCCTGACAAAATGGGATCATCACACAAATGCCAGTGTCCTCACCACTGCTAACACCACTGGTAAGGAATCAATGATTATTCAACATCAGCTGCAGTGGACAGGGCAGTGTGTGTGCATACCTGATGTACATTTACCAAAACAACTGCTATATTCCCAACTCAGCCAAGGACAAGGGACACACAGGGGCTAAAGGAAAAGGAAATACTTCAAGAACACCCACAAGGTGAACATTAACAAGTGTGGCATTGCCACCACAAATTGGGAAAAACGAGCCTGGGACTGGGCTACAGAATGATGCCTTGTGAGAGATGGTACATCTTACTTTGAGGAAAACTGTCTCACTTTAGAGGCAGAAAAATGACAGAAACGGAAAGAAAGGCAACAAGACTAAGAAATTCATGGTCTGACCTTCCCTTTAACCAACACCTGTGGTACCAGCCAGAAAGTCTACAGCTCTAGGATTGGCTCCTTATCCATCAACGGACTCATTTATAACCCTTTACTTGACCTGTGGAAGTGATCATTCTTGACCATGAGGGATCACTGCTGCCAACTATTTGTCTGCATTGAACCATCACATGTACAACATAACTTTTAGACTACCTTATGCTATAATGACACAACATACAGTTTCTCAACATAAGTAAGTTTAACTGAGCCTACATATTTACAGTCAGAAGTTCATCTGTAGTTGGTCTCATTCTCTTAGTGTTCTGGCCCAGTATATGTCTTCATCCGTATACTACCATTCTTGCAGTAGAGACATTGAGAGTAACTGCACAGGAGTTGTAAATGACTGAAGCAGTCACTGCCGACATTCACTGGCTCATAGCCAATGCTTGCAACAATTAAACTAGTAACATGCTACAGGCAACATCATACTTTGCTCTCCCTTGTCAACTTCAGTTTTAGCTTTTTAATTTCCTATAGCTGCCAACAGCACTAGAAGATGTCATGGACAATTTGCTGCCTGCAAGGCATGGTTTGGGTACCGTTGACCTGAAGTTTAAGGAGGATTAAAATAAATTGCTATGTGTCTGTTTACTTGGATTTTATTTTATTGTGAACATAACATCCTCTGTGATGGATAAAAATAAAATCACAATCATACCACAATGACATTTACAATAGGAACAGTTATCAAGTAGTTGTAATATTTTAAAGTGGATTCAGTGATTCATGTGCCTTCATTAGCTTTGACTTTTCTCCTTTGCCCATTGTTTTAAGCTGAAAACTTTGTTATGAATATAAAACAAGACTTTGAAGAGTTCTCTAACTATATACCTGCAACTTTTACTGAGTTCAGTGGAGATGTAGATACATAAATGAAGACAGAATAGTCTCTAATCTGTAATAATGGAAGCCGGTTCCTTTCATTTTCCCCCCTTACAACTGTATTCTAGTTAAAATATAAAAAGTTTTTTTTCTGACTATTCTTCATTGTAGCTTGACAAATATTCAATACAACTGATCCAAACTTGACTTCTATAGTGTACTGCAATGTAACACTCAGTGCTACAGGCCTTTTTGTCGGTTTAATTTTATTTTAATGCTGGGTACCTCCAAAATTTAAATCTGTTTCTATAGCAGAAACATTTGCTATTGAGCAGTAATTTAAATTTCACACTGCAACACTGTATTCCCATGGAAGCCACTGTACCAGCTGTATGTGTCAGTTAAAACTGTTAAGGAACTTATTCTTTACTCCAGCTGTGTTGAGGAAATATAACACTGTAATTGGAACAATGGGCCCAAATAGTCACTTTATAGCTTTCTTCCATCATTCTTTCTGCTGTCATATAAGATTCTTTTAAAGGAATATATAACACTGTATTTAGCAACAGACCCCCAATTATAGAACAGAAAAAAGAAACAGATATTGTTCAAAAGCTAATTTGTAGTAAACATATAGCTCAGTCATCTGGCTATTCAGGTAGGATATGGGAAATCGAGCTACAAGTAAGAGCATCAAACCAGGCAGACCAAGAACTTGAATCTGTTTTTTTCTACAGCTGCAGTGAGTATCCTAACATATGAGCTCTTTGGGAGGCTGTTCTCTCCTGATTTTCACAAGAATTTTCAAGCATCATTTTAGTTCCAGTAAGGACAAACATTTTTGTAAATCTCATAAACCATTGCCTATGCAGCTCTATTTTTGAATACTGTAAACCTTAGGCACTGGTGGTAGAAAATTGGACAGGGACTCATTTAAAATACTCTTCTTCTAGCAAGGAAATGAAACAATGTTTTGCAAAACTGAACTAATTATACTGGTCATACAAAAAGAATACTATATTAGAATTACTCTAGATGCATCCCTACACTGGGTAATACAAAACATATACTACTGCAGAATGAGTGTCAAAAGGTATTTTCACAAAGCTCCCTTGCACGCTGTAGGAAATACATACTCCTGCCCCTTTAACAAATATGGTAGTACTTTATGCAATCCTTCTGTATGGCAGTTTGAAAGTGGAGGTAAAATCTGTCTACTCTCCCATTCACCAGCCCTGTACTTCCTTAGAGTGCAGGAACAATAATTCTAGTGTGCCTTATATTAGCCTTTTCTGTTTCTTCTACCCCTTTAAGGCCATGTAATGGAAGTGAGAATTTATCCCTAAATTATCAAAACTGCAAGCAAGAAATTGAATATTTTCACTCTAAGAAATTTGATACATTTGGAAAACACACAGCAGTTAAGTTTTATTTGGTTCATAAATTAGGAGTTGTGATTATTTCAGAAACCATGATCCATAATTATAGAATATTAATTAAATTATAATATAGACTTAAATCCTGAGCTGAAAAATCAGAGCAAACTGTTTTCAAACCACTCACAATTGTTCCTAAGCCTGCTACATAATCTTCTTTCTTTGCTTATGGAGACATTATTTTCACTGAAAGGCATAAAATCATATTTTAAATGTTGATCTACTCTTCATTTTTCTACCTTTACATACTGAATTTTAATGTCCAGCAAATATAATCTTCATGGAAAATAATTTTAAGAACAATCTTTGTTGTTTACTGTGATCATGAGAAAGGATTCATTTACACATGTGTAATTGAAAGAGATAATGAAGTATTTTAACTTCCTATTTACAAAATGAATGAGAGGACAAAGTCTTGTTATAGAAAACGTGCAGTATCAGAGCTCTGGCCTCTTAAAATGAGGTCTGGCTAGGAATTTTCCAATTAAATATTGTTTTAATTGAAATAAAATATTTTCACCAGATAGTCACTGTTTTGACACAGGTTTCATCACCAAAATTTCTCAAGTCGAACCCAGAGGGAAAGCAAAGTACACAGAACAGCCAACAACCTAATGATTAGTATTTTTGCCTGCCTGATTCAGAGTGGGAATTTAAAATTTCAATGTCTCATATTTTTTGGTGAAAAAGACTTGAACCTGTCTCCTAATCTAGCAGTGCCTTAACCAATAAGCTATGGAGTCTTTGGCTCTCAGAGTGAATCTTTTTTTTTGTTTTTTTGTTTTTTACAGTGTTGAGCAACTCCAGCAGAAGAGAGATACAACCCAAGTAGGTGGTCAAGGCACTAACCTGAGATGTGGAGATGTGGGTAACATAGGTCCAAGTCTCTTGTTGCAGCAAGCAGACATGGGTCTGCCATATCTCTTAAAGTAAACTTCCTGAAGTCCAGGATTACTGACTATTCTTAAGTAGCACCCTGCTTTGTCATCAAAAATATCAAAATGAAGAAAGGAAAAAAAAATGCAATATCCTAAAATGTCTGCAGGATTGGACAACCATCCAAGATCTACTTATTTTTCATATTCAGTATTACTGGCTATTGCATAACCAACTTAAAAATGGCATGCATCACCAGAGTGTTGTGTCTGGGTCTCATCACACTTCACGCACATGTTTTTATGCTTCCTTTGGTTGAATAGGCTGCAGTTCACTCCCTTTGACCTCTCTGTCCCTTACTCCTTCACAAAAAGGTCCATTTGGTGTTAGGTCCCTAAGACCAAGGGGATCTTTATATCTTAAGTATACGTTGTCCCGGATCCCCAACCTTGTGTACACACTGTGTTTACAATTTATTTCTTCAGGGACATGTAATACCTGAAGTGAACAAATGCACAAATACTGCCAGGTGGAACTGTCCCACAGTGCCTCTGCTTCTACAAAGAGTGTGAGAGACCAAATTGAGAAGGCGATTGCAAGAGATGTTCTTACCTGCATTATGGTTATTAGATAAACAATAACAAACTTCCCAAGTAACACCCTAAAACCCATGGACTAAGTAGGCATCAGACAAGCACCACCATTGTTCTTATTTCCCCATACTACCGAGTTTCTGTGCTCAGGCACCTCTCAGGTGCCTGCCTATTTCACCTTCTGCCATGCATGCCTATTTCACCTTCTGACTTTACGCTGAGGCTACCAATATGACTGTGTAAGCATATCTCTCTTCTTAGAATTGGACTGCAACTGTAAACTTATTTCACATGAACATCCACTGGATGGGAGTGAACTTGAGTTTCCAGTAACACAGGACAAAGTCAAACCAGTGGGCTCTAGTTCATTAGCACACAGAGGTAGTAAGCTGTGTTAGTTTGAAAACTGGCAGAAGGCAGGGTAGATTTGTGTCTTACACCATGTGTAGACGAAACTAGAGGTGTGTGTACATGACACTTTAAAGTGGGCTAAATGCTTTTGCACCACTTTAATGGTGTCGGTGTTTGCACGCTTCGGTGGTATATTGCGCATTAATTCCAGCCGCTGTAGGAAATTCAGCAGTGTAATGTGCCTTAAATGACATGGGACACAGCAAACTAAAATTCTTTCAAGGAGTTTTAGTTTGCTACCCCTACAGCTATGGAGTGAAGCACTGGGCTCTGTGCAGCTCCATAGCTCTGCAGCAAGCACTGTAGGCAGCCTGGAAGCAGCCCGGGAAAACAGGCTCTGCCCAAGAAAAGTGGCAAGTCTGATCTCCCCTGCCCCCCTCCCCCAGAGCCTGCCTGCCTGCCTGAGCTGCGCAGGGGCCTGGTGCTTTCCTCTGCGGCTATGGTGTTCCCCAGGACCACCTGAGCCGGGTGCCTACAGGTGAGTGCTGTCTGGTGGGGAGGCATGAAGAGAAGCACCAGGCCCTGCACCGCAACCCAAGGACCACTCCACCTGCTGGCAGCTGACCCACCCCTCCTTACCAGAGAGGGAGGTAAGTCAGTAGGGGGTGTGTACAACATGGGGGTTTAATCAGCTCTAAATTGAAGTGGAGTTTTTTAAAACATACTGCTTCAACTTAGGGCCTCTATTTCGTCTACACATGCCCTCATAGACCGACTAAATCAGTGTCATACAGCATAAGCTTTTATGCTATATGCCTCGGATTCAAGGTGAAAATCTACCCTGCCTTCTGCCTATATTTCACTATCAAATGCAAAAGTCTGGATATTAGGATATAATCAATTTGTGATATTATGGAAGCTTAAAAAAAACCCCAAACTCCTAAATAAAGAGGAAAGTATCTTAAAAAAAGGAAGAGAAGATGCTTGTATTTATTTCAGGAAAGGGGATGCTAAAATAATGCTAAAGTACCTTCTCCCCTGGAGTTACAGAGATTCTCCATATACAGTGGGTATAGGAAGGATAACCATTTGGAAATCCTGGAGATGAAAAGTTGCCTGTAGATTCTTGCAGAGTTTCTCCACATGCTGCAAGAAACAAAATAGAGTAAAAATGGTAATTTCATGTGATTTACAAGGAAAAAAAAGAGTCTTCTTTAAAATACCTATGTAGAATTTATTTAACTTAATGCAGACAGAATAAAAAATAGTTTGGCATGTTATAATTTATTCAAAGTAATGTTTATAAATATGTGCGCCATAAATATTGTTTTTACACAAGATTTTTCTCCATGAACCCTTTAATTTACATGCTGCCTACTGACTTAACCAAAATTATAGCAGTCTTAAAAATGTCATTGCTGTCAGTCTGGCAGAAAATTATACACTGAACTTTATTTCCATAAGGACTTAAAAATTACCTTTAAGCCAAATCATTTAAAAAGAACTAACACAAAATGCAGGTATTCGGTGATTGACATGATACTGGAAATTAATCATTATTTGCATTCTATATTTTATGTCATCTAGTATCAAAGCTAGATTTGAACTGATAACACCCATTCATATTAAAATAGGAGATTTAAATCCTATTTTCAACAAAATTTCTCCTGCAAAATATGATTCTTGGACGCATTAATAATGAAACAAAGAAAATGTAAAGTCCCCAAAATACCAAAGGCTTTGATATCTGATATTACTGAAGCCTTTATCGGTCATATCTTACCTGTCAATCATACTTCCAGCTGCTGGGTGACTAATTAATAATTCTTCTTTCCACTGAGCTATATCACCATAAGCTGCTGCCATTCTCTACCTTAAAGATGATTTGACTAGATCTCCTACACCACAGTCACTGATCTTTATGACCTTCAATCAGCAAGTTGTTTCACTTGCTGATTTTTTAAGGTGTGATCTGATGGATATGAATTTGAGAGTACTGCCCTGTGACTGGCAGGGTAATCAGACCTGCAATACTTTCAAATTACAGAGCTACAGCTGCTAGCAGGTAAGCCACTGTATCATCAAAATCTCAATTAATTATAAATGACCCAAAAATCTTTAGATAAAGGGGGACAAGGGAAGAGATTGTGTATGTTGAAGGGAGATAATGCAGCTCTATAGGTAGATGGCTGTCTTGTTAAAATGTGTCCAGCACTTAGTCTGACAACTGAACTGTAGCATCCGGCTTAAGCTAAATTCAAGGTACTACATGTGCTATCTGAAGCTGCAATGGTGACTGTGATGAAAAAAAAGAGATTGGTGCTTCATGGAAAATGTTCAGGCAATAGTGGCATGTTAATATATTCCTTACCAACCAAATGGAAATACATTTTTACTGGCTTCATTGTGTTTTTATCTTTTTTTAATTTAAGGCAATGATATCAAATGACATATATACAAAAACTGTTCAAGTGTTAATTACTTACGTATGAGTCGTTTCTAATGAAAATCCTACACCCATAATTAACAGAAGTTTATTTTTAACTCAGTGATGAATGAAAGCTCAAAGAAATTGCAGAGTACCATACTGGATTTCCCTAATGCTGACCCCTATGAAACTGAAGCTGTATTGTAACTTTGCCTGAAGCGTTTTAAAGCAACTTCAGAGTACAATAATGGTGTTACAAATAAGAATAAACATAGCTAGAAAGAGGACATTCTGCATAAAAGAACCATGAGAAAGTCAAGAGATCCATTAAAACCAAAGGTCCCGCAGACTGTCCCTAGGCCTCACTGTTGCTGCTCCACAAAAACTTCTCTTTTTTTCCAAGGTGCCCTCTATTGCATTACACTGCCAAGGCTCTTATTAGTTGTTACTTCATCTGGAAACTCTCTTAAAGGAGGGAAAGTGGTATTCTTGCATGATGGAGAGTACACATGAAAGATAATACTTATTCAGAACGTAATACCTTTACCATCCGATCTGTCTAGATGATTATGTGGCCCTAATCAACATAATAACTAAGTATCCTTTCAACAAATTATTCATGAGACTGTTGGGAGGATAATATACGCATTGCATCTTCTGCCCTTTCTGTCCAAAACCTCACAACTCTCCAAAATCTCTCACCAGCTGCAAACCCTGATCCTGTGAAACCCCCATATAAATACAATGAGGCCCAGGAAGCAACCAATCATTTCTTTAATGCAGACAAAAATTTTCTATAGAAAACTCTATGCCTTTCATAGTGAGTTACCAAACTGCATATTATTCACCTGAGAAACATACACAGCTCTCCTCCAATATATATTTCCTCAGTGAATCTATCAGTGGTAGTCTCTCCTGTTTTCTGTCTGCTTATTAAGGATATATACTGTTAGCTTACAGTGTTGTTAACTTCATTTGAATGAATATATAACAAGACAAATAAAACTGAAAATACCTAAGTACAAATATACTTTGAAATAACCAATTATAGTGTTTATCAAATAACTAGCCAATTGCCCCTCAGGAATTATGGGGGGGTGGGGAGAGCATGCGGGGATGGAGTCCTGCCCCCATCCCCCCTGCCCAGGCCCCCTGCCCCTTTACCTCCTGCTGCTTGGGGTCCGGGCCCACTTCCCCCCTCCCCACTGCAGCATGTTTTCTCCCCAAAAGGTAAGCATGTTTTCTCTTCCAGGTTGGCTGAACTCACATGGTGAGCTTTAAACTCCGTTCCTCAGGGGATGGGGATGCAGAAGTGCAGGAGGACACTTTGACATCAAGCCAGGTGACGTGAGCAGGAACAACCCAGGTAAGTGACAAGAGCCCGGCAAGCTTGAGAACAAGAAGGCAGCACGAACACCCAAAGGAGGTCTCAACTGCCTCTACACAAATGCTAGAAGTATGGGGAATAAGCAGGAGGAACTCGCCCTCCTGCTAGCTAGCAAAAACCCAGACCTGGTTGGGCTTACAGAAACCTGGTGGGATTCTACCCATGACTGGGCAGTAGACAATGAGGGTTATAGGTTGTATAGACAGGATAGAGTAGGGAAAAAGTGGGGTGTGTAGCACTCTATGTTAAAGAGAAGTACACATCCTTGATGATCAGGATGGGCTCAGAAGAGGGGCAAACTGAGGCACTCTGGGTTAGAATGCAAGGGGGTCGTGGGAAAAGGGACTTGATAGTGGGAATCTACTACAGACCGCCTCACCAGAGGGATGAGCTGGACCTTGAATTTTCATGTCAGTTCACAGAGTCTGTAAGGACAAGGGATGTGGTTGTCATGGGTGACCTAAACTACCCAGACATCTGCTGGGAGTATCAGTCAGCGAAGTCTGAATGCTAATGTAGGCTTTTAGCCTGCATACAGGACCTCTACCGAACCCAAGAGGTACACAATCCCACCAGAGGAAATGCCTTGCTGGACTTGGTCCTTGCCACAGGCAATGACCTGGTGAGGGATCTGACGGTGCTCGACTACCTAGGCGTTAGTGACCATCGTCTGCTGGAATTTACTGTCCAACGCAGGGTGGTGAAAACAAGCAGTAAGGCAAAAGTCCTTAACTTCATGAGGGCTGACTTCAATGAGATGAGATTAGTAAGAGAGACGCTGGGGACTTGGAGCCTCAATGAGATAGGCATCCAGGATGGGTGGCTGTTCTGTAAGGAGACGATCCTCCGAGTTCAGGAGTCAGTCCCAACGTGAATCAAAGGGAGCAAGAGTGCTAAAAAGATCCCTTGGCTCAGTAAAGGCATTCAGGAGGGCCTAAGGGCAAAAAAGGTGGCATACAATCAGTGGAAGCAAGGGGCTATCACCAAGGAGGACTATACCTCCATTGCTCATGATGCAGGGAGGCGGTTAGGAAGGCCAAGGCAGAGATAGAACTAGGGCTGGCAACCAGAATTAAGGATAACAAAAAGTCCTTTTTCAAGTACAAAGGGAGTAAGAAGGCACCTGGTAATGTGGGGCCCCTCCAGGACAGGCTTGGCAATCTGGTGATTGCAGCAAAGGGAAAAGCTGATCTCTTCAATGAGTTCTTTGCCTCCATATTTCTAAGCAGGGACCGGGACAACTCCCCAACTTGGATTATGGACCGGCTCATGTCTAGGGTCAGGGACAATTTAGTTAGGGAATTCTTGGAGGGGCTGGACACATTAAAATCAGCAGATCTGGATGCTCTTCATCCAAGGGTACTGAAGGAATTGGCAGAAGCCATAGCAGGGCCCTTGGCATGGCTGTATGAGTGCTCGTGGTGCCCGGGCCAGGTCTCAGAGGACTGGAAAAGGGCCAAGGTGCTCCCCATTTACAAGAAGGGGAGAAGGGAGGACCCAGGTAACTATAGGGCAGTTAGTCTCACCTCAGTCCCTGGGAAGACCTTTGAGAAAATTATCAAGGAACACATCTGCAGGAGCCCAGCATGGGAGGTAATGCTCAGGGGCAACCAACATGGGTTCACTGCAGGCAGATCCTGCCTGACTAACCTTGTTTCCTTTTACGACCAGGTCACAAAGTCCTTGGATGCAGGTGTTGAGGTGGATGTTGTGGCAGAAGGCCACCTCTGTTTCTCCTCAAAAACTCTGCTCTGTGACAATTTGCTTAGGATGGGCCCAGCAGAGGATACATACCTTACCCTATCTCTTTAGGTAACCTAAGCTGGATACATTCCTGAGGGAGGGGGTAAACCTGCTCCCTCTGCCTACATGACTGGCATCACATACCTAGGTGGGGGACTTGGGCTACCTGGGGAGCTAGGAACTGCCAGTTTACCCAGCAACTAGTGATGCATTTCAAATTGGTTGGCTGACAGCCAACAGGTGCTGGCTTCCATTGGACCAGGTAAATGAGGTCACAAGGGCTATATAAGTTAAGGACTGCCCAGGAGGAGGGGGCAGCAGCCATGAGGAAGAGTCAGAGAGAGAGAAGAGCTGAGCCATCTGAAACTTGCTATCTCTCTCAAAACTCATGGTCAGGGAACTGCCTGCCTCCAGAGGGAATCTCCACCTGCCTCTGGATGATACTTGTGAGTAAGCTGCCTGAGATCTAACTAGATATATAGCTTGCAGTAACTCAGATGTGTGACCAAAGGCTATCCAGCCATGCCAGTTTGCTCTATGGGATTTTTCTGATATTGCTCTACCCTGTACCCTATTCCAACCCTACCCCTTGTAATCAATAAAGTTCTCCTTTGTACCTAGTGTGGGAGACTTATTGGGTGTGGGTCTAGATTATGCCATGGGGCCCCTTGGTTCGGCTGACTAAGGGAGACCACTACTTGTGGTTCAGACTGAGGAAAGCACCCCCCAAGTGCTTGAAGCAAGTCAAGTACCCTCAAGGGCTACTAGGCCTGTGTTTCCCAGGGTTCACAGAGCCAGAATCAAGCCCAGCCCTGGGTGGTGGCAGTGTTACCCCTAGGCTAGTGGGTGTGCTCCAGGAAGGGGGTCGGACAGATGTGAGGTACCCCCAGGGAGGCACTCGGAGCCTGGAAGGTGGTCGGGCGCAGTGAAGTGGGTGGCTCAATGCAGGAGCGCCCCCTACTGGCCTGCCACAGACGTTGTCTACCTGGACTTCGAGAACGCCTTTGACACTGTTTCTCACCCTGTTCTCACAAAAAAAAAATAAAAAAAAAATAGGCAACTGTGGCATTGATGTCTACACAGTCAGATGGGTGGCAAATTGGCTTGATGGTCACACCCAGAGGGTGGTGGTGGATGAGTCATTTTCGGCCTGGAGGGATGAGGATAGTGGAGTGCCCCAGAGCTCGGTCCTCGGGCCTCTGCTATTCAACATCTTTATCAGCGACTTGGAGATGGGTGTAGAAAGCACGCTGTCCAAATTCGCTGATGACACAAAGATATTGGGAGAAATGAGCACACTGGAGGGGAGGGACAGAACTCAACTAGATCTAGACATCTTACAGAGGTGGGTGGATGAGAATATAATGGAATTCAATGCAAACAAGTGCAAGGTGCTGCATCAAGGGAGAAGGAACCTGCAACATTCCTATAGGCTCAGAAACACCCTTCTCAACCACACTATGGCTGAAAGGGATCTTGGAGTCATCGTTGACCCCAGAATGGACATGAGCCGCCAATGTGAGGAAGTGGTCAGTGAGGCTAACCACACCTTGTCATGCATCTACGGATGCATCACAAGCAGGTCCAGGGAGGTGATCCTTCCCCTCTATGTGGCCACAGTTGGAGTACTGCATCCAGTTCTGGGCACCGCACTTCAAGAGGGATGTGGCTAACCTTGAGAGGGTCCAGAGGAGGGCCACTCACATTGTCAGCGGCAGCAGGGCAGGCCCTATGAAAATAGACTAAAGGGCCTGAATCTATTCAGCCTGCACAAGAGAAGACTGAGAGGGGATCTGGTGGCCATCTATAAACTCACCAGGGGTGATCAGCGGAAAATAGGTGCGGTGCTCTTCCCCTGGGCACCACCTGGGATAACAAGGAATAACAGCCACAAATTGATTGAGAGTAGGTTCAGGGCAGACCCAGAAGCAGTGGGGGAATGGGAAGAGTGGCCTCAGAGCCAAAGGGGTGGAGCACAGGGGGTGGAGGAGGATGGGGCCCGGGCCCAAGGGTGGGGAGAAGGCCCAAGCCAGGACAGAAGCCAGCCTGCCACAGCGGTGTGGGGCAGCAGTCGTCCTGGCCTCCTCCCCTCCCCCCACCACTGCTGCCACTGTGGCACACCCACTACTCCCTCAACCTGCATGGGATCCACTCCTCCCCACATTGCCACCACCTTGTCCCACATCAGGCCCTGCAAGCAGTGATGATGGGAGGGGGGAGGGGTGGCCTGAGGCCAGAGCCATGGCCTGCCCCCCCCCATGCCATCCTGACTTTGCTTCCCTCCTGCGCCGCCGCTGCCATCATCTGCAAGGAGTAAGGGGAGGGGGGCAAGGCCAGCTCCGATGGCCTCTCCCCTCACCCCTCCGCTCCATCATTGAAATCTGCAGGGAGCAGGGCTCCATTGCCCCCATCCACTCTGTTGCCCCCACTTCCAGGGAGGCCCTTGCCTCCGTTGCTCCCGCCTCCATTCCCTGTGTCCCCACCATCGTGGTGGTGCTCCACTGCTGCCAGCTCCTGTTTGAATGCTTGTTTGCACTCTGATTGGCTATTTATAAGCCAATCATAGTGCAAATAAAGCATTAGGGCAGACAGACAGACTTAGGTATTTATAATATTAGAATGTGTAAATCTTGATTCATACATCAACATACTGATAATACTGGTATGTAATATCAATATCATGTGACATCCATATCCATATGAATACACACACACACGTATACACACATGTATACACACACACACGTGCATGTGTGTGTGTTTGTGTGCGTGCGTACATATGGATATCATATGATATTGATATTACACATCAATATTATCAGTACGTTGATGTAGGGATCAAAATATCGAAATTTCAGCTTTGATTTCTGAATTTCTGATCCAAATTTCAGATTTGATTTCATTCTCTGCTCCATAAACATTAACATGGTGTAAGCAGAGGAAAGAGAACAAAGTAACCTAAGCTTGATCCTGTAAATTCCCCTATAGGACAAAAACTCCAGCAGCATAAAGCTCGCTGCCCCTGCAATTTTAACATACAGCAGGCCAGATGGGTGAATACAGACACCAAACAGTGGGATGAACCAAAATCTCCCTAATAAAACGTTGCAAAACCCAGGGTGAAGAAACAGGACAGAGTTTAAAACTAGATCCTTTCCAGTAAAAATTAATAAAATTGGAGTTTAAAACTACTATCCTATGACATCTCTCTCAATAATTACAAGTGCAAGTGAAAACTTCTCATCTCTCAAGAAAAAAATTTGATTCATTTCTTTTCAGTTGCTAATCATATTATTTATTCATTTGATCATATTTTTCTCTGAAACCTAAATTAATTTAATTATATATTAATTAACATGCTATAGGAGAAAAGCCAATCTGCATTCTGTAGCCAAGCTGAGAGCTCCCCAGGGGTGGATCCAGGAGGATTGCATTGGTCCATGTGCACCTACCTTTGATTACTGATCCACCCATGGTTTAAAACCAACTGCTTGGCAGTGGCTGCAACATTTCTAATCGGGCAGTGCTGAGGGAGTCAATCGACTTCATTGCTCATTATAATCTACCTGATCCCTTCTAAACTCTTTATCCCACAGGGGCTAACAACTTTCTCTTCTTTTCAATGGTCTTGATGTTCTACCAATCAAGCTATTCTTTGTTCTGCAAGTCTGTTGTCTCTTAGCTGCTCCTGGGAATAATGGTCCTATTTCACAGCCCTGCAGATTGTTCTTAACTCATTCCAATAAAGTTATATTTGTTTTTGCCTCAATTTTAAACTAAATAATACATCCTAGGCTCCTGACATATTAGCAAAGCTTCTAATTTATTTTTAACTGGAGAAAAATGTGTTGTTTTATACATGATTATAAACCTCACCCCCTTTTCAAAATTCTAGATCCACCCATGGTGCTTCCCACCCCCAAAATTATACATTATGGCAACAACTCTAAAGACATCCTGAAGGAGGAAGAGGACCATCTGGATCTATATAACATCCCATGTTAAAGATGAGCAATAATTCTATATGTCACTCAAATCAGGCAGAGCCCTTAAGCTCCCAGCTAGTTACCAGGGCTGCCTTTGACTGGGCAATAGCTGGGTACATCTTGTTTAGAAGTGAATTTCTTTGCAATGGTTCAGTGGTTTTTAAAGCAGTTAGTTAAAATTCTATCACAAGAGAATTCAAGGGGTCTCTTTCCATAATTGAACGGCCAACAACTATATTATTTGTGATTAGGTTTATGAAATGGTGCACTATAAACAGTTTCATTGTGCGTCACAGTCCATTAGCAATGGGGTCCACTATTAAAAGGAAATGTGAATATATAATTAAATTTATGGCAATTTATTTACATTTCCTAAGAAACAATTTTAGCGCATTTCATGCCAGAATATACTAATTACCACCTCACTGTTATACACCTCTGTTTTTACTAAGATCATTTTTACTCCCTCGTTAAAGGTTAACACAGCTGGTATTTCCTCCATTGCCTGCCTTTTCTAAATGTTATGCCCTATATCAGTTTCATTAAGATAGTCAAATAGTGGAAACAAAACTGCAGTTGTCCAGGTCAATCTGCAGTTAACTTGATAGCTTTAGAAGTTTGGGTTTGTAATAGCACTTATAACAAACCAGAAACTTCTGTCAATTATTAGTGAAGAGGAGGAAATTATTTCTACTTCTGCCTTTTGAACATCAGCAGTGTGTACAATAGCATCTAGATACATGGACACAAAAACCTCCATATGTACCCTAGTGTACACACATATAAAGCAATTGCCTTCAGTGCAATTTGTTATCTGTTCATCCTTTGTATATACCATGTGTGTGAAATTTTTCTGACCAGACTCAACTAAATCTTCATGTTCCACTGGTGTCTTTTGTTCTAAGTACAAAATATATTTTTTTAAGTTAGAAGGCTCAGATAGTCATCAACATTTAAGCATCTAACTCCTAACTTCTCTATAAACACTGTATCAATGATCACTCACAATTTTAGTGGGAGTTAAGCACCAAAATACCTTAAATCTGGATATTATTTACATGTACAAGGCACATACGACAGTGATAGTTGCTTTAAAGGTAGCTTATGCAGTGATATTTAAACTCCTGTTACAAAAAAAACCAGGGTTACTTAACCTATAGCCAAGCAGGCCGTATCTAGCTGATAAAGCCATGTTATTTGGCCTGCGACTCTCCCCATGGATCCATAAAGTTGGCGGTAGGGGAGCAGTTAATTGCTGTGGCTCTGGGAACTACAACAGTGAATGCTGCTACCACTCCCCCATCACAAAATTTACAGACCTGGAGGGGAGCCCCATGGATCAAATTATAGGGCCTGCACTGGATTGGGCTGGAATGTGTGGAGCGATCCTGCATGCAGGGCCAATTTGGCATGTTATCCTGCATAAGGGGGGCTGATTTGGTACATCCCAGCATGCCATATGCAGCCGTGGACTAAACCAAAATGTTGGGTCTGGCTACAGACCAACACTGTGTGCCTACATTATGCAAAGACCACAGACTGGTTTTGCAGGGTCAGATAGTTTGAGCACCGCTTCACTTAACAATTCAACATTTGTCACAACCACTACTTGAAGAACTGCAGTTACTTCCTTTTTATTTATCTAAAGAACATCAACACCACACTAATGTAAGGGTATATAAAGGTTGATTTTTTACTGGTGATTGGTCAATTTAGATTTAAATAGTTTAGCTCTGAGAAATAGCAAGAATAATACCCTGCACTGAAACTGATATATGGAGAGTAATTTAGATGCTGTATTTAATCCTGCAGAGGTAAGGATCCAAAAACTAGGGAATGCCAAAATGAATTCATGTACAACCTTGTTTCATCCTCCTTGTGCATAGGCATTGTGATAGAATCTTTAATTACAAAATCACATACAGCTTTTTTCCTATGAGACTCCTGCTTATGCACAGAATAGACCATGCTTACTGAATGGTTGTTATTCACTATTTCAATTTTATCCTTATCATTCAGTGTGGCCTCATTGCATTCTTATTGCATGTTATTTTAAATTTTGCTCTAGATACAATTATTATTTTCTATGACCTTTCCATGACATTTACTGTAGAACACGAATGGTTCACAAACATTAATCAATGTATCACTGCAATACCCCATGAGGTAAGATGATATTAAATATTTGTAAATAGGAACTTGTGGTACAGAGAGATTAAAACTAAATGTGTAGTGGACTAAGTCTGCATTGTCAATCTGAGATGTCTGATTTTTGTTAACGTCTTTAAAATACTTAAATGTTCAAATCTATGCTCCCATTGACTTCAGTTATTCCTCTGAGTGTTCCACAATTTAAAAATCATAACTCAGGTGTTTTGCATCAGGTACCTTACAAATAAAAGAGGGGGGGAAGGTATGGGGTGTAGTTATGGGTTACTTGTTATATGGTTTGCCAAGCTCCTATAGGACCTCTGTCAGATACCCTTCTAATGTCCCCTGGGTGGCTATTTTGTTTTAACGATGAAACTGGCCTTTATTTTCTTTCCTTACTTCCTACATGTAACTTCTACAACAAAAGAGGCAGAGGAATGGTACAAACAAACTCAGACACCACATAACTCTGATTAATTTCCAGACATCATGCAACCTAAGCACTGAATGTTAAGTAGCTTTGTGGGAATGGCACATGTGCAGTTTGCCACATCTGAGCTGTGTACATGAATAGTGCATGAATCTTGAGAGAATAATGCCACAGCTTCAAATATATCTCTATTAAACATGTGAGAAATGTGATCTTCCAGAGCCTTGGAACATGACCAAATTTGGAAAGTAGTTTTTTATGAACATAGTAAAAGGCATCTTTCTGATGCTAAGCTGACCCACTTTGGCAAATGTCAAATTTCTGACTTTAGAAAATGAGGGTATTACATTTTTTCACTGAAATGTTTGCACAAATGTTCAGCATGTATAAAACAGTCTCTTTTTCCTTCCCCTTTCTTGGATATGGCTGAATAGTTTTACTGAAATCTTTCCAAATACTGGATTTGCTTGAACAGATGATGACCCCGATTACAAGATGATCCCCCCAATAATTAGATTATATATATATAATAAGCAATCATATATATATATATATATATATATGCAAAATTTATAAGCTTGCTAAAATTTTCCTTGTATAAAATCTAATTATTGGAGGTTTGTCTTCATTCTGTCCCCCTGACACTGCTCCAGCAGGAAAAAATAAATCTGAGGAGTTAGGTAGCCCTTTGCTCTCTGCTTCCCCCCAACCTTTTTTTCCTGGCAGCCCTTCCCCCTCTCCTTACTGTCAGACCCTGCTCTCCCTGACCACATGGAAAAAAGGGACAAATTTGAAAACAATAACTTTGCAATTAAAGATGGCAGTAGCAAGCTGCATACAGTACAACCTTGCATTTTGTATACCCAGAATCAATGCATGCTACCTTTTTTTGAAACTGCTGAAAGTTTTAACATGGGTACTTCATAAACACACTCTTGAGCACCACTTTGGTACCTACTTATGTATAGAACAAACTATGCATGATATTACTCCAAAGCTAAAGGCTCATGATTTACCACACTGTTCATTGGGCCAGGCCTCACCAGAGCCAACACCATTTCAAGCTATGGTGACCCCACAGCTCATCACTGCTTAGCATGGCTAAGTACAGATAGTCAAAAAGCCTGAGGCTGAATCAGTTCAAACTAGGCAGGCTTCCTTTAAACTGTGTAGGCTGAACCAATAACCAACTCAACTGACATTCAGTTTTCAATTGGGAAAAGCAAGGGGAGGTCTGCAGTGACCCAGGCCAGTAGGTGGGGAGTGCTAGAGCACGTCTCCTAGCCTGCTAGCCATTGCCAGCCCAGACAAGTGTCCCCAAACTTCTGCTGTCCCCCCACAGGGGGTTCAGGAGCCTCCGATCCAGGTGCTGGCCCAGCTTGGGGGAGTTCCCCCCCCCCCCCCAGGAGTTTCCTCCAGCCTGGGTTCTCCAGCCCAGGTAGCCTTGGGGAGCATGCCCCACCCATTTGCCTTAACTGCTGGAGTCTCAGGGATAGCCCAGGGAGCAGAGGGAAGTTCCTCTGCTCCCCTGCATTAGTTTTGCCTCAGACTCACAGCAACTAAGGCAAAACCAGCTGTGGAGGAGCAGGAGGATTTCCCTCCACTCCCTCAAACTGCCTGAGACTGGCAGGGGCTGAGGCAAGGTTCTCAGGTAAGATTTGGGAAGGAAAGAATTCCCTTGGCTTCTGGGGCTGCCCCGGGCTGGGGGACACTGGGCTGGGGAGGGAGAAGCCCCCAAGGTGGGGGCTCCCTGGTGTCCCATGCTGGGCTGATGGGGCAGGCACCTGACTGGGAGGACTCCTTCTCCCTTCCTTCTGTAGCAGCCGCTGAAGCAATCAGCAGCTGGGAAGGGGGAGAAGGAAAGGGAGAAGGCTGCCAGGATCTGAAAAGCCTGCACCACATGGACTTTCCCTCCCCCCATGTGTTGTGTAGATCATGGCTAGCAGGGCCTAGGGGGTCTATTCCCCTGTCCTCTCCCCCACCCCTGCCATCCCTATGGGCTGCCAGATACAGGCAGGAAGCAGATTAAGGAGCAGAGGGGTGAGGCAGTCCCTGCTCCACTGGAGCAGGCAGCATAGCCCAGGGCAGCAAAGCATCCTGGGATGCTGGGAGACTGAGTTAACTTCAGCCAAGAAGGGATCTGGGACAGAAGTTCCATAACCCAGTTTGACCTAAATTAGTTAAGTCTGATATTCCATCCAACCAGGTTGATCTTAAACTGGTTTGGGTCATTTTGAAAGTGGTTTATGTGTACTGAACTTCTGTTCTGTTATAGGCTTAAACTAGTTTTTGATCACTTAAACCAGTTTGTGTAGGGCTGTGAGAAATGGCTATATTTCAATCCAGTTTTGGATCGGCCATTTCAGAGGGACAGCGATTTGTTTTGGTGTTTTGGATCACTGTTCTGTTTCAATTTGGCCAAATCTGTTTTGGAGTTTCGACGCTGTTTCGGTGATTCAACCACAGGCTATAATGGGGAATCACTAAAATGCATTTAACTTTGTCATTTCTTGTCTGATTTGACTGAAATTTGCGGGGCTGGTAGCCCCTTCTAAGGGCATAAGGTTTGCCAAGTTTCAAGGAGATAGGTGCAGGGGTTCCTGTGAAAGTGCACCTCAAACTGTTCAAAGCAAAACTCATATCACTTGCCAGCAGCGCCAGCCACCTGTCATCCCAGGGATCCAGGACACAGATCTGGCACTGGACCCAGCTGGCAGTGGCAGCATACTGTCATCCCACACACAGATCCAGGGGCCCATGCCCCCCCGGAGGGCTGCGGGGCTGTATCAGACTCCATCCAAAGGGCGCAGGCCCAGATTTGCGCGTGGGATGACAGCAGGCTGCCGTCCCTCCCCCAGAGCACTTGGATTGGAAGGGACCTCAGGGACAGATCGCAGACACTGGCCAGCTACAGCTGTCAATATCAGAGCAGTCCTTCCCCCACTTTTCCCCCCTCCCTCTTCTTAGTTTGTTTCCCTGCAAGCCTGGCTCTGAAACTCCAAAATTTTCCGAAACGTTTCAGATGGTTTCGTTTAATTTCAGAGATGTTTCAGAGCCTTCTGTTTAGTTTCAGATTTGGTGTTTAGGGTGCTGAAATGGGCCAAAATACATCCAAAATGAAACAGCTGCCGAAGTTTCACACAGCCCTAGTAACTTCTGTCCCTACCCTATGTGTGTGTACTCAAGATACCTGCCGCAAAGGATCTATGTGCTAATTAGTTCCCACTCATGACTGGAACACTCCAAAAATTTAGATGCAGATGAGGCACAGGGCAACCTTGTCTGGCTTCACCTCATGGAAGGTGGGAGCCACACTAATCATATGTGTCAGACTGAGAAAGGAGGTGACTGATGAATTCTGGGTGAGCTGTATGGAATGCTGTGCCTCATGATGAACTGGAAAAGACTCAGTAGTGAAGGGGACTATGCTTAATGGGCACTCCCATATATCTATGCTACCAGATGAGCTATGCTAACCTATCCTTCCTTGCTTCCTATCAGTATGTGTGCCCAATGTGGGCCATGTATTTTACAGTCATGCTCAGTGTTGGCTGGTTTTAAATCAACTTCATAGTCAGTTTCCATTGCTAAGTGTACAAAAGCAGCAGTTTAATATCAGACAATGTATTTAGCGAGATTTCCTTATATATGATTATAAGACAAGGGGTTTTCTTCCCCATGCTAATTAGGAGGAAAACCCTTGTCTTGTATTCAAGTAAATATGGTAGGTTCATCACGAGGCAGATACTCAGCATGGATAATATGCGTCTGCATGGTTAAAAGTCAGCAAAGTAAAATCAACTGAAAACAGTGTCTTATAATGAGAAGTGTTAGAAAACTTTAAACTATAGGTTAAACAACTATCATTCAGTATTGTGTACCAAAGTTATTCTCAGTATTTTTTAAAGAAAACGATAAAGATTTAAGACAACAATTAAAATAGCCTAAGTAACATTTTAACTAACTGGACCTAGCTTTTCTGTTTCTATGTGTTTATTTTGAAGGAAAGTCTTGTCCAGGGTTATTCGGTTACAGTCAGCATTCCCTCTAAGCTGTGTGCCATGCGCGGCTGCGCAGACGTGCTTATGCTGAGCTGCCACGCACACCTGCATGGCTGCACACATCACACAGCTTAGAGGGAACACTGGTTGCAGCAGCCTCTCTTCCCCTCTCTCTACTATCTGATCTAAAGGAAGCAGATCTGAAGCAGACCTTAGGAAGAGTAGGCACTTCTTTGTCACTGGCAGTGGAAAAAAGGAAAAGCCTAGCTGGATTTCTTTGCCCTACACTCCCACTCCTCTATCCTCCTAGCTAGACCCTCCTAGACCCTGGACACTGGTGATGTCATGAGACTGTTCCTACTTTAAAATCTTCAGATTGGTTATTTGCCCAACTGCTTCCCATTCTCTTTTCCTTTGCTTCCTGAATGCTTTACTGTCAAGCTTCTCTCTTTTCCATTTTTTCCCTGCCTCCTTTCTACACTTTTTTCCTACTCATCCTACTCCTAGTCTCCCTACGTTTCAGGGTCGCTCTTCCCCACATTCATTTTCCTCACTTCCTTGTTCCTTAATCAAATCTATAAAATAATACGTTATTAATAAACAGAATTTGAAAGCCCAGGGCCTGTAGATGTGAGCAAAACAATAAAAGGGTAAAAAGGACGAGGTCCTGGGTTCATTACCCTTTCCTCCCTTTCTCAATATGAAATGTTGTTCTAATATTAAAAGTAACAGTTCCAAATCAGTAACTGTGGTTCTGTTGACAGAGTTCATATGAGTCCACAAACCAAACTAAAAAGTAAAAGCAGATCAGACTCCTCTTCTACAAGCGTAACAGTCCTGGCACCTACTTACTTGGTAAAAGGCAGGTCATTTTATCAGGTCACCCAGCCTCCCCTAACCTCAAATATTTCTCTTGGCATATGTATCCTGGGGTATGACCACTTGTTCTGTCTAGTTAAAAAACTAGTGAGGCTCTACTGTTTTCCCACAGTCCAGACAAGCTAGAGAAAGAGGAACGCTCACCCAGCAAGTTTCTCAGGAACCTTCAGTGCACGTCCCCGCTCCTGATCATGATCCAATAAAAATGTACTTCATTCTCCACAGAAGCAGTATCTGACTTCCTGGATAGCCACTGTTTATATGAATTACTGAAGTTTGCCCCATATGGAAACTTCCATATGAAGAGTATTCAGAACTAGAAGATTTTTTTATTAATCCCCAAAAGACAAGTGCATCTCACTGAAATAATGAATTATTATTCCTCTGCTCTTAATACCAAAATATACAAACACAAATAGTATTAACAACAAAGAATACTGTTTTTCCATGGGTAGACAATTTGATTAATATCTTCTCCCCAGGATAGGAAATAGAGAACACCTCCAAAAACAAAAAAATACCCAGCCTTCACAGAATGACGATCCCAAGCTATTTTTCACGAAATGGGAAGCTAAGTGTCACTCAAGTCTTAATATGCCCTATATGCTGCAGTGAAACACAATTTAATCATCAAGTGCAAGTTTCTGAGAATTATTTTCTTTATAACTGGAAGTCCATTTTTGAAGACTGCTATGCACTTTGGAAATTAAGGACTCTTAGCTAACAAGATTTGCCTAACTGTGGAAATTGAACATTTTAAAATAAATAACAGCACTGTTTTGCAATGTTGGGGCTGACGTGCCATACTTGCTTGAATTATCTCACTCATTTTAATGTTACAAAGTCATATGAGTATAGGCTATAAACCAAGTTGTTTCATCTCAAAATTTGCAACTCTTATTAATTCAAACTATCCCCCCACTTCAATGAATTTATTATTCTATTAGTGCTTCCACAAGAGAAAAACATTATTTTCCAGAGTATGCTATAAGAAGCATTATACGGCATTGTGAAGCCAGGTCCCTGGAAGAATCCTTGTAGAATAAAACATTCACAGAACTTCATAATTGTGAACTATTATGAAGAATGTAAACAGATGATTTTCCCTTGTGCATTTGTTTTCTAATTTGTTCAGGAGCTTGATATCTTTTTCACAAAATGATTGAAAAACCAGATGTACATCTGGCATATCATATGCAAGTACTAACTATTGCCAAAACATGATGAGCTGTTTACTTTATCCAATGTGATTACAAAAATACTGATCAAACACACTAGATTACGGTGTTATCAGTAAGAGTATGCAGTTCTTATAGAAGAATCAGATTTCTGCTCTATACATTTTACTCTTTAGCAAACTATTGAGCAGTGTATTTATTCAAGGATTATATATAAAATTCTTTTTAAATACTTTAAAAAGGCCATTTGGATTGCTTAAATAATTATATTTGATTATTAGATACCTTTCTATTCATTGACACACTGACATGCTCAGGATACATGGAAGAACTTCTTCTTAATTGATCAGATGTGTATGTAATAGTGTTAGGCATCTTATGACTCTGAAGTATATTTAAATTAAATATTTATGAGGTATATTTATGCCAGTTTTGATGTGCTATGGGGCTGCAAGTGATCCAACTGACACCAGTGACTCTATTGGAGTAACCATAGGTCAATGGTGCTCAAAATCCAGCCTATGAAACCTTGTCATCCAGCCTGTGATATAATCTATCCTCACAGGTCCAGAAATTTGGCAGCAGGGTAGTAGTGTCAGTGTTAATTGCCATTCACTTGCTGCCAAATTTCCAGCCTCATGGGGAGCCCCACAGGCTGGATAACATGGCTCTGCACACTAGATCACACTGGTGTGTGGTTGGGCCAGCACACTGGATTACACCTGTGGACCAACCCCACATGGCAACCCTGTGCCATTCATTCAATCCATAGGTCTGGAAGTTTGGTGACCACTGCCCTAGGCTTTTCTCTACCTCTTTACCTACTCCCAACGTCCATATTGATTAGATGGGTTAAAGAGTCCACCACATACTTGACTTAAATAGTTATCAAGTCAACTTTGTGTGGAATCACATCCCTTCCAGTCCTTCAGTGGGGGCATGCTGATGGTGGCAGTCCAGACATGCAACACTCTAGCAAGTTATGGCTGATAGAAGGTTAAGGCAGCAATCTGCTGGGTGTCCTACATCACCACTGCCTCCTATCTACATCCATGAAGGGGAAGCCACTCCTTTACTGTGGCTCCTGTGCCTCTAACCAACACCAGAGAAATGAGTAATTACATTCCAAAGTTTCTAGTGAGCTATTTTGGATTTACATCAGCTCAGACCAGCAGTATATCCTTTACTTTAAACCATTTTAAAATGCTGGTGTCGCTAGACTGATGACATCCAAATACTGATTGAAACAGAAATGTACAGTACATGGATAAGTTTATAGCTTATGAATACCCAAATATAATACAAATAACTCGGGTTATTTGTAGACCTGAGCTGTCATTTTTCAAATCCTGAAGTCAAAAATTGTCTAAAAGATTTAACTGTTCACTACACAACAATCTACTTGTTGACAGATGTAATTTCCTCACTCCATTCAAACTTGTGTGGAACAAAAACTGTTTAGAATGATTTTTTGAACTAGTAGTACCAGTGGTAATGTACATTAAGAATTTTTCATATCTCTAAACAGGGATCTGGTTTTAACTACAATAGGTATATAGGAACTGACATAAAGGACTGTGTTGTTCTTTCTTGTCATTGAACAACAACAACAACAAAGCAAAAGTTGAAATGCCGCAGAAGTATAACTTTCTGGCAGCTTATCTGTACTTAGTGCTTTGCATTCCAGAGTCCTCACCTACAACATTTTTATGATCTGATTCTTGAACTGTTTACGTCACTTGCTAGCATGGAAACAGGCTCATAAGCAGCTGACTCAAAAGATTTATTGTTTTGTTTGCTTAATATAGAAAGCCATGCTTGCTGGGGTGTGCATGTATGTGTGTATTTGTGGTGCAATACCTGGACATCTATACAGCTTTCTTGCCTGTGCAATATCTCCTTTACTTAGACGAGTACGCTGACCAATGGCAGGTCGTATACCATTATCATCACGGGAAGGAAGAATAGTATCCAGAAACATGCCCCTATAACAAAAAAGAAAGACCCCCAAAACTTATAAGTTTTCCATCAATAAATAATCCTAGTATTTGTAATATACAATATTCATTAATTCTGCAACATATCGTAATTACGTTTACCACTATTTTGAAGGCAATATTACAAAAAAAAGAATGCAAGAGAAAAATTGCATGTCAGAAAAAAATAGTCAGTCATAACGATAAAAACTGAAAATAGTCTTGTTTCAAGATGCTAACACAACTACTTTTGGTTTTCTGACAACAACATTTGCTTATTAAAACGTAAATTTAATAAAAATTAAAAAGTACTATAGTTTAGACAGGCACGTGGCTAGGATGGTTTAATTGGGGATGATCCTGCCTTGAGCAAAAGGCAGCAATATAAATCCATGCTAACTTATCTGCCATCAGAAGAATTATCTAAATTATATTAGTATAACAGAGAACCATTTTTGGTGAGAATATTATACTTAATTTAGAATTTGCCTGGCCTCAGGTGGTTAATATTTAAATATATAATCTTTTTGAGTTGGGTATGATAATATTACATTAATATTATAAACTATAGAACCAACACCCACTTTTCTTTAAGCTAAGAAATCTCTGAAACCCTTAAGTCTGAGACCTTTTTAAACCTATTGTCATGTCAGTTAGCTCATTTCTATATGCTCTGCTTTATTTTTGATACTCATGTATAGTTGCAAGACACACATTGAATATTAAAATCCTGAACTGCCATTTATCAGTATGGACTAGAATAATGAATATAGAGTAGAAATCTTAGTAGTCACACTTATGAATAGGGATAATTTTTTAAACCACAGTTTTTCAACCTGTGGTACATGTACCCCTGGGGGTACACGAGACAGGCAGGGGGTACACGGGTACCCCAACACTCTCTCTCTCTTGCCCTCTTTTCCTCTCTCTCTCGCCCCTTCCTCCTTTCAAAACTATGGCAAAAAAATTGGTACGCTGCGTACCGTGTGGCACTTTAAATTCCCCAGTAATAATTTGGCGTTCAGCCCTCCTAGCTTTGGCCAACATCACCCCTAGACCAGGTATATACTCGAGCTGTGCACCCCAGCATAAAAGGTGGCAACCCTACCCACACGCGATCAGACATCTGTCTGAACTGTTTACGGCCTTATATACACAGCCCTTCTTCCAACATACGGCACACATTAGTCTGTAAATATAAAATCCTCTGGAAAATTGAGTGTGGGGGTACTTATTAAAATTTTCAGAAGTTAGGGGGTACCTGCTACTTAAAAGGTTGAGAAACACTGTTTTAAACTATAAGGCTAGAGACAGACATTCAAAAATCCAGAGTCTGAATTGATTTGAAATTTGCAGGTTAGTCTAACCTGCCCAAATTGAACCAATTTGCAAGTGAACAGGCATTCCCTTTTGTCTCAGGAAATACAGGCCTGCAGTGGCTCAGGCCAGAAGCAGGGGGGGGGGGGGGAAGGAGGGGCTAGAGCATGCCCTCGGTTGCTGGGAAGCTGTGCTGGACAAGGGGTGAGGGGGAGCACGGCTAGGCCCCAGCAGTAGCCTAAACTGAACTGGCCAGGGAGGGGGTTTAAATGCCCCCTCCCTGTACCTCCCTGGGCTGGAGTCTGCCTGGTGCTCCCCCCTCATTGCTACAGTGGCAGGGGCATGCCTGGCCCCGCAAGGCAAAGGGGGCAGGGAGGGGGTTTATTCTATCCTCTGCCCCCTCAGGAGTGCAACTAGGGTCTGCCAGCTCCAGCTGCTACATCCACTGATCGCTCCCTGCATGGGGCAAGCAACAGTATAAGCCCCCTCCCTGCCCTCTTCACCAGATGCCAGAGGGAGGGGGGAAATAAACCTCCTCCCTGCCCCCTTCCCCTAAGGGGCCCATGCCCCAGCCACTGGAGTAGTGAGGGGGAGTGACCCTCATGGGGCAGCAGCCCCTGTCATGGTATCCTGGGAGAACAAGCCTCTTCTTGGTGGGGGGGTGGGAACTGTGCTGCATGCAGGACTGGGGCGGGCAGGGCTGCCACAGACTACACGGGGCATGGGGTTTATTTCCCTCCTCCCTCTGGCATCTGGAAAAGGGGGCAGGGAGGGGACTTGTTCCCTCATACCACACAAAGAGAGATCAGCAGAGGTGGCAGATGGGGCTGGCAGACTCCAGCTGTGATCCCCAAGGGGACAGGGGACAGAGGGAGGAATTAACCCACTCCCTGCCAGGCTATGGGCAGAGGCAGTAGCTGGGACTATAAAACCAAGACTGCAGTCCCTGGAGGGAGAGAGGACAGAGGGAAAAATTAACCCCCTCCCTGCCTCCTTTGCCTTAACAGGGCCATGCCAGCCAGTATCTGACAATGCCCCTATCCCTGGCACTGAAGTAGCAAGGGGAGGGGGGAGGAGAGAAAATAAAGTAGGATTTTTTTTTGAACAACACAGGTGTGGCCTGAAGACCAAATTAATGTAATTAAACTTGAAAAATAAGAAATTGTTCTTCTTCCAATACCCCTTAAATGCTGTGTATTAAGGGGACACTGAAAGGCTGTTAATAATGTTACTATTTCACTAATAACCTTATCTGTTTGTGAATATTACCTCATGATTGATTTTGGTTTCTGTTATTTGTCCAAGAGTCCAATAACTAATAGTTGGCAAAGTTCAACAATTCATAGAGCACCTTCTTTGAAATTAATGCAACCCTCACCTGATATTGTGGGCTTCTTTAAATGGCATACCACAATATTGTTCCTATGGGCAGACCATACCTTCCTATAGTTTCTGTCAGCCTGGAGCCTGAGACTAAAACTAGAAACCTAATCTCCATAGAGCAGTCATTGCTACGTAGCCATCATTATTCTAGTCTATTTTATATAGATTCTTATGCCTTTTCAATGTAATGTCTGAGCCCCTTGCAATGATGCATTAAGTGATGGTACTAACAAAAATCAAATGTGGCTTCTTCCTTCTCATCTTCTTTCAGAGGATACTGTTTTTGCAGATTTTTAACACAGATGCTGTCCTGTGTTTATATTACAGCAGAGGTATAACCAGCAAGTTTTGCACTGGGCTAAGCCCTGCTGGAGAATGAGGTTTGGGGGGAAAGGGGCTGGGGCTGGGTTCAAACCACCTCTGGATGAGGGACTAGAACCTAGGTCTCCTACTCCCTAGGCCAGTGGTTCCCAACCTTGGATCATGACCCAAATGAGGGTCATGGGGGCAATGCCGGCAGCACTGCACACAAAGGATAAGTCGTGCCACATGCCGGAAGCTCCCCCGCCCCCGGGCTGCCACGGCTGCTCTCCATTCCCAGGAGTGGGTCGCAGCAAAACAAGGTTGGGAACCACGGCCCTAGGCAATCCTCCTTCAGGCCATTGGGCTAAAACACAGCAAGTCCTCTTCTTCCGGAGCCAAAAACGCAATAATTGTAACTTTTCTGTGACTAAAGCCTTGGGTCTTACCTGGCATTACATACATGCCAAATGATTCTATTCCCTTTAGGTGCCTGCAGCCTACTAAGCATACTATGTGGAGTCTAAACATGGCAATAATGCCAAAAAGTATAGTCACATGGCTATGTAAAAAAGAAAGTATTTAGGCCTAAGAAGGTAGAATGATTTACCCACAGGTCACATAGAAACTGGGCCTTGAACATAACTCTTTATGCACAGATAAGCTTAACTGCCTTGTTAATATTTTTATGGGGTAGTTAGCATCTGATCTACAAAGTAATGCCGTATGAAATATAATAAGCATTTTATCTCCCCCTCACTTATGCCCTGTAGTAGGATTGTATAAAGGAAACAACCAGTTTAGCAGTAGTGTAGCAGCACTCTGAATTTTCTGAAAGTTTCAGAAGGAATCTTTGTACCATCCATATGTTCACAGTCAGGAAAACTGGCAACAGGGCAACCAGTACTAACCAGCACAGGCCAGAGGAGGAACAACAGCAATCATGATTATGTTTCTAAGGACAGTAACAACATGTACAAACAGCAAAGAATGGACTTCAAACTCCATTCAGGTCAACTGGCTGCAGCCTTCTGCAATGTCCTAATTAAAAGGTTATATTTACCTGACAAGCACTTTTAATACTTTACATTGACATAAAGCACAGACTTTATGGGCATGTTCAGCTGAGTGCTCACGTGCGTTTCCTACATAGTTGTGCCACTGCTACTTGTCCCTGGGGAACGCCTGTGCACGCGCACTCTGGAGCACAACAAGTTGCCCTAGGTGGCGTAGAGGAGGCTGGGGCAAGCACCTAGGCCTGCCACAACAGCCTTAGGCTCCTGGGGCTTCAGTGGTGGTGATCCAAGTGTGTGCAGCCTCGCCAGCAGCCAGAGTGTGGCTCCAGCCGGCCAGGCTCCAGGTTTGGAAAGTATATGTTGCTACCACATGTGCTGCCCCACTTCTTTGGTGCTCGTTTTTTTTACACTGAAATCTCTCCGTGTCAAAAAACCCTGTGCTGCTAATTAGCAATGCAGCAAGCACCTGCATGTGCAGTGAGTGCACTTTGCAGTGCCACAGACAAGTCTGCAGTGCCGCAAACTGCACATGTGCGTTTGTCTGGATGCATCCTATATGTTGAAGAAGACTGCACCCTGATAGAAAAGTTCAAAGTGCAAATAAAATGCCTAGCCATTTAGCCTATTTGATGCTTCTGGATTTATATTTTTTAATAGAAAAATAATTACAGAAAATAAATGACTGCTATCTTGAACTTAACATTAAATCTAAGTAACTGAAACAACAGAAAAAGAAGGCTTTGAGACTGAGTAGGATGAAGAGGAAATTAAGCAATGTCTTTTAAAATAGAATCAACTTACTCTACTTGGTCCAATTAAAAAAAAAAAAAAAAGGTGTGTTTTGACTCCTGTTAGGAACGTGAACTAGTGAGGGACTGTAATGTTTTAAAGCCATTCTGGAAATGTTATTGATAAAACTAGTATTCACGGGGAAGAATGGAATTAAAAGTCAAAAGGTATAACCTGAGACTCCAACCTTGAGAAAGTGTTCCTGGCATAGTGCATAATGCTGTCAAAATCATAGGGTTCCCCAAGGGAGTTAACCTCTCCTGGCTCCATCTTCAGGAAGTTGTACTCCTGACCTACAAGCAATTCATAAACAATATCTCAGATGAACCATTTGATAAAAAGGAAAAGAAAGAAAAATACCACCAACAGAGATACAATAATCATTCATAGACATTTTTAGTTTAGTGAATTCTAACCACCAGAGTAGTTAACTGCTTTTACTAATTACAGTGGACGAGAATGCATGAACTCCATAAACCCATGACTAGATTATTTACATGTAAATTAGCTGTTTCATTTACATTGACACTATAAGCGATTAAGACATCATACACCAAAAATTAAGGTAAATGTGGAGTCCACTACATTTACCAATTTAGCTATCAACTGCAGGAGTAATCTGATTGTACAAGGCGATTACCAGAATTATTTTATTTAAGTAGAAACTACCTTTTACAAAACTTATTTACTCACAACAGTAATTTGGTCCAGGTTCTAGTGGCCTGCACTACTAACTTCATGAAAATGCTTTAGCTTCAGAAAAAGATTTCAGCAATCTGTTTAAGAAAAAAGAAGCTGCCTTCCAGGCCTGAAACCCACCAGAGATCTGGTCCTCACTGGTATATAAACCAGCCCTTACTAAAGCTCCAAATCATACTGAAATCCAGCCAAAGTTTTTACTTTATTATTAAACATCAGACCAACAACTCTAACCAAACCTCCAGCAGCTAAGAGAATGCTCTCAGAACACGTACCAATTTCACCCTGACAGAAATGCCTTCCTGACTCCAATAAGTGAAGGGCAAGGCCAAACGACACCACAAGAAATGGTATTAACAAGCAAGTTCAAGCAAAAAACCATGGAGGTAGGATAGAAGCATGCCGGGTGGTTCACCTTTACCTGGGATGAAACTAAATAGTTATTTACACTAAGGGCAAGAAATTAGCAGACCACCCTGTGGCTTGTGAATCCAGAGGCAAACAGTAGTTGCTGAATCCAACAATGTTTAGCACACAGAAGAGTTCAAGGAAGTGTGTATGTGGTAGCCTTGGATACAGAAGATAGAGCCTAAACCACCCCTTATACCTCTAGACTGGGATCCAAGCTAATGCCTAATACATCTTGATGCCTGTACATCTTGTCCAAAGTCCCATCTGAGGTGACATAGCTTTATTGTATCCCAAATGAATTTCTTTAAACATGAGTTTCATATTAAGAGACTATAAAATGTCTTAGGTGTACAGACTTGAACTCTTTTCAAATTAAATCAAGGTTATACAGTCTAATACTGAAAATATAATTAGACCAATGTAGTCTAATGATATTTTATATTATGTTTTGCTGTTTTAAGAATTATGATACTTATTTTTTTGCTGCATCTAGACCATCTGGTAATATAAAGCTCCAAAAGGAAAATAAAACCCTGCTGTGCAAACATTGAGTAACTGGCTAACAGAAAGTATTTCTAAAAATAAATAAAACTAGAAAAACCCATATTCTTAAATAAAAGTGTTATAGATTTTGTCCTGAGAAGTTATTCATTTCGTGGAATTCTAACATATTGGTTAAACAAATTGGTTTAAACTATTCTAACAGAATAGTTTAAATTTTACCTTCATAGTTATTTTCATAAAGAAGGGCTTAAAAGGGATTTAGGTTGCTTAAGTGCTACAATTTTCCACATAATGTACACTCTAAAAAGCAAGAAAATGCCAAGTAATGGAACCTGTATTAGGGCACACAGGACGTTTCTAACAACAGCAATGGACACTTTGTACCCTCACAAGGTACTTAGCATTTGTTGAGAGGAAAAGGTAATTCATCAAAATCAAAAGAATTCAAAGATGTAGTTTAATTACGAAGTTGAAAGCCAATCCATGCCTGCTTTCCTGCCAACTTCCACAGCTGGCTCCATTGCGGCCTAGGCTTCAAGGTTCCCAGCTCATAGGCAGCCCATCCAGTGGGCTGACCGGGAGACTGGCATGTTGAAATTTTGGTATTCCTAGTTCCTGAACTCTTAAGACAATTCCATAGCTCCCTTGGCAGCTTACCACAGGCAAAAACCATCTACGTTCCTGGTGTCTGAAGGAGCTGGTAGCTTAGAAACCTTGGGAGTTCTGGCTTCTCAGCCTTGAAACTACCACCTGAATCAAAGCTTCAAGGTGCCCAACCCCCCTCAGCCAACCAGATGAGATTAAATAAAACTGGGACCCAAACTGCCAGTCTTGTAGCTTCTCCACAGCTAGCTTGATCAGGGTCTGCTACTCCCGGGCAATTAACCAACTAAAATATTAGTACCAGCATCATTTTCCAAGCTTCGATATAATTTTATTCATGTTTCATATAAGGTCAGGAATACAGTATTCTGACTCTAAAGTATGACAATGAAAAAGGCTGATGGCTCTTTTCCATAGCAACAGGAGTTTTTCCTTGAGTCTCTAAAGGCCATAAATAAAGATGTGCTTCCTCCTCTATGTTTATTTGATATTTAGACGTTAGCTCTTGTCAACAAAGATAACTGCACTTTATCATGCATGCTAACTGTGCTTTATCATTCATCAGCAGATGCATGACAAACAGAACCAAGGAGGTGATACTTCCCCAGTCTAAATCTGCTCTCTGCTAGCTTATGGCCATTATTTCTTGTGACCCCCAGGGGCGACTTGGTGAGCAGAGCCTCACCAATTCCCTTCTGCGCCCCCATGATGAATTTACAGGCAACCACAAGGTCACCTCTCAACCTTCCCTGGCGGAGGCTGAAGAGGTCCAGGTGCTCTAGTCTCTCCTCATAGGGCTTGGCCTGCAAGCCCTTAACCATACAAGTGGCCCTTCTCTGGACCCTCTCCAGGTTATCCACATCCCTCTTGAAGTGTGGCACCCAAAACTGCACACAGTATTCCAACTGTGGTCTGACCAGTGCCCAATAGAGACATTAGGAAAAACTTCACAGTTCGAGTGGCCAAGGTCTGGAACGGGCTCCCAAAAGAGGTGGTGCTCTCCCCTACCCTGGGGGTCTTCAAGAGGAGGTTAGATAGGCATCTGGCTGGGGTCATCTGAACCCAGCACTCTTTCCTGCCTATGCAGGGGGTCAGACTCGATGATCTATTGAGGTCCCTTCCAGCTCTAACATCTATGAATCTATGAAACACCAGATGAAACTGCAACTTAGAAGTGCTATATATTTATATAGTTTTCAGTCACTCTGGAATCCATCCAGATAAGAGAAATGGTATAAATATGAGTTAATTTCTGTTGTAATATTACAAGTTGAATTTAAGAAATAATAAAATTCTGAATGATAATCATTTTAGTTATGAATTATAAATTAACTAATGACAAGAATCACCAAAAAGTGTAAAAATGCAAACTTCAAGCCAGATTGAAAAAAGCCATAGTCATCCAACCATTGCTCTGGCATGGTTAAGACACATCGGTTTCTGTAGACAATGGCACATGAGGGATTGATGTACCTAGCATCACATTCAGTCACCTGTTTTGATTGGTTAGTTTGAATGACCAGTTACCCATTTACAGATGGTTTGCTGGGAGTACTCTTTGGTACAAGTCCAAAGTTAAGCTCAACAATCATTCATCAGGAACTTTAGCAAAGAAAACCTTAACTTCACTACATCGTTTTACAATCATAAACAGACACATCAAAATGAACCTAACACCAGCAGAGATTTTTTTTTAAATCTAAGAGTGCTTATCAAATTATCTCACCTGGCTGAATGTTTTCTCTAATGATGGTTACATGGTCATCTCGGTCAGGTCGTGTATGTTCGTGCCAGAAGCCTATCACATGCCCCAGTTCATGAACAACTATTCCAAATTTATCACAGTTCTTGCCAATTGATATAGCCTGGGGGCCATTACCCCTTCGACCCACATAAGAACAGCACCTGCAATTAGAATACAAACCAAGAGGAAAGGTTTTATGATGTATGCACAGATCCATACATTTACAGGAAAGCAACTTCCAGCCTGCTAGTAAATAAAATTTAAACATTAGATTATCAATATAATACAATGCAGGACCAAGGCAGTTTTGCAAGCTTTACAATGTGTCATTAAAAAAAGATGAACTTAGTATTTAGTAGTGCTTAATACTGCATGTAAATTCCTGAAAAAAATGTATTTATCCAAGGTCTTAATTGGTATCATTTGTGGCCCATCAAACTGTTCCTTATTCCCCTGTGCCTGTCTGAAACAAAATAAATTTCCAAATACATAGTAAATTTCCAAAATAAATCATAAAACTGTGATCTCTTGCATAGCTGTCTTGAACATGAGACATGTCACCACCAGCTGAGCAGGTTAAGTGACTGGTACTTTGTTACTGTCTTTGAACACCATTTTCAGTAACATTTTAATCACAAGGGAGTGCTACCATCAAATTTTGAAAACTCCTCTCCCTTGTTATCTGAGTAGGGATCTACTGAAAACATATCTGCCCAACTCTCACTCCACCCATTCATAAAGAAGACGACAGTGTACAATAAAAATCTCCCACATCTTCATGACTTCAGGAAGACAGGTAGCCAACATTTCTACTAGTTCTTCATAAGGCTACAGAGTGAAATACCACAGGGGCTCTGTAAGAAATAATCCCCTCCAGTGAGCAAATAGTCAAATGTGTCTTTTTCACATCAAAAACAAAATTTAGATGAGAAGCAAACAAACAAGCAAGCAGGCAAAAGCCTCAAACTGCAGAAAATTCTGCTTGATTGAACTTATTTTAGACCTATTAAGACCTGATTTTTGATATATTAGACTGGATTTTTCCCTCATAACTAAAAATATACTTTTATACTATTGTAATGCTATTGATTTCACTGGGACTATTCCTATACTGAAAGCTAAACCACTAATTAAGAGCTTTGCTAAACCAGTGCCTAAAATCAGGCCCTCTCAGAGGTCAAGAGAGGCCCAGACCACTTCCATTTTTTGAGGCTCAAAATACAATGCAATAATTTGTAATAAATGTTCCTTTTTTATTTAACAAGTGCTTTTCTAGCTTTTTTCTTCTTCTTTCAATCCTGTCAGTGTATCTGTGTGTCTGTATGTATAACCTCATTTGGAGATGACGTCAAAAGTCTAAATTTGAGGCCCTCCGTGAATGAGAGGCCCAGGCCAAATGGCCCTCCTGGCCCCCCCGTGACAGACCCTGCCTAAAATATATCTGAAATGGAATTACAAAACTATTGCATATATATTTATGTCCTCAGACCTTTAAAGCCAGACTTTATAATCTCTGTAAAACACCTCTTTCCCCCAAAAGGCTTAGATTTAGACAAGAAACTACTCTTCTGTAACAGTCTTGCTGTATTTCTGACTCAATCCAAATGGTGGCTGAAACTGCAAAGTCTTCTATCCCTAATAGGAATGCTAAAGCTCTAAGTCTGGTCCCAATGCCTCAAATTTTCATCCACATTTTCATAAATATGGGGATAAGAAGAGAGGGAGTGGGCTGAACAAGCAAAAAGGAGAGGGGCAGATATTTGCTCTAGTTTATCTCTGTTGCAAATCTTGCCAATATTAATCTAAATGTCATGATCACTCAAGTCCAGTTAGTTACCAGATAGGTTTGCTTTCATTTTGCTCTGAAAATTCACATTACTTTATTAATTATGGTAACAAGGGTTTTAAAAATATTAAATATTTTAGTGAAGCTTTTGAAGATTCATCTAATATCTGTTAACCCACAGAAGAAAGCACACAAGAGAAATGAAAATTTGCAGATAATGTGGAAATAGATTTAAAAAAAAGAGATGTGGATCGCATAATGCCCCCACATTTGAATACACAGAAGTAGAATCAATTTTTCTTTCCCTGAAGTTTTTTCTGGGCATGTGAAAGATATACTGCAGCCCCCAAAAGTAATATATTAATACTGAGCAACTAATATATTAATAATGGTTCACCCTGAAATCAGGATGAACTTTCCTACCATCCCCCTCTTGGATAAAGAATCTTGTTCATGGAGTCGTAGCCTCTCAAATGGAAAGGATTTCTTAAATTGCTTACACATTGCATTCCTGTTTTCTGGCACTTTCACGATTTCAGTGTAAACTAATGGGAGTGGGGATGCCCTTTTGTAGACTCTCAGTATTTATCAGAGGTATCTGCTTTTCTGAAATGACTGAAATGCCAATATTAAGTTCCTGAGCTAGAGAATGATTTCTTCTTTGTACTGTTGGGCTTCAGTCCTAGCATTTTTGGAGATACTTTGTAATTCTGTGTTCAGTTAAATGAAACAGCATTGTATAAAAAGATCCTGGGTTTTCAAGATTAGGGACAGAAATTATACATTAACACAGTAACACAAAAGAAGTTCAACGCATATAAACCACTTTCAAAATGGCCAAAACCATTACCAAAACCAGTTTAAGATAAACCTGGATGGATGTAGTATCAGACTTAACTGGTTTAAGATAAAACCGTTTATTGAAATTCTGTCCAGATCCCCTCGAGATTCAAGTTAACTCACAGTCCCTCAGCATCCCAGGATGCTTTGCAACTCCCCCACAAGTTCCCCTTCACAGGATGGGTGCGCTAGCCTTGGCCCAAGCCATCTGCTCCAGCAGAGCAGTGAGGCATGCTTTGGCACCCCCTTGCTTCTGGCCTGGGCCACTGCAGGCGTGTAGCTACATTTCTGGAATCAAAAGTGGATGTCTTTTCATTTGCTTACTGGTTCAATCTATACAGTTTAGATTAACCTGGGAAGATTGAATACATTCAGACTTTGGGGTTTTTGACTATATGTACTTAGGCCAAAAGAACACAATTAGCTAGGCAAGGACTTTAAAAAAATACTATAGGCTTATCAAACAGCTGTACTTTTTGGATGCAACTTTTATATAGTAAAATCACACTTGGTCCTTGAGGAGGTCCAAGTCACTGTGGAACATGCTCTTGTACTTTGTAACGGTATACAATGGAGAACACACTGAGAGCATTATATATTGAAAAGGGACTAAGTTATAGGGGTCACAAACATTTTCCTCCTCATCTCTTTTAGTTTTTTTGTGGATACAAAGGGATGGGTTGTTTACGTGGTTAGTTTGTTTTGGATTTTTGTGTTATATTTTGTTTGTTTAATATACTGGAAGTTAAAATAAAACACCAATATGAATGTCAGATGAATTCATATACATCTCAGGTTGTAAAACCTGTTTTCAATAAATGTATTACTATTAAATTATAAGGATACATTTTGTCTAATATATTCAGAGTCAAAAACTTACTGTAAGAATAAGGAAAAAACATTAGAACTAAAAAACGTGATGGTGGTTTTGGAAATTTTTTAATTCTTTTGAAAAAATTGCCAGATTACTATTATAATACAAGACCCTAAGGCTAGGTACAGACCTTCAAAAAGCCCAAGGCAGAATCAATCTAAGTTACGTGGTTTTCTGTAAGTGGCATCATTTAGATCAGTAGGGAACAGAATACACATTCACCCTTATGAGGTGGGAGAGCAAATCTTAGACTGGGCTCCACAATTTTTAAACCAGTCTATGTGTGCCAAACTTCTCTTCTGTTATGGGTATAGATTAGTTTTGTGTGCTGAACTTTTGTTCTGTTATGGGTATAGAGTGGTTTCTGATTCCTTATACTGGTAAAAGTGCAATGCCTATACTTGGCCTAAACTGAATTTAAGATGACAGGCATAAATACACATCTATTTCTGTCCCAGGGTAATTTAATTCTTTTGTCTTTGCTTTGGGTAATTATTTATTACCAATTCTTAGTTCACCATTATATAGGATTAAGTTGAGTTCATGGAGGGCTCCATGTGCATGAGTTGGTATTTTCTTATTTCCCTTCTAAATAGCTTTTAGAGACCTCTTTTGTTCAGAGTCTTCCATGTGTCTCTTTAGAGTAGGAACATAAAAGCTGATTATGATCAAGATTCTGATCTAAAATTGTGTGTTACCAGTTGAGTGATCCAGGCCCATAAATTCAGTTATAGTACCTGCTAACATTTTGTATCAGGGTGAAAGAAAATAAGGAGGAAAATATTTTCCCCATTTTCAAGTATCCTAAATTGTGCCCTAAAATATAGTGCCTACAGTATTAGAAGCTATCAAAGCAGCAGCATATAGCAAAAATAAAACAAGAATCAGAATTTCAATTAATAGCAGGATTATTGGGTGCAAAAAGATTCCATTGTGAAACTTATCTTTGTACACATCCTGACTGTTTTGCTTTACATAATTTTAGAACATGCATCTTGCAGAATACGTATGAATGAAGGTTGCGGAAAAATTGCAAATGTATTTAAAGTGTTGTAGGCACTTTCCACATTCTGTTCTTTATCGGTACTTGCCCCTCCCTGGACATGAGACGTTTACTGCAGTTGCCTAATTAGCTCCATGGTAAATGTTTTGTATCTGTATATGCAGTGCTATTAGGGCAGAGGAAACTAATTAACTCCACAGCCAGTTAGGACTTGTAAATACAAGTACTGCCCCACTGTGGAGTTTTTTACTCCACAGAAACACATGTAGATGCTGGTAGGGCTGGCTGGGGCACAAAGGTGCTTCATTGCAGGCTAGCCCTGCATTTGAGCACTCTCATGCCCCAGCCATCCCCCTCCACAGCACATTGAGCTGGTCAGAGCAACCCCAGGCTGCCGGGTCAAATTAACACATAAGCAAACTAGGTACAAGCCTAGGGCCCCAAGTGAAGAAGGGGCCCAGTTGTGCTTATTTTTACACATTAAAATCGTTAAGTGAAAAAAATAGGGGTCCATGAGTTTGTTTGCTTAAGGACTATTAAAGGGTTACTCCGGCCCTGCCAGGCTAGCAGGCTGACCCCACCAGGCCCCTTGTTAGCTAGGGCTGCTCCAAGCTGGCTCAACATGCTGTAGAGGGGATGGTTGGGGCACAAAGGTATAGGACTAGCCCATAATGAAGCATCCTCATGCCCCAGCCAGGCCCCTCAGCATCTACACATGCATTGCTGCTGAGTAAAACTCCACTGCAGGGTAGCACTTGTATTTACAAGTCCTAACCTGCTGTGGTGTGAATTAGTTTCCTCTGCCCTAATAGCCCTGCACATATACACAAGATGTTTACTGCAGAGCTAATTAGGCAATTCCACAGTAAACATCTCATATAGACATGCCCAGTGTAAATGGTGTTGCCAGTACAAATGACATGGCCAGGAGCAATGAACTCTGGTGTGATCTGTGCCAGAGTTTATTGCTTTGCGTTACCTGCACATGTAGATTTGCCCACTCATGCTAATAGTAGTTGAGTTCCTGTAGTGGTTCATGCACACATGCAGGTGGCCAGAGCATAGACTCACTATAATAAAGGAGAGTTATTCACACTTAATTGCAAACAACTACAACAAGTCCCTCAGTTTATAACAGTTTAAATACTTTTTTGCAAGCATACAGTGATCCAGGCATGCTATGGGGAACAAATTGATGTACAATTCAGAAAAATGTCTAGTGGATCAACAAAATACTCAGATAAGTAACTGGAGCCAGCCATTCTCCCTCTCTTCCTCCCTTAGAAGAGTAGAGGACTGTGGGATACTGAAGATCCTAGCAACCCTCATGCACCATTTGAATCTGGACGGGCATTTCACATGACACTAGAAAATAGTGACATTTCTGCTTAAAGGCTAATGGATTGTGGTGGAAGCACAAGGTTCTTTTCTGCCACAAACTGTATGCTCACTCTTTGTGCCAGGAAAAAGGCACTTTTCCTGACAAGTGCAATACCTATTCATGGCCTCTGACACAAAATTGAGAGATCCACTGAAAAGAAATTTGGATTTACATTATATTTATAATAACAAAAAAATAAAAATTATATGTAGTGCATCCTTATGGGGTGTATTTCATTGTTCTTCTCCACTTTTTAAGCTTGTATCAGCCACATTGCAAAGAAATATATAAACAGGTGAATGAACGCTTTGAAGTATGGATCATATTTTAATGAAGTGGTGGTCTAGTGGACCATGGTTCCCTCCCATTCACATACTATTTATATGAAGATACTTAGAAAGAAGAATAATACCCCGAAAGTTTTAGGTCTTTGTAGCTTTTCTGTAGTAGTGTAAGAATAGTTAAAGTTTGTGCTTAATTTACTCTCCACTTCCCATGTATTTTGTTCCATTTTACTGCTCTAGAAGCTCTTCTGATGCTTCATTCCATTCTCATGCTTCCCACTCTCCCTGCCATCTTTTGCTGTTCCCTTAAACATCATGCCAGGAAGCTATGTATGCCCTTTTATATGACCCTTGGCTTTTGGTGGTAGCTTGCTGCTCCAGTCTCACTCACAATTCTGATCCTGGCTTATCCCTTAGTACAGACAGGTAGGCCTAATTCTATAGGACCTCTTTGAAGACCCTGGAAACTGGTAGAAATAACAAAAGAAAGGAGAGAAAAATGTCAGCAGTACAATGTGACATCATAGTCTGCAAAATGCTATTTTAAGGGAAGAAATGGAGTAAAAATCTGTATTCAAGATAGTACCACTACAACTGCTGGAGCATTCCAGTTGCTGAGGTGGGTCTTGACTCCAAAGTTAATAAAAAAGCATTGATAGCTCAGTGGTAGAGTTTTGCCTGCCATGTGGGAGATGTGAGTTTGATTCCCAGGCAGGGCACCAGAGGGTTGATTTGCCTACAAAAGGGAATCCCCACTGGGAAGAGGATTCCCCTCACCTCTTCAAGCTGGAAAGATGTGGGCAGTGGGGTCCCCAAAGGCTCGGTCCTTGGACCTGTGCTATTCAATGTCTTCATCAGTGACTTGGATGAGGGCATGGAGAGCATTCTGTCCAAATTCATGGATAACACGAAATTATGGGGTACAATAAATACACTAGTGGGAAGGAATCGACTCCAGGTGGACCTAGGCAGGTTGAAAAAGTGGGCAGAAAACAATAGGATGCAGTTCAACAGTCTGCATCTAGGGAGAAGGAATCACCAACACACCTATAGGCAGTAGTATTTTTTCCCCCACTTCAGGCTGCCCTTCAAGAACAGGGTATTATATACAGTAGTGTGCTGTATGCAAGAAAAATTGGTTTTAGAGAAAAATGCATTGTCAGGAATAATAAAACACAGAGGGTGTGTCTACACAAGACGTCTTAATGCACAGTGGACTTTTCTACTGTACATTAGCACGTCAGGGCAAAAAACATGCCAATGCACTAACACACACTAGAATTACTCTACTGTGCATTAAGCATCACAGAAAAACCATCTGCCTTTACTACTGAGCATTAGCGCAGCTACTGTGCCTTTATCTCGTACCACATAATCAAGGAACTAAACTTAATGCACAGTAGCAAAGGCACATTAATGAATGTTTAGATGTGCCCAGGGGCTGAAAATTTTAATTGGAGCTCAATCCCTTGACTAATCCATTGCCAATTTCATGCCTTACATCCCACTATCAATTACTTGCTCAAACCATAAGAGAATAGATTCAGCTACAGTCAATATCCTTCCCTGCTTTTTTTTTTAATCTGGCTGAAAGGGCATCAAGTAACCTTTCAAGATTCTATATTATTACTTGGAAAAGGTCAGGCAATAGATGCACTGTGATTTCAAAACAATAAAACAGCCAGCATAACACACATAATCACCAAGAGACCAATATCTTATTTTAAAAATATGAAAGTTAAGAGTGGAAAACAATGTCTCGTTATCTGCCTTTGAAAAATATTAGTACGTAATAAGGAGCTGAACGTTTTAGAATTCATAACACTACTGAGGTAGGTTTCTACAGTATATTCCTTGACATTCTATTTGCTGCTATTTCCATTAAAACCAGATAACATGGCCGTCAGTGGTCATTCAAAAGTCAGTAGTGATTTTGGGTGTCCAACTTGAGACAGAACACAGTACTTCTTGAAAGTTGGCTCCCTTGAAGCATTTCTAGTTGTATATATGTAATGAAAAGTCAGGGACACTAGCTATTTGAAAATCTTCCCGTGTTTTTGTGTGTGCAGTGATTATCTTAAGTGTGTGCATACACACTCATACACACACACAACTATGGTTCTATAGTAAAATTTTGTTTGCAGAATTGTTTTTAAACTATATTTTTTAATTATTTACAGCATACCTCGGCGATATAGCAATCACGTGGGTCTACACGTGATCGGCAGCTATGTCACCATAGTGGCACCGCTACAGCGATGTAGCAGACAAATCTAACCATGTGCCACACACACAGGCAGTAACCACCCATACTGTGCCATGCTTTAGCATTTCCTTTTGGAAGTAGAAAACCATGTGTAGATGCACCCTATGAGTACTAGATTAAGTTGAAGTATATCACATAGATCATTGATATATATTTTGATTTTTTTTTGCAATTCACAGAAAACTAGCAGTCACCAACAGTGATTCTTAAACTAACAATAGTAGTATACTGTACTGTGGGTCATTAGGATTTACAGCCTTTAGCACCCTGCCAAACTCATGTCAGATACATCCAATTAAGTGACAAGATTCTGATCAGTCAGACAACAGCATTAAGCCATAGGGTCAAGAATACTAAAAAAGTGATACATCAAAGGCATAGATTTGCAATACCTTTGTTGTGACCACATCTCTAGGCGTGCTTGGCTCAAGGCCCAGACATCTCTACAGCATGAGCACTTGTCATCCTCCTCAAACTGAGCCAACAGGCAGACTTTAAAGCCCCTGATCTCTTTAATCTTTATTGCACCAGACAGCAGTTGAAGACAAGCACTATTTATGAAACGCTAATTCCATTTAATCAGTCTAGCTGGTCAATAATCACAAGAAAAAAGAAACAATTGACAAGAATGAAGTGATCAGAGCAACACACTACAGCTATTCCCAGGGAAATAGAATCACATAGGGCCCTACAGATTTACTATAAAATGGTCCTTCAATTAATGAGGGGGAAGGGAGAAACAATAGGAATCAAAGTCATGGATTTTTTAAAAATAGCTTAACACCTCAAAATGTGATACATTAAGCACCTTATGGATCGATAACAGGAGCTTACTGTGGCATTAACTGTATGTTTTTGTGAATGAAAATGGTGCAGAACTCTGAAAACCCACATCTTTAGTTCTGAGCTACCTAGAGGATAGCAATCCAAATCACAACAGAAAACTCACAGAAAAGCAATTTTGTTAATCATGTTTCTGGTAAAAAGACAGCTCACCCTTTAACAGCCATACTTACTTACTGGTAAAGTGGAAATTGGTTCTGCCCTCATAGAAATGAGGTTAGAAATAGGGTTCTGCCTCTGAGGACTTAATCAGAAACAAAACTGACAGTCAAATTGTTATTGGCTCCCTTTTCTACATTTGACTCTTGACAAAGATCTTGTAGTCAACACACATTTTCTTTCATTTCACATTTCAGTTTAGATTTACACTTACTATTTGGTTCCATTTGCAATAGAACTTTTATTTGTTCCCAGGTTAATGCCTAAAATGACATGTGAATAGACCTGGCAAGTATTTGTAGTAACCAATGTATTTGATTCATTTAAACCTTTCTATCATGCTCACAAATAAACTGGCCACTAATAGACTAAGTTTTCTTTTTCTTTGATAGCAGAATTGTGCTGTGAATACTTTACAAGAATTAAATTCAGACTACTCATTGTTTGGAAGCTGCTCACGATGAGTATCCATTTGATTACTGAATATTCAAAGTTCACATTTTCAGCTACATGTGTAATCACCTTCAATTATTGGGCCAGATTCTACTCTATCCATTAGGCACATAGTGGACTTAGGACTAAATTTTAAGCCTGCTTCATGAAAAAATTCACATTGACGAGGAGGAGGACCATGTACTTTTTGCATTAACTCTTCCTCAGGAAGGAAGAGGAATGAATTGCATGCTAGCACCTAAGTCTACTTGTATGTCAAATCTGTGGAATAGAATCAGGCCCTTTTGGTCTTAGCATATTTCCTGATTGAATTGTTTATCCTTATAAACTACTCCTGTTTTAGCCAGAAATAATTTGTATTAGAAAAAAATATATATTCAGTTTTCATTAACATTCAAATTATATCAACACAATTTTGCTTGTGACCTGCAAATGAGAATAAGAACTTCTGAAAAGCAAAAGAAGGAGTATGGAGTATAAATATGACTGAACTGAAATGTAATTCAGAATGCACAGAAAAATTGAGGTAAAATTTTCTCCTGCTCTTCACCTACATACAGCTTGCACTGGTCCAAAAGTAAATAACTAAAGCTTCAACAACAATTTTTTTTTTTTATTTCAGGATCAATTTCAATGTTATTACTAATACCAGAAAATATCCAGGTTGTTTCATTTGCCATTATTACAACTTTTTTAATTATTTGATCATCGGCTTAAATAGACCATCATTTCCACTAACAAAAAGAAATAAAAACTAGTAAAACTATACTATTAAGCATAAATATATATTGACGGCTAAATATAACTGTTTCACTCAGCTTTGAATTTTTCTTTGTAATATCTACTAAGCATATGTTTATGTTAAACAGCTTTTTGAATATTTGGGGCTCATCCAGATGAGGGCTCATGGGCATTTCCCTATAGGCAAACAGCAGTGGCAAATAGTTGTGCCTCTGCTACTTGTCCCTAGGGAAAGTCCCTGCACATGTACTGTGGCATGCAGCATATTACCCTGGGTGAGGCCAGCACCTGAGCTGGTCCCACCAGCCTTACCAGGGGTTCTGGGGGCCTCCCATGGCTGCAGTGGTGGCCATCTGAGCACACAGAGCCTGGCAGGTAGCCAGACTGTGGCTCTGGCTGGCCAGGCTCCAGTTCTGGGCAGTGCATGCCATGCCACTTTCATTTTTTTTTTTTTTTTTTGATACTCAGAGTTTACAGTATCTAATTTTGCCTCCATGCTGCAAATATCCTGCATGAAGAACCTATTCACATGCACCACTTGCATTTTGTGGCACCTCAAAAGCCTTTGAGATGTCACAAAGCACTCATCCACTCTCTTCTGGACATGCTCTTGGAATCTACACAGACCAGAAGCAGGACATGAAAGAGAACCAAGTTCTCTTAATTTCAGCCTCTTTGTCACACATTCATACAGATGAAAATCAACACTGATTGTTATAAATTATATAAAATTTGTCATAAAAAAATACTTAAATGTTCTGATGAATAACAAAAAAATGCCACAAAGTCAAATGAAAAACATGGTGTGATGCCAGAATAACGTGACTGTTCTATTTCAGATTCACCACATACAAGATTGGCTTGATCTTTTTCTCAGTATTACTTATGTGAGCATGTGACCAAGTGCCATTTGAGGTAGCTGAGTCCTTTTTCAGCTTTCACATACAACACAATATAGTGATTAAGTCTCCAAGCTTCCATATAAAAAGTTCCATATAACAAATATCAAGATTACAGATAGCATCCAGAAACCATGAGCAACAAGCAGTCCTTTAAAGAATATTACTGATTGCAATTGGCAGCTAAAGGTTGATGCAACATGTTTTGAATCTGTTCACAGATGATAATGTTGTGTGTGTTTAATATGCATTTAAAGTGGCCATAAATATTATCGCCAATGGCCAATAACAACACTGTGTGTTGTTTTAGCAGTAGAAACATAAACCATGCATTGCAAATCAATACCATTTGTTTTACTTCTTGCAGCTAGTGATTATAAATTATCATCATCTATTAATTACAGAATTTCAATTCTTCACTGTTTTGCTTTCCAGCTGTAATAAATGAATAAATGATACCCAGGTCTCTTCTTGAGAAGTGGGTTGACTAAATAACATATGAAGAAAAAGAATTATGGTGCTAAATTGACGCTAATAAAGCCTACTGATGAGGAAGAGTGGTATGATCAGTTGATAATCAAAAAAGAAAATGATTGTAAAATGAGAAACAAGTAGTAATCAAAGCTTTCAGTTACTCAGACATGAAAATGTAAATAGAGATTAGGAAATTACAAAACTTCTAACTAAGTTTCTTAGAGTAATAAGAGAGAGATGGAAAAGAATATTGATGAACATCAGCAAAGAAGCTGAGGAATATGGCGCATGGTAAATGGCATTAAATAAGAAAACAGTAAGAACAAAAGAAGAAAATGCAAAAAGCCAAAAAATGCATATAAAAACCATACACAGTGACGTTGGATTTTATGCATGTAGCTCAAAAAATGACGGCCTGAATTTCAGAGGTGCTGAGGAAATTAGATGTTGTACAAATCAATATGGACTTCATATGCTCACTACTTCTAAAACTCACTTGAGTGCTGATTAAACAAACTATAGAGACAATAGATTTTTTTACATTATATTTCAAGTAAGCGTATCCACACATTTACTTATGTATTATATAGTTTTCACTTTTTGCATATTAGTATCCCCCCATTAAATTTACTGTAAATGACACTGGAGAGGGATAATGCAGAGTTTCCATACAGGAAGGGATTTTTTTGAAGTATACAACCCCTATAAATTTCCTGAAACCAAACAATTTATGTAATATATTCTGAATGAACCTATAACTTTTTTTTTTTACTCTCACTATACAAGGTAAGGTGGAAGCTACTTTAATCCACAACTCCAAATCCATTTGGAAAAAGAAGGCCTAGGGAACAATGGGCATGAGAACTGAATAATAAGGTGTCTAAATCCTGTTTTCTCCTGTTTTCTCAAAACTTTGCGACAGGAAATATCTTTTTGTCCTGTCCTTGTACAGTGTGTATAGTACAATGGAGTTCACCTTATCCATGTCTAGGGCTCCTGGCCCACAATCCAGAATCCCAATCACTATGGTACTAAAAAAAATAATGACACCTATGTGCTGACAAACTAACACAGCAGGTGCCATGGGAAAGTACTAATGTTGATTTCCTTTTGTCAGTCCGTGTGTGAAAAGTGAACACAGATGGTTTCATGTCACAGTTTTGACTGTCCTTTCCGTGGAAAAACTTGTGTCAGACAGAAGATGAGAGTGAGTTTGTGCATACCAGTACTTATTTTTCCAGCAAGGCTATCCCCTTATTTATCTGGCAAAGTGACAACTTTCTTAAGGTAACTTATGGCTTCAAGTCTGTAAGGATCATTCATTACAAATTCCTCACACCAATCTCATTTGGAATTTGTTCAGAATGCAGCAGCACTTTTGCTCATTCATTAGAGTAACTGGAAGCACATTGCAGCCTCCCTACATTCTTTACCATTAACTACTAATAAATGATAGACTAGTTATGAACTGTTAGTGTTGGCTTAGAAATGTTTTAACAGACCAGGTGTTGGTAATATTCCAGCTTCATTCAACAAGTTACCGATGTCTCGAAGCAACAACCTTTATGGACTTCCATTTAGATTAGCAAATATTTTCCTCCTTTGCTATGGAAGGCTGTGGATTGTGAACCTCATTTCTTACAAAATTGATCTTTGTCCACATTTCTCAAATACACCTAAAATATTCATACTCAGTCCAAGTGGGGTTTTGTTCTGTTTTTGGATGGTACTTTTAATTTTGGCATTCCATAACTCTACAATTAGTATGTTAAACTTAGAGCTGGAAGGAACTTCAGGAGGTCATCTGACCAACTTCATGCTCAAGGCAGAATCACCCCTGACTAAACCATTCCAGGCAAGTCTCTCTCTAACTTGCAATTAAAAACTCCTATGGATGAAGATTCCACAATCTCCATGGGTAGCCTAAAGGAGAACGTTTTTCCTAATATCCAACCTAAATTTCTCTTACTGCAATTTAAGACCATTGTTCCCTCTTCTGTCCCGTGTGGCCCCAGAGACTAGCCTATCAGGCTAGCAGGTAATTAGTGTTATTAAATTCCCCCTCATATCTTCTTTTCTCTTAATGAAAGAACCACCGGTTCTTTCAACCTTTCCTTGTAGTTATGTCTCTCAGATCTCTAATAATTTTTGTTGCTTTCTGCTGGACTTTCTGCTGAAATAATTTGACACATCCTTCTTGAAGTGCAGGGCTCAAAATTCAAAAAAAGTACTTCAAGTGAGACCAAGTACCAAAATAACTGATTCTAAATATAGAAGAAACATCACTTCCTTAAATTTGATTAATTTTAGTTAAAATAAGTTTTTCTTACAATATTTCTGGAATGTTGCCATTTCTCTCATGGCTTGAAAAATAAACATTCCAGAGAGTTTTGGAAAGGATATTTTAGGCATGTATGTCATACAAGATGCAACATAGGATTTCAGTGAGACCACAGTCTTAATCTTGTGTCCTCATTCCATCAGAAGTAACCACTAGACAGTAGCATTAAATGGTAAGCATAGAAGGTAGGAAGGTAGCAAGCTGTACATGAAATCCTGAAGAGTAACAACTGTGAAACTACATAGTTTGTCTACAAGTTAAAAGTGGAACGTAAACTTCCTCAAAAAAGTCTACTTCAAAAAAAAAAAATCAATAAAAATCAGTCCTCTAGACAAAGAATGAAGTACATGTGTTAAATTCACCGACTGATTTCGAAAGTCAAGAACTCTTCATCACAAACCGTGGTAAAATCCAGGACATTTGTGAACAGAAACATTTCTGTGCAGTGATTGATGGAGAGTCCTAATGATAAGTAATAAAACCAGTTTTGTTCACTTTATACATCACTGACCTGGAAGAAGGAATGTGCAGAAAGGTCAGTAAGTTTGCTAATTAAACAAAACCAGAGTAAAGGCAGTCAATTCAAAGGAAGAGTTAAAATTCATAATGATTAGAGTGGCTTAGAAACAGAGGAGGATAAGTGTCTTATGTAATTCAGCCTGCAGACATGTGACATCAAGAGGGTTAAGAATACATGAATAAACTATACGAAATGTTTAAGGCTCATATATCACAAGTACAAGAAAAATCTAAATGCAGCAGTAGAAAAATATTGAATATTTGTATCATATCCACACATTTATTGGATGTATGTATTTTAAACTATGAAAATCCAGAAACACACAATGACATGTTAATATTTTATACAAGGCAATTTATTGAAGATCAGACTGAAAAAAGAAAAGAAAGAATAGAATTAAAATTCTTCTGGCCATCATGCAGATTTTTTTTTTCAAGAGCCAAAGGAGTAAATTTTTGTTTACCAAATAACTAGAGCCAACTCAAACTTGTATGGGACTCAGACTCCACCGAGCCATTTAATACACTGTTTTGCTATAAAGTCAAGTTGAGCAAGAAATGACGCTTATTTAGAGAACTTCCAAAACTGTTGTTTAATCACTGGCATTCAGACCTACAGGGAATAAATGCTCCTTTGCACATGTTCCTACTTACCCGCAAGGTCTGTATGTAAATACAATGTAGCTTTCTTCATCACTGCGTTCAATAAATGTAACACACGTGTGTTTTTCCCAGTGTCGCATTGCCTGTTTGAACATTGCTCGCTGGCTGCCTAGAAGAATTGTATGACATGAAATTGACGAGATTTTTAAATTTACGTCCTACTTCCTGGTATCTGATTCTAATCTTATGACACTGATGCACACTCCCAGAAATGAGTTATTTTGAAAACAAAGAAAACTTTTAACTCTGGTTTTCAAAACTAAATGAAACAGGAATTGGTTTTCAAATGTTTTGCTTTGTAAACATATATGCTCCTTTAAACCATATGAAAAAGACTACTTTTTTTTTTTTCTTCCTAAATCAGACCCGGCTTTTACGCTCAAAACCACTGAATGAAGAAACAGAGCGTCTGTAAAAGAAGGATATATCAAAAGATATGTGCACATATTTCCAACATTTAATCTTATAAAGATTGAAGATTTTAATTTTTTATGCTTGGAATGCAGACTGCGTTTTAATAATCTATATACAGTTTGTTCTATTTACGCGAGTTATGTTTCTTTTTTACCTTAGTGCATATGAGAGTAAAGTGTTAGTGAGAGAAAATTCAGGGTACCCATCAAAAGGTTATGGATATTTGATAAGGAACTGCACTGTATGAAACCACTCATAACAACATAACAAAGACTACCTGGATAACAGCTGTGCACAATTCCTCCCCCAACAGCCCTCTACCAGTGTCTAAACCCTGACCTCAGTGAACTAGGTTGTGAGAAGACAGGTCACCATTCACTTTATTAAATCCTTACCCTCTTTGAGACATTGCCAACAAGATTGCAAATTACAATCAGTTGTGGTAGCAGGGGCTTTTTGCTTTGTTTTGTCCAATGGGAAGATTTTTAAACTAACAAAGCTTTATAAACCCATCATATGGTAGTAATTTTTGGCCACTATAATTGGGCTGAATTCACGTCAGTGCCTCAAGGATGAAAAAATTAACATGGTTCCTGTCTTCCCAATTTGTTTCATTTGCAAAAGCTTGGGGATTTACCTTTCACTATGAAAGGAGTGTGAAATTTCACATTACATGTTTTCATTTGTTTGTTCCACTTTCTTTTGGATCCTGCTTCTTCTAAAACAAAAGGTCATGTTCAGTATGGCGTTGTATAAATATCCATGCTGCAGGTTTGACCTTCAGTTCTCAGTTTTGGGGTGACTTATCTGAATTTCTGTGAGCCTTTCTTATGTTTCTTTCCCAAAGCTCTTTTGGTTTTCTTTATTCCCTTCAGGCACAATTAGAAAGAACTTAGTGCATATCCAGTAGACATAATTTTCATTGTACTCTTGGCTTTATATTTATTCTTTTCCTTTTCACTATCCTATTCTTCTTGATTATTATTATTAAAATTTTCCCCTTCCACTAGTTTACTGTTTATTTGTTTTCAGTTTTATTGGGTAATATTTATTTTGTACTTTTATTATATTGTATTTTTAAATCTTATTATTTTGAAATCATTCTTCCCTACAACTTTTTTTAGTCCGTAACTATTGTAAATATCTGCATATACTCTTAAAAGTGTAATATGTTACAAGAAAAATTAATTTGACCCAGCTTGTTCCCTGCAGCTAGGATTCACAGAAATTTTAATGCCCGAATTTAAAAGAATTGACCCCCAAATCACAAAAGTCAGTTATAACCATATACTAAATACCCTACAGCAATTTAAACAGATTTAATTATACTCTGTTACTTGGGCTTTTAAGACAAATACACAACAAAAATATCAAACAATGAAAAATGTTCTCTCCCTAAAACACAATAGCCTAAAAAGACTAAAAATTTTACTGATCCAAAGAAGCCTGATCCAGAGCCTCAGAAGGCAACAAAAAACATTCAACTGACTTCTGAGGACTGGGCCAGGGTCTTTGCAAACCTGCTCTATCAACTTCCCATTTTAAATCACATATCTTACCAGTAAAATTTCCACCAATTAGATATGGAATGACACCTCCTGGCCATATTCTCTCTGTTCGTGATGTTGCAGCCCTGGGATATCGGTTTTTCTCATTTTTTCCTGAAAATTTTACAGTTGCTCTTGCCTTACTTGTATTATTTTGCTCAAAGCCTGCAACGACATTTAAAATGCTGTAAAAGATCAAAGAGATCACAAAGCAAAACATGTATTTTATGCTTTTATCCGTTTTTATTTATGTACTCTAATAACTGAATCTAATTTTTACACATGTAATTTATATTTTCAATGTAATATATAACAATAATTTATGTTTTTAGTTGTGGAAAGACTTATCATCCTCAGTACAAGAATTTATACAAGATTGGACCAAAAAACAAAAGAAATACTTTATCACCCTAAAGAAATTGCCAATACAACTGTTTCTAGATTATTTTAATGTGGCCAAAACACCTATACCTATGTTAAGCAAAAATAATTTAAAATTTCACTTCCCCAAAATAACTTCAATCTTTTAACATTAAACTCTTAGCATATAATTACATTTTAATATTCTTCAGGTGTTAGATTGCAAGATAAATGTAGAATCCATATAGGTATATGTAGTAAGTAATTATTATTGAATCATCTGGTATGGCATGGACATCCTACCCTTATCAGCTTTCTTTAGGGTTAGAAGCTGGTAGACATTTATACAAAACTGAGTGCCAATAACTATTACATAATTATTTTTGTAAAATTAAGGAAGAACCTAATTCTTATATAAAGAATACAGAGAGGTGCCACCACGCATTTGTAGTCAGTTGCTGTGCTGTGGCTAATCTTACAATAGATGCCATGATGCATGCACGCGCGCACACACGCGCGCACGCACCCACCCACCCACAATTGTGATTAAAATGTATTTTTATATATTTTCCTGAAAATGCGTTGGTTTTCATGGTATTAAAATTAATATACTGCATCAAACAGTGGATAAATTCATTCAGTATTAATATGGATTTCCAAGAAACAGCCTTCTGAATTTATATTAGCAAAAATATGATTATTTTCAAATGTTTTCAATTCAATGTAAGACATAATAAGTGTTCAAGTTGCAATGGCTTACAGTGTCCCAAAACAAATATGCACCATTAAACATTATATGCAAGTTTCCATCAATGAATCAGACATGCAAACAGAGTATAGCAATTGCATCGGAAATGCATCACATTGATATTAGGTGAATTAATAATCATGAGTACTATTGTAACAAACATTCATGAAAAAATTAAAATAAAGTATTTTATATTCCAAATATAGTCCTCATAGGACTTACACAAATATAAGAACTCTAACAAAATGCAGGTAGGCAAAAAGCTAATCTCTTCATTATTTTTGTTTTAATAATTTATAATAATACTTATATAGAATGGGCTTAAGGTGTTGAAGTGCTATCATTATCAATGTTTTAACTTCACATTACATCAGGCAGCCTTCTAATTTAAACAGTGAAAATACCAGAGCCAAATCTTCTTATCCTGTCTATAAGCTGATAAAGGGCACCTCGTTTTTTTGACATCCCACGGTCTCCAAAGCCACCTTAAAAAAAAAAAAGAAGAAATGTATGGAAGTTAACAATACAATATGTTAAATGTCAATGTCTTATTGAGGAAAATTAGGAATTACCTTTTTGGAATTGCAATGCATCTTTAAGGAAGTTTAAATTCTTAATGACCCACATATAAATTCTTTAAGTATTCTTGACAAAGAAACAAAAACACATTTGTAGCTGAAAGATCTTCAAACTTACATTCCAGAATGCAAGCCAACATGTCTTTGTTATTCAGACATGTCATGACAATTACATCATCTAATTATTATTTGAAGCTTTTTTCTTCCTGGTGACCTTGACATCCTCAGTGTCACATTGATTGACAGGTAGAAGCCCTGCTCTCTCAGAAATTTCCTGAATGCATACCACAATTTTCCCATTTCCAAAGAGGAAAAAGAGAGACTGTTACTACCCCAAGGTCATCACAAAAATTAGAAAAAGAACAGAAAAAAGGAAAAATGGTTGACTTTCTCCCAAAAGATACTGGGTTCTTTCCTTAGCCTTCAAATGGATCTTTAAAACACAGCCAGTCATACAAGGCTGGCTGAATTATAAAATATTTAAACGTGACTTCTGAGGCATATCTTTGTGTAGTTACAATAATCAGTAAGTTAGAGAAAAGCAGTTAAAGCTAACCGCTCAAAGAGGCAGTTGGATTTTTATTGTCTTAACATTTACCATTCCATGTACAATTGTGCTCCAGATTTCTATTGTATATATGGTTAACATGAATCTGCTGAATACTTCTTACAAATTAGTTCTTTTGTGAATATAATCACAATCACTTTTAACAGGGTTAATAAGTGAGAAAAGAACACCATGATGTGCACTGAATACCTGGAAAAGATAAAGTAGTTTCAGATAACTTTATAAAATGCCTGTAAATTCTTTTGTAAGAAGCAAAAATTTACTATGAAACATTAGTGTTTTTAAGCTACTGTAATAGGAGAAGAATGGTAGGACCAAAAACACTGCAGGACTCATAATTATCTGTAGGTGTGGATCCTCCAACGTTTCCTCAAAGCCTTTCTCCTCCTAGATTTCTTTTTCAGAATAACAGTATAGTGACATTATTTATTAAGAGTATATTTACTAAGTGGCAGTTTAAAAAGCAAATTAAAAACTAGACAACTCCATGTAAGGCAAGCAAGAAAGTGTGCCTGCTCAGTGAATAACAATGTGCCTAATTATTTGGACTACACTGTCACATAGCTGCTGGATCCCTTGAGAAAAATTTTCTAAATTTTTAAAAACATTTTAGGGAGATGAGGTAATACTTCAATACATTCCTTCCCAAGAAGTTATTTGGTTAACCACAATATATTTTGTAAAATATACACATATTCTGTATTGCCTATTATCAATGCATTATATCTCATGTTAACATTTATTTTGTAAAATATTACATATACAGTAAAAGAATTCAGATAATTATGAGAAAAAAATCTTTAGAAAACAGAATCTATAGAAAACAGGCAAATGTCAAAAGAGACACAGTAAAACAGAGGAAGCCATGTTTTTATCATATTATGAAGATGTAACCCCTTAATTATTTACAAAATATTAAAATAGAAATAAGGAATAAGTTTTCTACCAGATTGTTACTTTTGTGTTAACACACACATTTTATTGCATTTAATGAGCAAAGGGCCTCCTGGAAGATAAGAAATTAATAAAAGGAACAAAATCTTTTGGCAGACATGTTAATAATCTAGACATGGTAGCTGTATTCCTGCTGTTGCTGCTCCTACTTTTACATTATGTGGATGCATTTTGTTTTATAAACAAAATAATAGAGCTGTGCCTCAAAAGGTCAAAAAGTAATGATCTAATATTGCAAATTCACATAAATAAACCTCATTGAATTTCCATCATTTGAGTCCAATTTGCAAAATCATGCCCTACATTCATTATTTGCAATGCAAGAGCCAGATCCTGCAACCAGCATCTTAGTAACTGAACTCCCAAACATATAATTTTTTCTCATGAAAATCAAATTGTCTTCAGTGGAAATCTACACAGAAGCAACTATACTTAAGCAACATAACTTGTGAATTCAGTGTGAAATTCTTTTTTTTCCCTAATTGTGTCAACTATCTGTATCCACAGTAAAAATAGCAATTTTTTAAACAAAAAATATAATTTGAGTTTAAATCAGATACTGTCTGATTTTTTTCCCCTCTTTAATAATTACTTGTATTTTCTTTTCTTATCTACTGGGCCATGTTGTTTTATAAGTAGATGGTGGAAGAAAAAGGTATAAGCATTGGCTCTAATTTGGCATTGCATACAAGTGTATGCTTAAATTTAAGCACTCACTCAAATGCCATTGAAATCAATGGGATTGACCTCTAGGTTTAAGTGTTTTGCTAAACTTGGGTCAAAGTATGAGTCTTTATAGTGTAAGTGCAATCAGAATTTTCAAGGTAAATACCCCAGCTATTAAAAAGGATCACTTCGCTTGAGGACCAGTTTAAGTTCCATTGACTTCAGAAGCAGTTATTTAAGCACTTTGCAGCCTAGGTTGCCTTTCATTATTCTAAATAGGGTCGGGGTGGGGGTTATGGGGGTGGGGTTGGTGTTTAAGCTGTGCTGTTGCAGGGAATATGCAAGAAGCAAAGTTTGCTTGGTGATATCTTTTATTGAACCAGTATGTAGTTGAAAGAGATGTTAGACAAGCTTTCAGGCATAAAATGTCCATCAGTTTTTGGGAAAGATGCAGGTCTGGCCTAAACTCTCTCTATCTCTCTCTCTCTAAGGTTATATATATAACATTAGGTTGTATTTGCTCCTTTCCAGACCCAGGAATGGCATTTTGTACTTGATAGCTTTTCTAACATTTGCTACTCAAAAACCATATTGTTCAAAAGTTCAAAGGCTATTTGGGAAGTCAGGCTGATGGAATATCTCCGAGAATTTTCTCACTTGTTAGGGATAATGCACATATCTCAATATGGGCAGAAAGAAAATTAAATGATACAACAACAAATACAAAAAAAAACCTTGAACAATGTAAAGTGCATCTCTGACAAACAACAAAAAGGATTGTCATAACTTTCTAAAAAAGAGATTTAAAAAGAAAAACAAAGCTCTGAAGGCCATATAAATCACTCATCCACATCAACTTTAATGGGAAACTACTGACCTTGATTTCTTCATTTTGTCAGCAAAACTAGGGCCTGAAGTACTTCAAAGCAAATTAAAAGTATTTGTTTGAGAAAAATTCACTGACAATTAACATTTGAAATCCAATCTTGATCTAGAAAAGATCAAAGATGATCCTGCCTAGAACAAACAGGTAACGTAAAAAGTAGATAAAAGAAAATACTGGGGTAATATAAAATATTTTAAATTACTAGATCTGATTACAAAGAAAAGAAAAAAATGAAATATAATTATAAGAACCAGCAGCAATTAAACACAAAACTGCCATATTCATTTGAAATAACCTTCATTCACTTAATTTGTCAATTCACCCTGCCGTTGCAACATCTATAAGAAAACACCCAACTGAGGTTGGCTAGGTCAACAGGCAAATGGGGCTAACTAGAATGCATTTTATCTGCATAAAAGCAAATGTATATATTTGCTTGTTTTTCTATTTTATACCTTTGCTAAATTACTAGTCTTTTAAGAACTATATCCTGCAAGCAGCACATATGTAGGACAGCACGTAAAAAATAGGGAGTTTAATTCTGATTGCAGCCTCTGCAACTACTGCAATATCTTTATTACTACAACAACAGATATATATGTATTAACACCTGTCTAGTAAGTACATAGTTAAACCTACCCCTACCACTGAACATTGAAATTATGAATTTTAGAATGAATGAACTGAAAAAACAGGGCACAAGGAATTTGCCATTAATGACCAATCTAGCATGCAACTCATACTGTGAGTTGGTAGACTTAAATAACACAAGACGTTTTGAGAAAGGGCATAACACATACCAGACCACACCCATCAGGCACCCTTCACATGACCCTGGGCAGTAGAAGGCCGGGGCTTGTGATTTTCGCAGTATGTCTACATTGCCTCAATTCTATGCCAGGAAGTGCTACCACAAAGTTGTGCCTCCCATCACTCTACTACAAGCACATGCTTGAACTAGTCTCAGGCCATTACATCGCCTCATTTTCAGAATTTGTAATGATCTAGAGTGTGGGAAGGGAGTACTTCAAGGCAGCACTCCTTGGTGTAATGCAGAGGTAGAACAGACATGCCCATTGACTTATAGGGCCAAATTAAAATCAATCTTGTAGGCACCTCAAAAAGACTTCGACAAAATGTAGGCATCTAAGATACAAGACACAGGCCAGATCGACCCCACTGCGGCAAGTGCAAATGAGGTAGGTACCTATGATCATGAGGTGTCTTAGTTTCACCTGAAAAGATCCCAAGGAGAGTAGATATGGACTATAGTGCATGCTCTCAAGGAATTGAGATAGGCCATCTAGACCACTAATTCCCTCCTAGACTCTGTTGCTTCCTAACATCAGCGTGGGTTGTATCTAAAGTTCACCTCAATTCCTGATTTCCTAGGCATGGACAGAGCATATCTGACAACTATTTAATTATGAAAACAAGCAATGCATTATGAAACCCAGGTGAAAGATGAAAAAGGCAGATGCCCAATAGTCTCATATTTAAAGCACTCACCCAGAAAATAGAAGACCTTGTTCTGAGGAATCTAAAAGTCTAAAGTCTTCTTGTTCTGAGGAGTCTAAAATCTACATCCTCAGTTTAGAAGACTGGCCTCATCACAAAACTGTGGGTTAGTGTGATTAAGGGCACCACTCATTGCTTGCAAGAGAACAAGAATCACGGGGCCAGAAGGATGCAAGCATGAGGAAAACTGATTTTGTAGCCTAGTAAGGAAGGTGCTTTCCTTAGAGGGGTATAACTTATATTCCTGTACCTGCTCCTAAGGATATTTTTGCTTTTTAGGTTAATGACCATCTAATATAAAATGCATAAAGAAATATGGTAGTGGGGATCAGAAATCAGTTCATTTGCAGAGACGCTTTACACACTTGAATTGCTACGTAAGGCAGGTGAAAACTTGGCCCTATGTGAATAAAAGACACTATTTTTATGTTCCATTAAAAGAACTTTTTTCAGAAGTTGCATAAAGCATAAGGCATACATATGTTCGGTCTCTCATTGCCTCTTAGGAATCAAATTTCTTTGTTGTAAATAAATGTTTTTAAATTATGCTTACATAATGCTAGATTTTTACATATATTTTACATACTTTTACATAAATATCATTTTGTGAACAAATATGAAAAGGTTAAAATGAAATTAAAATTAAGTAATAAGAATCATACCTGTGTTATGTCCAAGTCTTTCATTTGAATGCTGCGTAAGGTCAATTGTCCTGTCAATTTGAAAGATTTTTAAGTCTTCATCATCTAAGGCAATATCTCCCCAAAAGACAGCTTTAAATAAAAAAGAGCTGAATTTAATTAAATCATTTACTTAAACATTAAAACCAATCTGAAGAATATATTGTGACTTCACAACTAATGGAAAAAATATATGCACATAAATGTTTACAACTATTTATTTAGTAGGTCTGTGTGAAGCGGCTAGTATTTGCTTTTGATTCAGCTGATTTGGGGGACAGTGATTTGATTCGGTGATTCAAATCACTGTCCCAAATCGGTTTGGCTGAATCTGATTCAGAGATTCAGCTGCCGCCAAATTGGGTGAATCTCCGAATTGGACAGACCCCATCCCCTGCCCGCTCTCACAGCCCCATCAATGGCTGCCCTTCCTGACTCTTTAAAAAAAAAAAAAAAAAAAGAGCCTGGTAGTCACTGGCTGCTGCCAAGCAGGGGGGGAGGGCGGTGATCCCCACTGGCCCCTGCCATGTGAGGGGCTCTGTCATGAGCTCCCTGACCACTCTCCCAGCCCCACCCCAGCTGTCCCGCCTGGCCCCAGCTCCCAGTTCTTTTACAAAAAATAAAAAAAACCAAGCAGAAGCCCCACACTCACCAGCTCCTGCCAGGTCGGGGGCAATCTCCACTGCCCCACACTGCCTCATGCTGCCATGAGTGCCCAGAAGCCCTGATGGCCACTGCAGGAGCTGGTGAGCCTGGGGCTTTATTTATATATTTATTTATTTTTAAAAGGACCAGAAGCTGGGTCCAGGTAGGGTAGCCATGGGGGGTGGGATTAGGACAGCGGGTGAGGAATGGGGGCCCATGGCAGAGCCCTCAACACAGCACAGGGTAGTGGAGTGGGTAGTGGGGGGCTTTTAAAAAAAAAATAAAGAGCTGGGAGCTAGGGCCAGGCGGGGCAGCCTTGCGGGGGGGGGCTTGGAGAGTGGGTGAGGGTTAGGGGGCTGGGGGAGCAGGCAGGGGATGGGACATAGCAGTCCCCTCCTCAAGCCCCCCCTCCCCTTACTTACCAGCACAGAGTCCAGATCCAGCTCCCTGCAGTGGCGAGCAGGGACTGCCCAAATTTCTAAAGTTCTCCGAATCTTTTCCGAATCAATTCAGAGAACTTCGAGTTGATTTGGACCTTTTTATTCCTCTCCTGATTTGATTCAGATTTGAAGATTTGTTCACCGAATCGGGCCAAAACTCCTATGAATCAAATCAGCACCCAAAGCTTTGTACAGCCATGTTATTTAGTTTAAATAACAACCTAGAACATATTTATTTGGCCCAATATTTTCCCATTAATATCGCTATTGAATGTAATCACACAAACAACACAATAATGTATTAGCTAATCCCCAACAAATCCTTTGATATTTTTCTGTGTGTGAACATAACCCGCCCCCTCAAAGAAAAAAACCTCAAACCGCTGTGAATTTAAGTAATCATTTTTCACAAAAATTACAACGTTCCAGATGATGTTGTTAAAAACATATTCCTTTCCCATCACCTCTGGTCATGTTACTCCCCTGAGTGATTTCCTTCACTGTCTTTCTCTTGCTTTAAGGATTATATTTTCCTTTGTTTATTCATGTTATGTTCATTGTTATTTAATCACATTTGTATTATATAAAGTTTTACTTATATATAGCTGGGGAAATCCTGTGGAGTACATAGCCATCCCCTATATTCAAAGCATTTATTTTGGAACACAAGACCATAAGAAAGAAAAACTGCATTGTGGGCATGATTCATTCTTTTTTTTTTTTTTTTTTTTAATGAATGCCCACTCAGAGCAGGGATGGCTACCAACCCAGAGCACACCTGCCAGAAGTGACACTAGAAGCCACTATGTATGACACACAAAACCTGGGCTCCCAGCAAAGGAAGGACTGGAATGGAGGCAGTTTCTAGAGATGGTGTCAAGTGTCACTGTGAAGAGTCAGGTTAATCCTTCCCTGGCCCTGCAGCCACTGCCAGTTCAGGAATTTGGATCCATATAAAAGACTACAAGGCTTGTGCAGCCAGAAAAGGGAGGCAGTGACATTTTTCACAGCAGCGAACTGCCCCCACTTCATGTAGCCAGAGGTTCAAGTCCTTCTGCCTCCATTCCAGCATCCCACAGGGCAAACCCTCAGGTAAACCCCTGCAATGCAAGGAACCACAGAGGCACCTAGAGAGGGCTGGGGCTTAACTTATGGCATGCCCAACAAAAAGGTTAGTTAGCCATCACTGACTTAAATGAAGAATTATTATGCAATGTATGTAAATATATATATATATGTGTGTGTGTATGTGTGTGTAAATAAATAAATAGAATAAACACACAAAAATAAATACACATATATGTACACACACACATATACATACATACACGTACACTATAAATTCTATATATATACTTTTTAGACTTGAAGCACCTCTCAATAGACTTAAGGCACTATGTGTAAAATGTCAGTTCTTAATTTGCACTCATTGTTTTTACTACAGCAGAAATAATAGATCAATTTTACTGTTGCAAAGAACTCAGACTGCAACAAGTCAGAATATGTTTAATACTAAGAATTCCCCTTTAAAGTCTCTGAGTTAATCTTGTGAATCATGTCTGCACACCCACATGTGCCAATATTCTGTGGCACCTTGTGTAATCCTTGAAAGGATCACCAGGTTAAGTATCACTGATATATGCAATGTAAAGGCATAATGTCTTTACCAATTTCAAGAGTATGAAAAAATAAAATAAAGGGCAGCTAAGCCAAGCAATATAAACTAAAAAGTAGGGCTGTAAAATGATTTTAAAATCTGATCATGATTCCTTGCGCGATTAACAAAAATAGTCAAAATTAATCATGATTTTAATTGCACAGCTGAAAACTCAAAATTATGGACAGAACTCAAAATGATACAAAATTATGCAGATACTTTGTATGGCTGAGGGGCTGTTGGTGTGTGTGGGGGGGTTTTGGAGCTCGGGCGGGGAGGTCCGTGGTGGGGGGTCTGAAGCCCAGGGAGGGGGGATCCCCGCACGTTCTGGCAGGATGTGGGGTACTGTGGGTCAGGAATGAGGGGCAGCAGCAGCAGGGCACAGGCATATCACTGCCTCCCCACAATCATATTACCACTTGGCCCCCTGCACACAGATGTCTTCTTTTTTGAAACTGAAAATATGGTAACCCTACAGGAATGCATCTCAGCAGCATGTAGAACAACACCTAGCATGTAAGTCTCATCAGGAAGGAAAGGGGTGGGGGGCCAGATAGAGGGCCCTATGGTGAGAAAGGCTGTGGGGCAGGGGCTGGGGTGAATGGGACTCTGGGGTGGGGGCAGGTAGTGGAGCCATGGGAGGCTCATCCAGAGTCATGGGGGGGGGCGGGGTACAGCTTCCTGGCTCTGCACACACTCTTGGGGGAGGCATGGGGGTACGTGCCCACCATACTTGTGTGTGCGGCAGAGGTGGGCTGCCTGCTGCAGTCTGCGGTTCTGTGCCCTGCTGCCTTTGCCCTGGGAGTCATGTGATGTCATGCTGTGCCTCCAGGTGTCATGTGGGCTGGGAATATGCAGCTCCCGGGGCAAAGGCAGCAGGGCACAGAGCCCCAATCTGCCTTCCCCCATGCACAAATCTGGGGAGCACATTCCCATGCCTCTCCCAGGGGTGTGCGCAGTGGTGGGGAGTTGCTCCCCACCACACACACCTCCCACAGCACCACAACCTACCCCAGCCCGGGGACCCCCCATTCACCCCAGGCCCTGCATCTGCCTGTACTCCACTCCCTCCCTCACTGTGGGGGCCTTGATCTGCACCTCCTGCCCCTTCCCTCTCCCCTCACTCCTTCCCCTCCACAGACTTACCTGCTGATCACTGCTCTATACATAGCCAGGCTGTGTTCCTGGCTACATGCGTGCTGTGGCTGCTCATGTGTCTGTGCCTATGCCTATGTGCATGCCCCCCTGTACTGCTGCAGCCCAGAGCCCATACCCAGGCTGCCCTGTAGGCCTCTGCACTATCACCACTGCCCCACTGGGCAGCCAAGAGGCAATGGTGATGGCAGTGGAGTGGAACCCAGGCATGGGCTCCAAAACCATTCCACAATTAACACATTAAAAAAACTAATGCAAGAACCAATTAACATATTAAATGCACACATTAACAGTGAGTAATTGACAGCCCCACTATAAAATGAAATGCCTTTCTAGCAGTAATTTTTTTTTTTTTTTTATAGTACTTAATTCAAAAGTGGGAACTCAAAGAAAAGCCTCATCTTGGTGGCTCTGCAGGCTTGGTGAATTACTTATTTTATTCTTTAGGGAAAAAATGCCAACATAGCCACTGTACAGGGTAGCAAGATGCAAATGGACTTAGTTAAAAAAATGTTTTACAACCTTATGAGTAATGTTTTTCTAAATATAAACAGTTCCATATTTTCCATAAAAATATCAATAGTGTTCTGAAAATAGCAAGCATTTGGAATGTACTCAAATACATTATCTGAACTATTCAGTCACTCCACATAGTTACGCTAAACATTTTCTTCCCAAAAGCCACTAATTTAGCAGTAACATTATCCCATACAATTCATCTCATCAGTAGCATACACTGTAAACAGGAATCATTTTCCCACTGCCCTCTTCCTCTGACTATGATCCACTACTACAGCCCTATAGAATTATTTTTATCATTGTACCAGTAGGTTAGAGTAGTGGCGGTTCATGATGTTTCTCAAATTGATTTTTGTGACATCATCTAATATCTACACCTTCACCAGAAATATATAATCACTACAATATATTACAAGAGGGGTAATATCTTTTTCTGACTGCTGATTCTATCTTCCAATATATTAATTCTTGAAGAAAGTTTTGCAGTGTCCTGAAGAGAAGGTGTCTCCTTCAATTAATCTACAGCCAAACGCTCAGTGAACTCATCAGAAACCTTGCTAAAAAATGAAAAGGATATAGCCAGTCCTTAGTAAAACCAACCAGAAACTTTCTACCATAAATTTTTGAAAATTCAAGACCTGAGGTACTGTGAAACCAATTTAGAATGCATTTCCTCCTTCAGTCTTAAATTTCTCGGGGTCCAAAACTATTGGAACAAGGCAGAGTGTATGCTTTCATATTGTAGAATACCAATCTCATTTTACAGACGGTGAGCAAAGGACTAATTAGCTATAGTTGTAGTAGTAGTTTATTTACAGCCTTCACCAAAACAAGACTGTTTGATTATATGAACTATAACGTCAGAGATCATGTGGTTAGTAGATAGAGGGTTAAGAATTCTGTCAACTCCTTTCTGAAACTATTGACACATTAGACCTGTTTGGATATGTACTTCCATTACTTCCAGGGAAAGATAGCCTCCTCAAAGAAAAAAGCAAGAATCTGATAGCCAGATCATTTAACATTCCAAAACAAAAATTAAATGGGTGAAAGAACCTTAAAAACAAGGCCAAAAATGGAAGACAGGGCAGTATGTGTACTGAAAGATTTTCTCAATTTAGCCTAATTTCATATCTTGTTTATCTGTTCTGCACGGAAAAGGAAATCTCAGAACTTGCTCTTTTCAATCTGCTCACTTCATTTGCAAATGTAATGCTGAAGTTAGATTTAGACAATAAATTAATACACTGCATCTGAGACAACTATGGTAATAAAAAAAAAATGTCCTTCAACTATCTTGCATTACTAACACCTTTTTAGTATAATCAGTTTCCATGAGTTCAGCCAAACTCTCATACTTTGAAGAGAGATATAGTATCTGTTTGTTTTAAGTTTGATAAAAGAAAGATCCTAATTGCATTAGATCTAGTGCAATATATCTTTATTTTATGAAGTTTGGATTTAAGGCCATATTTAGCCCTAATTCTTATTGTAAAAGAAAGTTTATATACTGTCTACACAAACCTGATTGATGGAGACCAGGCACATACACACTTGATTGGTTGATGGGGCCAAGCATACACAAGTCTGTCTGATAGGGGTAGGCACAAACAAAACTTCCTCCATTAAAAGTCACACTTTTCTGGCAGTGGAAAAGGGCTTGTGCACAGCTGCTGTTGGATAAGATATTCTTCATCAGTATATACATCCCCACATGTCTTCACTTGGCCAATGGTTTTTAAAAAAAGCTTTAAAACACTTACGGAGTTAATACACACAAAGACTCTTTGTGAAGCAATTAGTTTCTATCCAAACCAGACTCAAGTCCACAAAAGCAAAGTTAAGCAACCTGACAGAACAGGTCCTCTGTGCACAGACACATTTTAACAGTGCTGCAACTTACAAATACCATCAGCCAGGTGCATGAATGTAAATTTTGCCAATTAGTGATGCCAATATTTTACAATGTTTTTGCACTCATTTATCAAAGTATTCTGCCATTATGATCAACCACCACAACAAATATATACTAATATTGATGGGGGGAAAGGTTTGTGAAAAAGTGCAAGAAGGCTAACTATAGACAGTCAAAAAGCCTAAATCAATTCAATCTTAGCAGGCTAGTCTACGCTAATTAGATTGAACTGATAAGCAAGTGAAAAGACTTTCACTTTTGATTCAAGAAATGCAGCCACATACCTGCAGTGGCCCTAGCCAGAAGCCTGCAGGCTCTAGAGCATGCCTCCCTGCTCAGCTATAGCACACAACTTGGGCCAAGGTTAGTCCAACTGACCTGTGAGGGGGAGTTTTTGTGAGAGGTGCAAAGCATCCTGGGATGCTGGGGGACTGTGAGTGAACTTGAATTTGGAGGGGAACTTGAATGTGGGGCAGGAAGTGTAATAAGCTTATGGCAGCCCCTTCCAGTATTAAAAATCTATGAATGTATAAACAAAATCAGCATTGGCAGTTTTCATCTGAATACCAAAACTATCTAATGTTAAGCTTTTTTGTTATCATGCTGATATGTATGTGATCTATTATGTAGTAAATAAAAATAATATATTATAATTCCTTCATTTTGTAACCAAAAAATGTATTTCTGATAATATTAATACTGAATTCTGTAAGGTTGTTGGTATTTGGCCCTTAAACAGACTTTAATACACCAAAACTAACTCTACCTTGGGAAATTGCAATAGGCACACACTTAGCTACCAAGGACAGCTCTAAGAGTAAAATTTCATTGCAATTTGACATGTGTTTGAACAAAACTAGATGCTGTCAGAACTGCTAGGTGAGCTAGCAAAACAGCCCACTCAGAAGGTTCTTATGTTCAAACAGTTATGCTGAAAACAGGATTACAGAAGCTGAAGTGGCCGTGTAGCAGAAATACAACTAGCAATTCTTTCTCAAACTAGGCTATAAACAAATTACATTGCTAATGAAGAAAATAAGTGCATAAATTGAAATGTAAACTATGATTGGCCCATAGGCGTTTCTTTGTTCTAAAAAAATATCCAGAAGTTAGACAGGGGATAAGATTCCTAAATTATATTGAAAAAAATGCCAATGAGAGGATTAAAGACATTTTACGAGACGTTCTAAAATCCTGATATCTGCTAGGTTAGTGTACTAATGGTGGTAGGAAGCAAAAGGAGCTTCTCATCATTTTACAGCAGCTGTGAAGGATTGTAGCCTATTGTTCAGGGAAAGACAAGCTTCAGAAAAAATGATGTCTTGACCACAGAGCAGTCTGATTTTTAGGGGCACAATGAGGCTCCTCAATTCTATATCCCTATATATTAGGCAAAAGCCTATCACCAGAATTAGACAACGCTGGGCACATCTACACAAGATGCTAACTGTGCAGTAGCCTAATAACATTGTGCCGTAGCGTATCAGGCAAAAACCAAGCTAATAGCTACTGCGCAGTAAGTGACATTAAAAACCCATGCGCTGGTGTTACTGCACAGTAGTGCGAGTTACTGCGCATTGACTTAGTACTTGGTTAACCAAGTACTAAATTTAATGCACAGTAACTATCGTGAATTAATGAATATGTAAATGCACCCACTAAGCATCTTGTAGTGGGTGATGATAAGCAGCAGATGCTAACCACAGGTAATAACTTTTTTCTTTCAAAGGCAGCTAATGTCTTTGGCCACAAAGAAGTGTTCATTTCCAGCAGTGAAAATTTCTAAGAATTAGCTGAGAAATTTCCATTGACAGAAATCATTTCAGGACAGGGAGCAATACCAGCATTCAGCCTTCAGACACGTCTTTCTCCTGCTCTCTGCACCATCCCCAGATCTGAGGAAGGTATGGAAAGCAGTAATTGCTCAACTCCTCTCAGCTCATGGAGAGGAGTACAGTGGTGTGGAAAGACTCCCCGTGCCTTCCACAGACTGGGGGAAGAAAACATCTTCCTTTGTCCCACTCCCAGTCTCCAAGAACAGGGTGCAGGGAGCAATGGGACAAAGTTCCACAGCCAAGGCAGTTCCTGGCCTAGGCAAGAGGTGGGGAGCACTACCCTGCTGCTCCCTTGCCCATGCCCTTCCAGACCAGGAGGAGAGGGGAAAAGCGGGACAAAGCCCTCAGCTAACTCCCCAAACTGGGCAGTCCATAGTTCAGGGAAGAGGCAGGGAACAGGGCAGATGCTGAAGGGTAGGGAAGCAGCAAGACTGCTCAGACTAGGGACCCAAGTTTGAGAAGCAAGTAAGGGGGCTTTGCTCCAATGCTCTCCAGTGATCCAGAGGGGAGCAGAGCAGTGGGCATAGCTCCCCCTGTCTGCTCCTCAAACCAGGGACCCTAACCTAGGAAGCCGGCAGGGAGAAAGGACTGGCTACAACTCTCCTCTGCTCCCGGTCACCAGAAGCGGAGAACAGAGGGAGCAGCCGGGTAAACCTCTTGCCCACTCCTCAAACTGGAGATCCCAAAGGAGGAGAGGAGAACAGGTGTTCATTCTTGTGAAAGTTTCTCTCACAGGACATATCTTCCAGGAAGCAGCCTGGGAGAAACTGAATAAATGCTTGTACACTCATGGTTTCTACTAGGAGAGTAGCAAGCCTGTATGTGGCCTTCCCAAATCATTTTACCCTATACAAACACTGTATGACATAACTTTGCTCTCCCTGCACATACTGGCTCTGAATATAAAAAAGAAGATTTTAAACTAAGTGTTTAATACTAATTTTAATTAATTGTGGGGTAAAATTATGTCCATCATGCACCCTCAAATATAAGGGCCCCTTCCTTTTCCTAAAGGAACATTTCCTTCCTCTTCCTCATATGCAATCAACTCTCAATAGTTGGCCAAGACAAAGAAAAACTAACAAGTTTTACTTGTATGCATGTGCACATGCACACATGCTCCCCCCTACCCACATCAGACAGACTACAAACTAAACAAAAGCATTCATCCTCCTAAATGCCTCCAACACCATCCCTCATGGATAGTACCTTCAGCAAGGATAACAAGACATCTTTTACTGGACACATCATTAACTAAATTGTTTATTTTTTACAAGAGAACAAGGAGTTGAAAATAAGGTTAATTTATTTAGCTAATCAATAATTTACACAATTTAGTGGAAAAAAAATCGAATAAGCACTTGCAAAAATTAGTCTAAAATATTTGTTACTAATGAAAACTATCTGAAAAACTAGCTGAAGAACCACAGTTTAACTTCATAGAGGTAGCAGGATACTTTCTACAAGTTAGATAGTGAGGAATTTCAAGCATGCCATTCATTTTTAAACACAGTGGTAGGGAAATCTCCTTATTTATTTAAATCACATAAGAAAAACACCCATTAAAAATCCTTGTAACTGCAGCTAATCTTACTTTAATTTTCTCATTCATAGATTCATAGATGTTAGGGTCGGAAGGGACCTCAATAGATCATCGAGTCCGACCCCCTGCATAAGCAGGAAAGAGTGCTGGGTCTAGATGACCCCAGCTAGATACTCATCTAACCTCCTCTTGAAGACCCCCAGGGTAGGGGAGAGCACCACCTCCCTTGGGAGCCCATTCCAGACCTTGGCCACTCGAACTGTGAAGAAGTTCTTCCTAATGTCCAATCTAAATCTGCTCTCTGCTAGCTTGTGGCCATTGTTTCTTGTAACCCCCGGGGGCACCTTGGTGAATAAAACCTCACCAATTCCCTTCTGTGCCCCCGTGATGAACTTATAGGCAGCCACAAGGTCGCCTCTCAACCTTCTCTTGCGGAGGCTGAAAAGGTCCAGTTTCTCTAGTCTCTCCTCGTAGGGCTTGGTCTGCAGGCCCTTGACCATACGAGCTGCCCTTCTCTGGACCCTCTCCAGGTTATCCGCATCCTTTTTGAAGTGTGGCGCCCAGAATTGCACGCAGTACTCCAACTGCGGTCTGACCAGCGCCCGATAGAGGGGAAGTATCACCTCCTTGGACCTATTCGTCATGCATCTGCTGATGCACGATAAAGTGCCATTGGCTTTTCTGATGGCTTCGTCACACTGCCGGCTCATGTTCATCTTGGAGTCCACTAGGACTCCAAGATCCCTTTCCACCTCTGTGCCACCCAGCAGGTCATTCCCTAGGCTGTAGGTGTGCTGGACATTTTTCCTCCCTAGGTGCAGCACTTTGCATTTCTCCTTGTTGAACTGCATCCTGTTGTTTTCTGCCCACTTGTCCAACCTATCCAGGTCTGCCTGCAGCTCTTCCCTGCCCTCCGGCGTGTCCACTTCTCCCCATAGCTTTGTGTCATCTGCAAACTTGGACAGAGTACATTTCACTCCCTCGTCCAAGTCACTGATGAAGACATTAAAGAGTATCGGTCCAAGGACCGAGCCCTGCGGGACCCCACTGCCCACACCCTTCCAGGTTGAGACCGACCCATCCACCACGACTCTTTGGGTGCGACCCTCTAGCCAATTCGCCACCCACCGGACTGTGCAGTCATCCACGTCACAGCCTCTTAACTTGTTCACCAGTATGGGGTGGGATACCGTATCGAAGGCCTTCCTGAAGTCTAAGTATACGACATCCACCCCTCCTCCTGTGTCCAGGCGTTTCGTAACCTGGTCATAGAAAGAGACTAGGTTGGTCAGGCACGATCTGCCCGCCACAAACCCGTGCTGGTTTCCCCTCAGCATAATCTGCCCTGCCGGGCTCTCACAAATGTGAGCCTTGATAATTTTTTCAAAGACTTTACCGAGGATGGAGGTGAGACTGACTGGCCTATAGTTGCCCGGGTCCTCCTTCCTCCCCTTTTTGAAAATGGGGACCACGTTAGCCCTTTTCCAGTCCTCCGGGACTTGGCCCATGCGCCATGCAAATAGCTCCATGGAACAACTTATAAACTTATAAACTTCAGTGCTTATAAAACTAGACCTTTGGCTGCAGAACCATGAACAGATCTGAACTCGATCCCTGAGTGATCAGTCTCTTATTTTTAACCATTCATCTTCATATACAGTGTCATGAAGCAGGTATGACACAATGGATTAATATGGAATCAAAATGTTTATCAAGAAACTTGAGTCACTTTAAAAAACTGATATCAAATTTTACACAGGTAGACACTTACATATGAAACCTCATCAAACATGCTAAGTCTAGCAGACCTCACCATCGTCATTTGTTCATTCTATGGTATGCCAGGGTAGAAAAAGGGAAGAGAAAAGTGAAAGCAGTGTTTTTAGTTTAAGTAAAAAAAATTAAGCTTTTAATTTCAGAATTTCCCCAAAATACCATGCTATCATTACTGGTGGTTATGTTTATATATAGCTAAGGATGTCAGGAAAACTAACAGATCCACTCTGAAGAGATAAGAGAGAATATTAAGAAAAGATATAGACTTAGTGTAACTATGTTACTCAGTGGCCACATCTACATGAGGTATTGACTGGGCATGTCTACACATGCATTTACACTGGCTTAAATTTACTGTGCAGTAAGCAGGAATAGCCGGCCATCTACATGTTCAGGGGTTAAAGTGCATTACCATTGTGTGTGTGGACTGACTAAAGTTAGTTCCAAGTCAAGCCACACACACGTGTTCCTGCGCAGTAACTAATCAGGCGTAAATTTGATACCTGCATAATGTATCACATGTAGATGCATGCTCATACTGCACAGTAATTTTGGTTACTGTGCAGTAAATGAGCATGTGTAGATGCACCCACTGTGCAGTAGCCCAAGACTACTATACAGTAGTGTCACGCAGCAGAACCCGTGACATGGCGCTGCTGTGCTGTAGTCTTGCGTCTTCTGTGCAGTAGCATCATGAAAAAGCCATTTGTCAGTGCTACTGTGCAGTAACTCAGGTTAATGCAGTCATTTAGTACTTGTTTATAAAAGTACTAAACTAAACGACTGCGCAGTTAATGACTGCATAGTCAGCATCTTGTATAGATGCGGCCAGTATTTTCCTGGACACAACATGGGACTAGATTTTGTGGGTGTGCCCAGGGCACTGGAAACCCATAATCAGATACACAGAGCTAACAGCTGCATCAATAAAGTTTTCAAAACTAGCAAAAAAGATAAATAATAAATACTGAACAATCAAGTGAATGAACCAAAAAAATCTACAATATAATAATATTCCTGCATCAACTTTCTGTCAGCCACAAAGCAGCAGGAATGTGAAAAGAAACCATGGAAGAGATAGGAATCTTGTGGCTATTACAGGACAGATAATAGCTATTTCTAGTTACATACAATACATTTAACAAGTTCAGGCATAATTCACTGTGAACCTGAATTGCCTCTTAGGATGGAAGCTTCTGGAAATCATTATACTGAAATTAAAAAATTGCCTGAACTAAAATGTATAGGAAAAAAGGTACCAAAGAAATCTATAATCAGGATAGTAAGAATTTGTCTGTGTCACTTAAATTCAGGAACCAATAGGAGTTTATGCATTAAAGCATAACAAAAAACAATAAAGCATTAAAACCCATAATTTTAATATTGAATCTAGATTTTTAAAACTGTTTTAAAATCTATTCTAACCACAAATGTTTCAATTTAGTATTTTAGTGATCAAGCAATGACTTTCTTAAAGCTAACTCAAATAGTTACAGGGCTTGCCTCAGATTAGATGAGTTGCCTTGCAGTAGTACTATTAGTAAAGGTCATCAACCTGAAGTTGAGTCAAAGCTATTTTAGTTCTTAAAATTACTGGATTCAAGACTGAATCTCTAATTGTCTTCTCAAGAGTGTAATTCCTGAGAAAAATCTATTAAGACAGTTCTCCTGTATTTCTGTGAAACAAAACCATGCAGTCTGTAAAATTTAACTATTTTCACCCTTGCAGTTTCACTTGCACATACTTTGTGTGCAGTTACCTCAGGTTCAGTATTCAACTTTCAACTCTAAGTACATGCACACATAAAGCAGGTCTTTAAGTTATTTGGAGAGCCCTCCACTTTCTCTCACTCCTGTTCCTCCAGCTCCAAGGATCTGCCATTTCCTTTGACTCCTTCCTCCCTACTGATCTCCCATACATACTCCTCTACAGTTTCCTTTTCTAGCCTGGTTCCCCACATTTACTTTTCCCCCTTATTTCATTCACAGTTGTCTACCCATTTCATTCTTCCTTCTCTCATAACACACTTCCTCCATCTGTAACCCTCTGTGCCACTTGCTCCCCATGGAATCTTGATTCAACATATTTTTTTAAGGTCGCTTACTAACACATCATTATCCTTTCATTCCCCATAGCCTCTTTCCCAGCACTATTATATTGTCCAGTCCTAAACCAATAAAGGATGATGCAAGTAACACCGTATTTATGTCCCTGAGCGTTGCTGACTCAAGTCCTATTGGAAAAAATCTTGAGACAATGGACAACTTAGCTCAGGACAGCCTCGATACAACTTTCAAATATTATTTGCCCATTATTGCCATAATGCTGAAGTCGGCTACGGGCTTCTCATCACATGAACAGTACTGTGTGTTAGTGGTCAAATTGGTAAAGTCTGTTTGAGTTAGAAGCATAAATCAGAGATGTATTAAAGCATTTAAAATAACTACAAATATTGATTGTTAGGCAGGGATAAACACCAAGAACAGTTTTTTCTCCAAGAAAAGTCAATAGAAAAAGGAGACCTCCATGGGACCCAAAATTAATCTTCTCCTGTTATGGGGACTACAATTCATGTAACTCCTTGAAGGAGGAGGCTGTGTGGCCTATGACATAGGGCACAAGACATTGACCCTTGATAGCTGGGCTTTCCTCCCAGTTTTGTGCTGAACTTCATTCAGCATTGCTGACCTTAGACAGGCCTTTTTCCACCATACAATTCAGTTTTCATACGGGTAAAATGAAAACAGAGACTAAGGCCTCCACCCTTTTCAAATGATACTTTATGATCTATGAATGAAAAGCGCTATGTACGAGCTAGGGCGTGTGTAGATGAAATGGGGGCCCTAAATTGTGTGACAGCTGAAAATTATGTCTGTGTGATAAAGGTGCTTGCTGAAGGGCTCTATGAAGATTAGACCAAGTGTTTTTCTGTCATTTGTTCAGATATTAAGCTGTATGTTGTTGCTAAGAGCTTAGTTAAAGTCTAAGATATAGTAAGGCCTTGTATGAAGTAAGGCCTAGTAAATTTAGCAAAGCCTTACAGAAGTGATGGTAGGCCCTGTGGCGTAGTTAAAATTAACCTTATCAGAAAAATGCAAGGCTTGTACTTCTATTGGTCAGTCTAAGGACAGCTGAAGTAAAAAGAATCTGAATAGCTATAAGTTATCAGCATAGCTCAGAAGTTATAAATTGGCTGACACATCTGGAAATCATTTGGAAGGAAGATACAGCTCTGTGAAAGGAACTACTAATTAGCTGCTGAACTGGATCAGTGGGCCTATGGATCTCGAGGAGCCCAAGGACTGAATACCAGGGTCCTTCCTGGTACCCCTTGGACAGCGCTGATCAGGGACGCCTGACTTCGCTGAGCTTTGTGGGAAGAGAAACTTGTCATACATCAGGCATCAGAGGGGACTGCTGATAAGTTGCTGACATGAATTATTATTGTCTGTCATTATCTGTCTTAGTATACTACGCGTAGTCATGTTTTTGTTAAGTCAATAAACCTTTCTTACCTTTCTACCCCTGACCACACTCTCAATCCCAAACCCTCCGCAGGTGGCTGGGACAAATTGAAGCAGCAGCAGCAGCGTCCCCCCACCCCGGTGGCACCTGCCCGCAGGCACCCAACTCGGGCAGTCCCAGGGGGCACCACAGCCAGAGGGGGAAGCACTGGGCCCCCCACACAGCTCCTGGGGCAGGGAGGAGGGAAGATCAGGCTCACCACTTTGGTTTTTTTCCTCTCTTAGGCGAAGCCTGCCTTCCCAGGCTGCTGCCAGGCTGCCTGCAGGGCTTCCTGCAGAGCCCCTGAGCTGCACAGACCGCGGTGCTTTCCTCCACAGCTGGTAAGGCAGCAAATTAAAACTCTTCGGAGTTTTATTTTGCTGCACCCCAAGTCATTTAAGGCGTATTATGCCACCAAATTTGCTACAGCGGCTGTAATTAATGCACAATATGCCATCGAGGCACGCAAACACTGACACCATTAAAGCAGTTCAAAAGCATTTAGCCTGCTTTAAAGTGTCGTGCACACCTGCCCCTAGATATCAATACTATATTTATGGTCTCAGTGGCCTTTCCCTAAATGTGAAAGTCCCATAGAAGATCAGAGATGCTAAGCAGACAACCTTTGACCCTCAAACACCCATTAAAGCAATGCATCCAGAGTATTCCTTTGGCAACAAATTCCTCACAACGTCAGAGTAATCAAGTTAGGAAAGCTGAAAGGATAATACTATATGATATGTTTTGACTGCATCCACAGGGTCACATGGAGGACAATTCTTGTCCTTTCACACTGTGCCCAAGTCCAGTTTCCAGACCACATATAGGGCTTTAAACAGTTGTCACAGTTTTAGCTGAACCCCACTACAAACAGAGAAGAACTGACACACTATTGATCATCTCTGATTATGGAAATAATGGGGGGGCTGGGGGAATGACTAAGTAGACAGCAGTATTTGTAACAAAAATAATCATCCATATATATTAATGATTGCATGTATTGGCCTAACTAAAACCTTAAATATTAAAAAGTTCTCCTAAAATCATATCTGCCAAGAGAAATAATGTTTCCTAAATTGACATTGATATTGAAATTTAATTAAATGAAACGTTCTACAAGACTTTCTTCTCTGAGAAATATAATATTATTTCCCTTCCTTGTGGGGTTTTTTTTTTTTTTTTTTGAACATTTATTGCCTGGAAAAAATAAAAACAGAATGTTTCAGAAACAGCTGAGTGTAGATGGATCTGATGCTGGGTTGGGATTACTCTAAATGATTAAAGGAAAGAGAAATAACACCACCTCTGGTACCTTCTGAATTTAAATAGCAAACTATAGGACTTCACTGGAAGCAAGAGCATTGAGCATTTAAAAGTACTATGGAAGCAGGTCATTCACCCCGTTTCCTTATTGTGGGCAGTCAGCTCCATGGTCAGGTTTAGAGACTGTTTATTTTACAACCTTGTCCCCACAGTAAAAGAAAAACAACAAAAAAGTAAGTATGCATACTGCAAACAAATGAGCAAATAAATCCCAAAACCGGTGGGTTTTTTTCTTCAGACCCTGGGAGGCATTACTCAGGCTCACTGCACCTCCTCCCTTCCCTTTGCTCCAAGAGCTCTTAACTCTCTCTCTAGGTCCACTCTCACCCAGGGGTCATCAGCTGCAGCTGTTCCCAGCCTTCCAGCCAGGCACATTCCTAACTGTTTAGTACCTGCAGTCTCAGGCTGAGCACCTCAACAAATAAAAAAGGTGAGCGTTAATTAAAACTACTTTGGATATAAAAAAAAATATAAGTTCTTAAAGTATAGCTAATAAAATAATAATAGAAAATAGCAAGTTCTTCAAAAACAGGCAAGAAGTAAAAATTATTTTTACTAAATATATGTTGTGATTAAACATTACTGAAATTCAGTTATGCAAATATAACACTACATTGTATGTCACATGTGGTTCATTTATCCTTAATGTAACTAACAGAAAACCGCTGAAGCAAGGAACTGAAAAGTTTCTTTTATCAGCATGTCTTACCAACTAGTGACTACAATGACCACAGCTCATGTACTCAAATCCAAGCTGGCTTAAAATAGCTAGTTTGGGGGCAGCTACAGTTAGGGCAAGGATATCAGTGCAAACTAACCATCCCTGAATTTCCCCAGCCTTCCGGAATGGGTTTGGCAGTCTGCTCGGATTTCCATGCCGCTATGGCCACATTGCTAGCATATCTCAAAGAAAGTTGAAGACTGCAGCTATATGAGCTACAATCGTTACAATATAGCCATATCTTCAAATCTACAGACTTCAACCACTAACTCAGATGAAGTTACCACAAGTCAACACAGCCTTTGCCTAGTCCCAGTAAGAATACTAGCTTTCCCCACATTTCTCACTATCTAACATTTCCCACTTTCTTCCTACCACCTTTTATTATATTTAATTGATGGACGCTGGAAGGTTGGTGACTGAACTGGGGCAAAGTTGTCAGGCACCGTCTGTGATGTATGATTATAAAGATCCCTCTAGGCAAGAAATATGCCCTAACTTTTTATTTCTTTGGGTTTTGTTTTGTTTTTATTAGATGTTTTCTGTGAGTGTGCTGCATTCAGATAAATTGAAGCAATACGAAATGATTTATGACTTTCCAACTTTTACTTTTAAAGAAATCTCTGTAATGCAAAGATTGCCTTCATGGAAAAAAAAGGATCCCTGTGAAAGTACCCAACCAGTATAGGAGTTTTTCCTATACAAAGAGGTATTTTATTTAAAATCTTGCTTTTTATGAAAGTTGGCTTTTCTTTACTGAAGAAATTTCTTTATGGCAACAGAAATTCTGATGCCCTCCTAATATTTTTGAAGGGGGAGCTAAATTAATTTTTACTATATTTTCACTCTCATGGCAAATGTTTCTTCTAAAATAAACGTTTTTATGCTGTTCAGATTTTTCTCAAAAATTCAACTTTCTCCACCATTTTTCATTTCTTTTCTGATTTCCAGTTCTCACATTCCTCTAGTAAGTAAAGAAAAGGTCCTTCAACAAAGCACTGTCTACTTCCTTGAAAACAAAGATCTTAATTAAAGGCTAAGCTCTACTCACCAATCTGCTGGACAGTTTCATAGGAATTGGATCTTTGCTGAAGATTTTCATTAGGTTGCTCAGCCAATTCAGGCTAAACATTTCCACAAAGATCCTGATCTTCAGTGAAATAACCATTTTTTCCAAGGATATTCACCAACCAACACTGCACAAATACATTGGATTAGCAAAATCCACTGAACATGAACCGGGTTAGTCACCGGTTTTAAATATAAGGAACACTACTGGGAGCGTGTTATTTTCTACCTAAACTGTCCAAAAAGATTTCTTCAGTCCACACTGGAAAAGGAAAAATTAGCTAACAAAAAAATCCTTGTTCTCCTATAACCAACTATTGAATGAAGAGAATTTGCTTATGATAAACTGTGAAAAAATGAACAAAATAATTACCCAGAGAGGCCCAGCTCCCTAAACTCTCACTGTACACTTTTCTCAGGCTTTCTACTGTCAGAAGTTTTTAAACAAAAGATGAACCAAAAAAAAACCATCACAAGACTTGAAATGGGACCTTTTCTTAGGGCTCATTGTTAATTGGTTAGAAATCACCAAAGTATTGGAATGCTCTGAGGATGGTGTCATATGTTTGTGAAATGAAAACATCTTAAATATGATCTAATGCCCACTCTTCCTTAAAATAGGCACACACTTCAAGTGGACTGCTGGGCTCAGTTTACAAGGTGGTTGGAGAAACATCTCCAATTTAAACCCTAAGGGTAGCAACATAAAATATCCATATTAAGGGGACAGAAACACATTGCTAGCATTCTATCAATATAAAAAAGTAAGAACATCAATACAAGGAAAAAAAACTCTGAGATAAGTCCTCCAGCTAGCTGGGTGGGTGAAACATTATGGTTTTCAGAGTGAAGTTAACCATGACATCCCAATTAGTCCTATATAAATAACATGATGTGATGATTCATATCTTCAATTAATTTTGAAACTTTACCACCTCAATGGCAGTCTTGAGGCTGGATCCTGAAAAATGTCTTACTTTTGCTAGTAAGACCAGACTCCATGTGGATACATTTATTTTTCTGATTAACAGAATAGGCTCTGCATAAAAAGGTTCTTGTTTTTAAAACAAAATATTATTTTAAGATAAACTAAAACTACAGCAGGAATAATAAAAAATCACTTGTGCTTTAAGTTTTCCAAATACATGAAACAGCTGCTAATGTTGAGAGACAGACAAGGCAGCTGCTGCAAGGCTCACTTAAGATGTAAGATGCAGACATTTTTCATTAGCACAAACCTCCCTGAAACCATCACCAAATCAATCAAACCAATGTCAAATCAAGTATAGCTAAACAATACAAGCTAAATGGGTAAATAAAAAGTTCTTAGTTATTTTGTTTTGTGGGCACACCAGTCCTACTCAGCTATAAAAATGTGGAGGCATCTAATCTGTGTGGAATCTGAATAGAGTGGTGATCTATTTTCTAATACTACTTAAAACTGAGAAATTCCGAATTTCTCAGTTTCCAAAAATCAGACTGTAGATCATTGAAATAAAATACTTTGTATTATATGTGGTGTATAACCAAAACCCCTTGTTCCCCAAGCCTAATATGTTATTTGGCATTTTGAAAAATAATATTTGCATCACAAAATAATTGTCCAAAAAGTTAAAATGTGGCTGCAATGTGTAACAGAATATCATAAAATTTGTATTTTATCCTTTTTATGACTTTTACACAATTTTTCCCTTCCAACCTACATACAAGATACTATCCTTATGCAAACCAGTCAATGAGATTTATAGTACAGTGAAGACTACATGAGATAGTGCATGTGTAACTTATCAATGAATGACTGATTAGAATTTCTTAAACTGTACTAGCAATACAACTTTATTAAATGTTTTAACAATCTCAATAAAGATGACTTCCCTGCATCAAAAATTAATACAGTCAGCTTAGCATTGTTACTGAAAGAAGGTAAAATTTCCTTCTTTTGCTTGGCAACTTTCAGGCTTTATTTTCCTTCTACCTAAAAGGTAAAACAGAACCTAGATATACACATAAATACAAATATATATGCATGTGCTTTTTGTTCTTTCTCAAATATGTCTGTCCATGGCCAAAGGCATCACTGAATTCTTTGTGGGTTATTTCAGATATACACAATTCTATTTGCTGCTTGACAACTATGAACTATGATTATGATGCATAATCAGAGAAGAGAAAGAAGGTAAGATCAATGTCCCAAAGGAATTATAGAAAAAAACTCTAGCAAGACTGCAAGTAAGTTATGTTGGTAGAATTCTTGTGTTCTTGGGGTCTTCGGTCTGACACATTTTTGAGGAAATTGAGCAGACGATTTAGGGCTGTAAATCCATGTTAACAATGTTAAGTAAAGTTGAGTTAGGCAACCACAGGCGAGGCAGCTGCAAAGTAGGAAATTACAAAGGCATTCTAAGAGGAAGAAACTTTAGTGTTTGCACCCTGACAGGTCACAAGTATACAAACTCTCATCAAGTAAACATAACTGTTAAAAAGAATGGATACCAAAGAAACAAAAGTGATCTGAAGTGGAAGTTGTGAAATGTTTATTTTTGAACAAAGACCAGTAGGACTACATTTGTATCAAGTGCATGCTGGTTGGCCTATCTCTAAGAAAATGCATAGAGGTTCTAACAGTAGCTGAAAGAACAAGAATGAACCAAGGAAATTAAATTTAATGAAGCACAATGAAAGAAACTATCAAGGACATTACAAACTGGAATAATGGATGAGAGTTAAGAGCAGCAAAAAAGGAGGTGAAAGAATGTGGCAACTAGGAAGAACAGTAACCAAGCAAAATGCAAACATTTATGGAACATTTTATTCTAACCATCAATAATGAGCATTCTAGTCTCAGAAGCAAAAGAGGTTCAAAAGCAGCCTGGGAATTACTCTGGTTATTAGATGAGGGATCAAGGTAACTGGAATGAAATGGAGCCACCATCAAGAAAGAGACAACAAATAATACCCAATGGTGGAAGTAATCCTCCATTTTGGGTGAAACTGAACAGAAACTTCTGACACTCAGATCTTAAAGTTGTCGTCTCTGCCATGCAAGGTGCAATGATTTCACAATAAATGTATAAAATATTATGAATAATACTGAATAATTCTCATTTACTGTATTTACTCAAATAGAAGACAAGGTTTCCTCATTAAATACATTGTCTATCATCAACCAGCTGCCAAAAACAGCATGCACCCAGTAATGGAAACCAACTATGAAGTTGATTAAATGAAGTCAATACTGAGCATGCCTGTAAAACACATGGCCCATATTGGGCAAACATACTGATGGGAACCTACCACAAGGAAAAATTAATGCAACCCTTCTGATAAGATATATGGTAGTGCCCTCCTCTCTCTCAGTCCTCCTCAGTGATGACTCTTTTTCAAGTGATTATAAATCACTATATTAAATACAGTTTGACTTCTTCACTCCCACAGCTGAGCTGTGCCTTTCTTTCCCATTTCCAAAAACTCCTTTTTCTTCACCAGCCTTAAATCTATGACAAACCTCACCAAATGGGGCCCGAAACAGTTCATCCAAAATCCCTCTGATGCCCCCGCTCTCATCTTTGCGCATGATTAGTGTGGCTCCACCATCCCTGAGGTGGAGCCAGACTAGGTTGCCCTGTGCCTCATCTGCATATAAATATTTGGAGGATCCCAAGACTCATGACAAGAACACAGGGGGTGCAAATTCACACATAACTCCTGTGGTGGGAGAGGGAGGGAAGTATATCTGGAGTACATACACATATTGATCAGTGCTGAGCTATGGGGATCACCATGGTTTGAAACACTGTTGACTCTGCTGGGGCCCAGCCCAATAAACTATGTAGTAAATCACAAGCCTTTTGACTTGTATAATTTATAGTTTCTACTACATATAAGTAGGTGTGAAAGTGCTGCTTAAAAATATGCTCATGAAATACCTGTGCTAAAACTTGCAGCAACTTCAAAAACAAGTAAAATGCATCAATTCTAGATTAAACAAGTCTGTCAGTACATGTAATCATTCTCCTATATATATTTTACTACAAGTATTTTTATTTCGAAGTCAGTAGCTGCATCTACACATGCACTTAAGCTGAAGCAATAAACCCTGGAGCAGTTTGAGCCACAGTAAGCTACTCCTGGGTACTGTGTCTACATGTGCACCCTGGACAGCAGCAATTTGAGCTGGGGCAGAGCAGGCCCAGGTTGGCCGGGAAAACGGGAGTTAACCCAAGGCTGTGGGTGGTGGCATCAGGTGGTGGAAGGGCTGGCTAGGGCACGAGGGTGTTGAAAGTGTAAAGCCATGTGGCTAACCATCAGGCAGGAGTCTGGCCCACAGCTAGCTGGGCTGACCAGGCACAATTTACACCCTGGTCAGCATCTACAATGTGTTTAATCACAGTAAATTACCCCAGCATAAGATAGTACTGTCTGTGACAGCGTAAATCAGTTTACTGAGGCCTAATACCATTGCACATGTAGACAGTGACAACTTACTCCACAGCTAATTAGTCTACTCTGCAGTAAAGTGCACATGTAGACATAGCCAGTGTTTTTCAAATTTGCCCCTCATTTCCATGTGTTCAGGGAGTGCATGTTCTCACAGTAAGGATGGGGGGAAAGAGGCTGTAGATAGAAAAAGGGGACCACCTGACCCCCACAAAAGTTATTTTCCCTGCTGTAACAGTGGGAGAGGAATGAATTCAAGGCAAACCTACATTAATTAGATTTTATATCTGAAAAGTTGTAGCGTATTTATAAATTCTCTATATACAGAATCTAATTATTGGGGGCTGTCTAATGTTCAAGTGCATATGGTATTTTAAACTTCAGAGAAACAAGATGCTATCTGGTGGAGGAAGGTGTGATTTAGTACAGAATGGCTAGGGACAGACATTCAAAAAGCCTGAACCTGAATTGATTCACTTTTTGCAGATTAGTCTAAACTGTGCAGCTTAAACTGATTAATAACTGGACAGACAGTCTCTGTTAAATTAGGAAATGCAAGCACGTGCCTGCAGTGGCTTAAGCCAGAAGCCAAAGGGCACTAGAGCATGCTTCCAGGCACTGCCAAAGGGGAGGGAAGAGACATGCCCTCCAAGGCTCTCACTGGAGTGGAGAGGGCATGGCCAGACACCAGCCAGAACTAGCAGGACACACAGGATGCCAGCCACCAGCCTGCGAGTGGTGGCAAGGGAGGGGGGGGGGGAAGCTGCTGCCAGACTTATGAATGGGGATGAGAAAATAAGTCCTTTCTCTGAAGCAAGCATGTGTTCCTTTCTCTGAACACAGCAATTTGCAAAGCATACAACAGGGAACTACCAAAAATCCGCACCTAAGCTAAGATACAGCCCAGTAAAACACAGCAAACACAATTTAGTTTAACTCAAAATGTAAAGCAGGAAGACAAGAGAAAGCCTTGCATAAATCTTACTAATCCTGAGGGCAAAGTGTCTCCTTATAGCCAGGCATTCAGAAAGGCTTTGTTCAGGTTTTACAGGTTCTGCTTTATAATGTATAATGCTTTCTGCATTCTTTGGTCTGCAACTTCCATCACATGTGTGATGATTGTGAGGTCTTTGCCAATACTTCCCACCCCTCAGTCTGGTCCTTCAGGTCTTAGCTCTGGGGTCACAGGTGCAGGTCTTGCCTCTCCCCGCTCCATGGGACTGCTGTGGAATTAATCCCCTCTCTGGCTGCACGCAAGCTGGTGGACAGAGGGAGGAATTAACCCCGTTTCTGCCTGCCTGTCTGAAAGCTACGGAGGTCCTCAGGGATTGCCAGCAGCGGTGGGAAGAGGAGACAGAGGGAGGAATTTGCCTCAGGGGCCATGGCAGGCCAGCATCTAGCCACACCCCACTCCTGCTCTGGCTACAGCGCAGATGGGAGGGACCAGCCCTGCTGTGGAGTAGAGAGCCCTGCCCAGCCCAGAGAGCATACCAGGATGCTGGGGGTCTCCGATTTAACTTAAACCAGCAAGGGGTCTGGGACAGACATTGCATGAACCAGTTTGAGCCAAATCAGTTAAGTCTGATACTACTACATTCATCAGGTTTATCTCAAACCGGTTTCATCCATTTTCAACCAGGTTTACGTGCACTGAACTTCTGTTCTGTTACAGGTTTAAACCAGTTTCTGATCATTTAAACCGGTTTATGCATAATGTTTGTCCCTAGCCAATTGGTTCAGGACTTAAGCAACACATTTCATGGCTCTTTTGGTGTCTTGTGTGACAGATATCAAAAAGCTGAAAGAGTTCCAGGTTGTCTGATTGATATAGGCATTTGGGACTGTAGCACAGAAAAATAAAAGTCTTCTGTGATTAGTAAAAGGGTGACAATAGCCAGAAATTTAAATATGTGATTGTAGTAAGATATGGCAGCAGAAAAAACAAAGGTAATTTGTGGCACTGCACACAACAGATCACATCACATAACATGGAGTTAATAGTCTCAACATGTTTTTCCACCTACCACCCATACTATAATATGTTTTATTCTAAGTTCTTCCACGTTAGAAAGACATGGACAAATTGTAAGAAGTTGAAAGAAAAATATAATCCATTCCAGAGATGGAGTTACTTGGAGAATTAAGAGCTGAATACATTTAGTTTAGCTAAACAGACATTGAGCTAGGACATAACCACATGGTTTATTTAATTTCCTGGGCTTCTGTGGCCATGTTTAAGTATAGGGTTGAAATGAATAGTTTTGATCATCTAAAGTTGAAAGGGGAAAATACCACTCCAAATGCCTTCCATAACTATTGTTTATGAGAAATATATTTAAAAACTCCCAAATATTAATATTTGAACAATGCAAAAGGGCAAAAGTGAAAGCTAACTGGGATACTGAAGGGGTGGGCATACAAGGGACATGATGCAAATAAGTAAAGGAAAAGGTAGACACAATATATAAAGAGACAGTCCTGGATTATAATTTTATTAGTATTATTATTTCAAAATCAAAGACCCACTAGCAGGAAAATTAAAGCCAAAATTGAATAAAGCATCAGAAAATCTATTATAGGGTACAGTCAGGGTATATTTTAGATTAGAGATTATCAACTTGTTGAGTTCCCCAGTGAGATGACAAACAGCTATTGGGAAATGACAACCACCTCACCCTTCCTATGATGCTAAATAGGAATGGTTATAGGTTTGGAAACACTGCACATGGACAACCACTGTACAACACCTAATAAGGTTTTCCCATATTTAATTAATATGATTCAATGAAAATAATAGACCATATATTTTAAAAATATTTTCACTGAGCCTTGTCTCTAGAGTTCAGCAGAAGGTAAAATTAACAATAGTGATCATCAGTACCAACACAGATGGCTGTTCTTTTAAATAAATAAATAAATAAAGGAAAATTTTGATAGCCATAGAGAAATGGAAATCATTTATTTAATTCTCCCCCAGTTTTAGGCAGTTTAAGCAGCTGCCTAAAACTATCTCTAAAAGAGAGAACCCCTAAATAATCATTAAATGGAACCAAAGAATTATACAAAAGCCAAATAACACAAAAAGGAAAATGCATTTCTGAGGGATAATCTGGCATTCAAGATCACAGTTCTCATCCTAACACATGAAAAAAATGTTGCCCTATTTATGCTGCATTAAATTTAGCCACGCAGAATTATTCAATGATAGCTAAACAAAACCTTATGTTCACTTCAGAAAGTGATTTCTATTATCACTTGAAGCTTCTTGTTACAGTAACTTTTGTCGCATCCCTCACTTAAACAACTCCATACTACTTTTAAAAACATCATTCTTCCACACTGACTCTAAAGAAAGGGCAAAGAAATCAACTCATAATAATGCTTTCTTGGCACTGGTCCTAGGCTTAATACTCAATTTTGGATCAGTGTAATTTTTTTTATCCCTGTCTGCATATTCAGCAGATGTTTCCAATACTATTTTCTTGTAACTGAGGCACAATTCTGATCTATGTAGTTAAGTAGTTGAAGTATGAATGCTGTGTTCTGTATCATCCAATTTATGTTATGGTTAAAAATGGCATTGATGAATCCCATTCCTAAGAACTGTTTGGCTTGCTCATTCCTGATTACTGATGAGGGTTTTTTTTCAACATTTGCAATGTAAGACCACCTTCTCCCTCCCCCATCAGATCTTCCACTCCTGGAACTATGCATAGCTACTCACTGCTTTTTGGACATGGATGATCAAACAAAAATAAATCTTCAAAAAATAATCAGAAAATTTAATCCAAAAAATAGTAAACAAAAAACTGTTGGTCTGAAAAGCTACTGGGGTTTCTAAAGTCCAGTTCTGAATTAACCACCAAGACTAAAAATGAATGCTATACAAATCTCAGCTTTACATAAATTTATAGCATTTATTCCTGGTTATTGCGGTTCAAAGGATCTCAAATCTTTAATTATATAATTATAGCATTTTGCCTCTTCTCCCATATACAGTTCAATTCTGACCTTATTTTCAGTTTTGTTGCTCTCAAGAATCCTAACTTTGCTGTAACTGTTATGGTGTACTATCTGAAACCTTTGCAATCACAGTTTTAAAATGCTTTAGAGTGGTAAACCTCTCCTTTTCATTAGTAGATAGATTTCCCTTATTGTTTTAAGAAGAATTTACACACATTTTGTGTACTCCATATTTACCTCCTTCCTGAGATCTGGCTTTGCATAGCATATAAAACATAGCTTAAGCTTTCTTACTGAACTTAGTTATGCCTGCCAAAACCTCCTCAGTGTCAGACACTTAATGCTTCAACTTCTACTATATTATTGTCATGTTGCTGCTAATATGCTATGCCACTCTCTCAGAGAAGCAATTGCATTGAATTTTATGTGTACATAAAACTCCAGAGTGAATGAGCTCTGTGTCCTTAGGTAGGGTCTTAAGGTCTGTGACCATTTTAAAACCAAATATTAGAACTCAGCTGATGTACTAAAAGAAATGTAAAGAGAAAAGCTGTATGATAATCTGCATAGCCTGATTATGATTGTTACCTATTTTCTTAAAATATATTTGCTGTATGAATAGTATATGACAGTTCAAGAATAGCCTATTTCATAAATGCATAGAATAAAGACATTCATAGAAAAATCAAATCATAGGTAAAGTGGGGAAACCACGGCAGTCAATGTCCTGTTTCCATCAAATGTTGTCAATATATGCTCAACAGATCCCAGGTAGAGAGCAATGCACCCTGCTACAGAAGGCACAAACTCCCACAGTCCATACCAGTATGACCATGGGTTAAAATTCCTTCCTGACCCCAAATATGGCAACTGGTCTGACCCTGAGAGGAGAGACAAGATCTTCTAGCCAAAAACTTCCAGCTTGGATCCCAGCAGAAGCACTGACAAACCCCAGCTAAAGTCCCCAGCTTTGGCTATAGCCACCACCCAACACCTCTGGGGAGGCTTAAAAACATGTAGCAGAAAGGCAGGTGGAGCGGAGGCAACCAGCAAAGCCAAGAAGCATGGGAAATACTCATGGTAGAAAATAAGCGTAGCTACACCTACATCATCCCTGAGCAGTGGCTGTCCATCCAGTTCTTGAACACCTCCAGGGATGAAGAGTCCACAACTTACCTTGCCAATCTATTCCCAAGACTTTCTCTCAAGTCACCCATCACCTTCACATCCTCCACCAGTTCCTCCCTGTTGTTCAGGACAAGATCCAAGACAGATGATCCCCTAATGTGTATTCTCCACTTTCTGAAAGAGAAAGTTGTCCTCCACAGAAATTAGGAACTGGCTTCACACTATGTTTGGCTGCATTGTGCTTCCAACAGATATCCAGAAAACTGAATTCTCCCATCAATACCATCCCATGGCTTTTTGATAAATTTGTCACCTGCGTGTACCTCCTCTTCCTCATTAGGCAGTCTATAATAAAGCCCCAACATTATATGGTACTATGTTTTTCACTGTTCATCTTCATCCAAATGCATTCTGCTTTGATGTCTTCTTCCTCCTGAACCAAGGAACAGCATATGTGTTTTTGATGTGAAAGGTAACACTGCCACCTTCTTTCCTGTCCTTCTGAAACACAGTGTAATCCTTTACGTTCACATTCCAGTCATAAGAACTGCCCCACCAGGTCTCGGTGACACCTATGACATCCTACTTTTTTTTCACAGGCTGCAGCTTACAGCCCATCTTGTTTATTCCTCATATTTGGAAGATGGAAAGAAAGAAACAGCAGGGTCTCCAAAGGATCTGTGTTGGGACCAGTGCTATTTAATATTCATTAATGATCTGGAAAAGGGGGAGAGTAGCAAGGTGGCCAAATTTGCAGACAACACAAAATTGTTCAAAGTGCTAAAAACCAGGGCCAATTCTGAGGAACTACAGAATGGTCTGACCTGATTGAGCAAACGGGCAACTAAATGGCTGATGAAATTCAGTGTAGACAAGTGTGAAATGATGCACATGGACAAACATAACCCAAATTATACCTACACAATGATGAGCTCTACATTAATTATTACCACACAGAAATGAGATCTGGGAGTCATTGTTGACAGTTCACTAAAAACATCAGCTCAGTGCTCAGCAGCCATCAAAAAGACAAACAAAATGTTACAGATTATTAAGAAGGGAATTGTAAATAAAACCAAAAGTATCATTATGTCCCTTTATAAATCCATGATGTATCCACACCTCGAATACCATGTCCAGTTTTGGTCCCCACACCTCAAAAATAATATGGAACAACAAGAGAAGGTACAGAGAAAGACAACAAGGGTGATTAGTGGTATGGAGGGGCTTCCATATGACAAGAGATTAAAGAGCATAGGCCTATTCAGTTTAGAAAAAAGATGTCTGAGGGGAAACATAATAAGTTTTTACAAAATACTAAATTGGGAAGAGAAAGTAAATAGGGATTTATTCATAGATTCATAGATGTTAGGGTCGGAAGGGACCTCAATAGATCATCGAGTCCAACCCCCTGCATAGGCAGGAAAGAGTGCTGGGTCTAGATGACCCCAGCTAGATGCATATCCAACCTCCTCTTGAAGACCCCCAGGGTAGGGGAGAGCACCACCTCCCTTGGAGCCCGTTCCAGACCTTGGCCACTCGAACTGTGAAGAAGTTCTTCCTAATGTCCAATCTAAATCTGCTCTCTGCTAGCTTGTGGCCATTATTTCTTGTAACCCCCCAGGGCACCTTGGTGAATAAAACCTCACCAATTCCCTTCTGTGCCCCTGTGATGAACTTATAGGCAGCCACAAGGTCGCCTCTCAACCTTCTCTTGCGGAGGCTGAAAAGGTCCAGGTTCTCTAGTCTCTCCTCGTAGGGCTTGGTCTGCAAGCCCTTAACCATATGAGTGGCCCTTCTCTGGACCCTCTCCAGGTTATCTGCATCCCTGTTGAAGTGCGGTGCCCAGAACTGCACGCAGTACTCCAACTGAGGTCTGACCAGTGCCCGATAGAGGGAAAGTATCACCTGTTTGGATCTATTCATCATGCATCTGCTGATGCATGATAAAGTGCCATTGGCTTTTCTGATGGCTTCGTCACACTGCTGACTCATGTTCATCTTGGAGTCCACTAGGACTATGATTTACTATCCCTCAGAATACAAGAAATAGGGGTCACTAAATGAAAATAGTAGGTAGTAAGTTTAAAACTAACAAGAGGAAGTCTTTTTCACATATCATGTAATTAAAGTCATTGCCATAAGATGTTGTGGAAGACTGTTTAGCCAGATTCAAAAAAGAAACGGACAGATATTAATAGCTATTGGGCATGGGAGTTAGGGGTATGGCCTCTGAATCAGAACTTCCTAGACCTTAATGCTGGAGGCTCCAAGTGAGAGAAGGACAGTGGAAAAAACACTGGCCAAACTCAGCTCACTCTCCCTTTCAACCACACTCTCTGCCACTGCGACAAAGAATACTGGGTAAGATGGACTTTTGGTCTGATTAAGCAAATGGCAATTCTGATGTAGATACCCATCCTGGATGTGTATAGAAGGAAACGTGGATCTTTGGGAGCCTCTACCTTGGCGCTTCTACCATGCCTACTGGGTAAGAAAGATGAGTTATTTCCTATGCTGGCTCAGAATCAAGTTGTGGTTAAACCAAACCATCATGTAATAATACCCCTAAGGACAGTTCTGTGTAAGAATAAACAATGTTAATCACAAGAAGATACAGTAAGTGAAAAATCAGATTATGAAGTAAATGTCCAATACATTTTGTGTCTCAAAGCCTCTCAGATGAGTGAAAGTCAAGAGACATAAAGCAGTTCAGTCCCTAAAATATCTAGTGATACACTTACCCATAGAAGGCAACCAAAGCAAAGCAATTAGAACAGCTGTTCTTAAAATAGGCCACAGGCCTCAACCTCCAAATAATGAAGAACTTGGAAGATATCATTAGGTGCAATGCTGAACAGTACTTAAATGAGAGGGTGGTCTTTATGCCAGACTTCCTTGGAAAGACAAATAGAAGTAAAAGAGAGGAAAATCATTTATCGGGGTGGAGTATGAATGAGCAATTGAGATAACTTTAAAATGTTTAAAAAAAAAAAAGGAAATTCGTGTTGACTTCAAAAGACTTAATTCATTGACAGTACAAGATAGTTACCTACTTCCCATACTAACACAACCTGAATAAAATATCAGGAGCAAAAAAACATTTTACGGCTTTTGTTTGTAATCTGGATAACATCAGACAAAATAGCACCTGAAGAGCAAGACAACTGCCTCTGTTACATCCTAGGAACTGTTTAAAGTCTGTGGAATGCCTTTCAAATTCATTAATATTCCTGCAATGTTCGGTTTCTGAAATAAATGGTCAAATCCAAGTTTTGAGAACTGAAAAAATCTTCATGTACTCAGATGGCTTAAATTAATTCCATAATATATGAGAGGAACATATGGAAAGAGAAGACTGGGTTCTAAAACTTTTTGAAAGGAGTCAGGACTCCTCCTTTGGTAGGAAATAAATACTGATTTGTGAGAAGCTATATTACCTCCCTGGGATACATAAGTCAGTGAGGATGTGTGGAAGCCTCTCCCCCAGAAAATGAGTAATATAAATTGAAGGAGTTACAGGGCTCTGTAGATTCTATAAAAGGCTTGTACAAAATTTCAGAGAGGGCAATGCCATTATGCCAGCAAACTAATAGCAACTTCTTTGGTAGCAAGGAACACCAAAAAACTTTTTAAGTCATTAACAGAAGGACTTCTAAACCATGATGTGCTTTGTTTCTTAGATTTGTTTCATCCCTTCCCTCTGTGTGATGCTTCAAAGTGTTCTCTCAGATTGCATCAAACAAACTGATGAATATGGCACATGTAGAGGAGTGGTTTCTGATGGTCACAATTAAATGAGAGGGAAACCAGGTATTTAGCTACAGAATGAGAATGTCTGGCTCTTTGTGGAGTCCCTCAAGGCTTAAAATCCTTTTTAATAGGTAGAGAATTCTCATGGACCATGGTGCCCTGCCATGGCTTCTCTCTCCCCTCTGCCTTACACAGACACCTCTCACCATTAGCTAAAATACCACATGCTGGCTACGGTCTGTGCTGTGGGGGATAAGACAAAGGCAGACAGGACTGTGTTGGCTTAGGGTTTTTTGGAGCTAATCAACAGGTAGCTGGTAAGGTCCCTCCATTCCTTCCTTGGAAAAAGTTGTTTAAGAACTTGAACTAATGAGAAAAGCTTTTGTTTTCTTCATGGGCTGATAAACACTGTTATCAACTTCCTGCTGCGCTGGGGAGGGGGGACCCCTCCCTAATCAGAGCATCCTGCTGGGGCCTAGCCACCCCTTCCCCCTCAGCTAAGCACTGTGGAAGTGAAGGAAGGCCTGCTCTAGTGCCCCTCAGCTTCTAGCCTGAGCCACTGCAGGCATGTGCCTGCATTTCTTCAGTTCAGAGGGGATGTCTATGAGATTACAAACTGGTTCAGCCTAGCCAGGTTTAGTGTAACCTGCAAAGATTGAATCAATTCAGGCCCAGGCTTTTTGAATGTTTGTCCCTAGCCTTCGTGTCCTTGTGACAAGGTATTTAGCAGAATTCACAGATTCACTGGAATCTGCCATGGCCATGCCATGAGTGCTTCTGCTATGGGCTCAGACTTGCAACTTATTGGTGTCAACCATGTGCCTTAGTGTCCACACCACCCAAAGACAGTTGATCCTTTTTCAGAGTGGACCATATGCAGTAATTAGAAAATTAAACTGACCTTTGCTGCTAAAAAAAACACAAACAAAAAAATCAGGAATGCATCCTCCATAGTGCACCAAGAACTGATTGATAGATTCTCTGAAACACTGAAGAAACTCAAACACCATCCCAGAAAGCTATGGAGAATTTAGAAGTGGGTTCCTACACCTTGTCATAAAAGACTGTCTAGGAGAAATTGACAATAATGTCTTCACGATGTGCTACACTCTTTAACAGACAGTTTGCCCAAAACAGACACCTTATCCTGGAGGGGGAACTATCATGAGATCTACTTTCATGAACAGGCAGTGGAAAGCAGTGTCCAAGAGAAAAAAAAACAACCTGAACTGGCCCTAGCTGCTAAACATCCCTTTGTCACATGTTAAGTGTCCTAGATGGCTCAGTCAAAGCCCCTGTCCAAACTAAAATAAAAGTCACTTAAAAACAGACTTGAGAGCTAATATAATTTAAAATACTAAGCTTTAAACATTAAAATTGCAGTCTATCATGTATTTGCTGATCAAGTGAACTTCAAATTCCTGGCAGCTTTATGAATAAATTATAAATTATTTATAAATCATACTCTAAACACCATTAGCTACCAAACACAATGCCTTAAGATACCACACCAGTGCCAAAATCATAGTCAGTTTCACCACCATACTTCTAACAGTTATATAACTCCCATTTAAATAATTTTTTGCATCAGGCTGAGTTCTTACCTCTTGGGTACATCTAGGTGTGACATTATGGCGACGTAGCATCAGCAGACAAAAACCATGACACTGCAAGCTATGTCACCATAGCAATGTGCTCCCTCGTTATGTGTTACTATGGAGACATAGTGCCTAAAAATAACCATGTGCAGTATGCATGGTTCAGTACAAGCTGTTCCTATGTCATCTTTTAGTACTTCCAGAACAAAGTACTGATGATAGTACAATAACAATGGCGCCATAGGGACACACGAAGACATGACCCTTGATAGGTAACATTTTATCCTTCATCTCTCAGTTTCAATTTTAACTTTTAATCTTCTAAGGTAGCAGTTGGCAGTTCTTTTTAGGCTGTGGGCCAGAATGACTTAGCTTGTGTCAGAAGTTCATGGGAAAGTAGCCACTAGGATCCAGATATTTCTTTCCACAGTGCTAAGGGGAAGGCACCAAATCCCGTCACCACTTAATGCCTTTGAAGCCCCATAGCTGCAGGCCAGATCAAATGGCTCAGTGGACCAGATTTGGCCTGCAGGGCATAGGTTGCTGACTCCTGTCCTAAAGTATAATTTAACGAATAAAAAAAAAAAAGCACCTGTATGTACCATATTCAAATACTCCTTTGAATGTGTTAATCACTGACAAAAATACCTTTAATATCAGCAAGGAAATAACTGTGATATAATGACAATGTATTTCTTACAACCTCTATTATCAGCTTTAGTTTGGTCTGATTTTTAATCCAAAATATAGGCAAGATATTGTCTGAACACAGTAGTCAATGTAGCTTTCTCACTTCAATCCCTTGATCTCATAGGGACAGGAATTATACATAAACTAGTATAAGTGATTGGAAACCAGTTTAAACCTTTAGCAGAACAGAAGTTCAGTGCACGTAGACCAGTTTCAAAATGGTAGAACCCAATTTAAGATACACCTGGATGGAGGTAGTATGAGATTGAATCACTTTAGGTTAGACCAGTCTGTAAAACTTCTGTTCCAGATCCCCTCCCAACTCCAGCTGGGCTGCAGCCCGTCAGAATCCCAGGATGCTTAGCAGTCCCCACAAAACCTGCCCCTCAGGGTGGGTGGGCTAGCCTCTGACAGTGCTCTTCTGCTCCAGCCAAGCTGGAGCATCCCTGCCCCTGGGATGTCACAAAGTTCAGGCAGCAACGCCTCTGCTCCCCAGCCCATCTGGCAGGGGGCATAGGGGCCAGCAAGTGGGAGAACAGAGCCCCTGGCCCTGGCCTCCCCAAAGCTGGGGTCTGTACAATGAGGAAGGCCCCCAGGAACAAGGGCCTTCCCCCACCCCCTGCACAGCTCAGCTCTGCCACCACCTCAGGTCTGCCCTCCCAAACCCAGCCTCTCAGCTTCAGGGAGGGAGGGGGGAGGATGAAAACAGAGCCCCCGCCCCTCCCCCAGAAGGGGTCTGCACAGCAGGAGGGTTCTCCCCCCCACCTGCAGCCTGGCTTTCTCCCCTACAGCCTGGCTGGATAATCACCCCAGCCCCACCTACATGCCAAACCCATCCTCTGGCAACTTTTGCCTCCCCAACAGCCCAGTTGGGCTTCATCCTCCCCACCCACCTACCTCCCACCTGCCTTCACCCCCCCAACATGGCAGCCAGCTCTGGAAGCCTACAGCTGGGCAAAGGGGAGGGTCTACAATGATAGTAGGGGATTGGAGGCATGTGCCTAACAGCCAATCAGGGATGGTCTTGCTCAGGTGGGCTTAGCTGCTCTCAATAATATTCAGCACACTGGGAGGCATGCAAAAGTGTTCCCTGTCATATGGCCTGGCCAGTGCAGGCATTTGCCTGCCTCAATGCACCCCTCCTCCCCACCTACCCTCTGCCCCAGGCAAACATGAGTTCCCTTTGCTCTTAATTTAATTTTCACAGCCTAGAGAAACCCACAATGGCTGGACTGATTTTACCTCAGGCCTTTTGATTGTCTACTTAACCATTGTGGCTTTGGCTGATCATGTTTTTTTCCCTCAGTGACTAGACCAAGAAAATGGCATCTTAAGCATTTTTCTGTCGAAGTCTAATCCTTATTTTTCAGGGATAAGAAATGTCTTTTTAATTTTTGGTGGAGACTTTATATCTTTCCTCATTGCTTTTGATGCAGTTTTTCAAAATACTCTTGTTGTTTTCTCATTCTATGCCTCACTACCTTTTATCTGTGTATCACTTCCTGGTTTGTATCTTCTGTGTGAAGGACAATTTTATCTCTACTGGCACACTCATAATCAGCCCTCCTCCTATTTGAATGTCTATCTAGATTCTTTCAGCTCCCTGTCATTGACTGCTTCAGTCATCTAAACCCGGCTGGCTCTCAGATTCTTCCTCCTAATTATATTCATATTTTCACATGAAGAACTGAACTTCCACCTTCTGAAAATTTAACTCCTTTTTAAAAATACTGAATGAAACTATTAGTTCAGAAGGTGTTGTGCAGCATAAGGAGAGCTTTGATGGACAGAAGGTGTATCTACATGTGCACTTTACTGTGGAGTAGACTAACTACCTGTGCAGTAAAGTGTTACTGCCTACACGTGCACTGGTAAAAAGGCTCCATGAACTAATTAACTCAGTTGTAAAATAGTACTATCTTACAGCAGAGTAATTTGCTGTACTGAAATGCACATGTAGATGCTGGCCATGGGAGTAAATTGCACCCGGTCATCCCAGCCAGCCAGGGACCTGCTCTGCCCCAGCTCAAATTGCTGCTGTTCTGAGTACACATGTAGACTTTGTGCCCAGGAGCAGTTTACTCCAGCTCAATCTGCTCCAGCGTTTATTGCTTCACATTAAACGTACATATAGCTGCACCAAAAGTGTAGCTTTCTCCCTCTAGTATTCCTGGCTTGCTGGTAGCCTGTTATAGAGAAAATACAAAACATTGGTCAGAATTCATATTTGCCTTCTTACATGAGGTGCAACCTTACAGCATAAAGAAAGAACAGTCCTGATTCTTGAGTATGGAAACTACAATCACCACCCCTTCATTCTCCCATGCAAAGGCCAAGGAATTAGGCCATGGATAGATTGGGGCAATATTAGGTTTTATGACAGTTTACTGTGGTGAGCAGAGCTGTAGCTCTTGGTCCAGGCTGGGCTGCAGCTCTACTCCCAGCAGACTGTCCAGGAACTGGCTGCTTTTGCTTCCCTCTCCTTTGGATGGTGGGGGAAGGGGGAATTTTCCTTCAAGCAGGAAATTTCTATAGGCTATGCACCATTTTTGTATCACTACAAGGGATGTGCACATTTGCCCCTCAACTTTCATAGTGCTCTTTACCCCTGCATAAAAGTTCTATTTGACTTGTACCTTAGCAGTCCTGAACAAAAAAATCATTTAAGTCATTGTGTTAAAGCCTTTCCTTTTAGCTTATTTTTTTTACTTAGTCTTAGTCAAGACTTGGGCATGACTGGGCACAATAGCCACCATACCAAAACCTTGTATAACACAAACATAATATGGGAGAACTAGAAAAATAATGTTTGAGTTTTTTTATCCAGTGTTATTCATCCCAGCAGAGAAGTACAAATATAACCTTTACTCCTACTCAATATATTCTTTTCCAGTTGGCAAACTGATATTTCTTCTTCCTTTGTTTTGAATGGTAGTGAAATTAACAAGAGTATTTTATCTTATTGATTTTACCTTTCATACAACTCCCAAAACATGACTATTGAGCTGGTGCAAACATGAATTATGAAACATTGCAAATGATAACCTAATCACCCAAAACTAATACACCTGTTATTATTTTCCAAGGCGATGTCAAGTTTTTCTTTGCTACCTCACAAAAGGTAATCAAAGATAAATGGCATATCTAATCAAATTACTTTTGATAAACTGACCCACTGTCAAACATTCCAGTAAATTAACTTATTCTATAATGCATCATTTAGATAGACAACAGTAAGACCTGGTTCTAAAGTTTTATTTTAATATAGGACAGTCATTTTCAACCACGGTGCCACCCTTTCAGTGGTGCCATGGACTGCCCTACAGTTATCTATTTAGATGGCCACACCTAACAATGGTAAGACAAACACAAGTTAAAGGACTAGATACAAAATGGAAATAGAATGAATTATGGGATGGAACTATGTTTTATTTTATGGTTTATTTGTACAGGATGACTATTTAGGAGGACATCAATGAAAAAGAAAGAAAAGAGAAAGAAGAGAGGAAACAGAGAAAGGGCAGGTTAGAAAAGAAGAAGAGGGACAGGTACGTAAGTAAAATTGTAGTGAAAGGAGCCAATTGGCAGAGAGATGGAGAAAAGTCTGTCAAAACCACAAAGATGTCTGAATGGCCTGCTTTGGACTGCTTCCTCAGATGCTTCTACCAAAGATATAATCTGTCTGGCTGCAGTCTGAACTTTTTCCTATTGCCAAATGGTGTGAGCAGGGAGACCTCCCCAGTGTCCTACAGTCCACACAGCAAAGGGTAGAGAGACCTCCCCTGCACAGATCCATGTTAAAGAAGGTGTCATGGAAATGGAAAGTATGGGTGGACCTTATTTTACCCATATTTTCTTAATGATTTTCTTAATTTTTTTTAATGCTTTGGTTAATCTGTAACTGCCCTGTGAAATAATGAATTTCATGGCCCATATTGTTTATTTTAAGTAGTCTGGGACACTACCCTGCCTTACTTCTCACGTAGTTCCTCACATGCAGAAAACTGGCTGGGTCATCAAGCTCAAAGGGTAGTCAATCAATGGCTCAATGCCTAGTAGGCAGCTCTTATCAAATGCAGTGCACCAGGGGTTAGTTCTAGAGTGAGTTTTGTTCAATAATCTCATTGATGACCTGGAAGATGGGACAAATTGAAGGACTGGACCAAAAGAAATATCATGGTGTTCAATAAGTAGTGCAAACTTTCAGAACGGAAAGCTTGCACGTAGAATGGAACAATTCTATGTACCAGTGCAAGCTGGGGAATCACTGGCTACACAGCAACTCTGCAGAAAAGGATCTGGGGTTAGAGTGGATAGAAAGCTGGAGATAAGCCAACAGTGTGCTCTTGTTACAAAGACAGCTAACTGAGCTCCATTAGTAGAAGTGTTGCCAGCAGATTGAGGGGAGTGATTATTCCTCTCTATTTGGCTCTGTTGAGACCACAGCCAGAGTTCTGTGTTCAATTTTGGGCCCCCCACTACAGAAAGAACGTAGACAAATGGGAGAGAGTCCAGAGGAGGGCAACAATAATGGTTAGAGGACTCAGGAACATGACTTAGGAGAAGAGGCTGAGGGAACTGGCTTATTTAGTCTAGAGAAGAGAAGACTGAGGTGGGAAGACTGAGGTAGCAGCCTTCAGCTACCTGAAGGGTGGTTACAAAGAGGATAGACCTAAACCGTTCTCAGATATCACCACGGCAGATGGCAGAACAAGAAGCAATGGTCTCAAGCTGCAGCAAGGGAAGTTTAGGTAAGATATCAGGAAAAACTCTTTCACTAGGAGGGTAGTAAAACACTGGTACAGGCTACCCAGAAAGGTTGTAGAATCTCTTCCCTTAGAGGTTTCTACGACCCAGGTAGATAAAGCCTTGGTTGGGATAACATAGATGAGGATGCTTTGAGCAGGGGTTTGGACTAAATGACCTCCTGAGACCTCTTCCAATTCTAATTTTCTAAAATTCTATGATGCTATTTGTGTCAGTATTCTAGGCAACATGAGAATAAAACTTAATTTAATCTCTAGGACTGCGAGCCTTAACAAAACAAATATATATTCCTCTAGTAAAGAAGAAATTTACACAAATTATGCACCATTTCATACATATCTGTAATTAGATGGCACCTATAATTTGCAGAGAGTAAGTTTCTGGGGAAAAAGTCACATTTCTATAGCTGCTAAGGCTTCAAAACATATCATCAATATGCCAGCAGGTAAAGTATTACTAGAGGAGCAGGCTCAAGGTTGTTCTGCCAGAGGGGCAGGCTCCTAAAACCCTAGTACAGTGATTCTCAATCAGGCTGCCATGGCAGATCCTTTTAACAGAGACGCAGGATGCCATGCAATATTAGCACTGTTAGGTGTATGAACACGATTCACAAGATAAACCCACAGAGCATGTATACATGCCCAGTGACTGCTCCAACGTGTTCTAATTAGAACACATCAGAGCAGACTCAATTAATCGAGTCTCCTAGAGTGCTGAAATTAGGATGCTCCAGCATCCTTGCCATCATGTGTATTCAGTGTCCCCATGCTTCAAAATGGGGGGGGGGGAGACGGGGACACTTTAAATCTCTTAAAATGAGCTTTAGCTAAAGCACCCCTGCCACCATTTTAAAGCACAAGACACTGAATACACGAGACACTGTGGGCCTTTAATTAGAGTGGCTCCTGTGAGCCATTCTAATTAAATTGTCCCCACCCTGGAGAATGTGTAAAGATGCCCATAGATTCAAATAGGATTTCATAGCATCAAAAGCATTCTGACCTCTTGTGGTCTAAGTTCTTTGCAACAGAAGAAATTCTCTATTATTTTTCCTTGGGTAAAACCTGAGAACTGGCATTTTCCTAGAGGTGCCTTGAGTCTATGGAAGTTGGTTAAGAATTACTTCTTTAATGTCTAACTTTTTTTTTTAGTGGCGTTTTAGGGAGGGGTAGGGTGAAGAAAATAGGTTGAGAGAGAGGCCAATGGATTTGTCACTGTTCAGACCATCTGATCATTCCCTTAGCTGAGAGGGGCTATTGAAAACTTAGGGTTCCAACATTAACCTCAAAACATTTCAACCGATGTTCCACAGCTAGAGAATAAAACCTAGTTCCAAACCCAAGGATCTATTATGAACAAAATCCACAGAAGCAAGTGCCTTACCATCTTTACTGGCCATACTTTTAATAGAAAATTATTTAATAAAAATTAATCTGTGAAACTTATGTTTAACCAAAGAAACAGAAAGGCTGGAAGCTAGAAGTGGAGGTTTGTTTGTTTGACAGCATCACAAAAAAGAAATTCAACGTAAAAAAATCTCTTTCTACAGCCTTGTTATCACCATTACAAACTGTTGGAATCTGGCCAGTACTAATCCCAAGTTACTACAGGGGAAGAAACAAACTGATTTAACTCAGTAGATCCAGCAGACTATAAAAGATCAAAGACACTAACTGAAGATAGTACAGTGCCACAAACCAGAGTACTCTATAGCAGAGAGAGGCAGCAGAGGAGACCAAAACATTTATATGAGGTTACCCAAATGACAGCTCTACAAAACTCCTCTCTGAAGGCTTCCTTTCTTTCAGTTCAAGGAGCAACTATAGTAGTAGTTAACTACCCAACCATTTCAGAAAACCCTTGGGTAGTTAAAGACAATACATGACAGCACTATTTTTATCTACCCAAGAGCTTTCTGAAATGTTACAAAGGTTGGAAATACAGTGCACACCTGGAAAGGATAAAATTGCAAGATATGACTGTTGTATCCATCTTGCATCCTGGAAGAAGCACAAGTCCTCTGTTTTCTTAGAGGAGGATATCTTGAACAAGTAAACATTGGGGGACTCTTAGTATTACTTTGTATTGTATAAATGTCTTTTGCTGGCTTATAAAGTTGGGTGGAACTACGGAGGGAAAACATCCTATTATATCTTCTACCTAATACAGAGGTGTACCAGAGGCTGCACCCTGGGTGGCAGCAGCAGAGGTGTCAGCAGCAACTGGGACAGGAACAGTGGTAGCTGTTATTCGTCTACCCCTTCAACTGTGCTCCTGAGGATGGTGCCCCAGTCACCCATCCCTTATTACACTACTGACCTAATAAAAGTAAAAAACAAACCAGAAAAGGCATAGAGGATGATATTGTCTCTGTGGGCAATATTCACCACTCAATCACTGCATAAGACTAAGTGGGCTTTTACTAGCCTCCGTCCTCTATAGGGGAAAGAACTCTACAGAGAGGAAGAGAAGTTCTTTTTCAGTTCCTTGGATCTAGAAGTAAGATATCGGTTAGTTGGTACCTGTCCCCTACATGTATCAGAAGAACTCAGTATCGCCCTTAGTCAGCACTGGTGGCAGCCAAACCACATAAAAACAGGTAGCACATTTCACAAGAAAAACTGACTGACATAAGATGTCACAATACCAGATCCACTTTTTAAAACAAAGTTTCAGTACAACTTAGAATGAGCTTCATGTAAATATCAGTGTGTCTCAGCATTTAGCCATTCCAAACCACTTGTCTGTTGTTAACATTCTTCTGCAAGTGCTGCTACACAATACATGCATACACTTAATCTAAGGAGAGAAGATATTATGAAAACAAATTGCAAAATTTGTGCTTTAAAGCAGGGGTCAGCAACCTACAGCTCAGAAGCCAGAAGTGGCTTGCAAAGCCATTTGATCCGGCCTGTAGACATGGGGTTTCAACAGTGGCAGCCAAACAGCAGTCACTCTCCCATGCCACTGTGAATGTTCTCCCAGTACCACCAGAGGAAAAAGAAGGAGCTGCAATAACTGGGTCCTAGCACCACCCACCTATGACCCAAACTGCATCAGTCCAGCCTGCAACCTAAAAAAGTTGCCAACCACTGGTCTGGGGTATATTCTTAACAATTATTTTTCATTTTATTCTGCAAATTCTTCAGCACAACTATATGTTATTCTGCTGTTCTGCAGAGCATATGATACATAGAAGCTTAAATTTGACAAACCATTTTTTAAGGAAACTAAATAGAATGATAGAATCAGAGAAAATTAGGGTCATCTTTTTGGCACTGTCAGCTGCTCACCTTCTTCCCAACCTGTGCTGCCAAGTAAAGTAGTTTGGCAGCTGACTTGCCTGCAAAGACCAAGGTAAAATTGAGTATTTCAACCTCTTCCTCATCATCTGTCATTAGGCTGCCTCCCCCATTCAGTAAGGGACCCACACTTTCCTTGACCTTCCTCTTGTTGCTGACATACTTGTAGAAACCTTCTTGTTACCTTTCATGTCCCTTGCTAGCTGCAACTTCAATTGTGCATTGGCCTTCCTAATTTAATCTCTGCATGCCTAAGCAATATTCTTATATTCCTTCTTAATCATCTGTTCAACCTTCCACTTTGTATAAGCTTCTTTTTTGTGTTTTAGCTCACCAAATAGTTCTCTGCTAAGCCAAGCTGGTTGCCTGCCATATTTGCTATTCTTCCTACACATTGGGAAGGTTTGTTCCTGCGTCCTCAGTAAGGGAGTTCTTTAAAATACAACCAGCTATCCTGGACTTTTTTCCCCCCTCAGACTGGCCTCCCAGGGGGATCCCACCCATCAGTTCCCTGAGGGAGTCAAAGTCTGCTTTTCTGAAGTCCAGGGTTTATACTCTGCGTATTCTTCCTTTTGTCTGGATCCTGAACTCGATCATCTCATGGTCACTCCTGCCCAATTTGCTATCCACTACTACAACCCCCACCAATTCTTCCCTGTTTGTGAGCAGCAGGTCAAGAAGAGCCTGGCCCCTAGTTAGTCTCTTCAACACTTGCACCAGGAAGTTGTCTTCAACACTCTCCAAAAACTTCCTAAATTGCCTGTGCACTGCTGTACTGCCCTCCCAGGAGATGGCAGAGTGATTGAAGTCCCCTATGAGAACCAGGGCTTGTGATCTGGAAACTTGTGCTGGTTGTCTGAAGAAAGCCTCATCTACCTCACCCTTCTGGTTGGGTAGCCTATAGCAGACATCCACCAGGACATAACCCTTGTTGTTCTCCCCTCTAACCTTAACACAGAGACTTTCAACTGGCCTATCTGCAGTTTCATACTGGAGCTCTGAGCAATCATACAGCTCTTTTACATACAATGCAACTCCTCCTCTTCTCTCTTGCCTGTCCTCTCTGAACAGTTTGTACCCATCCATAACAGTACTCCACTCATGCAAGATATCCTACCAAGTTTCTGTTATTCCAATATAATTTGTTTATTTCACAAATAAAAACAGGTGCAGCAAGATCCAACCTCTGTGAAAGCTTTTAGAAAAGAAAAGTTCTCTCAAATATAAATCAGTAAATATATGAATAGATTGATATGCTCAGTCTTCATTTCCCACCCTTCTTATTTGCATTGTTAATTAAATGGAACTTTTGAGGAATGGAATCTTCGGCAATTCTGCCCTGGCACAACAGTAACTCATACAGATAGTTCCACGTTATAATAATCAATGAAACATACAGCACAGCATGACCAGATTATAAATGTACCACTGCACAGAATATTTACCAAAATGCAATTCCCAGAAAGCACCACTCACTTCAGGAGAGGAAGGCTGCAACAAAGCAAAATGGCAACATGTAACAGGAACAATTAAAGTACAAGGCTATGCCTACATCTCCTTGTCAGAGAAAAAAAGAAGCATCTTTCAAAAAAGAAAGTCCTTGATGGTAATTACCATATTTGCTTGCATACAATATGCAACTTTCCCCAAAAGATCAGCCCCCCAAAACTGAGGTGTGTGTATTAAGTAGGAATGCTGATTTTCTGGCCAGAGTTAAAAATACTCTGGTTTGATTCCAGCTTACAGCGCAGCAGCTGTGCTACTGCTATCTAGTTGGGCGGTGTGAACTTTTGCTGGGTGTTTCATTTCGCAGCAGTGGCAGCCTCCTGTCATCCCATGCACACATCCAGGGACCCACACATCCAGGAGAAGTCTGGCACAACCCTGCAGCCCTCCCAGGGGTGCAGGCCCCCAGATCTGTGCACGGGATGACAGGAGGCTGCCACTGCCGGCAAGTGATACAAGTTTTCCTTTCAACTGTTTGAGGTGCAGTTGCTCAGAAACCTCTGTACCTATCTCTCTGAAACTTGGCAGGCTTCATGCCCTCAGAAGGGGCTACCAACCCTACACTTTTCATCTGACTCAGGCACAAAATTACAAAGTTTTAGGCATTTCATGATTCCCCATTATAGCCTATGGGCGAAACGTTGAAACGCATCTCAACAGTAAAACACTTTCAACAAAACAAAATGATGAAATGAAAAACTGTCCCTTCAAAATGGTGAAACGGAAGTCAAAATGAAATGGTGCTGTTTCACACAGCCCTACTATCTAGGCAGCTGAGGGAATCAATTGACTGAATGGCTCATTGCTCTTCACTATATAGTAGTTAAAAATAGTCTCTCCTTTGTAATGGTCTTGATGCTCCACTAGTTGAATTAGCCTTTCTTAGAGCAGTTTTGCTGTCTGCTACCTGCTCTTGGTCTGTTTCACAGCCTCTTTAGCTCATACTTGTTATCTATTTAGCACAGACTTTTTAGCTCTTTTCAGAATCACAGATCCACTCATGGAGCCTTCAACAGCAGCTAAGGATTCAGCTTTAGTTATACAGGAAAAGGAGGGCGAGTCACCTGAAGATTAGGCTCTGCCCCTCCTCTGTGCAGCCTTAACTCTGAAAAAATCTCTTTCCTTTATTCTGCCTTTCAAAAACAAGGTGTGCATTATGTCTGGGGGTGCACTGTATGCGTGGTATAGTATGTCAGCAGGAAAACTTGAGAGCGGGTTTGAAATATAACAATGTTTAGTAGCAAAGAGCTACCAAAGGTAAATGATTACATGTTATCAGTAAATTTAGATAGCTTACAGTAAGCAACTCTCCCATGACACACACATGCTGTATAACAGTCCTACATTACAGAAATGCCTTCCAAGAGAAAAATTCTTTACATCAATGTTATGCCATTTTTTCCCCTCAAAGTGATAGATTCCCCCTTTGGGTGCCAATGACTGGAATCTCTTGCTTTGAAAGATTTTTTTTTTTTTTTTTACTTGTTATCAGATTGGTTTTGAAACAGGATAAAAAAATTGGTTGAAATGTGTTTTTAATCAGTCTGTTATCTTATGTCAAGTCTGGAGTCAAGTGTGACAAAAGCTATAATTTAGGTTATTCTGAAATTTCTAGGAGGGGTTTTAACTGTGCTTTTCAAGAATCTATTATTTTGATCTCTCCACGTTAGCTTCCCTATGCATTTCATATTGTCATATACCTAAATCGATGTGTATTAAAATCAATTGTGTAGACATCTTTAGCACTTAATCACATGCAAAGAACTAATATTAGGGGGCTAGACTCAATGATCTTCTGAGGTCCCTTCCAGCCCTAATGTCTATGAATACACAGGCATGATGATCTACTATACTGATTTCTGTTCCTTTTCTACCACTTCCAATCTGTTTTACTAATTAAAGCATATTCTTTTATTTTATTAAAGTATAATATGAACAGATTCAATTTGAATATCAATGACTAGAGTTAAGTAGCATAAAAATGAATGTAGCATTGCATTACACAAATTAAATGAGAAAGAATATAGTCCTCCCTGAAATATGTTTTAAATAGTAAAACTTTTTCCATTGTTCCATGAAAGATTATTCACTAGTATCAATGTTTAGGATACACTTAATTAATTTTTCCTGTGCACACTTGCATATTTCTGTATACAATTTTAATAAAAATAACTATTAGTAGGATGAATGAACAAGAGTGTGTGACATTTCCAGCTAAGTGGCAGGATGCAGACTACCAGGAAGAGATAACTAACTCAATGGTAAGTGCCTGCAAAATGTAAGCAAGTTTGGCAGAACCCAATACTGTACTGGAGTCGGGAAACTAGATAACAAAAGGTTGGCAATGTGCACTCTGCTCTTTAATAGAAAAGATTATATCAGATAAGCAAACAGCCAAATATTCACATCATGTCTTTCCTAACAATAACATGGACAGGAATACCTGGCAATGCTAAAATTTCATGATATTTTGTTTGGAATGAAAGCTACTTTAAACAGTTGCATGCTATGATGAACTTTTGTTTATTCAAAGTTAATTTTTTTTTTTAAAGAAGAAATCCTCAACAAAACAGCTAGCACAACTAATTAAAAGCACTTTTTAACAAAATTATTTACTAAGGAATGACATATACACATCTTTTCACCTTAATATTTAAATACTGTCCATTGTTAAAAATGAATTAGTTTTATGAATAAAAATATTCTCCTTTAGCCAATAAAATTAAACTACTTTATTTAAGAAGCAGACATAGCAATAAGACCCTATATATAGCACTAAGCCTCCAAGCACATCTATGGCAATATTCATTTTTCCATTTATTCCAAAATATAGTGTTTCATTGTAAATTTTAAATAATACTTTTGGTATATTTGCAGCTTACACTCTGATACAGAATCTCTCCCCCAGCTGTCTCCCAAAGGATATTATATGCAGGTGGATAAGGTAAAAGAAAAATAAGTGTGTTTACAGGCTGAAGCACTGCTATTAGTTCTGGGCACTGCATTTTCACTCGTGCTAAGAAATAAAAATAATTATCTTGACTGCATATACAATTATATATTTTATAAAATACAGAGCTGCTATTCTTGTTACAATTATAATTCTTTCCCCTTGCAAGTCTGCTTTGTACTGAATAAGATGGGTGTCCTGTGGAATAAATAATACAGGATCAGATCATTAAAACTGAATTATTATGTATACAAGGGGAGAGAAATAAGACTTCACACCAAATTTCAAGTCCATGGTTTTCTAATCTCAGTAAAATATCTTTAATGTAGGTTTTTTTGTATATAATTTCCCAGACTTTAAAAAAAAGGTATATACAATAGTAACTATCTTCCATATCTACATCATGAGCAGGGTTTGTACTTTGAAACTGCACCACTGCAACACAGATGTCTGGAAGCAGAAGAAAGCTGTTATCCCAAAGGAGGGGAATGACCTCTGGCACTATGCGCTGGATTCAAGGTGATCCAGGAGGCATGGCTCAATTCATGTCTCTTTCTTCTTGTTGGACATGGGACTCATGCCACATATTTATATGCCTAGCAGAGGGGATAAAATGCTGGGGTCATATGCTAAGTTTGTGGGTATTATGGGCCTAACCCAGCTGTTTCTCTCTCTCCCCCACTTTCTTCCAGAATCTGTGGGAGCTCTTTTGGTAATCTCATGATCCCACAAGTCATTACAGGGGTCTGATCAGAACTAGGGAGCAAGACTGGCCTATCCCTCTTTCCTCTCACCCCTTTTGCTATGTTGTAAAGTGTTTTGTTGTTTTGGTGGCCACATGGGATCATCTTTTTACAATGTTTATATTCAGTTATTATTTGAGGAGGCTGCCACAATATTCAGGATGACAAAGAAACTTAACAAAGAGAATTTTAACAGACTAAAAGTCAACTAAACCTGAATGGATTTTAGTGAGACAAAAGGAAAGGTATTCTTCCAGCCCTGGGGATTTCTCTGCCAGATTCCAAAGGTCTGCTAAAAGCAAGAGTGATATAACAGGTTCCCCAAAAAACAAAATCAGAAGAATGGTTAATACTAGGAAGTGTTAGGACACCTAAATACAGGTGTCACTATACACTCTATTTATAATATGGAAAAAATGCATTCTGCGACAAGACTGGGATGATTTCTTTAGATCTGCACTAAAGCAAAGATGGGGTTGAAGAATTAATATGGTACAAAGTAGGACACTTGAAAATCAAGGGACTTTAACTGGCATACTAAAAGCCTTTACCCTGCATATCAGCAGCTCAACATCAGACTAGGCCAGTAATGAATGAAAGGGGTTACTATTTAATGGCTACTTAGAAGTCTATATGGAGTGAATTTGCTAGGTTTAGTCCAATTTCCAGGAGGTAAGTGTTGTCATAGGAGAGACTGGTACCTTTACTGGTAATTTCAGCAGAGAGATATAAAAGGACAGCTGTTGAAATACCTTTTCTCCCTTTACCATACCAGCTTTAAAGGATCAGGAAAAGTTCATAAATCTATGCCTATCCAATGGATAGGTCTAGTTCGACCTCCTGATCCAGCAGTATTACAATTTAAAAAAATAATACATTTTTAAATTTATATTTAATAACAACATTGGAAGATACCTAGATTGCTCCCCACCACAAAAATAAAATAGTACTGGATTTATTTTTTATAAAGTCCTATACTGAAGCATGTTTACTCACATTAATTAAATTATTTTCATGAGGTCAAATGCTTCAGAAATCCGGTCCTTGCTCATTTCACCTACTCCCCTTTTGTCAGTTTAATGTTCCTTTGCAGCAAGTCAGAAGGAGAAATCAAGGGCTCTTGAGCCATTAAATGCTAATTAGAGTACTTTTCACTGCAGTTTTTAATAATATCTATATTCAAAACTTTATTACTATAAAATTATACACAGTATTATTACTTGTGTTCCCATATAAGTATACATCGTCTTCAAAAATGTTCTGAATTACATGCATGTTAATAGAGTTCAAAATAAAAGTTTGGTTTTTTTAATTGTACTTGCTCCTAATTTACCCAGTGGATACTTAATAAAAATATTAAAATGGGTATAGGGGCAGAAGTGATATACACTATGTTCTAATCAGAAATCTAAAGAATAATTTAGAATACCATGAAGTACATATTAAGTGCAACTCTATTGCACGCTGCTTACATCCCTGACAAAATATTATGCTAAAAAGTGGGTGCATATTCCTCCTCATGCCCCTTTTGTGGCTCCATCTTAAGAGTCAAATAATGGTGTATTACAATAGTAGATGCAATATTGATGTTCAGGGACTTGAAGACAGTAGAACAGAATTGCACTTAGGTGCTTAAGAACACTTAATTGTCCCCCTGCTGTAATTTCCCTTTATCTCCAATTCCTTCAGACAAGACAAATGTGTTAAACTTGTTGAGTCTGTCCCAAACTCCCTGCTTAGGCTTTTCTAGTCACCCAGAACTAACCGTAGTCCTCCGGGACAACAGTTTGCCCCCGGCACCAGTTACTCAGACCACCAATGCTTCTTCCCTACCACTTCTTTGGTGGAATTTTAGTCTTGGGGATTGCTGTTACTCCCACCTCGGTGGTGTCCTGCTAGGGCCACCTGTTAGTGCTACGACACTGGGGCTCCCGGTCCCCTACACTCCACCTAGTGCCAACCTATTGTTATTCTGGTATGGCACAGAAGAAGTGTTGTTACCAGTCATCACTCTCATCCTGTCTTGTAGGTCCACTGCTGTCCTTTCTCCATTCTCCATGGCCAGATTTCCACATCTCCCCTCTAGGTAAGTGCACTGACTCCACCGAGTCAGTCCATGGGGGCAGCTCCCCACTCGGGAGCTGCCACCAGCTGTCTCCCTTGTGATCTCCACCTCGGCTGCAGCCTTCCCTCTGCTGCCAGGAACTTCCTTCCAGTCCCCTCATCAGACCGGCGCGCGGGGCTTTTATCTCTGCCCCGCTGCCCCTGCTAGCAAATTGGCACCAGCATGCACTTAGAAAGTGCATCTGCACTGGTGCTGGATTCTTTTCTTTGCCCCATCTCCTGGCTCCTGTTGGCTGTGGCATGGGATGTCGCAGCACTGCTGGTAGATCTTGTGGTGCGGCGAACCTACCACTGCCACAATGCTCTTGAGGCTCTGCAGGCTGCGTTGCCACCAACGAGGTTTGTGGCAGGGCAGTTCCACTCTTGCTGCCCCATTCCCATGGCTCAGCATGTTGCTGGGTCACCAAAAGTGCCCATGGCACAGCGCTCCTGCCACCACTGCCATGCTCCCACAGTTCAGCATGCCATGGTGCTGCTGGTGAGCTCTGTGCTGCGGGGCTCTCAACATTGCCACTGGGTTCCCTTGCCCCTGCCACAGTGACTTTAGATCATACTTATCAAAATCAATTCATTTAACAAAAATTGTTCTAAGTTTCCTAAATATACTTTAGAGCTACAACCTTAACTATTCACATTAAAGATCACTTAGTACAGGACATACAGGGAAATGGAGTTGATATAAACACAAACTTCAAGTATGAATATGCTGCATCATACTCCTCCATACTTCTTCCTTCCCATAGACAAGTTAGAGACATTAGAAAGAAAGAGCAGCCTGATGCAAGATGCTGGATCATCATTTGCCTTGGAAAGTATCATCCAACTCTTAGCTATCTTTAGAGAGCTTTATTGTTTTTGACCATGAGTAACTTAAAGATCAACTGATTATCAGACATTTTTTCACTGCATTCTATATGGAGGAATAAACTGACAATGGTTTTTCAGATTACTTGCATCTAAAAGGGACTGGAGAAACTTGTCTTCCTGCTTTCCCATATATTAATATAACTTCAGAATACTCACAAAATATTTAGCTGTCATATGTCCAAGGATATTTCTGGAAGATTCTTCAAATCTCATGCAGAACTTTGATACCTTACTGAAGTCTACCTTATTAAGTCTACCTTCATCTACATGATAAAGAGAAAAGATCTCTTAAAGCATTTCACTTCTACTTCGCGAAAAATATCCTCAGATACTATTGATAAGGAGCATTCATCACATGAAGTTTTCCCAACTGTATGCCAGAGTCCTGGTTTCAAGTAGCAGAGCTAGCTTTGAAGACTTGAATCTAGACTAGATACGAAATTCATCATTCATAATCTTTAGCCACTGAAGGAGAAATTGCCTTTAAGAGTCTTCACCTAGATGCATGAGTGGAGAAAAAGTACAGATGCTCAATAAGAAATATAGGTACTGAAGAAAAGACAAACAGATGCTGCTATTTCCAATGGCAAACAGCCATATGTCATGAAGAAAAGCATACAACAGGGCTAGGGACAGACATGCCAAAAGCCTGAGCCTGAATTAATTCAATCTTTGCAGGTTAGTCTTACCTGGCTTGGCTGAACCAGTTTGTAACCACACAGACATCCCCTGTAGACTGAAGAAATGCAAGTACATGCCTTTAGTGGCTCAGGCTAGAAGCCGGGGGGTGCTAGAACAGCCCTCCCTTTCCTTCCATAGTGCTGAACTGAGAGGGGATACGGCCAGGCCACAGCAGGATGGTGTAATTAAGGAGAGGTCCCCCTGCCCTCGCTGCTCCTGACCAGCCCAGCAGAGAGTTGATAACAGAGCATTTAGTACCCCATCAAGAAAACTAAAGCCTTTCTCATTAGTTCAAGCTCTTCTTAAACAACTTTTTCCAAGGAACAAATGGAGGGACATTACTAGCTGACCTGCTGATTAGCTCCAAAAAGCCCTAAGTGGACACTGTTCTGTCTGCCTTACACAGACACCTCTCAGCATTTGCTAGCATACCACATGCTGGCTACGATTATGCTCTGGGAAAGGGGAAGGGGGAATCCCTGCTTGAGTAGGGAGTAGTGGGGGGGGGAACGGGGGGAGCAAAGGGAAGCCAGGCAGACCCTGCTGTGCCTGCCACCTCTGCCAGAGCTCCAGCCAGGGAGCAGAGGGACGGAGCCAGCCCATCTGCCTGTGGTACAGACAGCCCTACCCAGAGCTGCAAGCATCAGGGATGCTGGGGGACTCTGGTTTAACTTAAACCAGCAAGGGGTCTGGGACAGACGGTGCATAAACCGGTTTGACCCAAATCAGTTACATCTGATACCACATTCAACCAGGTTTATCTGAAACCAGTTTCAGCCATTTTCACACTGGTTTTCTGTGCACTGAACATCTGTTCTGTTACACGCTTAAACCACTTTCTGATTACTTAAACCAGTTAATGTGTAATGTCTGTCCCACACCCAAAAATCTGATACCTTATAAAAGTCTGGAGCACTACAAAGTTGATAGAAGTAATGAACAATTGGGTTTTTTCTACTTCTTAGGATCCATTTTTCAATTGTAAAACTTAAAAGACTGCAAAGGCAGAACTGAATTACACAAAATCAGTAAACAACCATCAAAAGCCATTATTTCAGTGAAAAAACAGCTGAGCACCAGCATCTCAGAACTGCTTCCACTTAACAGCTACAAAAAGGAGAGGGATCAATAATGTTATTTCAGGCAACTTAACTAAAAACAAGTCAACTAAATCACCGGAAAGGAAGAAGAAAACAAAAAAGGAAAAGAAAAGATGAAAACCTTAACCCAGGTTTGCTGTGCACTGAACTAGGAGGGCGGGGGGGGGTGGAGAGGGTGAGGAAGGGGTAAGGAGGGAGGCACCTTAGATGAAGAGAAGCTGTCCCCATGAGCAAAGGGAGTATAAAAATCCTCACTGCTGGCTACTTGGGTGATGCGGGAGAAGTTGCTAATACCAGACATACACATTAAGGGAATGCCAGTTTTAGGTGCAACTGACTTAAAATAGTGAAAAAATTACTTTGTCTTCATACAGCTCAAAAAGTCTCAGAAGATGCTGTTCTATACAATTATGACTCATAAAAGTAAGACCTATCTATGCATTTCTAATTCACCCACCATCATGGTACCTGGGCACCTGCATGAATATGCATAGGGTCTGTTTCTTAAAATATTTCCCTACAAATAACATGGAATTTCCCTACAAATAATATGGAGCAATATGACACAAGGAAAAAAGCAATGATCACTTAGTTTGATTTGCTTCTTTATAGGTATTTACCTTACTTAACATTTGTCATGACAGTGAATAATAGACATACAACATTTCAAAAGATAAAGATATGATTTGGCTACAAAGATATATACAACCCTGTGTTCTGGATATAATCTTTATTTTACATTTCAGTGTGCTATATAAATAATAAAAGAATATACATTCTAAAATAATACAGGATTTAAGAAGAAAGCTTACGAAGAATTTAAAATACAAGCCTAAAATTAAAACTGTATTTCAGCTTTAAGCACAAGCAGAAAAGTCACACAAAAAAGTATAAAGGCAAAAGTATTTATACTGAATTCAGATATTATACATGAAATTCTGTGAATTAGGGTCATGCATAATAACCCTTGTCTTCATAGGAAAGTTTTGCCAGTTATTCCAATAGTTGAACAGGTACAGCTATTCTAATATTATAAAAGCATTAGTCTGTCTGTCTGTAACGCTTTATTCACACTCTGATTGGTTGTCTGAAACAACCTATCTATCTGAGTGCTCCAAGAGCGTTCTGGACAGGAGGCGGTGGCAACAGTGTGCCAGAGTGCCACCATGACAGAGGGAATGGAGTGGTCAAAGCGGGCAGGCAGCAGCAGCACAGGATGCTGGCCGAATTGGGCAGAGGGGATGACGGGACAAGCTTCCCCCCCATCCCTGCTCCTAGGAGCCCCCTCCTCCCATCATTCCCAACAGACAGTTGGCTGGTAATAGCACAATCCTCTGTGGGGACC